>NC_090440.1:1665702797-1666952797 GCF_031143425.1 Pleurodeles waltl
ATGGGGTGACTTGTGTGGCTCGGACCAGGTTCTGTTACCCAGAATCCTTTGCAAACCTCAAACTTTGGCTAAAAAAACACATGTTCCTCACATTTCTGTGGCAGAAAGTTCTGGAATCTGAGATGGGCCACAAATTTCCTTCCACCCAGCGTTCCCCCATGTCTCCCGATAAAAATGATACCTCACTTGTGTGGTAGGCCTAGCGCCCGCGATAGGAAACGCCCCAAAGCGCAACGTGGACACATCCAATTTTTGAAGGAAAACAGAGGTGTTTTTTGTAAAGTGCCTACCTGTAGATTTTGGCCTGTAGCTCAGCCGCCACCTAGGGAAACCTACCAAACCTGTGCATTTCTGAAAACTAGAGACCTAGGGGAATCCAAGATGGGGTGACTTGTGTGGCTCGGACCAGGTTCTGTTACCCAGAATCCTTTGCAAACCTTAAAATTTGGCTAAAAAAACACATGTTCCTCACATTTCTGTGGCAGAAAGTTCTGGAATCTGAGAGGAGCCACAAATTTCCTTCCACCCAGCATTCCCCCACATCTCCCGATAAAAATGATACCTCACTTGTGTTGGTAGGCCTAGCGCCTGCGACAGGAAACGCCCCAAAGCGCAACGTGGACACAGCCAAATTTTTGAAGGAAACAGAGGTGTTTTTTGCAAAGTGCCTACCTGTAGATTTTGGCCTGTAGCTCAGTCGCCACCTAGGGAAACCTACCAAGCCTGTGCATTTCTGAAAACTAGAGATCTAGGGGAATCCAAGATGGGGTGACTTGTGTGGCTCGGACCAGGTTCTGTTACTCAGGATCCTTTGCAAACCTCAAAATTTGGCTAAAAAAACACATGTTCCTCACATTTCTGTGGCAGAAAGTTCTAGAATCTGAGAGGAGCCACAAATTTCCTTCCACCCAGCGTTCCCCCACGTCTCCCGATAAAAATGATACCTCACTTGTGTCGGTAGGCCTAGCGCCCGCGACAGGAAACGCCCCAAAGCGCAACGTGGACACATCCACATTTTTGAAGGAAAACAGAGGTGTTTTTTGCAAAGTGCCTACCTGTAGATTTTGGCCTGTAGCTCAGCCGCCACCTAGGGAAACCTACCAAACCTGTGCATTTCTGAAAACTAGAGACCTAGGGGAATCCAAGATGGGGTGACTTGTGTGGCTCGGACTAGGCTCTGTTACCCAGACTCCTTCGCAAACCTCAAAATTGGGCTAAAAAAACACATGTTCCTCACATTTCTGTGTGCAGAAAGTTCTGGAATCTGAGAGGAGCCACAAATTTCCTTCCAACCAGCGTTCCCCCAAGTCTCCCGATAAAAATGATACCTCACTTGTGTGGGTAGGCCTAGCGCCCACGACAGGAAACGCCCCAAAGCGCAACGTGGAAACATCCACATTTTTGAAGGAAAACAGAGGTGTTTTTTGCAAAGTGCCTACCTGTAGATTTTGGCCTGTAGCTCAGCCGCCACCGAGGTAAACCTACCAAACCTGTGCATTTCTGAAAACTAGAGACCTAGGGGAATCCAAGATGGGGTGACTTGTGTGGCTCAGACCAGGTTCTGTTACCCAGAATCCTTTGCAAACCTCAAAATTTGGCTAAAAAAACACATGTTCCTCACATTTCTGTGGCAGAAAGTTCTGGAATCTGAGAGGGGCCACAAATTTCCTTCCACCCAGCGTTCCCCCATGTCTCCCGATAAAAATGATACCTCACTTGCGTGGTAGGCCTAGCGCCCGCGACAGGAAACGCCCCAAAGCGCAATGTGGACACAGCCAAATTTTGAAGGAAAACAGAGGTGTTTTTTGCAAAGTGCCTACCTGTAGATTTTGGCCTGTAGCTCATCCGCTACCTAGGAAAACCCACCAAACCTGTGCATTTCTGAAAACTAGAGACCTAGGGGAATCCAAGATGGGTTGACTTGTGTGGCTCGGACCAGGTTCTGTTACCCAGAATCCTTTGCAAACCTTAAAATTTGGCCTCACATTTCTGTGGCAGAAAGTTCTGGAATCTGAGAGGAGCCACAAATTTCCTTCCACCCAGCCTTCCCCCACGTCTCCCGATAAAAATGATACCTCACTTGTGTGGGTAGGCCTAGCGCCCGCGACAGGAAACGCCCCAAAGCGCAACGTGGACACATCCAAATTTTTGAAGGAAAACAGAGGAGTTTTTTGCAAAGTGCCTACCTGTAGATTTTTGCCTGTAGCTCAGCCGCCACCTAGGGAAACCTACCAAACCTGTGCATTTCTGAAAACTAGAGACCTAGGGGAATCCAAGATGGGGTGACTTGTGTGGCTCGGACCAGGTTCTGTTACCCAGAATCCTTTGCAAATCTCAAAATTTGGCTAAAAAAACACATGTTCCTCACATTTCTGTGGCAGAAAGTTCTGGAATCTGAGAGGGGCCACAAATTTCCTTCCACCCAGCGTTCCCCCATGTCTCCCGATAAAAATGATACCTCACTTGTGTGGTAGGCCTAGCGCCCGCGATAGGAAACGCCCCAAAGCGCAACGTGGACACATCCAATTTTTGAAGGAAAACAGAGGTGTTTTTTGCAAAGTGCCTACCTGTAGATTTTGGCCTGTAGCTCAGCCGCCACCTAGGGAAACCTACCAAACCTGTGCATTTCTGAAAACTAGAGACCTAGGGGAATCCAAGATGGGGTGACTTGTGTGGCTCGGACCAGGTTCTGTTACCCAGAATCCTTTGCAAACCTCAAAATTTGGCTAAAAAAACACATGTTCCTCACATTTCTGTGGCAGAAAGTTCTGGAATCTGAGAGGAGCCACAAATTTCCTTCCACCCAGCGTTCCCCCACGTCTCCCGATAAAAATGATACCTCACTTGTGTGGGTAGGCCTAGCGCCTGCGATAGGAAACGCCCCAAAGCGCAACGTGGACACAGCCAAATTTTTGAAGGAAAACAGAGGTGTTTTTTGCAAAGTGCCTACCTGTAGATTTTGGCATGTAGCTCAGTCGCCACCTAGGGAAACCTACCAAACCTGTGCATTTCTGAAAACTAGAGATCTAGGGGAATCCAAGATGGGGTGACTTGTGTGGCTCGGACCAGGTTCTGTTACCCAGAATCCTTTGCAAACCTCAAAATTTGGCTAAAATAACACATGTTCCTCACATTTCTGTGGCAGAAAGTTCTAGAATCTGAGAGGAGCCACAAATTTCCTTCCACCCAGCGTTCCCCCACGTCTCCGGATAAAAACGATACCTCACTTGTGTCGGTAGGCCTAGCGCCCACGACAGGAAACGCCCCAAAGCGCAACGTGGACACATCCACATTTTTGAAGGAAAACAGAGGTGTTTTTTGCAAAGTGCCTACCTGTAGATTTTGGCCTGTAGCTCAGCCGCCACCGAGGGAAACCCACCAAACCTGTGCATTTCTGAAAACTAGAGACCTAGGGGAATCCAAGATGGGGTGACTTGTGTGGCTCGGACCAGGTTCTGTTACCCAGAATCCTTTGCAAACCTCAAAATTTGGCTAAAAAACACATGTTCCTCACATTTCTGTGGCAGAAAGTGCTGGAATCTGAGAGGAGCCACAAATTTCTTTCACCCAGCGTTCCCCCACGTCTCCCGATAAAAATGATACCTCACTTGTGTGGGTAGGCCTAGCGCCCGCGACAGGAAACGCCCCAAAGCGCAACGTGGACACATCCACATTTTTGAAGGAAAACAGAGGTGTTTTTTGCAAAGTGCCTACCTGTAGATTTTGGCCTGTAGCTCAGCCGCCACCTAGGGAAACCCACCAAACCTGTGCGTTTCTGAAAACTAGAGACCTAGGGGAATCCAAGATGGGGTGACTTGTGTGGCTCAGACCATGTTCTGTTACCCAGAATCCTTCGCAAACCTCAAAATTTGGCTAAAAAAACACATGTTCCTCACATTTCTGTGGCAGAAAGTTCTGGAATCTGAGAGGGGCCACAAATTTCCTTCCACCCAGCGTTCCCCCATGTCTCCCGATAAAAATGATACCTCACTTGTGTGGTAGGCCTAGCGCCCGCGACAGGAAACGCCCCAAAGCGCAATGTGGACACAGCCAAATTTTGAAGGAAAACAGAGGTGTTTTTTACAAAGTGCCTACCTGTAGATTTTGGCTTGTAGCTCATCCGCTACCTAGGAAAACCCACCAAACCTGTGCATTTCTGAAAACTAGAGACCTAGGGGAATCCAAGATGGGGTGACTTGTGTGGCTCGGGCCAGGTTCTGTTACCCAGAATCCTTTGCAAACCTTAAAATTTGGCCTCACATTTCTGTGGCAGAAAGTTCTGGAATCTGAGAGGAGCCACAAATTTCCTTCCACCCAGCCTTCCCCCACGTCTCCCGATAAAAATGATACCTCACTTGTGTGGGTAGGCCTAGCGCCCGCGACAGGAAACGCCCCAAAGCGCAACGTGGACACATCCAAATTTTTGAAGGAAAACAGAGGTGTTTTTTGCAAAGTGCCTACCTGTAGATTTTGGCCTGTAGCTCAGCCGCCACCTAGGGAAACCTACCAATCCTGTGCATTTCTGAAAACTAGAGACCTAGGGGAATCCAAGATGGGGTGACTTGTGTGGCTCGGACCAGGTTCTGTTACCCAGAATCCTTTGCAAATCTCAAAATTTGGCTAAAAAAACACATGTTCCTCACATTTCTGTGGCAGAAAGTTCTGGAATCTGAGAGGGGCCACAAATTTCCTTCCACCCAGCGTTCCCCCATGTCTCCCGATAAAAATGATACCTCACTTGTGTGGGTAGGCCTAGCGCCCGCGACAGGAAACGCCCCAAAGCGCAACGTGGACACATCCAATTTTTGAAGGAAAACAGAGGTGTTTTTTGCAAAGTGCCTACCTGTAGATTTTGGCCTGTAGCTCAGCCGCCACCTAGGGAAACCTACCAAACCTGTGCATTTCTGAAAACTAGAGACCTAGGGGAATCCAAGATGGGGTGACTTGTGTGGCTCGGACCAGGTTCTGTTACCCAGAATCCTTTGCAAACCTCACAATTTGGCTAAAAAAACACATGTTCCTCACATTTCTGTGGCAGAAAGTTCTGGAATCTGAGAGGGGCCACAAATTTCCTTCCACCCAGTGTTCCCCCATGTCTCCCGATAAAAATGATACCTCTCTTGTGTGGTAGGCCTAGCGCCCGCGTCAGGAAACGCCCCAAAGCGCAACGTGGACACAGCCAAATTTTGAAGGAAAACAGAGGTGTTTTTTACAAAGTGCCTACCTGTAGATTTTGGCCTGTAGCTCATCCGCTACCTAGGGAAACCCACCAAACCTGTGCATTTCTGAAAACTAGAGACCTAGGGGAATCCAAGATGGGGTGACTTGTGTGGCTCGGACCAGGTTCTGTTACCCAGAATCCTTTGCAAACCTTAAAATTTGGCTAAAAAAACACATGTTCCTCACATTTCTGTGGCAGAAAGTTCTGGAATCTGAGAGGAGCCAAAAATTTCCTTCCACCCAGCATTCCCCCACATCTCCCGATAAAAATGATACCTCACTTGTGTTGGTAGGCCTAGCGCCTGCGACAGGAAACGCCCCAAAGCGCAACGTGGACACAGCCAAATTTTTGAAGGAAACAGAGGTGTTTTTTGCAAAGTGCCTACCTGTAGATTTTGGCCTGTAGCTCAGTCGCCACCTAGGGAAACCTACCAAGCCTGTGCATTTCTGAAAACTAGAGATCTAGGGGAATCCAAGATGGGGTGACTTGTGTGGCTCGGACCAGGTTCTGTTACTCAGGATCCTTTGCAAACTTCAAAATTTGGCTAAAAAAACACATGTTCCTCACATTTCTGTGGCAGAAAGTTCTAGAATCTGAGAGGAGCCACAAATTTCCTTCCACCCAGCGTTCCCCCACGTCTCCCGATAAAAATGATACCTCACTTGTGTCGGTAGGCCTAGCGCCCGCGACAGGAAACGCCCCAAAGCGCAACGTGGACACATCCAAATTTTTGAAGGAAAACAGAGGTGTTTTTTGCAAAGTGCCTACCTGTAGATTTTGGCCTGTAGCTCAGCCGCCACCTAGGGAAACCTACCAAACCTGTGCATTTCTGAAAACTAGAGACCTAGGGGAATCCAAGATGGGGTGACTTGTGTGGCTCGGACTAGGCTCTGTTACCCAGACTCCTTCGCAAACCTCAAAATTGGGCTAAAAAAACACATGTTCCTCACATTTCTGTGTGCAGAAAGTTCTGGAATCTGAGAGGAGCCACAAATTTCCTTCCAACCAGCTTTCCCCCACGTCTCCCGATAAAAATGATACCTCACTTGTGTGGGTAGGCCTAGCGCCCACGACAGGAAACGCCCCAAAGCGCAACGTGGAAACATCCACATTTTTGAAGGAAAACAGAGGTGTTTTTTGCAAAGTGCCTACCTGTAGATTTTGGCCTGTAGCTCAGCCGCCACCGAGGTAAACCTACCAAACCTGTGCATTTCTGAAAACTAGAGACCTAGGGGAATCCAAGATGGGGTGACTTGTGTGGCTCAGACCAGGTTCTGTTACCCAGAATCCTTTGCAAACCTCAAAATTTGGCTAAAAAAACACATGTTCCTCACATTTCTGTGGCAGAAAGTTCTGGAATCTGAGAGGGGCCACAAATTTCCTTCCACCCAGCGTTCCCCCATGTCTCCCGATAAAAATGATACCTCACTTGCGTGGTAGGCCTAGGGCCCGCGACAGGAAACGCCCCAAAGCGCAATGTGGACACAGCCAAATTTTGAAGGAAAACAGAGGTGTTTTTTACAAAGTGCCTACCTGTAGATTTTGGCCTGTAGCTCATCCGCTACCTAGGAAAACCCACCAAACCTGTGCATTTCTGAAAACTAGAGACCTAGGGGAATCCAAGATGGGTTGACTTGTGTGGCTCGGACCAGGTTCTGTTACCCAGAATCCTTTGCAAACCTTAAAATTTGGCCTCACATTTCTGTGGCAGAAAGTTCTGGAATCTGAGAGGAGCCACAAATTTCCTTCCACCCAGCCTTCCCCCACGTCTCCCGATAAAAATGTTACCTCACTTGTGTGGGTAGGCCTAGCGCCCGCGACAGGAAACGCCCCAAAGCGCAACGTGGACACATCCAAATTTTTGAAGGAAAACAGAGGTGTTTTTTGCAAAGTGCCTACCTGTAGATTTTGGCCTGTAGCTCAGCCGCCACCTAGGGAAACCTACCAAACCTGTGCATTTCTGAAAACTAGAGACCTAGGGGAATCCAAGATGGGGTGACTTGTGTGGCTCGGACCAGGTTCTGTTACCCAGAATCCTTTGCAAATCTCAAAATTTGGCTAAAAAAACACATGTTCCTCACATTTCTGTGGCAGAAAGTTCTGGAATCTGAGAGGGGCCACAAATTTCCTTCCACCCAGCGTTCCCCCATGTCTCCCGATAAAAATGATACCTCACTTGTGTGGTAGGCCTAGCGCCCGCGATAGGAAACGCCCCAAAGCGCAACGTGGACACATCCAATTTTTGAAGGAAAACAGAGGTGTTTTTTGCAAAGTGCCTACCTGTAGATTTTGGCCTGTAGCTCAGCCGCCACCTAGGGAAACCTACCAAACCTGTGCATTTCTGAAAACTAGAGACCTAGGGGAATCCAAGATGGGGTGACTTGTGTGGCTCGGACCAGGTTCTGTTACCCAGAACCCTTTCAAACCTCAAAATTTGGCTAAAAAAACACATGTTCCTCACATTTCTGTGGCAGAAAGTTCTGGAATCTGAGAGGAGCCACAAATTTCCTTCCACCCAGCGTTCCCCCACGTCTCCCGATAAAAATGATACCTCACTTGTGTGGGTAGGCCTAGCGCCTGCGATAGGAAACGCCCCAAAGCGCAACGTGGACACAGCCAAATTTTTGAAGGAAAACAGAGGTGTTTTTTGCAAAGTGCCTACCTGTAGATTTTGGCATGTAGCTCAGTCGCCACCTAGGGAAACCTACCAAACCTGTGCATTTCTGAAAACTAGAGATCTAGGGGAATCCAAGATGGGGTGACTTGTGTGGCTCGGACCAGGTTCTGTTACCCAGAATCCTTTGCAAACCTCAAAATTTGGCTAAAAAAACACATGTTCCTCACATTTCTGTGGCAGAAAGTTCTAGAATCTGAGAGGAGCCACAAATTTCCTTCCACCCAGCGTTCCCCCACGTCTCCGGATAAAAACGATACCTCACTTGTGTGGGTAGGCCTAGCGCCCACGACAGGAAACGCCCCAAAGCGCAACGTGGACACATCCACATTTTTGAAGGAAAACAGAGTTTTTTTTTGCAAAGTGCCTACCTGTAGATTTTGGCCTGTAGCTCAGCCGCCACCTAGGGAAACCCACCAAACCTGTGCATTTCTGAAAACTAGAGACCTAGGGGAATCCAAGATGGGGTGACTTGTGTGGCTCGGACCATGTTCTGTTACCCAGAATCCTTTGCAAACCTCAAAATTTGGCTAAAAAAACACATGTTCCTCACATTTCTGTGGCAGAAAGTTCTGGAATCTGAGAGGAGCCACAAATTTCCTTCCACCCAGCGTTCCCCCATGTCTCCAGATAAAAATGATACCTCACTTGTGTGGGTAGGCCTAGCGCCTGCGATAGGAAACGCCCCAAAGCGCAACGTGGACACAGCCAAATTTTTGAAGGAAAACAGAGGTGTTTTTTGCAAAGTGCCTACCTGTAGATTTTGGCATGTAGCTCAGTCGCCACCTAGGGAAACCTACCAAACCTGTACATTTCTGAAAACTAGAGATCTAGGG
Organism: Pleurodeles waltl; assembly: GCF_031143425.1. Lineage (NCBI taxonomy): Eukaryota > Metazoa > Chordata > Amphibia > Caudata > Salamandridae > Pleurodeles > Pleurodeles waltl. Next base: position 1,665,711,529 of record NC_090440.1, read on the forward strand.
GAATCCAAGATGGGGTGACTTGTGTGGCTCGGACCAGGTTCTGTTACCCAGAATCCTTTGCAAACCTCAAAATTTGGCTAAAAAAACACATGTTCCTCACATTTCTGTGGCAGAAAGTTCTGGAATCTGAGAGGGGCCACAAATTTCCTTCCACCCAGCGTTCCCCCATGTCTCCCGATAAAAATGATACCTCACTTGTGTGGTAGGCCTAGCGCCCGCGATAGGAAACGCCCCAAAGCGCAACGTGGACACATCCAATTTTTGAAGGAAAACAGAGGTGTTTTTTGCAAAGTGCCTACCTGTAGATTTTGGCCTGTAGCTCAGCCGCCACCTAGGGAAACCTACCAAACCTGTGCATTTCTGAAAACTAGAGACCTAGGGGAATCCAAGATGGGGTGACTTGTGTGGCTCGGACCAGGTTCTGTTACCCAGAATCCTTTGCAAACCTTAAAATTTGGCTAAAAAAACACATGTTCCTCACATTTCTGTGGCAGAAAGTTCTGGAATCTGAGAGGAGCCACAAATTTCCTTCCACCCAGCATTCCCCCACATCTCCCGATAAAAATGATACCTCACTTGTGTTGGTAGGCCTAGCGCCTGCGACAGGAAACGCCCCAAAGCGCAACGTGGACACAGCCAAATTTTTGAAGGAAACAGAGGTGTTTTTTGCAAAGTGCCTACCTGTAGATTTTGGCCTGTAGCTCAGTCGCCACCTAGGGAAACCTACCAAGCCTGTGCATTTCTGAAAACTAGAGATCTAGGGGAATCCAAGATGGGGTGACTTGTGTGGCTCGGACCAGGTTCTGTTACTCAGGATCCTTTGCAAACCTCAAAATTTGGCTAAAAAAACACATGTTCCTCACATTTCTGTGGCAGAAAGTTCTAGAATCTGAGAGGAGCCACAAATTTCCTTCCACCCAGCGTTCCCCCACGTCTCCCGATAAAAATGATACCTCACTTGTGTCGGTAGGCCTAGCGCCCGCGACAGGAAACGCCCCAAAGCGCAACGTGGACACATCCACATTTTTGAAGGAAAACAGAGGTGTTTTTTGCAAAGTGCCTACCTGTAGATTTTGGCCTGTAGCTCAGCCGCCACCTAGGGAAACCTACCAAACCTGTGCATTTCTGAAAACTAGAGACCTAGGGGAATCCAAGATGGGGTGACTTGTGTGGCTCGGACTAGGCTCTGTTACCCAGACTCCTTCGCAAACCTCAAAATTGGGCTAAAAAAACACATGTTCCTCACATTTCTGTGTGCAGAAAGTTCTGGAATCTGAGAGGAGCCACAAATTTCCTTCCAACCAGCGTTCCCCCAAGTCTCCCGATAAAAATGATACCTCACTTGTGTGGGTAGGCCTAGCGCCCACGACAGGAAACGCCCCAAAGCGCAACGTGGAAACATCCACATTTTTGAAGGAAAACAGAGGTGTTTTTTGCAAAGTGCCTACCTGTAGATTTTGGCCTGTAGCTCAGCCGCCACCGAGGTAAACCTACCAAACCTGTGCATTTCTGAAAACTAGAGACCTAGGGGAATCCAAGATGGGGTGACTTGTGTGGCTCAGACCAGGTTCTGTTACCCAGAATCCTTTGCAAACCTCAAAATTTGGCTAAAAAAACACATGTTTCTCACATTTCTGTGGCAGAAAGTTCTGGAATCTGAGAGGGGCCACAAATTTCCTTCCACCCAGCGTTCCCCCATGTCTCCCGATAAAAATGATACCTCACTTGCGTGGTAGGCCTAGCGCCCGCGACAGGAAACGCCCCAAAGCGCAATGTGGACACAGCCAAATTTTGAAGGAAAACAGAGGTGTTTTTTGCAAAGTGCCTACCTGTAGATTTTGGCCTGTAGCTCATCCGCTACCTAGGAAAACCCACCAAACCTGTGCATTTCTGAAAACTAGAGACCTAGGGGAATCCAAGATGGCTTGACTTGTGTGGCTCGGACCAGGTTCTGTTACCCAGAATCCTTTGCAAACCTTAAAATTTGGCCTCACATTTCTGTGGCAGAAAGTTCTGGAATCTGAGAGGAGCCACAAATTTCCTTCCACCCAGCCTTCCCCCACGTCTCCCGATAAAAATGATACCTCACTTGTGTGGGTAGGCCTAGCGCCCGCGACAGGAAACGCCCCAAAGCGCAACGTGGACACATCCAAATTTTTGAAGGAAAACAGAGGAGTTTTTTGCAAAGTGCCTACCTGTAGATTTTTGCCTGTAGCTCAGCCGCCACCTAGGGAAACCTACCAAACCTGTGCATTTCTGAAAACTAGAGACCTAGGGGAATCCAAGATGGGGTGACTTGTGTGGCTCGGACCAGGTTCTGTTACCCAGAATCCTTTGCAAATCTCAAAATTTGGCTAAAAAAACACATGTTCCTCACATTTCTGTGGCAGAAAGTTCTGGAATCTGAGAGGGGCCACAAATTTCCTTCCACCCAGCGTTCCCCCATGTCTCCCGATAAAAATGATACCTCACTTGTGTGGTAGGCCTAGCGCCCGCGATAGGAAACGCCCCAAAGCGCAACGTGGACACATCCAATTTTTGAAGGAAAACAGAGGTGTTTTTTGCAAAGTGCCTACCTGTAGATTTTGGCCTGTAGCTCAGCCGCCACCTAGGGAAACCTACCAAACCTGTGCATTTCTGAAAACTAGAGACCTAGGGGAATCCAAGATGGGGTGACTTGTGTGGCTCGGACCAGGTTCTGTTACCCAGAATCCTTTGCAAACCTCAAAATTTGGCTAAAAAAACACATGTTCCTCACATTTCTGTGGCAGAAAGTTCTGGAATCTGAGAGGAGCCACAAATTTCCTTCCACCCAGCGTTCCCCCACGTCTCCCGATAAAAATGATACCTCACTTGTGTGGGTAGGCCTAGCGCCTGCGATAGGAAACGCCCCAAAGCGCAACGTGGACACAGCCAAATTTTTGAAGGAAAACAGAGGTGTTTTTTGCAAAGTGCCTACCTGTAGATTTTGGCATGTAGCTCAGTCGCCACCTAGGGAAACCTACCAAACCTGTGCATTTCTGAAAACTAGAGATCTAGGGGAATCCAAGATGGGGTGACTTGTGTGGCTCGGACCAGGTTCTGTTACCCAGAATCCTTTGCAAACCTCAAAATTTGGCTAAAATAACACATGTTCCTCACATTTCTGTGGCAGAAAGTTCTAGAATCTGAGAGGAGCCACAAATTTCCTTCCACCCAGCGTTCCCCCACGTCTCCGGATAAAAACGATACCTCACTTGTGTCGGTAGGCCTAGCGCCCACGACAGGAAACGCCCCAAAGCGCAACGTGGACACATCCACATTTTTGAAGGAAAACAGAGGTGTTTTTTGCAAAGTGCCTACCTGTAGATTTTGGCCTGTAGCTCAGCCGCCACCGAGGGAAACCCACCAAACCTGTGCATTTCTGAAAACTAGAGACCTAGGGGAATCCAAGATGGGGTGACTTGTGTGGCTCGGACCAGGTTCTGTTACCCAGAATCCTTTGCAAACCTCAAAATTTGGCTAAAAAACACATGTTCCTCACATTTCTGTGGCAGAAAGTGCTGGAATCTGAGAGGAGCCACAAATTTCTTTCACCCAGCGTTCCCCCACGTCTCCCGATAAAAATGATACCTCACTTGTGTGGGTAGGCCTAGCGCCCGCGACAGGAAACGCCCCAAAGCGCAACGTGGACACATCCACATTTTTGAAGGAAAACAGAGGTGTTTTTTGCAAAGTGCCTACCTGTAGATTTTGGCCTGTAGCTCAGCCGCCACCTAGGGAAACCCACCAAACCTGTGCGTTTCTGAAAACTAGAGACCTAGGGGAATCCAAGATGGGGTGACTTGTGTGGCTCAGACCATGTTCTGTTACCCAGAATCCTTCGCAAACCTCAAAATTTGGCTAAAAAAACACATGTTCCTCACATTTCTGTGGCAGAAAGTTCTGGAATCTGAGAGGAGCCACAAATTTCCGTCCACCCAGCATTCCCCCACGTCTCCCGATAAAAATGATACCTCACGTGTGGGTAGGCCTAGCGCCTGCGACAGGAAACGCCCCAAAGCGCAACATGGACACATCCAAATTTTTGAAGGAAAACAGAGGTGTTTTTTGCAAAGTGCCTACCTGTAGATTTTGGCCTGTAGCTCAGCCGCCACCTAGGGAAACCTACCAAACCTGTGCATTTCTGAAAACTAGAGACCTAGGGGAATCCAATATGGGGTGACTTGTGTGGCTCGGACCAGGTTCTGTTACCCAGAATCCTTCGCAAACCTCAAAATTTGGCTAAAAAAACACATGTTCCTCACATTTCTGTGGCAGAAAGTTCTGGAATCTGAGAGGAGCCACAAATTTCCATCCACCCAGCATTCCCCCACGTCTCCCGATAAAAATGATACCTCACTTGTGTGGGTAGGCCTAGCGCCTGCGACAGGAAACGCCCCAAAGCGCAACATGGACACATCCAAATTTTTGAAGGAAAACAGAGGTGTTTTTTGCAAAGTGCCTACCTGTAGATTTTGGCCTGTAGCTCAGCCGCCACCTAGGGAAACCTACCAAAGCTGTGCATTTCTGAAAACTAGAGACCTAGGGGAATCCAAGATGGGGTGACTTGTGTGGCTCGGACCAGGTTCTGTTACCCAGAATCCTTTGCAAACCTCAAAATTTGGCTAAAAAAACACATGTTCCTCACATTTCTGTGGCAGAAGGTTCTGGAATCTGAGAGGGGCCACAAATTTCCTTCCAACCAGCGTTCCCCCATGTCTCCCGATAAAAATGATACCTCACTTGTGTGGTAGGCCTAGCGCCCGCGACAGGAAACGCCCCAAAGTGCAACGTGGACACAGCCAAATTTTGAAGGAAAACAGAGGTGTTTTTTACAAAGTGCCTACCTGTAGATTTTGGCCTGTAGCTCATCCGCTACCTAGGGAAACCCACCAAACCTGTGCATTTCTGAAAACTAGAGACCTAGGGGAATCCAAGATGGGGTGACTTGTGTGGCTCGGACCATGTTCTGTTACCCAGAATCCTTTGCAAACCTTAAAATTTGGCTAAAAAAACACATGTTCCTCACATTTCTGTGGCAGAAAGTTCTGGAATCTGAGAGGAGCCACAAATTTCCTTCCACCCAGCATTCCCCCACGTCTCCCGATAAAAATGATACCTCACTTGTGTTGGTAGGCCTAGCGCCTGCGACAGGAAACGCCCCAAAGCGCAACGTGGACACAGCCAAATTTTTGAAGGAAACAGAGGTGTTTTTTGCAAAGTGCCTACCTGTAGATTGTGGCCTGTAGCTCAGTCGCCACCTAGGGAAACCTACCAACCCTGTGCATTTCTGAAAACTAGAGACCTAGGGGAATCCAAAATGGGGTGACTTGTGTGGCTCGGACCAGATTCTGTTACCCAGAATCCTTCGCAAACCTCAAAATTTGGCTAAAAAAACACATGTTCCTCACATTTCTGTGGCAGAAAGTTCTAGCATCTGAGAGGAGCCACAAATTTCCTTCCACCCAGCGTTCCCCCATGTCTCCCGATAAAAATGATACCTCACTTGTGTGGGTAGGCCTGGCGCCCGCGACAGAAAACGCCCTAAAGCGCAACGTGGACACAGCCAAATTTTTTAAGGAAAACAGAGGTGTTTTTTGCTAAGTGCCTACCTGTAGATTTTGGCCTCTAGCTCAGCCACCACCTAGGGAAACCTACAGAACCTGTGCATTTCTGAAAACTAGAGACCTAGGGGAATCCAAGATGGGGTGACTTGTGTGGCTCGGACTAGGCTCTGTTACCCAGACTCCTTCGCAAACCTCAAAATTGGGCTAAAAAAACACATGTTCCTCACATTTCTGTGTGCAGAAAGTTCTGGAATCTGAGAGGAGCAACAAATTTCCTTCCAACCAGCGTTCCCCCACGTCTCCCGATAAAAATGATACCTCACTTGTGTGGGTAGGCCTAGCGCCCACGACAGGAAACGCCCCAAAGCGCAACGTGGAAACATCCACATTTTTGAAGGAAAACAGAGGTGTTTTTTGCAAAGTGCCTACCTGTAGATTTTGGCCTGTAGCTCAGCCGCCACCGAGGGAAACCTACCAAACCTGTGCATTTCTGAAAACTAGAGACCTAGGGGAATCCAAGATGGGGTGACTTGTGTGGCTCAGACCAGGTTCTGTTACCCAGAATCCTTTGCAAACCTCAAAATTTGGCTAAAAAAACACATGTTCCTCACATTTCTGTGGCAGAAAGTACTGGAATCTGAGAGGGGCCACAAATTTCCTTCCACCCAGCGTTCCCCCATGTCTCCCGATAAAAATGATACCTCACTTGTGTGGTAGGCCTAGCGCCCGCGACAGGAAACGCCCCAAAGCGCAACGTGGACACAGCCAAATTTTGAAGGAAAACAGAGGTGTTTTTTACAAAGTGCCTACCTGTAGATTTTGGCCTGTAGCTCATCCGCTACCTAGGGAAACCCACCAAACCTGTGCATTTCTGAAAACTAGAGACCTAGGGGAATCCAAGATGGGGTGACTTGTGTGGCTCGGACCAGGTTCTGTTACCCAGAATCCTTTGCAAACCTTAAAATTTGGCCTCACATTTCTGTGGCAGAAAGTTCTGGAATCTGAGAGGAGCCACAAATTTCCTTCCACCCAGCCTTCCCCCACGTCTCCCGATAAAAATGATACCTCACTTGTGTGGGTAGGCCTAGCGCCCGCGACAGGAAATGCCCCAAAGCGCAACGTGGACACATCCAACTTTTTGAAGGAAAACAGAGGTGTTTTTTGCAAAGTGCCTACCTGTAGATTTTGGCCTGTAGCTCAGCCGCCACCTAGGGAAACCTACCAAACCTGTGCATTTCTGAAAACTAGAGACCTAGGGGAATCCAAGATGGGGTGACTTGTGTGGCTCGGACCAGGTTCTGTTACCCAGAATCCTTCGCAAATCTCAAAATTTGGCTAAAAAAACACATGTTCCTCACATTTCTGTGGCAGAAAGTTCTGGAATCTGAGAGGGGCCACAAATTTCCTTCCACCCAGCGTTCCCCCATGTCTCCCGATAAAAATGATACCTCACTTGTGTGGTAGGCCTAGCGCCCGCGACAGGAAACGCCCCAAAGCGCAACGTGGACACATCCAATTTTTGAAGGAAAACAGAGGTGTTTTTTGCAAAGTGCCTACCTGTAGATTTTGGCCTGTAGCTCAGCCGCCACCTAGGGAAACCTACCAAACCTGTGCATTTCTGAAAACTAGAGACCTAGGGGAATCCAAGATGGGGTGACTTGTGTGGCTCGGACCAGGTTCTGTTACCCAGAATCCTTTGCAAACCTCAAAATTTGGCTAAAAAAACACATGTTCCTCACATTTCTGTGGCAGAAAGTTCTGGAATCTGAGAGGAGCCACAAATTTCCTTCCACCCAGCGTTCCCCCACGTCTCCCGATAAAAATGATACCTCACTTGTGTGGGTAGGCCTAGCGCCTGCGACAGGAAACGCCCCAAAGCGCAACGTGGACACAGCCAAATTTTTGAAGGAAAACAGAGGTGTTTTTTGCAAAGTGCCTACCTGTAGATTTTGGCATGTAGCTCAGTCGCCACCTAGGGAAACCTACCAAACCTGTGCATTTCTGAAAACTAGAGATCTAGGGGAATCCAAGATGGGGTGACTTGTGTGGCTCGGACCAGGTTCTGTTACCCAGAATCCTTTGCAAACCTCAAAATTGGGCTAAAAAAACACATGTTCCTCACATTTCTGTGTGCAGAAAGTTCTGGAATCTGAGAGGAGCCACAAATTTCCTTCCAACCAGCGTTCCCCCAAGTCTCCCGATAAAAATGATACCTCACTTGTGTGGGTAGGCCTAGCGCCCACGACAGGAAACGCCCCAAAGCGCAACGTGGAAACATCCACATTTTTGAAGGAAAACAGAGGTGTTTTTTGCAAAGTGCCTACCTGTAGATTTTGGCCTGTAGCTCAGCCGCCACCGAGGTAAACCTACCAAACCTGTGCATTTCTGAAAACTAGAGACCTAGGGGAATCCAAGATGGGGTGACTTGTGTGGCTCAGACCAGGTTCTGTTACCCAGAATCCTTTGCAAACCTCAAAATTTGGCTAAAAAAACACATGTTTCTCACATTTCTGTGGCAGAAAGTTCTGGAATCTGAGAGGGGCCACAAATTTCCTTCCACCCAGCGTTCCCCCATGTCTCCCGATAAAAATGATACCTCACTTGCGTGGTAGGCCTAGCGCCCGCGACAGGAAACGCCCCAAAGCGCAATGTGGACACAGCCAAATTTTGAAGGAAAACAGAGGTGTTTTTTGCAAAGTGCCTACCTGTAGATTTTGGCCTGTAGCTCATCCGCTACCTAGGAAAACCCACCAAACCTGTGCATTTCTGAAAACTAGAGACCTAGGGGAATCCAAGATGGCTTGACTTGTGTGGCTCGGACCAGGTTCTGTTACCCAGAATCCTTTGCAAACCTTAAAATTTGGCCTCACATTTCTGTGGCAGAAAGTTCTGGAATCTGAGAGGAGCCACAAATTTCCTTCCACCCAGCCTTCCCCCACGTCTCCCGATAAAAATGATACCTCACTTGTGTGGGTAGGCCTAGCGCCCGCGACAGGAAACGCCCCAAAGCGCAACGTGGACACATCCAAATTTTTGAAGGAAAACAGAGGAGTTTTTTGCAAAGTGCCTACCTGTAGATTTTTGCCTGTAGCTCAGCCGCCACCTAGGGAAACCTACCAAACCTGTGCATTTCTGAAAACTAGAGACCTAGGGGAATCCAAGATGGGGTGACTTGTGTGGCTCGGACCAGGTTCTGTTACCCAGAATCCTTTGCAAATCTCAAAATTTGGCTAAAAAAACACATGTTCCTCACATTTCTGTGGCAGAAAGTTCTGGAATCTGAGAGGGGCCACAAATTTCCTTCCACCCAGCGTTCCCCCATGTCTCCCGATAAAAATGATACCTCACTTGTGTGGTAGGCCTAGCGCCCGCGATAGGAAACGCCCCAAAGCGCAACGTGGACACATCCAATTTTTGAAGGAAAACAGAGGTGTTTTTTGCAAAGTGCCTACCTGTAGATTTTGGCCTGTAGCTCAGCCGCCACCTAGGGAAACCTACCAAACCTGTGCATTTCTGAAAACTAGAGACCTAGGGGAATCCAAGATGGGGTGACTTGTGTGGCTCGGACCAGGTTCTGTTACCCAGAATCCTTTGCAAACCTCAAAATTTGGCTAAAAAAACACATGTTCCTCACATTTCTGTGGCAGAAAGTTCTGGAATCTGAGAGGAGCCACAAATTTCCTTCCACCCAGCGTTCCCCCACGTCTCCCGATAAAAATGATACCTCACTTGTGTGGGTAGGCCTAGCGCCTGCGATAGGAAACGCCCCAAAGCGCAACGTGGACACAGCCAAATTTTTGAAGGAAAACAGAGGTGTTTTTTGCAAAGTGCCTACCTGTAGATTTTGGCATGTAGCTCAGTCGCCACCTAGGGAAACCTACCAAACCTGTGCATTTCTGAAAACTAGAGATCTAGGGGAATCCAAGATGGGGTGACTTGTGTGGCTCGGACCAGGTTCTGTTACCCAGAATCCTTTGCAAACCTCAAAATTTGGCTAAAATAACACATGTTCCTCACATTTCTGTGGCAGAAAGTTCTAGAATCTGAGAGGAGCCACAAATTTCCTTCCACCCAGCGTTCCCCCACGTCTCCGGATAAAAACGATACCTCACTTGTGTCGGTAGGCCTAGCGCCCACGACAGGAAACGCCCCAAAGCGCAACGTGGACACATCCACATTTTTGAAGGAAAACAGAGGTGTTTTTTGCAAAGTGCCTACCTGTAGATTTTGGCCTGTAGCTCAGCCGCCACCGAGGGAAACCCACCAAACCTGTGCATTTCTGAAAACTAGAGACCTAGGGGAATCCAAGATGGGGTGACTTGTGTGGCTCGGACCAGGTTCTGTTACCCAGAATCCTTTGCAAACCTCAAAATTTGGCTAAAAAACACATGTTCCTCACATTTCTGTGGCAGAAAGTGCTGGAATCTGAGAGGAGCCACAAATTTCTTTCACCCAGCGTTCCCCCACGTCTCCCGATAAAAATGATACCTCACTTGTGTGGGTAGGCCTAGCGCCCGCGACAGGAAACGCCCCAAAGCGCAACGTGGACACATCCACATTTTTGAAGGAAAACAGAGGTGTTTTTTGCAAAGTGCCTACCTGTAGATTTTGGCCTGTAGCTCAGCCGCCACCTAGGGAAACCCACCAAACCTGTGCGTTTCTGAAAACTAGAGACCTAGGGGAATCCAAGATGGGGTGACTTGTGTGGCTCAGACCATGTTCTGTTACCCAGAATCCTTCGCAAACCTCAAAATTTGGCTAAAAAAACACATGTTCCTCACATTTCTGTGGCAGAAAGTTCTGGAATCTGAGAGGAGCCACAAATTTCCGTCCACCCAGCATTCCCCCACGTCTCCCGATAAAAATGATACCTCACGTGTGGGTAGGCCTAGCGCCTGCGACAGGAAACGCCCCAAAGCGCAACATGGACACATCCAAATTTTTGAAGGAAAACAGAGGTGTTTTTTGCAAAGTGCCTACCTGTAGATTTTGGCCTGTAGCTCAGCCGCCACCTAGGGAAACCTACCAAACCTGTGCATTTCTGAAAACTAGAGACCTAGGGGAATCCAATATGGGGTGACTTGTGTGGCTCGGACCAGGTTCTGTTACCCAGAATCCTTCGCAAACCTCAAAATTTGGCTAAAAAAACACATGTTCCTCACATTTCTGTGGCAGAAAGTTCTGGAATCTGAGAGGAGCCACAAATTTCCATCCACCCAGCATTCCCCCACGTCTCCCGATAAAAATGATACCTCACTTGTGTGGGTAGGCCTAGCGCCTGCGACAGGAAACGCCCCAAAGCGCAACATGGACACATCCAAATTTTTGAAGGAAAACAGAGGTGTTTTTTGCAAAGTGCCTACCTGTAGATTTTGGCCTGTAGCTCAGCCGCCACCTAGGGAAACCTACCAAAGCTGTGCATTTCTGAAAACTAGAGACCTAGGGGAATCCAAGATGGGGTGACTTGTGTGGCTCGGACCAGGTTCTGTTACCCAGAATCCTTTGCAAACCTCAAAATTTGGCTAAAAAAACACATGTTCCTCACATTTCTGTGGCAGAAGGTTCTGGAATCTGAGAGGAGCCACAAATTTCCTTCCAACCAGCGTTCCCCCATGTCTCCCGATAAAAATGATACCTCACTTGTGTGGTAGGCCTAGCGCCCGCGACAGGAAACGCCCCAAAGCGCAACGTGGACACAGCCAAATTTTGAAGGAAAACAGAGGTGTTTTTTACAAAGTGCCTACCTGTAGATTTTGGCCTGTAGCTCATCCGCTACCTAGGGAAACCCACCAAACCTGTGCATTTCTGAAAACTAGAGACCTAGGGGAATCCAAGATGGGGTGACTTGTGTGGCTCGGACCATGTTCTGTTACCCAGAATCCTTTGCAAACCTTAAAATTTGGCTAAAAAAACACATGTTCCTCACATTTCTGTGGCAGAAAGTTCTGGAATCTGAGAGGAGCCACAAATTTCCTTCCACCCAGCATTCCCCCACGTCTCCCGATAAAAATGATACCTCACTTGTGTTGGTAGGCCTAGCGCCTGCGACAGGAAACGCCCCAAAGCGCAACGTGGACACAGCCAAATTTTTGAAGGAAACAGAGGTGTTTTTTGCAAAGTGCCTACCTGTAGATTGTGGCCTGTAGCTCAGTCGCCACCTAGGGAAACCTACCAACCCTGTGCATTTCTGAAAACTAGAGACCTAGGGGAATCCAAAATGGGGTGACTTGTGTGGCTCGGACCAGATTCTGTTACCCAGAATCCTTCGCAAACCTCAAAATTTGGCTAAAAAAACACATGTTCCTCACATTTCTGTGGCAGAAAGTTCTAGCATCTGAGAGGAGCCACAAATTTCCTTCCACCCAGCGTTCCCCCATGTCTCCCGATAAAAATGATACCTCACTTGTGTGGGTAGGCCTAGCGCCCGCGACAGAAAACGCCCTAAAGCGCAACGTGGACACAGCCAAATTTTTTAAGGAAAACAGAGGTGTTTTTTGCTAAGTGCCTACCTGTAGATTTTGGCCTCTAGCTCAGCCACCACCTAGGGAAACCTACAGAACCTGTGCATTTCTGAAAACTAGAGACCTAGGGGAATCCAAGATGGGGTGACTTGTGTGGCTCGGACTAGGCTCTGTTACCCAGACTCCTTCGCAAACCTCAAAATTGGGCTAAAAAAACACATGTTCCTCACATTTCTGTGTGCAGAAAGTTCTGGAATCTGAGAGGAGCAACAAATTTCCTTCCAACCAGCGTTCCCCCACGTCTCCCGATAAAAATGATACCTCACTTGTGTGGGTAGGCCTAGCGCCCACGACAGGAAACGCCCCAAAGCGCAACGTGGAAACATCCACATTTTTGAAGGAAAACAGAGGTGTTTTTTGCAAAGTGCCTACCTGTAGATTTTGGCCTGTAGCTCAGCCGCCACCGAGGGAAACCTACCAAACCTGTGCATTTCTGAAAACTAGAGACCTAGGGGAATCCAAGATGGGGTGACTTGTGTGGCTCAGACCAGGTTCTGTTACCCAGAATCCTTTGCAAACCTCAAAATTTGGCTAAAAAAACACATGTTCCTCACATTTCTGTGGCAGAAAGTACTGGAATCTGAGAGGGGCCACAAATTTCCTTCCACCCAGCGTTCCCCCATGTCTCCCGATAAAAATGATACCTCACTTGTGTGGTAGGCCTAGCGCCCGCGACAGGAAACGCCCCAAAGCGCAACGTGGACACAGCCAAATTTTGAAGGAAAACAGAGGTGTTTTTTACAAAGTGCCTACCTGTAGATTTTGGCCTGTAGCTCATCCGCTACCTAGGGAAACCCACCAAACCTGTGCATTTCTGAAAACTAGAGACCTAGGGGAATCCAAGATGGGGTGACTTGTGTGGCTCGGACCAGGTTCTGTTACCCAGAATCCTTTGCAAACCTTAAAATTTGGCCTCACATTTCTGTGGCAGAAAGTTCTGGAATCTGAGAGGAGCCACAAATTTCCTTCCACCCAGCCTTCCCCCACGTCTCCCGATAAAAATGATACCTCACTTGTGTGGGTAGGCCTAGCGCCCGCGACAGGAAATGCCCCAAAGCGCAACGTGGACACATCCAACTTTTTGAAGGAAAACAGAGGTGTTTTTTGCAAAGTGCCTACCTGTAGATTTTGGCCTGTAGCTCAGCCGCCACCTAGGGAAACCTACCAAACCTGTGCATTTCTGAAAACTAGAGACCTAGGGGAATCCAAGATGGGGTGACTTGTGTGGCTCGGACCAGGTTCTGTTACCCAGAATCCTTCGCAAATCTCAAAATTTGGCTAAAAAAACACATGTTCCTCACATTTCTGTGGCAGAAAGTTCTGGAATCTGAGAGGGGCCACAAATTTCCTTCCACCCAGCGTTCCCCCATGTCTCCCGATAAAAATGATACCTCACTTGTGTGGTAGGCCTAGCGCCCGCGACAGGAAACGCCCCAAAGCGCAACGTGGACACATCCAATTTTTGAAGGAAAACAGAGGTGTTTTTTGCAAAGTGCCTACCTGTAGATTTTGGCCTGTAGCTCAGCCGCCACCTAGGGAAACCTACCAAACCTGTGCATTTCTGAAAACTAGAGACCTAGGGGAATCCAAGATGGGGTGACTTGTGTGGCTCGGACCAGGTTCTGTTACCCAGAATCCTTTGCAAACCTCAAAATTTGGCTAAAAAAACACATGTTCCTCACATTTCTGTGGCAGAAAGTTCTGGAATCTGAGAGGAGCCACAAATTTCCTTCCACCCAGCGTTCCCCCACGTCTCCCGATAAAAATGATACCTCACTTGTGTGGGTAGGCCTAGCGCCTGCGACAGGAAACGCCCCAAAGCGCAACGTGGACACAGCCAAATTTTTGAAGGAAAACAGAGGTGTTTTTTGCAAAGTGCCTACCTGTAGATTTTGGCATGTAGCTCAGTCGCCACCTAGGGAAACCTACCAAACCTGTGCATTTCTGAAAACTAGAGATCTAGGGGAATCCAAGATGGGGTGACTTGTGTGGCTCGGACCAGGTTCTGTTACCCAGAATCCTTTGCAAACCTCAAAATTTGGCTAAAAAAACACATGTTCCTCACATTTCTGTGGCAGAAAGTTCTGGAATCTGAGAGGAGCCACAAATTTCCTTCCACCCAGCGTTCCCCCACGTCTCCGGATAAAAATGATACCTCACTTGTGTGGGTAGGCCTAGCGCCCACGACAGGAAACGCCCCAAAGCGCAACGTGGACACATCCACATTTTTGAAGGAAAACAGAGGTGTTTTTTGCAAAGTGCCTACCTGTAGATTTTGGCCTGTAGCTCAGCCGCCACCTAGGGAAACCCACCAAACCTGTGCATTTCTGACAACTAGAGACCTAGGGGAATCCAAGATGGGGTGACTTGTGTGGCTCGGACCAGGTTCTGTTACCCAGAATCCTTTGCAAACCTCAAAATTTGGCTAAAAAAACACATGTTCCTCACATTTCTGTGGCAGAAAGTTCTGGAATCTGAGAGGAGCCACAAATTTCTTCCACCCAGCGTTCCCCCACGTCTCCCGATAAAAATGATACCTCACTTGTGTGGGTAGGCCTAGCGCCCGCGACAGGAAACGCCCCAAAGCGCAACGTGGACACATCCACATTTTTGAAGGAAAACAGAGGTGTTTTTTGCAAAGTGCCTACCTGTAGATTTTGGCCTGTAGCTCAGCCGCCACCTAGGGAAACCCACCAAACCTGTGCGTTTCTGAAAACTAGAGACCTAGGGGAATCCAAGATGGGGTGACTTGTGTGGCTCAGACCATGTTCTGTTTCCCAGAATCCTTTGCAAACCTCAAAATTTGGCTAAAAAAACACATGTTCCTCACATTTCTGTGGCAGAAAGTTCTGGAATCTGAGAGGAGCCACAAATTTCCGTCCACCCAGCATTCCCCCACGTCTCCCGATAAAAATGATACCTCACGTGTGGGTAGGCCTAGCGCCTGCGACAGGAAACGCCCCAAAGCGCAACATGGACACATCCAAATTTTTGAAGGAAAACAGAGGTGTTTTTTGCAAAGTGCCTACCTGTAGATTTTGGCCTGTAGCTCAGCCGCCACCTAGGGAAACCTACCAAACCTGTGCATTTCTGAAAACTAGAGACCTTGGGGAATCCAATATGGGGTGACTTGTGTGGCTCAGACCAGGTTCTGTTACCCAGAATCCTTCGCAAACCTCAAAATTTGGCTAAAAAAAACACATGTTCCTCACATTTCTGTGGCAGAAAGTTCTAGAATCTGAGAGGAGCCACAAATTTGCTTCCACCCAGCGTTCCCCCATGTCTCCCGATAAAAATGATACCTCACTTGTGTGGGTAGGCCTAGCGCCCGCGACAGGAAACGCCCCAAAGCGCAACGTGGACAAAGCCAAATTTTTTAAGGAAAACAGAGGTGTTTTTTGCAAAGTGCCTACCTGTAGATTTTGGCCTGTAGCTCAGCCGCCACCTAGGGAAACCTACCAAACCTGTGCATTTCTGAAAACTAGAGACCTAGGGGAATCCAAGATGGGGTGACTTGTGTGGCTCGGACCAGGTTCTGTTACCCAGAATCCTTTGCAAACCTTAAAATTTGGCCTCACATTTCTGTGGCAGAAAGTTCTGGAATCTGAGAGGAGCCACCATTTTCCTTCCACCCAGCCTTCCCCCACGTCTCCCGATAAAAATGATACCTCACTTGTGTGGGTAGGCCTAGCGCCCGCGACAGGAAACGCCCCAAAGCGCAACGTGGACACATCCAAATTTTTGAAGGAAAACAGAGGTGTTTTTTGCAAAGTGCCTACCTGTAGATTTTGGCCTGTAGCTCAGCCGCCACCTAGGGAAACCTACCCAACCTGTGCATTTCTGAAAACTAGAGACCTAGGGGAATCCAAGATGGGGTGACTTGTGTGGCTCGGACCAGGTTCTGTTACCCAGAATCCTTTGCAAACCTCAAATTTGGCTAAAAAAACACATGTTCCTCACATTTCTGTGGCAGAAAGTTCTGGAATCTGAGAGGGGCCACAAATTTCCTTCCACCCAGCGTTCCCCCATGTCTCCCGATAAAAATGATACCTCACTTGTGTGGTAGGCCTAGCGCCCGTGACAGGAAACGCCCCAAAGCGCAACGTGGACACAGCCAAATTTTGAAGGAAAACAGAGGTGTTTTTTACAAAGTGCCTACCTGTAGATTTTGGCCTGTAGCTCATCCGCTACCTAGGGAAACCCACCAAACCTGTGCATTTCTGAAAACTAGAGACCTAGGGGAATCCAAGATGGGGTGACTTGTGTGGCTCGGACCAGGTTCTGTTACCCAGAATCCTTTGCAAACCTTAAAATTTGGCTAAAAAAACACATGTTCCTCACATTTCTGTGGCAGAAGGTTCTGGAATCTGAGAGGGGCCACAAATTTCCTTCCAACCAGCGTTCCCCCATGTCTCCCGATAAAAATGATCCCTCACTTGTGTGGTAGGCCTAGCGCCCGCGACAGGAAACGCCCCAAAGCGCAACGTGGACACAGCCAAATTTTGAAGGAAAACAGAGGTGTTTTTTACAAAGTGCCTACCTGTAGATTTTGGCCTGTAGCTCATCCGCTACCTAGGGAAACCCACCAAACCTGTGCATTTCTGAAAACTAGAGACCTAGGGGAATCCAAGATGGGGTGACTTGTGTGGCTCGGACCATGTTCTGTTACCCAGAATCCTTTGCAAATCTTAAAATTTGGCTAAAAAAACACATGTTCCTCACATTTCTGTGGCAGAAAGTTCTGGAATCTGAGAGGAGCCACAAATTTCCTTCCACCCAGCATTCCCCCACGTCTCCCGATAAAAATGATACCTCACTTGTGTTGGTAGGCCTAGCGCCTGCGACAGGAAACGCCCCAAAGCGCAACGTGGACACAGCCAAATTTTTGAAGGAAACAGAGGTGTTTTTTGCAAAGTGCCTACCTGTAGATTTTGGCCTGTAGCTCAGTCGCCACCTAGGGAAACCTACCAACCCTGTGCATTTCTGAAAACTAGAGACCTAGGGGAATCCAAAATGGGGTGACTTGTGTGGCTCGGACCAGATTCTGTTACCCAGAATCCTTCGCAAACCTCAAAATTTGGCTAAAAAAACACATGTTCCTCACATTTCTGTGGCAGAAAGTTCTAGCATCTGAGAGGAGCCACAAATTTCCTTCCACCCAGCGTTCCCCCATGTCTCCCGATAAAAATGATACCTCACTTGTGTGGGTAGGCCTAGCGCCCGCGACAGAAAACGCCCTAAAGCGCAACGTGGACACAGCCAAATTTTTTAAGGAAAACAGAGGTGTTTTTTGCTAAGTGCCTACCTGTAGATTTTGGCCTCTAGCTCAGCCACCACCTAGGGAAACCTACAGAACCTGTGCATTTCTGAAAACTAGAGACCTAGGGGAATCCAAGATGGGGTGACTTGTGTGGCTCGGACTAGGCTCTGTTACCCAGACTCCTTCGCAAACCTCAAAATTGGGCTAAAAAAACACATGTTCCTCACATTTCTGTGTGCAGAAAGTTCTGGAATCTGAGAGGAGCCACAAATTTCCTTCCAACCAGCGTTCCCCCACGTCTCCCGATAAAAATGATACCTCACTTGTGTGGGTAGGCCTAGCGCCCGCGACAGGAAACGCCCCAAAGCGCAACGTGGAAACATCCACATTTTTGAAGGAAAACAGAGGTGTTTTTTGCAAAGTGCCTACCTGTAGATTTTGGCCTGTAGCTCAGCCGCCACCGAGGGAAACCTACCAAACCTGTGCATTTCTGAAAACTAGAGACCTAGGGGAATCCAAGATGGGGTGACTTGTGTGGCTCAGACCAGGTTCTGTTACCCAGAATCCTTTGCAAACCTCAAAATTTGGCTAAAAAAACACATGTTCCTCACATTTCTGTGGCAGAAAGTTCTGGAATCTGAGAGGGGCCACAAATTTCCTTCCACCCAGCGTTCCCCCATGTCTCCCGATAAAAATGATACCTCACTTGTGTGGTAGGCCTAGCGCCCGCGACAGGAAACGCCCCAAAGCGCAACGTGGACACAGCCAAATTTTGAAGGAAAACAGAGGTGTTTTTTACAAAGTGCCTACCTGTAGATTTTGGCCTGTAGCTCATCCGCTACCTAGGGAAACCCACCAAACCTGTGCATTTCTGAAAACTAGAGACCTAGGGGAATCCAAGATGGGGTGACTTGTGTGGCTCGGACCAGGTTCTGTTACCCAGAATCCTTTGCAAACCTTAAAATTTGGCCTCACATTTCTGTGGCAGAAAGTTCTGGAATCTGAGAGGAGCCACAAATTTCCTTCCACCCAGCCTTCCCCCACGTCTCCCGATAAAAATGATACCTCACTTGTGTGGGTAGGCCTAGCGCCCGCGACAGGAAATGCCCCAAAGCGCAACATGGACACATCCAACTTTTTGAAGGAAAACAGAGGTGTTTTTTGCAAAGTGCCTACCTGTAGATTTTGGCCTGTAGCTCAGCCGCCACCTAGGGAAACCTACCAAACCTGTGCATTTCTGAAAACTAGAGACCTAGGGGAATCCAAGATGGGGTGACTTGTGTGGCTCGGACCAGGTTCTGTTACCCAGAATCCTTCGCAAATCTCAAAATTTGGCTAAAAAAACACATGTTCCTCACATTTCTGTGGCAGAAAGTTCTGGAATCTGAGAGGGGCCACAAATTTCCTTCCACCCAGCGTTCCCCCATGTCTCCCGATAAAAATGATACCTCACTTGTGTGGTAGGCCTAGCGCCCGCGACAGGAAACGCCCCAAAGCGCAACGTGGACACATCCAATTTTTGAAGGAAAACAGAGGTGTTTTTTGCAAAGTGCCTACCTGTAGATTTTGGCCTGTAGCTCAGCCGCCACCTAGGGAAACCTACCAAACCTGTGCATTTCTGAAAACTAGAGACCTAGGGGAATCCAAGATGGGGTGACTTGTGTGGCTCGGACCAGGTTCTGTTACCCAGAATCCTTTGCAAACCTCAAAATTTGGCTAAAAAAACACATGTTCCTCACATTTCTGTGGCAGAAAGTTCTGGAATCTGAGAGGAGCCACAAATTTCCTTCCACCCAGCGTTCCCCCACGTCTCCCGATAAAAATGATACCTCACTTGTGTGGGTAGGCCTAGCGCCTGCGACAGGAAACGCCCCAAAGCGCAACGTGGACACAGCCAAATTTTTGAAGGAAAACAGAGGTGTTTTTTGCAAAGTGCCTACCTGTAGATTTTGGCATGTAGCTCAGTCGCCACCTAGGGAAACCTACCAAACCTGTGCATTTCTGAAAACTAGAGATCTAGGGGAATCCAAGATGGGGTGACTTTTGTGGCTCGGACCAGGTTCTGTTACCCAGAATCCTTTGCAAACCTCAAAATTTGGCTAAAAAAACACATGTTCCTCACATTTCTGTGGCAGAAAGTTCTGGAATCTGAGAGGAGCCACAAATTTCCTTCCACCCAGCGTTCCCCCACGTCTCCGGATAAAAATGATACCTCACTTGTGTGGGTAGGCCTAGCGCCCACGACAGGAAACGCCCCAAAGCGCAACGTGGACACATCCACATTTTTGAAGGAAAACAGAGGTGTTTTTTGCAAAGTGCCTACCTGTAGATTTTGGCCTGTAGCTCAGCCGCCACCTAGGGAAACCCACCAAACCTGTGCATTTCTGACAACTAGAGACCTAGGGGAATCCAAGATGGGGTGACTTGTGTGGCTCGGACCAGGTTCTGTTACCCAGAATCCTTTGCAAACCTCAAAATTTGGCTAAAAAAACACATGTTCCTCACATTTCTGTGGCAGAAAGTTCTGGAATCTGAGAGGAGCCACAAATTTCTTCCACCCAGCGTTCCCCCACGTCTCCCGATAAAAATGATACCTCACTTGTGTGGGTAGGCCTAGCGCCCGCGACAGGAAACGCCCCAAAGCGCAACGTGGACACATCCACATTTTTGAAGGAAAACAGAGGTGTTTTTTGCAAAGTGCCTACCTGTAGATTTTGGCCTGTAGCTCAGCCGCCACCTAGGGAAACCCACCAAACCTGTGCGTTTCTGAAAACTAGAGACCTAGGGGAATCCAAGATGGGGTGACTTGTGTGGCTCAGACCATGTTCTGTTTCCCAGAATCCTTTGCAAACCTCAAAATTTGGCTAAAAAAACACATGTTCCTCACATTTCTGTGGCAGAAAGTTCTGGAATCTGAGAGGAGCCACAAATTTCCGTCCACCCAGCATTCCCCCACGTCTCCCGATAAAAATGATACCTCACGTGTGGGTAGGCCTAGCGCCTGCGACAGGAAACGCCCCAAAGCGCAACATGGACACATCCAAATTTTTGAAGGAAAACAGAGGTGTTTTTTGCAAAGTGCCTACCTGTAGATTTTGGCCTGTAGCTCAGCCGCCACCTAGGGAAACCTACCAAACCTGTGCATTTCTGAAAACTAGAGACCTTGGGGAATCCAATATGGGGTGACTTGTGTGGCTCAGACCAGGT
This sequence comes from Pleurodeles waltl, assembly GCF_031143425.1. Classification (NCBI taxonomy): domain Eukaryota; kingdom Metazoa; phylum Chordata; class Amphibia; order Caudata; family Salamandridae; genus Pleurodeles; species Pleurodeles waltl. Next base: position 1,665,732,105 of record NC_090440.1, read on the forward strand.
TCTGTTACCCAGAATCCTTCGCAAACCTCAAAATTTGGCTAAAAAAACACATGTTCCTCACATTTCTGTGGCAGAAAGTTCTAGAATCTGAGAGGAGCCACAAATTTGCTTCCACCCAGCGTTCCCCCATGTCTCCCGATAAAAATGATACCTCACTTGTGTGGGTAGGCCTAGCGCCCGCGACAGGAAACGCCCCAAAGCGCAACGTGGACAAAGCCAAATTTTTTAAGGAAAACAGAGGTGTTTTTTGCAAAGTGCCTACCTGTAGATTTTGGCCTGTAGCTCAGCCGCCACCTAGGGAAACCTACCAAACCTGTGCATTTCTGAAAACTAGAGACCTAGGGGAATCCAAGATGGGGTGACTTGTGTGGCTCGGACCAGGTTCTGTTACCCAGAATCCTTTGCAAACCTTAAAATTTGGCCTCACATTTCTGTGGCAGAAAGTTCTGGAATCTGAGAGGAGCCACCATTTTCCTTCCACCCAGCCTTCCCCCACGTCTCCCGATAAAAATGATACCTCACTTGTGTGGGTAGGCCTAGCGCCCGCGACAGGAAACGCCCCAAAGCGCAACGTGGACACATCCAAATTTTTGAAGGAAAACAGAGGTGTTTTTTGCAAAGTGCCTACCTGTAGATTTTGGCCTGTAGCTCAGCCGCCACCTAGGGAAACCTACCCAACCTGTGCATTTCTGAAAACTAGAGACCTAGGGGAATCCAAGATGGGGTGACTTGTGTGGCTCGGACCAGGTTCTGTTACCCAGAATCCTTTGCAAACCTCAAATTTGGCTAAAAAAACACATGTTCCTCACATTTCTGTGGCAGAAAGTTCTGGAATCTGAGAGGGGCCACAAATTTCCTTCCACCCAGCGTTCCCCCATGTCTCCCGATAAAAATGATACCTCACTTGTGTGGTAGGCCTAGCGCCCGCGACAGGAAACGCCCCAAAGCGCAACGTGGACACAGCCAAATTTTGAAGGAAAACAGAGGTGTTTTTTACAAAGTGCCTACCTGTAGATTTTGGCCTGTAGCTCATCCGCTACCTAGGGAAACCCACCAAACCTGTGCATTTCTGAAAACTAGAGACCTAGGGGAATCCAAGATGGGGTGACTTGTGTGGCTCGGACCAGGTTCTGTTACCCAGAATCCTTTGCAAACCTTAAAATTTGGCTAAAAAAACACATGTTCCTCACATTTCTGTGGCAGAAAGTTCTGGAATCTGAGAGGAGCCACAAATTTCCTTCCACCCAGCATTCCCCCACGTCTCCCGATAAAAATGATACCTCACTTGTGTTGGTAGGCCTAGCGCCTGCGACAGGAAACGCCCCAAAGCGCAACGTGGACACAGCCAAATTTTTGAAGGAAACAGAGGTGTTTTTTGCAAAGTGCCTACCTGTAGATTTTGGCCTGTAGCTCAGCCGCCACCTAGGGAAACCTACCAAACCTGTGCATTTCTGAAAACTAGAGACCTAGGGGAATCCAAGATGGGGTGACTTGTGTGGCTCGGACCAGGTTCTGTTACCCAGAATCCTTTGCAAACCTCAAAATTTGGCTAAAAAAACACATGTTCCTCACATTTCTGTGGCAGAAAGTTCTGGAATCTGAGAGGAGCCACAAATGTCCTTCCACCCAGCGTTCCCCCACGTCTCCCGATAAAAATGATACCTCCCTTGTGTGGGTAGGCCTAGCGCCTGCGACAGGAAACGCCCCAAAGCGCAACGTGGACACAGCCAAATTTTTGAAGGAAAACAGAGGTGTTTTTTGCAAAGTGCCTACCTGTAGATTTTGGCCTCTAGCTCAGCCGCCACCTAGGGAAACCCACCAAACCTGTGCATTTCTGAAAACTAGAGACCTAGGGGAATCCAAGATGGGGTGACTTGTGTTGCTCGGACCAGGTTCTGTTACCCAGAATCCTTTGCAAACCTCAAAATTTGGCTAAAAAAACACATGTTCCTCACATTTCTGTGTCAGAAAGTTCTGGAATCTGAGAGGAGCCACAAATTTCTTCCACCCAGCGTTCCCCCACGTCTCCCGACAAAAATGATACCTCACTTGTGTGGGTAGGCCTAGCGCCCGCGACAGGAAACGCCCCAAAGCGCAACGTGGACACATCCACATTTTTGAAGGAAAACAGAGGTGTTTTTTGCAAAGTGCCTACCTGTAGATTTTGGCCTGTAGCTCAGCCGCCACCTAGGGAAACCCACCAAACCTGTGCGTTTCTGAAAACTAGAGACCTAGGGGAATCCAAGATGGGGTGACTTGTGTGGCTCGGACCATGTTCTGTTACCCAGAATCCTTCGCAAACCTCAAAATTTGGCTAAAAAAACACATGTTCCTCACATTTCTGTGGCAGAAAGTTCTGGAATCTGAGAGGAGCCACAACTTTCCTTCCACCCAGCGTTCCCCCACGTCTCCCGATACAAATGATACCTCACTTGTGTGGGTAGGCCTAGCACTCGCGACAGGAAATGGCCCAAAACACAACCTGGACACATCACATTTTTTCATAGAAAACAGTGCCTACCTGTGGGTTTTGGCCTCTAGCTCAGCCGGCACCTGGGGAAACCTAGCATACCAGCACATTTTTGAAAACTAGAGACCTAGGGGAACCAAGATGGGGTGATTTGCGGGGCTCTGACCAGGTTCTGTTACCCAGAATCCTTTGCAAACCTCAAAATTTGGCTAAAAAAACACATGTTCCTCACATTTCTGTGGCAGAAAGTTCTGGAATCTGAGAGGAGCCACAAATTTCCTTCCACCCAGCGTTCCCCCACGTCTCCCGATAAAAATGATACCTCCCTTGAGTGGGTAGGCCTAGCGCCTGCGACAGGAAACGCCCCAAAACGCAACGTGGACACAGCCAAATTTTTGAAGGAAAACAGAGGTGTTTTTTGCAAAGTGCCTACCTGTAGATTTTGGCCTGTAGCTCAGCCGGCACCTAGGGAAACCCACCAAACCTGTGCATTTCTGAAAACTAGAGACCTAGGGGAATCCAAGATGGGGTGACTTGTGTTGCTCGGACCAGGTTCTGTTACCCAGAATCCTTTGCAAACCTCAAAATTTGGCTAAAAAAACACATGTTCCTCACATTTCTGTGGCAGAAAGTTCTGGAATCTGAGAGGAGCCACAAATTTCTTCCACCCAGCGTTCCCCCACGTCTCCCGACAAAAATGATACCTCACTTGTGTGGGTAGGCCTAGCGCCCGCGACAGGAAACGCCCCAAAGCGCAACGTGGACACATCCACATTTTTGAAGGAAAACAGAGGTGTTTTTTGCAAAGTGCCTACCTGTAGATTTTGGCCTGTAGCTCAGCCGCCACCTAGGGAAACCCACCAAACCTGTGCGTTTCTGAAAACTAGAGACCTAGGGGAATCCAAGATGGGGTGACTTGTGTGGCTCGGACCATGTTCTGTTACCCAGAATCCTTCGCAAACCTCAAAATTTGGCTAAAAAAACACATGTTCCTCACATTTCTGTGGCAGAAAGTTCTGGAATCTGAGAGGAGCCACAACTTTCCTTCCACCCAGCGTTCCCCCACGTCTCCCGATACAAATGATACCTCACTTGTGTGGGTAGGCCTAGCACTCGCGACAGGAAATGGCCCAAAACACAACCTGGACACATCACATTTTTTCATAGAAAACAGTGCCTACCTGTGGGTTTTGGCCTCTAGCTCAGCCGGCACCTGGGGAAACCTAGCATACCAGCACATTTTTGAAAACTAGAGACCTAGGGGAACCAAGATGGGGTGATTTGCGGGGCTCTGACCAGGTTCTGTTACCCAGAATCCTTTGCAAACCTAAAAATTTGGCTAAAAAAACACATGTTCCTCACATTTCTGTGGCAGAAAGTTCTCGAATCTGAGAGGAGCCACAAATTTCCTTCCACCCAGCGTTCCCCCACGTCTCCCGATAAAAATGATACCTCCCTTGTGTGGGTAGGCCTAGCGCCTGCGACAGGAAACGCCCCAAAGCGCAACGTGGACACAGCCAAATTTTTGAAGGAAAACAGAGGTGTTTTTTGCAAAGTGCCTACCTGTAGATTTTGGCCTGTAGCTCAGCCGGCACCTAGGGAAACCCACCAAACCTGTGCATTTCTGAAAACTAGAGACCTAGGGGAATCCAAGATGGGGTGACTTGTGTTGCTCGGACCAGGTTCTGTTACCCAGAATCCTTTGCAAACCTCAAAATTTGGCTAAAAAAACACATGTTCCTCACATTTCTGTGGCAGAAAGTTCAGGAATCTGAGAGGAGCCACAAATTTCTTCCACCCAGCGTTCCCCCACGTCTCCCGACAAAAATGATACCTCACTTGTGTGGGTAGGCCTAGCGCCCGCGACAGGAAACGCCCCAAAGCGCAACGTGGACACATCCACATTTTTGAAGGAAAACAGAGGTGTTTTTTGCAAAGTGCCTACCTGTAGATTTTGGCCTGTAGCTCAGCCGCCACCTAGGGAAACCCACCAAACCTGTGCGTTTCTGAAAACTAGAGACCTAGGGGAATCCAAGATGGGGTGACTTGTGTGGCTCGGACCATGTTCTGTTACCCAGAATCCTTCGCAAACCTCAAAATTTGGCTAAAAAAACACATGTTCCTCACATTTCTGTGGCAGAAAGTTCTGGAATCTGAGAGGAGCCACAACTTTCCTTCCACCCAGCGTTCCCCCACGTCTCCCGATACAAACGATACCTCACTTGTGTGGGTAGGCCTAGCACTCGCGACAGGAAATGGCCCAAAACACAACCTGGACACATCACATTTTTTCATAGAAAACAGTGCCTACCTGTGGGTTTTGGCCTCTAGCTCAGCCGGCACCTGGGGAAACCTAGCATACCAGCACATTTTTGAAAACTAGAGACCTAGGGGAATCCAAGATGGGGTGATTTGCGGGGCTCTGACCAGGTTCTGTTACCCAGAATCCTTTGCAAACATCAAGATTTGGCCAAAAAACAATTTTTCCTCTCATTTCGGTGACAGAAAGTTCTGGAATCTGAGAGAGGAGCCACAAATTTCCTTCCACCCAGCGTTCCCCTAAGTCTCTCCATAAAAATGGTACCTCACTTGTGTGGGTAGGCCTAGCGCCCACAAAAGGAAATGGGCCAAAACACAACGTGGACACAACATATTTTTTCACAGAAAACAGAGGTGTTTTTTGCAAAGTGCCTACCTGTGGATTTTGGCCTCTAGCTCAGCCGGCCCGGGGGGGGGGGGAAATGCCCTAAAATAAATTTGACCCCCCAAAAAAACCCCCTGCCCAGGAGCGACCCTTGCCTACGGGGTCGCTCCCCCTGCGTGACATTGGCGCCAAAAAACAAATCCCTGGTGCCTAGTGGTTTCTGCCCCCTTGGGGCAGATTGACCTAAAATCAACCAATCTGCCCCCAAGGGGGGCAGAAATGGTCTAAATACAGTTTGCCCCCCAGGGGAGCGACCCTTGCCTGATGGGCCGCTCCCCATCTCTAAAAAAACAAACAAACAAAAAAAAAAAAACACACAAAAAAAAATTGCCCTGGCGCCTACAGGTTTCTGCCCCCCCTGGGGGCAGATCAGCCTAATAATAGGCGTGACGGCGCAAAAAAAAGATCCCTGGTGCCTAGTGGTTTCTGCCCCCCTTGGGGGGCAGATTGACCTAAAATCGGCCGATCTGCCCCCAAAGCGGGCAGAAATGGCCTAAATACATTTTGCCCCTCCAGGGGAACGACCCTTGTCCAAGGGCCGCTCCCCATCTGTAAAACAAAAAAAACAAAATCCCTGGTGCCTAGTGGTTTCTGCCCCCCTTGGGGGCAGATCAGCCGAATCAAAATAGGCTGATCTACCCCCCAGGGGGGCAGAAATGGCCTAAAATAATCCCCCCCCAGGGAGCGACCCTTGCCTAAGGGGTCGCTCCCCTTGCGTGAAATTCACGGAAAAAAAAAAAACTCCCTGGCGTCTAATGGTTTCTGCCCCCCTTGGGGGCAGATTGGCCTCATCAAAATAGGCCAATCTGCCCCCAAGGGGGGCAGAAATGGCCTAAATATAATTTGCCCCCTAGGGGAGCGACCCTTGCCTAAGGGGTCGCTCTCCACCTAAAAAAAAAAGAAAACATAACAAAAAGAAATGATCCCTGGTGCCTAGAGGTTTCTGCCCCCCCTGGGGGCAGATCGGCCTAATAATAGGCCGATCTGCCCCCAGGGGGGGCAGAAAAGACCTTCCCAAAAAAATGCCCCCCCTGGGAGCGACCCTTGCCCAAGGAGTCGCTCCCGTTGCGTGAAATTCGCGCAAAAAAAAACTCCCTGGTGTCTAATGGTTTCTGCCCCCCTTGGGGGCAGATTGGCCTCATCAAAATAGGCCAATCTGCCCCCAAGGGGGGCAGAAATGGCCTAAATACATATTGCCCCCTAGGGGAGCGACCCTTGCCTAAGGGGTCGCTCCCTACCTAAAAAAAAAAGAAAACATCACAAAAAAAAAAAAAAAAAAAAAAGCTCCCTGGTGCCTAGAGGTTTCTGCCCCCCCTGGGAGCGACCCTTGCCTAAGGGGTCGTTCCCCACCTAAAAAAAAAGAAAACATCACGAAAAAAAAAAAAAGCTCCCTGGTGCCTAGAGGTTTCTGCCCCCGGGCGGGCAGAAAAGGCCTTCCTAAAAAAATGCCCCCCTGGGAGCGACCCTTGCCCAAGGGGACGCTCCCTTTTGACAGTTTCATTCAAAAAAAAAAATCCCTGGTGTCTAGTGGGGTTTCAAAAGCCGGATTGCAAGCAATCCGGCTTTTGAAACCCTGTAAGAGACTTCAAAGGGAAGGAAATACATTTCCTTCCCTTTGAAGCCTCTCGGGCCTCCCCCATGGGATTGAAAGAGAAATGCAAAAGCATTTCTCTTTCAATCCCAGCGGGTTGGGGGAGACCCTGTGACTAATCAGCGCGCGCTCGCGCGCTGTCGCGGGGTGGTTGGGGGGGTCGGGAGTGGGAGGGGAAGGGCTTCCCCTTCCATCCCTGACTTTGGGGGGGTGGGGGGAAGCACACAGAGGGAGCGAGAGCGCTCCCTCTGGGCTGTGTGCCGAGGACGTAGTGGTTATGTCCTCGGCACAGCAGCACTGTGCCGAAGGACGTAGCCACTACGTCCTCGGCACAGAAGGGGTTAAAGGAGAAGATGTGTGTTATGTTTTACTATGTTTTATTATTGTACTGGCAGAGCACCTTTATGGAAGGTTGCCTGCTGCAAAGTCTGATGTCTTCAGGGGCGTTCCATTGGCCAACAGTTGATCAGCTGTACTGACCTTTGGATGGCTGCTGAGGACATCGGCGTTGATTTGATGAGATAATAAACCTCTTTTTCAAGAGTACTTCCTGGTCTGTTGCTCTCCTTTTCATCCCTGGATACTACAGAACCTTAGCTGTTACTTGTAAATTCAAGGATCTTAATGAGGAAATCCTACGTGATCAGTTCATAAATAGAACTAGTAACAATAAGATTTTGGAAAATTTGTTAGGGTTAAAAGACCCTTCTTTAGAGAAAGCCATTAATATAGCCAGGCGCATAGAGAATACGTCCAGATATGTTAAAGAACTGAATGATGAACAATGTCAAGAAAAAAATGACAATGGAAAAGTAATCATAATTCACAAGGGTAGAAGGGACTCTACAACAATTCAGAAGAGTTTTGTTACAAAGAAGCGTTTGTGTTATAGATGTGGTAGTACAAAACATATGACAGATGCAGCGACATGCCCAGTGACTAATGTGAAATGCTTTAAGTGCAAAGGGTTAGGACATTTTTCTCATATGTGTAGAGCAGAGCATCAAGGGGAAAGCAGACATAGAATGAATTTAGTGAATGGAAATGATAGTAGTGTTTCTGATGATGAAACAGAAGAAGGTGCAATTGAGGTATTAGTGATATCTGATAGTATGACAGTAGTATCAGATGTTGTTGGTGTGGTGAAGAATGGATATCATCCTCCCAAATGTACCATGGAAATCAATGGTACCAGAGTTATTTTGTGGGCAGATTCCTGTTCTCCCTACACTATAATTGAAAGGCAGGTGTGGAAAAATTTAGGTGAGCGAGTGTTACCACCTTATGTGGAGCCAGAGGGCTATTGTGGTGTAAGGTTGCCTATAGTTGGTTATTTTGATTGTCAATTAAAGTATAAAGATAGGTTAAATGGAGGAAAAGTATATGTGGTTGACAATGGAAGGGCACTTTTGGGTTTGAAAGAACAAAAATCACCTGGGATAATACTAGATCCCAACCACCGTGAACAGCTATTGTCAACTGAATGGGGAAAGCTCAATATTTGGCAAGAAAAATATCCTAAATTATTTGCAAAAGAGTTAGGGTGCCTATAGAAATTTTAGCATCGTATAATTGTAAAATCAGGGAGTGTGCCCAAGACACACAAAGTGAGAAATGTTCCTTTAGCGTTGAGAGTGCAACTTAAGGAGGAGCTGGATCGCTTGTGTGCTGCGGGCGTGATAGAGCCAATAGAGCAGAGGTTTTCAAGCTTTTTGATGCTGAGACCCGCTCTCAAAGATTTTAGCTGTAAGGACCCCCTTCTGACAATTTCTAGAACCTGGTACTCCTCATCATAGGCAATAATAAATGTCCCAATTTTCCACAGCAAATCATTTTACAGTGAGGAAATAATAGTAATATTTAACAGTGTTCAGCAAACCAAAGGTCAGTGAGTGTGGGTGTGTGGTCAAAGGTGTAGCTAAAAACAAAGGTCCTCCTTTATGAGTATTTGGTGTGGGACAGTGCCACAAGTCTTCTTGCAACATTGCCCTACGCCAATACAAATAGGCAGGAACGGACTGTATTTATGATATACAGTGCATTTCTGTCCTTTCCCCCTGCGCTGGCACACAGATTGCTGCCTAGCGCTAATGCAAAAACAATCCAGTGAGGCATTGTACCTCCTTCTATATGTGCGGCAGATAGCAACAAACATAGAAAGAGGAACAACAAGGAGAAATTAAAACATTTCTTCTCATTATGCCTGCTCTGGGGAGGCATAAGGTTTTGGCACTGCTTCAGTTTACGTGATTTTGTAAATCTGGGGCAATGTCAAAATTCATGGGGGTTGCATCACCCACCACAATGACCATGGAACGCCTCCTTAGTGCAAGCCACTGCATTGCCTTACTTTGCGTCGCTTTGCCTTACTCCCTATCTATGAGGCCATTCAAAGCCACGCAGGGTGGCTTTGCGTCACCTCATACGTATGACTTGAGAAGCTTGTGCCGCTGGAGCATCAAAAAAAGTGATGATCCAGCAGCGCAAGCCTCTCATCAATAAACCCCCAAATATTCTAAGTTGTTTAAGTCTTTCACCGTCAGGTAGCTACATGTAAAATAACAGCCAGCTTAAATGAAAAATAAATCAAAGAAAGTTGTTACTCAGTCGGAAATGCACTGTAGTACATTATGAAACCTCTATTAGTTAACACACTGCAAAGGTCTGTGTGTAACCGGAGAGCGACAGAATTAAATCCTGGTTGGTGCAGTTGAGAATAGTGACATGTATTTTTAGTGCCACGAGGTCACAGCATGTGACATAAAGCACTGTGAATATGCAAGGCATTATTTTATACTAATGTTACACACAGTATAAGATAGGCCACTGCAAAAATGTTTAAGATAAAACTGTGCTTCCAAAATGCAGATTTAAGTAATACCAGAGCATATGCAATACATTTTTTTAATAGCTGTCCCTTCAACACCTCCCAGTGAAGTAGGCGCTGTGTGACTACAATGAAAAGCACACACATTTCTTAACACTTTGCACTGCCCCGAAAAAAGAATAAATGTTTGTCATCACAAAGCTTTGTGATTCGATCAGCTCCCAAGCTTTCTTTACAGTTGCAGATTACCCTTTACATTTGTAGATCAGCTCATAGAGCGCATTTGCATTTCATTCAGGAAGCAGGCGCCCTGGAATGAATGCCTCCTTAGCTGTCTGTGCCGCTTTCACAGCACAGGATACTCAATAAATCAAAGTTCACCAGATGAATTTTAACAATCGGCTGGGGGAATGTGTGACCCCTTTCCAGGACTCCACGGCCCCCCTGGAGGTCACAACCGCCAGATTGAAGACCTTTGCAATAGAGTCTTCTGATTGGCTCAGCCCCATAGTTTTAACTCAGAAAGCTAATGGGAAGGTACGCATGTGTGTGGATTTGAGAGATCTGAACCAGAGCATATGGGTAGACAGCCATCCTCGACCTCATATAAATGTCATGATATTGAGCGTTAAGAATGCTCAAAATTTCTCAGGTATCAATCTGTCGAGTGCATATCACCAGTTAAAGTTACACCCTGAATCAAAACACCTTACATCGTTCATAAAGCCAGAAGGTGCATTTCGTTTTTTACGCATGCCTTTCGGTTTGGCTTCAGCTTCCTCTGTATTCCAAAGGCTCATGAGTAAGATGTTGGCAGGAGAATCGGATGTTCTTGTGTTTCAAGATGATATTTTAGTATGGGTGAAAATAGGGAAGATCACAGTCACAAATTGTACAAGGTATTGTTTAAATTACAGGATGCAGGTCTAACTGTAGGTATTGACAAATGTAAGTTTGGCGTTCAACAAATGAATTATTTAGGACATACGTTATCTGCAGAAGGTGTGAAACCCAAAATGAAACATTTGGAAGCAATTGAATTGGCACCTGCCCCTGTGAACAAAGAGCAATTATGTTCATTCTTAGGATTAGCTGAGTATTATTCTAGATTTGTGAAACCTTTTGCTGACAAAGTACCTATATTAAGGGAACTAATGAAAAAAGGGATACTGTGTGAGTGGACACAAAAGTGTCAAGAAGCATTTATAAAGGTTAAATCTGACATTGTAAAAGCAGTAGCTTTAACACCATTTGACCCACAGGACGAATGGTCTGTAATGGTGGATGCTAGTGCAGAAGGTCTGGGGGCATTATTATTGCAAAAGTAAAAACAAGGATATGAAACAATCATTGCCTTCGCATCACATAATCTTAAAAGGACAGAGTCAACCTATTTGGTTATTGAAAAGGAAGGACTAGCATGTTGGTGGGGTGTGAATCATTTTAAAACTTATAATGGAGGACCACATTTTAATTAAGGACAGACCACAAACCGTTAATTGATATCTTCACAACAAAAGGGGCAGGAAAGGCAACACCTAGGATTTCTAAGTGGCTTTATCATTTACAAGAGTATAATTTCAGTTTGAAATATGTTTCAGGCAAGACAAATTGTCAAGCACATTGTTTTTCTAGATTACTGCTAGAAAGAGAAAATGAGGATGGTGTGGAGGATGGTAAGGAATGGTTAGTGCCGAATGTCAGTGGCTCATGTTGTGGAGCAATAACTGAGAAGGAATGGAGATTAGCCATTTTCGAAGCGATGTATTTAAGCAGATTTCTGCATGTCTGACCAGTAAAGATGATTCAATGAAATGTCAGAAAAAGGAATATGGAGATTTTAAGATGATTTGGTCGGAATTATCAGAATTAGATGACATGCTGAGGAGGAATGGAAGATTGATAGTTCCTACAAGTTTGCCTGTTAAGCTCCTCACCTTATTACATGAAGGTCAGGGGGGAATGTCCAGTATGAAAAGAAGAGCACAAGTTGATTTTTGGTGGCCAAGTATGGACAAAGACATTGAAAGATTTGTGAGAGTGTGTGTTGCATGTATGTGTAGTGATAAGAGTCATAAATCAGAAGCGACAACCATTGTGTTTACTTAATTTCTGAGGAAGCCTTGGCAGAAACTGGTGATTGATATGTGGTCTGTTCAGTAGGAAGGGTGCAGAGGGAATATGGGCTATAGTTTTTGTGGATTATTTCTCTAAATGGCCAAAGGTTGCATTTGTGAAGGACATTAGAGCTGGATGGTGATAAATTTCTGCAAAGAAGTATTCAGGAGAGAGGGGTATCTTGAATGCATTGTCAGTGATAATGTTCCGCAATTTGTTGCTGAAGACTGTAGAAGGCTGGCCTGGCTTATAGTGGGTACCTTGTGGTACTTACACCTTGTGCCAGGTCCAGTTATCCCTTATTAGTAGAATAGAGATGTTCTAGCAGCTTAGGCTGATAGAGGTAGCTATAGCAGAGCAGCTTAGGCTGAACTAGGAGACATGCAAAGCTCCTACTATACCACTTATATCATATAGCACTATATCATAAGAAAACACAATACTCAGAGTTACTAAAAATAAAGGTACTTTATTTTAGTGACAATATGCCTAAAGTATCTCAGAGGATATACTTTCTTAGGAGGTAAGTAATATAACCAAATTATACGCACACAAACCAAAATCAGGTAAGTAACAGTTAGAAAAGGAGTGCAAATAATGTAGAACACAATAGAATGCAATAGGGAGAAATAGGCCTAGGGGCAACACAAACCATATACTCCAAAAGTGGAATGCGAAACAGGAAAGGACCCCACACCTAGTGTAGTGTGTAGAGGGTCGCTGGGAGTGTTAGAAAACCCTAAGCATGTCCAAGATACCCTACCCCAAACCCTGAAAAGTAGGAGTAAAGTTACCCTACTACCCCAGAAAGACAGTAAAGTTGAGATAGGGGATTCTGCAAGGACAACAACTGACTGCAAAACACTGAAGATGGATTCCTGGACCTGAGGATCTGTAAAGGAAGGGGACCAAGCCCAAGAGTCACGCAAGTGTCCAGGGGGGCAGGAGCCCACCAAAGCCCAGATGAAGGTGCAAAAGGGCTGCCTCTGGGTGGAAGAAGCCAAAGATTCTGCAACAACGGAAGGAGCCAGGAACTTGTCCTTTGGCCAGAAGATGTCCCACGGCGTGCTGGAGGATGTAGAGTTATTTCCATGCAGAAAGACAGCAAACATGCTCTGCTAGCTGCAAGAGTCGTGGTTGAGGATTTTGGGTGCTGCTAGGTCCCAGGAAGGACCAGGAGGTCGCCCCTTGGAGGAGGAGACAGAGTGGGTACTCAGCAACACAGGGAGCCCATGCAGAAGCAGGCAGCACCCGCAGAAGTACCTGAACAGGCACTTAGAAGATCTGAGGATAGCGGTCAACTCAGAGTCACAAAGGAGGGTCCCATAACATCGGAGTCCAACTCAGCGAGTTGGGCAATGCAGGACAGAGTGCTGGGGACCTGGGCTTGGCTGTGCACAAAGGAAGTCTTGCAAAAGTGCACAGAAGCCCGAGAAGCTGCAGTTCATGCAGTACACAGGATTACTGTCTGGCGTGGGAAGGCAAGGACTTACCTCCACCAAATTTGGACAGAAGGGCCACTGGACTGTCGAAGACACTTGGACCCAGCTCCTGTGTTCCAGGGACAACGCTCGTCAGGATGAGAGGGAACCCAGAGGACTGGTGATGCAGAAGTTTGGTGCCTGTGTTAGCAGGGGGAAGATTCCGTCGACCCACAGGAGATTTCTTCTTGGCTTCCAGTGCAGGGTGAAGTCAGACAGCCCTCAGAGCATGCACCACCAGGAAACAGTCAAGAAAGCCGGAAGGATGAGGAGCTACAATGTTGCTGGTAGTCTTCTTGCTCCTTTGTTGCGGTTATGCAGGCGTCTGGGAGCAGTCAGCAGTCGATCCTTGGCAGCAGTCAAAGAGGCAAGTGCAGAGGAACTCTGGTGAGCTCCTGCATTCGTTATCTGAGGAATAGCCCACAGGAGAGACCCTAAATAGCCCTCAGAGGAGGATTGGCTACAGAGAAAGGTAAGCACCTATCAAGAGGGGTCTCTTACGTCACCTGCTGGCACTGGCCACTCAGAGCTGTCCATTGTGCCCTCACACCTCTGCATCCAAGATGGCAGAGGTCTGGTACACACTAAAGGAGCTCTGGGCTCCTCCCCTGGGAGGTGCTGGTCAGGGGAGTGGTCACTCCCCTTTCCTTTGTCCATTTTCGCACCAGAGCAGGGCTGGGGGGATCCCTGAACCGGTGTAGACTGGCTTATGCAGAGAGGGCACCATCTGTGCTCATCAAAGCATTTCCAGAGGCTGGGGGAGGCTACTCCTCCCCAGCCCTTCACGCCTATTTCCAAAGGGAGAGGGTGTAACACCCTCTCTCAGAGGAAATCCTTTGTTCTCCCTTCCTGGTTCCAGGCTGCCTAGGCCCCAGGGGGGTAGAAACCTGTCTGAGGGGTTGGCAGCAGCAGTAGCTGCAGTGGAGACCCCGGAAAGTTAGTTTGGCAGTACCCGGGCTCTGTGCTGGAGACCCGTGGATGCATGGAATTGTCCCCCCAATACCATAATGGTATTGGGGGGACAATTCCATGATCCTAGACATGTTACATGGCTATGTTCGGAGTTACCATTGTGACGCTACATATAAGTATTGACCTATATGTAGTGCACGCGTTTAATGGTGTCCCTGCACTCACAAAGTCCGGGTAATTTGCCCTGAACAATGTGGGGGCACCTTGGCTAGTGCCAGGGTGCCCACACACTAAGTAACTTTGCGCCTAACCTTCACCAAGTGAGGGTTAGACATATAGGTGACTTATAAGTTACTTATGTGCAGTGTGAAATGGCTGTGAAATAACGTGGACGTTATTTCACTCAGGCTGCAGTGGCAGTCCTGTGTAAGAATTGTCTGAGCTCCCTATGGGTGGCAAAAGAAATGCTGCAGCCCATAGGGATCTCCTGGAACCCCAATACCCTGGGTACCTAGGTACCATATACAAGGGATTTATAAGGGTGTTCCAGTGTGCCAATGAGAATTGGTAAAATTAGTCACTAGCCTGCAGTGACAATTTTAAAAGCAGAGAGAGCATACACACTGAGGTTCTGGTTAGCAGAGCCTCAGTGATACAGTTAGGCACCACACAGGAAACACATACAGGGCATACTTTATGAGCACTGGGGTCCTGACTAGCAGGATCCCAGTGACACATAGGCAAAAACAAACATACATACAGTAAAAATTGGGGTAACATGCCAGGCAAGATGGTACTTTCCTACACAACCCCCCCAAACGAGGGGAATAAGGCTAACCTTGCCCAGATGAGTCTTCATTGTCTAAGTGGAAATATCTGGAGAGTCCATATGCATTGGAGTGGGTACTCCCAGGTCTATGTTCCACTGTATAGTCCATTCCCTGTAGGGATAAGGACCACCTCAACAATTTAGGGTTTTCACCTTTCATTTGTTTTAGACAAAGTAGAGGTTTGTGGTCTTTCTGATGGATACAACTACCTGTGGATTCCTCACCTGATGAATACTCCCATGGCGCCAGCATTCGACGGAAATCTTCTTACTAGTCTCTGCACGTCGACGAGGACGTCACTCTAGCCCACGCGACGCCGTCTGACGTCATACAGGCAATAAGAGGTCCTCGCCGACGTGCCGATGACAGTTCCCTTTTTTCCGTGCATTCGAAACGGTTATCTTCGAGGGAGCTACTGTTACCTTCGTGGTTACAGTGTATTGTCTGCTGCGTAGTCTTCTCTGCGGTAATAATGTCTCAGAGGAAGTCGGGTTTCAAGCCCTGTCGAGAGTGTGGGGGCAAGATGTCAGTTACAGATCCTCACTCTGACTGTCTATGGTGTTTGAGCTCCGACCACGACGTCTCGACTTGCGATTCATGTCAACACATGAATCCGAAGGCCCTCAAAGAGCGTGAGGCCAAGTTATTCATGGCAAAGTCAAAGAAGAAGGAGAAACATCATAAGAAGTCTTCTTCGCCAAGGTCTCACCGGCGTCATCGAGACTCCCGGCGCCATAGAGACTCACGACGCCATTCCAGCAAGGAGTCTCGTTCGAGGTCACCTTCGGCTCGGCGTCGGAAGACTTGGGAAGTCAGCCCCACGGTCACGCCGCATCCTTCGACGCCGTTGCCATCTTCGGCGTCACCGACTTCGCCTGGTCAGACGTCGGTGATTGAGGTGGTGCAGCCTCTTGGGTTTTCTCCGGCGTCGCAGACGTCGAGGCCGGCGTCGGGGTCGCCTTCGATCCAGGTACCCCAGTATCCGGCTTTTCCCACTCCTGGAGCCGATAGTACCGCGTTTCTTAATGCGATGTATACCATCTTTCAGCAGATGGCTCCAGGAGCTGCTCCGGCTGGTCCTTCGGGGCCCTTGGCCTTTTCGTTGGGTGATCCTGCGCCTCTTCGGCCGGCACCCTTTATGCCCTTTCTCCCTTTTGGGAATGTGGGCTCGGCGCCGGTGCCGGCGTCGGTGGCCGCTCCGGTGGCTTCGGATGTTTCAGCCCCGGAGGTTGCCCTTCCGTCGAAGTCAGGATTTTGCCCTGTGACTCCGGTTGGTCCATCGGCTCCAAGACCTCGTCCTCCGGCTCCTGCCTCGGCGCCGAAGCTGCCTGTGGCGCCGGACGCGGCGTCAGATGCTTCTGGAGATCGGCGCCGTTCTTCGACGTCGGCGGAGGCCATGTCGACTCCGCGTATCGAGGAGAGACTTCATTCGAGGAGGCGTGCTCTCCGTCTTTTAGAAGAGCAGGAGTACCAGCGAGTCTTAGAGGAGGGAGAGATTGAGGACTCTGGAGACGGACTACATGGTCTGGATACAGCCAATGGGCTGGACACTTCCCCTGAGTGGGACCTTTCATCTCCAGGGGAATATACGGAGGAGGCTGCTTCCTTTCATGCTGTGGTGAGGAAGGCAGCGAGCTTTTTGGACCTGCCTTTGCCGGTGGCAGAGGCAAAGCAGAATTTGCTGACAGAGGTATTGCATCCGGCCTCTGCTGCAGCTGAGCCTCTCTTGCCATTTAATGAGGCTTTGCTGGATCCGGTGTTGGAGGTGTGGAAGAAGCCGGTGTCTTCCTCGGCCGTTCATAGGGCTGTGGCCAGGAGGTATCGAGCTGCACCATCTGACCCTGGCTTTCTCTCTAGACACCCTACGCCGGAGAGCTTGGTGGTGCAAGCCTCCTGTTCCTCAAAGTCAGCGCCTGGTTCCTTCCCGACGGTGCCTGGAGACAGAGACTCCAAGAAACTGGATGCGCAGTCCAAGAAAATATTTTCGTCATGCAGTTTGGCGTTGAAGGCCACCAACGCAACGTGCATTCTGGGGAGGTACATCCATGCTCTGATGGATGATATTTCATCTTCATTTACGGAGCTCCCCCAGGGTCTCTTGGATGTGGTCTCGGACGCCCAGGCTGCCGCGACCCAGATTATCCAGTCTGGGCTGGACACGACCGACTCGGTGGCCAGGGCGATGGGCACGGCTGTGGTGGCAAGAAGACAGGCCTGGCTCCGAAACTCAGGGTTTTCTGCGGATGTGCAGTCGACCCTGCTGGACCTCCCGTTTGATGGGGACAGACTGTTTGGAGCCAAGGCAGATTCGGCCTTGGAACGATTTAAGGAGAGCAGAGCCACAGCCAAATCGTTAGGACTGCAAGCTCCTTCTTCCTCTGCCTCTTCTAGATTTTTCAGGAGGTTTCGGGGATTTGGGCGTGGCTCTTCTTCCTCTTCCTTTCGGGGGAGGTTCCAACAACCCGCCTCTTCCCTCCCCTATAGGTCATTTAGAGGGAGGGGGAGGGGTGGGGCCCGTACCAGAGGAGCCTCTCAACAGCACTCTGCCTCTTCCTCGTCCTCTGGAGGGGTGCAGCAGGGGAAGCAGCCTTAGGCTTCCACCGTTTTCCACTCACTCCTCTCCTGTAGGGGGAAGATTACAGCATTTTCTCCACAAGTGGAAGTCTATCACAACGGACACTTGGGTTCTCGGCATTGTGGGGAAAGGCTACGCCCTTCCCTTTCGGGAGTTCCCACCCCTCATCCCGCCCCGCCCATCTTATTGTTCAGAAGAACACCTCCTATTGCTAGAACAGGAGGTTCGAGTCCTCCTTTCAAAGGGCGCGGTAGAGTTGGTCCCAGAGCAGGAAAAGGGTCGAGGTTGTTACTCAAGATACTTCCTGATTCCCAAAAAGGATGGTCAGTTGAGACCAATCCTGGATCTGAGGATCTTGAATTGGTTCCTCAAACAGGAAAAGTTCAAGATGCTGACCCTAGCACAGGTGCTTTTGGCGTTGAACAAAGAAGATTGGATGGTGTCTGTCGACTTGCAGGATGCTTACTTTCATATCCCGATCCTCAAGTCGCACAGGAAGTATCTCCGGTTTGTGGTAGGGTCGCAGCACTATCAGTTTGCGGTCCTCCCGTTTGGTCTTACTTCAGCACCTCCAGTCTTCACAAAGGTGATGTCAGTGGTTGCGGCGGAGCTCAGAAGGAAGGGGATAGCAGTATTCCCTTACTTGGACGACTGGTTGATCAAAGCCAAGTCCCCGGAGCTTGTGTCGCATCATCTGCAGTCAACAACCCAGTTGTTGTTCGACCTGGGCTTTTCGGTGAACGTGCCCAAATCTCACCTGGAGCCCTCTCAGCGCCTCCTGTTCATAGGGGCAGTACTGGATACAACATTGAGTCGAGCCTTTCCTCCGCCTCAGCGGATTCAAGATATTCAGGAATTGGTTCCAATGTTTCGAAATGGAGCGGTAGTTCCAGTCCTCAAGGTCCTTCGTCTGCTCGGTCTGTTCGCCTCCTGCATTCTGTTGGTCACGCATGCTCGCTGGCACATGAGGGCTCTTCAGTGGTGCCTCCAAAGGCAGTGGTCTCAGCACAAGGGAGATTTAGAAGGTACTGTCAAGATCTCCAGAGATGCTGCTGTGGAATTGAAGTGGTGGATTGCGGGCAACAATCTTTCACAGGGAAAGCCGTTCGCGCAGTCGCCACCAGTGGCCACGGTCATAACGGATGCTTCCACCCTAGGATGGGGAGCTCATCTGTGGGATCTGGAGATCAAAGGGCTTTGGTCTCCAGAGGAACAGGTGTTTCATATCAATCTGTTGGAGTTACGGGCTGTACGTCTGGCTCTCAAGGCCTTCCTCCCATCCCTTCGTGGTCAGTCGGTACAGGTCCTGACGGACAATACTACCGCGATGTGGTACATAAACAAACAGGGAGGAGTAGGGTCGTACCTTCTCTGCAGAGAAGCTCTTCGGCTATGGTCCTGGGCAAAGGACCATCAGATTTGCTTGGTGGCAAATCATCTGGCCGGGGTCTTGAATGTACGTGCGGACAGTCTCAGTCGCCAATTCTCGGCGGACCACGAGTGGCGTCTCCATCCAGATCAAGTCTGTTTAATCTTCCAGATGTGGGGGTTTCCTCGGATAGATCTGTTTGCCACTCGGGAGAACGCGCATTGCCCGTTATTCTGCAGCCTCCAGTATCCGATGCAGGGAGCGTTGGGGGACGCGTTTCAGATAACCTGGTGCGACCAGTTGCTTTACGCGTTTCCCCCCATACCCTTGATTCCTCGAGTGTTGAGGAAAATTCACCAAGACCGGGCCCAAGTCATCTTAATAGTTCCGGATTGGCCAAGGAGGGTATGGTACTCCGACCTTCTCCAACTCTCACTGTGCCCTCCGCTCCGTCTCCCTCTCAGGGCAGACCTCCTCTCGCAGTCGCAGGGGCAGGTTTTACACCCCAACCTCCAGAGTCTGCACCTACATGCTTGGAGATTGAACGGGGCAACCTGAGTTCCTTCTCTCTCCCGCCTGATGTAGTGGATGTTATCTTAGCGGCCAGGCGACACTCCACTAAATCTATCTACGCTAATAGGTGGTCTAAATTTGTTATGTGGTGTGGAGAGAGACAGATTGATCCCTTACATGCTCATCTGTCACACGTTTTGTCTTTTGCACTGTCTCTAGCGCAGAAAGGTTGTGCAGTGGCTACCATTAAGGGTTATTTGTCGGCCTTGTCAGCCTTCATTTGTCTTCCAGACCAACCATCGTTATTTAAATCCCCTATTGTTCTCAGATTCTTGAAAGGTCTTCTGAATCAATATCCTCCAAAACCATTTGTTATGCCTCAATGGGATTTGTCCTTGGTCCTGACTTTCCTTATGGGGTCCCCTTTTGAGCCTATGCATTCTTGCCCCTTAAGGTATTTGGTTATTAAAACAGTATTCCTGGTAGCTATAACATCTGCAAGGAGAGTGAGTGAGTTGCAGGCCTTATCGGTTAAACCCCCTTATATAACGTTTTATGGGGATAAGGTGGTGTTGAGGACCAAGGCTGCTTTCCTTCCGAAGGTTGTTTCACCCTTTCATTTGGCTCAGACAATCACTTTGTCCACGTTTTATCCTCCGCCTCATCCTTCAAAGGAGGAAGAAAGACTACATTGCCTGGACCCAAAAAGGGCGTTGAGCTTCTATATCGATAGAATGAAGGATATCAGGCTGGAGGATCAGCTGTTTGTCGGATACGTGGGCAAGAGGAAAGGAAAGGCAGTCCACAAGAGAACACTCTCCAGGTGGGTTGTTCTTTGCATTAAAATCTGTTACTCTTTGGCAAAGAAGGATCCGCCTGAGGGCATTAGAGCTCATTCCACCAGAGCTAAGTCGGCCTCTTCGGCCTTGGCCAGGGGTGTTCCTGTGGTCGACATCTGCAAGGCCGCAACTTGGTCGTCCCTTCACACTTTTGTGAAACATTACTGTTTGGACTCTGAGGTCAGAAGGGACGGTCATTTTGCACGGTCAGTGCTGCAGGATTTCTTGGTTTGACCATTTAGGCACCCACCGCCGGGCGTGGTACTGCTTTGGGGCTCTATTCATCAGGTGAGGAATCCACAGGTAGTTGTATCCATCAGAAGAACGAGTTACTTACCTTCGGTAACGACTTTTCTGGTGGATACATTAGCTACCTGTGGATTCCTCACGGATACAACCCGCCTCCCCGTTGCCTTTTTGGTCTCTCCAAGCAATCCTTGAGTGTGCTCATTTTGGTCTTCAAAGTTACAATACATTTTGTATATATGATATTGGTATATATGTGTTTATTTATATATAAATCAATATATATTGTGTATATACATGATTCATATGTATATATATATTTATTAGTTTAAAAAAAAAAAAAAAAAAAGGTTATATTAAATCTACAGCAATTTTATTGCAATGTTGTGTGATTTACAATATTAAGAGATGTTGCTTTGCTCTTTCATTACATTGGGTTATTATTATTATTATTATTCTCATGCACGTAAAAAATGTTGGTACTGTCATCGGCACGTCGGCGAGGACCTCATATTGCCTGTATGACATCAGACGGCCTCGCGTGGGCTAGAGTGACGTCCTCGTCGACGTGCAGAGACTAGTAAGAAGATTTCCGTCGAATGCTGGCGCCATGGGAGTATTCATCAGGTGAGGAATCCACAGGTAGCTAATGTATCCACCAGAAAAGTCGTTACCGAAGGTAAGTAACTCGTTCGTCTGAACAATAAAGTGAGTACCAAACAGGTATCTACTTTTCCAGTGCCCAGACCACAGCAAAGGCCTCCCTCTCTATGACAGACCAACGCTTTTCTCTAGGGGTCAACCTCCTGCTGATAAAAGCAACAGGTTGATCCTGGCCCTCAGTATTCAGCTGTGATAGTACTGCCCCAGCCCCTAATTCAGAAGCATCAGTCTGGACTATAAATTTCTTGGAGTAGCAAGGGCTTTTTAGGACAGTTGCAGAGCACATGGCCTGTTTGAGCTCATCAACAGCTTTTTGAAAGCTAGCTGTCCACAATACCTTTTTAGGCATCTTTTTGCTAGTGAGATCATTAAGAGGGGCTGCTATGGAGCCATAATTCTTGATGAATCTCCTGTAGTACCCTGTGTGGCTTAAAAAGGCTCTCACCTGGGTTTGAGTTGTAGGGGGAGTCCCCTGCAGTGGTGCAATCTGTTCCCCACCTACCAGGTGACCCAGATAAACCACTTTCCCCTGCCCTATCTGGCACTTTGAAGCTTTGATAGTGAGGCCTGCCTTTTGCAGGACCTCCAAAACTTTCCATAGGTGGACCAGGTGATCATCCCAGGTTGAGCTAAAGACAGCTATATCATCTAGATATGCTGCACTAAAAGCTTCTAACCCTTGCAGGACTGTGTTCACCAAACTTTGAAAAGTGGCAGTGCATTTTTCAGACCAAAGGGCATTACTGTGAATTGATAGTGCCCTCCAATGGTTGAAAATGCAGTCTTTGGTTTAGCATCTTCTGATAACCTAATCTGCCAATTCCCTGCAGTTAGATCAAAAGTGCTTAGATACTTGTCAGAAGCCAGTGTATCTATGAGCTCATCTGCCCTGGGTATAGGGTGAGCATCTGTCTTGGTTACTTGGTTGAGCCCGTAATAATCAACACAAAACCTCATCTCTCTTTTTCCATCTTTAGTGTGAGGTTTTGGGACAAGCATAATTGGGCTAGCCCAGGGGCTTTCTGAAGGCTCAATCTCCCCTAAGTCTAACATTTCCTGCACCTCTTGTTTAATGCAGTCCCTGACATGGTCAGGCTGCCTATATATCTTACTTTTGACAAGTAAACTGTCTCCAGTATTGATAGTGTGTTCACACCAAGTAGTAATACCTGGTATCAGTGAAAAGAGTTCAGAAAACTGACTTAAGAGATTAACACAGTTGTCTTTCTGTTCAGCAGTAAGACAATCTGCTAAGACCAGCTTCAGTGGTGGAGAAGAGATCAGGGAGAGGGTCACTCTCTTCTTCTTGTCCCTCATCAGTTGCAATGAGTAGGGTGAGATCATCCCTGTCATAGTAGGGTTTCAGGCGGTTGACATAAAGCACCCTAAGGGGACACCTGGCAGTGCCAAGGTCTACCAAATAGGTAACCTCACCCTTTTTCACAACAATTAGATGGGGCCCACTACATTTGTCCTGGCGTGCTCTTGAGGCCACAGGCTCCAATACCCACACCTTCTGGGTGGTACTGAATCAGGACAGCCTTCTGGTCATGCCATTGCTTTTGCAGCTCCTGGCTGGCCTGAAGGTTTTTACTGGCCTTTTTTCATATACTCAGCCATTCTTGATCTTAGGCCAAGTACATAGTCCACAATGTCCTGTTTAGGAGCTTTTAAAGGTTGTTCCGGTGAAGTCAGCCTCTAAGGAAAGCGAGGTAAAATATTGGCTCATCTCTCAAATGAGTTGCTATCTGTTTTACATTGAGAATTCATACAGTCGCCATGGTGTGAGACAAAGGATACAATATGTTGTGCAACAGTAAAACAGAAAACACATCATATGATAAAATGACGTTTGCTCCGTATAACCCTGTAGTATGCCCCAGAGCGAATACCAAAAGATTTTCATAAATATAACCACACCTTCGTTCGTCAAAGAAAGTTACCTTCAATTAAATAAAGTTGTACTTTTCCTTTCTTCAGGAACATTAAGCACACATAAACAGAAATTCTTATTTGATGCAGAGCAAGTTAGATCTAAGGCTAACTGAATTTCATACAATTAATGAATTACTGAAGGTCACATTTGAGGCTCCTTGGTGCCTAGGCAGAGGAAGAGAAAACATGAACATGCTGTCTGAACCTCACACGCATTTGAAAGTGCATTTGAAGCTTGCATGGTCCAACTCATGTCAACGTTAAGCACTTAGTTAAATCTAACACAGTATAAACATTATATTTATGTCTCTTATAGATTCATAAAAATGCATAGCATTATTGGTTGTGAAATCTGCTCCCACAAAGTTTGCATTACTCATCTGGATATTTTCTGCCCTTCGTCCTTGTGAAAACGTTATCAAGAGCTTGAATTATGGAATCAGTATCTATGTGATAGAATAAGCATTGATCAATCAGTCAATCAATCAGGGGATTTGTAAAATGCACTACTCACCCGTGAGGGTCTCAAGGCGCTGAGGAGGGGTGGGGAAGAGGAAGGGGGGGAGGTGCTGCTACTGCTCGAACAGCCAGGTCTTGAGAAGTTTCCTGAAGGTCAGGAGGTCTTTGGTCTGGTGCAAGTGGGTGGGAAGAGTGTTCCACGTTTTGGCGGGGAGTTGTGAAAATGATCTACCGCCAGTTGTAGTTCTGCAGACTCATGTGACGGTTGCGAGGGCGAGGTCGGCAGAGCAGAGATGCCGGGTCGGGATGCAGAAGGGGAGTTGTCTGTTAAGGTATTCTGGTCCGGTGTTGTGCAGTGCTTTGTGAGCATGGGTGAGGAGTTTGAAGGTGATTTTCTTGTTGACCTGGAGCCATTGCAGGTCTTTCAGGTAGTCTGTGATGTAGCAGTGGCGGGGGATATCCAGGATGAGGCGTGCAGAGGCGTTCTGGAAGCATTGCTGCCTCTTCTGGAGTTTGGCCGTGGTTCCTGTATAGAGGGCATTGCCGTAGTCCAGTTTGCTGCTTACGAGGGCTTAGGTGACTGTTCTTCTGGTTTCAGTGGGTATCCATTTGTAGATCTTTCGGAGCGTGCAGGGATGTTGAAGCAG
The DNA here is from genome assembly GCF_031143425.1 of Pleurodeles waltl. Taxonomy (NCBI): domain Eukaryota; kingdom Metazoa; phylum Chordata; class Amphibia; order Caudata; family Salamandridae; genus Pleurodeles; species Pleurodeles waltl. The sequence continues at coordinate 1,665,756,284 of NC_090440.1, forward strand.
GAGGAGGAGATGGCGTTGACTTGCTGGGTCATGGATAGTGAGGGGTCCAAGATGAATCCTAGGTTGCGTGCGTGGTCAGTGGGAGTCAGAGCGGTTCCGAGAGTGGCAGGCCACCAGGTCATCCCATGCGGAGGGGGTGGAGCCGAAGATAAGGACTTCCGTCTTGTCCAAATTGAGTTTGAGGCAGCTGCTCTTCAGCCATTCGGTGATGGCCTTCATTCCTTCGTGGAGGTAGGTCTTGGCGGAGTCCTTGGTGAGGGAGAGGATCAGCTGGGTGTCATTGGCATATGAATTGATGTTGAGGTTGTGGGATCGGGCGATGTTAGCGAGCGGGACCATGTAGACGTTGAAGACGGTCGGTCTAAGGGGCGAACCCTGGAGTGCGCCGCAGATGATTTCGGTAGCCTCTGAGCAGAATGGGGGAGGCGAACTCTCTGGGTTCTGTCGGTGAGAAAGGAGGTGACCCAGTCTAGGGCTCTGTCACGGATACCAGCATTGCTGAGGCGTGAGCATAGGGTGTGGTGGCAGACAGTGTTGAAAGCGGCCGAGAGGTCCAGGAGGATGAGGTCGCGGTTTCGCCGCTGTCCAATATGGTTCTGATGTCGTCAGTGGTGGTGATGAGGGCGGTTTCGGTGCTGTGGTTGCTGCGGAATCCCGATTGGGAAGGGTCCAGGGTGCGGATTTCCTCTAGGAAGCAGGTTAGTTCTCTGTTGACAGCCTTCCCAATGACTTTTGCCCGTAATGGGAGCAGGGAGATAGGCTGGAAGTTCTTGAGGTCCTTTGGGTCCGCCTTGGGTTTTTTGAGGAGTTGCTCGAAATTAATAGTAGCTGGAGCAGATGTCACTCTGTGTTGCATTTGTGTTGTTGTGGCGCCATTTCTATGTGAAAAAAATTAAGTTTTACTATGAAACTTGGAATAAGTTAAATAAGGCCATGATATGTCTGATATTGAAGATAGACAAAAGTGTTTCGGCAATTGATACAGTGTATTTTTATAAATTTGAGGAATTTACACGAGAAAAAAAATCCTTTTATTCCTGAGTGAACTCTGTTAACCATACGAATTACTGATAAATTCTAATTTGGGCAATTGCAATACAGCATGTAATGCCTACAATGTGTGATTTGTATTTTAACTGAACTAAACCTAAAAAATATACAAAGTCGACATTTCCCTAAACCTTCCTGAATATAGAGAGTCTGCGGTTGGCCAAAATCTGCTCTTTTGTAGAAAACCGGAACTTTTTTACAAAATCCCACTTTAAAGTTACCAAAAAAACATGGTGCCTGTTATGTGTCTCTGCACTGCCACCTGGAGGAATAAAATACGTGTGTATGCAGCAGCCAGGACTGTTGTTTACTTCTTCGCCCCCTCGCTTGTCTACTGCGTGTGACGCCATGACACTGAAATGACCAGTGTCGGCTGTGGGAACCCTCCCTCCTGGCTCCTACAGCCTGCCTCTAGAAAGATTTCAGTGCAGGAGACGACATCGAAAGAACCGGACTTCGTGGTACTCCGGAATCAGTGGGAGACAGCAGCTGTCATAATCTCAAACGCCGCTTGCTATTTACGGTTCTGCTGCCTGGCTTGGGTTTTGCGATCTTTAGCTCAGGACTGAGTCCACATACTAGATCGAAGGATGCTTCTTTGCTGCAGTAAGCTTTGCGGCGGCAGCCCTTCTGAGTGTGTGTTAAAGCAAACAAGGGACTGTATGAATAGATGTGACGGGTACATACATTTTTCAATCCAGACCCTCCCAAACAGCGTCACGCAGTTTGCACAACGCGAGCTTCGCATGAGTACCTGTCATGCATGGTCAAGGCCGTGGGCACAACGGACAGTGTTCAAAAGGTGTTAACTGTAAGTAGAAAAGAAACAAAAGAGGTCCCACAAAGCGGGGTTTAAATTGCACAGTCTCATTTATTTGGACTGAGAATTTATATGCTACGAATTTCAGTTGCCTTGCTTAACTGGACAGAGAACCCTGTCAGCAAAAGCTGAGGGGCAAAATTATGGAATAGTGTGGTGGGTTTTAAGATTTTAACACATTACTGTTTTTCAGTGTCGCCCCCACACAGGTTTTGAGATCTTAAAGAGTGCCATGGCAGTACAATGTGCAACACTGCGGTGCAGTGGTTTGCTTTTGGATGACTGGGGGATGGGTGTGGAAGTGTGATACTTACTCTAAACTATTGGAAATTCATAAACGTGCTGCAAAAGCTGCACAATATAGAAATGAGTGACAAAAAAACGTCTTTTTTTGCCTCGACATTTTGACGCGTTATCCTGGAATATAGTAAGATTGGGTTTAATATATCAGACTATTGCTTTTGGCTTGGAAACAATGACTGTCCACCTCTTTGATTTGGAGCAATTCCTGACTCCAGTGTTAGGGGTCGTTACAAGTGGTTTGTGTAATTGTGTTAGCCATACACTGATTCCACAACTCTGGTTGTTGAAAGTCAAAGGATTTCTCGACTATAAAATTGGAAAATCCTCTGCCTTTAACACTCCAACCCAAATCATATCTTCTTGCCTCCCAGGATAGTACGGCTGACTAGGAAAAACTGCTATTTCTAGTGTTCCGGCCTTCCCTTCCCTAGCCTTTCCCTTCCTTACTTTCCTTTCGTCTCCCTCCTTTCTGATGTGCCACCTATCTCCTACTTCCACCCACCTTCTTCAGTGTCGTTTTTAGGAATTTGGGTCCCAGCAAGGTAGATCTTGGGGTTCCCTTTTTGGAAAATGTTTGAATTGTATTACGTACTTTCTTATAATTGAAGCCTGTGTGATAATGAACGATCTTTAGTTATATTTAAACGTTAACACAAAACAGCTGAAATATGTTTTGCCAGCTCCAAAATTATTTAAAATGTTTCGGGTAGAGACAAAGTTTGAAGTAGAGGCATGAAGATCGAGGACTACATATTCTGGAAGAAAAGATGGAGTGAGAGAAAATGAGAAAAATCAATGTGAGCCGGCCCTTATAAAGGTCTCGGACAATTCCCCACTTTGCCAGTTCCTTAAAACGCCCCCATTCATTTGCTCCTTGTTCCCTTCCTCGCATCCTTTCATCATTTGTCCCTCAGCTCTGCTATCGGTCATTATCTTTTCCGTTGATGCGTATAATGGGACAAGGCTTTCAGGTCAGCCCGATGCTATCGCACGCTGCTAGTTGATCTGCTGTAATCTTTTGCGTTGTGTCCTTTCACGATTTCCACCCAGCAAGGTTACCCTTTTGTGTTAACGAACTGCTTTGGTGAGTTAAGACTGCTCCGTCGTGTTTAGTGTCATGAATGCGGCATTGTTCTGTTTTTGATAATGGTTTTGCTTACTGGTGTTTGACGATCTGTTGAGGCGGGGGAAAAGATTGGTGCGGAGAAGGAGCAGGCAGACATTTTAGAAAGGCAGTCCCCAAGTTTATTAGAGCACAGCAAGAGACACTGAGTGCGCCCTTCACCACTCAGAACATTCCAATTGGTCCCGCTCACAATTCCGTAGTGATGTAAGAATGTTCTATGATAATGACATCACCACAGGGAATTCCAGCCACCACACGACCTTGAATGCTTCACTGGACGCGCGATTCTGCCTCAGTCCCAAGCACTCCTATTCCATTGCACGCTCTCTGTACCGCTCTCTCTTTCTCTGTCTCAGTGGGATTTCACTCTTGGAATCCTTTTCTTTCTTGGCCAAATCTCTTTCGGACACCAATTGTCTACATTTTGACCATCTTTTGCTTCACCCTTTGTTCCCTACGCCTGTATCTCCCCAGAATCGTCCACCCTGGTGGCCATTTCTTTCTTCGCCTTTTCCACAACCTCCAGCTCTCATTCGTTCTCTGTTACTAGTTATTATCCGTTTCTTATACTCCGCCCCCTTTTGCGGTTACATATAGCGCAGACTTCACACGAATGTCTTAGAGCTATTTACATGCCTGAGCACCAGTTACATTACACAAGGTCATATTATTTTTTCTTTTGTTTCCACGAGGAGATTAAGTGATGTGCCCAGCATCACCGGATGTGGAGCCCATGCTCTGTGTTCTCTCGTGTTTTGTATATCCTAGCCAAACCTAATCTGACGCGCTGCTCCAAATAATTGATGCTTCTCTCCTGTGACACATGAATGACGTTGTGTTCCCAAAAATCTCTAATAATTCAGAGAGTAGTTGATTTTTGGGGATGTTTACATCAGCTTCCTCTCATAAGAGGTCAAATATTTCTAAAGCTGCAGATAGACTTCAATAATATATCCATTATGGTTGTTAATAAAATATTAACTGTCTTCTTTCAGTACTATGTCACTGCTAACGGTTACGGTTTCTATTTAAGGTGTTTATTTTATTAGATTAACAGCGAAAGTTTTAAGCCGTTTTAATCCCTTTTACAGTCAAAGTGGGCTTGTATTGGGATACATGTGAAGCCCTGGGCATTCATGGCAGGGTTGTCAAAAGCGAATGCGAGAGCAAAATAAATATAGCCGTGTTATTTTGTTATTACAAGCATTTGTGTGGTATTTTAAAATAATTAACAGGATAATTGTGTGAACGATTGTATTTGTTAATGCGAGCCTTACAAGAGCCATACCGAGTTGCCTGGCTATATTTGAGATTAATCTTCCTGAGTGCAGTATTTGTATTAATAATGATAATAATAACCGTGCGATTTTTGCATTTTTATTTTGGTTGTCGACATTAGCGTAAGTACTCTTTGTAATATTTCGTCGTATTTTTAGTTTTATTACAGCAAAGAGTTCAAATTCAGGTGTAACAAGCAATAAGTGATGAAAGCCAAATAAACATATCTTTCATTCAAAGCGTCCCAAAATATCGAACGTTAAAAAACGAAAATTCATAAAACGGAAAGAATAAAAACAATCTTGCCGTGATCCTTTTTAATACTAAGAAGGAAACTCACGAATTGATATTTGTATATAAAACGAAATGTTAGATGCCTAATTCATCTACAAAACTATACTACCGGAGCCCGTACATGGTGTAATTTGGAGTTTACCAATAAAATAAATAAAAATAAATTCTTCATAAATATTACGCTTGTGTTTAAATCGATTGGTGAAAAATTTAGTGTTTTTTTAGATGCACGGCGACTTTTTATTGGTATAGATATATCTATATATATATTCGTACATATACTGGATGTGGAAAGCTAATTACTTTCAAAACAACCTTGAAAAGGGAGGAATGCCGTGTCAATATTACAATATGCAAACAAATATGAAAACTCAAGACTTGCGTGTTTTTCATATCTTGCCATTGAAGGAAGCAAAGTACAGGAATAAGCGTTTTATGAAATTGATATTCAAGGCCTGCGGTGAATTATTTTCGCAACATCTAAAATGTCTAATAAGTAACATAAAATACCATACTTATATTTAAAGGGTGTTTTTTTTTTTTATTACCCTAAGGATGCCATTTGTCTTCCAAGATTTGGTGCCTAAATAAAATCTGACAAAGGTGCGTCCACATTTTTACTAATACTTGAGGCTCTGAAAAGTCCGTTGTAGCCACTTTAATTTCTAACGCAGTGCAATTAAGTGCATTTGTATAAGGGTGAATGGGCAGAGTATCACGTGAACATGAAGTGTATGGCCTGGTGTCACACTTACACGATTGTCCCCTTTTACATTTCTTGGATTCTGTAAACTTGTCTGCACTGTGTGCGTGATGTTCTTTTTGCAAACATATTCTCTGTAACATGCTTTATGCCTTTGTTCAGGAACCAATATTTTTATTTGCCCTTCTGTTTTTTCTGACTCGCTTTTAAGTGCGGCTACATGTCCACGCTGCTGTTTTAAAAGATGAAATGTAAATTGCAAGCAGTGTGTCCCATTGTTGAAAGTGAGCTTCTGAGTGGAGAAGGAGCGCCAGCATATACACTCAGCCACCCATTTTAAGAGCTGTGCGGTCGGGTACATAGGAGCTTTCCTGGCTGCAGTGCAGGGTGCGGGATCTCATATTTCTCCCGAATGTTCGTTCCGCTAACCGCCTCCTTTCGATTTTATGCATTTGAAATGTGCCTCGATTTCTCACTCTGGTCGAGCTAATTTTTATTGAAACGAGTGTCACTTAAACTGAAACGGATGTGGTAAAATAACGACACGTCGCCAACACCCAGCCATAAGAATTCGTTTAAGTGGCTTTGACGCGCAGGATAGAACCCATCTCTTCTCGTTTATCCTCTTGTTTTGTATTTCTTTTTTTCTATTGTGCTGAGGGCATACGGATATGGTGCAATAAACAATTCTAACACGATAAAGAACCTCGAGAAGCGCAGATCATACATCTACCCGAATATGTTCAAATGAAACAGCATTTAATGCATTTATGTAGTCATTAGGACGTGAACCTGTTACATAGCATCGCTTTCCTCCGAAAAAGGTACCAACAATTCAAATAGTTGTTTTTTGAACGTATGGGTCATAATTATATGCAGAGAAAATGTTAAGTTTGATAACTACCTGGGATAGACTTGGGAATCAAAAGCAGCCCTGACAAAAATGCTCAAACCAGCCGCACTCCCTTCCTTTGCACTTCTTGCACCACATCTTTCCTTCCATCAAGCCATCCATCCATACTCTTTCACGTTACCTTATCTCTTCTCCCTTTTTGGCCACTCTTCAGACCCCCCGCCCCCTCCCGCTCTCTTTCGCTCTCCTTCTTGAAGTCTCCCACACCAGCTACAATTCATTTCGGGGAAGTGGCCTCGCACTTTCAAAACCAGGCCTCCAGGGGCTCCAGTACTATAGGGATGTGACAGATAGAATAAAAAGGTCTGTTCAGCCCTGACAACTACACTATACCAGGTGAGTTCTATCCTGTCCAGAGAGTCTAGGAGTGACCTAAAACTTGAAACTTGACAATTCAGAACAGAATATGTTCATCAGAAATATATTTACGTCAACATTGCCCCAGCCCTGAGCCCATTTTGATTACTGGCCAGGTATAAATGCTTGACTGGTCTCACCCACGTATTTGCATGTCTTGAGAAGTGCTTGACTAAGTTGAGAGCATCGTCATCATGCTCGAGTGCCCAACTGCTGTTAAACACTGTCTGTAGACGTCCGGTCCCAGATATGATCCGCTTTTTGCCTCATGATAGGCCAACAGGTTGTGGACGCGGGGATCAGAACCATAGCCCCAGACCTGTGTCCCCCATAACTGCAACCTCCCTAAGTGGGTAACCGGGACCCTCGTTGTTCAGGCAAGGTCTTCACTTGTCAAACTGTGAGGTATAAAGTTCTCCAAAACTCTAAACACCAATTGAAACAACAGTAATCCTGCCACATTCTGCTAGCAAAAAGGACATTAACCCATATTTAGCCTGCTATCAAGCACAGAATAAAACACAAATGGGGAAGCTCTCAGAACCACCACCGATATGGCCCCGATGAAGATTTTCCTGGTTCTGCTTCTCCATTCCGAATGCCCCCTCCCCCAAAACCTAAAAGCGGGAGAGTGTGGGAACCAAAAGTTCCAAGTAACCCACACACTGCTGAAAATCCGGTGACATACCCTCTACCTGCCCATCCCAATCGTGCCACCCACAACCCCCACTGTTTCCCTATACTAATCCACCACTAGTTCCTCTTGAGTTCCGGAGTAGCGTGCTACTCGCCGAAAAGCGCTTCGACGCCTCGTCAGGGGTAGTAAGCGCTATATAAATACATTAGCAATTACAATGTTTGAGTAGCCGCGCTGCCACAGGACACGTTTTAGCTAATATATAAATGTGCATGGCGGGATTGTATACACAGTGGTTCTGCTTTTACTGAGTTTGGATGTGATTACTGTTAGTATTTCTACTGAAATATAACACCATGGAGCAATATCAGTGTACCATATAGGCAAACACACACTACATTTATGCCCTGCCTGTAAAACCAAAAATGTCTCGAAACACATGGATACAAGTACTAATGCATTTATAAACACATATTTCTTACCATTGCGCCAAATACAAACATGGCACAGTCGCATTAAGTTTAGAAAACGCTGCAGACTGGTTTACAGAGTCCACGTTGCAATCACTTTTTTTGAGGAAAAAAAGCTCGCCATACCCACGATTCTTATTTAATAAGATTTAACCTCACTGTGTAAATTTAGCCTAACACAAAGTGGTTCTAGTAAGTATATTTAAAACTAACAGCAATGAAAAAACATGGTATAAACCATGCACACAGGTTGGTCAAAAGTATCATATTTATTACCATTGCTGAGGGAAAAAACAGAACAATAGCCCAGCAAGAATCTGCCTCTTGTTAGTCGTTGCCTCTCCAAAGTCTCAATAATGATAATAAAGAATATAATACATCAATATTTTTCTGTTTACATTTTTTTCATGCCATTAAATTATTTGTTCTATGCATTATAACTAATACCTAAAGGAAAACCTGTGTATTTTTGGTGCAACCGCACACTTGCTACATTTTAAGAAATGGCTTGTTCTAATACCTATTCTTTTCTATTTATCATATCACAAAAACTCGTAGTGACACTATTGGTACTTAATCAATATTTGCCCAGTATGTGTATCTCTCTCCCTCCCACCTGCGCCCACAACTGTTGTTTAGGGTTTTGCAGATTTAGACTGTACATACATTCTAAATAGGCAGTGCTTAATTTGTGCTTGTTGTTTCCGGCGCTGAGCACCGGCACTTATTTTTGAGGGCCGGCGTTTATTCTTCTGTCCCAAGCATTTGCTGCCAGCAAAATACACATATGGGAAAGACAGAGGAAGAGAAAAACGAAAAAGCATCACAATGGAAGAAAGCAGAAAGCTGCAACAGTGAGTTGAAGGGACAGGGAGTGGCTTTAAATGGATTGAAGAGACCGGAGATGGCTTTTGGATTACACTGCCTCAGTATTCCGTGTTCCCACATTTAATTGCAGCAGCCGCGTGTTTAAGAGGAGGGCTTTCAGCAGGGCACGTTTTTATTTACAAATCAAGCACTGTAAATAGGATATACGGAATATATGCCAATTTTTAGGTGCCAAACTCAAAATAATCCTCTCAGATCGTAATTGCAAATCGGTTGGAATTCCATGTGAAGATTCGTGGGAGCCAGAATTATCGTGACCCAGCCGCTATACGCACTGGAAGAGGATATAGCGCAGCTGTCAATGGGACCCCTCGGGAGCTGGCAACATGGGTTCGGTCATCGTCTTCGGCGCATTGTCGTGTGATTCTGGGCAAATCACTTAATGTGCCCGTGCCCACAGACAGCACCTTGAGACCCCAATTGGTGATAAGCGCTACATAAAATATTATTTCATGGTGTTCTCTGTTATGTAGGGTTTATCACTAGCAATGAACAGGTGTTAAATGAGATCAGGGCTTCCTCTGGGACAGAGGTAATGAACTTGTTAACCGTAATCTTTCATCACCCCCATTGGGGGTCCTCCTCGTCCCAGTCTTCTTCAGTTTGTTATGACTGGGATGCGGAAAATTAAATGAGGGTGTGATGGAAGTGGGTTTAGAAGGATAGGATAGAGAAAACGACAAGTGACATGTGTGGGGCAAACCCCCACTCCCTGGATTCAGTGGCCGCATGCCCAGGGAGGCTCGATTTAGGGCTATCCATGCCGCCTTCATTTATATGCATCCCTTAAAGTGTTTAAAAATATATATAAGGGAAATGTCATAGAGTAAAAGAATGTCCATCCGGTTAACTTGCATTTATTTTTCATTTTTCTGCATTGCTTTATAATCGGTTTACGGAAAGTGAAGACCAAGGCACTTACTTACTATTTTGTTCTTTTTAGACACGCTTTTGACCCTGCTGCCATCACACTCGTGGTGTTAGGGTTAAAAACGTGGGTAATAAGCATAATATTCTTCAAGTGTCTTGTTTTCACTTTCAGTTTCCTGCACACAAAATAATGTAGAAACCTTAAACGAAAAATAAATGCAAGTCAAACTAATAGGTTGGAAATTCATGCTTTTGCCTTATGAAATTTCAAGTGGTCACTACAGATATGGGACATAGTGAAATATATATTTCACGCCGGCAGATGGCATTGGGGCAACCGGATCTAGTCGCAAGCTTAGCTAGTGTGTTGCCATGGCTATGGAAGATAGGGGTGTTATCTGCACCACTTATCGAAGGTGCGCCGGTGGGAGTAGCCGGGAGCGACAATTTGGAGAGAGCCAAGAGGCTGGTTGCCCATGTAGGTGGGGTAAGTGTGCAAAGTATGCATGTAGCGCGCCTACAACAGAAGCTGAGGTGTTAACGATGGCCACTCAGGTAGCGCAGGGGACAGCGGCTGCTGGTGCTTCATACACAAACAGTGTGGTACAAGCACTACTGGTGGCAGTCGGGGTCCTGCCCCTTCTCCAGGATTATACACCAGCAGGTATGGTCACACCATTGCAGAGCATTGGTTTGGGGGATGTGCGCTCTGAGTACGATCAGTTAGGCAGGCATGTGCCCACTGAAGTAAAAGAGGATTTGGAAGGTCAAGTATGTTGACATGTTTGAGTTGACTGCTGATAGGCCTGAACAGGAAGAGAGCAAATGGTGTAAGGAGTGTGCACATTCTAGGGACTGTGGGCATTGGACTTACAGGAAGAAGGTTGAAGAAACATTGTCTTAACTGGGCTGGGTCACAGGGTTCACGATTTTCCAGGCAATCATGGGCGAGCAATTCCAAGACCTTGGTGTGCAATTGAAGCACTATCAGAATAGGATAGCCTGCATGCATGATTTGTTTGGGGGGAACGCTTGGAAGCAGTGTGACAAAGAATTTAGGAGGATAAAGGCCACTAGCCCCATGCTATCATGGGACCACATTGATGTAAACACTTGGCTGCACTTCATGAAGGTGCAGAAGCCTCACCCTACTCCGAGTGAGCCCTTCCAGGCAGGATTGGGGGCAGCTACGCACATGGTGGGGAACAAAAATAGGGTCATGCGGGGATTTTAACAAGAGATCCTGTTCTAGAGCCCCAAGGACATGGACATTCAAGCATTGCTTTTCATTCTGTCTCCTACCCTCACATCCAGAGTCCAAGTGTTTTAAAGAGTCAAAGGATAGAGGTGCCAAGAAACAGGAATGAATGCCCACTACTAGTCAAGGCACCCTCCCCAGATAACTGGCAGGCAGCGATTACATGGTTGAATGCGTATAGCAATACAGCCGCAGCACAGTCATTGTAAGAGGGTTTCAGGGATGGTTTCAGAATCCCGGCTGAAGGATCTGTGGGTTTGCTGTATTGCAGATATCAGCAGTCATTGCGAGTTAATCCTAGAATTGCCAGGAATAAGATTTTGAAAGAAATGAAGGTGGGGAGGGTGGCAGGTCCATTTGTCTTTGTCCTCCTTAAGAAGTGTGTGTGTTCCCTCTTATGGGTGGTCCAGAAGAAAGATGTGGGTAAGCAAAGTTTGATCCTTAACTTATCAGTGCCTAGACGTAAGTCGGCCAGTGAGGCCATTCATGGGGTGCTATGCTCAGCCAAGCCTGCTTCCCTAGATCAGGGACTGGTACCTGGGACATTGTTAGCAAAAGCTGATATTGAATCCACTTTTAGGCTGGTACTGGTGCACCTCAATGACTTCCATTTGCTGGGTTTCTAATTTGAAGGAGCTTTCTACGTTGACAAATGTTTTCTCATGTGTTGTTCAGTCTCCTGTACCTACTTTGAAAGGTATTGCCGGCAGAGATCTGGTCACCAATGGGTACTACAGTTTTTGGATCATTTCCTGTTTCGGAGTCCCCCACACAGTGCGGGCAGCGTAAAGGCTTTAGAAGCTTTTCTGGAATTGATTAAAATATTTGGGGTGCCTTTAGTGTAGGTAAAGACATGTGGACCGGCTACAATCATTGAATTCCTCAGAACAGAATTGGATTCTAAGGCAGGTGTGTCCAGGATTCTACAGCAGATTATGGCATTTACTCTGTTACTGAAGAACTGTTTGGGGGCCAGGAAGGTGACATTGCATCCTTTGCAAGTGGGGGTGAAGGGGAGTATGGTGGGGGGAGCAGCTGAATTTTGTTTTACACATCATACCAATGGACCACCCATTTTCCAGGTCAGTTGCACAGCCCGTGTCCAGCATGAGGTCACAGCACCATCATACTAGGCTCTCAAGTGAGGCAGGATATGAGGATTTGGGAGGCATTTTTAAAGAATTTCACTAGGTCAGTGGTATGGCCAAGCCCCACTAAGACTTAAAAGGAGCTGGGTCTGTACATATCCTGCAGGCAGCATGGGTTTCAACTCTGTTTTGGGGACACTGTGGTGTGCTCAATGATGGCCAAAGGACAGGGTTGAGTCGTGGTTGGTAGCATACATTGGTTTCTTGGAGCTTTTCCCTATCCTGGTGGCCCTCACTATTTGGCCAGAGCAGGTCCACAATCAATATGTGGTATTTTGATTCAATAAGACGACTTAACCAGCAATTGGCCAAGTGTAAGATGATTCTGAGACTAATAAAGATAATCATACTGCTATGTTTGAGGGTGAATATTAATTTTAAATCCAAACATGCGCTTGGTATATTGGATGATGCAGCAGATGCTTTGTCTCGTTTTAAGATGCAGGTGTTTAGGTACCACCACTCAGAAGCAGAGGAGTTCCCTTTAACCTTCCCGAATTGACTATGTCGGCTTGGTGCCCCAACTTTTTAGATCTCATGGTCACCAGCTTAGCCTTCAGAATGAGGCGTTCAAATGAGGGGGCATTTGACACGCATCACAGGTTTCAGGAAAACAGATGAATGGAGGAGCTGTTTTTGCCAGAGTCAGTAATTGCATTTCTTGAGGTTTTGAGAATGGAGGGGTGTACGGTGTCATATGCTAGATGGCACATCGCGGCTATTTCCTTTCTTGCAAAGATGTTGGGACATGTGGATGAGACAAAAGATTTCTTAGAACAAAGGTCACTGAACGGCTGACATAGGTTGGAGGGGAAGCAAGATTCTTGGCACAGCATGGACACGTGAAGACTGGCCAAGATCATGGCCAGTCCTGAAAACATGTGCAGGTCACCAGCGGAGGTTTGCCTGTTCAGGGCAGCTTTCTCCTTGGCTTTCTATGGGACATTATGGATGGGGAGTTAGTGGCAAGGAACAAGAAGGACAGATGTGGTGGCTTGCAACTAGTGTATATTCAATGGCCAAATGGTTCCTTAGCTGTTACATTACCCACTTCAAAGCCTGCCAAATGGATGTGGGGATCATATACGGCTGCATAGAGCCCTGGGGAAAGAGTGTTATCCATTGAAGAATTTGGAGGTTTTTATGGCTCGCCGGGCATGACAGGTCAAGGGTCCCCTGTTGGTCCACGAGAATGGGACGCCATTCACAAAGTTTCAGTTTGCCAAGGTTCTCAGGATGGCCCTGGTGGCAGCAGGGTTAGATTCTACATATTATAGTTATCATTCTTTCCAGATCAGTGCAGCCACAAACAGTGGCAAGCATGGGCCTTGAGAGCAAAGGAGTTAAAAGGATAGGCAGTTGGAAATCTGACTGCTACAAGAGCTATATGAGGTTGACCATGTTGTAATGTCCTGGCATTATACTTCCCATCTTTGACAGTATTCTGTTGTCAACACAAGTGGAGGACCCGATAAGGTGATGCATCCCCTGGATACTTCATTGCCTCCTGTTGATGTGTGAGCAAGAGGTGTTACAGAAGTGCTAGTGTTGGGATACTTATAAGTGAGGGGTACAAAGGTTTTTTATTCCACAGGTGACTACGCAGAGCAGGCAAAAGGGAGCAGATATCGGCTAACATTTTGCAGTCAATGAGGGCTGCGCATGATCAGCTTAGGAATTTACTTGACTAGGATGCTTCCCCAGAGGCTTCCATCCCCGGGGGTAGTAATTGTGCATTTTGGGAGGTAATGACTTAGTTGAGCTAGGACAAAATTACTTATTTTAACTGATTGTTTCTGAATTTGGTTGACTCTTGAAGAGGTTCCCAGAAGCCAGAATGGAAAGGTTTAACTTTGTCCCAAGGATGAATTGGAAAGGTGGCAAGTCGGTCAGAGCACTCAGTGAGTCTATAAAGTGCTTAAACAGGAAAGTGGGTAAGTTATTTTGCAGTGCCACTTTATCAACATCTGCATCAAGTGGGAGCATTTTTTCTTTCAGGATGGCATACACCATTGCTTAAATTGTAAATAAAAATCTGCAGGTGCTCAAAGCCCTTCTCTTAAACACGCTGCTGCTGCAATTAAATGTGGTAACACGGAATACTGAGGCAGCATAATCCTGAAGCCATCTCGGGCCTCTTTAATCCATTTAAAGCCACTCCCTGCCCCTTCAGCTTTCCCCCAATTGTAACGCTTTTTAGTTTTTCTCTTCCTCCGACTTTCCATGTCTGTCTTTTGCTCACAGAAAATGCTTGAGACAGAAGAATAAGCGCCGGCCCTCAAAATAAGTGCTGGTGCTCCGCACCGAAAACAACAAGCACAAATTAAGCACTGGCATACACTTATCACAGGAAGTAATGCAATGTTTCTGGAGAACTTGAAGGCATGGCTGGGCCAACCCACACAATACTGGGGGAGGCCAGATAGTAGGTAAACTATGGTGCCTGTGGTGGGTGAGGTCGTGATTGGTGGGGATACTTTGAGAAATACGTACAAGAAAGTGGCGCATCACTAGTGATGCCCCACTTTTCTTGTAGCTCCCTTGCATCCCCTAAGGCCACCATGGTAGAGCAGTATATACAATAACGAGAACCATGCCGAATGTAAGGGGCAATAGTGTTATTTGTGACGCTATTGTGACGCTATACTGGATTCGCGTAAAAAAAAATGACGCTAATCTAGTATAGTGTTAAGAGGCCCATTGAAATCAATGGAAACCTCATTTTAAGGCATTAAAAATGTCACTAGAAATGATGCAATGGAATCTTATAGATTCTATTGCGACATTTTTAGCGACCCTCTAACGAGGGAACGTCCCCTTTGCATACATCATGCATATATTATGCAGGATGTGGCGCAAAGAGTTTACAAGGTGGCGCAAACTTAGTTTACACCACCTTGTAAATAAGGCGCTATGGTAGTGGCCCGTTAGCGTCACAATTGTGGCAAATATTTTGACTCAAATGTGGCGCTAAGGGGTGCAAGGGCCTTGTAAATCTGGCCCTTTGGGTCCCTTTACATCACTTTTATATCTAAAAATACCCAACATCATCACTAGATCCTCAAAGGGGTGCTGACAGCAAGTCGGAAGGAGGTTGCAGTGGTGCAAGGGGTTGGGGCTATCACTGACACGCAGTCCGTACCTGCCATCCACCCACGCAGGTGTGGTTTGGTGCGAACTAGCAGAGGTCCTTTGGGGAACAAAGTGCTTGGGTGCTCAACGTAGGTATCTTAAGGGCAGCCTGGCCACCTGCACAAATGCTGCTCATTAGGGAAGAGCTCCCGGGGCGGGAGACGGAAAGTGGGGACCTTCAAGGAGAGTCCCATTCACCATCCTGCATGAAAAAATGCTCCCCCTTGATTCAGCTGTAAGAAATACAGGATTTAATAGTAAGGGTCACAAAACTAATCATGATTTTACTCAGGAACAGTAATGTTGGTTGCAGAGGAACAAAAACTAGCTATGGTTTGGTGAATCTCAAGTATTAGTGTCTCTGTTAAGATTAGGTTTCTTCACTTGTGAACAAAGTATGTAAATAATGTTGTTACTGTGCTAAAGGTTTTTTTATGCTAATAACTTGTGTATGTAAAATAAATACGGCCAGAGGTCTTATGACCTCTAATCCAAAGAAAGAGCTGCTTGGAGGCCTGGTCATTGGTGGACATGTGCCGGGAGGGTGGGAGTTGGTCACATGGGATATTGGCGACTCATAGGCCAAATACGGATGACAGAAACTGCTTCCTCAGAGAGATGCCTTCGGGAAGGGGGAGAGTTATTGAGGGCTCTTTTTTTAAAGGTCCATTAGTGCAGCATGTGTGCTGGCACCAGGGTTGTGAGGGGCCACCACACCCCAATTGTGCCTGTGTCACTAGCGAAAGAGGGGTGAGAGATACTTTTCCTTGCTAACATAAGGTTCATCTCTGTGCATAGGGAACAGGGCCCGAGCAACACAGATTAAATCATTAACATTTATAAAGCGCGCTACTCACCCGTGCGGGTCTCAAGGCGCTAGGGGGGAAAGGGGGGGTTATCGCTGCTCGAACAGCCAAGTCTTTAGGAGTCTCCGGAAAGCGGAGTGGTCCTGGGTGGTCCTGAGGCTGGTGGGGAGGGAGTTCCAGGTCTTGGCCGCCAGGAAGGAGAAAGATCTCCCACCCGCCGTGGAGCGGCGGGTGCGAGGGACGGCAGCAAGTGCGAGGCCAGCGGAGCGGAGGGGGCGGGTGGGGACGTAGAAGCTGAGGCGTCTGTTGAGGTATTCCGGTCCCTTGTTGTGGAGGGCTTTGTGTGCGTGGGTGAGAAGACGGAAGGTGATCCTTTTGCTGACTGGGAGCCAATGCAGGTGTCTCAGGTGTGCGGAGATGTGGCTGTTGCGGGGTACGTCGAGGATGAGGCGGGCCGAGGCGTTTTGGATGCGTTGCAGGCGGTTTTGGAGTTTGGCGGTGGTCCCGGCGTAGAGGGTGTTGCCGTAGTCCAGGCGACTCGTGACAAGGGCGTGGGTCACGGTTTTTCTGGTGTCGGCGGGGATCCAGCGGAAGATCTTGCGGAGCATGCGGAGAGTGAGGAAGCAGGCGGAGGACACGGCGTTGACTTGCTTGGTCATGGTGAGAAGAGGGTCCAAGATGAAGCCGAGGTTGCGGGCGTGGTCTGCGGGGGTCGGTGCGGTGCCGAGGGCCGTGGGCCACCAGGAGTCGTCCCAGGCGGACGGGGTGTTGCCGAGGATGAGGACTTCCGTTTTTTCAGAGTTCAGCTTTAGGCGGCTGAGCCTCATCCAATCTGCGACGTCCTTCATACCCTCTTGTAGGTTGGTCGAGAGATGGGCCTTTTTCCCCTTCTTTTTTTCATAGAAAGGGCCAGTCAGCCTGCTTTGGGGCTCGGGCCTAGTAGTGAAAGATCAGTAGAGTGTGCAGAGGATATAGCCTGCTTCCCTGGTCTGGAGGTATCATTAGTGCGGCAGGGACACCAGGGTCCAGGGGTATGAACGACCACCTAAAACCCAGTTATAGCTGTTGTACTGTGCACCCTTGCTTGCTGTAGGGCCCACACATTTTGCTGTGCTGCGAGTGCTGCTTTTGGCTTTGGAATAATGGCCCATCAGAGGTGAGCATTGAAGCAGAGAAGAAATCTTAGCTGGGCCTCAGTAAGATGGCAGAAACCGGGTAGGACAAGATGGAGGCCCATGTTTTTGGCAGAAGAGACTTCCTGCTTCATAAGACAGAAGCTATCAGTGAAGCAGGAGCAGTGGCACTGGGCCCAGGACAGTGAGTCACAATTAAGACTGGCAACAGATGGGAGCTCATTTCTCAGAGGCAGAGAGTCTGTTTTGAAGATTGGAATGATGGCCAGGCATGAGGGGAAGGGGTGAAGGATGTAGAGGAGACAGCTTGCTTCTCAGGACTACTATTACCATTAGTGCAGGAGTTGCGTTGCCACCAGCTAACTAGTTTCTAAGCACAACAGTCCTTTTAGAAAATGAATACATCAAATAAACAAGTAAACTTTGCCATTCCCTTTGTTTAATTAGTATCCTTTTTGTGAAAGGTCAAATAAATGTGAACATTCTATTTGAACTCAGAGCTCATGTTGTTAGCTGAAAATTGTTTATTGTAACTTTTAAAACATTGTGCTTCTACTGGTGAATATACTTGCTAACAGAGAAAAAACATGTTTTCACTGTAACACTGTATGCTGAAAAATATAATTAATCATTTTGATGCCAATTTGTAAATCTGCTTACGTACATATACATATTTACTACTTTTTGCAATTCACATACATTCCTAGACGGATCCCTGGAAATTTATGCCAGGTGCATGTTTATTGTCATACTACGGTAATGTCATGTGACATCTCCCTCCTGGTTTCTGTTCCCATTGTTTGTAATTGTACATAGATTAGAATTATGTTTTGAGAGATGGAGCCTCTGGGAAATATGCCTTTTCTGAATGGTTACCCCAAATGTTTCACCTTTTATTGGACCCTATATTTTTGTTGGCATTAAAATTCTGTGTGCTTTACCTCTCCTATCAAGTAATAAAGTGTATCTACTTTCCCTTTTACCATGGTCAAATTGGCATGCTCTCAATTTGCATGTTTAACTTGCTATAAGTCCCTAGTATATAGTACAAAAGGTATCCAGGTCCTAGAAGTTAAATGCCACTAGTGAACTTTAGCACCTAATGTGCCATCCATTAAAGTGGCAGTGGAAACATGGCTTCAGGCTTACCATTGTAGCTTAACTGTAGCAGTGGAAAAACTGAAATTCAATCTATCAAAATAAACCCTTTTGACAGATAAAATCCTTCCTTTAAATATTAATACGTCACCCCTATGTAGGCCTTGTAGCCCACAAGACAGGGTGAATGGTTATTTAAAAGTAGGACATGTAGAAATGTAATATTAACATGTCGGTACAATGACTAGCACCCAAAAGCAATTTTCACTGTGGCTGGCGTAGCTAGCCTATGTAGAAAACTAGAGTACAAATTAAAATACTAAGGCTTTTATTACAACCCTAACGGTCAAAGACCGCCAGGGCTGTTCTGGAGGTTGTACTGCCAACAGGCTGGCAGTACAAACTCGGGGATTACGACCGAGGAGGAAGCAACGCGGTTACACCGCCGGGACCGGCGGTTTCCCGCCACGGTCGTCCCGGTGGTTTTAAAGGGGATTACGGGTCCCCTTCCCACCAGCCTTTCCATGGCGGATAGGCTGGCGGGAAGGGGAGTCACGTGGCCCCTGGGGGCCCCTGCGCTGCCCATGCCTTTGGCATGGACAGTGCAGGGGCCCCCTGGCACAGCCCCACACTGCTTTTCACTGCCTGTACAGCAACTGCACCCATCGCACGGCCCGAACACCGCCGGCTCCATTTGGAGCCGGCGCCCATGTTGCGGCCCACATCCCCGCCGGCCCAGCGGGGATGTCGAAATGGGCACAGCGGGAGTGCAGCCGCATTGGTGGCCGTTCGGCAGTTCAACCTTGGCAGGCTGCGGTTGCCGCCCGCCAAGGTTGTAATAAGGCCCTAAGACTGAATCTGGTGCATGGGACTACAGTATTTACAAAATATTTAAGCAACTATTTTTAATTGTTATTAAAATCCTGTTCAAACGTGAAGTCAGATTTTTAATAAGTATTAATGGAAATCAACTTTCAAGTTTCCTGAATCTAACTAGCATTAGCTTTCCAGCTTCTCCTAGCCAGTAATTAGCCTTGAATAGGTGTGAAATGCCTTACGGGAATAAACAATAGGCTGACCTGAATGGGAAGAGATGACTCCTTTTAACTTGCGGTGCAGGTGTTGTGTGGTGGGCATCCTTTTTCACTATAGTGTCAAGTCTTGCTTGAGTATCATCCTGCTTTAACAGGTCTTCTGTGTTTACATCTAACACTTGGGGTGTAGTGTTAACCTCTGTCTGACACACTGTGAGTTTCTAAGTACCTCCCCTGAGGGATTGGGATTCTTATATGTGTACTCCTGTGGTCGATTGGAACTGAAAGGATCAAGTCAGAAGGTAAAATCTGTGACCAGCACGAACCTGGTTGATGTATCTAACCCACGCTCCATTGCGTTCAGCCGCGAATTGTGCCTGGATCCTGATCTACTGCGACCATTGACTATCATTTGTTCTTTGCACTTTTTGGTGCAATTTCTACTTACATTTTTAAAAATTCATATCTTTGTTCCCCCTATTAGATTCTTGTCATTTTGGTGTCATTTTGTTTATTGAATTTTACTCTATTTTCCTAATTCATTTTGGGATTTTTATTATTTAGCATTTTGACTTTATTGCTGTTTTGGTACTGCAAAAATACTTTACACATTACCCTAAGTTAAGCCTGTCTGCTCTGTGCCATAGCTACCAGGGGGTTGAGTTAAGGTGGGGAGTCACACAAGGCCACCGATATTATGTGACAGGGGAGGGCCAAATTATGTAGCAGGGTGGAGTAAATAATGTAGCAAGAAAAGACTAATTATGCACCATAATGTGGCACCTTTTGTGATAGTATTACTTCAAGATTTCATAATTGCTAAACTTGGTAACAGTCTGTAGGCATTGATTGCATCTCATTAGTATCAGCTTCCTACTGCATGGCAATACGTGTTGTCACTTTTATCTGACAAGAGACTTCTAGCTGCAGATTCCTTACCTTTGAATTCCCTGGCGTCAGCTTCGAATCCAGAATCTTTTTGCTGAGCAATACCCTGCGCATGCCATCGGGTGGCGTTGTTCGGTTCCATGTGCATCGTCTGACTCCGCGTGACTTCGCCAGCGTCGTTGGAGCCGTCTGTGACATCACGGTCATCTATAGAGATGCCACCTCAGTGCGTATACATCAGTTTTTTTCCTTCCGCGCCGGTTAAGCGCAGATCCGGGATCCAGCTACCCTTTGCCTTTTTTGGCAAGCCTTTTTTTCAACACTTTGTCGACGATTTTCGTCATCTGTGCGAGAGAATTGTCCTCTTGGAAGACAGGGTTCAAGCTGTGGGCGCCTGCCATCACGCAATGTCGGTGTCGGACCCCCATGAGGTATGTCTCTGGTGCCTCGACAGGGACCACGACTTGAAGTCATGTTCAAAATGCACGCCATGGCCCGAAAGCTTTGAGGGAGCGGTCCCTAAAGCTCATGGCGGCCCGGCAGTCGACTTTGGTCGGCACGACTCCTAGGAGGTCACGGTCCCACTCAATGAGGAGGTCGCGGAACCACTCCTGGAGCCCAAAGTCTTCTTCGTACCACTCGAGGTCCTTGGGGCACTCAGGAAAGAGGCACAAGAAGAAGAAGTCCAAGCGGACTTTGACTTTGCCACACCCGTCGGCTGACGAGGTGTCTCGAGAACGTCAATGTTCCGGGCACGGTTCTGCAGAGCCGTTGCCAGGGCCGACTCTGCATCTCCCCCCTTTCCGAGATCCATTAAAGGAATGTTACAAAGTAATGTGCCTTGTTTTTGAGTGGGAAGCCCCTTCGGGTGGGTCTTCGGGCCCCGCAGGGTGAGCAGGGGCCCCATCGGATTCAATGCAAGCGGCCTTGGCGCATTTGGGGATCCCAGGATCCAATAGCAGATCTGGCTTGTCACCGGGTTCTCACAGTCAGCCTGCTCCGGTGCCAGGCCCGATGTCGAGGACCTCTACACCACCGGCACCCACTGATGGTAGTAGCCCCATCCTCATTCCTGATGCAGAGCCAGAATGACGTTGTACGACGCCGATTCCGACTTCAACAGCGCCGATTAGGCCCAGATCAGTGACTGAGGCTGATTTTGAACATTCAGGCACAGGTGAAGAGTGGGAGGGGTCTGAGGACCCTTTAGAATACGGGTTGGAGCATGAACAGGACTGGTATGAGGATCCAGGGAAGCAGGTGGACTGGATACTTCTCCAGATGCTGGCATGCTCTCATCTCCTTCTGTGGCTACGGAGGAGGGGGCATCTTATGCTATGGCGCTAAGTAGGGCAGCTGAGGTCTTGGACCTAGACTTGCCTACGTGCCAGTCAGGACTAATCGCCTGACAGGGGTGCTTCAGCCAGGGGTTGCTACATCAGAGTCGATGTTACCCATCAGTGAAGCCCTCACAGATGTCCTTCTGGGAATGTGGTCCAAACCCAGCACAGGGGCTCCTGTAAATAGGACAATCAGCCACTGCCATCAACCAGCTCCAAGCGACCCTAGTTTGCTCACCCAACACCCCATCCCAGAGAGCTTGGTAGTCCAAGCCCCCACTTCTCGTGATGCCTTCCCTTCCGTTCCCCGGGATAGGGAATCCAAGAGGCTGGACCAACTTGGAAAGAAGATGTTTTCTTCCTCCAGCCTGAAATTGAGGTCGGTAAACACCTCTTGCCTATTGGGCCATTTTTCCCATACTTTATGGGATACGGTGGCACAAGTGCTGCCCCAGTTCCCAGAGGGCGTTCAGGACAGTCTCACCCAGGCTGTCAAGGATGGAAGAGATGCAGCCAAGTTTACTATCAGGTGTGGTTTAGACACGACCAACTCACTGGGCAGGGCAATTTCTTCGACAGTGGCCTTCCGACGCCACGCCTGGCTGAGAACCACTGGCTTTTCGGGGGATGTTCAGTCGAACTTGATGGGCATGCCTTTCGATGGCACACACCTTTTTGGTGAAAAGGCAGACTCTGCGCTTGAGAGATTCAAGGATTCTCGAGCTACAGCCAGATCCTTGGGTCTTTCAGCACCTGTTTGCCAGCAGTCGGTCTATCGCCCCTTTCGAGGCTTCAGGAGTAGGGCGGTACCACGCCAACAACAGATTAGCCACCGTCCTCCGGCTTCACAGTATTCCATGCGAGGGCAAGGTTGTGGTACCTTCAGACCCAAGGGGTCTAGCCAGAGGTCGGCCACAACCCAGCCCCCCTCTTCTGCAACGTCCAAGCCCTCCTTGTATGGTTCTGGAAGACCATGTCCGTCCAGATGGAGGGAGGATTCAATTTCATCTCCCTCACTGGCGATCCATAACATCGGACAAATTGCTCTTGCAGATCATACAGTCTTTCCCTACCTCTATCCCTCTGGTAAAAGAATGGCTGATCGAGGATTATTTGATCTTACTCCATGAGGAAGTTATGGCTCTGTTGGCCAAAGGGGCCATAGAAAGGGTCCCGATATCAGAAGTAGGCAGTGGTTGTTATTCCTGCTACTTTCTGATTCCCAAAAAGAACAAGGATCTTTGCCGTATTTTGGATCTAAGGGACGTCAATCTCTTCCTCAAAAAAGAGAAATTCAAGATGCTCACTCTTGCTCAGGTTTTGTCTGCCCTAGACCAAGGAGACTGGATGGTAGCGTTGGACTTGCAGGATGCATATTTTCACATTCCCATCCTGCCTGCCCACAGGCATTACTTGCGGTTCAAGGTGTGCCACGAGCACTTTCAGTTTACCGTGCTCCCCTTTGGTCTCACCAGTGCCCCTCGAGTGTTCACCAAAGTGATAGCGGTGGTGGCAGCTCATCTGCGCAGGTTAGGAATCTCAGTCTTCCCCTATCTCGACGACTGGCTGTTGAAGGCTCCTACGCCCCAGGCTCTCGTCACCCACCTTCAGACCACGGCAGACCTCCTACATTCGCTGGGGTTCACTATAAATGTGCCAAAGTCACACCTGATTCCCTCTTAGAAGATCCATTTCATCCAAGCTGTTTGGACACAGTGCAGTTTCGGGCCTACCCTCCCGAGATGCGAGTCAAGGATATTCAGGTTATGATACAGATGTTTCGGCCTCTATCCTGGATTTCGGTGAGACAGACTCTGAGGCTGTTAGGACTCATGGCTTCCTGCATCTTGTTAGTCAAACAGGAAAAAATGGCATATGAGGGCTCTGCAGTGGGACCTGAAGTTCCAGTGGGCACAGCATCAGGGAAATCTTACTGAAACGGTTCAGACCTCATAGGGAACTGCAAAAGACCTCTAGTGGTGGTTAGTGAACTGCGATTGGGTCAAAGGCAGACTCCTCTCCCTTCCCCAACCAGATCTCACAGTAGTGACAGATGCGTCAGTTCTGGGATGGGGCGGCCATTTGGGATAGGCAGAGATTAGGGGCCTCTGGTCTCTGGCAGAATCTGGGCTCCGTATCAACTTATTGGAGCTCAGGGTGATTGGGCTAGCATTGAAAGCATTTCTCCCTGAAAGGGAAGTTAATGCAGGTGTTCATGGACAGCACCACCTCAATGTGATATGATACTGCAACAAGCAGTGCGATGTGGGCTCGTGGGCCCTTTGTCAAGAGGCTCTGCATCTCTGGACATGGCTGGAACAGCAGGGAATAACCTTGGTGGTTCAACACTTAGCAGGTTCTCTGAACGCTCGGGTGGACGAACTCAGCTGTCGATGCCTAGCGGATCACGAATGGTATCTCCATCCGGAGGTGGCGCAAGGACTCTTTCTGCAGTGAGGAGAGCCTTGGTTTGATCTGTTCGCCTCCGCAGAGAACGAGCAATGTCAGCAGTATTGCACGTTGGAGTTTCCAAGACGGCAATCGCTCGGCTACGCTTTTCGACGCAAGTGGAATTCAGGCCTCCTATATGCATTTTCGTCCATACCACTTCTGCCCAGAATTCTCAAGAAGATCAAGAAAGACTGGGCCCAAGACATCTTAGTGACTCTGGATTGGGCACGGAGAGTCTGGTATCCCGAGCTACTCAAAATCAACATCAATCCTCTGATCAGGCTTCCCCTTCGAGAGGATCTTCTGTTGCAGCAGCAGGGGAGGGCTATCCATCCGAACCTGTTAACTCTGTGCCTTCATGCGTGGAGATTGAGCGGCGGCAGTTGATGGCTTTTGACCTTACTCACGAAGTCTGTAAGGGTATTTTGGCAGCCAGGCGTCCCTCCATTAAGACGTTATACACCTGCCATTGGAAACTATTTGTATACTATTGACCCTCTTTCTGCTTCTCTTTCTGACATTCTTCTTTTCATTCTGTCTCTAGCCCAGCAGAGTTCTACCTTAGGGACTCTAAAGGGCTATCTTACTGCCTTATCAGCATTTCTTTGGCTGCCTGACCAGCCTTCCTTGTCCAAATCTCCCATTGTAAATAGATTCCTCAAAGGGCTTGTACATATGTTTTCCCCTATGCCCTTTTTTATGCCTCAGTGAGACTTAAATCTTGTCCTCACATTTCTCATGTGTGCCCCCTTCGAGTCTTTACACAACTGTCCACTCTGGCTGCTCACCATCAAGACAGCCTTCTTAGTGGCACTAACATCTGCCAGGAGGGTGAGTGGGATGCAAGCCCTGTCATCAAGGCCACCGGATCTCACTGTCCATCTAGATAAAGTGGTTCTCAGAACTCGTTCCTCTTTCCTCCCCAAGGTGGAAACCCCATTCCATCTGGGTCAGAATAACACCCTGCCCACCTTCTTTGCTCCTCTGCATCCCTCTAAGGAAAAGGAGCAACTCCATCGACTGGACCCAAAAAGAGCATTGTTGTTCTATCTTGACCGCACACAAAGAGTTCCGGGTGGGTGATCAACTCTTTGTGAGGTACATTGGAGCAAAGAAGGAGCCAACCATTTTGCTCTGGGTCATTCTCTGCATTAAGATATGATACACATTGGCCAAGAAGCAGCGTCCTGAGGGCTTGCGGGCTCATTCTACCAGGAGCAAAGCTGCTACCACTGCACTAGCTCGAGGCATACCAGTCCTGAAGATCTGTCAGGTGGCAACGTGGGCATCATTGCACACGTTTATGAAACATTACTGCTTGGACAGTCAGGTACGAAGGGACGGATTCTTTGCCCATTCAGTCCTGCAGGACTTTCTAGTGTAAGGTGTGGTATCCACAGCCCACCGCCAGGAGGTTATGGCTTGGGTATCTATTCAAAAGTAAGGAATCTGCAGCGAGAAGTCTCTATCAGATGAACAAGTTACCTTCAGTAACGCATTATCTAGTAGAGACTCTGTCTAGCTGCAGATTCCTTACACCCACCCATGCCTCTGCACCCTGCAGATATGACTACTAGGGTTAGGATTGATCCTTTCTCAGGGCCCTAGTTTTGCACAGACAAATGTTGGTTCTATCCATGACTCTGCGCTTCTGGCATGGAAGGTTTGTGGATAAAACAACTGACGTACGCGCGTCGAGGTGGCATCTATACAGACGACCGTGACATAACAGACGTCTCCAACAACACTGACGAAGCCACACGGAGCCGGACGACACACGCAGAACTGAACGACACCACCCAATGGCGCACGCAGGGTATTGCTCAGAAAATAGATTCCAGATTCGAAGCTAATGCCAGGGAATTCAAAGGTAAGGAATCTGCAGCTAAATAGAGTCTCTACCAGATAATGCATTACTGAAAGTAAGTAACTTGTTCTTTTGAACCGTCTGAACTAGAAACCATTTTATGTGGCAAATGCGGCAAATCTATAAATATGCAAAAATCACAGTGGCTACACAATTTCATAATTCCAGTGGCCCTGAATATAGGTTTTGAAACCGCTGCTTTTTCTGCAATTTAAGCACCCCAAAGATGCAAAGATTTGAATTTCAAAAGATAGATATATGTTCTGCACACATAACTGGGCATACACTAGACCTTATCTTCCATACAACCTGGAAACCTTGGCTCAGTTGTGGTGATACATGGTTTGACCATCCTTCTTGTCCACTAACCTCACAACCATACCTGCACACCAAATGCCTCCTTTTGATCAGAATCAGCCCGAATTCTCTACAGCATATTATCATTTCACTGCTGAAAAAAATCAAATGGGGATGCTAACATTCAGGATAACTGTAGGCCTAGGTGTAATCCTCTGGGGAAAAAGTTGATGAGACAGCTCCAAGACTCAGCAGAACAAAACCCGTCCATGACAAGAAAAACAGACACATAAAAAACCAAAAGACACCATAAGGGATTGGCTATTCTTTCAACGGAAAAATATAGGAAAACAGCAATTACATTCCTAGATGTGTTCGTGGCATACAATACTGTTGACACAATCTTGTTAGACATAGAAGAAAAAAAGTCAGGACTTATGAGCATTGTTGTACTCTGAATCAATTATCTTCTTACACTCCAAATGCAATGTGCATAACCTCATCCAGGATGTGACAGATGACATTGAAAAAGTAATAATGACATCGCTGTTGACAGTTACATATCACCTGGACATCTTCATTATTGATGACCTCACTCTAGATACCGCATGCTTCTTTGTTTGGACATAGGGTGTTATTTAATTGTATTGTGTTAAGTCCTTTTATCAAGTGGTATACATATTGTGAGGCCATGAACATTGTATTCAGGCGCAAGTTATAGTTTGCAAGACAAAGATGAGTTCTGTTTTGCTCAGCTAATAAGTGGCCAATTCAGGACTTTTTTCAGTTTTATTTATTAACCACAAATTCACTTTATTGTGTTTTTAACTGATTTCCTTAGCTTTTGGTAGACATGCGACAATGCTTTATGAATACATAAACTAGCACTAAAAAATATGCTTTCAGTGATTTTTTAATAATATACTTATTATTCCTTTTTAAAACACAATCCCTGCTGCCCTCAGCCGTCAGGTAAGTGCAGCAGGGGCTGGCCACAGTATCTGGACTGTGACCAGGCTCTGCGCCCAATCTGCCATGAACTCCACTCTGCCTTCGACCATAACATACATCCAAACTCCCTCCCACCCAAAACAGCAGAGCACGGTGTTTGGCTAAGAACAGAAGAGGTTGACAACAGCCTCACATCTAACTCCTTTTGCACCCAGTCGCTACTGCACTGTGTAAAGGCTGGCTGTTCATATGTTTAGCCATTCATAATGAACACTTGATGCAGGGCATACTCTACCCTCTATTTCTGAACCAGCTCTGTGTAGCATTGAGCAGTGAACGGCATCCTCTGGGTGCGGACCACACTGAGGTGCAGCCTAAGTTGTTGTGCCCGACCTTTAGTCATGCACCGCAGCTCTGGTCTCCCCCCTGAGGCCTGGTCTGAGGGGCACAGCACTTAATGCTCATGGTCTTTGACATGAAAAGTTGCATTGTGATTTTTTTTCTTGTTTTTACTTTTTTCAGGATTTGTAAATAAACGAATTTGGATCTGTAAATATTGCAAGAAAAACGGGGGTGATTTCCCCTTTTATGATCCTGCATATATAGGAATCCTCTCCCAAGCCCTCATGGTTACACAAAAAAATAAGTTGCTGCCATCCTATTAGACTTCTCACATCTCAATTCAAAAAACTCCTCCATTTTCCAAAGAGATTTGTTTAATTTTTACATATATAAGCATAAATGAATCTGTGTTCTGTAAAACCAGTGAATGTATTTCCACCAAACTGCACAAAAGTACTTCTCTGAGCAGAGTTTGAGTTTCTTGACAAGTTTCATGTTATTTTGTAATGTGTTTTTGCTGCAATGTAGAGCAAACGCATTATAGGTCAACCATTGCACATTGGACACCAGTACAAGACAGATAGCTGTGCACAGCTGTGTGTTTGTGCTTGTAATGGCTGTTGTGTAGCGACAAAGGCTGTGCATAGCATGAATCGTCTTTCCATCCTGGGTTAAGGGAAGAGCCTGGCCAAAGGACAGGCGTTGCTGCCATCACCCATGCACATAGCCAGATTTTATGCGTAGCAGGGGTCATCTTAATGTGGTAGTTTAGGAGCAGGACGGGAGCATGGCCAAATTCAGTGCACTGAAAAGGTTGGCCACCCACCATGGGTTGAATTAAGTTCGGCCACCTGCAGAGGGTTAGCACAGGGCCTGGCCATCTGTCTGCACCAGCCTTGGTACCATGATCCACAACCACTATTTTACGTTTTGGGATATGTGAATTGGATGTTGGACTAACAATTTCAATGCGAGCTTCAGGATATGATGCTTCCGACAGATAAGATTTATGAATTAAAAAAAATTAGGAACTAAAAGAAAAGATCTGGCCAAAGGCCAAGCACAATGACCCGACCCGTGTCCTCTAGCTGCAGGTCAGGTCCTTTACCATACTTCTCTCCAAATGCTCAGTGGGGATTGACTGCGTGTGATGGCGGCAGTGCAGGACCTGGGCACAAGTCATTCCCTAAGGCCAGCCCTGAAGCACTCAGCCGAAGGCCATGTGCAGAGGGGATTGGCTGCTCCCCATGGATTAGGTGGATGGGCAGGGCCAGAGGCTAGGCCCTGAATCCAACCACCCCTGTGCACAGCCAAAAACCATGTGCACCAGCGGTTGGCTGTAGCAGCTGTGCATGGCCAATGGCCATCTGCTCAAAGGTTGGCAGTCAGCTACAGGTTTGGCACAGGACCTTCCTGAATTTCAGGACATGCAGCCAGCCTACCCTGCAAAACGGCCAAATGCCATGCATTGCATCGGTTGGCAGCCTGCAGCATGTTAGGCCAAGGGTCTGGTCACTTTACACAAATTTCTCAATTGCTAAACTCTGACGCCTAAATTAGAAGCCAACGTCTGTGCACAGCGGAGGTTTGGCCAGTCACCACAGGTTAGGCAATGAGCCAGGCCCCACTGTCCCTAGCCAAAGGCCAGGGACAGAGGAGATTGGAAAATAAACACTATACAAAAATAAACGTACTGAAAAAGCCTCAGTTATTAACAAGTTAAGCTACCTGGTCAAACAAGCCAAACCACTGAAATTAATAAAGCACATGAAATATCTTGCTCCGCCCGCCGTGTTATTCTACTGGTAACTGTTTTTGTGTTTCTGTACCAGTGCCAAATTTGTGTTTTCAGCATGGCACACGCTAGGATTTATAGTGTATGTTGTGTACTTTATAATTAGCAGGCCGATGGAACTATGCGATTTTGTGGTTGGGGCGTTTTTTTGCACAGTTAGGGATTTGCTGCATGTGCCACATAATCCATCATCTGTCGAATAATCTTCATATTTTAAGAAAAGAACATTTCTAGCTCAAACAGATCAAAAGTTACTAAAAGTGTTGTGATATTGGTTCACGTGTAGTGGAAGGCACTTTACAAAAAGGTTAACGGATCACTCTTCCAGTTTCTTATTTCTGTATTTGGTTATTGTTAAACTGGTACTTATGAGGTGATATATTTGCCTAGACAGTATTATCATGAGTGAAAATGATCAAATATTGTAGTAATACTATCACAAAATGTGCCACAATGTGCTGCATAATTTGCCTTTCCTTGCTGCATAATTTAGTGAACTCTGCTGTATATTTTGTGCTCCACTACTGCGAAATTCCAGTGCCCTGACCATATCCTGCAAATTCCAGTGGTTTTACATATTTGAGCCAAAACCATAACTCAGTTATAACTATATTTTTCCCATTGAATATCATTGTTTTTATTATGTACTTAGTTTACAACCCCACTGTGCACTGCCTTCGGCCTGGACTATGGCCTGACCCTGCACTCAACCTACTGTGGGCATCCAACCCCTAGTGTGCAAGGCCTTTGGCCATGCCCAACAAGTATTGAGTGCAGGGCATGGACTCTGGCTACGCTCAACATCCAGCCTGAAAGTGGCACCCAACCCACCACTGTCACTAAACCCCAATGTACCCAGCTTTTGGAGATGCGCACCAAGGGATAGCTGTGGTCTCTGGCCTGTGGCGGCTCTGTGCCCCCCCACCAGTGACAGTCAACCCCTGCTGTGTGACCTTGGACTATGCACAGGAGAATTTTGGTGCAGAGACTGGCCTGTGGCCAATCACCAATCCCAAAGGGTTGGCATAAAGTTCTTGGAATTTAGCTTTGCCTTTCTTATTTTTTGTTTGTTTTGTGAATCCTAAATAGGATGTGAAAATCAGGCCCAACTTATACACCCAGATGATTGCATCGGGATCACAAATCATATTTCTGACTCATGAATCCTTGACACCTAAACTAGCAGCTGGGGACCTCAGTACCAAGACAGGAACCGGGGTTCCAACCCCCACATTAGGTGTAAGCTGTTCATAAATCAGAAATCCAACTGTCAGATCCCACTTCTTTCATCTCTTTTTAAAACATTTTACCTGTGTGTTGTCCATTCAAGAGTACCCCCACTGTAGCCCAGGCTCAGGGCATGCTTGCCATGTCCTCTTATAAGCCATTTTATTAATTTTTTTAAACTGCAGGACACACGGACTGTGCCTAAATACTTTTAAAGCTTCCAGAAAAGAAATATTTATCTTGCTGCAGCCAAGCAGATCAACTATGGTACTATTGATCTGAAATGGGCAATGGTGGATAATGGCGTACTCATCCAATCTAATGGTTTTGTTGTTTTGAATTCCCAGACTAGGGAAGAGTGCCCCCCCCCCAAAATGGGGGGGCGCAACCCCTTAGGAAAAGGGGCTGCTGTGGCCCAAACCCCCTTTGAACTAGTAGTGCGTAGGGCTGGCCACTACTTCCGCCCCCACGCCTCACGAGGTGTGAGGGCGGAAGTCCAAAAGAATAGGAACATCGTGGCTGCGTCGGCTGTTGATCCTGTTCCAGCCGCCGCACGCCAGTGGGGGGCTTCTTAAGCACCTCCCCAGGAAGGCTCGCCCTTCTTGTTTCGCGGCGGCTGGGGGATCAGGCGGTGCGTTGTTGTCCCACCCACCCTCTCCTTCATTTAGGTTGGGAAGAAGGTATAAGCGGAAAGTGAGGTATTAAAGTAACCAGAAGCAACA
The DNA here is from genome assembly GCF_031143425.1 of Pleurodeles waltl. Lineage (NCBI taxonomy): Eukaryota > Metazoa > Chordata > Amphibia > Caudata > Salamandridae > Pleurodeles > Pleurodeles waltl. Next base: position 1,665,787,482 of record NC_090440.1, read on the forward strand.
GAGGGGTCCCCAAGGCTGGGTCCCCGGGATAACACCAGAGATAGGATCCTGAAGTTCTGAGCCAACCTGCGGATGTACACACCTGATTAAGCGGTAGGGAGCCCAGATCTCGGGGGGCATGGGGCTCCTGCTCCTGGCCGCCCCGTTACACCCCTTGGCAGATTGGTGTTTGGAGGGGGGCGGAACCCTGAGCGTGTGGGCAAGGAACGGTGAAGTCAGGCCTGCTGCCCCCCCCCAGGGATACAGGTGAAGTACAGTTCACTTGTGTGGTCCAATGGTGGCTCAGGACAGGAAGGGTTCCTGTCACAAGAAAAATGATTTATGGTTACAGATGATATGTTAGGAATGTGATTTATATTTTGTAAATATGACTGAAGATTATTTTTAAGTGATTTATGGTTTAGATATGTGTGATAAAATATCATGACAAAAATTGGTAATAAAACTTCTTCCAACAAATAAAGTTTGTCGGTCTACGTATAGCTGGTGTCGGGGGAAGGCCTGCTGGTGGTCTCTGGGTTCTAGTGACTATTTGAGAGTCCCAACTGGAAGAGATATGCAAACATATTACCCCTTTAAAATCCACTCTGCAACTTTTTCAAATGCTAATATCTAAAAAGTTGCTCCACAGATTCACACCAAATAACATAAAGCAAGCGTTCTCAATAAAGTTCTGCTTTCATGCCAAGGTTGGTGTAAATTCATTCATAAGTGCAGGCTGTGGGTGTTAACAAAATTTCTTATTGCGCTACAATGGAAAAACTCTTCTTTTATCACTCCTTTCCCATGGACTGAACTTGGAATGCTAAAGTTCACAAGCTAATACATTCCCAAAATGTATGCAATGGGGCCCCAAGTTATAAGCACACACACAAGAGTATATTGTATATGACAACGCCTGTCATAAAACCTTTTGAGCCTGACCAAGGAGGTGGCTCGCTGATTGTGGGAGGGTGCTCTCTGGGGTGTTGATGGCTAATTGGGGCTTGTGGACTAGACAGCTATTAGGATTTCGTCTCTCAATGAGCAGATGCCAATTAAACACCTGATCTCATGAAACTAATTTAAAGTAAACTAAACCAAAATATGTGTAATCAATCTTCATTGGGTGCACATGGGTGCACATTACAGCAAACAGCTGTAAAATCCCTCACTTCGCTGGGCAAATAATGTTTTTAAACAACAAATGTATCATCACTAAAATCATAATTTACTGCTCTCAATAGGAAATTTCTAGTTAAGCCTAATCAAATCATGTCCGATAAAAGGAAATACATGACAGGTAATTTGTACTACGTCCAAAATGGCAATAGCGGGGCTCTGGTGATATTTTTGAAATATAGGCCCTCATTACAATTCGCCATATTTTGACCGCGGCGGTAGTGCCGCGGTCACACCGCAGGGACTGGCGGTTTTCCGCCATCGTTGTCCCAGTGGTTATACTCCACCAGGGCAGCGCTGCTTGCAGGGCTGCCCTGGGGGTTATGACTCCCCTTCCCATCAGCCTGTCCATGGCGGTAGAGACCCTGGGGTCCCTGCACTTGGCATGGGCAGTGCAGGGGCCCCCAGGCACATCCCCACCCTTCTTTTCATTGTCTGCACAGCAGGTTGGTGGTTCAACCTTGGCGGTCGGCCTCTGCCACCCGCCAAGATTGTAATGAGGGCCATAATATGTTATGCATATGCACTAACGTTCTGCGAAGCCGATTTTGGAACTGAAGAACCAGGTTCTAGTCACGACGTCGGCTAAACATTGTGAGACTCTTGGCAAATCACTTAATCTCGCCTTGTCTTGAAATAATAATAGTGATAATTTGTCATTGTGTGATGTAATCTAGTGCTTTCATGTAAAGCCCTCGAAAGCCTTTGGTCCGAGTTCGCGCTATTTAACAATATAAAAATGCATGCTAATGTGAGAAACTAGTGCAGAAAATCATATTACTGCAGTATTTTATCATTTTGATCAATCAGCCCTAGGCATGTATCCAAATACAAAGCTCCTAATCCACTGGTGGAAGGGGCCATTTGAACCACAGATTACTTTATCATTTATAATCCAGCTCCCAGTCGAAATGGAGATAGAAGTGTATGTATACTTATTCTGGAACTCTTGTGTGCCTATGTCCTTATCTTTTTGCCTGTGCCGTTTTCAGTTAACTCAAGCGCGTGTGTGGTCAGTTTCTGTGTAGGTGAAGACGTGTGGGTGACTTGAATGTGTATATTTATTTTATTGTGCCAGCCTGTGAAAGTGTATGTGTTTTTTTTTTTACCACCTTGACTACCTGACACGACTTTGTGTGTTTATGTGTATTTATGTGTGTATATGTTTAAGTGCATGAGGATTGGTTGAAAAGCACCTGTGCGTATACACATATGCAGGACCGGCCTTCAGCATGGGCAGGCAGGGTCCAGGCCCACGTCAAGAGTATTCTGATGGGCGCATGGAGCTGTGTGCATTAAGGTTGTCCTCTCAGCAGCGCCCTTCTTATCATGCTTTAGCCTTGTCCTAGTCCCTGCCTGTTAGGTTCTGTCAGGGTTGCAATTTTAAAGTGGTTTTAGTCCTTCATAATCGTACTGCAGACGATGTTTTTAACACCCCTTTAGCCCTTTTACTTGTTCTGCCTTCACCCTCCGACCCGTGCTGACACACATCAGCAAAACCATCATCTGCGTGAGGCAGCGAAACTAGCGGTGATTTAGGTGAGCTGGGGGTGGCCTGGGGAAGTTTGTGTTTAGGGTCAGTCACTGCTCATCCAGGTACTGACCAGTACACACAAAAGGGACCCTTTGCCGCCTCATTGTATTTACTACCATGAGGAAGGGAGACACATTTCTCTCCGCCCACGCCCAGGACACTATTTTAGGGACGGCCTGCTCTCGAAATGCGTACATGTCTTTGTATTCCAATGTTTGCTGCTGTATGAAGGGTTTTAGAGCGAGCTGGGAAGAGAATGTTTGGTGTCTGTGTGTGTCGGTCAAGTGAGAGAGAAGAAGAGACGGTGTTTCCTTACCCACATTTGCGCTGTCTACTGCAATCTGAAAGTGGTGTCACTGATCAGCATTAAGTCCTGAACCTTCAGTGTGGCTCCTGTCATTTATTCCTTAGTAGACGTTTTCACTGGGTGTGCTTCACTTTCTGTTTCACGTGGCAATGCTGAAATAAATGTTTTGTGCAGTGCTGAGAACAATGCTTCAGTAAAGGTGAGCTTATTTTAATTAAAAATCTTTAGTATTTTCTCCATTTCATCTGACTTCTCTGTGCCCAGATCTCTTTGCCAGGCCTAAATATGTGGTCTGTGACAGCTTTAATAGTAGACTTCGCTGTTCTAGCCATATTTTGCCCCGCGTGACGTTTCAATCTCACAGTTCGTTGGGCGCCTCCACCTTCAGGTCAATTAATGTCAATCCCAGTCAGCCCTTCTCGACGTCCTGGCAGAGAGGTTCACTTGATGCCGTGGCCTCCTCCAAGTTCGTGGGGCTCGGCCTTAGCGGTCACTCAGAGCCTGGCAGTGTACTGGGCTCAGCCCATCAATGCCACCCCTCCAGCAGAGACAAAGAACGTCTCCACAAGACAATGCTCACTAGTCCCTGCCCAGGCTCCAGAGAAGAGCCTCCCAGACAGCGGCAAGGTCATGGAGACCTGGAGAGCGCTGCTCATCCTACCAGGCCACCTCTGGCACTGGCCTGTGTGGGAACATGACCAGGGGATTCCACTGGCCACCGGCATCTTCCGATGTCACCTCAGACGAATCAGGCATTTCTACAATACACAGGACTTTGGTCAACTTGAACGTGACGGTGGAGACGGCAGCGCCGGCTAGACTCCGGCCTCCTTGCTCATGGTAGGCATTGAACATTGTCTATTATTTTAAATACACTTTTCGCCATTTCAAAACGTGTGTTCCCAAGGTGGCGACGTGTCGTTTTTTTAACAGATTTAGCGATAATTGCAATGTTTCAATAGCAATACATTTAAGTGAACAAAAGGGAGTATGTCAAGAGTTTTTTTCCTATTACATTGTGCAATACTCGTCGAGTGTGCGTTTGTGTGTGTTTTTGAACATCTACACTTTACGTATATGGTGTGTCTAGTGTCTTCATTGCATACATTTATAAACTTTGAATGTGTGTGTGTGTATACATAACTAAAGAATTAGAAAACACACCCAATTGTTATTAACAGTACATAAAGCTTATATGCGTGTGCATGCTTCTATATATTCCGCGTGTATGATTTTCGTTTAGACATTTCACACAATTTAACATAAATGTGTGTATCGCTGCCTAGTTATCTCTCTGTATAGTGAACTTTTATAGAATATTTACATACACATAATACCCACACATATATGAATTTAGGTGTACATATATATTCCGACAGATAGATATCTTGTATGCGTTGTATGTAAGAATATTATATAGTGGGTATGTTTCGCACATTGGTACGCACAAACATTTAACTGAAATTATTCAGTCTTTAATTTGAATAGATTACACTGTTCTGATAAATAAAGTCTTACGGAGCCAAAAAAGTCACATTTTCTTCCTTCATCTGTTAACTTTAATCGACTTCAATCAACCTCTTCTCTCACTATGTAATTTGAATCGATGGGTAGAACTACCTGTATACCCACATTTAGCATTTAGTTTATATTTACCCACCAGCGTATTGTTGCAGAGAGGTGTGAAGGTCCCGTTGTTAACTGTTTGGATGTTCTTGACCTCTCAAAGCAACGACACATTATTCCTAAAAATATATTTTGGTTAATTTACGGAATTTGGAAAAGTATTTAAAACGCCTCTCTAGAACAAAAAACCTGCTCCTTGTTAAGAGTATTTGAACAGAATTTGCAAACATGGGCACTTCTCTCAAACTACTTTTTCTGCGCCTTTGCAGCGTCGTATGTTCGCACTTAATGAATAGCTAAACGTGTAAGGACTAAGAGACGCCTCTCATTAGCCGAGATAGAACGCAAAGGCTTTGTTGTCCGACTCTATCGATGGATGTGTGGATAAATGCCCTCTTACCTACCACTCTGCTCACACTATCTAGCACACTTCTGCGCACATCTTCCACACGCGAGGCACATTCCTTAGGCGAAAGCCTAGCATCCCCCCATGCTTTTAGCTGCACTTCCGCTCTTGCCGCTACCAATCCCTAGAGTTGAACAGAATGCTCAACAGACACTGGACCCCGAGGGTCCACTAATAATGTTTTATTCAAATGAATCTGCTGCCTCTGCCTTGCTAATATTTGTCGTTTCTGCTGATCACTTGCGGATCATTTCAAAGAGTTTGTTTCGTTCTTTCGTTGAGTTCGCAGACATGCCTGTGTGAATTCCTTTGTCTCCGGCGTTCACGGTCAATTCCACGCCGACCACTGGCCGCTCCCCTCCCTTCCGAAGCAGATCCGCTTTCAGCCTTGAACCAATTAGTCAAATGATTCTGCATGGCTTTTTTTTTTTATTATTTAGGCCACGTTGAGAACCGCGTTATAATTCGCCTTTCTTCGATTCGTATGCTTTCTAGAAAGCCTTAATAACAACAGTTCACTGTGCTCGGCAGTTTGTCAATTTGTGTGCAATAGAACCAGAGTGACAATGTTTACAAAATTAATTTAAGCGAAATTTTCGGCGTATTTAAAAATTGAAAGATATGACGAAAAAGAGAGTCTCCTAGTACAAAGCACAGAAGGGCTATTATTGAATCCTATAGCAGTCTCAGTGTGGTCTACGTGTTTATGTACAGCATTTCAATTAGAGATGCGTAATCAGCACACACGTAGATAAAACAAAAAGTAATCGTTAGTTTTATGCATCTTCAGAGTACAGAAGTGTATATTTCTTTAAATAAATCGTGTTTAAAGTTAATTGTCTTATATCCATCAATATTTTCATTCCCGCTCTCCTTTGCTCTGTCTTTCCTCTCTCTCGATGTCTGTCTCTCTGATACACTCACTTTCTATATTCGTTTTCCTCTCATTCTCTTAGTATTTCTCGGTCTCCCCCGTCTCTATCTCGTTCTCTCTTTTACCCTCTATCTTTCTCCCTCTCTGTTCCTCTCTCTCTCTCTTCTCTCCTTCTCACTCTCTCTTCCTTGTCATTTTTCCTCACTAAATCACTTCTTCATCCCCCTCCCTCCGCCTCTACTCCTCGTTCGCCCTCCTCTTTTTTCCTTTCAAACTCGCTCTCTTTTTCTGTGTCTCTTTCTACCTTTATCATTCCGTCTTGTCTCTTGCCTTCAACTCTCCTTATCGCCCTCTATTTCTCTCACACATTCATTTACAAATATCTATCTATCTATCCGGCTGTCCATATGTCTTATTCTTTATATTGCTGTTTCACATACACTCGTCACTATTTTACTCATGTGTCCTGTTTTCAGTATGCCGCATTAATTATTTTACTCTTGCCACCGATCTACATATGCAGTATTGGGTTGGTTGGATGAATGGGTGAGAGTTCTAGAGGATGGATAGAAGAATGCTTGTCATAAATGTATGAATGAATTATAAACAGAGTCATGGATGGATGGATAGGTGGGTGGTAGGATGGCAAATAGGCGCATGGAGGGATTGTGTGGGTGTTTGCAGTACTTAAAGTGTAAAAGAGTACGTGCAAGGGCCCAACGTTTTTACTTAGGCTTTCCCTGCCACCATCACTCAATGACGGGCATTGCAAACGCCAAGGCGCCTTCATTGGCATTTCATTTCATGCCTCTCTTTCTTCAGTCAGCCTACACCTCCTGTCTCTTTGCCTCACTCTAGGAGAGGGTAGGTTTCATCACTGCCATTGCCCAGAAAAACGTGCCTATGCCCACTACCTGCCACCACCCGCACAAATTAAGCAGTGGGTGATTAGCTTCATGATAACATTAAGAGAAAGATGGTCGGAGCTGCCACTTTTTAGCACAGGGAGAATGAAACAATTAGTCGGTTTGATAAAGAAGAGAAATGCGTAGGCAAAGGGACAAACCTACAGAACGTTTGAGGTAGGTGATCTGGAGACAGGCAGAAAGGGATCTCGCTAGACAGACAACTGAGAGAATAAACAGATAACAGGATAGCGGGCAATTGTGTAGTTAAACAGAAACGTAGACGGACAGTAGATATTTTTTTGTCTATATAACTGTTTTATATATTGTTATTCGGGAGTCGTATGTAATTATTTATAAATTTACATTTTTAAAATGTTATATTTTACATATGTGTGTATTTGATTATAATAATAAGACTGAGTATGTTCGATTGGTGGTGGCTCTACAACAATTTCAAACAGTGAATAGGTGTATAAGTTTACAGCTGGACTTCCTGTGCTGCGTCCTCAAAAATTTTGCGAGACTGTCCCTCGCACTGTCGGTGTTTGAACGTCCACGGTACTGGTCGTATTTAACATTAATAAGGAAAATGTGTACTTCAAATTGAGATTGTTTTGGCCTCTGTTTGGTAATTCGGCTACTTCATTGTTCACTTCTTTGGAAGATGGGAGCCAAGAATCACACATTTCTCAAAGTTTTCATCAAAAGTAAAAAAAAAGTTTGAGCGACATCTCTAAAACATACATGAAAACTGACCTACCAACTGACACAAGAGTTAACCAAAATGAATCCAAAACATGTTATATCGATAGATAGATAGATAGATAGATAGATAGATAGATAGATAGATAGATAGATAGATAGATAGATAGATTGGTTTATTTCGCACGTAATCGTTTTGGCTCCAGATATGTATCCCTGTGTTTAGAAGGTAAATCCCGTCAAATAGCCATTAATGGAGAAAAATAACAGAGAAGCTTCAATGAGTGCCACGATGCTTAGAGACTGTATCTTTACACTCTGTCCTGACACGTAGATGAAAAGAATGAAAGGAAATTGGGCAAAAGCTTCCTTGATAACAATACGTGAGAAAAGCCACGAAGACCCTTCTAATTTCTTAAAGATGGCGGCAAATAGGGAACATGTTTACAAAAACAGAGGCGAAATTGTTTTTTTTCATACTACGTAGTATTCCCTGTTCCTGCCAACCCACGTTATACCTTTAGAATGTATGAGCTGAAATGTGGTGAAACTGGTTCGATTTCCTTTGTTTTGCTTGATGAAAGCCATATGTTTTTTTATGTGGAGTATGGCGCTGTGGTAACTATGGTGGTCGTGTTAATGTGTGTGTGTGGGCGCGTCTGTGGAGATGGCTGCTGGAGGGGCTGTTTGGGGGAAAGTGGGGTCTGCAGAGAATGTGTTGTTATATTTGTGTGTGGGTACAGTTGCATTTGCTTATATTTCGTGTGTGTGTTTCAACTAGGTGGATTGTCGTTCGTTTGGACTCTTTGTCAAAGTCTGGCTTTGTTTATTTATTTCCGAGCGCCATTTGTGTATTGGTTTGCGCCTCCCGGGCGAGCATACATAATTTAAGTTTGGCAGGGAGGAAAGAGCTTTCTTGCAGAACTGTAGTGGCAATAAATGAAATGACTCAGGATCTCTTCCCAGCCAGTTTTATGAGAGCTGCCAGACAGCGTCTGCTCACGTTCCGCTGATGCTGGGGGGCGCCATAACAAAGTTAAGGTCAAGTTAGTGTCTTATCTTGGGTGGCACAAAAATGCCGCATCTCCTTTATGCCTCCGGATTTTTAAACAGGGGTGTTATTCCAGAAGCCTTAATTCAAGCTGGGCGATTTTGGACATGTGATGGGGACCTATGCGCAAGGGCACAACTGGAAGCCATTGCAGATGTTGCATCTCTTCTAACGGTAAATAGTCGTGTTTCTGTATTGCTTGTGTGGCTAATATGGATGCATTACATGATTGTTCGATTGTGCTCCTTCGACCTGTAGACTGTCCGTAACTCTGGGGAGGGTGCTCGAATGTCCATTTTTGTTTGAGAGAGTATTTCTGAGCGGGAAGCCGAAGCCTAACATGCTGATTCCTTCGGGGGTCTATGCTCAATGTAATCGATCCTTCAGTCTGATTTGGCCCTATTCTCTTGTGTGCTCGTGGAAGCCTGTACTCTGCTGTGACTGCGGGCGATTTAGTTTGTGTTATTTTAGAGTGCTCACGATGTTCCCAGGTATCACATTTGTGAGTTGCTTTTGGTGTTAGCTGGTGGACTAACGTGCTTCTGTCTTGTTGGCATCCTAAAACCGAATGAGTGAGTACAATTCTATGGAAATGTCGAAAACTGGCGCAGTCTGGATAGACTCCAGAAGGCGCACAAAATTAATATAGAGAAAGAGGGAAGAGCGTAAGACATCGAACCGCAATTGGGCGGTAAATTTACCACCTGCGAGGAGGATAAAGAGGAGGTTTCCTCCGCATAGATAGGCGTCTACTTGTGCTTTCTAGCGTACAAGTGCTAACAAAAACATCCTTACGATACTTGAACTGTTGCAATGGTTTATTTGGATTTGACTCCTTTGGTACTTCTAAAACAAACGATTTCTCCGCAGTCCCTCGTGGTGTTCTGTGCAGAGCAGAAGGCTACGCTTTGTTGTTGTCGCATCAGTGCTATAGTGCGCAAATACAAACTAAACTTAGCCGCTACGAAGGAATCTGCCCTGCGTGTGCATCAGAAAATATATATATATTATTTTACAATGAGCAAGTCACACGTGTGTGTGTGTGTGCGTGTGTATAAATATATATATATGTATGTATATGTTAGTACATGTTATATATATTGTAATTTTACAATGAGCTAATCACCTGTGTGTGTGTGTGTATATATATATATATATATATATATAAAGTTTAAAAAGCTTAAATCTCGCAAATAGATTCTGGATCTATGGTTTGTGTTTGTAGATTATCAGCTAAATATTTGAATGTTAACGGTTGATTAAAAATAAACAGGATTTCGGTCTAGATAAGAAGTGGCGACGAGCTGATTTAGTATTTTGTGTGCTAGACTTTTAATGTATCCTTGTTTGTGTACATTCCGTTGTCAACCACAAATGTGGCACCTCTGTGTATGAGGACATACCTGCAACAGGTTACTACTGGTGCGTTTTCAAATACTGGAAGCTTTATATTATTAAGACTGGGCACCATTTCACGGGGTGTTTTTACTGGTATAGGAAGAGGTAAAAAGGTTTTGGGTATTTATGGAAGGCTTATTTTCAACATGTATGTGAAATAGGCCTTAAAAAACTTTAAACGAGCTATAGCGTTCTCGCAGTATTTTGTTTCATGAATTCCCTCTTACAAGCATCCCACGATACTTCTACTTGTAAAATTAGACCATAATCCCTGTTTCTGAGGGGCAGCATGCACGCCACATAAATTAGCTTGAAAAATAGAGGTGTTCGTTGTATTTACCACACAGTATCACAGGAAATTGTTAGATTTACTCTCGTGTGAATAACGCGTCTATGTTTATCGTGAGATGCTCTGGAAATAGTGAAGCAGTACATTCAGGACAAATCGGCGCGGTTACTAAAGTGCTCTGTTGGATGCATAATCAGAGGGTGGTCCCTCCTTCGGGTGTGCCCCATCACGCCTTGGAGCTGAGCGTAGATTGCGTGCAGTCACACTGAAAGGCAGTCGGGCTGTTTGCAGCTAGGGTTCTACTTTGAACACACCCTACACTATCCTGGAATCGGGCATTACAATCACTAGGTGAGAGTGGAAAGCTACGGAGGGTGCATGTGGGTCCCATGTTGATACACCCCTGGTGCCAAGCAAGGGGCACTTGTATCTGGTGTACATGTATCCTGGCCACTGGTATGTACGTGGTTCAATGTCATGAGCACATGTAGCCTTCCTTCTCCTCATAAAACAGCTTATTTACTCTGGAGACTGCCTTTGTGCCAAAGGGCGGGCGTTCACAACAGAGGTGGGTGATAGTGCAATTGCCATTTGGTCATGTACCCCGAAATGTATTTAACGAGAAGTTATTTAAAATTTAGAAAGAATTTAGCGGAAGATATGTATGTATTTACTGATGCACACGCATGCCATAGCTGTAGGTGAGCATTGTGGTTTCTGTTCACAAGCATCACCTCCTCTCTAGACCAAAAATAAAAAAACACCAAAGCAGCTCATATAGTTCATTCCCTCTCTGGAGCTGGGGGGCTGTCCTATTGGAAGAGCTGTGGCGGAGTATTTCCGCAGGACTGATATAGATATAAGGGCATTTCTACATCAGATCACGTGACATAATTACCACTCGAATCAATCAAGATGAATTGCACGTCAGCACGCGCTCGGTTTTTTTTCTCTTGGTTGATCCTGTCCAAAGGCTCTTGAGCAATAGATGGACCGTGCTCCATGCACTGGAATCTCCCGGTTTCCGACCGTCTCCGCGCAGAGGGCGACATGACTGAGTTTGATGGCTGCACCAACGGCGCGACTAACATGTATCTGCCGGGCTGCGCCTACTATGTCTCGCCCTCGGATTTCTCCACAAAGACTTCGTTCCTGTCCCAAGGCTCTTCTTGCCCCGTGACATTCCCTTACTCGTCTAATTTACCTCACGTGCAGCCTGTGCGGGAAATGGCGTTCCGGGAGTACGGGTTGGAGCGCAGTAAGTGGCAGTACAGGAGCAGTTATCCCTCCTACTACCCCTCCGAGGAGGTCGTGGCCCGGGACTTTATTCAGCCGTCCAACCGGCGGTCGGACGTGCTCTTCAAAGCGGACCCACTGTGCGCCCACCACGGAACGCCCAGCGCCTCGTCCAACTTGTATAGCACGGTGGGGCGCAACGGCGTCCTGCCCCAGGAGTTCGACCAGTTCTACGAGCCCAGCCATGCCACCTCCGTCCCCCCCGAACACGGGGGCTCTCTGGACAAGACGGGCACAAAAACGCAGGAGTTGCCCCCTAAAATAGCCCAGAGTCTGGACAAGAAGATGGGCGCAGAGGGCAGCGCAGACTCGCCTGCTGGGGAAGTGACTGCAGAAAAGAGCAACAGTTCAGGTGGGTCTCGGCAGCGAGCGGGACGAGAGTACAGGGCCGGCACTCTGACGCGTTTTATGGGAGAGTTTATAAGCATCTCGAGCTTTTTACACATCCTGCAAGATTCCCTGGCAGTAGTAAAGACTGTTTACTACGGGTATCTCATTTAGAAGGCTTTTCCTCTTATAACATGACAACACATTATTGTATCCCTCTTTATGTTTCATTTTGGAAATGTGCCGGTTTATATATTCATGTTGACACTGCAGAGCGAAGTTAATTTACGTAGTTTTTAAGAGGGGTTGTTTTTTTTCCACACGTGGATTACTCAAAAACAACATAACCGCGCACATTTCAAGTAGCATTCCTTGTACACTTAAAATGCTCTAAATTGGCACGGGAATCTCCATTTTAGGCTTAATCTTGACGTTATTTCAACTTTTTTCTTTGTGCCTCTTAAAATACCACTAGCTCCAATGCCACTCTAAGGGAGGGGGAGGGGAGCATCCGCAGTTCCTGTTTATTATCCAAAATCTCCCAAACTCATTCCACGCCAGGAATGTTCTATTATGAATGGAGAGTCTAAAAAATAGTTTTAAAGGAGAGGGGGCGCATGAATATTGTGTACAGAGCTAGAGCAGCGATTTAAATGACATGTGCCACCAGCGGGCCTCAGTACGTTTGAAAGTTAAATGTACACGCCTGTCTCTTACTTTTCAGCCACTCCCCAGAGGTCTCGGAAGAAGAGGTGTCCCTACACCAAATACCAGATCAGAGAACTGGAGAGAGAGTTTTTCTTCAATGTCTACATTAACAAGGAAAAGAGGCTTCAGTTGTCCCGGATGCTCAATCTCACCGATCGACAGGTCAAGATCTGGTTCCAGAACCGGAGGATGAAGGAGAAGAAACTGAATCGGGACCGGCTGCAGTATTTCACCGGCAATCCCTTGTTTTGAGAAAGGCAGCGGACACTACCTGTGGCGCCTTGACGGAAATAACGCGTGTAGGAGTACGACCTGCCTTGTTCTTGTTGAAGACTTTGTGTCCTGAAGGGGGATATCAAGTTCTTGGCCGTCCGGATCTTGGCACTTGGGTGTATTTCCCCAGGCAGAGGGGTTTTTTCACCGCGGTATTTCCCTTCTCGATCACAGTAAATGCAAATACAGTCTCTCTCTGCTTAAAACGTTGGACGTGGAGACAAGGACCGTGTATTTAACTCAGCAAGCGAACGCAGCTTTAGTTAAAATGTGGACATGTGCATTCAATGTAGAACACTCGATGTAAGTCCTTTTTACCATACATGAAAGCATGGCCGCCGTTTTTATTGTGAATACGTGTTTTTATAAAATATTTACCTTCCTGAGCTGTCGCATGAACATTAAGCTTTAAAGAAGTGATGTATATATCGTCCTTTAGTAATATACCATTTAAAGTCTTATGTAATCATTCCAGCGACTATGGCAGTTATTTGAAAGCTGTACCACCCATTCTTAGATGCCATGTCTGTTTTTTAATAGTGAAGCGCTGCATATAATTACAAAACCCTTGTGAGGCCAGTGCCCTTGCACTGCTAGGGGCTAAGCTGTAAAGTGGTTTCTTGTTCGGCCTTTGCTAGCATCCAAAAATCCTCCTGTGGAAATGTCCTTGTAAGACAAACTGGCGAAATGCTGTCTATGTGTTTTAAAACTATTAACCCAGACATTAGCGCACACCAGCCAATCACATGGTTTGAAAACAAGCCGTTGATACTCGAGGCTCAGTAGTTGGGTAGTATATGAGGAACTCGCCTTTTTCGCAATTTTAAAGCCTTGGCGACTTTATTTGTAAGAGCAGGAACAGGCAATGAACCATATGTGTTGTTTTCAGTGCAGCTTTGGTGGTAAGGGTTGTGTTGCCGCTCCATATAGCGCGACAAACTACTCTGTTTACAAAACCTTGAACTGTCTAGACAACACTCATAAAAGCGAGGGCTCGAGACAGTGGATTGGGGTTATATTTTACACTTTCTGGGCTGCTACAAACAGCGATTTCCGCAAAGTGCAATAAAGCCCAGAGAACAGGAAAGGACGTTGTTTTCACCAACAAGAGCAATGTTGTTGATTACCCTTGATAGACAGTAGGAATACAGGGGTTAAGAGAAAAAAGAAGAAAATAAAACAGGACCAAAACAGTTTCCAGAATCGAAAACTGACATTTTAAGTCACGAAAACGAAAATATGCATACTTTATCTAAAAAGAAAAGCATTTACAATTTGCCTTTGAACTTCCAAAATGTCAAGGTCATCACCTTTAACCTTTCTGAATAATCGGGCGCTTTAAAGCAGCCCTGTTATTCTTCACCACCACCCAGAATCGCCCGTACATTTATTACTCGGCAACCAACGGGAAGACTAAAGAGTAGCATAATTAGGCCGCTCAATAATTTGTCTTAAATCGTGCTTACTTGTAGCCACCTCTACTACCGAACACTGAAAATGCTTGAGTGGATGGCCTGCAAGGTGAACACAGTCTGGTAGCTGCGCACTGATGTAACACCGACCTAGCGTGAACGAACTGCAAATCAGAGCATTCTGTTACTGAAGTGAAACAATCAAGAACAGCACCAAATACAGCCAGGGTGTATTCGTGGAAGCTGACAATTCTAATGTCATTGTCTTTTTTTCGGTAAATCCCAGACCAAACGCAGAGACACAAAGTAGTTGTATTTCGACATAATTTATCTTGGCAAATTAACATTAAACGTGAGATGAAGTGCGATAGTGTTAGAATGAAAACGTAAAATATTTTCGAGGATAGTACAAATGAAATATGTATATTAGTATAAAAAGACAACTCGTTAACTATAAAGTATGCATCAGAGTGTGACGAATTTCGCAACAGAATCATTTCTAAAGCATGTAAAACATAATAAGTTATTAAGTGCACGTGGTGCAGTAGGAAAACGGAACAATTGACAACATAATACGTGTTTCCTCGTTCAGGCGAACGTTACCTCAAATTCCACACGAGGGCGCTTGTGTTCACTAAAAGCAGCAATTTTTATCCCGATGCTGTTTTTTTGTCTCTTTATATTAGCATATGAAGTGTGACTGTTCAGACCATGCAACACAATGTTCTTAGGGTTTTTTTGAACTGAAACAAAGCCCAAATATTTTTCAAGATATTTGCTGCTATTGGGACTAAATAAATAATAAACATTTTTCAAATACATTGCGGGACATTTTAAATCGTTGTTTTGAACATTATGTGTGAGGTGTATGTTTACATAAAATCTATTGGTCATGGTTTCACGTCTTTGTATTCTTTTTTGAAATACACATCCTATATCGTTCCTGCGACTCACGGGGAAAAACGTAACTTCGTGTACAGGAAATGAGTTTGTAGTTTCCATTTTATTTGTATCTACTGTTTCGAAACATAATAATCTACCGTTTCATTTCCGCTCATCCTTGTATCCAAGTTCGCATCATTTTTAATATGGACATCAAGTTATGACAAAACAGATCCACAGCAGAAGCTCCTGTTTGAGGGACTTTATCTCGAATGTAACAAACGAATCAGATGTTTAAACAAATATCTATTCGCTTATCATGTGTTCCCGATTTGGTAACAAAGCACATTTCAATATGTGAACCGAATGTAGGCCGTTTTTGTGGATTTAGCTGTGGTTCCATATTTGAAAACGGGTTTTATTTGCATAAAGCCGAGCACGATGACTACTAGTGTATTTGTCTCACTGACCTACAGAGGGTTTTTGCGCCGTGGTCGTGGCAATGGGAAACGCCAGCCCGTCCTCGCCCTTAACCGTGCGGACCAAAAAGAATGTTACTACGGACGATAGTGACATTAGTGAGCCGTTACCTGTTAAATGCATACACTCCTTAACCTACCTGCCACAGCCACAGCGACCACCAGCATGAATAGGAAATGCAAATAATGGTTACACTCTCATACACACACAGTCGCCGCCCCCACGTATCGTTATAACACACATCAGTATCGCGACAATGCCCAAATAGTATTAAACAACTCAAAAAAATGTTCTGTAATCTGATTCAAATGTGACTTCGTGTACATAAACTTTCGTGCATTCATCTGTCCTTTCTAAATTATTTACCTCCCAAACGAAGCTGTGTTACTCTGCCTGGCTATTAAAAGTACAAGGAGCTATCTATCGTAAATACCTGCATTGAAACTATCTGGCAATGTGTCTATTTATATTCCGGGGTCCCTAGCTACAATGCCTAGATACCTACGCCTGTCTCTCTTTCTAAAATACCTAGATACCCATTTACATATTGTCTAACAATCCGCATGCCTCTCTTTCTCTGACCTTTCTGTTTCTAATTCTATGTGTATATATTTAATCTATTTCATAAAAAGACACGGCTGCGAAACGATAGACAACCTGTTTGAGTAAAGGGATGAGGGGCAGACGCAATTCTCTGAGTATCTCAACCAGTCTGGCCATCTTCGGTTAATTTCGTCAGCCTGCTTGTCTCTCTGTCTATCTATGGTTCTGTCTATCATTCATCTGTTTATCTTTTTGTTTTCGTGCCGGTACTTTCTATTTGTTAAATTTAGAACAATCACGAAAAAGAGGACGGTAAAAAGATTAGAGAACTGTAGTCCCCCTGTTGTGGCTGAATTAAATGATAAACACGACTTTTTGGACTGCTGTTTTGGCTTGTTTATTTTACATACCTGTCTGGCAGTCTGTCTACCAGTCAATCAGTCTATCTATCTATCTATCTATCTATCTATCTATCTATCTATCTATCTATCTATCTATCACTAGTTGCAGACTAGATTGACTTGAGTGAGATAGATAGATAGATAGATAGATAGATAGATAGATAGATAGATAGATTTGTATCTGCAGTATTTTAGCCATTCTTTTCCTGATTGTAGGTGTACATATTTGTCAGTACATTTCCAGTTCTCTTTCTCTCTGATCTTTTGTGTGGTTGTTTGTCTCTTTGTGTGACTCGTTGCTTTTCTGTTTGCCTGTCTCTCTGCTTCCCTCTTAAAAGGAGAGTCTCTTCCAGCAGTCTCCGCCCTCTTTCGGCGTGGTCCTCTACCACCATTGCTTTCTTGGATGCTGAACATGGGGCATGGTTAGGAAGGATCATCTCTTTAGATGGGAAAACGAAAAAACGCATACAAAATTTCACGTTAACCACATGTAATGAAAAATATTGCGAGGTTCTGTGACCCCGGAAAGTGTTTTAACAAATGTATTTTCTGAACGCGGTAGTTTAAAAATTACATTAAGGCAGACTATACACGTTGTCACGTTGTAAGACCCTAATTAAAGAATCCGCAGGGTATGCACATCCATAGACAAGAAACACGACAAATGAGGCAACGAGAATGGAACAAAGACTGGCGAAAAGATAGCCAGGTAGGTAGAGAACGAGAGACCAACACAAAGGGGAAGGTCACATGTCGGTAAACGAGCTACCTCTCGTTTCTCTGATTTCTCCCAATGTGTATTTTATATGCACCAGCCATGGTGACAAAACCAATAAGTACATTGTCTTTCCCATCCATATGAGGGGCGTGACCTTTGCGTGCATCGGAGCACCGTAGAATTCGACCAAAATGCGACGGTGAACATCCTTTATGTTCCTGGATTGTTTGATGACGTGCAATCAAACACAATTATCATGAGTGCGCGCGTATATGATGTGTAATTGGCAATAATACAATAGCCCGTGTACAGCTCAATCACACAGCGAGACAAAATGAGCACAAAAATTAAATATGTAATTGTGTAGATCATTTGAGACCCTGTTCATTCTGTTGGATGTTACGTTGATGGGAAAATTATTTAAAACATTGACATAGATAAGTAGGATTTACGAAGCATATCAATTGATATCTTTTTGGTCCAGGGTAGTCTAGCAGCGACAATACCGAAACATTTCGAAATGAGGACGAAATGCTCATGTGCAATGCTGTGTACTCTCGAACCCACAGTAAAGGGGTACTTTGGTTACAGTTTATGAAACAATTGGTTCCTTATTAGAAGGTTATAAGTTGAAAGGAAAAGTGTTTATTTCTAAGGAGTGTTTTGGAGTATGTACACAAAGTTTGGGAATTGACATGTTAGATGGAGCGATGATTTTCTTTTAAAGTTTGAGGACTTTACCTACGGGCTTTGAACATTTCGTGACATTGCTATTATGCGCAAAACAAACTAGACGTGCATGCTCAAAGTACCTACCAGGTATCTGAAATGTGGGCAATTAGCAAACGCCCTTTCCTTTCCTTCTGTATCCCCACACGAGGTGTTGTTCCCCAGTGTTTGTTACGTGATTGCTTGCCAGTGTGTTGCAGCTTTTGCTTCTTGTATGAAGACTTTGGAGTCTCGGGTAAACATCACTGTGTATCTGCGCTTTCTTTAAGATACACAGATAACAGGAAAGTGGCCGGCAAGTTGAAATCATAGACTCGACTAAGTGAAAAATGCAGCTCGGAAAAAGTCCCAAGGAAACCAAAAGTCGATTTTTTGTGTTTGAAGCATTTTCTGAGAAAACACTTCCACTCGTCTTCCGAGGTCAGAGCCCGTCAGTTATGCTAGCACAACCCCCCGCTATTAAAATGTGTGATTCGTAGTGCAGAGGCATAGTTTAAATGCTGCTGGAAATATCGAACGTAACTCAAAAAGTACCCAATGAAAGTACTTACGAAATGTTGACATTTCCGTAAAGCAACATGAACTGGAAAGCCATGAACTCTGTTTTCAGTTATTTATTTCGCATTGGATGTTTGTATTTCACCGCAACGAACGCAATAATAAGCAAACATGCAAGTTACATACATGATCGAACGGTATTTGTTGGCATTTAAGGCAGAAAATGGACCTCACATGATATCCCACGGTTTGGCAGTGTGGGAGGCTTTTAAAAGGCTGGCATTACTGAGACAACATTTCCACTGTTCTGTGTCTCAGAAAGACTCCCAAATTGTGGCTGTAAAAGATACTAGCTCTTAACCTGACAATGATGTTGTATTTGAACAGCTGCAAGGAGGTTTTAAAAGGTCTGTCTCATTGCCACAGCAGCAGACATTTTATTGTTTAAGGGTTTTTTTAGGACGACACATCAAGGGGAAAGTCAGTCTCGGAAAACACTTGAAAGATTTTAAGTCAAGTCTAAGGAAATATGCGTGATCATGGGCCTTAGGAATATGTTCGTATATTTATAATGCCCTTGTGCGTCTGCTATGTCTGACGTGTATATGTTTATATAGTACATATACATCACAGTTTTATGTATATGTATTTGTGTGTGTATAACTCCCCTCATAACAAACCCTGTATAAACTCAGTGAGTGTATGTGTGAGAGACAGGCATAGATTTGATACGTTTGAGAAGCTCAAGAGAGGTATTTTGGATTTTGTGATGTGCAATTTTTGGCAGCTCAAAAGTTAGAAAGAGCTGGTGTGTTTTTCAAAGAGATGGAAATTGCTGTCCCCGACTACGAATGAATACAATGGAAACGTTTAAAAGGAGGTTTAGGGAACTCAGCATTACTATAAAACAAAGTGTGGTTAAAAGAGATGTATTTAAAGTGATAGTTGATGATTTCTGCTCTAACCAAAAAAAAATCACTTTCTCTTTGAAGGGAGGAGGCGTGGGCTCAACTGTGCAACTCTCAATAATTCATATCGCCATTATGCTAAATCCCATCTATTAATCGCGTCCTTTACTAAGTCTCGATTGATTTGTTAATAAAGCAGCTCCTCGTTTGTAGTAGCAGGGAGCATAACTCTTTTAAAAGGCTCCGAAAGTAGGGAAATTACCAGGTGGCCGAGGAATGCAGATGAGATCCTTATCGATTGCCCCAAATCTTTTTAATATGTATTCATAAATTGCGCCTCCTTTTGTCAAGCTGCGTGTCTTTCACAAAGTAGACCGATTGTGGTGTTTGTGGTGAAGAAGTCACTTTAGTGCACAGTAAGCACATCAACTTTGTGGACTGTGGTGCAAGAGATGCCCCGTATGTGTGTGTGAAACTTCCCCGACGGTTGCACAGGTGCATATTGTCTTTTAATACCTTTTATAGGCATCATTAAGAAAACGTTACAGTCTCTCGGCAACATTTGAGACATCCACGGTGCTAATTAGCAGCAGAAACCACGGCTACTTTTAAGATTTAACATGTTACGGGATTCCTATTTTAGAAAAATGTAAGATTTGTCGTAGTTTGGGAGTGTCGGAGTCAAATAACCTAGAAATAAGGTTTTGTCAGGGCACACAAGTTTTACATCTCATAAATACCAATTTACATTGTACGGGTTTATTATTTCCTGGTGTTGCCTGTAAACATCCACAGGGTGCGGCTGAGCGCCTGTGTGTGAAAAGCCTTGCCCTCTGTCGGCCTCTGTGCGCCCGGTGATGCTGGGCGGGGGGGCACCGCCAGACACTGATCCACAAGCAGTACACGGATCTGCCCGGGGTCCCCGAGTGGCTCTCCTGGCCCCCGAGAGGAGTACACGAGGATCTCTCCAGACGGCGCAGTGCGCCAGGGCTGCCTACAGCTGTCCCGGGCTGCTAGCTCGATCGCACTTCCCCTCGGACCTGCTAGGGGTCGCTGTTGGCCGCCGCCACGCCGCGGCCCGTGGCTGCCCCCGAAGCACGTGACCCGCGGGGTGGTGGGGAGGGTGACGGCGGCTCAAGGCCACTTTCAAACCCCATTGGCTCGGCTGTCAGGTGGTGGTGCCGAGGCATTCACAATTACACGGGGAAATGTTTTCCTAGAGATGTCAGCCTACAAAGGACACCATCCCTCTCCCTCAAATTCCTCCCCAAAATGTCCTTTCCAAACAGCTCTCCTGCTGCTAATACTTTTTTAGTGGACTCCTTGATCAGCGCCTGCAGGAGTGACAGCTTCTACTCGAGCGGTGCCAGCATGTACATGCCGCCCAGCACAGACATGGGCTCCTATGGGATGCAGACCTGTGGACTACTGCCGTCCCTGGCCAAGAGGGAGGTGAGCCACCAGGGCATGGGCATGAGCACGCACCCCTACATCCCACAGGTGGACACCTGGAGCGACCCCGGCCGCTCCTGCCGCCTGGAGCAACCTGTTACACAGCAGCAGCAGCCTCAGCAGCAACAGCAGCAGGTCTCTGCCTGCTCCTTCCCCACCAGCATCAAGGAGGAGACCAACTGCTGCATGTACTCCGACAAAAGGTCCAAGCTGGTGCCCTCAGAAGTGCCCTCCTACCAGAGGCTGGTGTCCGAGCCCTCCTGCCCCGCCGAGAGCCCCGAGGTGCCGGTGCCAGGCTACTTCCGACTGAGCCAGACCTACGCCAGCGCCAAGAGCCACGGCCAGGAGTACAGTAGCAGCCCCGAGAGCGGCTCCGCCGTCATGCTGCAGCTGAACCCCCGGGGCGGCGCCAAGCCCCAAGTGCAGTCGGACAAGAAGAGCAGCCCGGACCCCTCAAAAGCTCCTCGAGTGGAGAGCCCCGAGCCCAAACTGACTCTTCAGGAGGAGCGGGGCTGCCTGGCCGAGGGCTCGGCGTCCAGCCCAGAAGTGCTGGAGAAGGAAAGCAAAGGTCGGTATTATAAAAGTTTACACCAGAGCTGTGTGCGCCTTAAAGACTGAGGCCCCATAAAAGCCAGTATATTGCTAACAAGCAGCCCGGCCATAACATTTAACGAGATAAGGGCACGGGGCGTCAGGTACACGCATAGCAGGACCACCAGTCTAACCTATTTTGCTTGCCACTCATGCACACCATGCTTATTATGTTGTTGTTAAGGAAAAACAGAAACGCGGCGGCTTCAGAAGCTAAAGAAATTGAGAAAACCTGAAAAGATTATCAAAAACGTTCTTCAAACATTAAAATGTTAGAGAAAATTAACTTTGTGTAAATTGTAATGTATTCAAATCTATTATTAATAATAGAAAGAGTAACTTTCGAGGGAACATTCTCAAAGTTTTTGTAAGACTACTTAGGAAAATTATAGTGGGATAGGTAAAATATCACGTTTGGTATCGCAAAGGAGCAGGGCGGAATTCTTTGTCTACCTTCAGAGATGATATCCAAGGAATACAGGAAGGAAAACAAAATCTCTCCTGGACTTTTACAAACAATGTTTTGAAGCGATGTCTGGGGTACAGTTCCAATTTTTAGGTAAAACAGGTGACTTAATTTTCAACTTCCGTACTTTTTACATTCAGAATAGGATACATTTCAAATGAAGTGGTGGTGCCTTTGCACTCCCCATGTATTTGACTACTTGTATTCCGATGACGTGAAGTCCATAATAGAGTTACTGGTGTTCTCGAAATGTCCTGTTTACAAAGACATTTTTTAGGGTATCTGGATTAAATAAAGAAACCATTGGGCCCGTGTAATTGTTGACAACACACATATAGATCTGCATATCTCATGCTTCCTATTTGATTGAAGATAAGGAAATAATAACAGTTTTGGTTCTGTACTTTTTAAGGCACACATCTGAACTTGCGCTTTAACGCATATCCTTTTTAGCAAATGGTGCTTCTGGCTAGTTCCAAATCAATGAAATATATAGTTAGGAAATTATAAGAGATAAGCAGCAAAGGGTTCTGGAACTTCTTCCTTAAGGTCTTCAGAGAAATCCGAAAGTTAAAAGTGGGGTGAAACTAAATGCAACAAAAAAAAATGTTTTGGAATTTTAGTGAGTTCGCGGCCATGGCCATGGTGTGATCTAATGCGATTATATATTAATATATACTTGTACATGTGTATACATATTCTGTTTCTTTTTTAATATTAATAGAGGAAATCAAGTCTGACACCCCAACAAGCAATTGGCTAACTGCAAAGAGTGGCAGGAAGAAGAGGTGCCCTTACACAAAGCATCAGACGCTGGAGCTTGAGAAAGAGTTCCTCTTCAATATGTACCTCACTCGAGAGCGCCGCCTAGAGATCAGTAAGAGCGTGAACCTCACTGACAGGCAGGTCAAGATTTGGTTTCAGAACCGCAGAATGAAGCTGAAGAAGATGAGCCGGGAGAACCGGATCCGGGAGCTCACCGCTAACCTGACTTTCTCATAGAGGCGGCGGTCCGGCCAGCGCCTCCACTTACACGACACAGCAAAGACTCGGAAAGAGCCTTCCACTTTCGTTTTTTCTGACATAGATTGGGACGTTTTTGTCTTACTCGTAGTAGTGCCGGTGTATATGTTTCACCATGACTATATGTACATGAACATAAGCCTAGCACATGCAGCTTATTTTTACCATCGTAACGCAGGGTAACTTTTATTGAAGTTTATGTTTTTTGGACTTAACTTATTCGAAACTCTTTTAGAACATCCCCACAATGTGACTTTTTCATGTTTTTACTACACGAGAGTTGTATTTATGTGCGCTGTTATACGAGCTATAACATTACAAACACATTTCACTACTTTAGCAAAAGGAAATCATAATCTTAAATGGGGAAAGCACATTACATGTAACTGTCCACTCAGCAGAACTGGGGTAACGTCCGTGGTAGGATAGTAAATATTTAAGTCGTATTCTATGTAAATAATTTCATGTGACACATCGCATTTGTTGAGTAGTTAGCAGAGGTGCCAACAGCAAAATGTCATTCGTGTGCATGTTCTCTCCGCATGTATAATGCAATAAATTTCGTGATGTACTCGCCCTTCCTTAATAATACGTTTTAATTAAACGTGTGGTTCTTCACTTAAAACGATGAAAAACGTCCCTTAGTTTGACATCCAAACTCTAGTTTAAAAAACAGTGAATTTATGTAAATATTTTAATATTTCCACATAGTAAAAAAAAATAGGAGTGATGTATGGGTGCGAAAAGGGCCGCGCTGTCGTGAGGTGATGTTGTCTTGGTATTGTTTTGCTATCAACAGTAAGTTCCGTATTGGCGAGCAGTGTGATGGGCACATGCCTCTGCAGGCGCAAATTGTGCACGTGCATTTGACCTCATACCGCGTCCAAACACAACATTTCTCCTAAATCTGTTTCTTTTAGTGTTAGGTGTTAAGGTTTGGAAACTGTCTGAGTTTTCGAGTGTTTGATTTTTCGGTATGCCTTGATTCATGCGTGGTTGGAAGTTGCATGCTTCATTAAATGTATTGTGGTACTATTGTATCCTTTATAACAAAACTCAAAAATGTTTTTCTCAGATTGGTAACAATATCTAGTAACATAGATCATCTGTAAATAGTTCTATTTATTCTAAATAAATTATAATAAAGTAGGAGTGACGTGTTGGTTCTATGAAAGCCTCACGTTTCTAGATGCGTCCTGTTATGTTTGTTGCTGTTTTGCTACCAGTCGGAGAGTGTTTGTATTGCTTTGCTAGCAGTAGTGGGGTGCTAGCGTGTGCATTGCTGAATGTGGTGGTTCATGGCACAGCAGCCCCTTTAGCCCATTACAGACTCAAGCAGGGCGAGGGTGTTTGATAACTACTTCATGTAGCATCGTTTCACATGTAGCTTGTTAATATTTTGGTGTGACTCGCGTGTGCTTGGAAGTTGTGTGTTTCATTAAGTAAATTGTGGTCTATTTAATCCTTCAGGTAAGCGGCTGAAATGGGCTTTCTGTCAGTTTGAAAAAACCTAGAAAAACAAGCGATATTATGGAGGTCGTTTTAAGTATAAAAAAAATAATATAAAGTCAGATTGCTGGTTCGTTGAAGTCTGCATTCTCCCTAGATGTGCTTTAAGGTTATTGGTGGTGTTATTGTTTTGCTATCAGCATTCATCTGTGTATTGCGAGTACAGTTTATTCAGTACACGCACAGCCAGTTCTTCTATTTTAACTCTCAGTTGTTTCCAAACTCACACCTATCCTTGGGGGGTGCTTGGGTTTGCAGATTCTTACTATCGTTGGACTGCTTTTTGGTGGCGGCGGTGCTTGTCACTGAATGTGTTGTTGTACAAATGGCTTTTCTTTTAGGTTGCATGATGTTTTCTCTGAGTATGTAAATAATTTCAAGATTCCGAAACAACACAAAACTATTGATGAATTATTGGAGCGTTGAATGTATCCGTTTCCCAATAAGTATTGTTGATGTTTAGATACAAGCAGCAAGCTGCGCATATCTTTAGTGCAGCTTGATGGGCACAAGCTCTCAACCCAATATATATATGTATATATGCACGCGCACTGCGTGTGCATTTGACCACAACTTACTTTCAAACCTAATGTGGCTAAATTCCACAACTCGAGTCTTGTGGTTTGACGAGATGTCTCTCTCGGGCTCTAATTATAAACATACCTGCTGTGATTCGTGTGTGGATTAACATAGCCCATTTAGAAATGTGGACGTTTGCCCTCAGTTTTTTAAGAAACAATTTGTAAAATAAATCATTTGAAGGTAAATTATCCTCTTTTCCCCAAATAATAATACGAGCTGAATTATTGCTGCGACTGAGGCCGCAGTGCACCTGGATGCGGTGTACTGTTGATGCCGCTGTTAGTAATTTGCTACAGTCATGAAGATGTGTTTAGCTAAACTGCAATCTAATGAACACACGAACAGCCCCTTATCCTACCGCAGACACATACACTGAGTCTACATTTGACCACGAACTTAACTGCCAAGCGTAATGCCACCACGTTCCACATATCACTTGTGAAGGTTTGGCGAGATGTGTGTCTCAGAGGAGCGTTGCTTATTTCCCTACCTCTTGTGACTCGTGTGTGGTTGGCAGCTGCGGAGGCAGTGAAATAGGTCATTGTGTGCGTACTGCAGCTTACCGGCAGCACTTCACAGGCGTCAGTGATTCATTCCTACAGGAAATGTGCACACGCCGGTGCCGGCCTCGTTTCCCTACACAGGCCACATATCCCCTCACTAACACGTATGTCAATTCTTACGGAGCAGCATGAAAAGTGTATTCACACATACCATGTGAAGTGTCTGTCTAGTGTGTGGGTACGGGATTTGAACAAGCACAACAGAGGCCTTTCTGACAACGAAGCCCTCTCTCCCTGAGGAGTTCATATCAAGAAGTGCTACCGAAGTCACCGAAGTGACTATTTCTGAAGTTGTTTTCCTTTACTCTTTCGATCAATTATTTAAGCAGATGATATGCATTTCAAAATGTAGAGTTTTATTTTAGAGGGAACACTTGGATACGAAGATGCTCTGAAGACAGTTACATGTCGCGCTGTTAGAAACACGTAGTGTGCCTTTGGAGTTTACAGGTGCTCTTAAAGATAGAGTAATACAAACAACTATTGACGATGCATGAGTAAACCAGGAAAATGTATGAGCGTTTCTTTCTGCTCGAACATATGGATGCAATAATGTGTGTATGTCAGTATGCAGTTTAGAATTATTAAAATCCACTTCAAAAGGATTGTATGCATCATATAGTGCATGCGGTGTATAAATATAGGCATGCACATACGAGTATGATAAGAAGGCATGGGCATTTATTTACGTAATCCTAAATCTAACTATATATCTATATAAAATCTATCTTACTTTTTATATTATTCCTTTCTATCCACATTTAGGTACATTTTATATATATATATGTGTGTGTGTGTGTGTGGATAGATAGATAGATAGATAGATAGATAGATAGATAGATAGATAGATAGATAGATAGATAGATCGTGCGTTTAGTATTCGTAGACGACTTCTAAAAGGGAGGAAGATAGATAGATAGATAGATAGATAGATAGATAGATAGATAGATAGATAGATAGATAGATAGATAGATAGATAGATAGAAACAGTTTGTGAATAAATGCGCATATCTCACAATAATACCAAACAACGTGTCCATAAACTGTACATAAGCGTGACCCACTGAAATGTGCTGTAGAAAGAATTTGTTCCTCAGGTCAACCAAAGTTCCTTCTCTGCTGTTGACCATTTTATCACTTTTTGGATATGTACACATCATATGCGCGCTCCAATGCCTCATCCGGGGTTGTAAGCGCTATAAATGCTAATACAATACAGTACGATCAATACATAAGGAACAGTATCATTGTTGAAGTATTGGAATAGACTACAAAATACAGCTGCGTGGAAACCGGTTCCAGTACGAGAATTAAGGCTACTAATAGCAGAACCCGAATATACACAAGGGTGCCATGTTTACCCATTATTCAGGAGAAAGAATAATTCATCAATAGTCTGCCTCGGCTTCCATAAAGATTACAAAGTACATTGCTGTGTGTATCTCTTGCCTGAGACCAACATGGCAGAGGCTAGGCCTCCCAACCCTGGCCCTCTTTGCCTTCTTGTCCGGGAAGTATTGAGTACCAGGACGGTAGGGGTGGGTTTTATTTCTGATCTTGTGGAGAAGATACGTTTTAGCTGTGTTGTAACCGTTAGTACGCCAGGCGCAAGTGGAACGGCAGTTGATGTCCTGGTTCTGCCTTGAACTGTCTTTATGATGCCTCTAAAGTGAGGGGAGAAAGGACTGCCTGGGTTTGCCTTTATAGAGTTTTCAGTTGGCACTCGGTGTGTGGTACTAATAAACGCTACTGGTAAAATGTACAAATAAACATCTGTTTGAGGAAGCTATTCCTCTCTCTCGAAAGCCCGAGGGCGCTCACTCACTCTAATATACACACATGCAGGGTTAAGTTGCACACTAAACCCACCTCTTCCATATTTAGCTCATTATGTTAGGATCCGGGGAAATTATTGTGTTGAATGTCTGCTTTGTAAACTAGGTACTTTCCGGGTTTCTTAGTTCTTGTTTTTTATTATTGAAGTCAAATTAATCTATAATCATATACATATCATAAACCATGTATTGATCCCCATTAAATCCCTTCCACCTGTTTCTTACCGTACTCTATTTGTATACGATGCACAGTTAAAAACAATGACACTGAGAAACCGAACCACACACGTGCGGAAAGTCCGAAACATAAATAAACGATGCTTCTAGTGTGCGGGCCGCTGATATATGGTGATTGTACAATGATATGTAGATTTCTTATGTCTGACTGGTATGTTATACTGTTTTGTTTGGTGCTTTACAGGCCCAAAGCAAGTCTGCGCGCCCAAGAGGTTACTGGTGCGTTTTCTTTTCATTAACAGCCAAGCGCAGTCAAATAACCTCATTTTACCCAGCACGCTTGAATGGGATAGACTCTACTGCTGAAAAGACGTCAAGAAATAGTCCCCCTGCAGTCTTTGAACCCGCGCATCTGCAGCTCCAACACCCCTGCGGCAGGTCCCTTACAGACAGGCAGCCAGGGCCGAAGGTGCACAAACATCGCCGCACTTGTACGTTTGCACCGTGCCCGTGTGTGTTTTAATCCCGGTCTCCCGCTTAGCGCATTGATTTACTCTGTATTGGTAAATATGATCACGTGGGAGTCGCGGCCAATGGTTGAAGGCCTCAGCCTGCAAAATACTATGATTGTTCGCGGGGAGGGGACCACATACAGTTAACAGTGTCACCTTTTATATGAGTGCGAAGGGAGCCTAAAATGTCGTCCAGTGGCGCTATAAGTAACTATTACGTGGACTCCCTCATGGGGCATGAGAGCGAGGAGATGTACGGGGCCCGCTGTGTCCAGGTGGGGCACGGCGCGGCCTCCAGGGCACCGGGTGTCACCGAGGCTTCCGACTTCTCCGCCTGCAGCTTTGCACCCAAGTCCGCAGTCTTCCCGGCTACCTGGTCTGCGGTGCACTCGCAGCCCTCTGCGGCCGCCGTGAGCGGACTCTATCAGCCCTACATGGCCCAGGCAGCGCCGCCGGCGGCCGGCGCCAGCGCTGGGCGCTATGCAGTGCGACCCTGGCTGGAACCGCTCTCCACCTCCTCCGCCGCAGCCTTTCCTACCTTCCACCACCCGTACGCGGGCGTCAAGCCCGAGAGCCTACCCGCCAAGAAGAGCGAGTGCTCATCTTTCGAGCCCCCGTCGGGGGTGGCCCTGGCCGAATACCCCTGTCCGGCCCTGGACGACAAGGAGCCCCCGGCGGCCGAGGAGGAGACCGCGGCAGCCGGCCAGGACACGGGCAGCAGCGGCGCCCCGCTCAAGGAAGAGAAGCAGCCGCCGCAGCAACTTGACTCAAGTAAGTGCAAGAACAGGCAGGGGGAAGAGTGGGAATAACTTCCTGATTTACTGCGGAAATCTGCGCGCCTCGGAATGGGCAAAACAGAGAGTTTTACTAACCTATAAACCCGTCTAGACGCCTACCATAGAGCCCGGCAGCATCGGGCTGCTATAAACCAGTTATATGACTGACAGAAGCACCTTCTGCCGGCAAGAGTCCGGGTGCAGCAAACACGCCGCCCGCAACCCCTCGCCCCCCCTTTACGATAATTCCTGAAAAGTCCTGAATGCTAAGGGTACCCGTAGTGCACGTGAGTTTATTAATCTTTCACTCCCCATCCCCCACTTTTTTTGCTTCCCAGATAATCCGGCTGCGAACTGGATCCACGCGCGCTCCACTCGGAAAAAACGGTGTCCCTACACCAAGTACCAGACCCTGGAGCTCGAGAAGGAGTTCCTGTTCAACATGTACCTGACCCGGGACCGGCGCTACGAGGTGGCCCGGATCCTGAACCTAACGGAGCGCCAAGTCAAGATCTGGTTCCAGAACCGCCGGATGAAGATGAAGAAGATGAACAAGGAAAAGGGCAGCAAGGACCACTAGGGAAGGCCGGACTGTTCTGCTGCCAACTCCAGCTCCCATCGCAGCTGCCAAATACTGTTCATCTTTGTCTTTTCATGGTAGTGGACATTTTTCATGTTTTTTAAAATATTTCAGTATGCATTGCTTGAATATGTAGATATATATATATTTATGTTTCTTGTTTTTTTTTTCTTCCGTTTATCAGAGTAAAGTAATGTGAATGCACGCCCCGTTCGGCAGCAACTTAAAGTGTCTTAGGTTTCTAACTTTCTGAAAAAAGTGCTGCAATGATGGTCTTTGTACACACATATATATATATATATATATATATATATGTATGTATGTATTATATATTATTTACCCCTGTACAGGGTGAAGGGCTGTAGCAGGTATGTTATTTAACAGTTTGCTTTAATGAATTCTTCGTCAACTATTAAAAACGTGGTGTAGAGGTGAATTCGATATTTGGTTTTTACTTTGGGTGTCTTCTTAGAGGGACCAGCTTGCTCACCTCAAAAAGGTTTTTTCATCGATGCAATTGTATACTGGGCAGTTGTTTCCTATTAGTGATGGCGTTCTTTACGACAGGCCTGGTACCCGTGGTGAAGATTACCCATTAGCTACGGAAACTATATAATTTTCAGCGTTTCCAGGCAAAAGGACAGTAGCAAATCCCAGTTCCTCACTTTAAAAGAAAACAGTGGTCTAGTGCTCAAAACATAGTGATTTCTGAAAAGCAGACAGGGCAGATAGGTGTGTTCCAGAGCGTATGTACTGCTTAAACAATATTTAATTGATATGGCTGTGAATTATTTGTTTTGATAATGTGCTAATTTTAGAGCACGTATTCAAATATACTTGTACAGTTTAATGGCTCGCTTTCAGCAGAAATAGTTTATAAAAGGAGATGTATTGAAGACCTCTAAAACGATCATTTTATTATTGGTGTATGTAACCATAAATGTGTTAAAGATGGCGGGGGGAGTGGACAATTGCATATGCATGAATTTTCGCTCCATATTCCGAAGCTCGTTGAAGAAAATATTTTTTTTCTGAACACGATTTTAAGATTTCTTGAACACTTGGATAAAAGTACCGCTTTTCTGTTCACGTTGATGTCCTCGCGAAATCAGATCGCAAGTTCGAGGGCATGTTCAAATAATATCTGAACTATTTTAGAATTTGAAGGTGGTTCCATCTCTTTGTGTCCGTCTTCAGCCGTCACCCCCCCTACACAAAGGTGGTTTATTGCTCTCAGAAACAGGAAGTCCATTGGAATGTATCTTTCTTAGATACCGGCGGAAACGCCCGCTACTTCTGCAAAGATGGCATTTGGTCATCGGCCCTCCTTTTATCCTAGAGCACATGGAGAGCATTGGCCTTGCCAGTCTTATTGTTAATTCTTGATCTCCCTCGATAGCTGAGTGGCTTCTTTTTTGCTACAAGAGCAATGTCACCGAGCTGGGGTGCCTCGAAGTGCGGCCATTCATTGTCAACACTATACCCAGAATTTGTTTCAAACAGGAAGAGCTGGGCGCAATAAAACAATTGAGGTGGCTAGACGTCTGGGCCTAATGAGTTTATGATACGTCAAGGAGCCTTTCTTTGAAAACACTCCCATTTTGATGTTTCTGTCTGTTTAGAGGAAAACAAAAAATACAGACAAACCTCATCGGCAGGAATCTGGCCCATAAAAGCTAATGTTTACACCAGGTCTGAGAAACAAATCAAAGAGAGACTTTTTAGGACGCCTCTGAAGGGACCCCCAACAAAACCAGAGGCATACTCGAATTTCATTTACATGTCCAAGTTTCTGCATGTTGACAAAACCATTACTAGACGCCATAAAGTAAGTTTTGTGTCTTTTCCTCGGAGCCCAACTTTTAAGTATATTGTGTAACATTAGATCTGATAACGTCTAGAGGCTAAAAACAATGTGCTGAACACACGGGCGTCTTGCTAACGAGAGCTCTCTGACCTAAAAGAATGCTAGTGATGTCATGTTTTAGTATGGATAAAAATCTAATATAATTTGAATACCCCTCCAGTCTTTACTAAAGATATTCTGTCTATAACTACACGAACATTTGTACCGAACAGAGAGCATTTAACCAAACCGAACACATCTGCAGTTTAAGCTACATTTAGTCTAAAGGACGGTGTTAAGTAAAATAACAAAGGGGCCGCTCTGTCAAGGCATCATAGTTGTGTGTCAGAGATAGATAAATGCCGAATAGACGTTATGGCGTCATGCTAATATGAAAGTAAAACGCAAGACCTACATTTGTTCAAATGGCTTTTGTAGGCCACTTGTAGACATTGTTCCCCCCGTATTTTTTTTTACATTACATATCTAATTTAGCTCAGTTGACATAACATTGTACTTTTTAAAGTGAGACATATATTAAATACTGCTATATATTTTATTTTTGTGGAGAGCGCAACGTAAAAAAAAATAATAAAAGAACGCATCCATGTAGTAAGCTGCCTTTTTTAGAAAAAGCGTGTTTGGTGCACACACCTATGGACTGAAAGTGTGAAGAATTGTTCTGCTCTTTCTTGTATGCAACTAGCAATGGAGCTCTGCTGCCATTAAATTTAGCAGGCATGTTTACTTTACATAGAATGATATTTAAACAAAGAGCAAAGATGAAGCCGAACAGTGTTTCTTCCTGTCTTTAAGTGTTCCCTGAAGTCTGGGCGCTAGTTAGATGATGAGAAGGGAATCGGTAGGAGAAATTACAATTGTAGCCCCCAATCTGCGGCCCAGAATCTCAGAGTGAAAGAAATACATATTTCGTATTAATTTCTCCATTTCAAACAGTTATTGAAATTGGACAGTGAGTTTGGTATCAACCTTATGAATTGTTAGTTTTGAATCCACTGTGTTTTGTGCAATAATTGTGGCCATGTAATATGTAGAGGATACATTACGGGTAACAGTGTATTATGGTAAAATAATATTGTCAAGAGGCCCTAGTGACATAAGGATCCAGAAGGGAGCATGGCCAGTGGTTTGTAACTGTTACCAGACCTCATGACTATTTTGTTCGACCATAATGCAAATGATAAGTATTACTAATGCTTTACAACATACTAATTGTATTGCAAGTAGCAGACAACAAAGTGTTTTTTCCAAACAAAATGTTTATTGAAATTATGGAAATATTGAACTATACTCTTTGTATATACACTTTTGCGGCTCGGAAAATTGAAGTTTTAGTGAAACACTGTTTTGCTGTTATGAACCACTTAGAGAGAGATCTTTAATATGAATCTGATTCGGTTAATAATACTGTTTGCAATTATAATATCCATGTTGTTTTAACCCTTCATGGAGAGAAGGGTGGCAAATCAAAGCAGAATGGTAAAGCCTGGAAGGGTGGTTTGGTGCCCCTATCATCTAAATACATTGTCATGCTTACAGTCTAATAATCTGGTGCAAAGGAAACCAGAGACGATTTCTCCCATTTAACGGAAATCCATACTAAGCAAGATTTATGTCATTATGGGATTAATGGAAAATACGTCACAGGAATTGCATCGTACCCGTGAAAGGTTTGTTATGAAACCATTGGGATGGGGAGGGTGTGTGTGCTTGTGTTTTGGAGGAAGGGGCGCGGGTGCCGTCCTAAACTGGAAAGGGCGAAGGGTAAATTTTCCTCAGACTTACCAAAGGAAGCCAAAAGTGAAAGCGAAACAAACAAAACAACTTTTTGAGTGGAAAATAATATTGGGCCATAACTTGCAGTCTCTATCTCCCCATTTAGGCATGAGTTTAATTAACTGATTAAACGTATGTGTATAGGTGTGTCTGTGTTGTGGGCGCGACGGTATGTGTACGCGCCATGCCATACTAAACTGGACACATTTTTGGCAAGTGCACATTTTTCCACAGACTCACTGAAAGTGAACAAAACATTAACTCATTCAATGGAAAATAATATTGAACCATACATTGCAGTCACTATCGCTCCCCTGTAACGCAACATGCAAGCATATTTATGCTTGCATGCTGCGTGAAGAGTGTGTGTTTGTATGTGTGTGCGCGCGGGCGCTCACTACTGCAGAGTGTACCATTCTATTACCCTTGATGAGTTTGGCGGGGGCCACGACTCACTAGTTATCTAGCCCGGAATGGGCCATTAAAGGCACCCTTCCCCACCACGGTAATAACTAGAACATCACACACTCCACATCTTAATATGAGGATATTGCCATGCATGTTGTCCTTGGTAACAGCAACAGGATGCAGGACTCGAATGTATGCAGTAGAGTAATATTACATTTAAGAGAAATAGTGTCTATTCAAAAATATGTTTCCCTATAAGTAGTTGTAAGGTACGATCTGTGAGGGTGTTAATAGCGCTTTTCTTATGCCAATTTTTGTACTGTGGTGATCAACTCAAATTGGGCCCTTGCAATGTAGTGACAGCTACTTTAAATAAAGTGTGTTATTGGGTCACATTAATTTTTGAATACCATGGCATACATAATAACGTGCAACAAGTGTTATGTGTGTGTCCTGGGCAACTGCTGACATCATGAGTGCAATTATATGTGTGTATGTGTGTTTCTTATGTACAGATGCATTTTTAAATACGTGGTTACGTAAGCCTACATTCTACATACATTTTTAGATATATGTTTTCCAACTTTAGATGCACAGAACATAAAAGTGAAAGTATTTCGGATTATAGAAAAAGGACCACACACACACATAGAGGCAGCAGACACACCCATTCAGCTAATATTTGCCTATTGAGTATAAACAAGCATATGTTTGTGTATGTATGTGTTTGCTTATATTGATATTTATTTTGATGTGTACTCACAAAACCATACTTTATTTAATACGTCGTGTTGTTCGACATATACAATAATAAAAAAGTAGGGTGCTGCAATAGTCTACCTCTCATGTATCGATTGTTATTTTGTATATTTTGTTTATTTTGTATAGTGTATTTTTCTTGCGTTAATTTTTCATAATATTTCACCTTAGTCCAATCTGTGTCATTACAGAATGTCAGAAAAATAAAGTTAACCCAATTTGAACTGTTTTCAAATAAATACAAAATGCATACGTGGTGGAAGAATGATGGTTGGTCTAGTATTTATTTGGCCACAGGAGGGCAATGTTGTTCCATTTTTATTATGTTGTTCTAGTTCTGTGTGTTGGCGAACGGAGCACTTTCCTCTCGTTCCCTTGTCTGCGTTTTAAAACTCGATCAATGTAAAAAAAAGAATCTCTTTTCACGTAATTAATTACAAATTAAATTAAAGGCGGCCAAAGAGAAACGTCAGAATATGAATACTAATGTAACAACTCTAAATGTGCCTTTAAAAGAAAGAATCACTACTCATGCATCCTAAATAGTTACTTTGAACTACCTGCAACCCTCACATATTTAATATATATAAAAAGACCCCGCTGAAAATAAAAATTAGAATGAAATATATTACGTATCTAAGGTTTCAAAGTATGTATTGGTGTGCTGTGTTTCAAAATGTTTTGTCTCGAAAGCTCAGCTTCCGAGCGAGCGCCTCGGTGCAATTTTGTTGAACAGCCGTAGCATGAGAGCCATGCAGTGGGCACTGGCTGACCGCATCACGTGTACCCAAATTCAGAGTTAGAGAGGGCCAAATTACAACATGTGCCAACGTGGCTACACGTCAATTTCTCTCGAGCCTTCCTTCACCTGCCCCGGGTGCCGGCAGTGGTATAGCATGTGGTCATGCACGATCACGGTAACGCAAAAACTTCTGCATAACTGATGACGGTTCACTGTTTTTATTTACTTTTTAAAAAGTATCCGTGCAGGGGGGGAGATAGAAGATTCCCGTTCGTATCCAGTTTACGGGCCTAGTTTAGACGATTCACAGAGGCCCGAGTCGTTTTTGCTACCCTTACCTGTATTAAAATGTAATGACTGACCCTGTTGCTTTGTCTCTGTTTGCAGTTTTTTTATTCCTATTTATTACCGCGGGTTATTAATATTGAACTGTAATACAAGTAGAGAATGTTTGAATGTCTTCATAGTGTAAGCCATGACATAATGTTTCATAGAAGAATGACTTGACTTCAGTGTTTATATGAGAAGGAAGGAAGGAAGAAAGAAAGAAAGAAAGAAAGAAAGAAAGAAAGAAAGAAAGAAAGAAAGAAAGAAAGAAAGAAAGAAAGAAATGTGAACGCCATATAAAAATACAAACAAACGACGATGCAAGAAGGAAGAACAAATTAGTTCTGAAATAGTCACATGATTATGGGAAGCAAACTCCAGTGTTTTGTTGTTGTTGGTTTTTTTTTATTATTATTATTGGAAGAGGACTTGGATTTGAAAGCCCCAGCCTGACTTTGAGGGCATGTTTACCTTATGCGGCCGTGTATATATAGGGTGGCACGCCTTTGCGGGTAAAACAAGGAACGAGCCACTACCCTCACTGTTTGTTTTTGCTATCCTGACACTATGTGCCCTAGGCAAAGTTAAAGCCTTCTAAAGCATGGACTCATTATTAACGGTACTTTCAAACAGTTCATATTCACATCAAGAGCTTTTGGGACAGTGCGTGGTCAATATAAAGTGCCTGCCCAGAGTTACGGAGAAACATGAGGCCTTGGGTTCATTTGAGTTGACCTTCTCCTGGAATTTGTTCTTAACCTGCATTCCGTCTTCCAGCGACGCTGTTTGCTGTCTTTCCCTTGCAGTCGATTTCCTATGCTCCAGTAACGCCGTCTGCCAAGTGTGAAATGATGGAAAATGTATTCATACCCACGGTTTTCATTAGGTATCAATTAAGCTGGGAGTCCCGGCCATGCGTGCAAAGCTCAAGGGCAGAAAGTTCATTCCATTACAAAGGTGTAGGATTGGAACTCTCCCCCAAAATCCGGATTGGGATCCCGTTTCTTTAAATCGGTGATCAATGTTTTCTAGAAAACGAGAAACATCAGCTGTACAAATAAAGCATATGTATCCGTATTAGCAGTGCTGAATAAATACATGTGCATAGTGTCTGCTTGATAGGTCCGTTTCCCTAATAGCTTGTGTGTTTTCAATAGCAGCAGCAGCACTGCTTTGTTGTATCAATGTGAAAGCGGCCGGAGTCGGGGCACTGCACAGAGCATTCGCCCCGGGGCTGCAGCACAGAGCAGGTCTCTGCCTGGGTGACGCGGCCTGTGTGCACGCTTCACTGCCCTGCGCCACGGTTCCATATCCTTCCGCCGCATATCTAGATCCAATCTCTGTGTTGAAGCCGGTGCTCCTAAATGTATTCAGAGCACAGAGGGGGGTAGTTTCTAGCCTCGGGAGCGGCAAAGGTAAACCGAAGCCAAAGATTCCCCGAACTATACGAACATTTTCACAGTGTGCCTAATAGGAAATGGTAAAAGCAGCGAGGCAGGTCACCCAGAGCGATTTATATCCAGCACTGGTCAACACAAGTTGTCTGGGAGCGCTTTGAGCACTATGAGCGCGGAGTAAAGGCTCCGCCGGGCTGCCTGACAGAAGTTGGCTGTGTCCTTGCAGCAGTCAGCCCTCGCTTGCCCTGTGTGAGACTTTTGAACGCTGCAGAGATGAGTTCCTACTTTGTGAACCCGCTGTACTCCAAGTACAAGGCGGCGGAGCCCATAAATCCGGGCTTCTATGAGTGCCCCTTCTCTGCAGATGTGGGCGGCAGCAGCAGGCACGCCGCCTTGCTCTACAGCAGCACCGCTGCCGGCTTCCAGCAGCAGCCTCAGCAGCACCCGCCTCCAGTGCAGGACTTCTACCACACCGCTGGCCCGAGCCCGGCCCCCGGCTACCCGCAGGCTCCGTGCGGCATGGCGTGCCACGGGGACCCCTCCCGGCTCTACGGATACGATAACTTACAGAGGCAGACGCTTTTTACGACCCAGCCAGAGGCCGAGCTGCTCCAGTATCCTGACTGTAAATCCTCCAGTGGTCACATTGGCGAGGACCCAGAGCACTTAAATCAGAACTCGTCTCCTTCTCAAATGTTCCCCTGGATGAGACCACAAGGTTGGAAGCTGTAAAATTCGCTCCTCATCTTCGCTTTAGCAGTAAAACTTTTGATGGAGCTGCGGCCGCAGGCGGCTAAACAGAAAGTACACCGAGAAGTCAGAGCAGATTAGCCAAGCAGACACACTGACACGCACACTCAGCACGTATGCACAACACACACATCGGCAGACGCACTTAGAACACCCGCAAATGTATCTCTTCCTACACGAGCTCACGCAGACACAAAGGAGCATAAACATACTGCAAACATTAGTACACGTGCATGCAACCAGGAACACACGCAAGCGCCCCTGCACTCACATGTAGCTTGTACTAGCCCAACATGCAGGCGCTGGTAGGACAGGAACCGCGCACAGAAGCAGCAACGGTGCGGGTAAACGCGACTGTACTCTATACCAAAATGTCTGTGTTTTTTGTTTTGGTAGCAGCCCCTGGCAGGAGGAGAGGAAGGCAGACATACAGCCGGTTCCAAACGCTAGAACTGGAAAAGGAGTTCCTTTTTAACCCCTATCTGACCAGGAAGAGAAGGATCGAGGTCTCTCACGCTCTGGGACTCACCGAGAGGCAGGTAAAAATCTGGTTTCAGAACAGAAGGATGAAGTGGAAGAAGGAGAACAACAAAGACAAATTCCCAACTTCCACCGAGGAGGGAAAGGAAGGGCAGGCGAAGGAGGAAGCAGGGGATCTGGAAGAAGGCGCGGGAGACGACGAGACCAAATAATGACAGCTTTCAGGAGTTTCAGGCAGACTGTTGACATGCCGACCGCCAGGAAGTGTAAGCATAACCCCGCTCTGTCGTGCAGGACCTTCCTGGCTTCCACACTACCTACTCGCACAAGCTACTTTCCGCTTTTCTCAGGGCACTGGGATTGGGTCTTTGTACAGTGTTTTTAATACGTGGCACGCGCATCTGTTCTAATCAAGATGTAAATGTGTTCATGAAGCCGACACGAAAGCCTTGTTAATCTCCAAACGTGGTAATGATTCTCTGCCAGCACTACTTCCTATTGTATAAACACAGCGAGGCCTTATAATGTTAGAACAAGCGCCCAGCAATGACTGCCGCTTGCTTACATAGGATTGTTAAAGCACTTCCATAGCGCCT
Source organism: Pleurodeles waltl (assembly GCF_031143425.1). NCBI lineage: Eukaryota > Metazoa > Chordata > Amphibia > Caudata > Salamandridae > Pleurodeles > Pleurodeles waltl. The sequence continues at coordinate 1,665,826,081 of NC_090440.1, forward strand.
GGAAGACATAAGTCAAATTATTGCATGGACTGCTAGCTGCAGCTGTTGCTGAAGTAGCGCGGGCGCTAATCGCATTATACATATTTATAATTATACTTTTCGTATGCGTTATCAATTCCTTTCCTGCTGTTTCGGTGTTTATGCAACACTGTGCTATTTGCCTATGGCTTGCCTATGTTTAATGAACTTTAAAACAAGCTGTTAAACTTTGGGACAGTTAGATCTGCTCTTCAGTTTTGCAAGACACTCCAATTTGGAGAAAGGGTTTGATGAATTTGGCACACTGGTGTATGTATGATTCGGTGGTGTGTGACACAACTGTACAAAGACTTAATTTGTCTGTGCCTTATTTAAAAAAAAAACACAAACAAAAACATTCCAGGTATATTACTATGCAATGAATGCCATGGTTTTGTCGTACGGCTGTGCATTGTCAAGATGTAACTCGTGGGCTTCCTCACGTTTGTGCACGACACAAGTCGGCCTTCTAGTCTTATCATTTTATGGTATCGGGAACATTACGTTTTTGCAAAATATCCCCACTATGTTCAAAATAATTAAGTGACACTCACTGTATCATTGTTATTTTTCTACAAAAATCTTATCAAATTAATGATTCCTCTACTAAATGATCGTTGTCTTTATTGTTGTGCGCCCTTTAGTAGTTGTCATTTTATAAATGAACAATGAGAACTTAATTCGTCTCGTCCTCCTTGTGGAAAAACGTGCGAAGGCTTTCTGCTGAGGTTGCGAACCAAACCATGTTTTGTGCTGTTTTTAGTAACAATAAGCTCTAGACTGTTAACACATATGTCGTGTAATTCAAGTTAAAGGAAGAAATATCCATCTGGTGTACAGCTTTTCACTGCGGCCTTCGTGTAGGGTTTTCGAAGACACATGAGACACCAGTTTGGGATGGTGGCGGCGTGAGGGAGACAGTCTTTCAGTCACACATATTTGCTCGAATTTGCCGTCCACTTCCCCCGCTTCCTACATATGCTTCCACTTTAACTGTCTATGTTAAAAAGTATTTGTTATTTATTTTACCGTTGGTTGTACTTTGACCAGCACCACCCTTAACAATGTTTATTTAGAATTGAAAGATTTTTGGTACTCTGGGGACGTGCTTCTGTTATGCGGTTTTATCACCACTTCAATATATGTATTGAAACAGCCTGGTAGTTATTTTGTCAACAGTTGTCCATATTGGACATGAATGCACTACAAACAAATACAGTATCAAACAATGAAAAGACGGTGCATTTGAATACCACACACCTGCCTGCCATGTCTCCGTGATATAATAATATAGGGAATGGGCCTCACTTAATTCAAACAGCCTACACGCAGGCAGCATACTCTCCGATTACTCTTGCATTGCATACAGTGCGCTAAACCTGTCCACTGAGTGCATTATTAAAACAAGCGACCAGTACTGTAGTAAGCTAGCCATAACGTCGTATACCCCAAACCATACAAGAGCACTCTGGTCATTGTGTTCGGAAACGCCGCCATTTGTTCAAGGCTACTTCGATTTTACCGCAACAATTGAGGATCTTCGTAAGGTGCTTTAGCGTGGAGTCAAAATACCAATGTGACACAGTCACTTCTCTTGTTAATTGCACTTTCCGTGCAAGGAAGGCGATGCGAGGCTGATTATTAAACCACGGAAAGCGAGGGCCCGATAGTAAACAGCTGAACCCTGCACAATGTGAAACCTAAAATGGCGGCGCGGCACAAAGTTTTTACTCATTGAAGTGCAGTAGTCCCCGACGATCTCTCTTATTTCTCATATACAGATTAGATACGTGCCTTTCCAGACATCGCACAGTGTTAATACAGTGACTCAGTTGTTGCACTCATCCGTTCTCTAGTATTCGCCCTTGCCTCGGACCCTTTCTCTACAACATAGATAAGCTTTGTCAAAGTATTTCAGTGGCACGTCATAGGCCTCCGTTAATGTGCATGTCTCTATATTGTGTGAGTATGTATATCTTTGTTGGTGCTTGGGGAATACACCTCATTTACAGAGCTTACCCTGCCAATGAAAAAGAAAGCAAAATCAGGTTGCATTGTCACAATGCACAGACGGCCTATAGTACCGATCAATACTTCTTAGCATAATCCAACCGATTCGGTGCATGTAACAATTTTGTTGTACAGGAAACGCAACCTCCTGCCACTGATTTCGCTGCTCTGACTGAAAATGGTCTGTTGAAGCCTCTGTACGAGATGAAAGGGCACCGAACTCGGACTGTAAACATCTTACAGTGCATGTATGGCCCAAGCAATCAGGCTGTAAAACGGAAACTGTGCAGCTGCTGCTTGTGGGAGTGTAGAATGTAATAGCAGCAAACAGGAAACATCTCAGCAACTCCCCTGTGATTCAGATCAACAGAAACAGAGGCTGACCACCCGCAATGATTGTCTCCTTGGCAGTGGCATTAATGAAGCACAATATACGTTAGACAAGAGGCATTAAGTACTAAAGATACGTTTTTAGCAATCTGTTATTCATGAAAATCATGTCCTGATTTCCAGGCAAAACCAGAACTGCTTGCCTCATAACAAAAGGTAAACATGCAAAATATATACATACACACCTTCATGTATGTTTTGGTATGTGTGTGAGCACCGGTACACCCCCACACAAACACACACATTTAACGCCTCCTGACTCCTCACGGGCATGCAGGAAACCTGATATTAGTTAGAGAAATTGGATGGCTTCTCCTACCTAAACTATGCCGGGCGAAATTGACAAATTTGAATGAACATTTTTTGGATCCCTCCTTTTTTCATTTGAAGGTTTGATTAGGTGCTTCAAAGGTAGAATTGTTCTAGAAGCGATTGTATTTTTTATTCTTATGTTTGTGCCTGCGTGAGACGGGGTTTCCAATGCTCGTTAATGTTAGCATGGTTAGTGAGTTAACCAACACATTTAGGAAAGTATTGAAATTCCCCTGTTATGTTCATGTTTTTAAAAATCACATTGCCCTACATTTGATATGCGGAGAATAAATTAGCGCTCTGAAGACGCCACACTTACATCATAGTGCCCTATGTAATAAGTCTTCGCTCAAACTGCGTACTGGCAAATTATTTCTTTTGGAGTAGTGCAAAGCCACAGGAGGCGCTCTAAAAATATAAAGAAATGAGTACATAGTGATTTACCACTCACGACATCCATTTTCGAGATTCACTATATTTATGAAGTTTGAAGATTCAGCGAAAACTACATATTCAATGTTATGCATAGCCCACACACGCGCGCGGGCGCACGCCGTCGGACTGGCCTACAGGATAGTCAGGCAGGGTCCAATGGAGTGGTCTGACAAGGCCAGTGTCTGGGCCTGTTTTTTTATCTGCTTATGGGTCGGGTCTGCGGTGCTGCTTTTATTGTTGATTTCCCCGATATTTAAACAAACATTTCATGTGGCAAGCTCAGACCCTGCTGTCTTCCATACTTTCAAACTACGTGCACAGTTTGCAAACATGGGTCACTTTTCAGCTATCTAAATAACTAATGGGGGCCACTTTAATTTTGGTGCCTGGGCCTATTTTCTGTCTCTGACCAACCATGCACATAGACACACACATACATAAGTGTTAGTCTCTGTCACATACATAAGTGTTAGCCCCAGTTGCAAAATAAAAATCATTTGGCCCCCTCAGAATTGTTCACAATTATTTTGTAAAGATGGCAATGTTTAAATATGTCTAGACCTATTTTAAAATTGCAATATAAAAATGCAATCAAAAAATGCAATAACATGCTTCTGCTAACAAAAAATGAAAAGAAAAAATGTCTGTGATCTGTGTAATGCTTCTTTTGGCCAGAGTCTGGCACCCTCCCTGGGATCACTTGAGGCTCCCCCTAGGGGGCCCGCCCCCCAGTTTGAAGACCTCTGCTCTAAGAGATTATTTGTACATCTCAATTAATTGTAGTTCATATGGCAGCAGAAGGAACACGTTTCTTCTGAAATTCAGCCTTTCTCAGGCCCCCCTCATCTCCCACAAGTTATCACTGACCAAAGAACACCTCTGATTCCTCTCTCCCCCATAGTTGCCGCAGTTCAACATTCTCAGAAATGCAACCATTTAACACCCCTTCTTGGCATTCTTGTCAAGTGCTATGAGCCAGTCAACTGACAGATACCCTTTGTGCAGAGAGCAATCCAAGAAACATACCTCTCAGTAAAACTTACAAGTTCCACTTTTAAGTCATCACCACCAGTGCTCTCTTCCTTTTTATGTCTCATTTACTAGGCTGCACAGGTTGTCAGGTTGCAAAAGGCCTATTGTATACATAGGAAGTACTTAGATTGGGCTTCAAGCTCCCTGTTGCTTACCATTATTTGACTTTATTGTCATTCTCATTTGCTTGCTTCTTTTTTGATGGCTTAACTTCACATCTTGTCTGTCTTTTCTTTGCCCCTGCCTTGGAGCATAGTCTCTTACCATCCTTTTGAGTGTCTGGCTCCTATCCTCCTACTAATCACTTATAGGTAACTTTCATTTTCTATTTGATTAAACATTCTATGAGGGTGCATGTGTTTTCCAGATCTTTCTTGAGTGCTTCTCCACTCGCCATATACGTGCCCCATGCTATGTTTCTCACTCCCTCGTATGCTACTTGTTCTCTTCTGTGCTTTTCTCCTTTGTAGGCTGCTTTTATCCCGCCACTCCCTGTTGCTCCCTCTTCGCCCCACTACCTATTTCTTCCACATCCTGAGACCTCCCCATCCTGTTCCTCCTCCCACCCATTCCCTGCTGCTTTCCCCTTCCTGTCGACTTCCGTTGCTCCCCTCTCCCATTCCTTCGTGGGTCAATTTTTTTGCTATTTGCTGCTGGGCAGCTCCTCAATGCATAAAACACTTTCTCGATTTTATTTTTTAAATTTACCGATGCAAGTGGTGTCCATCACCTTGGATCAGTAAACAAAAAAGGGCAAATACCTTGTCCTTATGCTGCAATGCACATGCAAGGTGTTGCATGCGTGCGTTGTCGAAATGACAAGCTTTGGCAACAAATATTGGGAAAGCCAGTAGGTCAATAAGGCTAGACCTAATTTCTTTGCCAATGCTTGTTTACTGATGATCCTTGATGTCCTATATAAGCAGTTAATATATAATTTCTATATAATTTCTGTTTTAAGTGTTCAGCTGTATAAAAAGTTCTAAACAAGACATATAGTTATAGAAGAAATTATGAGGATTTGAAAAGGAAGATTAAAATCCAAAGAAAAATAATTTGAGCTTCATTGAGGGGGAATTAAAAACAAAGGTATTTTTTGTGCAAAACAAGGACAGAGCTCAATTGATACCCTATTGTGAATCCGAAATTTAAGCAAATTTGGTAAAATGGGTTTTAAGTCATTATATGTGAGCTTAACCTCTCGTGCTGAAATATCAATTGTGAAGCAATTTGAGACTTGAGTACTTTTTTAAGAGAACATACTCTAAAATGGTGGCTACCTCAACTTTTTAGTATTAAGCATGCAAAATATGTTCTCTGTGATGAGTTGCAAAGAGTCAGCTGTGTATCTTCAGCATATTGATAGGCAGAGGATGCGTATTTGATCACAAGGCCTCCCCGGGGCTCAGGGTAGATTTTTTAAAAGTATAATTAAAAAGTCATTTTAGCAATAGGACTCACTCGGGGATATTTTATGAATCCTTGGATGGCACTTATTGTCTTGTTCTATGAGAGGAATAACTACATAGCTCTCTTATAGTTACATTCCTACCTAGTCACAAGAATTCCTTGTCTGTGCATTTAAAAAAGCACACTATTGAAACAAATATATTCAATATAGATTTGACTATAGTGTGTTGGTTTCAGAAAAGATGATTATACAATAGTCATTGACCAATATCACTGACAGTAATGTGTGTGCTGTAGACTTTTATGTTAGAGGCAGCACCATAGAAAACATGCATGTATTTTCATTATGTTGTGTGGATGAAGTTTTTGCCTTTGCTATTTTTTAGTGCGCCAAATGGTCCTTGTTAGCTTTTCTACACATTTTAATTATTGGCAAAGTAGTAAATTAAAGATATTTTAAATATAATTTTTGTTTGAAAATTATTTATTTTCCTCATTGCTTTTATTTGTATTAGATATTTGTTTGACAGACTAAGCAAGAATGATAATAGGTGTATTTTGAGACATATCGGGAAGTCTCAACAATTTAAAGAAAGCCATGAGAACAATTTTTGAATAAACTCTGTACAAGCAGATGTTTTTGCTATTTTGTATATTTATATTCCGAGAGGTTATGTGTAGTGATTGATCTATATTGAAGAACCAGAACCTTATGGGCCTGGCGGCGCAGGGTACGCCTGAAATCTCCTTGGATTCACCTGCCTCAACTAACAGAGACACGGGACACTCTGTCAGGCGTAAAAGATCAGATTTTATTAGCTGCAGCTAGTACAGTTGTCCAAGAAGTACACAAGGTATGTTCTCAGGAGACTGCCACTTTACTTTGTGGCGCACAATCTTATATACCGTATAAAAACCATTTATTAACTACATACACTCCCAGAACACATAGAAAGGAGCCAGTAAGAATAATGTAAAGATAGAACAGAGCCAATAGAAATGTCGGAAAACAAGACAGCACCAATAGAAGGAATTGGAAAACAAAGTATCAAGTGACTTAAGGTTGCCTCCCCTCCAGCTGTGTTTGTCACCCCTCCCTTGAACTAATTCATTAACCGATCCACAACGAAGTTGCATGTGGTGTGATAAGTTTGTGTGCGTTTGGAGGACAGTTGTGAAATGAGAGAATACTAGCAAAGGACAGCGAAGGCCAGACGATAAGATAAGATCGGCGGAGAATAGTGTGAGCCTACAGATAGTTGAAACAAGGATTAGAAAACCAGACAGGGATTAGTGTACTCGGTCAGACCTTAATACCAGCCTTGTAAAGATAGAGGCAGAAGGCTGTTTTGAACACCATGTTGCAGAATAAGCAGAAAAGGCAGAATGGACTTCGTTCGCTGTGCTGCCTGAGTGAAGGCAACATAAAATGGCGGCGGGCCACAAAATGGCGGGTCGATACGATCGTATTAAAAATCGAATTTCCTCAGACCCTCCTTTTGCCAGAACTCAGGCAAGACACACAAACTCATGTTAATCTGAGTCGATGTCTATGGCCATGAGGTCATCAAGCTGTTGCTGTACCATCATTTTGATATTCTCTGCTCTTTGTGACTTGGGTTTGGGAATACATGCAGTAGCACATAGGTTGCAGATGGCAGGACCGCAGTGCATACAAAGACAACAAGAGAATATAAAAGCTAAAATTACTCCAAAGAATGTCAATACCTTCCAACCCCATTTGGACAGTAATTCCCAAAACCACTCTGAAAAGGACCAATCTCCTTCGTCCTGATGAATCGACTCGGAGATTATGTGTAACTTAGAGATAGCTTGGTATACTGTCGGAGCGTCATTAGGTATGAAAATACAGCAACTTGATCCGATCAATTTGCATACTCCACCACGGTCCGCAAGAACAAAGTCTAAGGCAACACGGTTCTGCAAGGTCATAAGACGATCAGCCTGTAGTTCAGCTGTAATGTTACTTAAAGCTCCTACAGTGATGTCTATGGTGGTTTCTACGACACGAACCAATTGCCTTATATTTCTGCTGTTGGCCATTGGACCCCAGAAGGGAAGAAATCCTTTGAGGAAATCTCCTCCCTCTTGTCCTGCTGTGTCTTTCGAATCCACAATCCCTCTGCCATATCTATTTTTATGATGGTTCGCAGGAGCGGTGTATGTAGGGGGAAGAAGAAAGGCTATATAACAAGTACCAGAGAAATCAGCTGGCAACCATGTATAAGCCCTATCGTGGCAAACGAAGTATGTACCTTGAGATGGTACTAACGGCAGTGAATTCAGGGCTGAATAAACATATGTATGGGAACATAAACTTTCTCTTTGTCCGGTGTTTGGAGTTCTATCATTTATTTGCAGACATAAATTTCCTTGTTGGGGTATGACCCGTATCGGAGGAGATTTTCCTTGCTTAACCTTATCATTGAGGCTGGAAATGTAATTAGTTATGTTCCAATTGGTATATGCTTTTCTTTCATCTATGGAAGCTTCACTTTTTTCCATGATTTTAGCCATAGCTACCATTCCCTTTATCAATAAACTATGACTGAAATCTGAACCAACACTATGTGAACTGACAGGTTGTTTAATTTTACTTTGATATGCATTATTGAAAATGACAAAATAAGCCCAAGCGGAACCTTCATAGGAGAATGGAAGAACTAAATATGGCATTCCTTTTTCTACCGTATGTGGTATGAGTCCACACACCCAACAGTCAGTTGTATTGATCACTAACTGATGTTGATGTAACAACTGGACGAAGGAATTGTTAAAGTATTCAGTTCTTCTGATGAGTTCATGCTGGGGAAGAGTGTGAAATAGGTGCGGAGAGATAGTAGAAGAAGATGTAGAGGTAGGAGAAGAGACAACTTTTTGCTGCAGAGTAATAATGATCCAGTTTACAGATGCCAAAAGAATACACGACAATATAATGACGCATAGAGCAATACTACAACGACTACATATTTCTTTACAATTATTCTTTACATTTTTACTTTCTCTTTTATCTAATGTAGCCTCCATCTTTCTAAGTGGATGCTCACGGCAATCTTCCTCAATCACTGTAGTCACGATTATCTACCGTCCTATGACACTGTGAGGTCCTGCAGGCCTATTGCCACTTACTCAGGTCGTAACTAAGACTCCTACCGTGACCCTGCAACCGGGATAGAGTACTACATAGGAGAGAAATTTACAAGTTCTTTGGTCTTGGTCTCAAATTATAGCGTTCCTGTCCAGAGGCAGTCTGGTTTTGAAACAATGTTCCTGGATTTGTCGTGTTCAAGCGACGATGCGATGGTATTGCTTCTTGGAGGATGTCGTCGTCCTCTTTCTCAGAAAGTGTTCCAATTAGACGCGCATCACTGAATGGTACAAATTGCGGAACTTTCTCACTTTCAGAGTCACTGATGCCTCTACGGACCCACTGATCGAAAGGCAAGGGCAAAGGCACTTTCTTGCAGTGCACGGCATGCACCCAGTTTTTCTTTCCTTCGACTTTAACTGCTGTTCTTGTGGTCAAAAGAACCAGGCGTGGCTCTCTCCATCTGGGCTCCAAATTTCTCTGTCGTTGGAAATTTTTCGTGCAGACCCAGTCACCTGGTCGGATGGAATGACCTGGGTCTGTGGAAGCCTCTGGTAGAGCACTCTGAACCTGTTGATGAAGAACACGCAATTTAGTTGTAAGGTCATGCAAGTAGTCAATCAACATCGGGTATGGCAAGTCTGAGTATTTCTTAGGGCGAGGAACTCCCCATACATTAGCTGGGCGACCAAATATCACTTCGTAAGGGCTAAGCCCCAAACAAGAGTGTACTGCTGTTCTGGTGGACAGAAGAGCCAATGGTAAAGCATCAGGCCAATTAAGTCCTGTGCTAGCTTGCACCTTAGCAATTTTAAGCTTCAAGGTTCCATTGTAGCATTCTACTAAACCAGCCGACTGTGGGTGATTCGCCGCGTGGAACTTCTGTTTTATGCCAAGACCTGCACAAACTTTTTGCATGACTTGACCCACAAATTCGCTCCCATTGTCACTCCAGACAATGCGCGGCAAACCAAACCTAGGGAAGAATTCTTTCAAAAGTATTTTGGCAGTTGATAAAGCAGTATTGTCCTTCAGAGGGTAGGCTTCTACCCATCTAGAAAAAGCACATACTACCACTAGAACATATTTGAGGTTGTTGCATCGTTCCATGTGAATATAATCAATCTGCAACACCTCAAATGGATATGTTGGAGGAGCAAAATGACCTGCTGGAGTTGGGGTTCCCTTTCCCGGATTGTACATCAAGCAAACAATACAATGTTTTACCACATTATTTGCACACTTTGGGATCCCCTCATTTTGCCACACTGGAGCCAGAAGTTTACATATTCCTTTTGCACTTAGGTGAGCTGGACCATGTGCCATAGTAACTACAGGTAGTACATAAGCATCTGGTAACAGCCAACGTTGATGTTCTGATAATTCAACCCAACATCCCATCTCATCTAACATTCCTGTACTTTCCTTCCACTTTCTCAACTCATTCTCCGTAGCCTCTCCTTGAATTGATTTCACACTCTCTACTGTATCTTCACACATTCCCTTTTCTCTTACGCAGTTTGCGGGACCTGCAACATACATTCGACTTGTGTTGTCTCTGGCTGTCTTTTTCGCTACCTCATCTGCAAATGCATTTCCTCGACCAACATCGTCCACAATCTTTTTGTGTGCACTACACTTCACGATCGCTATCTGAGTAGGCATTGTAAGTGACTCAAGAAGTTTAGTCACTAATTGACCATGTTGTATCTTAGTACCATGGGAAGTAAAGAATCCTCTTTCCTTCCATAAGTGCCCAAAGTTAAACGCTACACCAAAAGCGTATTGGCTATCAGTGTACACGTTTACTCTTTTTCCTTTGGATAACACACACGCTCTAGTTAAGGCTATCAATTCAGCTGCCTGAGCTGAATTATGTCTAATGCGTGCTGTCTCCACAATCGTATGCAAAGTAGTAATAGCGTAGGCTGAAACTGTATCTCCATTCGGGAGCTTGAAACAAGAACCATCTACCCATAGTGTTCCATCTGGATTCACTAATGGCGTGTCTTTTAGGTCAATTCTACCCTTACTCTCTTCTTCAGTACGGAGAAAACAATCATGCTGTTCAGAGACATCTCTCTCTTCTGGAAGAGGCAACAAAGTAGCTGGATTCAGGGTATTACATCGTTTGATGTGTATGTGACTAGCCAAAAGCGTCAGCTCATATCCGGACAACCGAGCACTCGTAAGATGCTGCGTTTTTGTCCTATTTAGTAAAGTATCCACTGCATGTGGCACCATAACAATGAGAGTATTATCTAGCACTACTCCAGCAGACTGTCGAATAGAAATTGCTGCTGCCGCTGTTGCCTTAAGACAACTAGGCAATGCTTTAGCTACTGGATCTAACGTAGCTGAGAAATATGCGCATGGTCGCTGTTGATCTCCAAAACGCTGCGTTAAGACTGACAATGCACAACCCTCTCTTTCGTGGACATAGAGCGTAAAGGGCTTACTGTAATCAGGAGTACCCAATACAGGAGCAGAACACAAAGCAATACGCAAATCAGTAAAACTCTTCTGACATTCGTCAGTCCACGGAAGAGGCTGAGGCGTATCTTTTAAAGTTAGCGCCAACAGCGGTTTAGCCAATAAAGAGAAACTCGGAATCCACTGTCTACAATAAGAAGTAATGCCCAAAAAGGCACGTACCTCTCTTTGTGTGGATGGCACTGACATTTGTGCAATTGCCTGAATTCGTTCGGGGGTCAATCGTCGTCCCTCCTTTGACAAGAGATGACCCAAATAAGTCACCTCGCGACAGACATATTGTAATTTAGAAGGAGAAACCTTGTGATTCAGATCAAACAAATGACGCAACAGTGCAACGGTCACGTTTTTGCAAATCTCCTCTGAATCAGCGGCAACTAATAAGTCATCCATGTACTGAATGAGAGCGGCACCGGACGGTAAGGAAAAGGCATCAAGATGACATTTTAGAGCTTGACTGTAAACAGAGGGACTTTCACAATAACCTTGAGGTGCGCGTTTAAACCGGAAGCTTCGGCCTCCGAGGGAAAAACCAAAAATATCTCTACTCTCTTCGGCGATGGGAATACTAAAGAAAGCATTCTTTAAATCAATAACTGAAAACCAAGTCGCTGTAGAAGGTATCATCGTCAACAGAGCAGTGATATCTGGGACTACAGGAAACTGCGGTACGACAACCTTGTTTACCTCCCGAAGATCAATTACAAAACGATAAACAGGAGGCTGAGAAGGATCAGTGCGTTTAAGAACCGGAAGAACAGGACTGTTACATGTATTTCCTCTCGTTTCCTCAACCACACCCTTCTGAATCAAATCATGGACAATTTCCAGAAGTGCTTTCTCACCTTCAGTAGAGATTCTGTATTGCGGAATACGTGGCATTTCAGCATTGGGCTTAAGAGTAACAACATAAGGTGGGATCTCAAGACAACCAACGTCATTCGGACCCGTAGCCCAAAGCGTTTCGGGAAGAGAAAGCAATTCAGGTGGGAATTGATCTTTTGATAAGTACATTGGACTAGTCATTTTCTGTCCTAGAGTGAGGTATACACCAGAAGGTGAACAATATATCGTAGCATGCATTCTTTTTAATAGATCTAAACCCAACAGATTTTCACCACAACCATTCGTCAGAAGAAGCGGAGCTTCTAAATCATAAGGGCCTATTGAAACAGGCAAAGGGCAAGAAACTGGATTGCGAACAGGGGCGCCAGAAAATCCTACAGATACATTTGTTAAGCCAGACAAAGGTGCGCCAGGGAGTTTAGAATGAATGATAGAGCTTCTCATGGCACCAGTATCTAAAAGAAATGGCTCTGAAACACCCATTGTAGTGACATTAACATAAGGTCCATTCTGATCCACTGGAATTGACGTAACCCCCTTACTTTGTCCATGGCTGTCCTATTCAAAATGAAGACTTTCATTCCCTCCTTCAATATACTGATCCTCACTGTAATACTGTGTAGACCTAACATTTTGCTGGTCAAAGTAATTTCCGGAATTTGGAGGAACAAAAGAACGCTGCTCTTGGGTTAACACACCTCGACCTCTACCTCTATTTGCTGACGGAGAACCACCACGACCTCGTGAAGCAGATGTTGCTCCATTACGCTGCAACAATGCCGTACAACTGTTCTTAAAATGACCTTCCTCCCTACAATAAGCACATTGATTGGGACCTAGCAAAAGTCTTGGAATGAATGGTTCAGGCTTTTGATACAACCTCTGAAACTGCGGAGGCTGTTGAAACTGAGGCTGAACATAACGAGGAGGATAAGCCTGTTGCAAGAGAACTTTAGTTTTTAATTCTTTCGTCTTTTTCTCTTGTTTTTCCCTTTCTTCTTTGTCTCTATTTTCATAATATTGTGCAGTAGCCAATATCTGGGCGGAAGAAGAAACTGCCCATGAACTCTCGGAGTCTTTTAGCTTGTGTGATAGTTCAGGAAGCAAGTTATATACGAACTTATCCACAAATAATCGCTGTCCCCCTTCTGTAGCCATATCTTGACCACTGTGATCAATGAATGTCTCCTCGAATCGGGTAAAGAAATCGGAAACACTTTCATCTTTCTTTTGTTTACATGCTGCTAGCTTATCCCAATTAACTCTCAAAGCAGGCATCATTGTTTTCATTAATGTAATAATCCTACCAGGGAGTTCTGAGATCAAAGCATCGGGCTTTGCACCACCTACTTGACCTCTATCTGCGGCAATAATAGCGTTCCAATCGCCGCCTAATTCTTGAGCGTGATCCTCTCTACGAATTTTAGCCCATATTGTCTGTGGAACTACATTTCCCATCAACATGTCAATATCTGCTAGATTCATAGTACATGCATCAACTGTTTGCGACAACTCTTTATAGTAACCAGCAGGATTTTTGCGTGGATCTGGTAGTGACTGTTTAAGTGCTAAAACTTCAGACCTTTTCCAGGGGACATGTATCCATATGCGCTGAAAATGCGCAGGAATAGCTGGATTAGCACCTGCTGCTGCAACTTCTTCCTTCCATATTGGAGAAACCTCTCTCATGGGATAGTTTTTCAGTGCTGTCCTAACTGAAGGATCAGAATCAGGAAAAGTCTGTGAGAACAATAGGGATCTGAAAGAAATAAGTGTTCTGACAGCGTTTTCAACCTTAGGACCCACAATAAGTCCTTTGTCAAAGTCAGCCTGAACATCTAACAGATCCTGTGGGACCGAACCCAAATTCATATCCTCCCATTCTTTAGCGAGAGTATCGCACATAACTTTAAAAACATATCTCTGCGTAGGTGCATTCCATTGCAGAAAGGTGGACATAATATCAGACGTACTATATTGGGGACCCTTCTTGATCCATCTACAAGCAAGTGAGTCCAATTTTTCTCGCTCTTCGGAGTCTGGGAATTGACTACGAGACTGTCTTCGAGAAAAAGCTGGAGACACATTTAAAGCTTCAAAGAAAGGTGATAAGAGACCAGAGACAGTATCTGCAAATCGCTTACGCATAGATGGAGAATTTGACATAAGGATAGGGGACAAGGTATTAGGTGAATTAACTAAAGGAGCATTAGGAATTGCCAAAGGAGCAGAAGGCAAAGGAGTTAAAGGCAAAGCTGGCATAGGCAATACTTGAGGAGGCAAATGTGGAAAAGCTGGAGCAGGCGGAAGCACAACTGGCGGCTGAACAGGCTGTAACATCGGGGGTGCATTAGCACCTTGTACATAGGGCGGAGGCAATTTCAATAAGTGGGACATTAAGGAATCTTCCTCAAAATCTTTTCTCTTATCAAGGGAAGAGATAGGCAACGTCGGATAGCATTTATCTATTGCCATTCGATGCTGTCTGTCTGAAATTTCCATTGCATTATCTATTTCATCATCTTTGAATTGCTGAGCAGCCTGTATAATCGTCATTCCCTGTGTTTTCCTATCTCGTTTCGCTTGTTTAATTTCTCTCTGTTTGGCTTCCTTACGCCAAAGGCGAAAAGAGTCAAACATTGCCGGCCGGGCTTTTCTTTTAAATAACGTTGCTTCTAAATTATCTAGCACATCAGTTTCGAAACTACAATTTTCTGGCCATTTTAAAACACCATCTTTCTTTGTATATCGGGTCCATGTCTTATTAAAGGCAATAGGACCAACACCATGTTTAGAATAGAGCTCATATGTGGGAGTTCCAACCGAAGGAATCGGACAGGAGTCCTCAAGCTGGGAGTCCCTATTACAACCAAAGCAACAAAGTTTTCCAAACTTAGTCAGACCAGACATCTCACGATTTTTACTGGCTGTTCACAAACATCAAGGGGGTAAAACTTTCAGTTTACACAGCACAAATGCACTTACCCCTCGGCTTTGGCCACTGCAATGGCCAAATCTAAGGACCTAAGGACAAAACAAAGACCAAAATTTGTGGGCGCGACCCACCAAATACTTAACTAAGGATGTCTTCTTACACCAACAGAGGCCCGTCTATCGTCTCGCTTTACCATACATCATCAAAGAAAGGGCCAAGGCAGGGCGGCAGTCAGGGCAGCAGTCGTCAGTAGCCGTCAGGAAGGAGTAACCGCGCTGAAAAAGACCTTCGGACCACTTCGACATACAGGGGTCGCTTGACGTGGCTCGCGATTCCTCCAGAATTTTCTTGCGGGGTTCCTCACGACCTTCAGGCAGAACCGGTACCGCTGAAGCCGCCCCACGTTGGGCGCCAGTTGAAGAACCAGAACCTTATGGGCCTGGCGGCGCAGGGTACGCCTGAAATCTCCTTGGATTCACCTGCCTCAACTAACAGAGACACGGGACACTCTGTCAGGCATAAAAGATCAGATTTTATTAGCTGCAGCTAGTACAGTTGTCCAAGAAGTACACAAGGTATGTTCTCAGGAGACTGCCACTTTACTTTGTGGCGCACAATCTTATATACCGTATAAAAACCATTTATTAACTACATACACTCCCAGAACACATAGAAAGGAGCCAGTAAGAATAATGTAAAGATAGAACAGAGCCAATAGAAATGTCGGAAAACAAGACAGCACCAATAGAAGGAATTGGAAAACAAAGTATCAAGTGACTTAAGGTTGCCTCCCCTCCAGCTGTGTTTGTCACCCCTCCCTTGAACTAATTCATTAACCGATCCACAACAAAGTTGCATGTGGTGTGATAAGTTTGTGTGCGTTTGGAGGACAGTTGTGAAATGAGAGAATACTAGCAAAGGACAGCGAAGGCCAGACGATAAGATAAGATCGGCGGAGAATAGTGTGAGCCTACAGATAGTTGAAACAAGGATTAGAAAACCAGACAGGGATTAGTGTACTCGGTCAGACCTTAATACCAGCCTTGTAAAGATAGAGGCAGAAGGCTGTTTTGAACACCATGTTGCAGAATAAGCAGAAAAGGCAGAATGGACTTCGTTCGCTGTGCTGCCTGAGTGAAGGCAACATAAAATGGCGGCGGGCCAAAAAATGGCGGGTCGATACGATCGTATTAAAAATCGAATTTCCTCAATATGTTGACGAGAACAGTAAAATACAAAAGGCAACCACACATATAGTCCAGCAGGTGAAGTGGCATTGGAAAATCCCAGCTAATTCTCCTACCTATCCAACCATCTGCAACCAAAGTATCAGAGCACCTTAACAGCACAGTAACTTGAGCATTATTGAAATGAAAACACTTTATTCGGAGGTAAACTCATTTTTTCCATTTTTGAACATGTACTACACATTTAAAAAGATTATACATGTATTTGAATATATAATTCAAACAATGAAATCTGTGTCATATTATTCCATTTCTTTTTCGAGCTATAAGAATATTTGATCATGCTATTTGCTTTACTATGCGCAGTGACCTATATCTATATGAAAAATGCATGTAATTAAAAACATGATTTTAGGTAAGAGTAGAAAGAAAAGGATAAGAAAGGAAACTGAGATAAATAAAGATCAACTAAAATAGATCCAAAACAACTATAAGTAACATTATATTTTTCCTCAGCAATATAGAACATATGTACAACTTTTTCCATCCAACAAATACCCATACAGACAGGCGAGGGGCCGGCCTATAAACGAATCATGATATATCCTATATTAGGGTAAATCATGTTATTAGGAAGACCTATAATGACATACAGCATAGCAAATAGTTCCATGTCTTCTCTTGCCGATCCACCCCTTTTCAACTTAAGGTTTCAAAAATCTTAACCATACAATTACATGTTTCTTTAAATAAAAACACATAAGTGGGTCATCAGCAGTTTTTACGTGTATTCATGGACATGCATACAAACAAAAAAGCAGGAATCAGATGTTTTTACTTGTGTTTATAGACATGCATACAAACAGTAAAATAGTAATTTCACACCTTGCTTTAACATCTGATTATATAACATCACCATTGTAGATGTTACTTAAGTGTTAATGTAAGCAGGCAACATTTCAGATTCATTCATTTTTCTTTCTTAGTGAGTAGGTGATAGGAAAATACAAGCCTTGTGATTTGGATCAAATAAATTAATAGTACTTTAAATTCCAGTGGCGGTATTCAATTTTTCAATATCTGTTCAGTATGATGCATAGTTTATAAACACCAGCTGTGGCTTACACAATGCTACATCACCAACACAAAGGAAATGACAACTTGCAAGAGGGAGGGATATTCTTATAAATATATTTAACAATGAAACAGTCTCTTTTGCCCCAGTTTGTATGCGATTTATGGCATCAAAATGAGTGAGCCCAGTTGGCTTATCCACAGCAACACTCAGGAAAAAGACAAACTCTCCTTCTGTACTGTGTTGTTTGGCAGTTGAGAAGTATTAAAATGAAGTACTTAGTATATCAATTTTGCTTTAGCAACCAAGAAAAATGTGTTACATATTTCACAAACCAAAGAATAATATTTATTTGGAAAGTGATGTCCTAAATCTGGGGTGTTAATCATAGGTCTAAAAAGGCTGAAATGATGCTAAATCTTCCAAGTATACATGGCTTTATAATTCAGTCAAATTTGGATTCACTGTTTGAAAATGTCTCTGCTGTGGGTGTCCTAAATATGTGGCATTTTTCTGGTCCTTCTGGAATTACATTGGCGTTCTCAGTCCTAAATCCTGAGTTCATTGTTACTAAAAGTCTGCTATTCTTTTTGTAGAGTGACATTTATGCTCACAGGGCATTCTTTTGTAATATAGATATCTGATGGTCTTGTAGTATGCATATGAACATTTCATAATGCTTACATAAAACTTTTAATTTGACTTTATATTGATTTATAAAATATAATGGCCAATGTTGGAAATTTGATCTTTCAGCAAGGTCATCCCAGATTTTTTGCCTTTTTGCTGAACTATTTTTGCTAGCTGTAGAACTCTGCTAACCAAAGCTAACATTTTTGTGCTCATTCTTTCAACATGATAATATTGGTATACACCTGATTGGTTTATTTAAGGTGACTATACGTCTCTAGTATATGGTACAAACTATACCCCGGGCCTGAAAATTGAATGCTACATCTGGACTGCCGCACTCATGCCATCCACTGTAGTGGCACTGCAAATCATGTCTCTAGGCTTACCATTGTAGCCTGACTGTTTAGTTTAAAACTGCAAAATAGACCTGTCAAAATAAACCATTTGGAAAGACTAACCTTCTTTTTAAATATTAATAAGTGATACTTAATGTATGCCTTATTGGTAACAAGGCAGGGTGCCTGGTATTTAAAAGTAGGATTTGTAAAAGTTTAATGTTACACGTGTCCATACAGTGAAAAGCTATTTTCACTGTGGCAAAGCTGGCTGCTTCCACAGGAAAGCACTGGATTATGTTATTACACCTTATAATGATATTTTCAGTTTGGCAGCAGCTAGAAAAATATTTAAAGGACTTTTTTAAATAGTTAAACAAAATTCACCTGAATGATAAAGTTGAACTTGTTTGAACTATTAAAGAAAAATGGATGGACTTTAAAAAAGTTACCTGTTCCCTACCTCTAAGGCCTCTCTGTGACTTCCAACTGTCCCCTCCCTGCTGTGGCCCCCTACCTGGGAAGTGTGAACTGTTCCCAGGACAGTGACAGTGGTATTTGGTGTGGGGAGGTGTTGTCTTCTTCTTGGCAAGATGGCCTGGGGCTGCGCCCATACACCCGGTGCCCTTCAAAGAGGCCTCCCCTGTCACAAAACAATGTTAGCACACAACCAGGTCTCCACCTTTCCTTTGTGCCCTCCGGCCAGACCTGCCCTGAAAACATTGGGTCTCTTGTTGTCATCACAGTGCCAGGTCCTGCTGGAGTGTAAATACCTGTTTCAGAGGTCTGCTAGAATTTTACATATAACATTTGGGGGGCACTTCAAAGGAGGGAGACAGAAGGCCAAAACTCTTAGGGCCAGATTTATTGAAAAGTGATGCAATGCGATGCTGTGCCAAAATTGACAGAGACGCTCTGCGTCACTTTATAAATGCAGGGATGCACACCCCTATGATTCCCCTATGATTTCCCCCTGTGCTGGCGCTAAATTTAGCATTGTGCAAGGATGTCTGCGTTGAGGGGTGCAACTGTTTATGTGCGGGAAGGTGTCCCTTCCTGCTCATAAACAATCAGTAATGGCGCTTTTGCACTTCTGTGTTTACTTCCGGAATGCAGCACACACAGAAGTGCCAACGCTTCATGTTCAAGTGATTGTTTATGTGCGCGAAGGGACACCTTCCCACACATAAATAATAATTTCTGGGATTTTTCTCTTTCTATGCGTACGGTAGAATGCAGCACGCAAATAACGAGGAGGAATAAAAGTATTCTTCCTCGTTGCACCCTGCTAATGCCACCCCTGGGGTGGCGTTAGATTTAGGTGCTGCCTCAGGTTTATTAAATTTCTTAAATCTGAGGCACCGTCAAAATGCAATGGGTGTTGCTGTGGCACGCCCACAGCAACACCCATTGCACGCCCCTTCCACGCACAGTGCTGCGTGGGAAAGGGCCGTATTTACAAGCTTAACGCCACCTTGTAAATACGGCACAGTGATTAGCACCACAAGAGCGTTACAAAAAGTGATGCTTCTGTGGCGCTACGGGCCTATAAATACGCCCTTAATGTGTATCCACAGTCTGGTTGCTAAGAACTCAGCTTTCCTGTCTCTGAATTTGTTCGTGGTATAGGGACTGCCTAAAACTGGATTTTAGTGTTAAATATAGGAAGACCCTAGAAGTACTGTAGTACACTCCCCACATATATCTCCACCTCTCAGAATACACATTTAGAGTGGCTGAACACTTCAGCCATCTTGCAAATGTCCAGAATTGGTAGGGTTAGCCTGTGGACCCTTTACCAAATTGGTTAGGGTGTCCCGAGGGGCCATTCCCACCTAAATGCTTGTGCCAGGCATAAATGTGGCATCTCCAGCCCCACTCCAGAACACACCTAGACTTGGAAGATGATAATCTGCTGCCTAAGACCTAAGTAGAGCATAGAATGCTTGACCTTCTCTCCCTCCTATACCCAGGACAAAGAACTGTACTCCAAGGGTCATAAACTCGACCTCCTGTTAAAGCTACAGGGACACATCAAACCTTTTTCTGCAACTACCAAGCTGACCAGTGGTTTCTGGACCTGGACTGGACCCTTCTGTAGGTCTCTGCCTGCCGCCATGTGTCTCTAAGTGACTCTCCAGACGTCCTGCGGGGCTTTAGACATGTAATCCAGTGGTGGATTGGGACTTAAAGGTCTAAAGTTAGAAAGTAAAATTTTGACTAGGATGATACTTGTTAGTGTATTCGGCCTGCTCCATCGCAGTCACCATCAAATTGCACCTAGGTCCTGTTCTACCGCAACCATTAACTATCATTAGCACTTCTAGGTGCTATTTCTTCTTAAACCTTTGAAAATCCATATCCCAGTTTCCCATTGTTGGATTTTTCTTATTTTGTTTAGTGTACTTTACTCTGTTCCCTAATTCATTATGTGAATTTTATTATCTTGCATTTTGACCTTATTACTGTTTTAGTACTGGATAAATACATTACACATGGCCTCTAAGTGAAACCGCTCTGCTCTGTGCCATAGGTACCAGGTGGATGAACTCAGGTTAATTTTTTCACTTTCAGGATTGACCCTGACAAGAATTGTGATTATTAATTGAGGTGGGTAATTAACCTTAACCTGCTCAACCAATTCCTTACATTGGTGTTCACTGATGGGATCCAGGACTTGTGTTTTGCTGTACCACTTAGTGATCTATGTTAAAGTCAAACATCCCTTTTTGAATCTCACATCAATATCAGATTTTATTTTTTAAATTAACATTTGATTCGCCATTTTTCCTAAATTTCACCCCGCCCTCCTACTTTGAATCTATCATTTTTGAAAGAGTGGAAGTAGATCTGAGCAACATTAAGGGGGTCATTCCTACATTAGCGGGCAGCGGTCGCCGCCCGCCAAGCGGGAACCGCCGAATGACCGCACTGTGGTCAAAAGACCGCGGCAGCCATTCTGGCTTTCCCGCTGGGCCGGCGGGCGACCGCCAGAAGGAATGGAGCCGGCGGAGTCGAAGGGGTGCGACGGGTGCAGTGGCACCCATCGCGATTTTCAGTGTCTGCTTTGCAGACACTGAAAATCTTAGTGGGGCCCTGTTAGGGGGCCCCTGCAGTGGCTTGGGCACTGCAGGGGCCCCCAGGGGCCCCACGACACCCGTTACCGCCATCCTGTTCCTGGAGGTAAAAACCGCCAGGAACAGGATGGCGGTAAGGAGGTCGGAATCCCCATGGCGGCGCTGCAAGCAGCGCCGCCATGGAGGATTCCCTGGGCCAGGGGTAAACCGGCGGGAAACCGCTGGTTGCCCTTTTCTGACCGCGGCTTTACTGCCGCGGTCAGAATGGCCAAGGAAGCACCGCCAGCCTGTTGGCGGTGCTTCCGTCATTTTAGCCCTGGCGGTCGCCGACCGCCAGGGTTAGAATGACCCCCTAAAAGCCTTAACATCATAGAGCTGAGGAAGCTGTGTAAGGAGAGAGGCCTGAAGCTGGCAAAGAGGTCCAAGAAGGAGAAGTACCATATAGCCCTCAGAGCCTGGGAGGAAACCCATCTGCCACAATCCATCTCGCAATTGGATGATGAGGCGGTGAAAGTGATGGAGGGAGAAGAAGAGAATGACTTTGCAGAGGCCCCAGAGCCAGATGAGGAAGAGACGGTGCCAGAACACCCACATTGTTCAGAGGTGGAAGCATTGCATCTTCTCGCAGCTTAACCCACTCAGACTTGGAGGATAGACAGGTGGGCCTTAAAGTTGCAGCTAGCTACCTTGAATATAGCTGCTAAGGAGAGGAAAACAACAGCGGCAGCAGCAGTAAGCCTGGCACTGGAGGAAAAAAGTTGCCACTGGAGTAAGATACGGTTCTATTTCCCATGAAAGGAGCCAGAAAGAATTGGACTTGAAGTCAAAGAAGTCCTCTGAGTCCAGTGATGATGGTGGCAGTGACACAGAACTGCATGCGAGACATAAACACCCAGTCTACATTCCCAAAGACCTGGTGCCTAATATGTGGTTATGGATGACATTGATAAGTGACTTGCAGCATATGAAGTTGCCCTGCATAGGCATAGAGTCCCAGAGTAGGATTGGGGGACTACTCTGTGAAATCATATGCCCACTCTGGGGAGAGATGCCTTGTTGACCCTTGAAGTAGCTGACCAGATGAGAAATGCCTCCATGAAGAAAGCCCTTATTACTAGTTTGGTTTAACCCCCCAAAAGTATCTCCTGAAGTTCAGGGACAGCCAGAAGCAGGCACACTAGTCATGAATTGATTTTGTAAATTCTTCCAGTAAGGCAGTGGATGGTTGGGTGAAGGGCAGCAACTTGACTGATTATGATGGAAGTAATAATCTGATGATAGAGGAGCACATAGTGAGTAATCGTTTTACAGAGTTTCATCAGCACCTAATGGCTCTAAGCTCACTGTACCCAGAGAGCTTAGGAAGGAGGCTGACTTCTGGATCAGTACTAGAGTGTCCAAAATGGAATGTGGTAGAGACCCCAAGAACGGTGGTTCAGATCCTCCTCAGCAGAAGATGAATGGAGGTCAAAACAAAAAAAGAGGAATTCCCCAAAGGTGTTTGGAGTTCAAGGATTCCCATTGCCCTTCTGCGCTCAAGTGGGGAGGTGGTGATTGGCTGAATTCTGTGAACTCTTTTTCCTGACCAAGTGTTTTGACTGTTTCCAATAAGGGCTCAAGTTAAGCGACTCAGTATGTACCAAGAAACCACCCACAGGTGGGTACTCCTCAGGGGTGGCCATTTTGCCCGGGGGGGCCTATAGGAGGGTCCCAAGAGGAGAGGGTAGAGCAAGCTTTAGTCTGTCTTAGTTGGTTGGACCCAGACAGTAAGCTGGTGCTCCCTGAGGGTGGAAGCCATCACTTTCAGCAGATCACAGTGAATGTGGTCTTTGTCACTTCTCTGAGGGATACCTGTGCCAGCCAGGTCATGGTGGTAGAAAAGCTGGTTTCTCCAAAGCAGTATTTGCCAAGACAGGTATGCAGGATAACCCATGCTCATTAGATGGATTTTTTCCCCCCTGCTGCCTGGTATCCCTTGAATGAGAGGCAGAGGAGGTGGCCCAGAGGAAGGTCATTGGCAGTTCCTAGATGCCCATTGACTGCATCCTAGGCAATGAACTTGCACCAGTGAAAGAACAGCTGGGTGGGGTGGACACATTGGGCTCCCCAATCTCTCTGATTTCTGGGAGTCGACTCTCAAGACAGAGTTCGGAGAACCAGATAGAGAGTAAGGGGTAGGAGGCCGAGGCAATCCAGAGTGGAAGGGCTAATAGGTCAGGGGTTACCTGTTATGAGAGAAGAGCACTTTATGGCTGACCCTGGTAAGGCCACTTCTGACCTGGAGGCACTGCCTGTGCTGTCGAAGAAAGAGAGAGAGAAAGAGAGAGAGAGAGAGAGGACAGGATACTTGCCCTAGTCAGAACCACGCATGACACTGACAGAATACTTCACCCTTGAGGGGGTTAGTGGTTTCCCCTGAATGTCTTGGACTGCCTGGCAGCTGTTTAATTTCAGGGTACACACTCTGGACTGAGAAATGGACAGGGTACTACCCTTGAGATGGCATACATGAGAGTGGTCAGAGGGTGTCTTCCTCCTGATGGTGTAATCCCCACCCCACTTTGAAAACCCTAAGAGGCCAGAGAGACTTCAGGATCAAGAAAGGGGCTCCTTGCCATCCCCCCAGCTGGAGGTGAAGTATACCTAAGGCCAGAGACTGAAATCTCCACCTGGCAGTGGATGGCCAGAGACTGGCTCCTGACAGGCAGCTGTCAGTGGCCCCTTTTGATTGCTGTCATTGTGTGAAGAGGTTTTTCTAGATTGGGGGCAGAAGTCTGACTTAGTGGACTGAATGAGGTGCATCACGTTGTTGGCTATAGTGGAATTATCTGCATACTGGGATGTAACTGTGAGCAAGCAAAGGTTAGAAACTTCACATATGAGTTTTGCAGATGTAGATGAGGAGAAGAGTTCTCCATGGGCCAGTCTGGCGGCCTAGAAGGATGATGACGGAGGGGTACAGATAGGTTCAGAGGGGCACAGAACAGACGAGATACACTTTACAAGAGGCACATTTGCCATGTTCTGTCACTGAGCTAGTCTGCCCCAGCTTTTGGCCGGGGGTCTTTGCTGGAAATTTTATCTCTCTGCTGCTTCACCCAGGTTTCTATTGCCTTTTGCTGAAACCTATTTTGCTGTCTATAGAAATTTGTAAACATTACCCCTGCTAACCAGTGTTACAGTGTGTGTGCTCCTCCTTTCAACATGGTAAAATTAGTATACACCTGATTGGTTTACCTAATTTGACTGTTCCCGAAGTATATGGTCCAAGTTTACCTAGGCTGCAAATTACATGCTATCAGTGAACTGCTGCACTTATTGTACCATCCACTGCAGTGACACTGTAAATCATGTCTCCAGGCCTACCATTGTAAGCTGGCTGTGCATCTTTAAACTGCTAATTCAGCCTGTCAAAATAAACCCTTTGACCGGCCGAAGTCTTCCTTTTAAACATTAATAAGTCATCCGTAAGGTAGTACTTATTGCTCATGAGGGAGGCTGCACTGTATTTAAAAGTAGAACATGTAAAAATATAACTATTAGACCTGTCGGCCTTAAGGTGGTCTTCACCCAGACCTTTTGTCTTCACCCCTCCTACATTTTGCTGATCATGTTTTTTTTTAACTTTAGGTCTCTGTGAACTTTGCCACTTCTAAAGTACTTCTCCTCTCTCCCGTAAACATGGTAGAATTGGCTTATACCTATTGGACACATTTAATTTCTTTGTACGTCCTTAGTAAACTGGTACCCCATATACCAGGGGCCTGTAAAAAATATGCTACTAACACGCCTGTAGCACTAATTGTGCCACTCACCAAAGTAGCCCTGTAAAAAATGTCTCAGGCCCTGCCATTGCAGCCTGGGTTTGCAGTTTTGAACTGCCATTTTGACCTGGCAAAATAAACCATTTGCTATGGCCAACTCGAATGATGTGATTCTACGGCCTCAGAGGTTTTTGCACAATTATATATTGTCTGCATTTGGCACTCAATCCTTCATCTACTGCATAATCTGCAGATTTTAACAAAAGCAAGTGTAAAAACGATGATATAATCAAGTAATACTATCACAAAATGTGCTGCATTATGTTGAATAATTTGCATTTTCTTGCTACATACTTTACTCAGCCCTACAGCATACTTTGGCTCTTCCCTGCTGCATAATTCCAGTGGCCCTACATATAAGTCTCCCCCATGTTAGGCCCTGAACAGCCCAGAGGGCAGGGTGCAGTGTATTGAAAAAGTTGGACACGTAGCTTTACGTTTTACAAGTCCTGCTAATGAAAAACTCTTAAATTCGCTTTCAAGACTGCAAGGACTACTCCTATATGATAACATATTGGATTGTCTTATTATATCTAATAAGTGATACATTTCAATTTGGAGCAGTTTGAAAGCTCAAGTTTGGTGTCTAAAAAGTTTTAATTTAAATCCCTCTTTAATGGTAAAGTCGAATTTTAAGTTAGAAAATTCTACTTTTAGAAAGTTAGCATTTTCTTGTCCTAACCATTTGGTGCTTGCGGCCTACTCCTAGTTCACATGACTCGGTGAGGCTGACAGTTGGTCTATGTGTATTGCTACCAGGCAGAGAGACAAATGGAAGATAGGTGTTGGCAGGCTGGACCACTCTGACATAATGAGGGAGCGGAGCTGTCACCTATCACACTCGCAAATCGCAAAGGCCCTGCCTGGAACACTCATGAAGGGTTTGTCACTAGTCTTTTGTGTTGCCAGACAGTGTAGGGAGGCAGGAAGTTCCAAACACCTCTGGGGGTGGAAACATCCAGAACGTTCTCCTACTTCAAAGTGGGCACCAGGTAGAAATATTGGACCCTCAGACTCAACTCTTCAGTACAGATCTGGACCTGTGGAAGAGTCAGAAGGAAGAATGCTGTGCAGCTTTGCTGCAAGAAGGACTGCCAGTCTGCTGCCGGCCTTCTGTGCTACCTTGCTGTCCTGACAATGACACAGGACTCTGCATCAAAAGCCCCGCAACTTCTTCTGGAAACCAGCCAGTGTGCAACGCATTTTTGATGCAGGACATCACATCGCAAGTCTCATGTCGACGGCATCCTTGACGATGACATAGGACTTTGCATTGCAGCCTTGCAGTTTCCCGGAGCCGCTGCTGCACAACACGTCTCCACACCAGGACCTTGCACCTCCTCTATTGCACAATGCATCCTCGACATGGGACTCTGCATCGCTCTGCAACCATGATTTAAGGTACTTTGATCACCTGGCTTAACTGGGTACCAGTAGCCAGCTTGCATACTATTGTGGTCGACCTGAACTTGTGATTTGTCCCCGCCTAGCACAACCAGATAACCACAAATGGCTCTTTGTGTTTTTTGGCGCTTTTCCACTTAATCTTTAAAATTGCATATCTCTTGTTGTACTGTTTGGATTTTTGCTGTTTCAGTCTTAAATTGTTTATTAAGTATTACTCTATTTGTCTAAAGTGGTGTGGGATTTCTCTTGTGTTGTGTACCACTTTATTACTGTTTCGCTTGCTGCATAAATACTTTACACAGTTCCTCGAAGTTAAGCCTGACTGCTCTTTTCCAGACTACCAGAAGGTTGAGCACAGGTTAATTTGGGGTTTGCTTGTGACTTCACACCAACAAGGATTGTGGTTGCTGCTTTAGTAGGGTTTCACCCTCCTCAACCAGTGACCCAATTTCTTACAATAATGTTCCACATCTCCTTACAGTGAAAAAACCGAAAAGCTATTTTCTGATGGATACATCTACCTGCGCATTCCTCACCTTTTGAATACTCCCATGCACCAGCATTCCACAGAAACTTTCTAGAAAGCTCTCCCATGCCAAAAAGGCTTTGGAATCTTTGCAACTTGGTACGCGACCTCACATGACCTTACTGGAGCCAGAAGACGCCTTTGTCAGCATGCTAACATCAGTTCCCTTTTTTCCATGCCTTTGACGCGTAAAGCTTTCTGTAGGCTTTCCATTAGTGAATGGTGAAAGTCTTTTGATGTTCATTTGAAATTGTTGCTGTTTTTAAATGAAATGTCGCCACCGCACTGTGAGGATTAGATGTCTATTACTGACCCTCAAGACATTTGTCTTTGGTGCTTAGGGTCGGATCAGAATGTCGACGCCTGTTATTCGTGCCAAAAGATGAATCTGAAGGCATTGAAGGAAAGGGAGGTGAAAATGTTCATGACAAGAGCAAAGTGGGAGAAGAGAGGTCGTCAGAAGTATCAGCCTATATCCAAGTCTCCATATCCCCATTCATTGAGTTCAGCAAGGAAGGAGCACAAAAAGAAGTGACTTCATAGTTATCAAAGCCATTCTTTCAAAGAGAGGTTGCTGAGATTGATGTCTCCATAGCCGGCTACAGATAGTGGGCATCAGGAAGCCACTTTGGTGCTGTCTCCAGTGCCATTCCCAGAGTCACTTTCGCGGCCAGCACCATGGCCGACTTCAAATGAGATGAAGAAGCGACGCAGGTCTTGAATCCATAGCCTCAGCAGCAGCAGGGGTATCCAGCCTTTCCTGCTTGAGGTGGAGATCCTTCTCACTTTTTAAATGCTATGTTTAGCATTGTTAATCGAGCGATGATTCCAGCTGGTACACCTGTGGGCCTAATAGGTCCATTGTCTTATTCTTTGGGCTTTCCAGCAATATTTCAGCAGGGTCCTTTTATGCCCTTTATAGATGAGGGCCCAGGATTCCTGGCCATCTCCAGTGCCAAGCAAGGTTCCTAGTAAGAAGACTCCTCCTCTTGCTATTCGCCTGCTGAGGTGTCGCCGACACTGATCATGATTTCCCTGGCACTGGCTGGCTCTCTTCCAACATCGAATGCTTCGACTCTAGTGTCACTTTCTCACTGCTCCAGTACCAGTGCCAACATCACCTGTGCGGACATCGTTACAGCCATTACCACCTCATGTCACAGGTCAAGAAGAGAGGTGCAAAGGCTTATTGAAAAAAAAAGGTATTTCTTCAGAGATAGAGCTCCTCCAAAGCTGGAAGAGGGTGAGATTGGGACACTAATCCCAGATTTTGAAGGGCTGGAAGAGGTTAGTGGCTTGGACTCATCCCTGGAATGGGAGTTATCATCACCCAAAGGTATTTCGCCCCCAGAAGCTACTTCTTAGCACTCAGTTATAAGAAATGCAGCAGAAATGTTGGAATTGTATCTTCCTTCTATGGAAGGTAGTTCAGATCTATCGACTGAGGTGCTTCTCTCTTCGTCATTATCCTCAGAACCCTTGTTGCCTTTTAATGAGGCTTTAATAGAGCCAAATGTGGATGTTTGGAAAAAGCCTATGTTTAACCCTGTTGTGTCCATGCCAGTAGCAAGGAGATATAAGTCGGCTCCAGGCCCTTTTTGTCTGTTCACCCATCACCTGAAAGTTTGTTTGTTCAGGCTTTGTGTTTGTCGAAGATGGCCCCTTGATCTTTTCCATCTTCACCAGCAGATAGGGAGTCCAAAAAGATTAAACAAGAAGGTGTTTTCTTCAGGCAGTATGGCACTGAAGTCCATAAATGCAATTTGTTTGTTGGAAGGTATATACTTGACGGATTCAGCTAAAGTTGTGATCCCAGAGCTGCCTGAAGATGTTCAAGGGCACTTTACCAAGCTTCTGAACGATGGTCAAGCTGCAGTCCAACAAGTCATACAGTCTGGGTTGGATATCGCTGATTCAGTGGCTAGAACAATGTGGACTTCAATCGCTACAAGGAGGCATGCTTGGCTGAGAGGATCTGGTTTCTCTCAGGATGTGCAAAATGTCCTCATAGATTTGCTTTTCAATGTGTCAAGACTGCCTGGCACCAAAGCAGATTCTGCTTTGGAAAGGTTTAAAGACAGCAAGGTGACAGCTAGATTTTTAGGTCTTCAATCTCAGCCCAAAGATTACAGGCAGTTTAGGAGGTCCCGTGGTTTTGGTGTGAGGTTTTCCTTTCATGGAAGACAGCAGTACCTGCAGCAATCATTCAACTCTTTCTATAAAGGTTACAGGGGTCGTGGCAAAAGTTGGTAGCAAGGAGCTGCCCTTCCCCCATCTTCCTCCTCCTCCTCTTCTGCCAACAACACAGAAAAGCAGCTATAGTTTTCCCATCTTAGAGCATGCTTTAGCGGAGGGAGGACTCGTGTCCCAGTTTCTACAACTGTGGAGACCCATAACATCAGATCAGTGAGTATTAAATAGTGGAGAAAAGGGGTACGCCCTACCCTTCTGGGAAATTCCTCCACCCTTTCTGTCTCGACAACATTTCCGATCCAAAGACAATCTTCAGCTCCTCCAATAGAAAGTCCAATCCTTGCTACAAAAGAGTGCAACGGAGTTGGTTCCAGAGCAGGAACGGGGCCAGGGACGTTATTCCCATTATTTTCTGATTCCTAAACAGGACGGTTGTTTGCATCGGATCCTAGACTTTTGATTTGGCTTCTCAGGCAGGAAAAGTTCAAAATACTGGTCCTAGCACAGGTGCTTGTTGCACTGAAGAAAGAGGACTGGGTGGTCTCAATCGATTGTAGGATATGTATTTTCACATCCCCATTCTGCAGTTACTCAGGAAGTGTCTCTGCCTCATGGTGGGGTCTATCAGTTTGCAGTTCTCCTATTTGGTCTTACTTCCACACCTGGAGCCTTCACAAAGGTGATGACGGTGGTCACGGCACATCTCAGGAGGTGGGGAGTACCAGTATTTCCTTACCTATACGATTGGTTGATCAAGGCCAAGTCTCAAGAGTTGATGTTGCATCACTTGCAGTTGACAACTCAATAGTTGTACAGTCTAGGCTTTTCCATTAAGAAGCCCAAATGTCACACAAAGCCCTCTCAGCACACCTTGTTTGTAGGGGCAGCACTGAACAATATGGTGAATCGACCCTTCCCTTCTCCTTAGAGGATTCTGGACATTCAGGCTATGATTCAGATATTTCAGATGGAGCTATGGCTCCAGCTCTAAAGGTTTTGTGCCTACTAGGTCTGGCCGTCTTCTGCATTCTGTTGGTCACCTATGGATGCTGCCATATGAGGGCCCTCCAGGGGTGCCACCACAGGCAGTGATTTCAGCCTAATGTGGATCTCCAGGTGACTGCCAATATCTTCAGAGATGCTGCAGTGGACCTGCAATGTTGGAGTGTGTCTGGCAATCTGTTTCAAGGGAAGCCATTTCAACCCCATCCAGTGGCCACTGTTATAACGGATGCATCCTCCTTAGAGTGAGGAGCTCATCTGGTAGAACTGGAGATCAAAGGTCTTTGGTCTTCAGAGGAACAGTTGTTGCACATCAGTCTGTTGGAACTGGGGGTGATACATCTGGTTCTCAAGACCTTTCTGCCTTCCCTTTGTGGTCAGTCAAAACAAGCCTTGACGGTCAATACTACAGCAATGTGGTACATAAGCAAGCAAGAAGGAGTAAGGCTGTATCCTCTCTGCAGCGAAGCTCTACGACTCTGGTCCTGAGCTCAGGATCATCAGATTTGAGTGATGGCAAATCATTTGGCTGTAGTTCTCACAGTCGGCAATTTTCAGGCGATCATAAGTGGAGTCTCCACCCAAAAGTGGTTCTTCACATTTTTCGATTATAGGTGGCCGCTCAGACAGACCTTTTTGCCACTGGAGACAATAAGCACTACCCGTCATTCTGCAGCCTCCAGTATATGATACAGGGGGCACTGGGGGACACAATTCAATTGGAGTGGCGCTCCCAGCTGCTTTACGCATTTCCCCCCATACCTTTGAGTTCTTGGTTCTGAGGAGGGCTCGCCTCGCCCGGGCCCAAGTCATATTAATAGCCCGGGATTGGCTGCAAAGTGTGTTTTACACAGACCATCGTCACCTCTCTCTGTGTCCACCACTCAGTCTGCCTCACAGGGCAGACCTCATCTCGCAGTCACAGGACTACACCCATACCAGATTCTACACCCACACCTCTAGAGCTTGCACTTAAATGCCTGGAGATTGAACGGGGCAACCTGAGTTATTTTTCTCTTCCCCCTGATGTGGATGATGTTATTTTACCATCGAGACGCCACTCCACCAAATCAGTTTATGCTGGCAGATAGTCTAAGTTTGTTAACTGTCAGATATTTTAGTTTTGCTCTTTCTTTTGCACCTGCAAGTCTGTGCAGGCGCAACAGTTACGTTTTTTTTCAATGTCTTTCAGTGTTTCTTTGTTTACCAGATCAGCCTTCTCTGTTTAAGTCCCTATAGTTTTAAGGTCCATTATGGAACTTACAAACAAATACACTCTGACTCCATTCATCATACCTCAGAGGGATCTTAATTTAGTGCTTACTTATTTGATGTGTTCTCCATTTGAACCTTTACAGAATTGTCCATGGAGATTGCTTACATATAAAAAAAAATTCTTGTAGCCATAACGTCTGCTAGATGTGACAGTTAGTTGCAGGCCCTATGAGTTAAGTCTCCCTTTATGACTTTCTACCCTGATAAGTTGGTTCTGAGAACCAGGGCTACATTCCTGCCAAAGGTGGTTACTCCCTTCAATTTGGGTCAATCCATAACGCTTCCCACTTTCTATCCTTCTCCCCATCTATCTAAAAAGATGAAACAACTTCATCCTTTAGATCCAAAAAGGGCTGTCAGCTTTTCTGTGGACAGAACTCATGATTTCAGGCTGGATGACTTGCTTTTTGTGAGATATGTTGGCAAGATGAAAGGAAAGGCGATCCACAAAAGGACTTTATCAGGATGGATCATCCTTGGCATTAAGATCTGCTACGTCATGGCACACAAGGAATCTCCATAAAGTACTCATGCTCATTCTACTAGAGCTAAGTCTTCTATTTCTGCTTTAGCTAGGGGAGCCTCTGCACTGTGGCAGATATTTGTAAGGCAGTGACCTGGGCCTCCCTTCACACTTTTATGAAGCACTATTATTTATATTCTGAATTGAGGAGGGATGGCCACTTCAGTTGCTCTGTTTTGTGGGATTTTCCAGCATATGCAGACATGCATCCACCTCCGAGTGTGGGGCTGCTTGGCTTGGGTACTCTATTCAAAAGGTGAAGAATACACAGGTAGATGTATCCATCAGAAGAGCAAGTTACCTACCTTCAGTAATGCTTTTTCTGATGGATACAGTATCGACCTGCGGATTCCTCACCAATTCACCCACTTCTCTGTTGCTTGTCTGCATATATCAAAAAGAGTTGGGTATATTATTATTTTGTATATATAATATGAGTTTTTTTAATGTAAATATTTGGTATAAGGTTATATGAACTTTAATCACATTTCTGAGGTAGGTCCATCTGTTCTCCTTTAAGGCACATACAAAATGAGTGGTAACTGACAAGGGCTTTTTATGACTCCAGTGACACTACACAAGGTTGCATGCGGAGTTGTGAAGATACTGAAACCCTTTTTGATGTGGGAGAGCGTTCTATAAAGTTTCTGTGGAATGCTGGCGCATGGAAGTATTCAAAAGTTGAGGAATCTGCAGATATATTGTATTCACCAGAAAAAGTGATACCAAAGGTATGTAACTTGTTCTTCACTGTATCAAGTCTGGCTGCTTACACAGGGGAGCACCAGATTACATTGCTACACCTCATAGAAAATGGTTTTCTGACAGTTAGAAAAACATTTCAAGGACCCTTTTTAATTGGTAAATGATAACTAAGTAAATGGTAAAGTTTAATTTTATCTAACTATTAAAGAAACAGTACTTTGGAAAAGTTACCTGCCTAAAGCCTCTAAGGTATTTCTCTGATTTACAATTCTCAATTGGCTGTTATGACTCACAGTGAGGTGTGAACTACCCCTAGGACAGGGACAGCGGTCTTGGGTGTGGGCAGGTGTTGTTCTTCACTTGACAGGATGGCCTGAGGCAATACCCAGCACCTTCGTGCAGTTCAAAGAAACCTCCTCTGTCACAGACAGCTGTTAGCTACCGCCAAGGCCTTCACCCTTCTTTTGTACCCCAGCCAGTCTGGGGCTCTTGTTGGCATCACAATGTAAGACCTGCTGGAGAGCCAAGACCTGCTCGACATGTCTGCTAAAATGTTACATATAACATTTGAGGCACACTTTAAAGGAGAGAAACAGAACGCCAAAACACTTTGGCCCTCCTAAAGAACATGGCGGTCTGGACCGTCACGTCGACGGTGGCGATCATTGCCATCAACGGTATGGCGGTCCAGACTGTCATATTCTGAACATGGCTGAACCGCCACGGTGGATACGCCGACACCACTAGGCTCCCACCACCAGGCAGCCTGGTGGTGGCGGCGGCGGCGGCGGCGGCGGCGGCGGCGGCGGCTTTCAGATCTGCCAGGGCAGCGCTGCAAGCAGCGCTGCCCTCCAGATATTGAGTCGCATTCCGCCAGCCTTTCCCTGGCGTTGTGAACCATCAGGGAAAGGCTGGCGGAAAGAGTGACTCGGGCCCCCACCCCGTGACCCCTGCATTGCCCATGCACTTGGCATGGGCAGTGCAGGAGCCCCCATCCACAGCCCCATTGCACATTTCACTTCCTGAATTACAGGCAGTGAAATGCACGACGGGTACTGCTGCACCTGTCGCACTGCCACATTGACGCGGGTTCCATTTGGAGCCGGCGTCATTGTTCAGGTCCTGTTTCCACCTCGACTGGTTGGTGGAAACACTGTTTTCACCCGCCGGCCCAGCGGGAAGATCATTATGTGGCCGGCGGGGGGTTCTCCACGCTGGCAGTCTTCTGTCGACCGTCAGCGCAGATCATAATGAGGGCCTTTGTGTGTATTCACTGTCTGGTTTCTGAGAACTCAGATTTTGTTCTACCCAACTGCTGTGTCTATGTTTATTGGTTGTAAAAAAGACTGCCTAAAACTGGATTTTAGTGTTAGATATGGGAGGGCACTAGAATTACCATAGTATAATCCCTACACACTTCCCCAGCCCTCAGTGTCCGTGTTTAGTGTGACTAACACTTTAGCCATCTTGAATATGTCCAAAGTGGGTAGCGTTAGTCCTGGGAACCTTTACCTCTTTGATTAGGGTGTCCCCAGGATCATTCCCACCCACCAGCATCTGCCCGACATAAATGTGGCAACTCCAGGCACCCCCACCAGAATACTCCAGGTCCTATGGAAGATCAGAAGAGGACTGAACCTGCTGTTGAAGACCTTAGATGTGTCAAGAAGGCTGGACCTGCTATGCCTCTTTTTCCCAGGAAAATAACGCAGACTCCAAGGGTCATACACCTGACCTCCTGTCAAAGCTACAGGGACACACAAGCTACAAGAGGCCTTTTTCTGCAATGACTGAGCAGACCAGTGGTGAATGGACCTTGACTGGACTCTCCTGTAGGCCTCTGCCATCAGCATTGTTAGTCTCTAAGTGCCTACCCAGACATACTGCGGGGCTTTGGAACATGTACTCCGGTGGTGGATTGGTACTTAAAATACTAAAGTTAGAATCTTTGACCTTGACGAACCTGGTTGGTGTGTCTGACCCAAAACTCTGTCATGGTCAGCTTCAAATTGAACTTAGTTCCTAGACTACAGCAACCATTGACTATCCTTGGCACTCTGTGCTTCTTGAAGCTATTTCTACGTAAAACTCTGCAACACCTTTTGGGATTTTTATTGTTCTTCCTTTCAACTTTATTACTGTTTTAGTACTGCATAAATGCTTTACAGATTTCTTGTAAGTCAAACCTGGTTGCTCTGTGTCATAGGTACCAGGGGGTTGAGCTCAGGTTAATTTAGTGACTTTGACTGTTCATCCTGAAAAGGATTGTGATTATTACTTGAGGTGGGTAGTTACCCCCTCAACTAATAACCCTATTTCTTACATATAATTAAATCATACACGCACACACAGAAATATATATATATATATATATACTTATAGCTAGGTAAACATGTCAGTTAAATTATACATTTTTAAATTATATATATATATATATATATATATATATATATATATATATATATATGTCAAACAGCAACGCGGTTCGTTAAAAGGCGCCGCGCTCAACGAGTACCGGTGCTACAGCTCTGGGTGAACCAACCCAAGAGTAATTATTGCATCAAAAGTTTAGCCGTGCACTCCACCTGGTGGAGTGCACGGCTAAACTTTTGATGCAATATATATATATATATATACTTATAGCTAGGTAAACATGTCAGTTAAATTATACATTTTTAAAGCAAAAAAACACTGCTATTCACCAGTTATATTTAACTGACGTAACTACTAATAATCACCAGTTATACTTAACTAAAGTAGCTCTAACTTTTACACTTTCAGGGGATGTCACTAATGATGTAATTTCAGGTGTCATCAGTGAAGTTATCAACTATATCGTAGAACATGTCATGAGTGATGAAGTACGTGAGGCCATAAGCAATGCATGGCAAGTGTGCAAGTTATAGTTACTTCAGTTAAGTATAACTTGTAAATTTCAGTGGGTTTTTAAGCTTAAAATGGTAGTTTTCTAACTGACATTTTCAACTTACTATTACATCACTTTAACTTTTGATTTTGTCACTGAATTTCTAAGACTTTTTAGAGTTTAAATTAAGGTATCACCATGCCTCACTGTGACGTCACTTTAACCTTTGGTAAATTATAGGGTTTGTTTTAATATAAAGTAAGATTTTATTACCATGCCTAACTTAATTTGTCATTTTTTCTCTCAGTACTTGTTACCTCTGTACCCCCTCAGTACTCCCTCTGTACTCCCTAAGTGTTCCCTCAATACCCTTCTGTAACACCTCAGTACTCATTCAGTAGTAACGCATTGTGAGATATTTATACATTTTGAAGCTTAATTTCTCTCAAACTACTTTCACCAAATCACAAAAAAACTTACTTTCTGGGTAAAGATCTAGCTTTCTGCCAAATTTGGTTTAACTCCATTCAGCTTTATTTTTAGTTGTTTTGTCTGAAGTTCCCATGGGAAATTGCAGGTGGAAAACACATTTTTGAGAACCTCTTTTTTCAATGCCCCGGTAGACAGATCACCACAAAACATTCCAGATGGGAGCTGAGGTAGATAAACCTTTTTTTGGAAAGTTTTGTGAAGATTTGCCAAAGGGCTTCAAAGTTATTAGCAGAACAAAAAAACATTTTCTATGGAAACTCGGTGCTCTAACTATAAAACTGTATCTACACAGTGGCAACCACCACTGTGTACTACATGTGTGTATCTGTGTGTGTGTGTGTTTGTATGTGTTGTGTGTAAGAATATTCAGTGAAAATAAACAAATGCTTATAATGTACATAATATATATTAATATATTATTATATATCATATTACATACAACATCTAAATATATATGCAGTAGACATAAACATGGCACAACAACACAGGTTATTTAGAGAAACAATACTTATATGCACACATTCACACATTTATTACTGCAGTGCAAATGTCAAAATCAAGTTTATTAAGACAGTACAGAAACATTGACAGAACAACCCTGTTTACTACTTTACAGATTGCACACACCAGTTACTTTGTGCAGGGAAAGATCCATCCTAGTCACACGCTTCTTCAATGCAATTTTAACATACTGCAAAAATCTAACCCCTTGCATCACCATTTTGGTTCAAAAAGGTTGGCTAAAACAATAAATATATATGAAACATGATATGTCATAAACCATACGTATGTAATTATATATATGGTATATATGTATATATATATATAGCATAAACCTAGTCAAAAGGCAGCGAAGCACTTACACAGTCAAAGGCGAGCATAAAATCAGTGAGTAATAGGAGAGGAAGCTGGGTTGTTGACAGCGAATGCATTGTGATGTAGCATTCGTTAGAGAGGTATGTTTGCAACTCTTTCATAAATTAGATGAATGTTGGAGTGGTCCTAATGGATAGAGAAATGTTGTTGCAGCTCCTGGGTGCATAGATGAAAAAAGATCTGCAGTCTTGTGTTTTGTTTACACTTCTCAGTCTGCAATTTGATGGTCTTGTGGCTGTGGTGTGCCAAGAACCAGCAGAGATGGTGAGCTTGTCTGCAAGCTTGGGGTGCTGATTGTGATGGCTTTGTAAAAGACACAGCTGATTTTGAAGATGGTGTGGGCTGGCAGGGGGACCCAATAGAGGTGTGTCAGGATGGGGAACAT
Organism: Pleurodeles waltl; assembly: GCF_031143425.1. Classification (NCBI taxonomy): domain Eukaryota; kingdom Metazoa; phylum Chordata; class Amphibia; order Caudata; family Salamandridae; genus Pleurodeles; species Pleurodeles waltl. The sequence goes on from NC_090440.1 coordinate 1,665,863,452, forward strand.
GCCTGACTCCAGGCCTTAGAAGAGTCAAGCTGTAGCATGCAGGATGCCCCAAAGGCTGCCAGTGTGGAATCTGGGAGGTCATGGAGTAGGGCACTGCAACCACCCAAATGTGAGAGTATAAGGCCTTAAACAGCTATTCTGAAGGTATATTCTGGAAGAAAGGTTTTGACTTTCTTTTAAAAAAGAGCTGGTAGCAGGCCATCTTTTATTTTTGGAAATGTGTTTCTTGATGGTGAGAGTGATGTCCAGGGAATATCCAAGTGAGGCCCATTTGTGAAACCTTAGTTCAGTCATGGGAAGCTGTGGCTCAGAGGAGTCAGACTTTATCAAAGGAACAAGTGTAAAACATTAAGAAGTACCAAGCAGTGGAATAACAAAAAATGCAACACATTAAAAATCTGACACCAATTTATAAAAATAGGTTGTATTTTTATCTTTAAACAGACACCTCAATGACAAAAATCCACCAACATGTATCAAATATATGAATTTTTAAAGAAACAATAAATCACAGCTTTTCACTTAGTTCAATAAATAATTGTAATCTACTGTGACTTGTGGTTTGGGGATAGCCTCAACAAGGAAGTTCAAAATTACTATAAGGGCACTCTTGTGATGACCAACTCCAACAGGAAGCCAGCTACAGGGACCAATAATTTCCACTAAAACAGTTACCTCACAAGAAAAGCAGTCTAGTCCAGTTCCATGCTCTATGGGCGAGCTACCATAGGAATCAAAGGAATGGCCCTGGTGCAAGGGGTATAGGATGCTGAAGATGGTGTTGGGCGTCTTCTTGTGGCCACCCTTCAATCCACGAACATGGTCAATTTCCCTTTAAGCCCAAGTGAACTCCAGCCAAAACCCAGTTGCCTCTGTTCCACTGGGCTCCGACTACCAGTGGTTCCCTTTAACTTATAGTAACTTCTGTGCTGGGTGACCAAACTGCACTCTGATGACTCTCCCAGGTCCAGCAGACTCACGTGCAACCTTTGAGGGTTGGGACTTGGCCTCCTTGGCTGCACTTTAACAGTCAGCGGCAAGCAGATACTCCTGGCTACCAACTCTCCAAGGCTGGCTTCTTCAGCATTTATGCCTTTGTAGCTACATCAGGGAGTTAGGCAACTGACTTTTGGAGTCATCTTTTCTGTTCTCTGTCTGGGGCTCTGGGATGACTTTTCCCCAAGTGGGACACCACAGACAAATTCCTTCATTTGTTAGTCCCAGGTGCAGCAGGTGCAGTCTAATCTTTGGTGCAGCCTCTCTTTGCTGGATCTAGGATATGGAAGGGCATTCCTTATTTGGTCACCTCTCAAGTACAGTCGTGTCATGAGGTCTGGGTGCCAGGGGTGCCACCTTTATGCTTGTGTCTTGCATTTGGGAGATGTGGTGAGTACTAGCAGATGGGGTTCATCCTTATGACAACTTGCTGCAAAATGTGGCATCCAGACATCCCACAATACAGCCTTCTGCCCTCTCCTAAGATGGCAGAACCTTTCTCTTGGGTTGTGGAGCTCCTTAGCCCACCCCAGAGATGTGCCTACCTGAAGGCTACACTCCCATGGAAAAAAACGGGTTGGCAATGACTTCTCTCCATCTGTCCAAGATGCAAGACTATCAGCTGCCCGTCAAAGGCGGCTTCCTCTTTCAAGCTTGCCTTTTGTCTCACTCCCTGCTTTGCCATCTTGCCAAGAAGTCAAACCTCTTTCCTCGGCAGACCCTTCATCTTCCTTCCTGAGAGTCATTTGTACTTCTCTCCATGGGGGCCGAAGGCTATCTTGAGGTCAGGAGCTGTGTGTAACTGAAAAGTCTACTCGACAACTTGGACAGCAAAGTAGCAAATTTCCACTTTGCACTTTTTAAACTGGACACATTAAATTCAACTTCACTGACTCTTTTGATGTCTTGAAGCACCAAATTTAATAGCCCCATTCAAGAGGTAGCACTGCTGAGTTGTCAGTTTGTAACTCTGCACCCACCAATGGGGCTACTAACCTTTCTACAGCAACAACGACAATGCTCCATTTTTACTGTCACGACATGTAAAATACATGGTGAACCCTTAATATACAGCACCCTGCTTTAGGGCTCCTTACGCCTGTCTTAAAGGTGACAAAAATATATTAAAAAAGAAGGTTTGGACTTTGCCAGATGTTTTTATGACAAAGTCAAGTTAATAGTTTAAAATTGCTCTACCAATGTGCAGTTGCAGGCTGGGATACATGCTTTCCTTTGTCACACTTGTGGTGGCACAATCAGTGCTGCAGTCCATGACGGACACTTAACTTACAGACCCTGGGTTCCTCTTTACCATATACTAAGGACTTGTAAGTAAGTTAACTTATGTTAAATAGAGACAAACCAATTAAAATAGACTTTTAAGGGTCAGAGCATGTGGCTAAGGCATGGACAGAAGGGCCCGGTACATTACAGGGCCATCACACCCTAATAGTGGTCCAATAGTGACAAATAGTGACAAATTGTGGGCATAAATGGAGGTGAACCCGCAAAAAGCCATTTCCTCAATGATGTTTTGGGTAAATAACAAGAATTGTGTCTTGGCTGAGTTGACTTTCAGGTGAGTGGTAGACTTCCAGGTGTGGATGATTTGCAAGTAGTGTTTGAGACACTCGAAGTCTAAAGCAGAGCAGACTTTCACACTGGTGAATCATGATGCTGCTATCTGTGAGTAGAGAACCAAGCAGCTCCATGTAAAGGTTGAATATTACAGAAAACTGTATGGAATTGCGGAGACTCCACAGGTGATAGGGATCTTTTGTGACTTATAGGTGCCTTTATGAAATAACTAGTGTCTGTTTGAAAGATAAGAGGAGTACCAGTGGAAGACATTGCTGGTGAATCCCATCCAACACTCCATGGTGTGTACGAGGGTGGGATGGCTGACTGTCTTGAAGGCAGCTGAGAGGTGTTGCAATATAAGGAGGCAGTTGCCATCTTCATATAAAGTCAAGGGGGCATCATCTACGATGTGTAAGATAGCTGTCTCCAAGCTGCAATGTGATCTGGAGCCAAATAGGCAGTTGTGGAGGAGATGGTTATCATTGATGTGATCTTGGAGTTGAAAATAGACTTATTTTTCAAATATTTTGCCAATGAATGGTAGCTAAGTGATGGGCCCTTAATTGGCGAAGTCATCAGGGTCTAGTGTAAGTTTCTTTAGGAGTGGGAGAATCTGTACTGTCTTAAGGGATTCCTTGAGTTGGGAAGACATTTATAATGGTAAGTAGGGGTAAGCGAGCATCCCCAGGCAGCGCTTTATTGAAGGATGACCATAAGACTTCATCTTCATAAGAAGTGGCTTTGAGGAAGTTGGGGAGGTCAGTGATATCTGGGTGAGAAAAGGTTTAGAAAACTCACCATTATGGGATTCTCTTGGAAAGGGTGGGTGTAGGAGATAAAGTAGGCTTGGTGACATCAATGTGTTGTGGGTTCTTCTTTATTTTTTCCATAGGAGAAGTGGTTGATGGCTTTGCATTTTCTGTGAAGTGAGGAATAGGAGGGCCTACCAGGGGCTAATGCAGTGCTTGATTGTCTTGAACAGTGTTTCACTTTTTTGGTGGCGTCATTGATGGTGTTGGTATATTACCTTGGTTTGGCTGATGTATTGAGCTGTCTGCATGTTGCACGGAGAGACATCAGTAAAAAAAGTCCACTGAAATTCAGTTTTTCTACTGTTTTTGTATTGTTTATTGCCTTTAGCTTGCGGTTGCATGTTGCAAATGAGGAATGGATGTTCATTTAGCTTTCCAAAAAATTGTTGAAGTTTGTTCAGAAGGGTTTTGGCATTGGTCATCTCACCATAAGAGTCTGTGATTTTGTTTGATCCCACTGCCTTTAAGATCTCAACAATGCCCAAAATCTTGTTCTCAAAAAAGAGTTAAGAACAAAGTCTCTGGGAGGCTTCCAGGGGCCTAGAAAGAGCATGTGGGTTGGTAACGTCTCAACAATATAAAAAATCTCTTTAGGTTTATTATTGGACCTAGTGATTTCCTTGGCGAAGTACTTCACTTCAGCTTTTTTTATTTTCCGATGGTAAATATGGAGCTCCTTTTTATAGCGCTCCTTATCCTCTGGTAAGTACAGCTTACACCAAAATCTTTCAAACGTCTTACAGTGCTCTGGTATAGAGCTAAGGGCCTGATTTAGATCTCGGCAGCTGGAATACTGGGTCTTAAACGTGATGGATATATTACAATCTCCACAGGATATGATGGGATCGTAATACTGTGGAGAGGACATCCGTCACATTTGTGACAGAGTATTCCCCTCCGCCAAAATATACATCAGGCCCAGAGTTCCTTGTAAGACCAAGGAGCTGAAGGCCGTCTCAGTCCACGTATACCTGATCTAATGGATGCTACCTGGTCAGCACCCCTTAGATTATTATTAGATTATTTAACCAGGTAATACAACTGCATATCCAGAAGTTGCAGTCCACCTTTTTTTAATTTATTAATTTATTATGTATAACTAATAGTGGCCAAGAAAAAGTTATTGATATTCCTTCAGATATTTTGCAGGTCCTTTGGGTCGAAACTTAATGATACTATTAAATACAAATTTAGATTTTGGCACATGTTAACTAAGTTCACTCTTCCGTAAATTGTCAGAGGGAGAATTAGCCTGTTTTTATTTCATGTGTTTTTTTTTGTCTAGATTTCCCTTCAGGATCTGATCAATATTATGGAAAATATCAATCCCCCGGGCATCTCATTCAATTTTTGTCAGCGGTGAGGATGGTTTCAAAATTCCAGATCATGATCTTTGTTTTGTTCTGGTTAATAGCATAGCCTGCCAGGGACAACAATGCACTATTTGCTGAAACCTCTTTATAGATGGTTCGGGGTATTTAGTATTTATGATTAGATCATCTACTTACTGCACAACCATTTTTTCTGTGTCCGTGTTATTTCATTGTGTAAATGTGTGGGTTAAATAAATAGGTTAAACAGAATCAGCAAAAGAGGGCTGCCTAGATGCATACCACCTTCTTTTAGAATTTTCTAGGTCAATGGGTTATTTACCCATATTCTGGCAGAAGGATAAAAGTATAGTAATTTGATGGATTTTATAAAAGGCATAGGAATGCCAAAACATTTAAGGCAAGCCCAGTGGAATTTCTAACATACTTGATTGAAGGCCTTGAGTGCGTGGGCTGCAATAATTGTGAGGGGCAAATTAAAATGAGTGTCAAGATCTATAGTTCCGATACCCTTGTGAATCAACTCCTCTGAATGTCATCCTGGTATAAAACATTTCTGATCCCCATTAACTAGTTGTCCTTCACTTCCAGCAAGCCCTTTTAGACAATATTCTTGTAAAACTCTTATAGTCAGCATTTAATAGGGAAATATGTCTGTATGATTCACACCTGTCAGGGGTTCTCTTTTCTGGCTTTAAACAGTCGTAACCGCTTCCCAAGATGTTGGTGGTGATTGACTTTTATTCAGAATGCTAGTAAAAACCTCTTTATAAAGCAGGGCTGTTTGATTAATCAAGGACATATAGAGTTTCCCAGGAATGCCATCTGGGCCCTCAGCTGTCACTTTTCGGATACCAGAGGTGGCTATTTTTATTTCTTCTTCTGTAATTTCTTGTACAAATCCTGATCATGCAGATCAAGACTGGGAAGTTGTAAAGAGTCAAAACAGTTCTTGATTTCCTGATCGTTTGGATCCACGTGTTCCCTACATATGAACTAATAGAATATCAGAAAACCTTCCCCGGTCTTCTCATTTTGAATAAACAGGCGATCTCTGGGGAGCTCTGAATAGGTCAAATATTGTTATGGGTCTCTTGCATCTTGATTTTCCAAGCCAACAATTTATCCACTTTTCCCAATACTCATGGTTTTCTACATTTCTAGCTTGTCACTAATTATGTCTTTTTTGTTTCATTTTAGACCTACATTTTAATTTGAGCTTCTCTAGTTCAATCCTAATTGTTTCATATACAGATTCCCACTTTGGCTATATTAATTGTATTTCTAGGTTTCTAATTTCTGCCCAACTGATGTCACCAACTCTGAAAGCAAAGTTCCTGTATAAAGTCATATAACACCAAGGTGACTTGCAATAGCCTTATAATGTACAACCCAGTGTACCTTATTCCTCGTAATAAATGGTCATACCATCACAATAGCCACAAATCATTTAAATCCTTGGTGCCTTTCTCATTCCTATATAGCATATTGTCATTGTCATTGTTACATATTCTTAGTCAATGTCTGCCAATAGTTTCAAATGTTGTATTTCACAAAAAAGAGGTCTAACTGTGAATTATTTATCTTAAGTCTAAGTGCTGAATTCATTTGCAGGACATTCGGCTTCCATGAACAAATAAAAAACTTAAACACAGCATCTCATGTTTTTTTGTGCTGGTAACAAAAGGTTCTTTCACAATGAGAATACTGCTGTTAGACCATGCTTATTGAGATGTTGTCCCTGATATTATCATCACTGATGTCATTTAACATGTCATGAGTGATATAATGTGTGAGGTTATAAGAGGTGCGTAACAAGAGTACAAGTTAGAGTTAGCTGACTAAACTACAACTGGTGAATGCCAGTTTTTTTTCACTTTTTAAATGTTATCTCTTATCTCCTTTCATCTTCTAACTATAACGTCACTTTAACCTCTGGTTTATGAATTTCTGGGTTTTATCATATTCCTCACTTAGCATGTTTAAACATTCCTCTGATGGAAGTATACAGATCTGGCTGGGCACAAGGCTTGGCCTCTGGTCAGACCATGTGCCCAACATTCTGCAAGCATCCAACCTGATCCCCTCTGCACACAATTTGTAGTTGTGTGCAGAGGAGACTGGATGTACATCTTTACCTCTTTTTAACCTTTTTTTGTTTGAAAGTATTTTTTATTTTTAAAAATGTTTTTACAATGATGCTTTTTAACTGTTCAAATATTTTTCCTATTGTTTTTATTTTGAAATACAATATTATTATTTTTTTTTTAAATATGTACAAGACTTAGGGGGTCATTCTGACTCCCGCCGGCCGCGGTAACCGCGGTGCCGGCAGGAGCTGCCAGAATACCACTGCGCAGTCAGAAGACCGCCGCGGTTATTCTGTGTTTCCCGCTGGGCTGGAGGGCGACTGCCAGAAGGCCGCCCGCCAGCCCAGCGGGAAACCCCTTCCCACGAGGAAGCCGGCTCCGTATGGAGCCGGCGGAGTGGGAAGGGTGCGACGGGTGCAGTAGCACCCGTCGCGATTTTCAGTGTCTGCATGGCAGACACTGAAAATCTTGGTGGGGCCCTCTTACGGGGGCCCCTGCAGTGCCCATGCCATTGGCATGGGCACTGCAGGGGCCCCCAGGGGCCCCACGACACCCCTCACCGCCATCCTGTTCCTGGCGGACAAAACCGCCAGGAACAGGATGGCGGTGAGGGGGTCGGAATCCTCATTCCTCAGGGCAGCGGAAAACCGGCGGGAGACAGCCGGTTTTCCGTTTCTGACCGCGGCCATACTGCTGCGGTCAGAATGCCCTTGGGAGCACCGCCAGCCTGTTGGCGGTGCTCCCGCGGTCCCCGGCCCTGGCGGTCCATGACAGCCAGGGTCAGAATGACCGCCTTTGTGTTTGTGTTTCAAATGGTCCTGCATTGTCTTTACACATTTTTCTTTATTTGTGTCTCCAGAAGCTAGAACCTGCAGACATTGTTTACAGTATGTTGCATGATACTACATGTTCTCATCATCTTCCTCTTATTGCTGCTGTACTTCAAGTGGCGCAAGGTGCAAATTACTGTTTTGGCATTGATTTGTTTTTTGTCCAGCTGAAAACATAAAAAGGCTATAGGCCACTAATTCCCTTTCCAGCCTAGTGGAAGATGCTGCTGTTGCAGTTGATGGCAGCATTATCACATTGTCATCTTGTGATAGTTTAACATGTTCAGGGACTGTGGATGGAATTGTAGGTGGCTGCTGCTCTGGAGTTTGTACTGAAGCCATGATGGAATTTGATCTCTGGACAGCAATCTTCCTCTGCAAAATAACAGCACGTAACTAGTGTTCAAGAAATAGCTTTTTGTTTTTTCTAACACCTGTGGTCTTATTTTTTTAGTAGTGTACTGTGAGTACCCAACCAAATGATTGCTTTCATCTTGATTCTTTTTTAAGTTCTTCGGGTACCTTGGTGCTCCTCTGATACCAATAGAAACAATAATAGAGAGCTGGATTACTCTTGCAAGATCTTTTCTTCCTTTTCTGGGTCCCACTGAACCAAAAAAGCTGATTAGAAAGTGGCCTTTTTAAAGTTTGAGCCTAGGGATTTCCTGACAGGCCAAAATAAGTAAGACATTTTGTGCTTTTTATTGTAATTCCTGTTTTTTATGTGTCGCTGTACAGGTTTACCACAAAATGGAACTGCAGTACCAATTATTCCCAGTAAAATCACATCTGATTGGTTGGTGTGACTGGATTCGTGCAATGTGGAGTAGGCCTAGCCCTATTTCCTGCACTAGGCTTTTGGATATCACTTGGTTCACACTTTGTGCCAGTCGTCCTTATAATTTTTAACTTGCCTCTTTTTTGGGGTATTAAGCCAAAAATTACTTTAGAGAATGGCATCAGGAGACGATCCCCCTGAACATCAAGCCCCTGAAGATATGGAGGAGAAAAGCAGAAAGGCTTCTAGATCAATCATTTAGGAATTCCTCAAAATTCCACCTGGTGGGAAGAAGGTCTATGTGAAGAAAGTCACAAAGTCCATGCAAAATGTGGGACCTGGAGTTCAGTAGAGAAACGAGGAGAAAGTACTCTTTTGGTACTTCTAGAATGCATGAGCAACTCAATGCATAGCATTACCACTGGTTCAGAGCTGGGGACATCAACATCTAGCCCTTCTCTCCAACCTGTGGTGGTCCCTGGAGACTCATTAAACACACATAGAGAGGTGAGAGGTATACCACCCCACACTTCCTCCCAGTACAAACACTATCAGACACAAAAGGTGTAGGGGGAAAAGAGACGGTATGTTTCAAAAGTGACCCCGTCCAGTGATACTTGAGTTGCTTAGGTTAGATAGGGGGATCGACTTTTATGGAAGAGGTGGTCTCACACACTTAATAGTGTCATGCTTCATCATTGACTATCTCTATCCACTCTGATAGGACAATGCCACCAGGGCTTCTCAGTAGGTCTACACTGGAGGGGATTCAAAGATAAATACTACTGGATAAATGTGGGTTCCAGATAAGATAAATATACCTAGCGGACTACCTTTAATACAGGTGTCCGTGGGTATGGTTAAAAACGTGTCAACGGTTACTGTGAGTATAATGGCTCGCCCCATCGTCAAAATGCCAATATGTTTCTGATCTCACTGTGAGCTTGTTCTGGTCTGGGGCATTCTTCAAGACTCAGTATCCCTATTTGTGAGAGGTGAACTAACACCTTCCCTATCGTGTGGACATAGTAACACTGAAGTCCTTCCTGAGTAATAAAGTAGCCAACTAGACATATGCATAATACTGCCGTACACACTACGTGAACATGCATGGTGGAAAACACTGCAAACGCTGGTGCCTAAAAAGTGCTAACCATGTTCACCAATACATGCGTCCTGTGCTATCTAAGTACAGGTCGTACTATTTGGGCCAAGGGCCATGTGGTTTGGCTGAAGGCCATCCTGAAAGTGTACTTCCCACTTTGTAACTGGTCGCCTTACCTCAGACTTTAGCGTTACAGGTTTCTGGTCTGGGAATAGGACAATGTCCGTTATTGTCACACACTGCAGAAGAAAAACAGAATGAGAGACAAACAACTAAAGTAGGCAACGGCAGGCTATGTCATGATACTAATTGTTAGACCATTAACTTCTCATGATCATATTTAAAAATGAAACCTTTACTTTGAATAAGATATTCAATATGTGTATTCGTCCTGTGTGATCAAAACACTATATATAGCATCTTTGCCTTATTTGCATGTAAGAACAGTATAACATTTAACAGAATGGCATACAGACCTAATCTATCCCCGGTTTTTCTGCAGCACAGTCCACACAGCCTTCTTCTATGATTCTTGAGATCACGACCAATGCATTGGGGTTTATGGTTGCAGAGCCATCCTTTAGCTGAAACATTTAGGCAAATATCTGTGTTTTGTATAAATCACATTATTGTACAATGTGGTTTAAGAAACCAAAGTCTCCCTTTAACCGTTTTCTGGAGTGAGTTGATTTGACTTAGTTATGCTAGGCTTTGTTCCATGAGCAAACTATTATCTGTATTAATGCTTTTCCACACCAAAGGGGAAACTGTGAACCACAGTTAAAGGTGTTGTGGGAAACATTTTAAGGGGCTATGTTGAATGTCCCAAATGTTATTTAGAAAAACAATAACAAACAAAAATGGCATTCATATGAAAGGTAAATGTACACACTACTATAAAGACAACACTACCATCAACATAATTGCTCAACATTAAGAAGGGCTTTGTTCAGCCACCTGAGCATGGTCAAAATCTAAGGTGTGGGGGCTCTTGGCCATGGGGCTAGATGGGGAACCAGGTGAAAGACATGGCCAAAGGACCATCTAGAACTCACTAGGTACGTCTGAAAAACAGGCTCTATACTACGATGCTAAGCCTGTCCTAAAGGATCATTTGTCAAGTCAGAATTTCTGACTAGAGGCAGGGTGTGGCTCAACTCCAAGACTTGCTGAGAATAGCCAGAGTGTTTGCATTGTAGGATCTGGCCACAGGGGGGATAAGTGCAGCACATGGTCAGAGTCATGTGCCTCATCCATAGCCTGCTGCACTCTGCTGAAGGCTGTATTGCCAGTGGCCCAGTTCGCGTCGGCTTTAGTGACTCGCAGATTGTGATTTTTAGTGACTCGCAATTTGCATTAATATTCCTGAGACAGGTTGCAATTTGTGACCCATTAGGAATTGCTAACACTCACAGGGATCGTGGCCTGCTGGGGGCAGCAGACCACCATGTCTGTGACTGCCCTTCCTGTTTGCGACTGGCTTATCACCTACTTGAAGTAGGCAGTAAACTGCGATTGTTTTGCAACTGTATTCTGGTCACAAAACAATCGTACATCCCTCTGCGACTCGCTATTAGGAAGGGACACCCTTGGCACGACCCTCCCTAATGGTGACTCGCAAACCGTATTCTGTGACTCAGTAATAGGTTACCGGCTCACAAAATAGGGTTTGTACATGCCAGAAGCCGATTTAGCAGTCGCAAATGGGCTGCACCTCCATTTGCGACCCCTAAAAACAGTAATACATCTGGCCATTTTCCCCTTAAACTCCACACTAGATACCTTTCAGTCCCATGCGCCCCAGCTTAGGTAGACACTATAAGACATTCTTGTTTTGGGTTAGGGGTTTCAAACACCCGGACATATTTATTTATATGCAAAATTACAGAAAAACATCACATTCCCATGATTAAACGCAGTAACCCATCATATTTTGCAACTTTATTTACATGTGTTGATGCCTAACCTTAACAGGAAGGCTAATACATTATTTTTACCTAACCATATTCAAACTTGTTCTTGCGTATCCATGAACTGGCCTTCAAGTGAGAGCATGACAATCTCAGTGTCTCCTGCTCTGGAACCTCCCTTTCCCCATCAAAATGTACCTGGATGGGTCCCTTGTTAGGGGAGGACCCCACCGACTCACATTCCCTCCCAAGATATGCCTGTGAAGGAGGCCCTTCTGCCCGCTATACCTATCTTGGGCACCCATTACACCCATCATTATCCCCCCAAAGGCCTGTGCTAGCTTGGCGACCATTGCACCTGCGCGGGTATTTGGCAAGAAGGACAATATGCTAGCTATTGCTCCCAAACCCCGCTCCCCTGGAACCTCCATTCGACTTGCTGCCAGCACCCCTTGTAGTGTCCCGTGACACCACTGTTATGTTCGTCTAAAAGGAAAAGGATACCTTCTATGGACCGAGCTGTCCAACCAATCATGACCTCATGTGCTTCAGGCCAACATAGTTCACCTACTATCTGGTATCCCCCATCCCAGTTCATTTACGCTACCGAGGATGATGAATCAACCAGGCCAGCATGTTCTCTAGGAACATTTAAATTTCCAATCTTTGACAAGTGAAATCCATCCTGTAAGAAAAAACGCTCACCTTTTATGCAGCCATGAGGGATGGACCACAGCCTGGTCGACCTGAACAACTTAACAATTTTATTATTCATTCACTTCACGGAGTAGTTGAGTGCTCTGACTGAATTACCACCCCTCCACTGCAACTGTGGGATGATATTGGGCCATGCTAGTAGAGCATGTGGAAATTTCCTTGCGAGACAAACAATCTCAACGTTCACCAGTTCAAACAAGTCTTTCCTGCCAATGTGCACCAGATCGTTGCCACCAAGGTTCACTATAATGACCCCGGGGGGCGTATACCCCATGGGCAACATTTTATCCAGTGAAGATCTCAAGTGGCGATAGAGGCTTGAAAATATGCCCCTTAGTGTAAACCCCTGTGTCTGAGCTGAGCACTTCTCACTTAACCCTCCTGACTGGTAAAACAGTCCTAAAAATGCCACAAAATAAAATTGCCAACGCAAGTGAAATTGCACAAAATGCCTGCCCTGGATGATCCAAAATTCTTGATGTGTGCGACTTTTGGAGAGGTCCCGTGGGAGCGAGGCGGAGTCTGTAGAGCAGGGCAGTAAGCGGGAAACAGACACCAGCTTGCAGCCTCACACCCCCTTTTATGGGGGGTGGCTTGCTATGTCACGAAGGAAAGTGACCCCGGAAGCACTATGCTTCCGGAGGTGCATCCACTGGCCACGCCAATTGTTGCCTGCCTCATTGCGAGGCGCGGCACATCACCCCCAGCTCCAGCCATGGAGAGCCGGCATATGTGCGGCTCCCCCCGATTGGGGAGAGCCTTTTCCAAAAGCCTGTTCCTGACTAGCATTATGCACCACTATAAAACACATCAATGAAGTACCAAGGAGTGTTGCTCCAACAATAAATGAGTGCAAACAGTAAGAACCAAATTAGGATAAAAACCTCACCACGCTCCACTGTAACCATACTTTTAGATAAAATAAAATAAAATAAAGACAGAATATCCTCAAACAATAATTCGTAGTGCTATATAAAAAGGAAAGAACATATTTGAGAATATTCACTTCCCCTTCTAAGGAGTCCTAGATGCACTTATGAATGAGACCAGTGAATTTGTCACAGCATCATGGAAGGTAAAACTGAAGAGCTTGAAATATTTTCGATTAGATTATCCTGAACACTTTGTGAAGAATAAAATATGAAACAGGAAGCAGTCATCCTATCTCCATTATCCTGGCCCAAAAAATAGGGAGTGAAGATGAATTACGTGATTGGTTTTGACTGTGGCTCACTTTAGTTGAAACTGCTAGGCATCATGTTTTGTTCGTGTTTGTTTAAGGTGTCAATAAAATAAAATAAACTTTTAACCAGCTGTTTGGGGCAGTGTTGCCCATCTTCTGGGGAAAGAGTAGCTCAAGGATATGTAAGGTTTTCCCTGGAGAACTGCTCCTATCAAATAAAGTTCTACACCGGTAAACAGACCACATTGAAAAGTTCAAGTTCATTGTATTAGTTTGCTGTCACGGAAATTAGGCAATACAAACCACATGCCACAATAAAAACAAAGGGTAATAATTTGTAAGAATACATAAAATCCACACTGAAAACCACTATTACTCACATACAATTAAGTCCCTCTAATTTAATTTTTTAAGAAAAAGAAAAAATATATAAGCCGGGGCAATAATCAATAAGCATACACAACTGTATGTGTTAAGATGAGTGCAAAACAAAAATACTCATAAACCATGCTAAAATAAATACTTTACCCCGCTCCAACCCTAAATTAGAAATCCAACAACTTTTGCAGCCAACCCTCCCCAACCTTTAAAAAAACACATGAATACTATAATGATCAATGGTAGAAGCAGAGAAAATGTGAATTTGACAAGACAGATAGTGCAATATAGCAAACTATGCATTAAAACATTAATTTAGGTGAAACTTTGTCTATTACCCTCAGATGATGCAGACCGTCAAAAAAGTTCAACCCTACATAAAAAACACACCTCTTTAGCTAAAAACGGAGCAATAAGAGCAGAATAACTCTATTGCTACACCCCCTCGATAAACACTACTGAGCAAAAAATGCTAGTCACATTATTGTGGTAGAGTACAGAGCAGCTCACCGGCTACAATAGTAAAAAATGTTGCCAGAGCCCAGCAGACCCCATATTATTACAGTGCAAAATTATATGCATTAAGTCGCTAATACGATGGACCTGCATCTCTCTGAAAACAGGCAATAGTAAGCCTTTTATTGTGTTAGTAAAAGAAGCACAGAAAACTATAAGATGTGAAAATTATAAAACATCAAGGTTACAAAAAGGGCAAAGATTCCTGTCACTCCCTCTCCGGATGGACCTGACTCATTTTATAAAAGGGGGAACCTGGCCCAACTGAACCTTCAGAGCCCATCTGTTCACAGATCTACTCTTGATGTCCCTCAAATAAGGTTGAATTAGACACAATAGTCAACTTCCACTAAGTGCTGCAGACTACCTCTCCTAATCAAGCCAATTGAATCACTATAGAGGGAGTGCTCTTTATTTAAGCATTTTAATGTTTGTTTCTGTTGGAGAACTGACATGGCTGCGGGGGAATACCAAGTGCGCAAATTCAAAGACACTTCCACAGTTTATTTGTTCTTTAGCCATAGACTCTTAGGTTTCCCCTTGCAGCGGAAGTAATATAAGGGGCCACACAGAGTCTGTATCCGATTTCAACAGACCTACCCAGTAACTGGGAAACCTCCAACTATATTTGAAAAAGTATTAGTGAGGCCCAACTCTAATCTGAGCGCACTACTCACTGAGCCTGTTGGTAACCCCAACCATTTTTTCCAGATGGTAGTTTCAACAATTTTCAAGCATTTATCATCTTTATGTAACAAACTCTCACTCCCCTAGAGTAAAATAGTGACTATGTTTGCATTATATGAGTCTCTCAACACGTCAACTGACTTGTGTTCCAAAGCTGAATCTACTCTCTGGAGTGAGCCTGCGATTACCTTAGCCCATGAATCCTGTAAAGAGATGTCACCACCAAAGTCTAGGCTATGGTTAAATAACACACTGAGGCATCTATATTCCTTAACCCACTCCATTTGCACACCATTCAGCCATCATCTGAACGTCAGGGGAAACCTTTTACATTTTGAAAAAATCATTACCTTCGTTTTGGCTGTAATAATCTTTAGATCATTCCCCTTACAATTCTGAGAAAAGACGTCCTGGTGCCACTGCAGCCCCACCGGTGTATGATCTAGTAACACTTTTTCATCCGCATAATCAACGCAGCTATGTGTTCTGCGCCCAGCTTAGGAGGGAAAGCCCTGACCTGCCTTAAACCCTCCAAAGCATCTGTTATAAAGATTGAGAACGGAAGCGGGGCCACGATTCACCCCTGTCTCTACCCATTAGATGTCTTAATCTTTTTGGACAGGCCCCCATCCCCTCAAAGTTCCACTCTGGTCCGGGAGCCCTCATGCTATTGGACTATCAGCTTCAAGAGTCCTGGGTGACATTTCCATCTGCCCATTTTCCCCCATAAAATAGCTCTGTTTACCGTGTCAAATGTGGAAGACAAATCAATCTAAACTACATACAGGGGCTGGTTCCATAAAAGGGCATAATCCTCCACCAGCAATTTCAGTACAATGCTGCTGTCCATGATTAAGCACCCTTTCTGAAATCCCATTTGAGTTAGAGGTACAATTCTAACTGCACTTAACCAATCTTCCAAAAGGCCTAACAGATGCCTTGCAAAAATGTTACTCCTAATATCCAGTAGGGTAATCAAACACTACTAAGATGGCTGTGCCCTAACACCCTTTTTAAAAAGTGGTACCCTAAAACTCCCTTTTCAAGTTTCTGGCAAATTTTGACCCTCAATTATTTCTCCAAACAATGTAGCTAAGGTCTGTGCCACAAGGAGAGGGTTACATTTAAAAATATCCACAGGAATGCCGTCTGGACCTTGCGTCCTGGAGCTTTTCAGGTTTTAATCACCACTTCAGTTTCTTTAACAGTCAGAAGTGGAATACACTCAGCCGAACCCGTGACTTGTAGGCAACCCTATCACCTTCTTTAGTTCTATAAAGGTCTTAGATGTAGCTTACACAAGCTTCTTTGGCTATTGACACCACTGTAATGTGTGTGACCAGCCCAAGAATAGAGTTGGAGATGGTCCAAAAGCCCTTACGGTTACCAATATGCAGGAAAGAGATAGCCCAAACCTGTAGGCTCTCTTTCTCCTTTCACTCAATTTGTGACATTTCCTTTCTAAATGCTTTCCTATGTTGTTTAATCAAGCTCTCCCTACATTCCCTACCTGCTCTAAACGCCTCTCCTATGTTCCTATTAAGCAAAACTTTGGTCAGTGAATTTTCCATACTATAAAATCCATCCTAACCCCGCCCCTTACCAGGCCTGCAGCCACCTAATCCCTTATAGAGGAAATACGTTTTTTAAAAGCCTTTACTGTGTAATGTAAGAGTGCATTCAGTTGCTTCATAAGTAGCCCCATAAGACCATTTTAATGCCATTTTAATTTAGCTGACCACACAATTCTACGCCCCTTTTTGCAATGCAAGAGCCAGCTATTAGACTGTCTCTCCCTTATCTTAGTCCCCCTAAACAATGTGAGGACAAGGGGCATATGAACACTACCCCCGAGGTCACCTCCAAAAAAATCCTTCACAATGCCAAAATACTTGACGGATATTGCCACATAATAAATCAGAGAAGTTACCCTCCCATTATGAAACGTCAGTCGAGCCAGCTGATCTCCACGAACACCTCCTGTTTATTATGGTCATATTACAACTGTTAAGTAGGGTCTCCAAGTGCCTGCCGGACCGATCTCCTCTCTGACTTCCCAAGACCTGTTACAGAATATTCAAAGCCATTTCTTTATCCCTATGGTTGAGGTCCCTTGTCTGCCACGAAGGGATTTTTACATTAAAGTCACCCATCAAAAAGAAAGGGTACACAAGTAAAAAGCCCTTGAATCTGGCCCACCAAAAGTGCCAATTCCTGGAATAAAATATTGTTACCAAATTTCGGGGAGAAATATATGTTAATGAGAATCAGGTCAGGTGATCCCATTTGGACCCCTCTACACTGATCAGGGCAACCCTTTTAGCCCCCCCCCCCCGCCTGTCATAACAACTGAAAAGTTTGAAGAATTACCAGATAGGACAGACACCACAACATCATGCATAACAGAAACCAAAAAGACAAGGCCCCAGCAGATCTACCTAAATACCCCTCAACTGCTTTTAAACTATATAAAAGCACAGTTAGGGAACCCACAGTCCTCTGATTCTCAAGAGTCTTCAATGGCTGCTATCACCACTTTATTGACCTTGATGACCTGCAAAAGTGATGCCATGTTCCTTTTCAAGCCGGCTATGTTACAGGACAAAATATTGCCCCCCTCTATCACCAGGGTTTTTGAAAAAGAGGTTTTGAAAGCTCCCTTTTTGCATTGACAGACCCTGCTATCAAGTTCCAGTCCTGCTTTTCATATGGTTACACCCAGTTAGTGAACATTTGCCTGCCCTCCTCTGTTTTCACCAGGACCTTGCCCACCCGGCCCTCTGCAACCAAAGGCAAGGGACCATGATTAGGGATGAAGAAAAAGGACCCCCATCTGACACCCTGTCTCTTGGTGGCTGTTAACTGAGATGGTGGGGAAGCCTGCAACAGGGTAGGGGACACATAGATATCAAAGCCTGCCCACCTGAGCTCACCTGAGAATTTCAAAACTTCTCCCGCCACCACCATGGAGTAAATTGAATACAAAAGCCAGGTCGTAAATAACTCCCAGGATTTCAGATGAACCACCAAGAAAATATCCTTCGTAGAAATTTTCGTCAGCTGAGGGATATAGTGCAGGATACTTAAAACACAAGATCTATTGAGCAATCCTTCTAATTCTGAATAAGCAAAAATGTCTACAAATTGGAGGACCCAGACAGCATTATCAGTAGAATTTGTTGAATTAGCAGCAGATTCTAACCCCAGCCAACTGTCCCCCTCCAAACCGTCTTTCCCCACTCCAGCTCTGGCAAAATCAACCTTATCCACATTGGCAGCTCAGCACTACCTAATGTCCGACACCCTCCCTGCTCAGCTAACATTGAAGCAGGGCTATAAGGTGCTGCACCATGGCGAATCGTGGCTGAGTCAAGCGGCACCACAGTAGCGGTTGATATACTTGCATCTTGAAATTTAATCTTTCTTGTTCTTTTCTTAGATATCCTCTGAACGTTCCTTTTTACCTTCTTTTCAATACTCGTTGTTTGTTGTTAGTTAACTCCCTTCCATGCTCCAGGCCTGACTCCTGGGTTGTAGCTTCGGGAGTGTGCCTCATAGCTTTGCTGTAAATCTGAAACACTGCAGTGTTCCCCTGGAACCAGGACAGGGCCAGCGGGGATAGCCTCAGTATTAATGCCCTCATGAACAGATAACCTTTCCTCTATAAACAGGGCTTCCAGATCACTTAGGGCCAAGGACTGATCACAACTTTTTCTTGTTTATGAGGCCTAATCCTAGGATCCCCCGCTTGAGTAACCACATCTACAATGCAAGTAACAAAGCTCTTTGCAGAAGACTTTTACTCTTCTTCAGTCCCTTTAGTTGGCAGATTATTCGATATTACTAATAAAATATCTAAAATATGGTCAAAACTGTCCGTGTTCTTTCCTAATAGGGACAGAATAGATGGCAAAATATGGTCAAAACTCTGCAGGGATCTCAAAAAGGAAAGATAATCTGCGGAGATATTCACTGGGGGATTCAGCATTAAATTAGGAGAACCAGACAAATGAACATGCTCCAATGCTGTATGGCTGGGAGTGCTCAAATACAAGCCCGTAGACTATTTATTCTCCATTAGCATATCAGAGGGAACATCCATCCTCTCATCTCCCCCTGGGGACATCGGATTAAATGATCCAGTAGCATGTAATCCAAACTTAGAGAAATTTGAGTGGCCAGTGGAACATATGAGGCCTCAATAGCTTCCCCCCTGATTATACATACAAGGGGGACTCCGCCCCTGGAGAACATCATGCTGCTCCACCTGGGGGTGCCCTTTGTACTTGAGTGGGAGATGGAGTAAGAGACCTCCATTGCTCTACCTCCTTAATCTTAGGGGGGGGGCTCACCTTCTTATTTGCCGTCACCAATGGAGATGAATGTACCACTTCTCCAACCTAGGAGTTGTCCACTGGTAATTTCTGAAAAACAACTGATATTTTATCCCCACCTCTTCACCTTCTCCCCTCTTTTTAAGTATTGCAAAATTGGGGGCACGGTTCCTCAGTGGGTTGGCTTTGGTCTTCTGACATAGCCTGGCAGTTAGTTTACGGCCTGACCTTAATTTTTTGGCAGTCATTTTTACCAAAATTATGGGCTGCATTGAAAAGGGTAGATAGAGTTACATTGCACTCGACACAGAAACAGCTTTTGTGGAAGTCTTTAATATTTTTTGTGCTAAAGTGCACAAATAGTCCTAAACTTTGACTCATTCACATTTCCTTCATACTGAAGTCTTTTGTGAAGATTAGGAAAGGGGCAGTCAAAAAAAAAACTCTCGCCATAACAGCCGAACCAGTGGATAGATTTATGCTGTATTTGGATGAAGTCAAATTACTTGGTCCAACATATGATCCTTTTTAGGTTCTTCAAAATCTCTTCAGTGCTTTTAACAAATAAAGTAAAACAAAGTGAAGGCCTTTGTTATGAGTGGCCTGTTAATTACGATTGGCCCTGTAACATAAAAATGGAAAAGCCATTGGAACCTTGAACCCATAAGAGCCTCAAACCCATAATGAGCAAACTTTCTTGTGGCTTCTGCCTGTTTCCACTCCATAACATGGATCTGGCTAGGGTCAAAGCTGTCAGCTTTGTACCTGGGGAACCCAGTTTGAGACTGGCCTCTGCTCAACCTTCTGTGATTTTGGGCAAATCCATTCCTATAAAACAAAGAAGGAGTGACTTTGTGTAATGTAGTAGGGGGCTTATGTAAAGCCTGCAATACCTTTGGTGGAGTTGGAGCTAAATAAAAAAACTGCTGAGAGGTTCACAAAGAGGTAAAAGCAAAGCCTTAACATAAGGAATGTTACTGTTTAATAATCCGGGCAAGTACACACAATTGTCTTGCATCTTCATTTACTAAAAGGTTCATATTTAAACATTATGGCTCTCATTACAACCCTGGCGGTAAATCCCGCTTTCCGCCGGTCAGAAGACCGCCAACATACCGCTGCGGCCGCGGAATTCCGCTACAGGTATTACGACCCACAGTTCAGAATCCGCCACAATACAGACACCCACACAAGTCCGCCACACCAAAGGTCAGTGATAAACTGGCGATACCAAAACTGACACCGTCACGCCAACAGGAATTCGCCTACAGTATCACGACCCACGAATCAACGCGGCGGTCTTTCAACCACGGTATTCCATTGGCGGTACACACCGCCGCGCTCAAAATACACACACATTTACAAAACACAACCACATTGGACAATTCGAAATACACACACCACACCCACACACCCAATCCAATATAAAGCACACACCCACATCACCCACAAACCCTTACTATCAAACTTTTGAAAGAAGGACAGAGAGAGACACTACCGAAAACAACACCAGCATTCACATACACACAACATCATCACTTACACAACATCCACGCACCTCAAACAACACACAACAACACATCCCCTCACACATCACAACCAACACCACCTCACACGTCACCCACACCACATCATGGCACCTCAAATACACCCCAGGTTCTCTGAGGAGGAGCTCAGGATCATGGTGGAGGAAATTGTCCGGGTAGAGCCACAGCTATTCGCATCACAGGTGCAGCAGACGTCCATTGAAAGGAAGATGGAGCTATGGCGCAGAATTGTCGACAGGGTTAACGCAGTGGGACAGCATCCAAGAACACGGGATGACATCAGGAAGAGGTGGAACGACCTACGGGGGAAGGTACGTTCCGTGGTATCCAGACACCAGATTGCTGTACAGAGGACTGGCGGTGGACCACCACCTCCTCCCCCACAACTAACAACATGGGAGGAGCAAGTCTTGGCGATCATGCATCCTGAGGGCCTTGCAGGAGTAGCAGGACGACTGGACTCTGGTAAGACATATCTTTACTACTTTATCCCCCACACCCCACCTGCATGCCATCACATACCCCCACCCCTACCCTCACACCCATCACCCCAACAACCCACAGATACCCCACTAACACAACTCACACATCCCAAAACCAAGCCCTGCATGTAACTCCAATACATGGACACCCATCACCAAAGCATGTCCAGTACAAAGACTCACTCATGCCCCTAAATCACCAATCACGTAAGCACCAAGCCAATAATGCAAGCACTGAAGTAGAGGGTCACTCACCCATTGCACAAGATGGCACACACAGATACAATAACTATGTATTTACACCCCAACAGGACCCATACCCAACGTCACCGGACAGGAGGTGCCAGACATATCCAGTTCCCCCACAGAAGAGACCCACAGTGATGACAGCAGCTCTGCACACCTGGATCAAGATGACCAGCCCGGCCCATCAGGGACCTCGGGACAGTCGGTTCCCCTGACATAGTCACAAACCACCAAAGAGCCTCCCACCTCAGGAAACACCAGCACAGCACCCACCCAGCAGGCCCATCCCTCTGCCCACCACTACAGGGAACTCAGGCAACCCCACTAACACAGGACGATCAGGGACCTGGGGGCAGTGGCAGTGGGCACACGGCTCAGGGGACAGAGGCACAGGATAACGGGGAAGCTGGGAGGACTGCTGTGCAACAGGGGGAGGACAGGCCCAGGGAACCCACTTTCCACGAGGCACTCTCCAACATCATGGGAGCTTACCACCCTTCCCAGGAGACAATGGGCACAGTACTGGCCAAGTTTCAGGAGACCCAGCGGATGCAGGAGGAACACTACCTGGGGATCAGGGAGGACTTGAAGTCCATTAACACCACTCTGCTCACCATTGCAGGGGTGCTGGCAGACCTTCTCAACACCATGAGGGACACAGCGGGACACAAACGGGCCCCTGACACTAGCTTGGACGATGAACAGCCCTCCACCTCCACCGGCGCTAGTGGACAGGAGGCACCACCACCGGAACAACAGGACACCAGCACCCCACCCCCTAAGATCCAGGAACAAGACAGAGAACATTGCCAAGACCCCCGCCAGGAAATAAGACCCCCCTGAATGTCACCCTTCTGTCCCACTATGTCACCCTGTCCATCCTTAAATTGCCATTGCTCCACTTCCTATGCCCCTTTGGACAATGCACCTGTGAAGCAAATAGACTGGACTCTGCCATGGACATACCTCCACCATCACCCCAGCCCAGGTTACAACCCCCTCCACTTATTTGCACAGCAATAAACACACTTCAATCACAAAACAATCTGGAGTCAGTCTGTGCTTTCACAAATGTGTAATTGCAATATCTATGGAATATAGCAATGTCAATGTACTTGTGCACATACCAATGTTACACAGCTGTAGGCCAGGAGTAAACATAGCAGAGGGCATAAACTGGGACCCTGATCTATGAAATGGAAGGTCAAAGTGACAAGTCAGTGTCCATACACTGAGTGAAAATGACAGACTTATGCTAGCTCCAACAATAGTATGAGATGTGGGAAGCAGTGACATCTTCTTACCTGTGTCTCACTGGAAGTATTGCATGATGATGTTGTTTCGGTTGTAAATATCCTCTTCTTCTGCCTCCTCTTCTTCACTGTCCATAGGCTCCACAGCTGCCACAAGACCACCATCTGGCCCATCTTCCCGCAGAAAAGGCATCTGGTGTCGCAAAGCCAGGTTGTGCAGCATACAGCAGGCCACGATTATCTGGCACACCTTCTTCGGTGAGTAGTATAGGGAACCACCAGGGAATCTGGACTTCAGGAGGCTGAAGGTGCGTTCGATTATCCTCCTAGTTCGCCCATGTGCCTAATTGTAGCATTCCTCTGCCCTTGTCCTGGGATTCCTTCACTGGGGTCAGTAGCCATGACAGGTTGGGGTAACCAGAGTCACATGCAAATGTCGAGGGACAACTGTTAGACACACACTAACCCCTAGGGACAACCTCATACCCAGACACCTATGTCAACTGTATTGGGACCTTGGCCTCACCTATTAGCCATACATGGTGCCTCAGGAGTTGCCTCTAAGGGATGCTGCTATTTCTCAAAACGTAAGCGTCATGCACAGATCCAGGATACTTGGCATTGACATGGGAGATGTACTGGTCTGCCAAACACACCATCTGCACATTCATCGAATGGTAGCTCTTCCGGTTTCTGTACACCTGTTCATTCCTGCGGGGGGAGGACAAATGCCACATGTGTTCCATCAATGGCATCAATGATGTTGGAGATATGTCCGAGGGCATAGAAGTGACCTTTCACTGTGGGCAAATCCTCCACCTGAGGGAAAACGATGTAGCTGCGCATGTGTTTCAGCAGGGCAGACAACACTCTAGACAACACGTTAGAGAACATTGGTTGGGACATCCCTGATGCCATGGCCACTGTTGTTTGAAAAGACCCACTGGCCAGGAAATGGAGTACAGACAGGACCTGCACTTGAGGGGGTATCCCTGTGGGATGGCGGATAGCTGACATCAGGTCTGGCTCCAACTGGGCACACAGTTCCAGGATTGTTGCACAATCAAGTCTGTATGTGATTATGCTGTGTCTCTCTTCCATTGTCGATAGGTCCACCAGGGGTCTGTACAACGGAGGATGCCGCCATCTCATCACCTGCCCCAGCAGACGTGCCCTATGGAGGAGAACAGCGAGCAGAGAGTCATCCAACACTGAGGTATCACAATGTGTGTTTTGCAGAAACGTTATTAATCCGCAATGTCCCGGTATCTGTCTGTATTCCCAGCATAGATAGGTGTGACGCAGTTATTATCCATCCCATGTGGCCTCCTAAAATAGCGTCTGCCTGACCTGTAAGGTGGATATGAGGTAACTGCGCTGGTGTTGTACACCGTCGCCAAGGGCGGTCGAATACCGCGGCGCAATTCTGCATTGGTTAACATTGGGCCCTATGGGTCCCAGGAGCCAATGACGATGTACGCCGGCTGTGATGGTACACACCGCCGCGGACGTGACTGCCAATTTCTGTCTGTTCACTCACTTGATACCTGACCTTCAACAGGAGAGGACCTACACTGCAAGTGCTGCTGTGACCTGTGTCTGGAAGCGACAATGGCTACAGTGTCTGGGGAAAGGGCCTCTGCCTTCACTTCGGAGGAGTTGGAGAAACTAGTGGATGGGGTCCTCCCCCATTTCACGCAACTGTATGGTCCTCCAGACAAACAGGTGAGTACACTGTGAGCATGCTGCATGGGCAATGCCTGCTTTGAGTGGTGTGGTTGGAAGATACATGGGGGGGCTGAGGCCTTCATGTGCGGATGCTGAGTGTATGTGCGTCAGGGCATGGGTGGGAACTGGTGGGCAATGAGTATGACGGTCCGGACGGGTGAGTAATTTCCTTTCCCACTGTACCATTCCTCTAGGTCAGTGCCCACCAGAAGGAGGGTATTTGGCGTGCCATCGCCAAGGTCATCCGGACCCTCGGGTCTACCACAGACGGAGCACCCACTGCTGTAAAAGATGGGAGGACCTGCACCGGTGGAGCAAGAAGACGGCGGAGGCCCAGCTGGGGATGACCTCCCAACGTGGAAGGGGTGCCCGTCGCACCATGACCCCCCTGAAGTCCCGGATCCAGGCGGTGGCGTATCCGGAGTTGGATGGGCGTTTCAGGGCATCACAGCAGCAACAAGGGGGTGAGTACACTCTCATTCAGCTGACTCTGCGTGCATAACAAGGTGTCTGGGTGGGGGAGGTGGGCAGTGGGTTACCCTAGGCCAGGGCAAACTTGGTAGGCAAGGTCCCTAGTGAGGCAGGCTATGTTGCACCCCAACCCCACTAGTGGTAAAAGCCATCTACACCTAGTCAGGCTCCTGTGACTTCCAGGTGTGCAGCAATTGGGCTTAGGCCTCGTACCCCATGGTCTGGTGAAATTTCTAGGAACTGTTAGTGCATGGCGTAGTGCAGAGGGCTGCTCCATGTGTGTTGTGTCCGCCAACGGTAGAGGTGTTGCATGCACTGAACATGTTTTTCTTCTGTCTTTCCCCCACCTTTTTGTGGTCTCCCTGTTCTTATGTACAATAGCATCATCAGGTGGAGGAGCATTGGCACCGGAGCAGGAGGGAGCTGCAACCCACTTGGCCCTGGAGGGTGAAGCAATGGAGTCTGAAGCCACCAGTGGGACGGAGAGCAAGGGGAGCTCCACGGCGGGGACAGGAGCAGACACCAGTGACAGCGACTCCTCCTCTGATGGGAGCTCTCTTGCGGTGGCGGGCACCTCTTTGCCCACCACATCAACAGGTACAGCCGCCACCCCTCCTACCAGCACCGTCCTCCCAGCAGCCCCTCAGCGCGTGTCCCGTGCCTGCTCACCCTGGAGGGTGGGGATCTCCTTCGCCCCAGGCACCTCAGGCCCTGCCCCAGTGAGCCCTGCTGCCCTCAGTGAGGAGGCTATTGACCTCCTGAGATCCCTCACTGTTGGGCAATCTACCATTTTGAATGCCATCCAGGGTGTTGAGAGGCATTTGCAACAAACAAATGCATACCTGGAGGGCATTCATTCTGGGCAGGCGGCCCTACAGAGAGCATTTCAGGCTCTGGCCTCAGCACTGATGGCAGCCATTGTCCCTGTTTCCAGCCTCCCCCTCCAACTTCCTCCACCCAGACCCAATCCCCTGTACCTCAGCCTATCCCAAGCACACCATCAGACCAGTATGCACACACATCAACACACAAAAGTGGCTCCGGAAAACATAAGCACCACACATCCCACAGGCACTCACACAAGCACCATCCCCATGCAGACACAGCAACATCCACTGCCTCCACTGTGTCCCCCTCCTCCACGTCCTCCTCCTCCCTCCCTGTCTCATCTCCATTCACACCTGCATGCACTACATCCTCAGCCACAACCTCCATCACCAGCACGCCCATCACCACACACCGCTTACGTGCAATCACCACCCCCCACTACCATTCACACATCCCCTGTGTCCTCTCCCATTGTGTCTGTGAGCCCTCCTCACAAAGTACACAAACGCAGGCACACACCCACCCAACAGCCATCCACCTCACAACAGCCTCCGGCCCATGCACCTTCACCCAAATTCAGCAGATGTACACCTCCTACAACCACTACCTCTTCCTCCACTCCCAAACCCCTTCCATCTTCCCATCCCAGTGTGTCTAAAAAACGTTTCCTGGCAACCATTGACCTCTTCCCTTCACCACCCTCCCCCCGTCCTTCCCCTAGGGCCAGGCTTTCCAGGTCCCAGCCCAGCACCTCAGCCACCAAATCCCCATGTACAGTGGTGCCAGCAACTGCGGGGTCATCGAGTGCGCCACCCATCAGGGCTGCCAGTGTGCCACATAGCGAGGGCAAGGACATTCTGCCACCTGTCAAGGTGAAAAAGCTGCCCACATCCCAGAGGGAGAAGCCGAACACTACCAGCCACCAAGGGCTCAGCAAAAACAAAAGGGGATAGTGGCAAGACAACTGCGGCACCATCAAAGGTCGGGAAGGGCCAAAAGCAGAAGAGCAGGTGAGGAGAGGGCATGGTGGCACCGACTGAGGGACCAGTGTCACACCTTCTGTCCACGACCACACCAACCTGTATGGCGGCGAACACCGCTAGCTGCCCCGCCACCTGCACCGCCACTGGCACGTCTACAGCCTCAGCGACAGTCCCCAGCCACTTCCCCAGTGTGCAGCCGTTCGAGGCTGCAGGGGACGTCCTGCTGTGTCCCTCAGCAGGTGCTGACCCATGCACCGCCGCCAGCACCGCCGCCACAGACACCGCCACAAGCGCCACCGCCACAGACACCGCCACAAGCACCGCCACCGGCACCGCGACATACTCGGACAGTGGCACCACCGCTGACATGGCTACCATCCCCAGTGGTCAATCGTCCGAGGCTGGAGGAGAGTTCCTGGCCACTGGGCAGCTTCCATGATGCATGGCTTTCATCACTCTTTGCACCAGCAGGTGGAAGGCGAAGCCGCAGCAATGTGGGGTATGTCGCTGCCTCCAGGGCACATCATGCTACCTGTACCTCGCCAATCTCATGGCACGCACACCCCGGTGAGGGAATTGTACCGGCCACACTGCACGTGGAGCACTCTGGGCAAAAGGCCCCCTCCAGAACCAGTGGAGAGATACATCTACTACCTCAGACCTTGGCAGGATGAAGCACTCTGGGCACAAGGCCCCCTCCAGAACCAGTGGAGAGATACATCTACTACCTCAGACCTTGGCAGGATGAAGCACTCTGGGCACCATGCCCCCTCCAGAACCAGTGAAGAATGACATCCACTTGAGAGACTGTGGCTTTGCACTCCCCAGGATACAGCAGTGGGCAAACCACCCACTGGAGAGACTTGAAAGACTCCCCAGGATAATGCAGTGGGCAAATCACCCACTAGAGAGACTTGAGTGACTGTGGCTTTGCACTCCCCAGGATACAGCAATGGGCATGGAGCCCCCTCATGCAGCAGTGGCGTCGTGCGTTCATCTGGCTGATGTGCCGCCCCTCCTCCCCCTGAGGTGCCTGTAAATTTTCGATCTGATGCCCCAGCAGTGTTTTCTCCGTTTCCAGTCAGGTATCTAGTGTGGGCTTCGCCCATGCATTTTGGGCCCAGTGGTCCATGGACAATGATTGGTACACTATGCGGACTTGTGTAGTTGGTGTACATATTTGTATATACTGAATTTTGAATTTTGACTATCTGATTTGTCATGATTACACTGGTTACAATCGTTTCCTTTTGTCCTTGGATTCTTCCAGGGGGTGGGAGGTGTATATGTAATGTTGCTGCATGTATTTGTGTGTATGTTGTAGTGGGTGAGGGTGGGGGTGGGGGTATTGCGTGTTGCGTGTGTGTGTCACTCTCTTCCCCCCCCCTGTGTTGTAGGTGCAATACTCACCGTAGTCGTCGCCGCCACCGTTCGTACTCCTGGTAGATGAGAGGAAACACCAACATGGGCAGGACCTGTAACTCAGGCTCCATAGCGTCCTGGTTCCTCGTTGGGTGTCGAGAGGTGAGTGTTTTCTCTTCTGTGTACTGTTTCTGCCGTGTTTTCGATAGCGTTGGTTCCGCCCCGAAAAAGGTGGCGGATAGGCGTCTTGAAATACAGTGGGCGGTACTTTGTCGGAGTATTAAAGTGGCTGTCTATGTTGGCGGTTTCCGCCATGGTCGTGATTTTTCCGCCTGCCTGTTGGCGGTTTTACCGCCACTTTAACACCGACCGCCAGGGTTGTAATGAGGGCCTATAACTTTTAATAAAGTACTTCTTGACTGAGTGCTATTTACGGCAAAGCTTACACATGCTAAAGAAATAAGCGTTTTTGAATTTTGAAGAGACTTCATATTTTATGTGGTTTGGTCTATGATTTACATAGCAAACATTTTTAGGGCTCGGTTACTGCATGAGCTCCAATATGCAGCCACACCCTTGGCTCCCCTGTGGCTCGGCTTTCCCCCTTAATTTTTTGGCTCTCCATCTCTCCTGTAACAAGAGCTACTGGGCCCATCAGAAATACTTTTGGTGTCTCACATGGTGATTTTGACGTCTGAAAGCACCTTACATCTCCATATGAAAAACTGGGAGGAAACGTGGAAATCAGTTCTGAAACACAAATGTTCGCCTATCATTCCCCAGAATTAATAATCTGTGATATTTTCACCTCCTGAATTTCAGAGACCATGGTAATGCTAATTCCAGGGGGTGGGGGAATCCGAGGATTTTAACAGGTCACTCATAATGAGGGTCAAATTGTCAAATAAGTTTAAAAGAATGGCTAGACATCTCAGCAAATGGGCTAAATCTGTCAATCAATTCTTAAAAAGTGAATGCACCGATTCAGTGAGGAAAAGTATTTTTCCCTTGGTCAAATGCAAATTTGTGGACCCTCAAAATATTTGAGAAGCCTAATTGGCTGATTATAACTGAACATTTTCTTGGTCCAACCATTGCTAGCTGAAATGCATGGAAGTCTGCATCAATGATAAAAGAGTCAGGCAACACATAAGGAAAGAGAGAAGCATCCAGTGGCTCTAGGAAGGATGTTTAGTTGGGAAAGAAGCAGATACTGCCCCCCAATTTTAAATTAAACCCTCATTTTTGTTGCATTGTTAGAAATGGGGTCTCTAGTTGGCAGTCGGTTTGCACCCTGCCCAAGTAGGGACCCTCACTCTAGTCAGGATAAGGGAGATACTCACTCAGATAACCCAACCTCACCCCCTTGGTAGCTTGGCACAATCAGTTGGGCTTATCTCAAAAGCAATGTGTAAAGCATTTGCATTTAACACACAGTAACACAGTGAAAACAGTACAAAAGGACACCACACCAGTTTTAGGAAAATAGCCAATATTTATCTTTTTAAAACGCTAAAAATCCAACATACAGCAATAAAAATATGAATTCTGCAAGATTTACTGTTTACAGTTCCTTGAAGTCAATAGCTCCACCTGCGCCTGGCACGGTGTCGTGAGCAACAAAACCAACAGTTCAGGCTGGCCGCGGCATCGCAGGCCAGCTAGGGTGTCGGGAAGTCCTGCAAACAGTACCTTGAATTTGTTGGGCGTCGTGATCCTTGTGGTGAGCTCCGGAGAGTGGCGTCACTGACTTTGTGGTGTTGGTTCCAGAGTCGGTGCAGAAGTCATCGGGCCCTTGAAGTCACACACCTTGCGGATCGAACTCCTGGATGATGAAGTCAGGTGCGCCGGCGGTGATGGCGTCCGGGCTGCGGTGCAAAGCGGGATGATGCGACATGCGGTGCCCACAGGTCACGGTGCAGGCTACGGCTCGACGGCATCCAGCGGTGTCGTGATACCAGAGCTGAGGTGTGAAATGGGGCAGTGCAACGTGCAGTGTCCACAGGTCACGGTGCAGGCATCGGCATTGCGGAAGCGCTATCGTCGGTAGGCCCAAGCCAGCTGTGGGGGACAGGACGGTGCTTTGTGACCCTCACGAGCGGCGTCCACACGTCACGGTGCAAGCAGGGATGCCTGGTGATGACGCTGGAGTCAATGGTGCTGGCATCGGTGGATCGGGGTTGCAGGAGCTAGCATTGCTGTTACTGAGAGGGAGCTGCTAAAGCAGCTCCCTCTCTGTGAAAGCAACTGTTTCTTCTGCCTGCATATTTGCAGACATGGAGACAGAAGAAACTTCTGCTCGCAACGAGGGAGAGCTGTGTGACTGCTGCAAAGCTGCAGCCAAGCCACAGCAATCAGCTATGTCCCAGGAGTGCGCAGCCCTGGACATAGCAGGAGCCGGCACTGGGGGGTGGCGGTCCCCAAGGCCATCATTGGCTCCTTGAGGGGAGCCACGCAGCCCCCCTCCAAGGATGAGCTCCAGGGAGGTGGTGGTCCCCGGGGCTCTGTGGGGGCCACCCGCACTCAATTACAAAACTGCCCCAGGAAGGTGGTGGTCCCGAGGCCCCCGCACTCAATTACAAAACTACCCCATGGAGGTGGTGGTCCCCAGGGAGCCTGCATTTGTTTCTTTTTATTTTATTTTCACTGGATCCGCCTGGAATCGCAGCACAAAAAAAATGAAAAATGCTTTTTAACTCTGAGGGAGTCCCTCTCGGTCCTCACAACCAGAGCTAAGAGGTTAGGGTGTCCCTACCCTGGCCCCTTTTCTTTTTTTTAAACATTTTTTTCAGGGACTCACCAGAAGCTGGGTCCCAAAATGGCAGCCAACACTTCCTCGTTTGAAGCGTTGGCAATCAATCAGAGCTGTGCATTTGCCATGCATAAGCTCTTAATCTTCACAAAGTCATTGCAGCCAGAGATATACAAATGTGTTTTCCCTTGAATATCTCAAAAACTACTGAACAGATTTACACTAAATAAGAGAAAGTACAATCTGCACACCTAGCGTTCTGCCAAATTTGGTGTAATTCCATCCAGTGGTTAGGGCTCTAGCCTTTTTCAAAGGTCCTATAGGAATTAACATGGGAAACGCAACTTTCTGACTGCCTCCCTTTTTTTATTAGCCCCCGCTTAACGGATCACCGCAAAGCTTTCCATGCTCAACAAGAATCACCGAGGCATTTTTTTGGAAAACTTCGTGAAGCTTCTTCAAACGATGCCAAAGATATAGACAAATCAAAAAGTGCTTTTTGTATGGAAACATGGTTCTAACTATAACTACCTACCTCCACCACTCAGTCTCCTTAGTAACCAGCAACCAGCAGCACCACCAGAGATTTGTCTAACTGAAACAATTCAGCTTATTTAAAAAAAAAAAAAATCATATTTTGGCACAACAAGCAAAAAACTAATTATGGCCGACGCATTTCCGCATAACGCCTTCAACCGGGCCTGTGAATACTCTGTAACAGGCGCCATTATAACGCATCATCCCTCCATCATTTCTTTAGCCCAAACCAGTAGACCTCTAACCCACAACACAATATGGCTCAGTTCATCCACCATTTCTTTACCAAACAATAAACGTCTTCAATCATATGCACACCTAAATGCTACATAGACTCTTTCAAGGTGGCGTATGCATGTTAAAAGAAGATAATGTTTCAAACATCCTATTAATACTCCTGAAATCATGTATAAATTGATATACACTCATACTTTTGGTGCTCCACAAATCAAAATGCCCCCACATGTGGTTCTAAAAAAAGGAATTTCTCATCAACAGTTTTTTCACATCCAAATGTCATCTTTTTTCAGACCATTGATTTTATCCATATCATTTTCTCACATAACTTGACTTATACAACTAATTGCCAAGAAATCTTTTTAAATGTATATACTTCAGAATCATATATTTGATGCCTGTTGTCTGTTAGTCATAACTGCTGGTCTGGAGACTCACAGGGTGTCCCCCAACTCTAAGGTTCCTGTGCTGCTGTTAATAACTAAAGTGCATATAAAATGCTAGTATTTCCTTAAAGAGCAAATCAGCATAATGCTCTGAAAAACAATTGCTAATAATATTCATCAGATGCGTATAAAGTGCTAATGCTTTCTTAATGGGCAAATCAACATAATACACTGAGGAACAGTTGCTAATAATCTTCACTAAATTCCCTTGTAACGGTATGCCATTGTCCGGCCATACAACTCCCCAAAGCGCTATATACACAGGACATCACGTCCCATCAGTCTAAACTACATAATGTGCTAATGCTTCGTCAGGGTGCAAATCAACCTGACATTATGGGGAATACTCACAGTGTATAAGTATAAGACTCCTCCTCAACTACCTAGCATACTCCATCCTCACTGTTCTCCAAACTATTGTATTTAGGAAGCATTTCATTACAGTTGGTTAGAATTCAACCAACGAAGATGAAATAGGATAAAGTTCTAACTCTTCCTTAACGTAAAAGTCATTATATGATTAATTAGAGTTATTTCCCCCAAAAATTATTTGATCTTTAGAAGCAGCGTATGTTTGCGCAGTTTTGCAGCAAAAAGTATAAATATGGACCTTTATGTCAATATATTACTCAGTGACCTGGTTCTCTTGGAGGTTTTCGGTCTCCGACATCCACTATATTTTTCAAGTGCTTATCCCTATGCAAGACATGCTAGTTCTTGCACAAGATTTTCTTTACACTGGGTTGGGCTGCATTGTACTCCAAAAACTAATCTTTTAATTCCCTCATCCTTCTTCACAGTGCCCTTTTTCCGTAGATACAATATTTCCTGTCTCTGCTTTGTAATAATTCTCTCCTTGGCACTTTCTAACACTCTAATGAGATAGCCCTGTTCAATAAATCATTTCATCATTCTCCCAATTTCCTTATCACATTCCTCATCAGTGGAACAGATCCTTTTTGCTCTTATCATTTGACTATAGGGGATGCTCCACTTCAACACTCCTGGATGTCCACTGTTAGCATGTAGAATGACATTGGTTGCCTTTGGCTTTTTGTGTATTTTACTGACGAGCTTGCCATCCAGAACATCTATTTCAGCATCCAGCAATTCAGAGTGAGCCTTGCTGTACATGTAAGTAAGTCTGTATATTCATTAGAATTCAAATTTGACATGAATACCTGTAATTCCAATTCACCCATCTGACAAAATTAAAAGATACTCTATAAAACATGACCATAATATCACTTTATTCATGAAGTAATAATTTTCATCAGCCCTGCCACCTCCTTCTCCCACCTCCCCATAAAAAATGTACATATGTGAGGGTGAAGGAGTTGCCCATTGCTGTACCCTGGAGCTGATTGTAGGAGGCTGGCCTGATTTGTAGTGGGTCCTTTGGGTACTTACACCTTATACCAGGTCCAGATATCCCTTCTTAGTGAAGTAGTAGTGTTCTAGCAGCTTAGGCTGATAGAAGTAGCTATAGCAGAGCAGCTTAGGCTGAACTAGGAGACATGCAAAGCTCTTGCAATACCACTTATAGTTACACAGTACTTAAACACAAGCAAAGACAATACTCAGTGTTACCAAAAATAAAGGTATTTATTTGGATGGCACAGTACCAAAAATATCTTAAAGAGAATACTCCTTCTGGAGGTAAGTATTATACACAATATATACACTAGACACCAAAATTAGACATGTAAATAGTCATAGAACAATGCAAACAGTAGGAAATCCTATAGAATGCAATGGGAGAAAATTGGTCTAAGGGCAACACAAACCATATACTAAGAAAGTGGAATGTGAATCATGAATTCCCCCCTACACAAGTGTAGTATGTGCAGAATCACTGGGAGAGTAAGAATACAGTAAAGGTAAGTAAAGGGTCCCTAACACTAAGTAACTTTGCACCTAACCCACAGCAAGTGAAGGTTAGACATATAGGTGACTTATCAGTTACTTAAGTGTAGTGAAATGGCTGTGAAATAGTGTGTGCACTATTTCACGCAGGCTGCAATGGCAGTCCTGTGTAAGGGTTTGTCTGAGTTCCCTATGGGTGGCAAAAGAAATGCTGCAGCCCATATGGATCTCCTGTAACCCCAATGCCCTGGGTACCTAGGTACTAAATACTAGGGACTTATAAGGGGGGTCCAGTGTACCAATTGAAATTGGTAAATGAAGTCACTGGCCTACAGTGACAAATTTGAAAGCAGAGAGAGCATAAGCACTTAGGTTCTGATTAGCAGAGACACAGTGACACAGTTAGGCACTACACAGGCATACATATTAGGCCACAAACTATGAGCACTGGGGTCCTTGCTAGCAGGATTCCAGTGACACAGTAAAAACACACTGACATACACTCACAAACAGGCCAAAAGTGGGGGTAACCATGCTAGAAAGAGGCTACTTTCTCACACAGATGATAATATTTCTTATAAAAAATGAGCACATTGTGGTTGAGGCAGAATTCAAGCATACTCCCCATAAAAAAATGTACATATGTGAGGGCGAAGGAGTTGCCCATTGCTGTACCCTGGAGCTGATTGTAGGAGGCTGGCTTGGTTTGTAGTGGGTCCTTTGGGTACTTACACCTTATACAAGGTCTGGATATCCCTTCTTAGTGAAGTAGTAGTGTTCTAGCAGCTTAGGCTGATAGAGGTAGCTATAGCAGAGCAGCTTAGGCTGAACTAGGAGACATGCAAAGCTCTTGCAATACCACTTATAGTTACACAGTACTTAAACACAAGCAAAGACGTTTGTGTTACCAAAAATAAAGGTATTTATTTGGGTGACACAGTACCAAAAATATCTTAAAGAGAATACTCCTTCTGGAGGTAAGTATTATACACAATATATACACTAGACACCAAAATTAGACAAGTAAATAGTCATAGAACAATGCAAACAGTAGGACATCCTATAGAATGCAATGGGAGAAAATTGGTCTAGGGGCAACACAAACCATATACTAAGAAAGTGGAATGTGAATCATGAAGTCCCCCTACACAAGTGTAGTGTGTGCAGAATCACTGGGAGAGTAAGAATACAGTAAATGTAAGTAAATTACCCCACCCCAGAGCCCAGAAAAGCAGGAGTAAAGTACTGCAAGTTTCCTTAGGACACACTGCACATCGTTTTTGGGATTTTGCAGTTCCAGGAAGGACAGGAGCCCCTGCTGACCCAGAAGAGGGTGCAAAGAAGAGTCCCTGGTTAGTCAAAGACAGCAGAAATGCACCTTAGGAAGATGCCAGTAGGTTTCTGCATGATGCAAAAGATGTCCCATGGCGTGAATGTCGTTGCAGATGAGATTTCGTGTTGAAAGGCACCAACAACCCTTGGCTACGACAAAAGTGTGTTTTGCATCAAAATGGTGCTGGATGGACCAAGGAGTGACCTGGGGGCCTCAGCTCTGTGTGAGGAGGAAGAGGGGGCTCTCAGCACTTTAGAGAGCCCTCAGGATGCCAGCCAGCACCCCCAGAAGCTACAGGATCTGGGTTCAAAGGAGGTGCAAATTGTGGTTGATGCAGCACAACAAAAGAAGGTCCCACGCCACCGAAGACCAACTCAGTGAGTTGAGCGTTGCAGGATGGAGTGCTGGGGACCTGGGCCAGGCTGTACACAAAGGAATTTTGCAAAGAGTGCGCAGAGGCCTCAGGAGGCAGTGAAGACACAGTACACAGGGGTACTGTCGTTCTCAGGGAAGGCAAGGTCTTACCTCCTCCAAATTGTGTCAGCAGGACCTCAGGACAGTCTATGTCAATGATGTCCACCCTCTGTGTCCTTAGGCGCACGCTCGTCATTGTGAGAGGAGTCCCAGGGTACCGGTCGTCATCTTGGAAGGTGCCTGCTTGGAGCAGGGAAGTGACTCCGTCACTCCACAGGAGATTTATTTGGTTCTTCTGGGGCAGGATGAAGACAGGGAGTCCCCAGAGTGTGCACACCATGGAAACTGTTGCAGTTGCTGACTTGGAGCTGAGGTTGCTGAAGAAAAGTGTCTCTTGTAGACACTTTGTTGCAGTCACAGCGTTTCTTTGAGCAGGCTGCGGTTGATCCGAGGTCAGAAGAGTCTGAAGTTGTTGCAGAGGACTCCTGAAGGAAACTTGCAAGCAGAATCTGAAGAGAACCCACAGGAGAGACCCTAAATAGCCCTGAGAGGGGGGATTGGCTACCTTATCAGGTATGGACCTATCAGGAGGGGTCTCCGATGTCACATGCTGGCACTGGCCACTCAGAGCCCTCCAGAGTGCCCCCACACCTTGCAAAGCAAGATGGCTGAAGTCTGGGACACACTGGAGGAGCTCTGGGCACCACCCCTGGGGTGGTGATAGACAGGGGAGTAGTCACTCCCCTTTCCTTTGTCCGGTGTCCCACCAGAGCAGGGGAAAAGGGGTCCCTGAACCGGTGTAAACTGGTTTATGCAAGGAGGGCACCATCTGTGCCCTTCAGAGCATTTCCAGAGGCTGGGGGAGGCTACCCCTCCCCAGCCTGTAACACCAATTTCCAAAGGGAGAGGGTGTAACACCCTCTCTCAGAGGAAATACTTTGTTTTGCCTTCCTGGGATTGGGCTGCCCAGACCCCAGAAGGGCAGAACCCTGTCTGTGAGGTGGGAGCAGCTGTAGCTGTGGTGCAAGTCTCAGAGAGCTGGTTTGGCAGTACTGGGGGTCCATGGTCCACGATGCATGGAATTAGCTCCCCATTACCAGATTTGGAATGGGGGGACAATTCCATTATCTTAGACATGTTACATGGCCATATTCAGAGTTACCATTGTGAAGCTACATATAGGTATTGACCTATATGTAGCGCACGCATGTAATGGCATCCCCGCACTCATAAAGTCTGGGGAAATGGCCCTGAACTATGTGGGGGCTCCTTTGCTAGTGCAAGGGTGCCCTAACACTTAGTAACTTTGCACCTTACCCACAGCAAGTGAAGGTTAGACATATAGGTGACTTATCAGTTACTTAAGTGTAGTGAAATGGCTGTGAAATAGTGTATGCACTATTTCACGCAGACTGCACTGGCAGTCCTGTGTAAGGGTTTGTCTGAGTTCCCTATGGGTGGCAAAAGAAATGCTGCAGCCCATATGGATTTCCTGTAACCCCAATGCCCTGGGTACCTAGGTACTAAATACTAGGGACTTATAAGGGGGGTCCAGTGTACCAATTGAAATTGGTAAATGAAGTCACTGGCCTACAGTGACAAATATGAAAGCAGAGAGAGCATAAGCACTGTAGTTCTGATTAGCAGAGCCTCAGTGACACAGTTAGGCACTACACGGGCATACACATTAGGCCACAAACTATGAGCTCTGGGGTCCTTGCTAGCAGGATTCCAGTGAGGCAGGCAAAACATACTGACATATCGCTTTTTATCTATGAGCACTGGGGTCCTGGCTAGAAGGATCCCAGTGACACAGTAAAAACACACTGACATACACTCACAAACAGGCCAAAAGTGGGGAAACCATGCTAGAAAGAGGCTACTTTCTCACACAGATGATAATACTTCTTATCAAAAATGAGCACATTGTGGTTGAGGCAGAATTCAAGCATACTGATCATCATCGGGTATGTTCCAAGTCCTCAATGGGTCTGTCTCTAAGGAAGTACTCTCAGACCCATAGTCCATCTTCGTGATTAATTGAATTATAGAGGGACACCATGTCCAGTGTCACCATGGTGTGATCTGACTTTCAGGGAGCTCAATGCAGCTTCCTCAAGAAGTCACTAGAATCTTGCAAGTAAGATGGTAAACTTGTCACATATTGCTGTAATAATAGGTCCAAATATCTTGACGTGTTCTCCAGGAACGATCCCATAGAGCTTACTATGGGTCTTCCCGGTGGTGTTTCAATATTTTTATGAATTTATGGAAGAAAATATATTGTGGCAACTTTCGCTTTCTCCACTACTAAATATATATATTTTCCCAATTCAACAACTCCTGCTCATACCACACTTGTAATTTGGAGTGGTACTCCTTCTCAATCTCAGCCATGGGATTCTTGGATAGACATGTGAAATGCATTATGTCACTCAGCAGCTTTCTTGCCTCCACTAAATACATGCTCTTATCCATCAACACAATGTCACCTCCTTTTTCTGAGGGATTTTTAATTTATAACAAATTATTTCTGAGCTTCATAATGTCCTTCCAATCTATTGGTGAGAAGTTGCTCCTTTGTTTACCATGATTCCAATTCCTCATCAGATCATTTAAATCCTCCACGACCAACTGATGAAAGAGATCTATTCTGTTACCCAGGGGTAACCAAGGACAAAACCTAGACTTAGGTTTGCACTGACTTCCTTCAGTTTCATTGGTGTTAAAACCCATTTGCCTGAGGGTATCAATCTGTGATGACTCTGTTTGTGAAACTGAACCAATACTCTTTTCTGATTCCATTTGGGATCCCCCTCTTACAAATGTAGTGAAACCCTCATTAGGATCATGCTCCAATTGCAAACCAGATTAAGGATTCTTTTTTGGTGGGGAGTGAGCCTGATGGAAGAGATATTCACAACCAAGGTTTTCCAATCATCTCTGTTCACTGGGGCCCCTACCCTTGCCACGTCCTCTTCCTCTTGCCCCTTCTTGCTCTACACCTTCTTTTTCTTGTCCCGCTGTATTCTGTTCTTCCTTGTCATTTTGTATGCACAGGAGTTGGCGCTCCCATTGAAAATGGGAAGCATGCATAGGATGCTATGTGGACATTGGAGTCGGCGAATGCTCTACATCTAACCACCACTATACATAAGTGAAGGCCATGCAGAATAGGGTTTGTCAACAAAGACCACAGGCAGAGTGTGTTCTGTTCACATGAAGGGTGAAGGCCACAAATAGTGACCTACACTGACACAGTTGTTCAATTCACAAAGGTAAACTTACACTTTTTTGTGAGATCACTCTTTCGGTATTCACAAACAAATAATTATTACTAACTTTACGACTGCAGAGGGGGCGTGGCTAAGCCTGCCAGCAAGATGGCCGTCACATCGTGAGGCTCTGCTGGGCTTAGGGCCATATCCACGCATTTCTCCTGTCGGAGCGGCCATCTCAACTTATTTATCCTCTGGAGGCCGCTCCGAGATTAGTGTGCCATTGGTGGTTCCCGCAACAGGTTGCGCAGGGGCCGTTTTGCTGCTGGGTTTGCCTTCTGCCAGAGGCGGGCCTGGCAGCTCGAGCGCAGCCCGCGTCGCTTGGCGGAGCGCCTCATTGAGGTCGCCTCCTTGTCCCAGGAGGGTACCGCGGGCGTGGCGCGCTGTGTGTTGGGGCGCCTGACGGCAGGGGGAGAGCAGTGCGCTCTTCCCCTTGAGGCCTGCTGGGCGGTCGGATCGGACCGCGACCTCTCTGCCCCTTGTGACACGGGGCCTATCGGCCACGCGGCGCCGGCAGGCCTGCGGGCCGAGTGGAGGAAAGAAGCCTCAGACCGGCCTTCTGGAGTGTTCCTCGTCTACGAGGGGTGTCTAGCTGGGGCTAGGACTCCTAGACATAGCTCCTGCCTGGGCACGCTGTGAAGGACTGCTGGCTGGCTGCTGGAGGAGGTGAGGAACTCCTGGTGCGAGTCTTCCTCTCTAGTTGGAGGCCCGACGTGATCGTTGCGGCGTGGAGGTACGTTCTGGGCCGCACCCACTGAGGGGTCCCTTCGCTGGTCAGTTCGGACCGGGGGACCATTTGTGGCACTCAGGGGGCAGTGGGGTTCAGTTGTATCCACTGGCTTTTCTTGCTCGCTGACTGCTGCGCAGTTGGGCCGCGCGGCGTAGCTGTGTGGAGGACGTGGCAGAGGTGGCCCCCTGCCAGTTGGACGCCGGGCTGCTCCCGGAGGGTGCAACTGACGAAGGTGTCGCTTGGGTGCTTACTGGCTGCTGCCTGCGGGCTGGGGCTCAGGTCGACCTGGCCGGAGCAGGCGCGGTGACTTCAACGAGAGCCTGGGTGCTATTTTTTGCTTTGGCCGGGCTGTGCCTCGTGGCTCCCCTGGACACTTGTTGCTGCTTTCATTGTGAGGATTTTGGGTGCCAGTTGTCTTTTTGATCTGTCAGCGGGGAGTTCCTTTTTGTTGTGCCCTGGCAGTTGTGGAGAATGGGCAAGGCGGACTGGGGGATGTGTCTGTGGAGGAGGGGGCCTCAGACACCTCAGTTAAGGCCATGTTCCTGGACCTTAAGAACAGCCTTGCTGGTATCGATGCTAAGCTTGATCATCTGACTTAGCAGCTAGATAGAATTAAGGCCAGGGTGGATGATCACGACTCCCGGTTTGATCAGTTGGAGACGCACACCTCGGAGTTGAAGGATCAAAGGCAGGGTGAACGGGAGCAATTATTGCGCATGGAACGCTTGCTGGAGGGCAAACGTAATAAAAATGAGGATTTGGAGGCACAGTCGCGCCGCAATAACATTAGAATCGTTGGTCTCCTGGAGTACACGGACATGGGTAGGGTGGAGGACTTTGTGGAGCACATGCTGTGTGAGCTTTTCCCTGGTGAACTATCCCGGATACTGGTGGTGGAGAGGGATCATAGGTCTCTGGGACCTCGGCCCACGCCTAGTACTCCGCTACGGCCCATCATTGTCCGGTTGTTGAATTATCGTGTCAGGGACACTGTCCTCCGGCTGGCCAGGGAGCGGCGCCCGGTGATCTACAAGAACTCTGAATTGAACATTTTTCCAGACTACACCCCCAGTGTGCAGGCTGCATGTAGAGCCTTCCTGCTGATTAAACGTACGCTCAGTCAGGCGGATGCTACATTCTCTCTTATTTATACTGCGAAACTGAGAGCACAGCACGGGGCAAGCTGCATTCCTTTACAGACCCATAACTGGCAGCTACAATTGCCAAAACTATACCTAAGAACCCTGCGGCTGCTGACCTGGATGCCCCTGGAGCTGAGCGGGCAGCTTTAAGTGACACTGACTAAATCGATTTGGGTGCTGGTGGTTTGGGTTGCCTCTACATTGCTGCTGGGGTGCACCATTATTGTGATATATGTTCTATTAGCCACTCTACTGTCTAGTTTGATTCTAAGCCCTTCACCCCCCCACCTCCTGTCCCGTTCGGGGTGGTGGGATGGACGACTTGGCATTCGCCCCTTGGATGTGTCCTAATCTTATGCTATTTGTTAAGGTTTGGGTTATAGTGGTTCAGGAGGGTGGGTTCCTTGCTTTGACCCATTTGGGGGGTCTGTGTGGGTTGGGGGGTGGGATTGTTCATGTTCGGTCTTTTCTTCTTCTTCTGTTCTCTTTCTTTCACTTTCTCTGCTTGAATGCGGGTGGCGGGCTTGGCGGGATGTTGTGGTTGTGTGGTGCCCTGGCTTGGGCGATGCGATGGCGCTGGGGAAGGTGACATTGGTTTGTTGTCTCACCTGGAACGTGCGTGGCATGAATGATGGGCGTAAGGTGCGGCTTATGTCAGCTTTAGTAAAGCGCCAGGAAATTGATATATGTATGCTACAGGAGACTCATTTAGTGGCGGCTACGCTGAATCGGCTGAAGGCTGGCAGGATTGGAGAATTCCATGGTGAGGTGTTCTCATGCTATGCAAGGGGAGTGGCGATTCTGCTGCGTAAGGGGCTACATTGGCGCACTCAGAAAGTAATAGCAGATCCTAATGTTAGATATGTCTTGCTGAGTGGAATGCTGCTAGATAGACCTTGCAGACTCATCTCGGTCTATGGTCCAAATACTGATGACCCTGAATTCTTCCGTGAAGTCTGGCGCCTGGTCGAGTCGCTGGGCAGTGGTGCTGCGATCTGGGGTGGGGATTTTAACGTGATTTTGGATCCGGAGTGGATCGTGAGAGTCTTGCCAGGATGCAGCACGTTGCTGCTGCTAAGGCTCTGTCGTCTGTGATGGCTGATGGTGCCTTGGTAGATCTATGGAGGGTGAAGCATGGGGCTGAAAGAGAGGGTACCTGTGTTAATTACACTTACAATTGCTGGTCCTGCATCGACGGTTGGCTGGGCATGAGGGACGTAGAGCTCTGGACTCAGTCTGTGGAACATATGGCACGCATGTTATCGGACCACTCGCCGGTCAAGCTAGTGCTAGCAGTGCCTGGTGGGCCCGGGTGTGCACACATGTGGCGTCTGCCGCACGGGGTGCTTCGGGATTGGGCGTTTCGTGAGGAGGTCCGTGAGGCCATAACTCATTCGTCCGGAACATTATTGGAGGCTTTTAAGGTGGTCGTTCGCGGGGTATGCCTCTTGAAAAACATGGTGTATTACGGACGCTGCTGCAGGAGTTTGCTGATTTAGAGGCGCAGATAGCCGATCTGGAGAGGCGTCTGGTGGCAGACTGGTCAGGCGCTACGCTTACGGCTCTGCGGAGTGCTGTATCTCTGTACGTGGAGGCCTCCCTGCAGGAGATTTGTTTTTTGGGGAAGTTTGAGAGGGCAAGGCGCTATGGGGAGGGTGAGAGGGCTGGGCACACGCTGGTGAACATGTTACGCAAGCCTGGGCCAGTAATTATATTACTGAAATAGACAGTGCGGAGGGTGAGCGTGTGGTGGGGACGGATAGTGTCATGCAGGTTTTTACCAAATTTTTTGCAGATCTGTATGCTGAGCCTTCCGAGCTGGATGACGAGGCGGCACAGGTTTACTTCTCTGAAATTAGCTTACTCTGGTTTGATGATG
The DNA here is from genome assembly GCF_031143425.1 of Pleurodeles waltl. Taxonomy (NCBI): domain Eukaryota; kingdom Metazoa; phylum Chordata; class Amphibia; order Caudata; family Salamandridae; genus Pleurodeles; species Pleurodeles waltl. Next base: position 1,665,906,214 of record NC_090440.1, read on the forward strand.
CTCATCGATCTTATTTCGATGCTCCCTTCTCAGCTGAGGAGGTTGAATCGGCAATTCGCAGTCTGCCTGGGGATAGGTCCCCCAGCTTGGATGGACTAACTCCTGCATTCTATAAGGAATACTCTGATATTCTTGCTCCTCAACTTTTGAAGGTTTATGCGGAGGCTATGGAGACCAGAGTTCTCCCCGCCTCCCTTCATGAGGCCCTGATCGTCACGATTCTCAAGCCTGGTAAGGATCCACATTGCTGTGACTCGTATCGCCCGCTCTCTATGTTTAACATAGATAATAAAATCTTGGCCAAGATGATAGCGGCGCGGCTGCAGCCACTGTTGCCGAAGCTGGTGCTCCCGAACCAGTCTGGGTTTGTGCCGGGCCAGTTTACATCTCATAATTTGCGTACGTACTTTGCGGTCGCGGGCTCAATTGAAGCCGAGGAGGATGCGGCTGCAGTGTTTCTGGACGCCACTAAAGCTTTTGACTCGCTGGCATGGAAGTACATGTTTGCGCTGCTTGCCAGAGTGGGTTTGAGCGTACCTTTTGTGTAATTGATCCGTTTGCTGTATTCAGAACCCACCGCTAGATTGCGGTTAAACGGAAGCATCTCTGGCCCCTTTCAGGTTGCTCGGGGGACCCGCCAAGGATTCCCTTTATCTCCGTTGCTTTTTGCAATTGCGATGGAGCTGCTTGCGGTGTGCCTGAGACAGCATCATAACATAAGAGGGCTGCCGTTTTTTTCAGCGGCCCATATTGATCTCAATGTATGCAGATGACATTGCGCTGTATATTCACGAGCCGTGCAAAAATCTTGACGTTCTGCTTGACGAGATCATGCGATTCAGCGCTTTTTCCGGCATTGTGATTAATTGGTCCAAGTCAGTAGAGATGCCCCTTTCTGCGGGTTCGGTGAGATTTTCCTCCCGGTATCCGATTGGGTGGAGGAATGGTCCAGTACGCTATTTAGGAATTTGGCTGAGTCGTGACGTGGAGACACTCTGGTTGGCCAATTATGGCAAGGCTATCTCGTGGTTGGAAGATAGGGTTGAGTGTGACGTTCGCTGCCGATGTCGCTTATAGGACGTATTGCTATTGCTAAAATGTTAGTGCTACCTAAATTCCTATACCTGTTTGTGAATCTTCCTCTCATCCTTACTGCAACCTTTTTGCGGCGCATCCGTTCTGCTCTGATACGGTTGGTTTGGGCAGGCGGACAACCTAGAATTGCCTGGGAGAAGTTGACGTTACCCTTTGAGTTGGGCAACCTTACTGCTCCCGACTTGGAGCTCTATTATTACTGTGCACAAGCCCATTTTGCGTATTATTGGCTGCACCCTGTTCATTATTTACCGCATCTCGCACCTGAAAGCGATGAGGTGTGGCCAGACGGCCTGTCGCGGGTTCTCGGGAACCCGTCCCGGCCCAGGTCACGTGGTGTGGATACCGTGGCATGTACTGCTAGGGTTTGGACTGCCCTACTGCACCGTGATTGCGCACGCGAGCCCTTCGCTCCCTCGATGTCGGTGCTGGCTGTCGCAGATGAGAGGATGTTTCGCGATGTGCGGCTGCACGATATCCTACGTGACCCGAGTTTAACTGAACTAGGTGACTGGTTTGTGGAGGGGCGGTTGACCTCCCCGGAGGTGGCGCTTGGGGATGGACGTGATAATGCGTTGAATCGGTTGTACTTATTGCGTGTTTGCGAGATGCTCCGTGCGTGCTTCCCTGGTCTCCCTGCGACTCCATTGGTATGTCAGACACTGGAGGTGCTATGTTGTGCGTGGTCTCCGCTCAAACTCATTACCAACTTATATAACTGCTTACAAGGTCAGCAGAGTGGAATCGCAGTGTCAGCTAAGGCTAAATGGGAGGCCGAGAACGGTGAGGCCATTTCTGAAGACACGTGGAAGAAATGCTGTGCGCATATGAGAGTTCTGTCACCTAACTACAGGCTGTGGCTTATTCATTTCAAATTCTTGCATCACTTATATTATACCCCTCGAGGTTTGTATGCTATAGGTCTCCGCGCGGATGCGTATTGTGAACGGTGTTGCGCCCCCGATGTTGACCTTTTACACCTCTCGTGGTACTGTGGGGGAGTTCATATCTTTTGGTCAGAGGTAATGTATGTGATTGAGGAGATGACTGACCTGGATCTGCCCTTTTCCCCTAGGCTGGCGCTTCTTGGATTGGTCGATGAGGTTTCGCTGGCTCATAGCAGACTAGTGGGCCTGCGGCTGGCTAAGTGGAGGGTTGCAATGTGCTGGGGGCGCGGTAGGACTCTTCGTGGGTCTGACTGGTTGCGTGATGCCTCATTTTGTCAAGAGCAATTAATGATCTGTGTGTTGGTCCCTGAGGGTTCCTGGACGCTAGATATCTGGGCTCCACTGCGCTCCTTCTTGGAGTCCACTCTGTGAGGCTGTAGATGCGAATCACCTTCGGCCACGTGCTTGGCAGTTCCGATTTCCGTTGCTACTCTCATGCGCCATGGCTGATATGCGTAAATGGATGATTGCACTGCACTCCCGGGTCTCTCCTCTGCCCGTCCTTTTTCTCTCTCTCTCTGTTGGTTGTGAAACTGTTCTTCAGCCCTAAGAACGTGAGCTCCTCCTGAGCTTGTCCCTGGATTTGTGCTTACCAATGCTTTAACTCTCCTGATGCTGATGCTATACCCTGATGAGTCTTGATTGAGATGGGGATGAACTCCCCCAGCGATTCTGATTGGATGTTTGAGATAAGCATTGGGTATTTGCATACTGTATGGGACTATGTATGCATTAATCTTGCTTTTCTGTTCATCAGGCTCTCTTTGCTGTATGTTTATCTTTATAACTGAATAAACAAATACATTTAAAAAAATAAAAAAACTTTACGGCTGCAGAGACACCACAGTCAGGCTGGAGAACTCCTGTATAAAAAGACAGGCCTGATCTATCTTTTTATGTGTGAAGTTTCTGCCCTGACTGTGGAGTCTCCACAGTCCTAAAGTTACTATTAAATCGCTTGTTTGTGAATACCAAAAAAAGTAAACTTACTCAAAAGTTTAAGTTTGCCTTTCTGAATCAGGACCAAGACCTAGAGACTGTGTCCAATATACTTAGAGATATGTATAATGGATCAGGGCCTGTAGCTTAAGCCCACTGTGCATGGTGAAAGGCCATGCACAGCTAGTTTGCTTAGCTTGGAGACTAGGAGAGTGCCTGTTGAATGGGGGTAGAGCAAGGCCTGGCTGTAGAGTAAGTGTTGAGCCCAGAGGCTTCTTAATAGCTGGATTAGTGACATGAAGTCTGAAAGTGGGATCTGGCTATAGGCCAATCCCTGAACACATAGCTTGCTGTGTATGGCTAAAATCGACATGCAACTGATTTGGTTGGGAGAGGGTTGATACTATGTCTGGCAATAGGCCATCAAATGCACCAAGAGGTCTCTGCACATGAAAACACACAAAAGTTCTTTATAGGAAGGCTAGCAAATTGTCTAACCACTGGCTACCACCGTCCAACTGATCCTTCGTTTGCCCACCATGCCACCCCAGTTTGCGCCCAGCCATATGCAAATCAGTCTCAACCCTGCTCCAATAGGAATAGTCCTGCCCAAACTGCCAGGCCACATCCTCTCTGAACAGGAACACAATCAACCCAAGACTGATTTTGCCCTGATTGGGGCACTTCAGTAACTTAGTTACAGTGTCACCGTGAGTATGGCACCCACGTCTGTGCATATCTTTGCCGCTTAGGGTGGGACATCAAACACACAAAAGATCTATGTAAATAGCCACAGGCCTTGCACAACTCATCCCATTCGAGTGGTGACAAGGGCAGGGCTTGGACATCAGTCGGCTGCAGCCCATACATTCTGGACCAGTACTCAAGACCTATTTACCCACAGCGCTCTAAACTCAACCTTTGATTATGCCCAATGCTTTCTGGGCACAAGTACTCACTTTCAATCCTACCCTGCACTTGCTACCCCTCACTCCCCCTTGCACCTTGTTTGATGGTATTTATTATATCATATTTGTGAAATCTTGCCAACTATCATGTGCAAAGCACTGGGGCAGCTGTGGTGGATTATCAACTGCAATTTGAATTAAAAGTCTGAGCTGGATGTATGACAGATGTTGTACATAGTCATCAAAATGTGCCAAAGTTATTGCAAATCTAAAAATCCATTTTCTTTGGAAGGCTGAGCTCTGCCATAACGACAATGTTGATATCACACCTCTGTAACATGTATATTAAAGTAGCATATTTGTTGTCTATACCCTTACCACATAAACTGGATAAACTGAAGGAGAGTGGCATAATTTCTACAAGTGATATGTGGGCAACTCTAACAGGAAACCTGTCCATTACAGAACAGGATGTAATGAAAAACAAAAGATCCCACTACTGGCTGCCTCGATGTGTAAATCCATAGGTATGGCCATATGTTGGAAATTGCCCTTTCTGCGGGGTTATCGCCAAACTTTTTTTGACTTTCTCCTCCCATTTTTCTAACCCTCTTTTTGTTGTCTTTAGGACTCTTGGCACTTTACCAGTGCTAATCAGTGCTGATGTGCATGTGCTCTCTCCCCTAAAACTTTTTATGATTGACTTACACCTGTTTGGCATATTTAATTTGCCTGTAAGTCCCTTGTAAAAGTGATATAGCATATACCCAGGGCCTGAAAATTGAATGCTACTAGTGGGCCTGCAGCGCTGATTGCACCACCCACAGATGTAGCCTTTCAAACTTTTCTCAGGACTGCCACTGCAGTGCCTGCATGCACAGTTTACTGCCATATTGACTTGACAAGTCAAAATACTTGCCAAGGCCTACACGCCCTTTTTACTGTTCCTAAGTCACCCCTAAAGAAGGCCCTAGATAACCCTATAGGTAGGGAGCTGTGGGTGTTATAGGACATATGCTTACATGTTTTACATATCCTAGTTGTGTATTTCGTTTTTCACTACTGTATGAGCTGCTTCTCTCACAGGTTAGCATTGGGAATTTCCTTAAATATTTTTAGTGGTAATTTCTGATCTAAGAGGAGTAGTGTTGGCATGTTTGTTGTGGGTGGAATAGTATTGAGAAATCCTACTTACTGGTGCAGTTGGTTTTTACATTACTGTTTTCAAAATGCCACTTTTAGAAAGAAGGGATTTCTCTGTGCGTATAACTCTAGTGTTTGCAACCTGACTCCAAGGGCAGTGTCACAGCTACCCCTGGTGCATACTTTCGAGACAGCCATAACACAGGACGAGCTGGGTATGACAGAAGAGGCTTCTACATCCATCTGCATACTGATAGTCATCCTTTGCTGGGGAGAGGGCGGGTCACTCACACCTTAATGTCAATAGGCTGTGCCCTCCCTCACACAATAGGCTAATTACCCCTACTGATGTCTGGAGCCAGGGCTGGGTTGACATGGGGTTGTGTTTCACTTGAAAGGTTTCCTTTGAAGTCACCCCTGAACAACAAGTTTTGAGTATAACTACAGGGGCTCTGACCCCATGATTGGAGAGCACTTTTGGAACTGGGACTGAACCTCTGCCAGAAGGACTGCTAAGTGGCAAACGGACTTATCTGGACTACTCTTTTGCTGTTGCTCTACTGTCTACTATCTGGGTGGCATAATGAACTCATTGGATTGCTTTTCTGCTTGTTGCCCTGCTGCCAGCCTCTTCCTGGCTTTGTATGACCCAGGCACCACCAGCATTGCCAGGGGGTACTGCCTGCCCATGCTGTGCCCCCTTGAGTGCCTCTCAAGGAACCCAGCACAGAGAGAGTGCTGGGTTCATGCTCCTTAGCCTCTTCCAAACCCCAGTGCCTGGGGGTGTGCTTTATATGGTCCATTTATTTTTTAGCCCTACCACCCTGTATGCGCTTTACTGATGGCTCATAGCGCATAGTGAGCTCTTTCAAACTTTATTGCTGAAGCGCATGGTGAAGTGATTTAGATGCTCACTTCATCCCAGTGTTAGTGTGTGGTGTGTGCTTTTATCAGTGCAAAGTGAGCACTGTTGTTGTGCACTCTGTTTCCAAGCTTATAGCGCTGTAATCCTGGGAGCTGCGGGATGTGGTCACTCCCAGCGCATAAAGAGCGCTGGGATCCTACAATGTAGGTGGAGAGCGCTGCCTCACAGAACCTTCATTCGGAGGTGCATCCCAAGTGGAAGGATCACTAGCTGTGCAGTCCCAAATCATCTAACTTGGCTGGTGCCTACTACCACCAGAGGTTTCCCAGGACTGAATGTTGCGGGTCCCGCTGCTGAGGCCCACCGGTCAACTCCCCATGCTGAGACCAACCAAAGTGAGGCTGATTGCTTGCCCCTCTGCAGGCATTAGATACTATGCTCTTCCACTGGCAGCCACGTGGTGTTTTGTGCTGGCCAGGAAGAGCTCTGTCAGTTCACCCTGCCCGGGTGTGGGGTGTGGGGGTACGGCTCACAGGGAAGAGCCCCATTGAGTTGAGACTGCGTCTAGGAGGAAGTAATTTGCAGTCCCCTTTACTTCATTCAGCCCGTGGGGGAACGGGGGCACTGTGGCCTCCCTGCTCAGTTGTACAGTGCATGTGCCCCTCCCGCTCTAGGACTCACCTTGGAGGCATTTGTTTGGTTCCTGGCCTGGTGGGATGAGCCCTGTAGGAGGGCCCTCAAGAGGGATGACTGTGGGATACCATATTTTCCCTCCTAGGAGCGCCAGTGTTTTTGGCATTCTGCCCTGTTGGCCTGTCATCAAACGAACCCACCAAAAACTATCCTAGCCAGCCTAATAGAAGCGCAGGAGTGCAATGGTCTGTGTTTCCAGGGTTATATACGTAATGTTTTGCCAAACAAGTAATGTCTCAGGGCTTGCATGATGTACATCATTATCATACTCCACGTGATGGAGACATTGAGGGATATCTGTATTGTTGGTATGTTGTATACTGTTTCTCTTTGTGTGCCTCTGGCATGATTAGATGAATAAGTACTACTTCAGCAATTACATTTTAGACACCCTAATCCTAACCTGATGTGTTTCTTGACATAAGTACCTACTGATCTAATGACACCTACCACAGTGTTTCGTTCATAAACAGGATCCTGATTACTGTTCTTTTGACATAATCTGCACAGTATTTACATTTTTGTGATGTCTGTTTCTAAGATATAAAATTACAATATAAAAAGCATATTTTAAATAATCCTGTGTGGAGTATCATTTGTGGTGTATTTATTGTGCCACTGTTGTGAGTTTGTTGCGCAAACACTTTACACATGACCTCTGGAAGTAAGCCTGACTGTTCTGTGCCAAGCTACCAGTCAGTAAGCACAGGTTATCTTTGGTGTGTAACTTACTCACCCTGACTAGAGTGGTAGGTCCTGCCTGAGGTGTTTAGCCATCCAGCAACCCCATTTTTAACACCACAGTAATTTATTAATTGATTTATTTATTTAGCATACTTACATTTTCAAAAAAGAAATGTTGTGCTAAAGAAACATCAGTGGTCCAAAGCACAAAGCAAAAAGTGAGGTGGTCAGCATCAACCAAAGTGAGCTGTTATGACATAAATCACAGGTGCCATTTTGTGAACATCAATGATGAAGACAATCAGATGCAGTGCAGCATCGTTTGGGTGAGACTAAAAGGCTACACCAAAAGATTCAATTCGAAGGGAAGGGCATAAAAGAACGCCAGAGTCTTTATCAGAGGAGGCAAAGGTCAACGTGCCCAGAGGGAAGTACATATGGATAGGGAAATTGATAGGGATGAAGAAGGAAAGTACAAAACCTGTGATAGGTTGAAAATGTCGCACCATCGAACCATCTAATGATGACTGGCAGTGAGGCAATAGACGGTGAAAACGCAGGAAATAAGATTTGGATATCATCTATGTAGACATGGTTAGAGAAATCAAATGAGTAGATATTGTTAAAAAGGAAGGTGTAAAAGGAAAGTAGTGATAGATAACTGAACCCAAGGGACACCAAATGGAACTGGGTGTGTGCAGATAGCTTGGTGTCCTAGGTGACCACAAAAAGAGTAGTTTGAGGTAGGAAGTGAACTGAATATGGGCTAAGTTGGTGACGTCTGAACAGTGGCTAACCCAACTTGAGGAGGGTGGCCTGCAAAGTACCTGGAGGGCGCCCCTCCCCCTGGACGCAGTCAGGGGCCTGCCACTAGGGTGACCACCCGTCCGTAAATTTCACGGACTGTCCGTAATTTCGCCCTGCTGTCCGTTGTCCGTGATGAAAGCTTTAACAGACGGCATTTGTCCGTAATTTTAGCTTTCACCTAAAGGGCAACGGAGGCAGGGCGAAATTACGGGCAGAGGAGTTTCCCCAGCTGGGCTGGAAGGCAGGGGGTCTCCTGTGCTCTGAGGGAGGGAGGGGCAGACAGATAAGAATAGGCCTTCTTGCCAGGGGGTCTCCTTCCCTAAACACATGCAAATGTGGGCAACTGGTAAATCTGCAAATACAAAGGGGCTTGAAAACCTGCATTGACTTTACTAAAAGGAGTCACTTGAAGTTTTCTGGTGGCAAAGATATTTTTTTCAGAGAGGTATTGTAATGGTGTTCCAAGGTGAGCTGTGGAGTGTGTGGTTTTAATGGAGTGTTATAATTTTTTTATCACTAGGTATAAACTGTATATTATTCAAATCTGTATTTGAGAAGCACTTTTTATTTATTTAACCGAAATGTATTTGCGCATTTTGTAGCAGCTTTTATTATGATGTAATTGTATTTTTCACAGTTCTTTCAGGTACCACGGTACCTCATAGTACTAACAAACATTGGCAAAGCCAATAGGTCTCATCTACGAAAGAGTTAATGGCTTTGCTAATGTGTTTTAGCCATTAGCCATGTTATACACCAGAGTAGCTGCTGTTCAGCACGGCTTAAAGCTAGTGGCATAGTGGTGTGGAGTGGAGTAGACTAGCATAGGAGCAGTGGCGTAGAGCCCAGTGGTGCAAAGTACAGTGCAGTGGGGTACAGTGCAGTTGTTTAGAGTGCATTATCGTAGAGTGCAGTGGTTTAGAGTGCAGTGGCATGGAGTGGCAATGGACAGAGCAGAGTGGCATAGAGTGCAGTGGAGTAGAGTGGCAAACAGTAGAGTAGCAGAGAGAGCAGTAGTGTAGAGTGGTGCAGTGGCATAGATTGCAGAGTAGACTCACATTGCAGGGAGTGCAGTGGTGTAGTGTATAGTGGTGCAGAGTAGGTCAAAGTGCTGTAGAGTGGAGTGATGCAGAGTAGAATGGCATAGAGTGCAGTGGCATAGAATGCAGTAGTACATAGTACATTGGTGTATAGTATGGTGGTGGAGAGTGCAACACTGCAGAGTAGAGTGTCAGTGCAGTGATGTAGAGTGGAGTAGAGTGGCACAGAGCAGTGGCGTAGAGTATAGTGGTACAGAGTAGAGGGCAGTGGCGTACAGTGCAGTTGTTTAGAGTGCATTGGCGCAGAGTGCAGTGGCATAGAGTGGCATGGGGTAGAGTTACATAGAGTGCAGTGGAGTAGAGTGGCATACAATAGAGTAGCAGAGAGCGCAGTAATGCAGAGTGGTGTCATAGAGTGCAGAGTAGACTCATGTGGCATAGAGTGTAGTGGTGTAGAGTGGTGCAGAGTAGAGTGGTGTAGAGTATAGTGCCTAGAGTGCAGTGGCATAGAGTAGAGTGGTGTAGAGTGCAGAGTTGCAGAGTAGAGTGTCAGTGCAGTGGTGTAGAGTGGTACAGAGAACAGTGGCATAGAGTACAGTGGTGCAGAGTAAAGGGCAGTGCAGTTGTTTAGAGTGCACTGGTGTAGAGTGCAGTAGCATAGAGTGGCATTGGGCAGAGTAGAGTGGCATAGAATGCAGTGGAATAGAGTATATTGGTGCAAAATGCAGTAGTACAGGGCAGAGTGGTGTAGAGTATAGTGGCGACCAGAGCAGTGTTGCAGAGAGTCAGCTTGCAGTGGTGTAGAGTGCATTGAACTAGAGTGCAGTGGTCAGAGTGGTATAGAGTACAGTGGCGTAGAATAGATTGTTTCAGAGTAGAGTGCAGTTGCATAGAGTGGAGAGGTGCAGGGTAGAGTGCAGTGGCATAGAATGCAGTGGAACAGAGTGCAGTGGCATAAAGTAGATTATTTCACAGTAGAGTGAGGTGGCTTAGAGTGGAGAAGTGCAGGTTAGAGTGGAGTTGCATAAAGTGGCATATAGTGTGATGACATAGAGTAAAGTAGTGTAGAGTGCCGTGGCATAGAGTGCAGAGGTGCAGAGTAGATTAGAATGATGTACAGTGTATTGATGTAGAGTGCAGGGGCATAGAGTTGAGTGTTACAGAGTAAAGTGTATTAGCTTAGAGTGCAGTGGCGTACAGTGCAGCGTTGCAGTGTGGCAGAGAGTGGAGTTGTGCGGATTATATTGGTGTTGCCTAGACTGGAGTGGTATGGTGTGCAGACGAGCAGAGCACAGTGGTGTAGAGAGGCGCAAAGTGCGGTGGCTTAGAGTAGAGTAGTACAGAGTAGAGTAGAGAGGCATAGTGTGAAGTAGCATAGAGAGCAGTGACATAATGTAGAGTGGTTCCGAATGGAGAAGAGAACAGTGGCATGGAGTGGCATAAAGTGGAGTGATACAGAGTAGGGTGCAATTCTGATATATTCTGAAGTCTATTTAAATGTTGTCATGTGATAGAAAAAACTCTTTCCTAACCCCAGTATCCAGCAAGATTGTTGCATAAATCCTCTCACTTTGAAGTCAGAGAAAGGAAAGGAAACACTAAGTTCCCACCGAAGACAGAGCCTGACATTTGACTTTGTTCTTTGAATGCACAGCAAATATGATGAGATAAGAACAAGATTTACAGGCCTGTTTACAGAAAGGGAGCACTCTGCAGGATACTGTAAATAAGGTTTTGGCAAGGGAAGGGACAAATTCAAGCTGCATGGCCTAAAACAAATAAAGCCAGCAAATTGAAAGCAACAAATTGTGAGTTACAAACAACAAGGCCAATGGCAAGCAACGGGCAGAATGCATTCACAAGGAAGCACTATGAATTTACTTAAAGTGACAGCTGTGGGATACTTTGTGGGGAAAGTCCAGTATTTTAGACCATATCTTGCAGAGGTTTTGCTACATCAATCACCCAGGTAGTATGACAAGAAGACCTGGAGTGGTTTCCATGTTGCAGGATAGGTCTGTACACCCATTCTATCAGTTTGCCACCATTTCCTATGGTACAGAGCTTCTGGCACACCTCTTGTAGGGTTAGTGCTAGGTAGCAGACATGAAATAGGGCATTTAATGATTATTTAAGGTGGTTGTAAGTAAGGAGTTGACCGGGGTGAAGATGGTAGTCTGCCACAAGGGTTTGGAAATTTAGTAGCTCACTGTTCAGAAACAAAGTCCCCAATTTTAAGACACCTGCAACATGCCACTGATAGAGTTGCTCTGAGCACAGCCATCCTGTGCGAGTGGGAAGGCTTAGCAAAGGTAGTGCAGGAGCATAGGGTTTCTTCGTGTCACTGAGTTTACAGGTTCTGGCAAGGCAAGAGAAAGCCATGCATGATAACCCCGGAAGGTGATCCATAGAGTGGTCAGTAGGAAACGATGAGCAGTGCATTAAGCCTTCCTTAAAAGTCTTTACTGGTAAACCCCATCTCATGCAGGGAGGTGGGCAGAAAGCCAGTGAGCCACCCATTGGACATCTGCAGCTGAATAAAAGCATTCTAAGTCCAGAAGATCTAATCCACCCGCAGTCACAGTTAGCTTTAGAGTGTAAAGAGCTCTCGATGGCGCTGCAGCGACCAAATCAGATGTGTGGCCTGTCTGAAGAAGGAATGAAGGACGAGCAGGGGAAGGTTTGCAAAATAATACTATCATTGGGGTAGCACACCATCTTCGCTAGTGCCACATGGCCTCTACAGACAGCAGAAGAGAAGACCAAAAAGCAAACTGGGCTTGGAGGGACCGTTCGCTCTGCCGAGATTTTCATCCTGGAAATCAGTGTAAGAATGGTAGATATTAATCACTAGGTATCAAAAGGTAACTTGTTCCCAGTTCAATCTGAGATCTAATTGTGTATGAAGGCAAAAACAGTGCCATATGGTAATGAAACACTAATTAAATTTTAAAAAATTTAAATTTTGTTTGTGCAATTTACATCCCAAATATTTTGAAGATTGTATGTGTACTTGACACTTAGGGATAACCCAGATCTCTAGTTTGGCTTTTGCTCAATTTCAAAACCATATAAAGACATGGACTAAGCGGGCAATTGCCTTGCACAACCTTGCAAGGGGTCTGGCCCCTTCTCACCCTTCACAAGCACTAACAGCGAACCATTGCACCAGAAGAGTTTGCCAAGGTGGATGGGTGTTGATTATTCAACCACTTGACAGTGCCTCTTCTGTTTCGCTCCTGTGTGCAGACAACTCCCCAGGTACCCAATACCTTCAAATAGTCTTGGTGGACCCATCTTGTCTGATTTTAGGAATTGTCCCACCTTGTTCTTCTCTTCTTTATTTATCCAGTTGTTAGCAACAACCCTTTGAATTACTTGCCGTGGATCTCCCATTTGATCTCGATTTCATCCTACTCTTTTATTATCTTTGATTGGTAGTCCGGGCTCCCATTTCTGAGATAAATGTAGAGTCCCAAACATGCACTCTAGTGCAGTGAGACTACAGACCAGTTATGGGTACATCACATCCTGTCATTAGGTGTGAGACTGTCACCCACACCATCTGCCCTGCCTCTTTAAAAAAAAATAGGTTGAAAGTCCATGGGCGGTTGGGGTAAGCCAGATGTTTTTGTTCAATTTGTTTAAACTAGCATAAGGTTAATTACCTTAATGTTTCCCAAACTGTTTGCCAGGGGTTTTGAAATGTTCAGAAACATAATCAAAATGTTGCTGTTACTTTCTCTTCAGGAAAGATCGGGTAGATTTGGGTTGGGGTGATGGCCTTGCCGTGAAGGGCATTAATTTACTACTGAACAAGGACGTAATGTGACACCTGTCTGTAGCACACCAGGAGGCAATCACAAAAGGTCCACAGTGAATAAATAGTGCTATGTTGAAAAAGAGTACATAAATGCACTGACAACATAGTGAGGCATGGCCTCTCTTGCGTGTGTCTGTAAAACTGACGTTTGTTCTTGAATTTTTGTCCTGAATTTTGACCCTTTGTCCTGAATTTTTGTCCTGAATTTTGACCCTTTGTCCTGAATTTTTTACAGTCCTGTCCAGAATTTGCCTCAATGCGAGGTGGTCACCCTACCTGCCACCCGGGCAGACTGTACTGTGCTGGGGTGGGGGGGGGTGGAGCTCGCCCACCAATCCATACTCCAGCACGCACCACGGGGCTGTTGGGACCTATGTTAGCCCACTGCACCTGTAATGTTACAGGTAAATAATGTAGGGGGCTGATCAACAATATCAAATGGAGCACCTGGACCCATCTGGGGATGGGTGAGGAGATGTTGGTAGGCTGAAGAGATCATATTGAGTGGTCTGGACAAAATCTGTAATGATCTTACTGCATGCAAAACTGATTGTAATGAATTAAGGAGGTTGTCCGAGGATAGATAAAGGGTGGGTTGTTTGGAAACCAGCCACAGCATTTTAGAGAAAAGGATAGCTGGGGCTCTGGGTGGTAATTAGAAAGACAAGAAAGATTAGCTGCATTGTTAGTTGCAATAGGATCACTGCAGGTTTGAAGCAACATATCCGATTTGAGGTCGCGGGTTTAATAGATAGGTTGAGCAGAAAGGGAGCCCGGAGACGACCAAAAGAGGTCCAGATCGCGAGCTGCAAGTATCAGTTGTGGAGCAGTGCGACAGCGTAGCAGAACCTGGAGGTGGACCAGGATTTAGTGCAGCAACGGTTTCTGTATTTGTGTGATTTTTTAAGAACAGGTAGGAAGCAAAGTCGTTTGCTGCTAATGAACAATGTGCGGTGACACACTTACATGTGCGTGTTCCAAAGGAAAATGCAGAAATACTCATTTCTAGTGCCAGACTAAATGATTGGCCCTGTGGTTCCACAGGCTGAGAACACAACAGAAAAGAGGCGACGTGTCGCCGGTTTCCTCTTGTTTTTGTAGTATAATATTTCTGCTGTATTTCCTACTATCCTTATTTAAATTCCCATCTGCCAGCAAAAGGTGTGTGTCTGTGTGCTTCTTGAACTCTATACACTACCATATGTTTTATTAGTACAGCTTCGTCCAAGGTAGACAGGCGGTTTATAAAACATTTCTAGATATATCTCTAAAAGGTAATGCGCAGAGAGGCCAAAAGCCCAATTAGCACAGCATTTAACACACTCCTGCCCAGAAACAATGGGTGTGGTCCTTTACTGTTGCCACAGAGCCCTGTGCATTCACGTTTAGAACTTTTTGCTCGAGGAGGGGGGTAGGTGTTCTGCAGACCTACATCCATCCTAACATCGATACACGGAATGTATTTTGATTAAGGTATTGGTTCTAACCACTTGTGAATACGTCAGTGCTTCGTGTGACTGGTGAGCAAAATGAAAATGCACTGTTGTCTTATTGCAAACATCCAAACGTGGGTTTACTGAATTCTATATTTGAGAAAATGTCGAGTTCTGCAGAATACTTTGGTACACTGAATTCAGTTAGTGCGATAGTAGTAAAAAAAACAATGCTAATACACATTTCCCTGCCAATAAAAACTATTTTCATTTTTGTTGTGTGTTGAAAACGAACCTTTGTGGATTTAGAAAGAGTTCCTGTGAAGACATGAGGAAGTCTGATCCGTAAAAACAAACGTTGGACGTTGATCAAAGGCAGTGCGTATGGTCGAACAGCGATCCATAGTTTCTTCTGTATGTGTGTTCCGTAAACATCTGATTGCTCGATTTACCATACATACATTTTTGTAAATATAAACAGGAGCTCTTGCGATACTGAGACCAAGTATGAGCATTGTGTGTGATCTTCTGAACGGAATTTAGTAAACTGTACTTTCACTTCAACTAAATTCATATTTACTCGTCTAATGATAGCAAAAGAAAAAGCTACTAAAAACGCCATAAGGTTGCAGGGAGGAAAATGGCGCTTGTAAGCAGATTGTGGAAAAAAACCGCAAAGAATGCAGTAAATTCCTTTTTGTTTGAAGAAAATTTACAACTTGGTTATAGCCCTTTTTATGGGCTGCCGGGGCTCTCTATTGGCTGGTGCCGGTCATGTGCGCGCAGCGCTCGCCTCCGTGGCCTTTTCCCCGATTTCCCTGGCGGATTTTTCCCTGCATTCTGCCTTTAGAGAGACCCTTTCCTTCTTTTTTCTAACCTTTGTCTCCGAAGAGGTGTACTAGAGTTAGTGTGCCGGGGGTTCGCAGATTCACTTGATTTCCAGAATCCGAGAGCCTCCGGTTCCCCCTGACTGCTTCCTCCTCACCGTAGGGCGAGCTCTCGGCTTCTAGAAGCAACATTACACCACCTTTTCCCACTTTAGTCTGCGCCCCCCGACTGCTCTGGTGCCGGAAATGGATTTCTCGACCAGCTTTGCGCTCGCACCTTTCCGTGGAAGCATTCAGGGTAAGTGTCTTGTCTACGCGTACGACTGTGGTGGGGTTTGGGTATGCCTATGTGGGCGGTGGTGGGTGCACCGTGAAGCACGGGTGTGGGTGTCAGGTAGGGAGAGGAGTGCAGGGCTTACCCCTCTGCGTTTGAATGTTAGGTGCAGCATTATTTAGTCTTCCCTTGAACACATTAGTTGGAGGGTTTTCCTGAGAAGTAGAGTCGCCCGTACAGGCGCGATTTGCACGTTAGCCAGATGTGCGACTTGCAATACTTTTTGTGCGCATGTTACCCCCATTGCTGACTTTTAACATGAAACCACGACCACCTTGCAGCCGATAAATATGGCATTTATATTTAGGTCAATATTGTTAAAATCGGGTACCCTGGCAGCTGGAATGTTATTACCGGATATACTGATGTTGTGGTTTTTTGGTCACAGGCTTGCTATTACACACCATTAAATATTAACAGGTGTTGCTGAGCTTAGAATTTGTGTTGTTAATCATTTGTGAAGCATAAAGTGTCAGATCGCTTCATGCGGTTTTAGGCTAAATTGAAGATTAGGCATTATGTGAGCTTCACTGCACATTACTGACGTCACCGAAGTATTTCACCTGCAAAACTGAAAACGAATACGCGGATGAATTAGGAATATAATGTGTTCAGTGAATTTTCCTTCCTTGTTTACTGATATGTCACACAACTGTTCTGTAGTAACGACATGCATTTCTCGTATTCTCATAATAAAAGTGGGTGTGTTTGAGGCACCCTCTCCCCCACTAGACTAATTCATTTCACAGAAACAATGGGTCTGTTCCGTGTTACAAACTATGCAACACATCTTCTTGTTATATGCCTCATTCCAAACAGCACACACTATGAGTAATACAGGGAATAATATTCGACGGGTAAAAAAAATGTCCTTTTTGATTTTTTCTACCGGTGCTGTCATAAAAAACGAAAGTAACTTGTAAAGCCTTGATGTTAATTGTGACCTGAAGTTTCCACGTATGACAGACAGCACTAAATAGCTGTGACAACGCAACATTCAATACAGTAAAGTTTACTTTGAGACTGTTTCTAATATCGATTCATGCATTTTCTGTTAGTGGCGTTATTGCTTACTGATAACTTTTGCAGATATCTGGTCGTGTTTGGGGACATGCAGAAATATCCGTCAGTCCTTCTGTGCATTTTCCTGTCTATTTCGCAGAATAAAATGTTAGTAAGCTGCGCAATATGTTTATCTATCTAGCTATCTATCTATCTAGCCAGCTATCTGTGTCAGCCAGTCTCAATGCTCACACTCTTTTGTCGCACACACATTAAATTGTGATCGATTAGACATGATATATAAATATTGCAACGTGTTATTACGCAGTAGAATTAACCCTGTGCTTTGCATGTCTGGTGTATTTAGTGACCTTATTTCAAACGCCATTTGCGGTGCATTTATACAGCTCCTAATACCCTTGCTAAGTCGTAGACCGTCTACCCTAGCTTTGGCTAGGCTACCACACGCCCTATATTACAACGTTTTGGGTACTATAGGTGAAAGAATTACGTCTGTGAGGGTGTGAGGCGTGAACCCCTGGGGTGCTGGCAGTAGCGTGTGCGTCATAGTGTCAGAGCAGCTTGCGGCGCTCTGCATCTGCAGATGTGACCTGCCTTTTAAACAAGAGCCACTTTGCCGCACTGCGGCTGCCTCCATTTTCAAAGTCACCGAGTGCTTTCTGATCGAGCAGGCTTCTTTCCACAATATCAAACCTTCTTTTGTAACTAAAGCAGTGAACATACTTAAATCAGCCAAGCATTGAACATTAACCTTTCTGGGAGTAGCTACTGCCCCGATTCCACCCAAACACTTTCTGTTGCCGTGTAATATTGGCCAAACAAACAAAATGGCAGTCCAAAGTGTATATTGTTTATTCCTGAAGGCAAAGAAAATACGTGTTTGCCCTTTCGAAACAAAAAAGCACTGACGCCAGAAGACTTTATTAAGTGACTAAAACTCTAAATAGTTTGAGCACAATAACAGTGGAAGTAGAGATAGTTTTAGCTAAAAGGCCTCGGATGGAGCTTTGTTTGTTAAACTGGGTGTGTTTTAAAGTGAGGCACTGGGGTTGGAAAGTTTTATGATCGCCCTGAGAAGAGAAATGTCGAACAAAGACAGTATTTCACTGCAGGCTGGCAGACAGCTGCGGAAGGTATTTACAGCTTTACTGCAGTGCGGCACTGCTTGCTGCTGCAGCCAGGGGGGCGCAGAGGAAGTGGTGGGGGGAGTGGTGGGGGGGGTGGGGGGGGGGGGGGCGACGGAACAATCCGCATACATATGTAAATTGTAAATGAGGTGCAATTTGTAAAAAGTATCCACTCCAACGTGGTTTTTGAAAGAAAAGGAAGTGTTTTTGAGGATATGTTCCTTGAGATGGGATGGCATCTGTGAGGGATGCCTTCCTGAATGAGCATGGACTACATTTGAATCGTTGTCGTCTGTATGGCTTTTAACCCCTACATAAAACACATCTCTTCCCCACTGTCGATAGTACACATTCTGTGGATGTCTTCCACATGTAAGGAAAGTACAGGAACCCCCTAGTTCCAGACCTTTTCAGATGAAAAATAGCAACATGTATTTGCCAACTGATTAACAATAATGTTATATGTTAATATCGTCAATTGTAAAAAAAAGTTTAAAATGTCCACATTTTGGTAAAAACTAGAGCGCCTTGTTGTTTCTACATGGAGAATCTTGGCATGTATGCGTGTCACGTAGCCCTGCACCAAGCAAAAACCGCACCTACCACACACATCTCTTTATTTGTACGGATTATAAAATGGCGCATTCCAGTCACTCACTGGAAATAAAATGCCATGGTTGTTCTATTTCCCGACGTCCTACTCATAACACACATTCCAAACGCACAGATTCAAGTACATTTTCTGCAAATGCATCTGCATACTTTTATATAGTAAACAAATACTTGTATCTTTCTAAACAAAAGCAAAACCACACACATACTCGAACACAATGCCCCCCACTCAAGACAAACTGCATAGAAAGCACACATATGTAGATACACATAAAAAACAGGGGCAGTCATACATCACACAAAGATGCACATACGTTACACAAACACACACAAAAAGACACACATATGCCAAAGGGACACCCGCAACAACAGAGCTCGTAGACAGGCACGTATACACTCTACAACGGAATACAAACACGCATTGCATACACACATTACACAAGAATTCATACATAAAACATTTTACACCATACAAAGGCATAAAAGAAGCTTTAGAATACATGCACAAAAGCACAGTACAGTGTCACAGGCACGTTTTACCCTCTAGCACTCATACGCTCATGCATATCAAGTACAAAGGCATTTACACTCTACACAGACACACAAACATACAGAAACACAAACGCGAACACACTGGCAACGCATGCGCCAAGGCATAAAGACAACACTCGTACACACGCGCACAGACGTCATACAGTGCGATACATCATTGTACACACGACTTACACAGACATACACGCAAAGCATTTACATACACAGTGACTCGTGCACAAACTCACACTTCCCATAGCGTGGGGTACACCCACCAAAACATGCTCTTGTATGCAAGCACACATATGTAATACAAAGAAACACACGTTTTACACACGCAGACACTCGTACACAGGTTCACTTACATTTTACACTTGGAAGCAATCTACATGGACACAGAAATTGCACTCAGGAATTCATACACCGACGGACCCCCTGCATTGTCTGCAATTTTAATGCACACTCCTACATCCCCCGGCAAAACCGATGCACACAAATCACTTATGCAGTCACCTGTATTTTTGACTGTTTAACACAGAAGTATAACCCACCAACAAATAAACAAACGCACAATGACGCATTCCAAACCCCCTCGTCGTTACTGCATATTAATATGTGACAAACGTGCATATGTCTGGTGAAAACAAGTTTCGATTTAGTGTAGAAAAATATAGGGGTAGAGACTGCAGAGAAAAAGCAGGAATGAGAACGACAGAATGAGACACCATACACACGAAATGAAATGTATAGGTATAATGTGCGCTACGATGTCTCCGAAGAAAGCCAGTGACGGAATACACGGGGGCGCAGTATGTTAAAAGGGAGGTCGGGACAGTGGAACAGCAAATTCAGGAATCACTGCTGAAAAGCAGGAATGAAAGGCTGCCGTGAAGAAAGACGGAAGACGAGGATGGGAAGGAAGGACGATGGACGGCAGGGGTGTAAAAAGGGCGAGAAAGAGACGAAGGGGCAGAAAGGAGTGAAATGAGAGATTAAAAAAGGAGGCGAGGAGACGGGAAGAGGAGCGAGGAAAGAAGGGATCGAAGACAAAGCAAGGGGACAGAAAGGGGAGATGAACGAGAATAAGAGGAGCAAACAATGGATGGTAGAAAAAAAGGAGGGGGCGTTGATAGAGGAGAAGACTAGAAAACACTGGAAAAGAAGAGCGAGAAAAGAATGAAGTGCCAGATGAAAAGAAGGGAAGGGCATGAGAAAACAAGAACAAACAGGGCCTTGGACAGAAAATAAAGAAGCAAGTAAAAGGAGAGCTGAAGAGAGAACGAAATAAAGAAAACATAAAAAAAACGGGCAGGGCGCGAGACATAAAAAACCTATAAAGAGAAAGAGACATCGAATGAATGAATGGATGAATGATTGAAGAGAGGCTGGATAGGACTGGAGAGGTGCTGCAGATTGGAAGCACATAGAAAGCATCGGAGCTAACTGTGGGAGGGGAAGACAAAGGTATGGTTCCCTGCAGGGATAAAATAATGAAAGAGGTGTGGCTAAGGCAAGAACTCGAAAGAAACCGTGAGATGGATTGAAGACATGCTGAAAAAAAAGTGGGGCTGCAGGATAGAGTGAAAGATATATATACATCAGGGATATGGAGGAAGAGAGAGAGGAAGCCGAAGAAAAGAGGGGGGGGGGAGAAAGAGAATGTGAGAGAAGAAAGATGGAGACCGCTAGAGAAGGGAAGAGAGGCAAGAAGGTGAAAAGATTGAGAGCGGGGCAGCAGAAGAAGGAAAGAGCACGTTGCAAGAAAGTCAGAAGGGAAAGACAGACAGAGTGGACAGAGAACGATGAGGCGAACAGAGAGTGAGTAAGAAAGGGAGAGCTGAAATCAGTGAAAAATGAGGGAGTAAGAAATATGGCGAGGACAGAGAGAGGTCGACTCAGCGAAACAGAAGCAACCAGGAAAAAAGGAGAGAGAGCTTGATGGGGATAAACCAAGGAGACTGGAGAGAAAGAGACAAAAGAGTGAGAGAAATACAAGCCAGACAGGCCGGCTCGAGCAATGGATTCAGGGGTGTGAAGAGAAAACCGCGCAATAGAGGACATGGAGCCAGAGAGGCGAGGGAAAGAAAAGAGGAGGCAGAGGGGAGATTGAAAGTGATTGGAAAAGAAAGAGACCAGAAATGTAGAGGGAGGACGAAAACAGAGCGAGGGTAACAGAAACAAAAGAAGTGGGTGTGGGGGGCGAAATAAAACTGAAAATGAAGAAGCCTCGGCGCAGAATCAACAATAAAATGGCAGATGGCTGACCCAGCTAGACGGGAAATAGAGGGACAGGAAGAAAAGCGGCATTAGAGGGAGCAAGAAAAGAAGGGACGAGGAAGGGGAGATAAGAAGAAAGAGATACATTGGAAGAAAGATGCAGACAGGATGTCAGAAGGAAGCAGAAGGACAAAATGGATGCAGAAGGAAGCAAGGAGTTAATAAAAAGAAGGCTGTGAAGGTATAGTAAAAAGACAGGTAGAGGTAGGAGAGTACATGAGAAAGATACCAGAAGGAAGAAGTGAAGGGGGAGAACAGTGACCTCAGTAGGGAGGATGGAAGGTCATGAATGTTGCTAAGGAAAAGGATGGAGAGAATATTTGTACATTGTTCAGCACGGGAGGGAATAGTGTTGGTGGAAGAGAAAATGAACATTTACTAAGCCGCGAGTCCTAACAAGGAACCGATCTGGGGTCTCAATATTGTTTTTTTTAGATCAGAAGAAGAAACTGTGAGGAAACACAAGAAATGAATGAGTAAAGTGAAGGAGAACAACCAGCGTGTGGCTGTGACATGCTGCGGTGGGAAAGAAGTGGACAAGGCGACAGGTCCCACAGCTATTCACATTTACAAACAAAGGACAGAGGCGGGGGAGCAAATGTTGGAAGGCGGAGGGGTGCACTAAACCAAACGTGAAAATGAGCACAGGTAGACTGAAAAAGAATGCACGAGAAAGTGAAAGAGAGAGGAAAGAAGAAAGAGGAAGTAAGTGAGGAATTTTGGAAGCAAGGCGTTAAAGGGGACAGGGAGGGAATGGAGCAAGGTGGAAGGAATGGAGGAAGGAAGAAAGAAAGGCAGGGAATGGCGGGGAGGGAGGAAGAATTGGAGTAAGGAACGAAAGGGGTTGCATGGAGAAAAGAAAGGGGAAGTAAGGGAGTGTAACAAGGAAGGGAGGAAAGAAGTGATGGACAGACATAGAAGGAAGTGGGTGAGGACAAGAGAAGAGAGGGAGGACATAAGGAAAGAACGAACTGAGAAAAGAAGGGGGTACTATAGGATGGCAGGGATGCTTATAGGGAGCTGGTGAGAAATGCTGAGCGGAAGAGAGGTTGTAGAGCGAGAAGTAAACAATAAAAACATAGGTGAAGGGAGGGAGAAGTTAAACAAGCACTGGCGAAGCCAGTAGATCTCGTCACTAATGTATATTACTCCAATGTTGTGTAGCCATGCTGTTGTACTAAGGACACAGGCTTTTTTTTAAAAAACAATCTGAGATAAATCAGTAAAATAAAAAAAGTAGTGCGAAAACGACCTATTAAAATGTAGCTAGTAAGCGTGTTTTTTAAATAATTAAAACAGATGAGTGGTTTGCAGGAAAGGGTGCGGGAAAAGCAACACTGCGGGCGGGGGAGAAGCAGCACGAAGGAGAGACCATATAGGCAAAAGAGAGTAATGTGGAGTGTGGAGGGGAGAAGCGGGAGGGCGAGAGTGAGAGACACAAGGATGGTGGGGAAGCAGAAGAGGATGACAGCTGGAAAACATATGCACTCTCATGTAGGGCTTAAACAAAAATAAACTTGTAATTCCCTAAAAGAGAGCAGGGGAAGCATTGAAGCCAGCCAGGCAAATAGATGGCACATAGGTTACGCTTCAATGGGGGTGTGTGAAGTGGACAAATACAAGGTAGACTAGCTGAAACAAGGACAGTAATCCAATAGAAAGAAAGCAACTAAGAGTGATGGTAAAGCCAACCAATAGTAAGTAATTGGTGAGCTGCACGAAGGTCCCTAACCATATAATAAGCCCAGAATATGTCTTTAAGGCTGGTATGAGAGGGAGTGATGAAGGTAGATGTAGATAAATGACAGAATAAAGAAGGAAAGGAAAAGAGAAGGGAAAAGGTAAGGGTGGCAGTTATGAAGATGATAAATGACTGTAAAGTTAAGTGTAGGAAGGAATCAAGGGGTGGACGAAGATATGAGTATAGGTAAAAAAATAGAAAAGGAAAGAAGAAGAGAAAATAAAAGGGAATGGGAATGAAAGCAGGGAATGCAGAAGAAAAAAATGAAGAGGAGGGGGTAGTTAAGGGAGACGTAGAAGAGTTCAGGGAAGGAGAAATACATAATAAAGAAATACAGAAGGGGAGAAAAGTGAAAACTGGAAGCAAAGAAGGGAGGGGGAGATAAAAATGTGAGATGGAGACCAGTGGAAAAGAGGAATACGAAATAGGAAGTGAGTAGAGCCAAGCATAGAAATGGAAGAATAGAATCAAGAGGAAGAAAGAAAGAGGAAAGAGAAGGGGGAAGGGAAGGACAGAGCAAAATAAGGAAGTGAGGAACAAGGGCAGACAAAGAGGAAAGGAGGAATTATATTTTGAAATTTCCAGTGCTATAGTGAGTAAAAAATGTAATATCATGGAGTAGCCTATATTTAGAGATAATTCTTGTGGTTCATGTATACCTGCTGAGCAGGCAGAGAAACACCCAGAGGAAGGGGGTATGTAATTCCCAAGTCCATTTTTAGGGTTGAACAAGCAGGTGCATGCACTAGCGCTTGCGTCTCATTTGAGAGACTGCTGTGTACAGGTAAAGGGCTCATAGCCTGCCTGTTGCTTACCATTTATCGGCTTGTGTGGCACTCTTCTTTAAAGCCTCGTACTTCGCCACTGCAGTCCAATCATCATTTTAGTTCCTCTGTGTGGAGCAGGGACAAAGCACTGATTGGTTCAACTTAATTAGTGCATGTCTGCTACTCCCGATGTGATTGAGGAACTGTTTTGTTCTTTTTAACTTACTGTGTCCTACAAACAGAAGGCTTGTGACTGGCAAAAACATGCCCAGTAGGACATACAAAATTTGCTAAGTTTTATATTTTACAGCTTTTTTTATTTTGCCAAGTAATCTTTAATCACTTTGCACTCATGTTTTCTTTTGTTTTTCCTCATGGGCATTGTTCTCAAAAGATGACGGTTATCTTGTTTTAATTATTGCAACGTGATATTGTTTCTTCATTATACATTATTTCTGAAATGATGCTTTAACGCATAACTGTGCAGTACACCCAAATCCACCCACTCTAATCTGCCCCACTTCAATCCAAAACAATCTGCCCTACTCCAGTCCAAACCAATCTACCCTAATCTGCCAAAATCCCAAACAATCTGCCCCGCTGCGATCCGCTGCACTCCAATCCAGAACAATTTGCCCCACTCCAATCCAAAACAGTCTGTCCCACTCCAATCCAAAACAGTCTGCCCCACTCAAATCTGCCCCACTCCAATCCAAAAGAACCTGCCTCACTCCAAAATGCCGCACTCCAAAACAATCTTCCCCACTGCAATCGGCTGCACTCCAATCTAAAACAATCCGCCCCACTCCAATCTGCCTCACCTCAATCCAAAATTATATGCTCCACTCCAATCCAGAACAATGTGCCCCACTCACATCCACCCCACTTCAATCTGCCCCTCTTCAGTGTAAAACAATCTGCCCACTTCAATCCAAATCAGTCTGCTCCACTCCAATCCGCCCCACTCCAATCTGCCAAAATCCAAAACAATCTGTCCCACTTCAATCCAAAACAATCTGCTCCACTTCAATCCACCCTACTCAAATCTGCCCTTCCAATCCAAAACAATCTGTCCCACTCCAATCCAAAACAGTATGCCCCACACCAATTCACCTTACCGAAATCCAATTATTCCCACTCCATCCCAAGTCACGCCACTCCAATCCACCCCACACAAATTAAATCCACCCCACTTTAATCCAATCTACCCCACTCCAATCCACCACCAAAAAATCTGTCCCACTCCAATCTGCCCCACTCAGCCCAAAACAATCCGCCCCATTCCAATCCAAAACAATCTGCCCCACTCAAATTCACCCCACTCCAATTCACCTCACCCCAAGCCAATCCAAAACAATATGCACCACTCCAATCCAGTCCACCCCACTCATTCCAATCCACCACATCCACTCCAATCCACCCCTCCATATCCCAATCCAACCCTCCCCTATCCAAGCCACCCCACCCAAACCCACACTAGTCCAATCCACCCAAATCAAGTCCAATCCACCCAACTCCAGCCCGATCCACCCCACTCTAATACAACCCACCCCAATCTATCCCACCCCACTCCAATCCAATTTACCCTCCTCCAAACCAACCCACCCACTCCTATTCAATCCAACCCAGTTCACCCACTCCAATTCACCCCACCCCAATCAGGTCCACTGCTACCCATTCTACCTCACTCTAATCCACCCACCTCACCCCAACCCAATCCATCCCACTTCAATACATTCCTCTTAAATTCACTCCAATCCAGTGCAATCCAGTCCCTGTTAATCCACTGTACTCTAGTCCATACCACCCCACTCCAAACCACCTTAATATACCCCACTCTAATCCAGACCACCCCTCTCCAATTAATCCACCCCACACCAATCCAATCGACCCACACCAATACAGTCCACCCCACTCCAATTCAGTCCACCTCACCCCACTCCAGACCAATCCAACCCACTCAGGACAGTCCACCACAATCCACTCCACTTCATTTGAATTCACCTCACCCCACTCCAATGCACCCCACCCCAATCAGTCAACCCCACACCTATCCAATCCACCCCACCCCTATGCAATCCACCTCAATCCAATCAACCATATCAATCCAATCCACCCATCTCACTCTAATCCACCCCATTCAATCCAATCCACTTCACTCAATTCCATTCAACCCAATCTGATCCACCCCTCTCCTGTTCACCCCACTCCAACCCACCCCACCATGCAAATCCAGTTTACCCCATGCCAAACCACCTCACCTCAGTACAAACCCACCCCACTCCAGTCCACCACACCCAATCCAACCCACCCCAATCCAGTCCAATCCATGCCCTTCAGTACACCCCACCCCAATCCATCCAGCCCCGTTTCAGTCCAATCCACGCCACTCCAATCCACTCCATTCCAATGCAATCCACCCCACTCCAATCCAATCCACTCCACTTAACTACAATCCAGCCCACTCCACTTCACCCCACTACAATCCACCCACTCCAATCCACCACAATCCAATACAACACACCTCAATCCAATCCATCCAGCCCACCACACCCCACACCAATCTATCCCACTCCAACCCAATCCACCATTCTCCAATCCACCCCACTCCAATCCCATCAATCTAATCCATCGCACTCCATTCCAATCCACTCCAGTCCAATCTAATCCACCCCTCTCCACTTCATTCCACACCAATCCACTCAATTGTCCTCCTCTACTCCAATCCTATTCACCCCACCACATCAATCCACTCCAAGCCACCCTATCCTTTTCCACCCCACTCCACTCTGTGACTCTCTGCCACTGACCACTGAACTCTACTCCAGTCTATTCCTATGTACTCAACTCTATAGCACTCTACTGCCCCTACTCCGCTCTATGGCACTTCAAAAAATCTAGTCTATGACCCTGTCCTCCACTCTGACACTCCAAGGCACTAACGTTTAGCCATGCTGAACAGCAGCCACACTGGTGTACAAAATGGCAAAACACATGGCCAAAGCCAATAGTTCTTGTACAGGTTGGCTTTGCCACTGCTTGTTAATAGAAGGGGGAGAGTCACTGAATGCTCAAGCCAGCCTTGAGCCTGAAGCTTGGTTCTGGCTCAGCAACAGTTCCTGCTGAAACATCGAGCCCATAATAAGCAGAGCTTTTATGTGGCTTCTGTCTGCTTCACTCCTTCTGCCAAACATTACTGGCAGAGTTTTTGACTTTAGAACTAGGGAAGCAGGTTAGAACCTTGGTGTCAGCTCAATATTCAGTGATTCTGGGTAAATCACGTAATCTCCCCATGACTATAAACAATGAATATGACCTTGTGTAATGTAATTGGTGTTCATGTAAAGTGCAGGTCAAGATCCAGCTAATTCAGAGCTGCAGAAAAATGAACAAAGACGTTAAAACAAATAACATAAGGAAATACAAATAGATACCCATTTACTAGCTTTTGTAACAAGTGAAACTAGATAACCTGGATAAATTGCAGCTTCACCTCTTACATTATGTGATCCTAGGCAAATTTGTTATCACACAAAACTCTATTTCCTTCATTTTGCATATGCAAGGCAGTTGCGGCTTGCGCTAAGCTGAAGAGGTGGGGCAGCACGCTCAGGGGGCAGAAATAAATAAAAAATAAAAAATAATTTTTAAAAAAACCAAACACTTACCACCTCCGCTGCATGGTGCTCCTCTGTCCCTCGTCAACTGCAGGCACTGGCTCCCAGCCTGCCCTGTGGCCAATCCTGATGCTGCTTTGAGCTCAAAGCAATATCAGGATTGGCTGGGAGCGCCCAGGCAGGGCGCTCCCAGGCAGACTGGGATCCTGTGTGGAAGCCTGTGCAGGCTCTCTCCAGCCCAGCAACTGTGTGCATGTGTGTTTGACCGGCCGAGACAGCAGGCCAAACACATATGCGCTCTGAGGGGGGTACAGCAACCCCCCCCTCAGGTGCACATCACCCCTGTGGCTCCACCCCCCCCCCCCACAAAACAATCATAAACACAGTCTATGACTGTTTTTTGGGAAAAGGTTTGCAGCTGCCCCTGCTGGCAGGGGGATGCGGGGTCAATGCTCCTCCATCCTTATGGAGGAGCCGCCCCTGTTGGAAGGACTTTCAAATATGTGAGTTTAGAATGCCAGTTGTACCAAAACGTATTCTTTTTTAATCAGTAGTATATAATGTTGACAAGAATATTGGCCAACTACAGGGTTCACATCACAATTGTGGCATCTCAGTTCACTAATGGTTTATGTTAACAGAAACTATCAATTTTAATACGCACTACTCAGTGCACAGCTGTAATTTGAGGTATTACCGTCAAAGCTTCCACGTTAAATAAACGCACTTTTTTGAATGTTGAACAGACGTTATCATATTTTATGTGATGTTTGTTGTATCATTCACATAGAAACCATTTTCAGGGCTCGGTTCTGCACAAGCTGTAAGACCCAAGCCAGACCTTTGACTCCGTTCTCCCAGTTAATCTGTTTCGTTTCCCACCTATAGTTTTTGAAAGCCCTACGCATGTCAGGGAAATGGAAAGAAAAGAAGGGGAAAAGAGTGGGTGCTAAAGAAAACAGCAAGGAGAAACAGAAATAAATTGGTGGTGAAAAGGAAGGATGAAAAGGCCGCGAAAGGAAATAAATAAACGGGGCATAATTAGGCAAGAAATGGTGAGGAGCAGTATCACACACGAGATATGTGATGCCAGGAGCCTACAGTAACACAGTGGCGGAAGTGCACACAAAAGAACAACAGTTGTATGGCAGAAATAAAGACGGAACGGGATTAGCATACGGACATGTGGGAGTGGGTGTGAGCAACTGCGGTAAACTGGTGCAAACGGAACATTAAAGAAAGGTGCATGAGTGGACCAAAAGAAAAAGATGTGGACAAATGTGGTAAGGAGATAAATGGTGGCGGCAATATATGTGAATGGTTCCAGAGCACATTAGTGAGAGATATGTTTAAGCGGGTGCATGAAACCAAGTAAGGAAAGAGGGGCGGGGTCAGGAGAAGCCTAGGTGGCTCTTCCATGCTGATGAGAGGCGTGAGAAAATGACGTTGGTACTACAACAGGAAATCCAGATACAGATGATCGTGGCATAAACTTGCACGGGGACAAAACTCGAGACAATTAGAGAGATAAAGGGTTATTAAAGGTGGGAGAGAAGCGACCGAGGAGACAATCAGAATGGGTGGTGGTTTAGAAAATTAAAGCAATGTGTCGCAAAACAAAGGTGGATGAAGAAGGGAAGAATGTGATAAAATGCAGGAGAATCGACATATTCCTGTGATCAGAGGCCACATTGTGTAAGGGGTTAGAGAGGAGTTGTGAAGAAAAGGACACGCAGAATTCAAGGTCTTTTTTTATATTCCTTTATATTCGTAGTAAATGGTCCCGTAAAAGGAGCATACCAACAACCGCCGCTGTCTCTTCTAACGTCTTTCTAACCACATTCCATTCCCCCTTACTTTGGCATTAGAAGAGACAACTAATAACATTCTAGTCACCACATATCTTCCCCCTTAACAACACTTACATTTTATTCAATCTGTTTCCATTTGTAAATAAACACCAGAAACTTAAGAGTAGATGAACACAAATATCTATCAACAAACATTTCACAAGAGCTTGAACTAATGACCCTTTATTACATATTCATTAAGGTCATTTCACCAAAACTTAACCTAATGGCCTCCTATTACATATCCATTAAGGTATTTAATTAATTTATTTTCTCTTTGACTTTTGCCCTCTGTGTTGTTCCCCTTGGTATGAATTGATCCCTTTACACAAACTCACATGCCGCAAATTACGTATTCTCCCATCTTCGAGCCTTCAAGCTTGACGGCACCATCCAAAATCTTCACAATTTTCATAGGACTCGACCACTGATTAGCTCCTTTACTTATTAACTCAGGATTCCTTACATGTACATAAGTATGCCCAACTACTACTTTGACTAAAGATCTCCCTTTATTAAATTTGCCCACCACTTTACCATGATATTCTTGTACCTGTTTCCTTATAGAATCATTGTCCTCTTTAGACATCTCATTTTTTTTTTCAACCACCAAGGAATTCATTTAGAAGAGGGCTTCCTCCCTCTCAATAATTCAAATGGTGTCACTTCCCTTACAGAATGAGATGTGATTCTGTAAGATAACAACATACTTTAAATAACTTCCTTCCATCATGAATTGGAAACTAAAGCCAACTGTATGGCTTCCTTAATTACCCTATTAAACCTTTCAACCTGACCATTTCCTTCAGGATGATATAAAGAGACTCTCACATGGTACACCCCACAACTCCTCAAAAAAGATTGTATTTTACTAGATGTAAGTTGTACTCCATTGTCAGAAACAAGAGTTTCAGGAATACCCTCCCTGGCAAAGACATCTTTCAAAAATTAAATGACAGTATCAGTTGTTACATTGCTAACCATGCGAACCTCCGGCCATTTGGAGAAATAATCAATTAGGACAATAGCAAATGATTTTTTGGCATGTAATATTTCAAGTGGTCCCATAAAATCAATCGCCACCTTCCGCCAAAGGTACTACCAAAGGTTTGACAGCCTTGTCACTCAACTTGCACGCATTGCGCTCTCTTACCCAATGGTCCACCATACCATCCAGACCTGGCCACCAAACATTTTCCTTTATTTTCGTCCTGGTGCTTGCCATACCACCATGACTTTCATGTCCCAACTCAACAATAGTTTCTCGCATTCCATAAGGAGGTACACTTTTGTCACATCTCAAAATAATTCCATTAGACACTGACAATTCATCCTTAATTTTCCAATATGTACTACATTCACCTTGTAGTAGCCGTTCTGAATGCCACCCCTTCATAATAAATTCCTTTACATTCAATAATATCCCATCTTTCTGCATTTCCTTCATCCACTCTTCCTCAGATATGTCCAAATCCATCTTACCACTCTGCAGAAATATCACTTTGTTATAAGTAAATGCCACATCACATTCACTATCATCAACTTCCCGAATATTTCAATTTTCCAAAGGTAATCGAGACAACCCATCTGCTATACAATTATTCTTCCCAGGAAGATGCAAAATATCGTAATGATACATTTACAATTTCAAAGCAAGTCTTGCTAATTGTGTAGTAAGATTTTTTTACATCCCCGCCCTCAAAATATTCATTAGAGGTTTATGACCAGTGCACAGCCTGAATTTATGTCCCCCTATGTGCATCCTAAATCGTTGCACAGCCCAAGTAGCAGCTAACAGTTCCCTTTCGATCACGGAATAATTCCCCTCTGCATCAGACAATGTGCGGGAAGCATATGCAACGACCCATGAATTAACTTTCCTTTGTTGGGACAACACAGCCTCAAGGCCATACCCATAAGCATCCACCGATATGATACATTCTGCACCTTCATCAAATGACTTTAAACAGGAAGCATTAACAATTCTTCTTTTATTGATTTGAATTCTTCAGTATGTACTTGTCCTGAGGAAAATGCTGCATTCTTCCTAACTAACGCATGTAGATTCTCAACTTTGGATGCTTAGTTTTCTACAAATCGTGAATAACATTCAGTCAACTCCAAAAAGCATAGCAAATTTTCCTTACTCTTAGGCTCTGGAGCTTCATGTATAGCCTTTATATGGCTAATCTTAGGACGAATGCCTTCCTTAGAAATAATATGACCTAAATACTCTATTTGTCTTTTTCTGAATTTACATTTTTGTTCTTTCACTGTTAAGCCGTTGTCCTTCAGAGCTTGTAATACTGACTTCAGAATGCCATCATGCTCAATCTTGTCCTTTCCATATATTAATATATCATCTTGAAACACTTTCGCACCATTTATGTTTGAAAGGACTCTGGATAGTACTCTTTGGAAAGCACTAGCTAATCCAAATGGCATCCTTTTATTCTGAAACATCCCTTCTGGTGTGATAAAAGCTGTACAATGTTTAGACTCAGGATTCAGATGTATCTGATGGTAAGCATTAGTTGAATCAATTTTTGAAAATACTGTGGCATCACCTATGGATGACATCAACTCCTGTAAATTTGGTAATGGAAATGCATCTATCCAAATGGCATCATTTAGTGATTGCAAATCCACACAAAGCCTGAGGTCTCCATAAGACTTCAGTGAAATAACAATTGGAGATACCCAATCAGAACTCTCTATGGGTTCAATAATGTCCTTTTCACATAAATCATGCAAAATTTCCCTTAACTTCCTTTCACTACACCGACATTGCTCCTGCCCACCTCTTCGCCATTGTGAAGAACAGGACACGCAGAATTCAATGTCTTTTTTTAATATTTGTGCTAAATGGTTCTGTAAAAGGAGCAGTGCCGGCACAACATGTACCAACAACTGCCGCTGTCTCTTCTAACGTCTTTCTCACCACATTCCAGTCCTCCTTACTATGACGTTAGAAGAGACAGCTAATAACATTCTAATCAAGGGTGGGCTTGAGGACTCTAGATGCAAGGTCAAGGAATAGGGGCAAGATGCAGCGCTGAATGATAGCAGAAAAAATGTCCATTTCTGTAGAGATAGCTTACACCACACTATCCCTGTGTAGGACGCAATCCCACCACTTAAATATTTAAATATAGTGCTTACCTAAGATATCAAAGAATTTGCACTAACCACCCAACTAAGGTGACCAGAATTTTAAGGCCAGAAACTGGGACATTTCAGACACAAAATAGAAGAAGGACTACAATTTTACTTCGAACGAGGGCACAGAATGACAGAGCTCATCACCACAGAATTACAGAAGAAGCACCAACAGCATAAATAAAGTGCATTTTTAAAGCCAGTATCATGCCTGTTAATTAAATTGCTTTCTGATAACACCTAATAACTATCTTTTCTTTGGAAAACCAAAAAATCACCTCCCACAGTTTTAAGGTGACCCTCTCTAAAGACTGAGACCTGATTTATTACCTGACTGAAGTTTCTCTCTCTGATTTATCTGATTATCCAGGTATCTGATTTGCTGCCATTCTTTATGATTTTGGATAAAATTTGATAATGTCCTATTGCATTTTATTAATCTTTTCGGTGGTTTTTTTTGTGTTATGCTCAATTCTGTAATAAACTCTTGCACTCAAAATCGTGGTATGCCTTTGTCGGTGTCTCTTTGGGGTTGTGCTGAGGCTAGACACAAACTGAGGGCATCCAAGTCCTAATGTATTTTTTGGGGGTGGGGGGTGTGAGGAATAGAGTGGAAGAGAAAAAGGAAAGAGGGGATAGTTTGATTTGAAAGGTTGCGAGGAAGAGGAATAAAGAGAAATAAATGAAGGAAGAAAAGAAAAAAACGAAAGGGGAGAGGGAAAGGTTCAAAGAGACCAATATTTGCAGGGGAAGGGGAGACAAGAAAAAGAACATGAAAGAAAGGGTGAATAAAAAGCAATGAGGAAATAATTCAAGAATGAAAGCAAATAAGATAGGCGTGAGGGTGGTAATAATGAATTAAGAATTCAAAGAGGAAAGGCGCATGAAGTATAACGAAGGGATAAAGAAACGACGTTTAGCATAAACCTAGCACTATTATTTACTAAAAGATATTTATGAAGCCAAAATTCTCACTGGGAAGAGTATGATTAAATCTTCCTAAGTGTCTATGGGCCAAATGCGCGCTAAAGACATTAGACGAGTCTCTACACAACGGTTGGGTACATTATTTTATGGATTAATAATCCAATATTTTATATTTCTTATGGGGATAAAATGTACTTTTGCTTTACGTGTAGGAAATTGATCGAGTGTAACTTACGTCGTTCGTCAAATCGACGGAGTAACACATTTATTACAATTAAAACAAACATCACTGCTTTGATATGTAAAAAATTGGAATTTACAGGGGATAATGCAGAAAGTGAGCATGACCATTGCTCGGCTTTCCTTTCGTCTGGTCTAATGAGCCTATTGCTGTACTGTCTCTTGTCCAGTAGAGGGCGCTGTAGGACAACCCTCCCTGCTCTCGCCAACTTTCCAAGCGTTTCTTGTGGTTGGTTTCAGAGGTCCACCTGCGCACGTGACCGCAGGAGAAAGACATCTTTACTAGCGCGAGATCGTAGAAAGGTGACAATTGCGTTGCACATCCCTAAGCACTCACTGCATTTCAGGATCAGCTAGCAGCGAGATAGCATCATAGGCGAGGACTATTAGAGGCATTCTGGCATTACCTTACTGTTCCCATGTCTGCGGTGACGGGTTTGTAAACGGAAGCTCTCGCTGTGCCTGCCGAGGTACACACACTGCTCCTGGCATCGTTCCCAGCAGTCCATGGTGCAGACAAGGAAAACAAAGTAAGAAGATGGGATAGTTCACTTCACCAGTTGGAGCTGGTGGTAACGTGCACTCCTTCAGTTTTACCATCTTCCTCTCAGCAAGTTGTTTGCACCTTACATGTGAACATTATTTATGTATACGTGATGCAAACAGGGCTTTAAGTGGGATGAAAAAAGTGTGTGTGTGTTAGGATTAGAGGGAAAGGGGTGGGGGGGGTGATCTAAAAAGGACGTGACCTGTGCAGTTATAGGCGTTGCTTAACCACCTAAACTACATTTCTGTGAGTCCCACAGTGTGTCACTGCACCTTATTTTGGTGTCTCGCTGAAGTTTGTCATCTCTGGCAAACATGATAACATAACAACTGACATCCACCTAAAACTAGCAAGGTCTATTGGCTTTGTCAATGGTTGTTGATGTATGTTTTCCTGTGAGGTCAAGGACTGATTGGCCATAAATCCTGAACACCTTTCTGGCCCACTGACAGGCACAGTAGGAAACTCTCACTGCCTTCAGTCTCAAATTTGGTTGACCTGGAACTCCCAGGTCCTTCTTCCAAGACCTGGAACTCCCTCCCCACCAGCCTCAGGACCACCCAGGACCACTCCGCTTTCCGGAGACTCCTAAAGACCTGGCTGTTCGAGCAGCGATAACCACCCCCTTTGTCCCTAGCGCCTTGAGACCCGCACGGGTGAGTAGCGCGCTTTATAAATGCTAATGATTTGATTTGATTTGATTTGATTTGATTTGAAATTTAGACCTCTTAATTGTGACTGTTACAAACACCTGGAGGCGATTCATTTCAGAACATGCACTATACAAGAGTAGTATGCTGATTGAAAAAAAATATTCAAAAACGTAACTTCCGAGAAATAGCTAACACTCTAATGGAGTGCAAGATTCAGTAAAACGCGTGAAATATAAATTGGAACTAAATCACTGACCTGGATTACCTGAACATTTATCATATTAATTGTTCTGAAATCGTCAGAAGTTGGAATACAAATATTTTTTTGTATCGAGAGAGGGGTTCAGTATGCCTCAATCGCTAGCCCTGTTCTACATAGAGTGGAGACAGCCCAGCACCAAGGGCAATTAATTGCAACTTAAACACACAGTATCTTCTGTAATAACTAAATTGCTTTCTGGTAGAGCTACTGATTGTGCACTGAGCGCATGAAAACGTACCCCCTCCGAGTACCGTTAAAGCCCCCCTGTAACCCGAACATGTATCAAATCTACTGAAATTAGCCGGGGCAGTTGAATAGCTAAGATTGTCACGACAAATCTGGAATGCCTAGTCACCCTATAATATGACAGCGTGCTAAGGGCTGTAAACAGGGGATTTCCAAAGATGACGCCTCCGTTGAGTCTGTGGTTCTAGAGGGGTCAAATACATGATGGGCTTTATTTTACAGAGTTGCCAGTTCCCAGGGTCCTAGTATGAATAACTTATCCAGTCCATGTCTTTTTCTATGCATTCTGGTACCTATAGCTGTGATTTTATAATAGGATAAATAGGACTGCAAGTACTAGAATGCAAGGATATTGCCTGGACTGGGAGACCTACTCACCCATGAATCATTTGAAGACTAAGCGTTTTTACATTCGCAAACGGTGCAAATGGCCGTTTTCGAATGCAAAAATGCCTTTCAGGATCTTACAGCTTGTGCAGAACCGAGCCCTGAAAATGGTTTCTAAGTGAATGATACAACAAACATCACATAAAATATGATAAAGTCTGTTCAACATTCAAAAAAGTGTGTTTATTTAACGTGGAAACTTTGACAGTAATATAGTGCTTATGAAAATAGCGATTCCTTAAAATTGCGAGCCCGTTTAGAGATTCGCAAATTGCGATTCTCTAAATAAGAAATTGCAAATAAGGAATCCTTATTTGCGATTTCTTAAGCACATGTATCAAGCTTTTCCTTAATGCGAATTGGGCATTAAGGAATCCCAATTACCATCAAGTAAAACTTGGTGGTAACCATGTGTAATTTTAAAAAATGCATAAAAAATGCATTTTTTTAAATTGACAAGTAACGCACACATGCCCCTTTGGCATGCGTGCTCCTTACATGTCCTAAAATAAAATATTTTTTTGGGGTGCAGCAGAGGGGGCCTTAGGCCCCCAGCACCCTGGGGTTTTGCATTTCCTAAATTGCGAATTCCAGTTAGGAATTTGCAATTTGGGAAATGCAAAAAAATTGCAAATATGGGCGTACAGGCCCATAGGTGCAAATGGGCTCAGAATCGCTATTGGCGATTTGGTAATAGCATTTGCGATTTTAAAGAAATCACTATTACTGAATCGCAAATATAATACATAGCATTTTGCGAATCAGAAATAGCGATTTCTTAAAAATCGCTATTAGAGAATCGCAAAGTGGATTCTTCATACATCTGGCCCTAAGTTCTGCAGGCTGCGCCAGCCCTAGCAGCCTTTCTAATGCTTAGGACTATCAGGACATCCCCACATTTTATTAAAGGTCGCTCTACTTCCGTTTTATGGGGAGCAAGAGAAATCTTTTTTAAGAGCAATGTTTTTGATCGGTAATAATTTAAACATTTTGTTTTAAATGCCTTCAATCTAGATTTCTGAGATCAACTGCTGGGTTGAAAACGGGGTCACTTGGTTTGGTCTGTTATAGACCAAAACGAGTACTGGCATTATGCCTAATCTGAGTCTGTGAACTGAAAAACAAACAAAAAATGCAGCCCATGGTAAATCATCTTATCACTATGATCAACAACTTGATGACAGGAGGGTGTGTTGGAGTAAAAAGAGCCTAATACACTGTTATGAAAATCGTGTTATCTGATCTGATTTCTGTCATGGACCTGATTGTATTAGTGGCACAAATGTTCTTAATAGAACTCGCCTCATACCCATGTTATCGCGGCTAAATACATAACATGGTTAAGCATTAAGTGAAGATTTCATCATGAAAATGTGCAAGCCAAAATGAGAGCGAAATGTGAAGCATGTCCAAATGTTTTGTTACATTAAATCTAATACATCTACACTGACAAATTGTATAGGGTTTGGGTTTGTATCCATTTAAAGCAGTGTGCAGAGAGTAGCAGCCCTGGAAAGAGAGAAAAGCAAAGTATGAATTTAAGAAAAAGAGTGAATGTTTCGGTGTGGGATTAAGAAGGTCACTGTAACGGTATGTGAGAGACATTGTGCTCAGTAGTGTGAGTGAAAACGAATGTGAGAAATACCGATGTGTGAGTCGGGAGAAAAGGTGTTTGAGAAAGTGTCTTTGTGTATGTCTGATGATGTGATTAAGAGAAAAGCCAAAATGTGTATATAAGAAAGCGAGAGACAGTGGGTGAGTAAAAGAGTGTATGTGTGATTGGGCTTGTCAGATAGAGCGAAATAGAGAGTGTGTATCAGAGCAAAAGGTAGACAATAGAATAGGTGTGGGTGATGGTAGATAATGTGCGACAGAGTGGAGAGGCTGTGGGGAGGAATATTATATTTGATTAGTGTGCTTGTGAATGACAGAATGTCTTAGTGTGAGGCTGATTGCATAAGAGTGCACTTGTGTTTGAAAGATAGCACGTGTGAAAAGAGGTTATGTATGTGACAGTAAATGTGTGAGACAGTGTGTTTGAGGATGTTGTAAAAATGAGACAGGACGAGAAATACAGAAACATCTCTTTCCATGTGTGTAAGTGTGCATGAAAATGTATGCAGAAAGGGAGTGAGAGACGGAGATAATTTATGGGTAGCGGCATGAGACGAAGCAACTGTGTGTGTATTAAAGAGTAATAGACACAATATAGAGCTGGCGTGTGTGAAGGAGAAAGTATTTGTGAAAAAGAGAGTAAGGAGAACCGTGTATGAGAAAGAGTTTATGCCTTTGACCTCAAGATAAATGTGTGTTAGGGAGTCTGTGTGTGATAGAGACAATAAATGCTGTATGTGTGTTTGAGAGATGGAGCAAGAGATAATGAGTGTACTGGCAAGGGAGAGGGGGAGATTGTGAAAAATATTGGGGCATATTTAAGAGCCCTTAGCTCCACCACTGCGTCATTTTTTTACTCTAAGGCAGTGCTAAAGTGTCTCTTCTGCCGCTCCATAGTTACAAAGTAGCACAATGCATGCATTGTGTTACTTTTTATCCCTTTTTGACACATTATGCCCGCGCCAGGCATAATGTATGCAAGGATGATGTTCCAGCACTAGGAAGCCCACAAAAATGGCGCAGTGAATTTAAAAAGATTTCACTGCGCCATTTTTGGCATAATTTTTAATGCCTGCTCAGAGTATCACGTTCCTATAGTAACCTATGGGCGGGCCTCCTTGCACTTTGCTGCTCTAGCATAACAATTTTTGATGCTAGAGTAGCAAAGCGTCACAATAGTGGCTTAACTTGTGACTTAATTGTGCTAATGGCCGCCATGGTGCACCGTATTATAAATACGGTGCAACCATGGTGTTGTTAGGTGCCAGTGGAAGGGGGGGGGCAGGGGCACGAGAGAAGTGGCACATCATAGCTGATGCACCACTTTTTCTTAAATATGGGCCACAGTGTCTGTATAAGTATGTTATGGCAGGAGAGATAAAATCATTTCTGTGGGTAAGAAAGTGACAGATAATGATTAAATGTGAATGTGTGTATGAGCAAGAGAGATGGAGGAAAAAGAGAGGAGCAATGCGCGCATGTCTGAGCGGGACTGTGAAAGAGAGAAAGTTCATGAATGAGCATATTTGCACTTGAGGGTCAGAGTGAAAGGCAATTTTAATGGGTCTGTTATGAGAGGAAGAGTCTATAACAAAGAGGAAAAAATAAGAACAGAGAGATAAGGAGTAGGTTGTGTGATATGTGTGTTTAATTGTGAGTCATGAGCGCCTGTGTTTTTAAGGAGAAAATTAATCTGCCAAATATTAATACAGATAAGGAGTGTTTGTTTGTGTGTTGTGTGTGTGTGTGTATAAGTAAAGGGGAGAGGCAAACAGAAACAATGCTGTATTCATACACACACCTATATATATATATATATATATATATATATATATATATATATATATATATATATATATATAAATCTATGTCCTTTGTGTGCTATTATTGTGCAACATACAGTGGTATATAAGCCCATGTTTCACAGGTAAAATATGGAAAATATTTCTCAATTCCCTTTTGAATTTTGATTTCATCATCATACTGGAGGCACCCAAACCCTCCACAAAGCTTTACCATTGTCGGGGCACTTGTGAATATGTGACATTGAGAAATAAATTATGCGGCAAGGGTATCTAAATTATGCAGCAAAAAAAAACAAATTATATGGCATATTCTCTGGCAGTGTTATTTTCATTCATTTCATCTAGACACAACATTTTTTGTGAAATCTGCAATTTATGTAGCAAATGTGAAAAATCCATAAATATTTTGTAACAGCTGCAGTCATGGAATCAATTGAATTTCACTTACCTTCACTATTGTCCATTGTCTTATCAACAGTTTATTCATGAACGGTAAATAAAACCTAGACATTCGAATTACAACCAGGGGCCTCCGTAAACTGCCCTTAAGAGAAACCCCAAATAAAACATGTAATATAAAAAAATGCATAATGGGTTCATGTGTATTATGGTCACATATTGCTAACTCGGGTTCTGGTGACATTTACAAAGCACTTGGCACTGGACCTCACATCACCAGAACTCCTTGCTGGCAACGCTGGACCATATTACACAATTACCCTTTATGTAGTATATCTTTATCTCTTAACTTTATATATCCATATCACACACATTCGAGGTGGGCATATTTAGCCTGTTAGTGGTGTTGCTGCACTTAATATTAAGGAGCTGCTCTCCACCTAACTACTGGTAACCACATAGTATTCCCTATTTCTGTTTTGCTTGTGTAGCATATATATCATAGGAAGGCATGCACAAAATTAGGTAATTTGTTCCTTAGATAGCAGTCATTTAATCTGCACATATCAGCTGCCCACTGAATAAAGAAATTAAAGAAACCACTCCATCTTCACTGGGATGAATACCTCCAGAGAAATATATATATATATAAATAAATATATATATATATATATATATATTTATATATATATATAATCCAGAAGAGAAAAACAAAGCCGCAACATCATGGCCACCGCACGGCAGATGGAGACAGGGTCGCGATCCCCAATAATTTCAAAACAAATCATCCACGACGATCGGGGCCGAAAATAACAGCACTCCGCACGTCAAAAGACAAGTCTCCATCACTCCAGATAGTTGTAATGCAGGCTTAGAGGGTAAGGATATTCTGACCCTGCCCCCCTTTTTTTCTTCTTTTTTGGGACTTAGCTGAAAACAAGTCCCAAAATGGCTGCCAACACTTTGTGGTTGAAGTGCTGGCAGCCAATCAGATATCAGCACGGAGACTGTTGGATCCACATTCCTATATATATGTATTTCTTGTTCCTTTACGAAAGTACTGAATGGATTTACACCATATCACAGAAAGCAGGATCTGTGCTTGATATGTTTCTGATGGATACAACTACCTGTGGATTCCTCACCTAAAGAATTTTCCCCATGCGCCAGCCCTCGACGGAAATGTTCTTCTAGTTCTGCACGTCGACAATGACATCACAATTGCCCGACTCCACGCGACTCCGTATGACGTCATCCAGGAATAAGAAGCCCTCGTCGACGTGCAGACGTCAGTTCCCTTTTTTCCGTGCCTTCAAGTAACGTTTTTTCTTCAAGGCTACCAGGGAGCTATTGTTTCACTTTGGTGTAGCTATGTCACAACCGAGGAAGTCGGGTTTTAAACCCTGTCAACAGTGTGGAGGTCGCATGTCGGTCACAGACCCGCATGAGAATTGCTTATGGTGCCTTAGTTCCGACCATAAGGTCGAGTCATGCGGTTCATGCCAACGCATTAATCCTAAGGCCCTGAAAGAACGAGAGGCTAAATTGTTTCTTGCTCGTTCTAAGAAGAGGAAGGAAAAGCATAATCGTAGAGAGTCTTCTTCAAGATCCTTGAAGACTCATCAGCGCCATCGGGA
Organism: Pleurodeles waltl; assembly: GCF_031143425.1. Taxonomy (NCBI): domain Eukaryota; kingdom Metazoa; phylum Chordata; class Amphibia; order Caudata; family Salamandridae; genus Pleurodeles; species Pleurodeles waltl. The sequence continues at coordinate 1,665,947,173 of NC_090440.1, forward strand.
CCCTCGACGTCGGCATGGCTCACGGCGCCGATCGAGCAGAGAACGCTCCCGTTCGAGGTCACCATCAGCTCACCGCCGACCGACGTGGGAGATCAGCCTGACTGTCTCACCTCCCCCTCCGACGACTCCAGCTTCTCCGACGTCTCCACTGTCGGTGTATGAAGTAGATCCACATCAGGAGCCGAGGGCTTTTCCGGAGCAGGAGATGCCTGGGCCATCATCGGCTTCACCTCCGGTGCCGGTTCCTCAAGGTTATCCGGCTTTCCCGGCGCCGGTCACGGACCCCGCAGCATTTTTTAATGCTATGTTTAATATTTTTGCCACCATGGCGCCTGGTGGTGGGCATGCGGGTCCGTCAGGTCCTTTGGCCTTTGACTTGGGTGCTCCGGCTCCTTACAATCTGACACCCTTTATGCCCTTTCTTCCTTCTGGAGGTACTGCTTTGGCGCCGATGCCTTTAGCATCACCCAGAAGACCGGTGACACCGACAATGTCCACTGTTCCGGCGCCGATGGATTCACCATGGATCCAGTCGACTTCGAAATTGCCTGTGGCGCCGGGGGATCCCACGTCAGATGGCTCCGAGGGTCGGCGCTGTCAAAGATCTTCGGCGTCAGCCGACGCCTTATTGACGCCGGGGCTCGAGTCCAGGCTCCGATCCAGGAGGTTAGCTCTAAGGCTGCTGGAAGAAGAGGAATATGAGAGGCAGCATTTGGAGGAAGGTGAAATCGTGGAGCCTTCAGGGGACCTGCAAGGCTTGGATACAGCAAGCTGCCTAGACACTTCCCCGGAATGGGACCTGGCTTCTCCGGGGGAGTATACTGAAGAGGCTGCTTTTTTTCACGCTGTAGTGAGGAAGGCAGCAGACTTTTTGGACCTTCCACTTCCTGCTGCGGAGGTGAAGACAAACCTCCTGACCGAGGTGCTGCATCCAGCATCAGCTGTGGCGGAGCCTCTTCTGCCTTTCAATGAGGCTCTTTTGGACCCTATTAAAGACATTTGGAAAAAGCCAGTGACTTCGGCGGCCATGAACAGGGTGGTGGCGAGACGCTATCGTGTAGCACCAGGTGATCCGGACTTTCTGAACAAGCACCCAACTCTGGAGAGTTTGGTTGTCCAAGCGTCGTGCTCCTCCCGTTCTGCTGCTGGTTCATTTCCCGGGGCCCCTGCGGACAGGGAGTCTAAGAAGATGGACCAGGCAGCTAAAAACACCTTCTCTTCTTGCAGCAAGGCTTTAAAATCTACCAATGCTACTTGCATTTTGGGCCGTTATATTCATTTCCTTATGGATGAGGCTAAGGGTCACCCTGGTTTATCACAGGAGGTGTTGAACCTTTTGTCGGACGCTCAGGCGGTGGCGACCCAGGTAATTCAATCTGGGCTGGACACCTCGGACTCGGTGGCCAGGGCTATGGGCACATCCATAGTGACGAGACGGCAGGCCTGGCTGCGATCGCCAGGGTTCTCCCCTGATGTTCAGACTACTCTTCTGGACCTGCCATTTGATGGAGACAAACTTTTTGGATCAAAAGCCGACTGCTCTAGAACGATTTAAAGAGAGTAGAACCACAGCGAGGTTCTTGGGTCTACAGGCAGCCTCATCCTCTGCTTTGAAGTCTTTTTGGAGGCTTAGAGGTTTTGGTCATGGTGCTTCCTTTCGTGGCAGGCTCCATGCGGCAGGACAGCAATCTGCAAGAACTCTTCCTTACAGATCCTTCAGGGGCAGGGGTAGAGTACACACTAGAGGTGCCACCCAGCAGCACTCTGCCTCTTCCTCTTCCTCCGGAGGGGTGCAGCAGGGAAAGCAGCCTTAGTCCTCCACCACTCCCTGCTCACACGTCTCCGGTAGGGGGGAGACTTACTCACTTTCTTCACATGTGGGCGTCCATAACGTCAGACTCCTGGGTCACCGGCATTGCGGAGAAAGGGTATGCTCTTCCCTTTCAGGAATTCCCTCCTCCCTTCCCTCCCCGCCCATCTTTCTGTTCGGACAACCATCTTCTGTTACTGCAACAGGAGGTGATGTCCCTTTTGTCAAAGGGTCAGTGGAGTTGGTTCCAGAGCAGGAGGGGGGGACAGGGCTGCTATTCAAGATATTTCCTGATCCCCAAAAAGGATGGTCCTGGACCTGAGGATTTTGAATTGGTTCCTCACGCAGTAAAAGTTCAAAATGCTGACCCTGTCACAGGTTCTTTTGGTGTTAAACAAAGGAGATTGGATGGGGTCTGTCGACTTGCAGGATGCGTACTTCCATATTCTGATCCTCAAGTCGCACAGGAAGTATCTCCGGTTTGTGGTGGGGTTGCAGCACTATGAGTTTGCGGTCCTTCCGTTTGGTCTTACTTCGGCACCTCGAGTCTTCACGAAGGTGATGGCAGTGGTGGCAGCGGAGCTCAGAAGAAAGGGAATAGCAGTATTTCCTTATCTGGACGATTGGTTGATCAAAGCCAAGTCCCTGGAGCTCTTGCGGCATCACCTGCAGTCGACAACTCGGTTGTTGTTCGACCTGGGTTTCTCAGTGAATGTGCCCAAATCTCACCTGGAGCCCTCTCAACGCCTCCTGTTCATAGGGGCAGTACTGGACACAACATTGAATCGGGCCTTTCCTCCGCCGCAGCGGGTTCAGGACATTTAGGCGTTGATTCCAATGTTTCAAAATGGAGCGGTCATTCCAGTCCTCAAGGTCCTTCGTCTGCTCGGTTTGTTCGCTTCTTGCATTCTGCTGGTCACGCATGCACGCTGGCACATGAGGGCTCTTCAGTGGTGCGTCCGCAGGCAGTGGTTTCAACACAAAGGAGTTCTCGAGGACTCGTTAAGGATCTCCAGAGACGCTACAGCGGATCTTCGATGGTGGGCTGCGGTCGGCAACCTGTCGCAAGGAAGGCCGTTCTTGCTACCTCCGCCAGTGGCCACAGTTGTAATGGATGCTTCCACTTTAGGGTGGGGAGCTCATCTGGGGGACCTGGAGATCAAAGGTTGTTGGTCTCCAGTGGAACAGAAGTTTCACATCAATCTGTTGGAATTGCGGGCGATACGTCTGGCTCTCAAAGCCTTCCTCCCTTCCCTTCGCGGTCAGTCGGTTCAGGGCCTGACAGACAACACTACCGCGATGTGGTATAGCAACAAGCAGGGAGGAGTGAGGTCATATCTTCTCTACAGAGAAGCTCTTCGGCTCTGGTCCTGGCTTTAGGACCACAGGATTTGCTTGGTAGCAAATCATTTGGTCGGAGTTCTGAACGTGCGTGCGGACAGTCTCAGTCGGCTCATCTCGACCGATCACGAGTGGCGTCTTCATCCGGATCTGGTTCTTTACATCTTCCAGATGTGGGGTTATCCACGGATAGATCTGTTTGCCACTCAGGAGAACGCGCACTGCCCGTCATTTGGCAGCCTCCAGAATCCGGTGCGAGGAGCTTTGGGGGCCGCGTTTCAGATGTCCTGGAAGGGTCAGTTGCTTTACGCATTTCCCCCCATACCCTTGATTCCTCAGGTTTTGAGGAAGATCCGCCAAGATCGGACTTAAGTCATCTTAATAGCTCCGGATTGGCCAAGATGGGTATGGTACTCGGATCTTCTCCAACTCTCTCTGTGTCCTCCGCTTCGTCTCCTGTGCAGGGCAGACCTCCTCTCGCAGTTGCAGGGGCAGGTTCTAACCCCCACCTCCAGAGCCTGCACCTTCATGCCTGGAGATTGAACAGGGCAATCTGAGTTCCTTTTCTCTCCCGCCGGAGGTGGTGGAAGTTATTTTATCGTCCAGGCGACACTCCACCAAATCGATCTATGCAAGCAGGTGGGCCAGATTTGTCAGTTTGTGTGGAGAGAACTAAATTGATCCCTTGAAGGCCCATTTGTCTGATGTATTGTTATTTGCTTTATCCTTGGCACAGAAGGGTTGTGCGGTTGCCACAGTTAAGGGCTATTTATCAGCACTGTCGGCTTTTCTGTGACTTCCAGACCAACCCTCCTTGTTTAAGTCACTTCTGGTATTGAGGTTCGTTAAGGGTCTCACTAATAAGTTTCCGCCCACTCCGTTTGTTATGCCACAGTGGGATCTTAATTTAGTATTGACCTTTCTTATGGGATCGCCATTTGAGCCGACGCACTCTTGTTCCTTAAGATTCTTAGTTTTGAAGACTGTTTTTCTAGTGGCCATAACATCGGCTAGAAGAGTGAGTGAGCTCCAGGCTCTTAGTGTAGAGTCCCCATATCTTTCCTTTATTAGGGACAAAGTGGTGTTAAGGACCAAGGTGGCTTTCCTCCCGAAGGTTGTTACACCCTTTCATTTGAGGTAGTCTATTACTCTCTCTTCCTTTTACCCTCCACCTCATCCATCCAAGGAGGAAGAGAGGCTTCTCCGGTTGGATCCACGAAGAGCGTTGAGCTTCTTTGTTGACAGGATGAGGGAGTTCAGACAAGACGATCAGCTCTTCATTGGATACGTAGGGAAGAGGAGAGGCAGAGCTGTCCACAAGAGAACGCTGTCCAGGTGGGTCATTCTCTGTAGGGTTCCAAGCCCATTCCTCCAGGGCTAAGGCTGCTTCGTCGGCCTTGGCTAGGATTGTTCCTGTGGTTGACATCTGCAAAGCGGCAACTTGGGCATCCCTCCATACTTTTGTCAAACATTATTGTTTGGACTCTGAGGTCAGGAGGGATGGCCATTTTGCCTGCTCAGTGCTACAGGATTTCTTGGTTTGACCATTCAGGCACCCACCTCCAGAGGTGGTACTGCTTTGGGACTCTGGGCCTGATTACAACTTTGGAGGACGGTGGTAATCCGTCCCAAATGTGACGGATCTACCACCTACCGTATTACGAGTCCATTATATCCTATGGAACTCGTAATACGGTAGGTGGTATATCCGTCACATTTGGGACGGATTAACACCGTCCTCCAAAGTTGTAATCAGGCCCTCTATTCTTTAGGTGAGGAATACACAGGTAGTTGTATCCATCAGAAGAACAAGTTACTTACCTTCGGTAACGCCTTTTCTGGTGGATACATTAGCTACCTGTGGATTCCTCACGGTCATACCCGCCTCCTGATTGGTCTTGCCACGAATTCCTTGGGTGAGCACCGGTATATTGTATATTTGTATATAATAATGTAATGTATGTATATTTATTTATATATATGGTATATTTCAAAGGAAACATGGTTGGATATATATATATATTTATTTGCATATTAGTGTGTTGTTTCCATTAGTTTCGTTTCATATTATTGCAACAAAAGTTGGTATATAGGTTTACTTGATGTGCTTTTATCACTCTGTAATGTCAATGTTCACCTGTTTGTCTCAAAGGCATGTAAAAAATGGTAATAACTGACGTCTGCACGTCGACGAGGGCTTCTTATTGCCTGGATGACGTCATACGGCATCACGTGGAGTCGGGCAATTATCATCGTCGACGTGCAGAACTAGAAGAAAATTTACGTCGAGGGCTGGCGCTTGGGGAAAATTCTTTAGGTGAGGAATCCACAGGTAGGTAATGTATCCACCAGAAAAGGCGTTACCGAAGGTAAGTAACTTGTTCATATGTTCGATGGCATGTGTAGCTGCAGACACACATGCTATGCATAGGTCCTGCCATCTAGTGTTGGGCTCAGAGTGTTACAAGTTGTTTTTCTTCAAAGAAGTGTTTTCGAGTCACGGGATCGAGTGACTCCTCCTCTTCGGCTCCATTGCGCATGGGCATCGACTCCATCTTCGATTGTTTTTTTTCCGCCATCGGGTTTGGATGGGCCTGGTCGGCCCGACCAAAGCCTCGTCGAAGCCTCATGGACCGGACCCCGTTTCATTTCTGCCCTCGGTGCTACGCCAAGTTCCCTTATACGGACCAACATCTTGTCTGTAACCTGTGTCTATCTCCAGACCACCAAGAGGATACTTGCGAGGTCTGCAGATCCTTCTGCTCGAAGAAGACTCTACGAGACCGAGGAGCGCGAAGGTTGGAAATGGCGTTGAGAAGCACCGAACGTCTCAACGTGGAAGAAGAGGAGATTATGCACACCGCAGTCTCTGTTCGGGGGTCCGACTCCAAGCAAGAGTCCGACAATGACAGACCAATCACGGCAGGACAGCACATGAGTACGCCTGCCCCTGTCCCATCCAAGCCCAAACACAAGGCCTCGGGACGCCACTGCAAGAAGGCCATGGCTCCACCCGTAAAAAGACTTCCGGTGACCAAGCAACAACTTCGGCACCGAGAAAGGCCACGCCACCGAAGCCTTCGGACTCGAGCCAAAGCACAGGCTCCAAAATAGGGAAACACCGACCCATCTAGTCGAAGCCTCAAAAATCCCTCTCGCAGCCGAGGCCAACATCTACTCCAGGCCTTTCGATCCAGAGGAAACCAGCTTCGGAGCCGAAAAGACCCATATACACAGAGGAGCATGGACTTTCCAAACAACTTAAAGAAAGCCATAGATTTTCTGAGGAATTTACGCAAATGGAGGAATTTTATAAAAGGCAGGCCAGAATTCAGATTCATAAAGACACTGGCAAGATCCTCACTGCACCTCCTCTAAAAGCAAAGAGGAAGCTGGCCTTTCAAGGACATTTGGACACTGATCAGCCACCAGCTAAAGTGCCAAAACCCAAACATAAATCTCCACCTCCTCAGTTCTCACCTCACCAGTCTCCTCCTCATTCTCCTCACCTGACTGTCTCTCCACCTACTACCCCCACTGCACAGTCTCCAGTACACTCTGCAGATTCGCACCAAGATAATGTCGACCCATGGGACCTTTACGATGATCCCATTTCTGATAACAGTCCAGACTGCTATCCCTCAAAACCATCACCCACAGAGGATAGCACCTCATACATTCAGGTTCTAGCTAGGGCAGCGTCAAACCATAACGTAGCTATGCACACAGAACCTCTTGAGAATGATTTTCTCTTTAATACGTTGTCCTCCACTCACACTACATACCAGTCTCCACCCATGCTTCCTGGCATGTTAAAACATGCACATAAGATTTTTCAGGAACCAGTTAAGGCAAGATTCATCACTCCTAGGGTAGAAAAGAAATATAAGCCGCCTCCTTCTGACCCAGCTTTCATTACCCAACAGCTACCTCCAAATTCCGTAGTTGTCAGCGCAGCAAGGAAAAGGGCTAACTCCCAGTCGTCTGGTGATGCACCGCCACCAGATAAAGAAAGCAGGAAATTCGATGCTGCTGGTAAAAGAGTAGCATCACAAGCAGCTAATCAATGGAGAATAGCCAACTCCCAAGCACTACTGGCTAGGTATGATAGGGCCCACTGGGACGAGATAAAAGAATCCAGCATCTCCCCAATGATCAACAAAAAGATCCCAGCAAATATTCGAGGAAGGGCAGGCAAATAATCAAATCAGGTCAGCTCTAGACTCCACAGACACAGCAGCAAGAACAATCAATACTGCGGTCACCATTAGAAGACACTCATGGCTTTGGTCGTCAGGGTTTAAACCCGAAATCCAGAAGGCTGTCCTTAACATGCCATTTAATGAAAAACAGCTGTTTGGCACTCAGGTTGATACAGCCATTGAAAAAATGAAAAAAGACTCTGACACTGCTAAAGCCATGGGTGCTCTTTATTCAACAGGGTACAGAGGCTCATTTCGAAAGCCTCAATACAGGGGAGGTTTTAGAGCCCAAACATCTGAGGCATCTACCTCACAATCAAAACCATCTCACCAGCTTCAGTACAAAAGAGGTGGGTTTCGAGGAACCTACAGGGGCCAATTCCCCAGAGGTAGGGGAAAATATCAGCCCTCAAAGCAAACCACACACACAAAGCAGTGACTTGCTCCACATCTTCCCTCATCACACTTCCCCTGTGGGAGGGAGACTGCAAAATTTCCACACACACTGGTTACCCATCACAACAGACAATTGGGTCTTATCCATTATCCAACATGGTTACTGCATAGAATTCACACAAATTCCTCCAGATATACCTCCAAAACCACACAAACTCTCCTCCCAACACTTTTCAATGTTGTAATCAGAGGTACAGTCACTATTACTCAAACAAGCTATAGAGCTTGTACCACATCATCAAATAGGAACAGGGGTTTACTCCCTGTATTTCCTCATTCTCAAAAAAGACGGAACATTGAGACCAATACTAGATCTCAGAAACCTCAATCTTTACATCCTATCAGAACACTTTCACATGGTAACACTACAGGATGTAGTCACACTGTTACAACAACAAGATTTTATGGCAACACTGGATCTCAAAGATGTGTATTTTCACATACCCATCCATCCAGCGCAGAGAAAATATCTCAGGTTTGTAATACAAGGAAAACATTACCAGTCCAAGGTGTTACCTTTCGGGATAACAACAGCTCCCAGAGTATTTACAAAATGTCTTGCCGTAGTCGCAGCCTACATAAGAAGGCAACACATCCATGTCTTTCCATATCTCGATGACTGGCTAATAAACTCCAACAGCCAGACACAGTGTCAACACCATACATGTTATGTAAAACAGACCCTACACACGCTAGGGTTCACAATAAACTACCAAAAATCTCACTTACAACCAGCGCAAGTTCAACAGTATTTAGGAGCCACATTAAATACCCAAACAGCACTTGCAAGCCCAAGTCCACAAAGGGTACAATCATTCCACAATATATTACCACATATTCAGCCAAACCAACAGTACACAGTCAAGTTTGTCATGAAACTGTTGGACATGATGGCATCATGCATCGCCATTATCCCGAATGCAAGACTAAACATGCGGCCCTTACAACAGTACCTTGCAAAACAATGGTCACAGGCACATGGTCAACTTCAAGACCTAGTGTTGATATACCACCAAACACACATCTCGCTTCAGTGGTGGAATTCCACAAATTTAAGAAAAGGGCGGCCATTTCAAGACCCTGTGCCTCAAGCCACCCTTACAACAGATGCATCAATGATTGGATGGGGAGCAAACCTGAACAATCACAACATTCAGGGACAATGGGACAACAAACACAAACAACTTCACATAAACCACTTAGAATTGCTAGCCGTATTTCTAGCACTCAAAGCCTTTCAACCTCTTCTCGTTCATAAACACATTCTCATCAAAACACACAACATGACTACAATGTACTACCTAAACCAACAATGAGGGACTCACTCTTCACAACTATGCCTTCTAGCATAAAAGATTTGGCATTGGGCAATACACAACAACATTCACCCTGTAGCACAATACATTCCAGGGATACCCAATTAATTAGCAGATGTTCTCAGCCAGGATCATCAACAAACACACGAGTGGGAAATTCGCCCCCAAGTACTTCACAAATACTTTCACCAATGGGTAACACCAGACACAGATCTATTAGCCACCAGCGAAAACGCAAAATGCCAAAACTTCACATCCTGGTTCCCTCACCCTCTATCCAAGGGCAATGCTCTATGGATCAACTGGTCAGGGATATTTGCTTACGCTTTTCCCCCTCTCCCACTCATTCCATTTCTGGTCAACAAACTGCGTCAAAACAAACTCAAACTCATACTTATAGCGACAACGTGGGCACGTCAACCATGGTACACAACATTGTTAGACCTATCACTAGTACCACACATCAAACTGCCAAGCAGACCGGATCTGTTCACACAAAACAAACTACTAATCAGGCATCCAAATCCAGCAATATGTAGTCTAGCAATTTGGCTCCTGAAGTCTTAGATTTTGGGTATCTACATCTTCCATCAGAATGTATGGAAGTAATTAAACAAGCAAGAAAACCCACTACCAGGCAGTACTATGCAAACAAATGGAAAAGGTTTGTCTTTTACTGTCAATCCAAACAAATTACACCTCTTTCTGCATCAATACAAGACATTGTAGGTTATTTACTTCATCTACAAAAAGCAAATTTAGCTTTTTCATCCATTAAAATACATCTGACAGCTATTCAAGCGTTTTTACAAAATATATAAAACACTTCTCTATTTAGAGTCCCTGTTATCAGAGCCTTCATGGAAGGGCTAAAACGTATCATACCACCAAGAACACCACCAGTGCCTTCATGGAATCTCAATATTGTACTCACACGGCTCATGGGTCCACCATTTGAACCCATGCATTTGTGTCAGATTCAATATCTAACGTGGAAAGTAGCATTCTTCTTTGCAATCACTTCATTACGAAGAGTTAGTGAAATACAAGCATTCACTATTGAACAACAATCCTTTATACAAGTACACAAACATAAAGTAGTACTTCACACAAACCCAAAATTCCTACCTAAAGTAATCTCACCGTTTCATATAAATCAAACAGTGGAACTTCCAGTCTTCTTCCCACAGCCAGACTCAGTGGCAGAAAGAGCGCTGCATACATTAGACATTAAAGGAGCTTTAATGTATTACACTGACAGAACAAAATCATTTAGGAAAACTAAACAGTTATTTGTGCCATTCCAAAAACCACATACTGGAAATCCAATCTCAAAACAAGGACTAGCTAGATGGATAGTAAAATGCATCCAAAAGTGTTACCTAAGAGCCAAAAGACAGCTATTAGTAACACCAAAAGCACATTCCACGAGGGAAAAAGGTGCAACAATAGCCTTTTTAGGAAATATACCAATGACCGAGATTTGTAAAGCAGCCACTTGGTAAACACCCCATACATTTACCAGGCATTACTGTGTAGATGTGTTAGCAGCACAACAAGCCACAGTTGGACAGGCTGTACTAAGGACACTATTTCAAACAACTTCAACTCCTACAGGCTGACCACCGCTTATGGGAGGAAAACTGCTTTGTACTCTATGCATAGCATGTGTGTATGCAGCTGCACATGCCATCGAACGGATAATGTCACTTACCCAGTGTACATCTGTTTGTGGCATGTTCCGCTGCACATTCACATGCGCCCACCCACCTACCCGGGAGACTGTAGCCGTTTAAGTTAGAACAAACATTTGTACATATGTATATATATATATATTTCAATTCCATTTGCATGGACATCTCTTTTCTTTATACTCTATCACTTCTACCTTACCCTCTGCGGGAAAACAATCTAAGATGGAGTTGATGCCCATGAGCAATGGAGCCAAAGAGGAGGAGTCACTCGATCCCGTGACTCAAAAACACTTCTTTGAAGAAAAACAACTTGTAACACTCCGAGCCCAACACTAGATGCAGGACCTATGCATAGCATGTGAGTCTGCAGCGGAACATGCCACGAACAGATGTACACTAGGTAAGTGACATTTTCCATATATTTATATATACATACAGTAGAAGCTGCAGTTTGCCACTGGTAGGTACCTAACCACCAGAGATTCTCGGTTCTGGTGCTGACCTCCCTCAGCATTTCTAATCCACAGTCGCTCTCACCTTATATAATGAGAGCCTGGCATTCGGAAGGCGGATGGGACAATTTAGTAGTGATGGGTGTAACTTGCATAATTTTGTGAAGTGTAATTGCGTGGAATTACCTAAGAATTCTTCAAGATTACACAAGATGGGTAATTCTGCGGTTAGTGTTATTTCTTAAATATACGTCATGCTTTGTGCTTCGTCATGTCTAAAACGGGCATGAGGATGCATTTTACGCTAAGAAACAGTGCTAAATGCAACAGCACAGGCATAGCAAGTGCGTGCCAGCATTTGCTACACGTTCTTTTGGAGTAGGATTTTCCTCCAACTTACTGCCGGCATATAGTGTTATTTTCTTAGTGCAAAATGCACCCTTGCGCCCAAAATGGATGCGAGGATGCATTTTGTGCTAAGAAACAGCACTACCTGCAGGGGAACACAAATAGTGAGCACAAGAAGCCATGTACGGTCGCTAAAAGCACTTTTGCAATAGGATTTTCCATCAAAGTAAAAGAGTAACACAGAATTACCAAAGATATTCTGATTAGTCCGGCGTAATCAAAATTCTGTCCAGGTCTGCAATTTACTCCAGTGTGCTGCGATGCAACATCGTCTATGCAATTCAGTTAGTTCGCCACCTGTGCTGTGACAATGACTAGGGGCTAACTGAAACTTGTAGATGATGTTGTACCGCAGCACATTGTAATGAATTGCACGATCTGCCAAGTAACAGTTTTATGCTCCAGTTTAGTTATTAACAGGCATCTCAAACCACGATACCGAAGACTGAACCCCGTGATGGCACTATAAGATCATAATGCGCATTTTACCTATTGTCTATTTTACATTACATCTTTAGTGGGGGAATTTACCTTCAAAATCCTGTTTTTTTCAAAGTGCTACTTACAATTGTCACTTATTGGAATCAGAATTGTGTAGGTTTTGATTATCTTCATAATTACATTTTTGATAAAACAATGGCCACTATTGAGGGCCAGTAGTTTTATTAGATTCCGTGACTGCATAAGTAAGGATTCACAGCATTTTTCACATAATTTACAGATTACACAAAACAATGTTATTTGTAGCTCAAATTGATAAAAATAAATAAAACTGCCAGAGAATGTTCTGCCTAATTTGACTTTTTTGAGGCGTAATTTAGTTTGCATAGTTGGAGTAGCTGGTAATAGTACAGCTCTGCAGAGTGGTTTGGGGGCTGCTATTAGGATGATGATACTGTATTTCACAATAAACTCTGAAATATTTTCCAGATTTCATGGGTCTCTTTGAAATCTGTAGTCTTAAACCACTGCATTTCATCCAGTAAAAGCGCCCAAACATTTAATATGTGTGTCTATATCTATATTGCTCTATATCTTTGTGTTTTGGGGTGTACATACATAATTTATAGACGTACATGTACTAAATACATAAATTAATATATAGTATATACAAAGACTATATTTAGTTAGAGAGTTGGAAAGAGATGGTTTGTGTGATAGTGTTGTGTGTGTGGTCAGACATCCACAGGGCAAAAAGGAGGGGTGGAACCTGCTGATTATGGGCTTGTGTTTCTATATATGGGATACACGTAGACAAAGGAGGAAAATTAAAAATAATGGAATTGTGTCCAGTGTAAATGTTCACTGTAGGGCTACAGTATTAAAAATAAGGCGGGCCACGCAGTAGTCCGTGGAGTATATTAACACACAATATTCTTGATTTAGGCAGACATAGCCCAATGGCTTTCAAGGCTCCATCTCCTCCGTAGCATTCCGGCCTATTACTGAATCAGGCTGATGAAATGAGAGACATAAACCTGGAGCAAAAGAGAAAGGGTGACGGGGAGAGAGAATTTGTGTTTGTTTTGAAGAGAGGAAGGGTATAGAGAGGATATCTGTCAAAGTTTAAGAGGTAGAGATATATTGGAGAGAGGAAAAGTGTGTGTCCTTTTTGGGTTGGGGATAATCCATAGGTGATTTCTAGAGAAAGTGGATAGGAGAATACATATATATATAGTAGGTAGTTATAGTTAGGACCTACTTTCCATGGGTGGAGTGTTTTTTGTTTTGCCGATAACTTTGGCCCCATTTGACGAATCTTTACCAAATGTTCACAGCTGATCCAGCAGCTGTCTTAAAAGTTTCAGGGTGGTCCTTCAAACAGGGCCCAGGAAAAAGGGAGGGAGTCTCAAAATGCATTTTCTCCATTAATTTTCCCAAAGGGTGTTTAGACACGCCTACAGCCCAAAGCGCTGAACGGAATTTCACCTAATTTGGCAGGAACTAGATCTTGGTGTGCAGATTGCGCTATCTGTGATTTGGTGAAACCTGTTCAGTAGTTTCTGAGATATTAAAGGCTAAAAGATGTAGCTATCTAGGGACAGGGATCCTATATGGATCCAACTGTCCCCATCCTAATGTCTGATTAACTGCCAACACTTTGGCTGTTAATCAGACCCCCCTGCCCTAGGGACCACACCACCTCCCTTCCCCAGGGCGATATACTTCATATTGGTGGGGGAGGCATGCTGACCCCCTCCCCTCCCACCCTGGGTCCCAGGGAAAACCACCTTCACCAGGCTGCAATGAAATTTAAAGAGGAGGGTCTGTGCAAGCCCCCAGCCCTCTGAACCACCACCTCCCTGGGACCAAATAGAAAATAAGAAGGAAGAGGGTTGTGCTTCCACACCTCCTGGGTCGATAGATGACTTTGGGGACCTGGTGGAAGCTGACAAAAAGCAAACACTCTGCTTTCAGCAAGCAGAAGCTTTGAAAATGCTTCTGCTTGCTGAACGTGGAGTTTTCATCTCATTCCCTGCTTTTCCAGCACCTCCCATGCGCAGGATCAATGCCGGCTCATGCAGGAGGTGGGGAGCCAGCTAGGACCTTGAGGTTGCGGTCCTGTCAATTTCTCTCTCTCTCTTTATCCCTCTCTCTCTCTCTTTTTCTCTCTCTCGTGCTTCCATCCAATATTGGGATGGAAGAGAGAGAGAGACTGAGATTGTTTCTGCAGTGGTCTCTCCATACAATGACTTCAAAGAGTCACACTAGCATAATGTTTGGTACAAATATTATAGTTGCATTTTGATGCACAGCAGAACAGTCACCAATGGCGTACTGGTAAAGCATTTGGAGTGTCACTCAGTAGGCTGAAGGTTCAAATCCTGGTATCTCATGGCAGTGTGTCTGTTTGTTTACTCATGTTTTGAATTTTAAACATTCCTAATGATGGAACATTTATGTCTTTTTCCCATCACCATCTTTGGATTGAATGTCATAAAGATGCCTCAACACTGCATTGTAAGGAGTCACCTGTAGCCTTGTGGTTGGTTTCTCAGGTCCTCACACAGAATGTTGAGTGTTCCAGTATAGGTGTGTCAGTGGTCCTTTCTCAACGCTAAATTATTTTCAACTTCAGATATTAAAGGTGCATACAGAATGGTGATATCACTTTTTTACTTGTCAAATACATTTTTTTCAATTTGTCAGAACATTTCTCATTCTAAGTGGTACAGGGCTCTGTGGTTATAGAGGGTTGGTTTCAGAGCCCAGCCACAGGCCAAGGCCCTGTGGCCAGCATGGGGTTCGGTGGTTATAGGGATTGGCAGCAGGGCCTGGCCACAGGCCAGGACCTGTGGACAACCAATCTCCACCACACAAGTCCTAAGGCCGTGCTTGGCAGTGGTTGGATTAACATATACTAATTTAATTACTTTATGTTAAAAAAACACAGAAACTCACTGGAAAAAAGCAAAAGTTATGTGGACATTATAGTTAGGCCTTGAATTGACTCACAAAAAAAACATAGAAATTCAGCAGTTATGGTTATTTCAAGTAAATATAATTCACACCCTACGGTAACTATAACTTGCGCAAGTTAATGTTACCTTAGGGCGCGAGTTATAGTTACTTGAAATAACTCTAACTATAACTGCTGAATTTCTATGGTTTTGTGTGAATACATTCAGAACCTAATTATAAAGTCCCTGTAGCCTTTCTTTTTTTCAATGAAAAATTTCTTCTAGTGGCGGTTACCACTAGGTAGTTATAGTTAGAACTTAGTTTCTATATAAAAAGTGTTTTGTTACTTGCCTTGTCGCTTGATGAATCTTCACTAAACTTTCCAAAAACATTTGCCAGTCCCATCAGCTGATACCTGGAAA
The DNA here is from genome assembly GCF_031143425.1 of Pleurodeles waltl. Lineage (NCBI taxonomy): Eukaryota > Metazoa > Chordata > Amphibia > Caudata > Salamandridae > Pleurodeles > Pleurodeles waltl. Next base: position 1,665,962,676 of record NC_090440.1, read on the forward strand.
GTTTCAGGGTAATCTGTCCAGGGGATGCCGAGAAAAAAGGAGCACCCAAAACACATTTTCCCCATTCATTTTCCTATAAGGATTTTGAACAGCAATAGCACAAAAACTACAAGACGGAATTATATCAAATTTGGCAGGAAGCTAGGTCCTGGTCCAGATAGAATGCTTTTCTGTTTTGGTGTAGTTCTGTTGAGTAGTGTATGAGAAATGAAGGGGAAAACAAATTTGTATATCTAGGGGTGCAAAGGATTTGCAACCCTTCCCGATCTCAGGCAGAGATCTGATTGGCTGATAGCACTTTAACAACCGAAGTTGTTGAAATGTTGTCAGCCATCTTGGGACTGAGTCCCAAAAAAAGTTTTAAAAAAAGAAAAGGGGCCAGTGTACGAACACCCTGACCCTTTGCCTGTGGTGGTGGGATCCCAAAGGGACCATCCACCCCCAGGGCTAAAAATCATTTGTTGTAAATTATTTTATGAGTGGAGACGCAGTAGATTGATGGATCCGCTCATTAAATAAAAAAATTAAAAAACAAAGTACGGTCTCCCGCACTTCGTTAGCCTAATGCCCCTGGGTGGGCCAAATCCGGGGGGGCTTTTTTTTTTTTAAGTGGGGGGGGCCTCCTGGCCCCCTCCCAATGCCCAGGGGGAACCGCCACCTCCCCGGGGCTTATTATTTATATGCAAGGGGCCTGTCTCTGCTGCCCTGGGGACCACAACCGCCCCAGGGCTGTTTTACTATGCAGGAGTGGGCTTCCTTGCCCCCTCCCACTGCCCCAGGGACCACCACCTCCCCAAGGTGATCTAATAATTTATATAGGGGGTCTTGTGCCCCCCAGGACCACCACTCCTGGGGCAACACTGTTTTCTTAAAAGGGGGGACCACCACCCGCTGGGGCAAATCGTCAAAAAAAGAAAGAGGGTCCCTAGGGACCCCCACGCCCAGGGGACCACCACCCCTCTGGGGCTGAGTCCTTGTTGGAGCCTTTGATGGCCCTGGGGACCGCCACCCCCCAGGGCCAGCTCCTGCTATGTCCCAGGGTGCCCAGCCCCGGGACATAGCTGGTTGCTGTGGCTTGGCTGCAGCTAAGCCACAGCAAACACTCTGCTGTTTGACAGCTGGACCTTTAAAGCAGGTCCCGCTGTCAAACAGCAGAGCTTTCATCTCTGTCCCCTGCACGCATGCAGGGGACAGAGATGAAATGCTTTAGCAAGCACAGAGCTGCTGTCAAAGCAGCTCTGTGCTTACTGAAGCATTGGCACTTTCACCTGCATTGTCAGGTAACCCATAAAGGGCATTTCAATTACACATTTAAAAATAAATAAATAAATATATAAGGAGGGACCAAAGGGGAGCCCTTAAGGGCTGCCTTGCAGTCCCAGATAGCCTGTAATGGCCATTTTAGTTCCAATTTTTTTTTTAATAAAGGAGGAGGGACCGCGGGGAGTCCTTACATAAAGTGGTAAAAAAAATGTTTTAAATAAGTAAACACTGTAGCTCAGTGTGAAGGTTGCAGACCTTCATACTGAGCTTTAGGGGTTCAAGATCGGCTGGACTCATTTCATATCATATCAGACATCAAAGACTAAAAAACTATCTCTCTCACTTCCTTTCACTTTCTCTGTCTCTCTTTCAATCATTTCTCTCACTCACACACCCAACTCAGACACTTACTCACCCACTGACAGTCCCACTAAGACACTCAGACACCCATTCATAGACCCACTCAGACACTCATGCACCCATTCACAGACCCACTGAGGCCCTTGTGCACTCACTCACAGCCCCAGTCAGACCCTCACACACCCACTCAGGCAATAACGGACCCACTCACCCACTCAGACATCACACACCCACTCACAGACCCACTGACACCCTGATGCACCTATTTACAGACCCACCCACATATTGACTCACCCGCTAAAACATTAATGTATGTACTCTCACACCCAGACACTCTGACAGCCATTCTTACCGCCAAGTTACAGCCCCTCACAGCTATTCTCACACCCAGAGAGGCCGTGGACAACTTCCACAGTGCATGCGCAAAGGGCTGTGCACAGCATCAGGTTGGGTGGTTAGGGAAGTTCGCAGAAGAGACTGGCAAAAGGCCAGCCCCTGTGAGCAACCTCTATCGTGTGCGGAAGGAGGCCGTGCATGGCTGGAGGTTGGGTGCTTATAGGGGGGTTGGCCTTTGTCCAACCGCCACCACACACGGCCAAAGGCCGTGCCCGGTGGTGATTGAATTAACGTATAGTAATGAAAATTTTAAATGTTTAAAAATATATATCAATTCACTGAAAAAACTAAAGGTTACAGGGACGTTATAGTTAGGTTCTGAATTTACTTGTTCAAAACCATAGAAATTCAACAGTAATAGTAGAGTTCCTTCAAGTAACTATAACTCGCGCCCTAAGGTAACTATAACTTGCACCTTCACCATGCACAGTTAATTACTCCACATGTTATATCATTGATGACATATTCTATCCCACCTTTCATATTATCACTGCAACATTTGCAATCAAATTATTTATCGGACAACTGTGCATGGTGAGGGCATGAGTTTTTTTTATATATATATATATATATATATATATATATATATATATATATATATATATATATATATGGGAAAGATAGTATGTGTCTGCAAGTGCGACTATTTAAAAGTGCCTATAAGAGGCAGCATATGTATGACAAAGATTGTATGTGAGATGAGAGAATGAGGTAGAGTGAGAATATAGAAACAGCTGTTTCATAGTGTATTTCTGTATGGGTGTTTGTTGCTGCGCGTGTGAACAAAAATGGATAGGGAGTGAGAGATCCAATTAATGTGGAAAATGTGTCTGAAGACATAATGAGGAGGGACAGTTTCCCTAAAAGTTTAATTGTGCTAGTATGTGTGAAAGACACAAGTTTGTGTGTGTGAGTGAGAGAGGGGGTGTGTGTAATTGTGTAGTGTGGAGTGTAAGAGAAAAATATACTTTGTGTGGGTAAAAGAAATGTGGAGTCAAAGTTTGTGCATGTGTCAATGTGTGAGTGAGAAATGCAGAGAAATATTGCTGTGGGTGTCTGTGAGAAAAATAAGAATTTGTGAAAGAGATTCAGAAGTGATATATAAGTGTGTGTGAGAGAGAGAGAAAGGCGACAAAAGAGGTAGGTAGTAGAAAACAAGCGGAGATAAGGAGGGTGATGGTGTGTGTGTGTATGTATATATATATATATATATGTGCGAGGGAGAGGATGTGTGCGAAAGTAAGAAAAAGGTTAGTGTGAATGAACATTTGTGAATGTTTGTGAGAGACTGCATGTGTGTGTGTGAGGGAGCGTGTGTTTGTGTCAGAGTCAAAACGTACCTTCTGTGTTTAAGACGGTGTGCAAGTGGAGTGTGCGAAACTGAAAGACTGTGCATGAATGCAACAGACCTAGTTGAAGCAGTGTGCATGTGTGTTTGTGAGAAAGAGAGAAACAGGACCATGTGTATTTGTGTGTGGGGGGAAGAGGTAGTTTGTGTCTGCTTGAAAGAGAAGAGAGTATGTTTATATATGAGACAAGAGGTGTGTGACAGACAGATAAAAGACAGGAGTGCATCTGTATGTATAAAACAGTGAGCAAGACATGTGAAGGGTGTGTGAAAGGAAGATAATGTAGTGTGTGTGGGGGGGCTGGGTGTGTGTGAGAGAGAGAGAAAGAGAGAGACATTACGTTTTTTGTGTGTATAAGGGATTTTTTGTCTATGAGAGACAAAAATAGTGTGGGTGTACCTTAGTATAAAAGTGTGTTTGTGTGTGTATGTTTGTGAGAGAGGGTGAGAGCGCATGTGTGAGGAAGAGGAAGTTTGTGTATGTCTGAAAGACAGTAAGTGTGTATTCGTGTATGAAGAAAATTGTGTTGGGGAGACAAAATAGTGTACGTGTGAAAAAGCGGTGGAAAGTGTGTGTGTCTTTGAGTCAGAGAGGGTGTGTACGAGTGAAAGATGGTAGAATATGTGTGTGAGAGCTTTTTCATGTATGTGATAAGGAACATGCGTGCGTGTGTGTGTGCGCGCGTGTGTGTGTAAGAGTGAGAGAAAGAGTTAGGGTGTCTGTGTCATTGGGATATAGACATACCCTGTGTGTTTGCGGATGAAAAAGCGTTGGGAGAGTGATGTGGCGTGTGTGTAAGCCTGTCAAAAAGACACAAAAATGGGGAACGTGTGTAAGTTCTGTGTGTGTATGCGCGCGTGCGAGCTCTCTGTTTTGGGGTTGTTGGGAGCGAGACCATGAAAGAAAGCCTGTATGCGATACGTTTGTTCCGTCTAGAACTACATTCAGTTCCTGCTTGAGGTTAGTGTACTGTGCGTGTGATTTAGAGAGACATGCCTAGTTAAGTTTGATGCTCCCTCTCCTCCCCGAAGTGCAGGTAGTGGACTACGAGAGAGGAGGGTGTTTGTGCGCGTGTGTGAAATAAAGGGGGAGGAGTAGGTGTGCCCGTTAGTTTGTGGATAGCATATTGAGCACATACTTTTTAGGTGATAACTTTCTATTGATACTGTGAGATTATATGATAAGAACTATTCTCGGGACTGTGCTGTGATAAAGGGTTAGTATAGCCAGACAACGAGCTGGTGCGCATATACGCCCATATGTGTGCCTTTGTGTATGCATTGTATACAAAACTACTTGAGATAGTAAACATAATGTATCACAATAAGTATTTTAAACCAAATGCTGCACGAGGGTTGTTTTTTTTAGGAATATCTGTAATTATCTATAAATTAGGACATATCTAAATCCTTATAAATAAGGCTGTATTTGTGTGTACTAGCCTGTATATATTTAGCAGTGTGCTCATAGATCCATACATCTAGAATTATGTAAATGGGACGCGCCGGGAACCCAGATGCACGCGCTTTCTTTTTATGATAGGCGCAAAATGGATGTTGGAGATATAGTGAGTATGTAAGTTGAAGTCCTTCCTTGTTATTGAAAAACATGATGTATCCTTCATTCCTGTGGTCGTCGATACCCTGGCTTCAGTCCGTTTGAACTTCTCGTTTACTCCCGGGCACCCTGGTACCTTCACACTCGGGATGTTTTTGTTGTTTGCTCGCGGTTTTATAGCCTTTACAGCTCAAACGATCAAAGTTCTCCATGGGAAACGTTGTAATGATGTTGTTGCTTCACACGCCTCTGGTCCTTGGTGTTTTATTTAACCCGTTTGGTCAGTTGCAACACATGTAGAAAAAAAAACAGAGGCACGTTAATACACACGTGAACCTTGGCTCGCGGGAAATACATTAAACAGAGCTTTTATATTCGTTCTCACGAGCCTCCAACGGCAATAGCTGTAAAAAAAATGCTATATATGATTTTATTAGCAAAATGTTTGGTCAAATGTTATTTCACACCTCGGTTTGCTTCCATGCATCTCCCCGAATCGTTTTCACTCATGTCAAATTAATGTATCAAAAACGACATTTTCCCAGCATATACTCTCGAAGGACTTTCACACAATCCTATGCAAATCTCCTTGGCTGTTATGTGGAAGTGATCCCCAGTGCACACTAGCTTGTTTTGTAGTCTTTTTTCTTCTTTTTATAGTATTCGGAGGCCATGGAACCATTTCTGTGGCCTTTTATTTAGCGGATAAAAGTTTTAGAGATGAGGGTTATTTATGGGTCCGTAGAGATACGTCCTGAGTGGCTGCCCGTGAGCACGTGATTCCAATAAACTTTGTTTTATGGCTCCAGTTGACAAGCTAAAATATAATTCCCACCATAAATTAGTTTAAGAGCATACAAGTGCAGATGCTTTGCTTCCTGGGAGCAGAGGCTGGGAAGAGTTTGCAGGGAGCATGGTGCCGGGACCTGCTGGACGCGGAGGGTTCCTTGGAGGCCTGCGCCCCACCGGGGAAGCTGGAAGTAAGTTCCTGTTCTCCGGGACTCTTTCCCGGGGCTGCGCTCCCTGCCACCGCGGGGGCTCACATATGCGACGGGCACAGATGATCTCGTAAGAGGGGACTGAGCGAGTTCAGCCCGAGGTTGCCGTGTTTTTAGGGTCCCAGTAGCCGGTGTGCCTTGCGTGCCACCGATTGTAAATTCATGCTAGAAACTCTTTAAATGTTTCTTTTCTGGGTTAAAAAACGGAGCTCTCTGTAAGTCAGGTGTAATTCAAATAAAGTGCACCCTGATCATAAAAGATAATATCAGTGCACTGTATAATACATAGTAGGTTAATATTAGGTTAAAAAGTGGAGCACCTTTTGCAATTCCTTTTGTTATAAATTATACTTTGTTGTGACTATTATATTGCCTACCTACTGATATATGTCAAATGTAACTTCATAGCTCCTGTCACTGTAAAGCGGGCTATACACGCGCAGGGTATGATGGATGTATTGAAACAATTGTCAGATCTCTGAGAACGGCCTGCAAGGCCCCGAGGTGTGCTTGTTTTGTACTTAGACCTGTTTCTAATGCAAATAATGGCAGTTTAGAGAGATGATAAGAATCTGAGGGCGATGCTCAGCAAATTATAGATCATATTCACAACTGTTTCTTGTTTTCGTACACGACTTTGAATGTATATAGTTCCGTTATTATAGTAGATGCTTTCATTGGGTTGTAAGTTTAGAAACAACGCAACAAATTAGCATTTCCACGTAACACTGTTAACTATTAGATTCATAAAGCATTCCGAAAATTGCCACGTGCTCCTTATAACGTCAATAAGTGTCTTCGGGTGGAAGCTAGAATGGTATGGCAGCCACATGGCCTTCTTGTCAGGCCCGAGAACCTGTGAACCGAAAGATATCCTTGCTGATTTATTAAATATATTCTTCGAGTGAACGACATAACGACATGTACTTTTATTTCAACAGGTCGCCGGCCATGGACGGACGCCCCCGGTAAGTACAGCTTGCAATGCTCCCAGAGACTGCTGGGCGGTGGGTAATAAACGTTTTCGTTTAGCAAAATCTGGATGAATTAATTTCGTTCCACTAACTTGTTTTTCTCCCGAACGGTGAACGTGATGCCTTAAAGAGTGTCATATATAGGTCTTGGACCTAAAGAAAATTGAAATGCACGCCACCACCGTTACTTGAAAGGGGGGGGGGGGTGTATTTATACTGCACAGATTAAGTGTCCCGCGAATCAATTAGCGCCATAACACAGCGCCTCCCAACGCATGCTCAAACCAGCAGGCTTTATATTAGATTAAACAACTTTAGTGGTTTAGGTGCCATAATTTAAACGCAGCGCTATTAAATGAATATGTGCCAATTCCTCCAAAATAGTGAAACCACCACACCTTTCCCGACCATGTTTAGTCTTCTCCTGACATGCGAATATTGACCTGGGTCTACAGACGCCATAGTGAGAGGATTAGGTGCGGTGCTCACCATGCACGACCTCATCTTTTTTTTATTATACAGAGCATTTTCGAACATTGCGAGCCGTAAAGAGCACAGACGAAAATAGCTCAGAGGAGGTCAACATAAAAAAACTACTGTTGCCAAAACAGGTCAGTCAAGGCCGTCCCGGCTTCAGCCAAGATCTACATTTTTATTGGCTTCTGACGTCAGGTCCATAGCTGCACGAAATTAAAGATTAGGCTCCATTTATTTTTGTGCCAGACTTAAATATTAATGATCAAGTGCCCCTGCAAGTGAAATCTAACAATAACCTGCAATGAAACGTGACTTTAAATTTGTACGTGTTGAACCTGTAAAAACGTTTTTCTTAATCTGCCTGAAATGACCCCAGGCGGAGGTTTTGTAACAGATTAAAAATCTTATGGATCCCACGGCTCTGTCTAGAGACATTCCTATCCCTCCCAATGACCCAGCTTGCCCTGTCTTCCGTCACCTCATGCTACCCGCCGACCCGACCACTTCACTGTTTCTGGGTGCATCTTTGGTTTAAAGTTGCTTTTTGTTTTTTGTTGTTTTAAGTTTGCTGGGCCCCTCGGCGATGAGTTAGGCGCATTTCACCGGTCGCACCCTGAGCCTACTGGTTATGAAGGAGACACAAAAAGAGATGGCAGATCAAAAGCGCTTGCATGGGCAGCGGAGCAAGAGCTGAAGATTTAACGCTTTGTTCATCAATAACTCTGTGGCTTTGACCTGTCTGAGCAAGTCGAGCGCTGGGGTGAAATGCAGGTCAGAGAGTCTCCCAAAGATAAAACTGCGCCGGGCTCAACAGCGTTTATTGCCGAGAAAGGCGCTACAACTTTAGCTTCTACGTTAAAAATAGGGAGCTCGAAAAACAAAGCAAGCATGTAATACATGTTTTAGTAAAGTTAATTGTTTGCGTGCACTAAACAGAAAACAATAAGTGAGGAGGTATTCGGAAAGCCAGTCTGAGTGGCCCAACTCTAAATATAAAGTTGCATATTATTGACTTAGATCGGGAATGGAGCTCAAGAGAAAGTAACATACTTTTGCATCCATGATAGCTGTGTTATTAAATACATTATTTAAAAATACAGATAAGTAAGTACATGCAGGGCTAGGAAACATATGCATTTCCTGGACAAAATATCCACGAATAAAACTGGAATAGCAGACATGCAAGAACACTTACTTCAGTGTCAGTTTGGGATGAGAGAGGTGCAGCGAGCGCGCAGTTTCTCTGCCTTTTAGAGAGGTCGGGGCTAGGGTATGAAGGCGGAGACGGACACAGAGTAGCCGGGTCAGGCACAATTCATGAACTTTTGTACTCCTCGCGGCTGTCGACCAAGTAAAAATAATGAAACTTGGTGATATCTTTGTAAATGATTTCGATGACCTTTCGCCCTGGCCTTCACCATAAACGCTACCACACTAAACCCCCCCGACAGTCGTGAAAGGAGACTCTGCTCAGAGACTTGTCCTGAGCCGGCAGGAATAGCCATGCACACATCAGAAACTCAAGGTAACTTTGCACATAGCAGATAATCAAGGTAACCTTCATAGGTAGAATGAACTTTGCAACTACAATGTCATTGTAATGAGTGCTCGCCATTTAAAGATAATGTGTACAGGGTTAATTTATTTCATTTGTAGGGACGGTTTCCTATATTTGGGGGCGCACCCCACATGCATTTTTCGAGGGAAAATGTTTCTTTTTTTATGTCTTACCTTAATTTGGTGAAAAGCTTACTTCCCTGAGGTTTCTAAGAAATTATTTCACATCAGGGTACACGTTATTATTTTTTAGTGCAAGATTAACTGTATTCCTTAGATTTACGGAGGCGCTTAAAAAGGGAGGTATTGTTTATTTACATATGGTGTTGTTAAATAATATTGCATGAGCACTCTTCTGAAATTGATTTTATTTATCCACCCGATGGTCCGAATTTTCACAGTTACAAAGAACTGTATTTCCCAGGTAGGTTATATCGGATGAGAAAAGCGAGATGCCGCAGAATGGTAAACTCAAAGAAAGGGATGTTTATTCGGTTGTCTATATGTACCCTGTAGAACCGAATTTGTGTGGTGCTCACAGAGTCACAGATTCGATTCTAGGGGAATATATGGTCGATGCAAAAACTTCAGTTATGTGCAGAACGTTAAGATTCCGAGCTTATGAATGATTTGACTTGTGAGGATGTATGTATCTCTTATATTTTGTTACCCACCTTGCGTCCAAGCCATTGCACCACTAACGAATGTGTTTTCGGTATGTACTCACATATCGCCTTTGCTTATGTAAACGGCACAGCAGTTTAAGTATCTTCTCAATTCAATGTATTGAAAATTACTGTACGTGTTTTGTTATGAATTATGTGAACGAATGCTCGACCCACAGTGCAAACAGACCCTAATTTCGGAACAAGGTGCACCAAATCTTACAAAAATGTAAAGTTGTCTCCATTCGAGGATTATTTTTGCTATGGAAAGAAAACACATTTGGAGTTGTTTTAAACGAAGTGCCAGAGTATGAAAATATGAATATGCGTTAAGTTTTGAATACTTGTACCGCCCATTTGTCTCAGAAGATAAAAATTAAAATAAAATAATTGCTTGTTGGTGTTACTGATTCCCTGCTCCATGTGAACGTGTGCGAGGTGTCAAGAAGTTACATATTAGCTGATTATTTTCACTCTGAGTAGATGCGAGTAACTTCTGAATGACCCCTGGCAGAACAAAGGCTGGACAGCTCTTTTGTACATCTTATTCTAATCACCCTGGTGTACTTTCTACCCCCCGCCGCTCCCCTCCCCACTCCTTTTCACATTTATATTCTGCTGTCCGTGGTCAACGTTAGTAGATTAGCACTTTTTAAAATCGCTTTATTTACCTTTTTATCGAATCTAGCCCAAAGGTGTGATCTGTGGCAGCAAAGGTTACAGGGGGTCGGGCAAGGGTGCAAAGACAGATGTTTCATTTATAGGTGGGGCACGGGAAATCACATTTTCATAGCTGCCCTGAATACGCCTTGTGTTTTTAAAGGTGGTATGTATTTTGTATTCACTTTAAAATTCACTTATTTTCTATAGTTTAATTTGTGGGAATTATCTGATGCCCACAAATCCGGTGATAAAGTCCCTGAGCTCCCATTGGCTGGCCTGGTCACGTGGGCGCCTAACTTTATTCAGTTGACAGCGAGTAGGAGGGCTCTATGGAGGGAGAAAAAAAGACAACACGAGAAAAATTAGTATTTTGTACCTTCTGAAATTAATGGCCATGAGTTCGTATATGGTGAACTCTAAGTATGTGGATCCCAAATTCCCGCCCTGCGAGGAGTACCTGCAGAACGGCTACCTCGCCGAGCAGAGCCCGGAGTACTTCGGCCCCTCGCCGGGCTCGGACTATCAGCAGCACCCCGGGCTCTACACGCGCTCAGGTTACAGCGCCGGCGAGCAGCCGCCGCAGCAGCAAGCCTTCGGCTGTGCCGGCGGCGCCCCGGGCTCCACCGTGCCACCGCGGGGTCACGGGCAGGAGCAGCCCGCCCCCCAGAACCTCTTCCCCGGTCCGGCAGAGCCTCCCTCCCTGGCCGTCTCCCGCCCCTGCGGCCAGCAGCTCGGCCTGAAGAGCCAGAACGGGACGGCCACCAAGCAGCCGGCCATCGTGTACCCCTGGATGAAGAAAGTGCACGTCAACACGGGTAAGCACGACTCCTTCCTTCCCCAGCCCTCTCAGCGGCCGGGAGCGGCCGGCGACGAATAATTTATGAGCTTCTAACCGCGGCAGCAATTACACTCATCATACATTTTTATTGCTGGGGAGGCAGGCCAGTGGCCATGTGCTGATTTCTAGTGCGCCAGGCTCTAACACCGGGAGCATTTTAGCCCCTGGAAGCCTCCGAGTGGATTGCACGAACGGCACTTTTATGGGTATATCAGAGAGCGTGGCATTTAGGTTGGTAATACCACATGGTGTGTCAATATAGAACTCAATCCGTGTAGTACATGGGTGTACAGTGCCATGTGACTTGTGGGTATATGACTCCATATGGGTGCCAGGGGTGTAGAATTCAATGTGATGTATAAGACTCTTGTTTCATGTGGCATATGAATATACAGTGCCGTTCTGTATACCACTATGTAATTGCCTGAAGCATATAGCTATCTATCCCACTGCATTCTGTTTAGAGGAGGAACGCTGTCGTCAAGGTTAGTGCGGATTTCTAAGGGTTATTTTGTAGGGTTTCCTGATTACTGGTCTGTGATTGCTACTTATTTTATTTTGGGATTGGCAGTATATTATTGCGATGGCTGTGGGCGTTATTAATGTCATGGTTATGGAGTTGTAGTTGTGGGTGGACATAACGTTTTACTGTGGGCAGTGTGAGTGAATGTTTTAAGCGCTATCAGAGGTTTATCATCTTGAAGTGCGAATGAGGTTATTCACGTGGTGGATATTTTTTTGGTTTTTTTTTGCTTGACTCACTTCCCCCTGTTTTTCAACGATCTGCATCTTTTTCCCCCACAGTGAACCCGAACTATACCGGTGGGGAGCCGAAGCGCTCCCGGACGGCATACACCCGGCAGCAGGTCCTGGAGCTGGAGAAAGAGTTCCACTTTAACAGGTACCTGACCCGGAGGCGCCGCATTGAGATCGCGCACACCCTGTGCCTGTCCGAGCGCCAGATCAAAATCTGGTTCCAGAACCGAAGAATGAAGTGGAAAAAGGACCACAAACTGCCCAACACGAAGGGCAGGGCCTCCGCGTCCTCCAGCGCTTCGAGCCAGCATCTACAGACTATGTGCAAGGAGCACCAGACGGACCTCACCGCCCTATAGAGCCGGGCGATGCCCTGCCTTGCACCCTCGACTCTGGACTGCCTTGTACCCCACAAACAGACCGCAGCCAGGGCCGGCATGCCACCAGCACAGACAGTGGGACAGCCGCCTGCACCCCAGGTACTGATGTGACCAGGATCAGGCATCACACACCTCTGGATACTTATGCATCTTCTCAAGAGCACACCAACACAGCGCCTATATCTGGGTCGGAGAGCCAGTAGGCGCACACCAAGTACTGCTTAGTTATTGTTAATCCCGACAATTAAACCACTTCTTGGCTTGTAACCTCGCGCAGAGAACGGCTAGCCACGTGTCGGACCTTTCTATAAACCTAAACAGAGCAACACCACACAGGCTTAATTGAACACACAGACCACAACATGCTAAGACTTTACAACGCAGGAAGTGGCACCGGCTTCCGTTTCAGATGGCTGGTGCAACTGCAAATGCAGAGAGGATGGGCTCGGGGCCATTTTCATATGATTCATTTCCTGGTTTTTTTTCCCTGGGTTATGTTCCACTTCGGGGCATTTCAGTTCATTTCGCGGTTGAATTTGATCGAAAATTGGACAGAGGTCTCCGCGTTTCCGCCTTTGTTTACTGCTCGAACCAATCGTGTCTGGGGAAACTCCTGGTGCTCCTTTGATTATTTTTATAATCTGTTTTCTCATCCACTTCGCCTCGTTTCAGGAATACCAAAAATATATGAAAATGTAGGCGATTCCAGGCCGTGGTTTTGGCTGTTTAATAAGTAGGCTGTCTTTACGTATTTATTTATTTTTCACGGCAGAAGGTACGAAGCAAATCATAAAGAGCCAAACCCAAATAATGCCGTCGCAATTGTAAGCATTTCCCATAAGATTAGATGTACTTTTCTTTTACTCACAAAAGTTCGTTTTTTATATATGAAAGCAAAAAATATCTAGCGTTTTAGAAAAAAATTACGTAGGAACAAAATAGCTTTTAAAATTGTATCTAGGTATGCAGGCTTATACTGGTCCACGATTTTATATGTTTTACATGATTGTTAAACTTGGGTGGATTCTGCGCCAATTTTTATCCAATTCAATGCGTTTGTGTTTAAAAAAATATATATTTAAAAGTTGACTATTCCACTTAAAGTAAGGCCTTTTTTATTAGAAGTACATTTTGGAATATTTTCCACTGGTCTGGTTGCAGATATTTAAATACCGGGGAGTAGCATGTAAGGAAGGTTGTGCTATTTATATGGTGGAGCAAGTTCACTTTTTGCATCCATTTCTTTAGGTTTGGCATTTATTCGGTTCAAACAATCAGTCGGAGAGGCTTTGTGCTTTAACAGCGGGAAGAATAAAGCAAAAGTGTGAAATCCGCTTTTTTGTTTGACTTAAGTAATTTAAGAAGCATGCTTTTAAAAAATAGTATGAGCCCATTAAGAAATAGTAAATGTAATTGTTTAAAGAGTAGGGAAGATGGCTAGCCCAGGCCATTTTATACTGTGTCGGGTAATCGAATCGGTGCTAAAATGGCATTTTGTACCAGGCTTGGAGCAGATGTCTGCTCGAGAGCGGGCACGATCGCCAGGTACCTCTGTAAGGTGGCCGGCACTGGTTTGGTTTTTGTGGTCTAGCTGTATTTTGACTGGTCTTTGGCACGGGAAAGCGCCTTGTTTTTACAGACCGTGACAGCACAAATGGCCAGGGCAGGCTGAAGAGGTGCCATCCCGCCGCCTTTGATTCCAGGGTCCCTGGCTGATAGCATTCCAGAAGAAGTGTTAAAAAGGAGGGAAGGGGTGAACCGAGGCGCTGTGGAGGTTGTCAAGGCGCTGCTTCGCAGGCAGGAGCCATCGCTCATGCCTGCATCAACCCTTGTGGTAGAGGCCCAGTCTCTCTGAACAGGGCCGGCTCTTTGTGCGCCAGCCTCAGCGGCCCTTTGTCTCCGCCTGGGCACGCCTGGCATTCTCAGGGCCCGGCCTGAATATCCACACGTCGAGATATTAAAGATGGATTTTCGGGCATTATGTGCAGCATTGTGGCGGCCACATAAAGCGCGGAGTGCACACACAGTTGCGCCGTCTCCTGCCCTGACGCCCTCACGTCGAGAGGCTGAAAAGGTATGTCACTGAAGTTCGGAGCCCCGAGCGGCCGCAGGTTCACTCAGAGGACACGTTTTCAGTCCGAGGAGCTGTATTTCAGCCGGGGGAGATGACCTCTAAACTCTTGACCCGCTAGATCCCTGCTCCCTTGTTTTAGACATAGACAGCATTCATATTCAGAGCCTGCAAAGGATTCTTCTGCCCCAAAAGTTGTCCGGTGATTACATGTCACAGTTTTATAATGTTTAACCCTGGCCTGGGCGACAGATTGTGGCCTTTGGAGCACGAACACATACCCCACTGTTACTAGAAACAAATCAGGGGGCAGCACATCCCACGTTTTGTGCTTTTTATTTTTCTATATGGGTGTATATAAAGCGAGGGTCGTGGCAAGTACGTTGTGTATTTTAGCGAAAAATAACTGAAAAATAGGAAAGGCAAAAAGGGAAAGGAGAGGAAAATTAAGGCGGGTGGGACGGTGGAAAGAACATAAACAAAACAAAGGTACCGAATAATAGGCAACGAAAAAGAGCTAAATCAAGAGAACACAAAATAAGGAGTGAAAGGAAAAAGAAATAACCAAAAGCAGCGAAACTTAAAAGCAGATTCAAGAAAAAGAGATAAAACGAAATGAAATAATAAAATGACGTAACTAATAAACAACTAAAGAAAAAAACTGAAGAGATAGAACAAAACTGAAATCATGCAAGGGCGTGAGAAATAAACACCAAAAGAAGAAAAAAAACTAAATAACGTTAAATGGAGAGAATGGAATAAAGAAAACGGAAGATGAAAATAAAAACTAAACAAAAAAAAAACACCCAAATACATGCTTTTGCGCTTGGGCATTAGGTAATATGTAGAAGGCCAGGGACCTCGAATTGTTTGTAATTATATGTTACTTTTACGAATTTTTAATATTCGCATTTGTTTTTAGATTGCTAAAGCTCTTTGAGGAGTGGGTTCCAGTTGAGCACATTTGGCGGCTCACAAAGAATGAAAGATACACAAATGTGCATTAAATCATCAAAAGCGCATTGAGGGAATGTCACCATTTGCGTATATTTTCTCCTCAAACTATTAATAAAAGGCCGTGTCTGCACTATACGCACCCATTCACGCCGTGTCTAGTTGTTCCAGTACTGCAGCGCACAGAGTATTTCCTTTCTGTGCGGTGAGGGGGTGCTCTTTTTTATTTTTTAATCTGTACTGCGGTCTCTCTGTGGAGGAACATGCGGGGAGCACACACACTGTACATACATGCACACACACACACACCTTTTAAACAATCGATAGCTTTGCATACACCTTACCAATGTATTTTCTCCAACGGTTAAAATATTATTTATATGAATGGTTGCTTGTAGATTTATGTAATTCTTTCATATGGCATTGAAATAATAAAATTCTGTGTATATACAAATGCTTATTGTTGTGTATGTTCTCTGCGGCAGCCCGACATAGACCCTGATGACACGGATGTCAACATGCATGTTACCTTAAATGCCAACACATAATTGTGAGCATGTTCCCACAACGGAAGGGGTTCTGCAGGATAACAAAAGGCAGAAGCTAAAGGAGTGACACTGAATGGTGCAGGTTCAGCGAAGTGTTGGCATTTTGTCGTCGAAATATGTTATTTGTGAATTGTTTTAATCAGAACCTGTCCTTTGAAAGGATAGCTACCTGAAAGGGATGCAGCGCGGCCCGTAGCACACAGACAGGGCCCCATGAAATGTATTCTTTATTTCCGCATATGTTAGTAAACCCTGCCACATTATTTTGTGTTCCATGCCGCATAATTCCAGTGGCCTCTCACATAGATTTGCGTGTAGAATGCATGTGAATCTGTCACAGGGTTCATGCTGCAAAACTACGATGACAGGTAAGTAATGTATTTCTGAAGCCAGGCCTGTGTAGTTAAAGGAGGACAGTGGTGATAGTGATTCCGTAATACCACCGTATTACCCATGCAATAGATTGTTTTTCAGCCACACTGTTGTGGGCGGAGGCTACATGTACAGGCCTCGCTAAAGCTCTCCATGCCACAAATAGACCACAGTCACCGTATCTGCTTCGCCACAGAACTGCTGTGTTCTGTGCCTCCCTATAGTTCCTATGGTGGTTTATGCTGTACAAATGAGAGGTGAATATTACACAGTCCGCCGTGTACATATCGTGTTCATTGTTCACTTCTTTGTGTGCACAGTACCTGCCTGTTTGTGGATATATACACCCACACAAAGAAACGAATGTGTAAATTCTGCCACACCAGTGGTGGGGGACGTCACTAAACTGCAGGTCTGGCCTCACCCCATTGGCTCTTTATAAACCTAGGATGAAATTCAAACTCTCCCTTTCTTCCAAGAGCCCAAATCACAAGGGGGAAAGAAGGGGGGGGGGGGGGGGGGTAACTAAACATATGTGTCTTTCCACTCCATATGTGACTTTAATTTTCCCGTGTACCCCATCACAATATGTGCCTTTTGCTCACCACGTGCGCCTTTTACGCTTCTCGTGTGGCCTTTGTACTCCGAGCGTGCCCTTTATAGTTCACAGAGCCTTCTTTGCCAGAATACCAGTCTTTCGGACATCATGTTTGCCTTTTACACTTCGCTCTCACGCTCAGCCTTTGTTCTTCATATCAGCTTTTCACATTTCACAAATGCCCTTCACGCTTCATGTGTGGCTTTTATGGTCGCCTACATTTTTATTTCAACCTGCGCCCCTTTCTCAGCTTGTGTGCTTTTTATCTAGTCTGTGTTTTTAATCATTCGCGTCACACTGCACGTGTGTCTCCCACTGTCTATGCGTGCGTTCTACTCGCCAAAAGTACCGTTCCTGTACACGTGTATGCATTTTACACCCCATTAGTACACATTGGTGCCTATATGTGCGTTTTCACTTGGTGTGGGGCTTTCACAACTCATACATCCACCCCCTTCACTGTCCATAACCGACTCCGTACCTACCCTCCAATGCCCATATGTGCTTTATATAATGTTCTGCATTCTCTTTTCGATGTGTACCTTTTACAGACCACTTGTACATTGCTTCTGCACATTCAACTGCCCATATGTGGTGTTTACACTCAAAGTAAGCCTTTTACATGGACATGCACTTTTTCACAATCCCCGACATTCCTCTCTCACTGTATGCCTTTACAGCCATTCGTGCTATATATGCTCTATATGCCCTTCCACTGTCTTTCTTCAGTGTGTTCCTTTTACCCTTTGTGTATCGTGCTTTTTATATTTAACGTGTGAATGTCTTTCAGCGATATGTTTTTTTGCTTCACCATTTGCCCCCTTTTCGCTTCGATGTATATTTACACACCATAGACCATGTTTGTTATTCTCTTTGTGTGCATTATCCTCTTTATACACGTCCTTCCATCTTCATACATTGAACTCTCCACTATGTGTGCCTTTCAGTTTCCTTATGGGCCTTTCCATCGTTTGATCTCTATCTCCCTGTCGTTTGGTGCCAGTTATTCCACTCCACATAAGCACCGTACAGGCCACACAGCCCATTCCACCTCCACACTTGTCGTCTTTTACTCCAGATGGGAGTCCTCTTACTCTCCTACATTTATCATACCACTTATATTTATTTGCCTTTTACTCTCAACTGTGCCTTTAAGACACGTTCAGTTCTCTAATTCTGCAGTTTTGTTAAACTCCCTATTGGCCTCTTACCATTTTAACAGTGGGATATATCGCCAAATCTTTGTATTCGCCTGTGTTCAATACGCGCCTTCTATTCCCCAGAAACGATTTTATTTATTTCAGTCCCAATATGCGCCTTTACCCTCATGTGTAAGCTTTACCCCACATAGCCCTTTTACTTAAAGGAGAGTTGCATTCCTCGTGTGTGGCCTTTTCTGCAGGTTTATGTCTTGTACTCTTCTTCTGGCTCTTTCATTCTTTGTGTGCCTTATTATACTTTCTGTGTGCATCTTGTTCTTCACACGGGTGCCACTTCATCTCCACATAAGGCATTTTCTCTCCATGGATGCTTTCAGTATATTTATGTGCTCATTTCTACCGTTTGTAACTTTTACTTGCTATGTGTGTGTCCTTTGTTTGTCACGGGAAGTCATTGAATCTCCACATGCAGGTTTTACTCTCCATATATACCCCTTAGTCTTCACCATTGTCAATTCGGTGGACGAAAATACTGATACTTATGGCACGTTCAAACAACACTCGGTTACTATCATTCAGAAGAATATCCTAAGTAAAAGGTCTGAAGTACTTTCTTAACGCACCTTGTTTCAAAATAGATATCTTCAGGTTGTAATTAATAAACGCGGCGATTTTCAAGAAACATTTTCTTTTCCAAATATGGACCTCGGCCTAGAGGTTCTAGGAACTGTTTCCATCAATGCAGTCCTAGATTGCGGCTCTTTGACTTGTTACTGTAATTCGCATACTAATAATGTCAACGCAGTTAATATGTTCTCGTCTATTTCCAAATACTAAATGACACAGAACAGATCCCAGTCCACTCTTGTTCGGGAGTCAGTTGTGAACGCGTGTGTTTATCTATCTGTGGCATCTGTTCAGGCTTCTTTGTAAGAGTGTGTGGCTTTGTACTGGTGTGTGTGAGACAGAGAGAGGTGTTGTGTGCCTGTGTGCACGAGTACGCAAGTGTGTGCTTGTATATTTGTTTAGTGCCTCCTCTGTACTTCAGAATATATTCTTGGGTGGAGTGAGACCTAGGTGGGCTGTGTTCCTCTGAATGTGATTGTGAGGTGGTGAGCGTGTGCGTGTGTGTGCGTAGTAAGAGAGAGGGAAAGAAAGACTATGAGGGAGATAGAGAAGTATTAGGGGGGTGTATACGTGCCACTGCTTGCCTCTGCGAGCATGAGTGTGTATGCCACGCCGTGTGTGTGTGTGCACGCGCGCGTTTATCTGTATTGGTAAGATCTGCGTCTGTGGCATCTCTATGAGCCCGTGAGCGCGTGGATTTTTCCAAGCTTGCATGTTTGTGTGTGTGCAAATACGTGTATCATAACCCATGGGGTGTGTGTATGCTTGCATGTTCACTAGTGTGTTCCGTGGTATGTATTTGGGCACTTTTGTGTGTCTGTTTCAGGAGCTATGGGTGCGAGTGGCTGGTCCCATATAAATGTGTATGTGGTGTGTCTGAGTGCGTGTAGGGGAGGATGTATAAAGTTGTCACTATGTGCCTGTGTGTTGCTGTAGATGTTTGGAAGCGTGGTTATTTACGTGAATGTGCGTATTTCTGTGTAAGAAGGTGTTTGTGTGTATGTGTATAATTTCTGCGTGGGTGCGTGTACTTGTCTGTCCATGCGTGCGCTGAGTGTATGAGGGGTTATTAATTGTGACTACATATGGACGTGCGTTTACATTTGTTTACTGTATATGTATATGTCTCTTTCCTGTCTTTGTATGTGTCAGTGTGTATGATGCCTTTTCTGTGCCTGTCAGTGTAGGTGTATGGACGTGCAACAATGTGCGTGTATTTATATAAATATATGTATGTTGGTAAATCCCCAACCGCCCCCTCCATGTGTACAAGAGTTCTTCAGTAACAAATTAGGGTTCTGGAAGTGTATATGTGTGTGGTATGTAAGACTGGTACACAGGTATAGTGTGGAGCAATACAAATTGATGGACTTAACTGCTTAGCTGCCCAAACAGCAGTTTATTGATCAATGTTCACAGATGTACAAAATATACATTCACTGTGACACAATCATTTCATTCCATAGTCCCCATGAAAAGTTGCATATAGAAGGGAAATAGCTAATGTGTTGACATATGGTGGGCCGGTGCCATATTAGTGAGAATAAATAGGGCTCATTGCTTTGACTCTTCTAAGCCTACTCTTGCCGTTCATAAAACGGGGTTGGGATATACATGGCTAGTACACAGGGTAGTAGCACATTGGTTCTCACACGAGGAAGGAGACGTGTAACACTGCCCTCACCCCCTGCCCTAGACCCACAGTGTATCTATCCTGCTCAGACCCACTCAGCTGAGGCCCCGGTTTACATGGCCTTGTCAGATGTTTTTTTCACTCTACATATAACTCACAGACAGAGGGGAAGAGTGATAGACTCGTGACACTGATACTTATATATCATATGTGGACAGGACCATCTCTGTTGGGGTAAGACGCCATTAATAACTGGTGTGGTTATGTGAACTTACGCGTAAACCATGATCAACGGGGGCAGCTGACAGACATCTCTTTGAGTTGTGGTAAATGTCGCTTTATTGTCGTTAGGCATTTGTGCTTTGAGGGTTCATATATTTGATCACACTTTGCACATTTATTTGTTGTAAGGGCGACGCGCATGTTACGTGACGGCTGGTGTATAGAGGAAAACTGTGGCAATTGTGGGAGAGGCTGGTGTGTGCAGCTCTGTGTGTAGGTGAGCGAGCGCTGTTGCGTGGTGAATGTGTTGTATATGTGCGTTTGTCTGGGTATCGTATAGAAATGTATGTGTTAGTGCGTGTTTGTGTAAGTGTAAGTGTGTCTTTCTGAGTGTATTTAAATGCGTGTGTATATCTTTGCTTGAGTTTGTTGTGTGTCTGTGTATTTGCCTGAGTGTGTAACTCTGTGTATGTATTTGTAAGAATGGCTGTGCAGTTGTGTGATTGTGAACCGATGTGTGCCTCATTGTGAGTGTCTTAGTTAGTATCTGTGTGTACTAATGTGTAGGTATTAGTGTGTGTGTGTCTTTAGGCGTGTCTGAGTACGTTATGTGTATTTTTGTCTTTTGGGGTGTGATGTGGTACACGTGTGTGTATTTGTGTATGTCTGAGTCTGTGTGCTGCTGCGTATGAGTTTGTAATATAGGTGTTAGCTAGATTGTGTACGTGTGTACGTGTGTGTGTGTGTGTGAATATCCGCGTTTGATTGTGTTTGTGTGTCTCAGTCCTATCCAGACCGGTTTGCCTCGGCTGACTCCTCCTATACAACACCAATACATCAATAAAACGCTGTATGTTATATCAGCACTAGCCGTCGAGGGCTGAGGTGCGGGGAGGGTGGAAGGGGCAGGGTGGGCAGCCAGCAGCATGCCGTGTACAGTGTGGTAAATGTGGACCTGTGCATGCAGTAGAGAGCGCCTCCTGCGCACGGCCATGTTTGCAAGCCCTCGCCACTGATGTTGTAACCACACAGCCCCCAAATAAGCCGCCTTAGAAATATTCATAACATGCAGCATCTCCGAGGGGCAGGAAGATGGTAGGAGTAGATTTCTACAAGTCCCGGCCCACGTGATTGGCGAAATAATTAATTCAGCACGTCCCTTAAGAAACACGGCGTCGTCATTAATCTGCCAAGCAAAAAGGACTCTATCAGACTTGAGACCTGAGGAGATCCCAAGAATATAATATACAAAGGCTTAGCAGTCTCTATTCTCTGCACTCCTGTCTCTTTGAGAGCGGCATCTCGGTACGTAAAGATTTTTTACTTTATTTCGTGAGTTCTATTCTTAATGAACTTAGCTGTCATATGCTTGATAAATCGCACCCTTTGCTTCGAGCTCTGCGGCCATACGCCAGCCAGGAGTCAGTATGGATGATATACCGACCTTCTCGCAGAAGCTCGCTATAAATGAGAAATTATGAGAGTGAGCTTGTGTGTGTGCCGCTCTCGCTCGTGGTTTGCATGGAGGTGGCTGAGCTGCACCGGCTGCCTTTGGGGGGGTTTTTGGGGGAGATCAGCGGTGGTGTTTGTGTTTTGCTGTGGACAATAGTCACTGTCAGGGCATCTGCCGCCTTTTCTTTCGCCGGCGAGAAAGGGCCTGAGCCTCTTTTCATGCCAGGGTCGTAAATTTCGCTTTGCGTCATAATAGAACGGCTATAAAACCGGGTTGAAATTTTACCCAAGGCAGGCTTTAAGCAGCAGATAATGGTTTCCGAGCGTGCTTTCCACACTCCTGTCTCTCTCATTACCGCCTTCCCAACTCAGGCGCCTTCCCATTCCAGTCACACACATTTATTCACAGCATTTGATTATTAAAAGGACATTTGTGGACGCTGCTTCTGCGCCTCCCAAGTCAAATAAAAACGGCTTGCACGAGGCTGGGGTGGCAAGTCGGACTGCTCAAGCCAGCTCCTTTCCTCCCACTGATGCTCTTCAACAATTCAATCTTTATATGCGAAAATTAATTTGCTACAAAATTCATTTTTTGACATGATCCTCTTAAAGACTGGCTTTTGGTGTACTTTTATTGCTTCCCTTTTCAATGGCAGGATACAATCAGTGCTTCCTGCTGAGTGAATTATTGCTGAAATAATAAAAAACTGTCCGCAGACTCCAGGCCCGAGCTATATTTTTGTTTTCGTTGAGGGTACAGGCGCCTTTTGCGCCACAATGCAAGCATCGGGTTCTGCTGGCATAGGGAACCAGATCGACGCAGCCGAGTGTAAAATAAAGCGCTTTCGGGGCCATTGGCAGGAACACACTAATGGTACGGGTTATTCCCGGTGTTTCATCAGCACCGTAACCGGGTGTAAAATAAAGCGCTTTGGGGGCAATTGGGTAGAGCGCTCTAATGGTACGGGTTGTTCCCGGTATTTCATCAGAGTGACAATGGCCGGCCTGGCGCTATAAATCACCCAGTAATTCCTGGAAGGGTGCGAGGCGGCCGGGGGCCGGGCGAGCGGCCGCTGTAAATCTCCTGTTTTATTGCTGTATGAACATATGCCGAGAATGAAGAAGGCTTAGATCTTTTACTGAAGACACATCCCCACAAAGCTGCTGCCCCGTCCCCGGCCAGCATTCACGCCCGGCTTGTTTTCTTTCACTTACACCCCTGCGTAGCTCTGGTCGGATCTCGGCACATAGTGTCTGCTTCAGACAGAAAACTTGAAATATTCACACGATTCAAAAAGCGGGTTTTTGTTTCAAATGTATATACTCATTCCCTTCTCTTCGTTCACATTTACATCCCTTTCAAAGCTGGTCGGAGCGAAGCCCACTGTGTTGCTTCATTGCAACATTCACAAGACTACAAAATCGATTTTTTTTCAAATATATATTTTCATTCCCTTCTTTTCTTACATTTACATCCCTTTTCAACTCTGGTCGCGGCTGAGCGCATCCTGCCTGTTTCCAAACAGAACGTGCACAATTCACACGACTCAGGAATCGAGTTTTTCGATATATATTTCTGAGAATCCTTTTACATAGAGGTGGAACAGAAATGCGATGTTTCCCTTTGAAAAGGGGTTTCATGCAGTAGTCCATTGTTGTATTCGAGGCTTGTGTGTAATAAAATTGAAAAATATGCATCTCTTTATGAATATATATGCACACACACAAGCGCGTACACCCCGAGCACAACAACATATATTACGTCGGACGTGCTTTATTGTTATTATCACACGTTTGCAGGTACTTGTTTAAAAGCTCTCTCTCAATTGATAAGCCAGTCTGTCCACGGGTTCTCTGCATAGACCAGTAATGTAGATAAATGTACCCGCACAGCTATCACTTACAGCTTTGACGATATGTTAGCTGTCACATTTACATGTTTGGAAGTTCTGACTTGTTTTATTGTTGTACAAGTGGAGAGTATGTTATGCCGGCGGAGCTGATTTATAGCAATATTTGATGCGGGCAGATCACCGCTGCTAGCAGTGGCAAGCGAGCCTTTCACCACCACACTTACAAGGGAATATATGTCTGTGCGCCTTCGTTTTATTTGTCCCTGGAAATCTTCATATCTTCATCTACCTCCGATTTGTTTTTTTGTTGTGTAAATACGTAGAGGAGGCACCTGCTCACTTCCAGAGAGAGATAGAAAGAGAGAGATATTATATTAACACTAACATTAATTAGATGCATATATTCGCACTATTTAATAGATATCTGTGTGTAGAATTATATATTGTGTATATACACCTGTGTTATATATAACAATATCACATGAGGATAAGAACATGAATAAACAGTATGTGTCCGTATGTTTCCCGATCCAGACGTATGGATTTGTACACCGCCTGACCTGCACAAGGAAGACATAGCCAATGGCTTATATTACTAGGGCTGGGTGCAGGCTATAGGCTCTCGGACTTCTGAAATAAATGGAGATCTGCAGAGATGCATGTGTTTTTTTTAATTAAAGAAGTAAAGAACAAAGAACAGAAAAAAAGCAAATAAAACAAGACCACCACCGTCGGCCAGTCCGGAGCTTCTCCTGCCTCTTCAGTGCAGGAAAGCGAGCGGCCTCATTCCCTTCTGCAAATGAAGAATCAGCGGCCATGAGTGGAGCCACTAGACCTTTTCATGCACTAGAATACTTTACAAAATCCCCCAGGCTGTCTGTGGGGTATCGGTGAAAGAGGGCTCTGAACTAGCTCGAAACCCCAAGCCCTTCCTGCAACAACTAATGTGTGGACCATCTTGAACGTGGAGCTGAATTATAGAAGCTCATGTTGTGTGGCAAAGCTGTGGTGCTTTAGTGTCCGTGGTGGTGCCGACCATTTTCACCCAGGCCAACATTTCCCTGAACACAAGCGCTTAGTTTATTGATAGGGACGGAAATGCTTAATGAGAAGCCGTCGATGAAAAAAAGTGGAGAAGCAGGCCAGTTGCAAAATCCAATACTTCTGAAATAATCCCAAGCACTGTGTGCGCAGCAGCACCAACTTTTGTTGCTGAATAAGAAAGAAAAGGCATTAAATGGAAGCGCGCACGGGGGCTGCCGGCAATACGTGGGGCACAGAGGCCTCTCTCGCAGGAAGATTGACATTGTGGGAGCTGCGCCGCACTCGGAAGACATTGTATTCAGATCACGTGAACAAATAAGGCCGGATTTGAAAGGCAGCAGCGCCTATATTTCCGATTATACAGGGGGTGCCGTGCACCACCCCTCCCCCTCTCCAAATTCATAAATGATAAGGTTTAAAGAAAAACAGCAATAGCGGCAGCTTCCCCCCTGTAATTCCGCAAGACTCCGGTGATTGCAAAGGGCTGCTTTTTAAAGACTTCCAGGAGACGCGCGTCTTTTTTCCCATTGGTCTTTGAGCCCGAGGCTGCTCCGATCTACCGGGAATTGTCGGTGCGGTGCGTGGACGTGCCGGCCCCCCGCAGCCCAGGTGTGGGGCAGCGCTGCCGGCAGACAGAGGGCGAGCAGCGGGCTGAGGGCAGGGCTGCGCCGGCGCCCGGTGTTTGCTGGAGCCGCGTCCAGGTAAGCAGCTGCGGGACCACCCCGAGCCCCGGGCCAGGGCTGCGCTCCGCGGTTAGATATGGGCACTAAAATTGATTTATTCTGTGTAATCTGCGACCTTAATGGCTGTCGGTATTCCTGCGCCCGTGCTCTGGCACACGAGTGCGAATGCACACACACATTTCATGCTGGCATTACTGCAGAGGTGAATGGATCTGTGGACATTAAGGAAGTGGTGTGGCCTTTTTAGAGAAAGCTGTATATATTAAAAACTCACAAGTACTTTGCGTGCTGAAAGCAGCGTTGATTGCCCGGCCCTACCGGGCTGATTTATGTTGCCTGAGTGTGTACTCAACTCCCCCTTACCTTCCAAAGATCTTTGCGTCAAGGATTTCTTTGCGGAACCACTTCTTTGTTGTTAGATGGTGGCTATTACCCCAGCAGGGAGGAAACATCAAAACATAATAGAGTACAGTATTAAAAAAATGCGATTTCCTTAACAAGGAACGCAGCAGCCCCGGTGTTCTCTACTTGAAGAAATCCTGGAAAAACGAAACAAAAGCATGGCCTATTAACTCATTCACAGTGTTTTGTATTCTGAATTGTCAATTTACACGGTAGATAATTAATCCCGGTCGTAGTCTACCTAATTTATTATATACATAAATATAGCGTTTACATGCACATATACCCCGTGCTCACAGGGTCCGGGGTCATGCATGCACTCATAGACTTGTACAGCTTTAGAGGGGCGAAGGGAAGACAATAAAAGGGGTGCCTGAAAATGACCTTAGATTATTATGAACATACACAAGTGCCCACGACGCACACTTAATTCATCTCGCTTGTATATAATGTGCTGGTATGGCACAATGAAACGACTTTCCTAGTTGGATAGATAGAGGGCTTCGTGGGACGGTGAATGGACTGCAGCCCTGGGCTCCCCTTCTCCGCCAGCACATCCCCTCACTGCCTCAGCCACTCGTAAACTTAGAAGTGTATGCTTAGTACGCTATTTACACTGCACACTCTATGATTCCCTTTTTAAGAATGAAGGCAGCCGGAAATGTGGGCGCATCAATTATTCTGGAGATTTTTACCTACGTGTGTATATAGAAACAAAAAAATAAACACATATTCGTAATAAGAGGGGGCGTAAAATAAGATACCAATTATGTAAACGAATTTAGACCCCTACTCAAACACACACACACACACAACAAGGGGGCACGTTAAACAGAACGTGTGCTCGCTCGTGGTTGTGGCGAGGGCCGGCTGTGTGTGTGTGTGTGCTCAGTAGGAGAGCTGGAGACAGTGCACATTTTTCTTCTTCCCGAGTGCCTCCGAGCTGCCGGCCTGCCAAGCCACTCAGCTGAATCCAATTACTGCAAGCAGCATTTCATTTGACTCCACGAATCAGTCACTTATAGCTTCACCTAGATTGCAAAATTATCTAGATTGGGGAGAGCATTTCAATAATTCGCCCCAGTTTCTTCGGCTGTCGGAGAAGAATCTCATACATGCTGGGCCTCCAGCTCATCTTTCTGGAGGTAGTAGCTCCAATTATTCAATTATTTGTTATACTTACAAACACACATGCTCACATACACACACATATATATATATATATATATATATATATATATATATATATATATATATATATATATATATATATATATATTCTGTGTTTTTTTAATTAAAAAGCCCCAGAAAGACAAATTCCACAAAAAATACTTGCATTTTTTAATTGTCCGTCGAGGACCACCATGAAAGGGGAGGTGACCCTAAGTACTTACCAGGGTGGGGGACTCACATAGGCTGTGTTTATTAAATGTTTTTGTCCATTAATGTCAAGTTTGCCTCCCTCGAGCAAGGGCTGCAGGCCCCACCAGCACAGTCCTTTTCACACTCGCCCACGCGCCTTGTTAGTCTATTATGTGGGATGTTGTAGGCCGGCCCTGCCTTCCTGCTGCTCTCAGTGGAAGTCTCGGCAACTCGTGGTGCTGGCAGGGCCGTGGCTCGGGGGGACAGGCTCCATGCCCGGCACTGCCGAGGAGTGAGGGTGTCTCCCGCGCGGAGAGTGGTGGAAGGCGCCTGTCGGAAGGGAATCGGTCTCCCCGACCCTGCTGTTGGGTAGGACGGCCTGGATCGGGGTCTGGGCGCTCTTGAGCTAGGAGCCCGGGTAGGACGTTTTGCTTCTGCTGCACAGTGGAAAGGAAGACCTAGAGTGTGCTGGGGCCTATGGAGCTTGCCACAGAGAGAGAGAAACGGAGGCTTCCGACTCTTTTGGGGTGTACACGGGCCTAGTGCATAGAATAACCTTAGAGTAACCCAGCACTTTTGTGGGTCCAAGGCCATGGCGTGGGACTGTCCTGTCCGTACAACAATGGAAGGGCCTTGACTCATGGGAGGCCAGTTATCAGACCCCGCTCTTGCCACAAAGAAGACCTGCTCCCATGCCCGCCTCTGCTGTGAGCAAAAGGCCTGCCACAAAGACGGGCCTCATCCTCGCAGCAGTTGCACGGACTTGCACAGCTCCCATACCCGGCTTTGCTGTGGCTATAAAGGACTGGTGTACTCCGTGGCTCTCTTAACTGACGGTGGAAGGGCCTTGGCACAAGTGGACCAGCTCCGGCTGCGTAGCCACTGTGGGTGGAAGGGCCTGGAGTGGGTCTTGGGCTCTTCTGTCTGGACAGCGGTGGAAAGGAATTGCATCGGGGGAGGCCAGCAATTCTACCCGGTTCTGCTGTGGTTAGAAGGGCCTCTGGCATAGACGGGGCTTGTTCCCGCGGAGGTGGAAGGGCCGTGTCACAAGGGAGACCAGTTCCCTGTCCCCAACTTTATCGTGGGTAGAAAGGCCTGGCGCAGGACTGGGCTCTCCTTTCTGGGCAGCGATGGAACGGGCATTGGCGCTAAGAGCAGCTCCCCAGGAACCATCTATTGGTAGAAGGGCCGGGGCTTCTCTTGGCCTGCAGCGATAGACGAGCCTTGGCACAGCGGAGGCCAGCTCCACTGTGCACGACTCCGCATGGGTCAAAGGACTGGGTCCCTCCTGTCCCTGCAGTAGTAGAAGGCCTTCGCCTCTCCTGGCCGGACAGTGGTGGAAGCGCCTTGACAGAGTGGAGGTCAGCTCCTTGGGGCCCGGCTCTGATATGGGTAGAAAGGCTTGTTCAAGGGGTGGTGCCCTCCTGTCCGGGCATCGGTGCCATGCCTTGGCACCGAAGGGACCAGGTCCCCGTTGCCCGGCTCGCTCCCCTGTGGGTAGAAGGTACTCGACCTCTCCTCTCCGGGCAGTGGTGGAAGGGCCTTGTGGCACAGGGGACCCCAGCTCCGTGTCCCTGGCTCCCCTGTGGGTAGAAGGTACTCGACCTCTCCTCTCCGGGCAGTGGTGGAAGGGCCTAGTGGCACAGGGGACCCCAGCTCCGTGTCCCTGGCTCCCCTGTGGGTAGAAGGTACTCGACCTCTCCTCTCCGGGCAGTGGTGGAAGGGCCTAGTGGCACAGGGGACCCCAGCTCCGTGTCCCCGGCTCTGCTGTGGGTAGAAGGGCTCGCCGAAGGGCTTTAGCCCAGGCAGGCGTCTCCTCCGTTGTTCATTAAACCCTGAGTTATGGCCATGCGAGCCAAAGGTCACCTCGATAGATAGTGTCTCTCACTGCGACCCATTTTTTTGCCATTTGCCGTCACTGTTTAAACTTTTCAAAAAGTACTTAGTCAACAACTTCATGAATGAAGCACAAAGGGGCAGTCCTAGGATTAGTGCAAGATCTGCAAGTTTTCGAAACTCCTGGGTTTGGCTTAGCTTTGTGACACATCGCGCCAGAGTTTTCGCTTAGGGCCGCGCTAACAACATATATGTCCATAAACGCATGCATGATATACACACGGAGGAAAGCCTAATGCGCCTGGAAGTCCTTCTCTTAAATTTTCCACCGAGCCGCTTGTCACCGCATGCTTTTCATAGAAGTCCAGGGCAACACTGTTAAAAATGTTACTTTTTTTATTATTACCAATATCGTTTCGTCTTAGTGTTAAGACGCATGTACACACTTTGTTGTTATTTATTAATAATTCAGCAGACATGTTTTTCCTAATCTCAACAAACGCAGTTACTTTCACAAAAAATAAAATAAACACACGCCACCTGCAGAACACTTTGTTGTCGAGGAGCTCAACGTGCCGCGATTGTTCAGATTGTTTTATGTTATGTGTTATGTGCAGAGCAGTGTCCACAAGAATCGCGTTGGCATTAGTGAAGGATAGAACATAATTACAAAAAGTGAAATCGCTACAACCGTAAGAGAAAATAAATAAGATGTTCAGGGAAACAGTACTGGCAAGCATGGATCTGCGCCCTCATCTGAGAGTTATTTTGACAACCTGAGTTATATTTTGAACTGTCATCAGGGCCTCGTAGAGAAGCCGCCTGATCACCTCTGGAAATAAAACACCGCAGACTTTACAAACACGGTAATTGATTTATCTCCCTAACCCCACATAGTGTAAAGAACCAGAAAGCACCCAGAGAAAGTGCGCTCAGGGCCCTGAAATAAGTGCAGAGGCAAGCCAGGGCCCACTGTAGGGCGAACAATTTGTATTCTCTACACAACCCATTTCAATGTCTCCTTTCTTTTCAGACCCTCTCCGGTGGATTTTCAGAAGTCGCCCAAAGATCCCACAAAGAGGGTTAAAAGGAAACCTCCACAGAGCGGTGAGTTTATTTTACATTCAGTGTCGCCGACAACGACTCGAAGGTTTCAGGCTGCTACAGAATGCATTCGCGGCCCCTCAAACAATAGTACTGAACCTAGCAGCATGGTACACGCAGGGGTTAATGCGCATTGAGGCAGGGGGCTCCGCTCCATTTATTGCACGTTCTGCGCAAATTCCTGAAACATGGCTTGTTGGCGTGTTAGCAGCCTAGTCACACAGTAAAATTTACATATCACAACAGTATTCGATCGATGTTCGTTTTAAGAAAATCCGGTAACAAAGGTACACGGCTGAAAGAAAATACTTCTAAAAAGTTTCGTTCGCAATTTGGCGGAACCAGAAGAGGCTGGAAACGACAAATTTGTAAGGTTCGGTTCAGATCACTCTCTGGAGGCTCAGATGTATGCAAGAAAATGAGCCTGCATGCTTGTGTATTGTTTTTCGAAGTCATGTTCCGTAGTCGTAGGGGAAAAGTTAACGAATTCACATCCGAGACGCGCGGGCGAAAAGTTCGTTACGTAGGCCCCGAAATACATAAAAGCCGAAATCCCTAGTTTCCACAGGCCTTTTGTAGTCTAGCGTCCGATATCAGGCAGAAGCAGAAACTCGTTTAAGCCACATAATCGAGATCCCTAAAAACACAGCCACCTAGGCCCATCCCGGAAAGAATAAAAACGAAGCAAGTGTGAGCGGGGGGGAGGGTAGCCCACTAGTTTACATCCTTTCCTCTTGTCAGGAGTGCCCCCAGACCCTTGCTGCAGTGTAATCCTCTGAATAAGCCGGGCCCCGTAACATCCACATATTATCACACGCAGAATAACAGGCGAGCCCTCCGAGAGGTAGTGCCGGCGTCCACCGCACCAGAAAGCAACTAGTTGCGAACTCTGTGGCACTTTATATAAACCAGGCCCGCGGGCACTTAAAAGGGAGAAATGTGCGGAGTAGGGGATTCTTTCGCGGGCCTTCCTCCCACGCCTAGGCCGGTTTTACAATCGCGAAAGTCGCGGGCCTTGGGAAGCGTGTTTCCTTTCACTCCCCGCCGAAGCGGTTACCGCCACAGCGCTGGCAGTCATAAATTTTGTGGCAAAGCACACTGACAGGTGCATTGATATGCACTGCGAGGGCCCGGGCTACTTAATAACCAGCAGGCAGCGGGCGGGCATCTCGCCACGCTTTATTCATTCGCCCTCATATCGGCTATTGATTCTTAAGATGAATTAAGTGCGGCCAGCAAGTGTAAGTATAGAATGAATTCATCTGAATATGTCCCGCGATCAGAAAGCACACGCAAGCTGCAGTGTTTGCAACGTTAAAAAAATACCCTGGTGCTTTTCAGGTTTTTTGTTGTTCTTGTGGATTTCTTTTTTTTTTTTTTGCACCGACAACTTGCCACAAGCCCACACTGCTGGCAAGAGAAAGAAGAACGCCCAGTGGCCGCCAGCGGTGGTTTTCTCGAGAGGCACAGGGTTCCTTCATCTGCTCGGGGTGTTTTGGGCCTTTCCTCTTGAGCAGTGATAAGGCTGTGAGTGACCAGTTTATTGCCCTGCATTTGCCGGTCCTTGGTGGAATTCTAATTGCAAACCAGTTGGCTAGTGTCTGTGGTGGGGCTGATGGGGGTAGAGCAAACGGTTTTTGCTTTGATGCCGACCACGTTTGGACTAACCAAGTGTGTGTTGTGTCCAGGCGGGCGTTACCTGCTCGAACGGACATGGAAGGGGGTAGACGGAGAAGACGAACCGGGAACAGTCCACTATTGTCCTGTGATTTATGGCCGCTTGCCTCCTTCTAAAGGTTCAGGAAGAGTTCACAAGCATTTGGTATTTAGAAAAAAAAGAACACGAAATCGTGTTTATTGGTTCAGCCGCAAATATTGTTTATCCCTTTAAAGCCCCTTGTTTTCCTGAGGAAATTGCTCGCGTGTGGATGAGGCTAGAGGATGTTTTGCCGACAAACGACTTTATTGCACATCTGAAATTCACATTATGAGGGGATAATTAATAATGAGAATACCGACTGCAATAAACTCTTAATTAAACAAATCCGTTGGCAGGCAATGAGGGAGCCGCGTAGAAGTCTCTGCAGGGCTCTGCTGGGTATAAGGCCTGCTCCTTCCCCGGCCTGTGTAGTCTGTGCTTGGGTACGGCCAAGCACCACACAGGACAAAAACAGCCTCTGGAAAGGACAGGGATATTGTGGGGGGCCCTTTACAACTCTGATACCCCGATTTACAAACATCGGCGGGGCAGGGCAACCCACACCGACTCTGATTTAATGGAACAGTTGGACCAAGAATATCCAGCAGGTATCCTCGCCGTGGACACTGCTTTTACCGAGCAAAACGCGCCCTCTCTTCTGATATCAATCACCCCGGGTGGAAGCACACTGCGGGGTCCCTGTTTACTAAAGGGGGCTCTCGTTCGGTGCCTATTGTGTGCTGAGGCAGCGCCCGGTAGATAAGGCCGGGCAGGGGCCTGTTTACCGAGGGCGGCGCTATTGAGCGGACAGACGCCGACTGTCTTGTTAGGAAGGGTCCACGTGTAATAGTCTGATAACAACCTACAGTCACCCCTGTAGACATGCCTTGTTGTTTCGATATACTATTTATTGATTTCAATAAAATAATATACGAATAAAGTACATCAATATCAGTCACAAACATAAAAAAATAAATTGGATCCGACCCACGCCCTTCTTTGAGTCAAACATCACATAGAGAATTACCAACGTTATGCCTGCATAAAATAAAAATAAGAATAAGAAACAACATGGAATAGCACGATAAGAAAGTTGACCGAAAAAAAAGCAAGGTAAAGACCAACTTTGTCCAGTGGTGGAATCACGGCAATATTCCCAACCCAATCGTCTGCCTCTGCAGCCCCCCTTTGCCTCCCGCCATCTGATCTGAAATCTGCCCCGGGGCCACAAGCACAGTTGCACCATTTTTCATGCCCCCAATATAAGGCCTGGCAGTGCCAATCGTGTCACAGTGCTCTGTTGACATTGTGTTTGGCTGTGTTTCATATTGTGTGCGGGTCAGTCATGGTGGACAGTGGCCGGCTAGATTAAAACAGACCAGTGTATTGTTTAGTGATGGATTATACTGGAGAGTAGCCAGATAGATCCAGTCAGAGCCCCGTGTAAAGCACTGTTATCAAGATACCATGTTTCGAGTCCTCGGGTTTTCTGTTTTCAGACAGCACTATGACGCGTCAGTCGGAGACCTAGCCATTTGCACACCCTGGCCCCCAAATCCTCATGTCCAAGCGGCACCGTTAATTGCGGAGGGGCAGCAATGCTGCCAAATGGCCACCGTGTGACTGGCATCAGTGGAGGGAGAGTTCATTTCTCATGCCACGCAGTTCACATCTGTTCGACAGAAAAATCTGTCTTCTCTAAAAAAAAAAACCGTGCCAAGACTGTTCACCACTGTATTCAGCCTTGCCTCACCTACATGACCTAGGTGATGGCTTTCAGCTGTGAAAAGGCGTGCCAGGTGATAGCTGAGGCTGCGCGCGCTGAGCGCATGGGCCCAAGAGTCTCATGGAGGGCGGACGCCATTTTGTGAGCTAGGGGTACACTCGGGTGACCACACGACCCCGTTATGCTTTAATGAACGTGATTTCAAAGAGTTCTCCCTAAGGGATTCTCGTGCGATTTCCATAAGCAACGCCCCCAGAAACAGCATTTTGGATGCTTGCAACAGAGAGGCCTGGCCAAGAAGACCCCCTCTGCTCAAATTTACCATCTGTCGCCGCAGAGCTGAGTTCGCCTTTTTTTGTGGAGGAGTCGGGAATGGTCATTTTGTAATTTATGGCTTTATGATGCTTGGCTGGGAGAACTGTTAATGAGAATAACATTTACATTAGTAAATATACCTTTCTCTTCACATATTTCATGTATAGAGGCCTTCTTGAAGAAAGCCTAATATCTGTTACAAACCAAACACATCACCTACGAGATCTGAACATGGCAGCTGCTGTTCCCCAAGAGCCGTGTGCACTTTGCCTCTGTCTAGAGAAGCCATTTGAGCCCAGTGACCTGGTGGTATGCAGGAATTCTCTCTAAAATACAGGTAACCACAGTTCCCAAAGAAGCCATTCGCTATTTAGAGGGGCAGGACTCTTTCTGGGTCTAACTTGACAGCACATCTGTCTGTGACCACTTCTTTAAAATGTGCATAGGGTGGCCTTTGGCTTTGGCCTTTGGCTATTGGTTGGCCAGTGTATAATTTCTCCTCCTATTGAGTGTTTTTTGTTTCAAAGCATGGAAGACTATTTTACCTCTCAAAAGTACAGTGATACAACACACATTCAAATATTTAAATAATAGGAGTATTGAATAGAGAAAAACAACTATTTTTTTCACTGCAGCAAGCTTTTTTTATTTTTCAGGTATGGCTCAAAATGCAAACCCAATCTGTAGCCTTTGCCAGTGCTTGTTATAATTATTGTTTTTCTTTGTCAGGCTTGTGTATCACTTTCCATAATTTGTATATCACCCAATATGATCAGTCATTTTATGTTACAAAGTTAACGCAGTAGAGGAGGACTAAAGTTCCAAGTTACATAAACCAGGCAGCTGTGACTAACAACAAATAACAATCCTAAATTATCTTGAGTGCCTGTTGGTGAACCAGTTCTTACTGCGTAATAAAAGTAAACTCACTCACCCACTTTTAATTCTTATCCCAGTAGCACAGTGAGAGTTATCCTGCAGACCCAACTTCCTGTTCCCTTGAAGTGTTTCCCAAATCAGATGTGTTCAATGTTGGTCCACAGTGGTCAGATTTAGGGCCATTATCTGAGTGATAATACTGAGTATGTAAATGCATCCCATTTAGGTTAATTGCATTTACAGCTGTTCGATGTGGCTATCCTATTAATATGGCATTGATCTCTTATTTACAACCTTTGTGTTAATGGGATTTAGGGTGTCCTCTCTATTCTCGTTGTAGGAGTCCCTTCCAGCATCTTTTCAACTACACATTTATGCACTGGGCACACGGACAATGAGAGATGGTCACTGCTGGCATCGAGGCTCCAGTGACGTCCCACAAGCGCTAAAGGAAAGCAACTAGGGGAAATACATTTCCGTATGGGGGCCACATGAACACTATATCGCACACAGTATCGCTTTCCTTTAGTGCTAGACACCCAAGTTCTTCCTGCCTAGGCCACTTTAAACCTACACCCTGTCAACCATCATGTAAAACATTTTCACTGTTTACCAGTACACTTGTGTATACAAGTGAAAGCGCTTGTTTACCACATAGAGCATTTCATGATACAGATCCTAAATATCTTGTTAAAAGAGTCCAATGTTATTACTCGACTAGAAGCAGAAGATCTGTAAATGAGAAGCGTGCAAAGTTCTCATGATCAAGCTAGTCAGGAAAGGAGGAAGGTTTTTTGCTTTTCTGGCCGCAAAGGCATGGATTAAATTCCCATCTCACCCTCCAAGTTACTAGTAATGAGAGTCATTTCAGAACGCAGCTGAAAACTTGGTCATTTTCTATTCTTTAATCTTGTTAGATGGTCATAATACTTTTGCTCTCAGGTTAGCGCCAGGACGCCCCCTGGGGCAACTGTGCTTTCTAAACCACAAAAATGTATTTTCAATCATTCCAGAATAAAGGGAGCAGCCTACGCCAAGACCACCCTCAAATAATTTGGGTCCTGGTCTGGGATTTGCAAATTCGACAATGCAATACAATAAAGTACAGGTAATTCTAGTACTAGTTTGAGCAGTTATAGGTAAAAATTAGTAATTAAGAATACATGTTCTGCTCATTGATTTATGGTGGCCATGCAACCTACACAGCCAGTTAATGCAGTGCTGACATCTTTGAACATTTGAGAGGGGCTACACATGCCTCTATAAATAATGAAATCCTACAAGATGACTAGCAGCTAGTAAACAGATAAGTACAGCAGCATCATTACTTTCCTGGATTGCATTCCATCTTGTCCCCATATTACTAGTAGTTAAATTCCACAGACCATTGACCCTGTAGTTAAGAAACCAGTGAAACCCCTCAGTGAGCACATGGTGCTAAAATGTGCTATTTGCTCTCATAGTGTAGTTCCAGCAGCCTTTCTCTTCAATCATTGACTTGTAGGAGTTTTGAACTTTTTGTCCTTCATGGTGATGTTGGGTTTGGCCATGTTAACAAAACCTGAGACAACTGTGTGTATGAGAAAGTCAAACGATGCCAGCCAATTAAAAAAACTTGGGGGTTACAGGAGATTGTCAGCTCCCTGTGGTCACTAAGTTGTGGCTCAAGGAGTTATTATCCACTAGTTTTCAATGCCACAGCAAGACTCCCCAAGGAAGGTCAGTGCTCAAATGTAGGCCCACACTGCCTACAGCTCAATCTGCACATGGCCTGTAAGGCCCAGGAAGACTGAGACACATCCGAGGATGGTTGTGTTAGATTGTAGGTGAAATGTTCATTGGCGGTGACATCAAGGAGTCACTTAATATGGCGTGTCTCATCTGCGGTACAATAGAAGAGCAGCAACATATAAGATTGAATTCTGTCACATGCAACTCTTAGTAGTTCATATTAACTCAAGATGTTAATCCATCACTTTTCATTTTCATAGTGAGCTTCCACAGTGGGAGGAGTTTGCCCACCTAGGCGTGCCAAGTTTGCATGCATGCGTGCCAAGTTTGTATTTCCTAGTGCTTCAAGTTACACATCATTGATGGGGGCATACAAAGGAAACATGTTGCTCATGTTCTACTGCATGTAGACGGCTCCTGCTTCATCTTGGTTTCTATGATAGCTTAAAGAGATAAGGAATATGAAATGGAATGCTACCTAGAGGAATTCTCAGAACATATCAAATGTTGGCTTTAGCATTTTTGCGTACATGGGTCCCCATTATGCCTATAGACTCAAACTTCACTTCACACTAAGGTCCAACGTGGCTGACTGTGCCTGGTTTCCTTGTGCTACCTTGCAGAGGGGACACCGCCACAGCCTAAGCATACACTATGGACTTCTTCTTCCGACAGGACTAAGGCTCACGTTATTACACTCGACCCCCTTCTTTACTGGTACAGAAGAGGTAACACATAATGGAATAGAATGTCACCCAGAGAAATTCAAAGTACAGTCCTAGTGTCCCTTGCAAGAGTTTCAGGCAGCATTAGGATTATTGCACTGGGTAACAAGGCCTGATTTTAATTATAAAGGATGGTAATGCTTTACAAATTCCATCTGAGAGACCTTTCAAAAAGCATGTTTATGTGCTTCATTACCACTGGATCACAGAAATAAACAATATCCAAGTTTTCGTAATAGTTTCATGAAAGAGGACTCACTTGTCAGAGACTTTCTCCAGTGGAGTTTCTGAGCTTCCACCTATTGCAAATACTACAGGGTCCTTTTGCTTTTGGCAACACCATGTTCACGGTCAATGCCTGAAAGTGAGAAAAGAGCCCAGGGCGGCACCGAAATGTTCTACCTTACCGAATACACATAACAATTAAAATGTCCATCGCACAATGAACTCTCATCACTTTCAAGATATGTGGCAGTTCTGGAGACCCTTGTCTGGAAGTTAAAAGAAGATGGCACAGCAAGGCGTAGATTTTTACAGCTGGTGGGCTCCACCTATGCACCTTTAAAAGTAGCTTGAAGGCCTCCTCTCCTCCCTGACACTCTCTGAATAAGTCTTTCCACTATTACACAGAAACTCTCTCTTCAGACAGTACAGACACACATTTGAGTTTGGAGGAAAAACCTTTGAGCAATAGTCTGTGGTTAAGACTTTAGAGAACATTAAATAGGAGGCAGTGTTGGCATAATTTTCTCCAGTGACCTTAAGGTCCTCAAATGTATGCAGCAGGAACACTAGTTTGTTGCCATTATACAAATTATCAGTATGGAATTGCCTGAAAATGAGTTCTGAAGGACACCCTAAACAGGGTGGGGACCGTGCCTAGGCCTGGGTTCTTACAGTGTGAAATCTGTGGTGACTTTCCCATGCCATGCCAGTGACACTCCATCCTCTCCCGCAATACCAGACAGCAATTACGGACATTGACCTGAGACAGATAACTTTGCGCTTTGAGAATACAACTCTCAGGCCATACTTATTACGAATTCAGGCATATTAGTATAATACACTTCTGAATCAATTCAACATTAAGAAAATTTCAAAAGTTTTTGGGAAACTTAGACTAGACATAACTCAACTAACATAAACCAACTGACATCAGATTGGAGGTTAAGTTTGGCCACCCCCTGGTCCTTAGCGCACTGAAAGACTAGTGAGCCCAAGTGCTAGCCACCGTGCTCTCCCATTAATTTGTATGGACACTGTACAAAGTGGAATCTCCCAGCCCCCTCACAGTGAGAGAGAGGGCCCACGTGCCAGAAAGCCAGCTGAGCCTGAATTCAGCCATGCCTGAGCAACCCCTTGGCACCCTTTGGGAGATGGGCCTGGGCAACTGCGCCTGATACTGGTCCCCGAGTGCAAGGTCCCTCTCCCCACTATGTCAGGACAGTGTCCTGAAGTACCCGCAGAGCCAAGGACAATCGCTGTAGCGGGTGTCCCGGGTCCTACCTTAAACTCCGTACTACTTTTGCCCATAGTTGAAAACAAATGCCTCAGGAATTCGCCTGCCTTCTTGTCCCCCACTGCCAAGGTGCCTACCAGATATATGGCCAAACCCAACCCCTTCTCCGCCAAAGACTCGAATGGTTTAACTGACCGACCGGGTCTCCCCCACTGCCGGACAGACCTGGGATTTAGACAAGATGTGCATTGCAAAGGCCAACAAGGTTTCGATGAACAGTTCATTGCCCTGAGTGGAAGGTGAACTCCATCTTTGTGAAAAAATTCCTCTCCCCTAAGGCAACCAAGGGAAATTGTCTTCGATTTTACTGTGCTGAGAAGCCTCTGCAGCCTTCTATTGAGCCGCCTTACTGACTCATTCATACTCTTGGAAGGCCCACCTATGCCCCACACTCTACGTTGGATAATGTGGGACCAAGCAAGGACAGTCTCTGGAAATCTCCCAGCTATCCATGAGATCTCCTTCATCAACTTCTCGAAAACACCGCACCTCCAAATGAATGCGAGCTCATTACCACCTATCTGCAGAATGATGAGTGATGGTGGCTGTAGCCTCCTGCCATCCATCCCCTCCACTAGCTGGCACAATCCATCCAACAGGAGACCCCGGTAGAGACCTCGTAAGTCTTAAGGTAGAGGAACTGAAATTAATATAGTCCTCACGAGGTAAGTGGTGAATTGGTAACAGGGACATGCCCATAAATCCAAAGTGTAGGCAATGTAGAGAAAGTGGGAATAATGTAACTACAGTGTAATCCTGCAATAATGAAAGTAATGTCTCAGTAGGCTGGTAAATCATACAATGAGTTTGTTCACAGAGAAGTGTAGTGCAAGCATGACATGAGGTGGCAGAGGGAAAATGAATAACATATCTGGGAAAAAGATAGGGTGAGACCAAAAACAATTAAAGAAGCAGGACTGAAGTCACAAAACCCTTTGAATGTTTGTGAAGAAAACAGGAACTTTACAGTGATCGTAAACGTAAGTCTATGACATCTAAAGTTATTTTTCTCCTTTATTCCATTATACATTATGCTGCAAGTACAGTCTGTTATTGCAGAAGGCAGAACAACGTGCCCAACTCAAAATGTGTATCAATATGAAAATATAGATGAAAATGAATTCCACAGGGTGACATTTTCGTTTCTGAAGGGGCGAAGATTAACGAACACAGAGAGAATCTGCCACCAGTATTAAGCAATGTATTCTAACATGCTGCTGACCCTCTTTGAGTGCAGGTTTCGCACTGTGTACGACCCCCTTTCCCTGCCAGCCAGCGCACACATTGATTTCTGGTAGTTTTTGAGCTGACATCGGCAAAATAAATAATCTTTTATTCGTTTCAATATCCCGCCCACTGTGCCTCACCATGAAGCTTTCCAGTTTTCTGTGTGCTTTACAAGCAAAGTTCATATCATATAACTCCAGCTATTTTAGAAGAGCTTCCCCTATCCCTGTCCATAGATTTCACAGTAGGGGTGTGCAAAGTTTTTATTACTCAAGTCTAGTCTGCCATAAATTCTGATTATTGGGCTGCCCCTAGTTCACTGGAGATTCACTACATCTCCCCTGCTCGCATTTTTTTCCAAGCGACTGGAATCACGACCTTATGAGTGCAAGTATGTGCTGAACCTAGATGTGCATTTTTTTCACAAGTTAACGTTAAAACTGTTTTCCTCTAGATTAAACTAAATAAATGATGGCGTCTTTTTTCACTAAACAGACTAAAAGGCTCACAAAAGTCCTTCCTTACTGTGAAGATTCAAAGGCAGAAGATACTACAAACTGTGGGAAATAACCACAGCATTCCCGAGAATTATAGGATGCAGTTATCTGTCTCTCTGTCTCCGGGCTTACCTCACTTAGAACTTGATACACAAAGAGGTAAACTTACAGTTTTGTGCAAATTTACGATTGTTGTTTTATTAACAAAGGGATTTACGAGTAGTATCTTAGGTCTTTTCATGTGTAGAGACTCTGGGCTTGTAAAGATACTACTCCTAAATCCCTTTGTGAATAGCAAACAATTGTCATCTTACACAAGAGAGCAAATTTACGGATGTGACTCAGGCCCAGATGTGCAGGGAATAAACAGGGCAGCACAGGATTCAGCAGGAGTGTGTTACACCAGAGAATATTCAAAGAAACACTTTCTGGTTTCTTATGATTATGGGGACCTAGAACAGAGCCCTGCACATACCTTAGCACAGACAACCCAAAACAATAAAAGCAAAATGAGCATTGGCAAAGCCAATAGATCTAGGATAAATGTGATCATCTATGTAGTGTTGGCACATTAGAAAAAGACAGTAGGGAGTGGCAGAACTGGTCAGAGAGAGTTATAGTTCTGAAGTAGTCACTCATGCAGTTGAATACATCCACTTGAGTGAAGGATACACTCAAAACGCCCAATAACATTGGCCAGGGGTGAAGAGTCCTCTGTGCCCAATGGCTGAAAGGATCTGATCAAAGAAAATCAATGGTTTTAAGGGATGGACCTAAATCCCACTCAAGGCATTTTGTTAGCAATGTCTGTTTTGACAACTAGGCTGTGAAAACTCAGGCACAAAAAACTGAGAAGCATTTTGGCACACCTATACAAACTCATCATACACTACAAAAATCTTTCAAAACTAGGCTCATCTTACTTTCACACAAAAGTAAACAAACACCTCATGAATTAAACATTGAGAAAGCCCTCGACTAACCTCTGACAAACACCAAAACAATAGGGACAGGATAGATGATGGCACTCCCAGAACCACACACAAGGGCATCCAGATTGAGAAACGGCTGTGATGTCATAATAATGGTGGTGAGAGACATCAAAATGCCAGTAACATAATGTTTGGAGCATGTGTAAGCGATTACATAGCAGTTCATACAAATGTGGTTATTAGTCCTCTAAATAATGGGTGATGGTTTATTTCATTCCCCTTGGTGCTCAGTGTTCCAGGCTAGGAAGGATGAGAGACTGAGTCTGTGATATGAGGAGTCAAACTTGACCTGCAGATAAGCCTTAACTCACTGCAATAGCTTCCCTTCTTATAAAAGTGATAAATACATATAATGTATCCCTCTCCACGGCTTGCTGCTTTTGTAGGCCTCCTTGTTGGTGTATGCTTGAAGCACTAGCACCCAGGAAGACTCACTGCAATGGTGAAAAGTGATGGATAAAAGCCTTGATCCGGTTTTACTAACACCTGCAATTGCACTGCCTAGCATTCTGCCCCGTAGGTCGCATCTCTTTTAGGGGGTCACCTTTGGCCTGTCCCTGTGCCTGTCACAGAGCCAGCCTACCCTGCCTCCATGTTCGGATTCTCACTCACTCTCCTCCTATGTTCCTGGCAGCAGCACCCCAGTATCCAGAGTATGGGGGTGGAGAGTAGAAGGGCGCTGTTGGTAGAAAGGGCTGTATACGCTGCTCCCCTGCTCATTAAAGGGCCTATCACAGATCCCACTGGCACACGGACCTCACAAATGTGAACCCCGAAACACAGCAACGTGCCAATAAATAAACCGCAGGCTCTGCATATTGGGGCACTTCAGTGTCCACTTAAAGGCGTGGAACTGTGAACATCGTACCACCACCCTAGGACTAAGATTTCCCAACTGTCTGTTCTATATTAAAAAGTAGATTCCGTTTCTAGAAGCTGTTTCCTCGTCTGAGGCGGATTATCGAAGGTGAAGTCCATGCAGCCGGCAGATGCTGCCCGTGTTTCTTCACTTGGTGTACACTAGGGTCAGGTTCTCAGTGTTGTGCGTCCAGGATAGTTAACTCGGACTGCGGGGGAGTGTGGGCAGTTACACCCACGCAGCCTGTCACCCCCAAAGAGACGGTCCCCGAAGACAGAGCTTTCCAAACGGCCTATGGGCGCGCTTCACCCGAGCTGCTAACGCCAAACCTTGAGACCGATGCGCG
Organism: Pleurodeles waltl; assembly: GCF_031143425.1. Taxonomy (NCBI): domain Eukaryota; kingdom Metazoa; phylum Chordata; class Amphibia; order Caudata; family Salamandridae; genus Pleurodeles; species Pleurodeles waltl. The sequence continues at coordinate 1,666,005,345 of NC_090440.1, forward strand.
TGAGGTGTGCGTGCCAGACGCTGCATCGAGGTAACCTCTTCCACGAATAAACAAGATAACATCCATAATCCATGCAAGATTACAACGCACTCTCCGATCCACGCTATCATTTACATGTGTTTTAAAGAGTGAGATATGGGAATTATCATGAAAATGCAGATAATGACTATCTGTTTCGATAACGTTTGTTTGAAATATACCCATATAATAATGTTGATTTACCATTATTTGGACAGCTAAGGGGGTTTGAAGTATTAAAGAAAGAAACGCTGACCCGTTGACATTTTTGTGGGACAAAGACACGTTGCTGAATGAGCTTAGTTATATTTTAACTACAAGAGATCTGGAAAAAAATCTGAGACGGGCCTTACAAAGGGGATGGAATTCTCTCCGGTTTTTCAGGTTCTGACTTCAGTTCAATCCATCATGCCCCTGCGCAGCTCGCACACTGGAGGGGAGGGGTCGTGGTTAATCTTTAAACAAAATTACAAAATGCTAGGGGTATGCAAACCCGAGAATCTGAAATGAGCAACTATATTAGTACCACCCTGGTCGTTTAAATGAAGCCAAATACAGCTGGACATTATTGCATTGTAGCAATATAGACCGCCATATGGGCGCGTTCGTATCTGAAGAGATGAACAGAAACAAACGCATGTACTGACAAAGACAGAAATGACTTAAAAAGGAGAATTAGAGAGAACATGAAATGAAATATATTCATGTAAGATGCATCTGGTGGTAATAAAGAAAGTTTTCACTGATGTGTGCTTGCCCACCTGCCGTCATGTACACAATCTGCCGCCTTAAGGGTTCATTGGGTTAGTATTAAAGAAATCAGTTTTTTAGAACGGTCTTTCCCCGACCCTGCAGTTATTGCTGCGAAAATAGAGCTGGATAAAATGAGTGCGTCAAAAATATAGATGAATGTTAGAACTCACCCACACCGAGGCAGTTAAAACAACACTTTGGTTTAAAATAACAAGGAGCGACAACAGAGCTTGCTGTTTTGAATATTAATTGTTTGCATTACCGCCTCTCTCTTATTGTACAATAAAGTGTTATTTGTCGTGTCCTTGTGCTGTTTATGGTGGCAATGTATTGTGTTTTTTTTTTTGTCCTTAAGTATTTATTGCCTTTAATATGTGGTGCTTTGTGTTCATAGGTGAACTGTCGACCTGCCATCGGCCTGACGTGACTACGTGAGCCTAAAGCCCATGTTATTTGATAAGGGCCCCCAGGTCCTGCCGCTCCAAGAAAGCACAATGCAGAAAACGGCCTACTACGACAACTCGGGCCTGTTCGGCGGCTATGCCTACACCAAGACCGATGCATACAGCTACAGCTCGGGTCACCAGCCCTACGGGCAGCCGAGCCTGGAGAATGATTACCAGAGCTCGGCCTGCTCCATACAGACTTCCGCAGTGCGGCCCCCCAGCCACAAATCCGGCGACATCAGCGGTAGCTGCATGCGGACAAGTGGCAGCCAGAGCAGCGGGCAGCCCCCCAGCCTGGGCGAGGCCCAGCCACCCTCGCTGCCCCCATCCCCGCCCCCCGTGAACAATGCCCCCACACAGAAGAAGCCCAAGGCGGCCGCCGGCTCCTCGGGCCCGGCCTCGGCCACTATCAGCAAACAAATCTTCCCCTGGATGAAAGAGTCGCGGCAGAACTCCAAGCAGAAAAGCAGCTGTGCCCCGGCAGGTATGCAGCAGTCAGGATGCGTGCACCTCTATTGTGAAGTGTGTGTGTGTGGTGAGGCCTCTGTAAACAAGGGTATGGTGGAGAGCTGCGACTGTGTGCAGTGTGAACTATCACAAGTGTGCAGTGCAGACCAACGCCCCAACCATCCCCGGCAAGAATGCAGCAGTCAGGATGCGTGCACCTCTATTGTGACCTGATGTGTGGTGGAGAGATGCATCTGTGTCTAATGTGAAACATCACGAGTGTGGAGTGCAGACAATCACCACAACTGTGCCCCAGCAGGTATGCAGCAGTCACGATGCGTGCACATCTATTGTGAACAGAAGTGTGTGAAACAAGGCCTCTATAAACAGGTGTGCGGGGTGGAGCGATGCATCTGTGTGTTAAGTGGACTATCACAACGAATGTGCAGTGCAGACAAACACCGTTTGTGGCGTAAAACTTCACAAGACAGCAGTGTAGACAAACGCATATAAGGGGTAAGAAACGGCTAAATAAGTTATCAGTCCAAACCACATAGAGTATATAATGTGAAACATCCACAGTAGTGTGCAGTGTACATAAACACACGTGTGTAATGTGACACTTTAAACACGTGTGCATTGTAAGTGCCCCTATTTAACGTAAATCCTCTAAACAGTGCAGTGTAAACAAAAACCCCAAAGTAAGGCGAAACTCCTGCACACGTTTGCAATGTATACAAACAACACGATTTAATGTGGGGCTTTGCCACAAGGATGTAGTCAGTGTTGGCCCTCTGCCATGTGTAATTTGAAACGTCTATACAGCCACTCGATTCAACATCATCCACTAATGTGAAACTTCTGAAATGTGTGTAGTGTAGAGAAGCCTCCTTAAATAATGCGAAACTTCTCTAAAAGCGTGCGATGTGGGGCAGCTTCCCTACTAATGCCAAAATTTAAAAAACGCGTGTAGGATAAATCTCTAAACAAGTGTACAACGTAGAGAGACCGTTTTGTGTGTTGTGAAACCTTTCAACTAATGCGTGGTGTAGCCAAACACCCGTGTGTGAAGTGAAACCTCTAAACAGGTGTGCAGGGGAGAGGCACGCCTGGTTCTCCGCGAACTTATCAGCAAGTGTGCAGTGGAGACAAACACCCGGATGTAATGTAAACTTCTCAACAAGTGTGCAGCATTGTGCAATGTGAAACGCCTACACCTCGTGTAATAAGAAACTTGTAAACACACCTTCAGTGCAGGAAAACATCCGAATGTAATGTAAACCGTTCAACAAGTATGCTGCACTTTTTAATGTGAAACGCCTAAACTCTTGTGGAATAGGAAACCTGTAAAGGGCACCTTCAATGCAATCACCCGCATATAATGCAAACTTTTCAGCAAGTGTGCAGCACTTTTAAATGTGAAATGCCTAAACCCTTGTGTAATAAGAAAGTTGTAAACACACCTTCAGTATAGACAAACCCCCGAATGTAAGGCAAACCTGTCAGCAAGTGTGGATCACTTTTTAATGTGAAACGCCTAAACCCCGTGTAACAAAAAACTTGTAAACACACTTTCAGTGCAGACAAACACCAATGTGCAGTGTGGAACTGCTAAAGGCAGGCTGCCAAGTCAACCAATGAACAGGGAGAGCCAGCGAAAGGGAGCCAATGGATGGTGTAGGGACCTTAAAATGATTGGCATGTAAATCGTGTAACAAACGCATAGAAAGATGATAACATCCCTTCACAGATTAAAAAGTGTTTTTCTTCACCAAATAGAAGCATTTCACCTCCGGAGTCCGAATATATCAATTCATTGCAAGCATTTTGCTAAAAAAATATAATTTTTAAACATAAACTTGGAAACATACCTGCTCCCTGCCTTGATGACGATATTAGTGACCTAACAGGCAAGCTAATTGTCACCCTTGTAACCTAGATCCTTATGGTGTATGGATCAACATTATAGTTTTTGTACAGAGTAGCTAATGTACATATTTAAAGATGTCATAGATTTAGAAGAAAAGGGAGAAGAATCTTGGAATACAATATTTGTCAAGGCTCAAACAATTTGGTAAAGCAGCGATGCCAGGATTGATCCTAGGCTTTCTGGTTTCAAGTTATGCAGCTCAACCACCCAAGGCCATCTATTTCTCTCCTATCTAACAATGCGGGTTTATGTTTTGTCTTTAATTCTTTGGGTGGCAGGTTGAAGCCACATAAAACCTTACCTGGTATGGGTTTGAGGGTCAAAGAGGACCCTGGGCTGAACCAGGCCTTTGGCTCGAGCTCTGTGCTTGCTCACATACCTCTACTTTTACACAAGTGTGACATGCATACAAGGTACTCGCCTTAAACTTCGCAGCAAATGTGCAGCCCAGACAGACACTGTGTAACGGGCACCTCTAGGCAAGTGTGTAGTGTTGAAAAACACCAGTGTGTATAGCGGCATTTCTAAACAAGTGTGCACCGAAGACACGCAATTTTCTGTAAAGTGAACGTTCTTAACAAGTGGGCAGTGTAGTCAACTGTAATGAGTATTGTCAGGTCAAGAGTGAGTGTACACTAGAAAGCATAACGTGAACTTCTAGACTGGCCTGGGGTGTGCTGAAATGCCCGTGTGTTGCCCGAAGCGTCAACAGAAGTGTTCAAGGAAGGAAAACGCTGATTTGTCAGGTGAAACCTCTTAACAAGTATGCAGAGTATACAAATACAGTGTGTGGGGGTAAAAGCTCTCAACAGGTTTGCAGTCCAGACAGACACCCTTGTTTAAAGCCATTTGTAAAAAAAAAAAAAAAATGTCGGTGTAAACAAATGTCCCTACATAAACGGAACTTCTAGACAAGTGTGTAGTATTCATAAACATCCATGTGTAATATAGACATTTAGGCAAATCTGCAGTGTACACAAACACCCATGCATAAGGTGAAAGTTCTAGACAAGTGTGCAGTATACACAAACATCCTTTTGTAAGTTGAAACTTCTAGCAAGTCTGCACTGGTGGCAAAAAACCCATGTGTATTTTAAAACCCCTAAACAAGTGTGTGGTGTAGACAGCCTACCCAATGTAATATGATGCTACAAATCAAATGTGTAGTGTAGACATCCCTATGTAATGTGAAACTTGAGTTGTGCAGAAAAGGCCTATTTTCAATGCAGACCTTCCATTCACTTGTAAAGTGCAGCCAAAAGGCAGGGTTTAAAGTGAAATATCTAAGCAAGTGTGCACTCTAAACAAAAACTGGACTGGAATACCTATACGGTTTTGTCTAAGATGGGGGTTCACTATTGTGGAATGTTCCCTGTCAGTTTCAAACGGTTTTATTGTGGATCAATTTGAAGTAAACTGATGTGTGGATATTTTTGTTAATATTAACTGCAGCAAAAAAATAGGTAAACTCTCCTGGTTACATGAAAACAAGCAGGCTAAAACCACTTATACACACCATTCACCTAGTATCAAGTTGCAAATTAAATATTCTTCGTAGTAGATGAACCGATGGCCAAAATTCTATGAAATAGAATAACACTCATTCTAAATTGGCGAACTTAAATTTATAGCAAGAAAAATGTCGGGGCGGACCAATAAATCCACTAACCGTTTCTCCCCAAAAAGAGGGGTGGGGGGGGGGGGGGTTTCCAGCAGCAGCATTGGGTATGTGGGAGTGTTTACCATTACGCAGCCATTTTCTGTCCAATACAATTGGTCCTCGTTGATCTATATCTGTATGACGTAATTTTCTGTAAACATTTAAAGCTGTGGTCCGCCAAACATATGTACGATATCAACGCATACACTCCCTGCAGGAGGTAAAGCATCACAGGAGTGTAAACCACGCTTACTCTTTCTAAGTCATTTTCTAGTAAATATTAGGTCATTCTGTTTCACGGGTTCACTGACCGCCACCTCCCCCCCCCCCCCCCCCACCCTTTCACTCCCCCGCTAATTTCTATGTATGGAAGCAGCACGCACCCATGTAGTGCAGCCTACCTCCAAAAGATTTGTAGCGTGCAGTGCCCACCACTACACAGAAAGGCGCACACCGTTAAGTTTACACATTGCCCGCTTTACTTCCTAAAGGATGGCAGGAAACAGTTGAGAGTCACACCTCAGCTCACACCCTAACAGTGGAAACAGAGCCAAGAGTCAAACACTAAACGACCAGCAATTGTGACTGTGGTAGTATTTTAAAAGGACTATTAGACCGGGGTTAATTTCATTCAAGGCTGCTTCTCATACATGACTGCTGCATGAAAGATCTTGTATTTTCTTTTAACTCAATAACTTGTTTAAATAATGCGATGTGTGGCTCTTTCTGGTGGTTGTATCGGTCAGAGACTGTGGCAGCCTAGCATCGTTTTTAGTGCACCAATTGTGTCTAATTGGGCTCAGGGAGAGACAGGCAGCATGTGTACTTCACGTGCATTCAGGGTGAACGCTGTCTTTGGAGATGTATGCCAATAAGTAGACTGTGGTGGTATTGATTGAATAAATAAGTGCACATGTCCTACATTATGATTTCAGAGCCATCACACTGCTCTGAACCCAGGGTAAGGATGAAGTGCCTGAGCTCAGGCAGCCAACCAGAAATGCACAGGAAAGTCAATTGAACATGTTAGCAATGAGCAGAGGCCTCGAGGTGTCTCCTGACAGGTCTAAATAGGTCGCTTGGTTGTTTTTTGGGCTTTTGTTCTAGTGTTGAATTATCCCATTAAAATCAGGACTACAATTACCAGGCTTCCAAAAAACGACGACAGGCCTGGCTCACCTGCTACTACTTAATATGGGACAAGTCATAGTAGGTCTGTTTTAAAGTCTACGATGGGTGGGTCTGTTTACATATATGCAAGTGTGTCTCTGTGACTGAAACTGCGTGTGTTGTGGCTCTTCTTTACAACGAATGTTTAGAAAACGTTCACTTTACAGTAAACAAATAGCAGGTATGAATAGACCACCTATTCCGTTTTTCAGTTCATGCTGGATCCTGTAGGTTCGAGTTTGTTTAAAACTAGAGAAATCATTTTGAAAACACCAGGTTGCAAAGGAAAGAAACGTGACTGTACTTTGGTCAGAAAAAGTGCCTAGTGTGTTAATTATTAGCATACACAAGAACCTCTGGTACATACACAAAAACAGCATGAGTGCAGGACAGACTTAGTGTACCTTCGACTAAGCAGAATATATATGGGAACGTTGTGAGTGCCACTACAGAGTGTGCAGTGTCAACAGTGCCACAGTCTTCAATGTCTCTTTGCATTCTGGGACTTGAAGTCCTGGATTCACACCAGGAATTAATATCACAGGACATAATGCAAAGAAACGGGAATGACCGCGTTAATCGCTCACACCTCTCGTGTGTCAGCAGCAGGGGTGCAGGCAGCCGTTAGTGTTCTCGGTTCTGGAGTAAGTGTAGCTGCAGGGAGCAGTCAGCAAGTGTCCTCAGCTCTGAAGTGCAGCTGCATGGATGTAAGGTAGCAGGCGGCCGGTGTGTCCTCCGGTCTCGAGTAAGTGGAGCTGCATGGATGTATGATGAGGGAGCAGGCAGCCGGTGATAGCCTCAGCTCTGAAGTAAGTGTAGCTGCAGGGAGCAGGAAGCAGTTGTCCTCATCTCTGAAGTAAGTGCAGCTGCAGGGATGGATGTGGGGTGGGGAGCAGGCAGCAGCTTTGAAATAAGTGTAGCTGCAGGGAGCAGGCAGCAAGTGTCCTCAGCTCTGAAGTAAGTGTGCCTGCAGTGGTGTGGGACGTGAGTGTAGCTGCAGGGATGTGGGCATCAGGCAGCCGGTGATATCCTCAGCTCTGAAGTAAGTGTAGCTGCAGGGAGCAGGCAGCAGGTGTTGTCCTCAGCTCTGAAGTAAGTGTAGCTGCAGGGGTGGATGTAGGGTGGGGAGCAGGCAGCAGCTGTAAGGCAAGTGTAACTGCAGGGATGTGGGTATCAGGCAGCCACTGACATCCTCAGCTCTGAAGTAAGTGTAGCTGCAGGGGTGTGGGTATCAGGCAGCCACTGACATCCTCAGCTCTGAAGTAAGTGTAGCTGCAGGGATGGATGTAGGGTGGGGAGCAGGCAGCAGCTCTGAAGTAAGGGTAGCTGCAGGGATGTGGGTAGCAGGCAGCCGGTGATATCCTCAGCTCTGAAGTAAGTGTAGCTGCAGGGATGGATGTAGGGTGGGAAGCAGGCAGCAGCTCTGAAGTAAGTGTAGCTGCAGGGGTGGATGTAGGGTGGGGAGCAGGCAGCAGCTGTAAGGCAAGTGTAACTGCAGGGATGTGGGTATCAGGCAGCCACTGACATCCTCAGCTCTGAAGTAAGTGTAGCTGCAGGGGTGTGGGTATCAGGCAGCCACTGACATCCTCAGCTCTGAAGTAAGTGTAGCTGCAGGGATGGATGTAGGGTGGGGAGCAGGCAGCAGCTCTGAAGTAAGTGTAGCTGCAGGGATGCGGGCTGCAGGCAGCCGGTGGTGTCTTCAGTAAGTATGGTTTCATGCATGTGAGGTGGGAAGCAGGCAGCAGGTCTGAAGTAAGCCTAGCTGCAGGGATGTGGGTTACCGCTGACTTCCGCAGCTCTATAGTAAGTGTGTACTGTCTTGCCTCCCCAGGGGACACCTGCGAGGAGAAGAGCCCCCCGGGCCCGGCCTCCAAGCGGGTGCGCACGGCCTACACCAGCGCGCAGCTGGTGGAGCTGGAGAAGGAGTTCCACTTCAACCGCTACCTGTGCCGGCCGCGCCGCGTCGAGATGGCCAACCTGCTGAACCTGACCGAGCGCCAGATCAAGATCTGGTTCCAGAACCGGCGCATGAAGTACAAGAAGGACCAGAAGGCCAAGGGCATCATGCACTCCCCGGCCGGCCAGTCCCCCGAGCGCAGCCCGCCGCTGAGCGGGCCCGGCGGCCACATGGCCTACCCGGGCCAGCTGTCGGGCGTGGGCGCCCTGGGCTACGATGCGCCCTCGCCCACCTCCTTCGCCAAGTCGCAGCAGAGCATGTACGGCCTGGCCGCGTACACGGCGCCGCTCAGCCTGCCCCAGCAGAAGCGCTACCCGGGCGAGTACGAGCACCATGGCCTGCAGCAGGGCGGCGCCTTCGGCAGCCCCGGCCTGCAGGGCAGCCCCGTCTACGTGGGAGCCGGAAACTTCGTGGACTCCATGCCGGCCGCGGGTCCCATGTTCAACCTGGGCCACCTATCGCACCCGTCCTCGGCCAGCGCGGACTACAGCTGCGCAGCCCAGGTCCCGGGCAGCCACCACCACGGACCGTGCGACCCGCACCCCACCTACACGGACCTCAGCTCGCACCACCCCTCGCAGGGGCGCATCCAGGAGGCGCCCAAGCTCACGCACCTGTAGCGGGCTCGGCCTGCGGACCCACGTCAAATTACCTCACGTTGTCGCCGACTTACAGTGTTACTTATTCTGAGAGTGCCAAGAGTGTTAGGGGTGGGGGTCCTCCTGGGCGCCGGGGAGAGCCCCCTCCCAGCTGTAAAAAGCATGACAGCGCAATATACACTGCAAACCACGACTGCTGAACTTCTACCTACCCGGAGGCAAGTCACAGAGGCCTCAGCAGGCGCCTTTGGGGACCACGACAGAGCGATCGGATCTGTGTTGCCTGCATATGAACTTATTTCACGAGCAGTTAATTTATGATTCCCTCAGTAATGTACGAATTGCATTGACCGACACGGTACGTATTTATTATTTGAGCAAGGCATTTTGTATCATCAATTATTTATCCAGGTCTTGTTGTATTTATGTGGCGAATTGTAGCATTTATTCTGCATAACATTTTTGAGGGGAGGGGGGGTTGGATTCAGGTCCACGGGGACTTCAGTTTCACCTGTTTAGTATACTTTGTCCCACATAGTTTGAGAGAGTAGTTATTTTGCACAATTGTGAAAGTTGCTGGTATTTGTATTTCATGTCAAGGGTTATTTAAAACGACACATTGTACATCATCCGCGGAGTAATTGAACATGTGGCATTACAGACATTACACAGTCGAAAAGTGTGTTATTTTTCAAGTTGTCTGGTATTTGAAGAACAGCTATTTAGAATAAAATATATTATGCTAAAGTGCATCTGTTGTAATAATGCAAATTAGAAGCAGGCCATTTCGTTTTCTTGTGCCAAACAACTCTCCGCACAGATGCCAGAAGCACAGGGGCATATTTATTTTATTGATTTTGTATACTTGTAAATATATGTCACAAATACTTTTGAACTATTTTTTACTGAATCCCGGCTATGGGCGAATGAAGATTTCGAATGCAAACCTAGGAAAGCGTGTCAAAATATACTGTTTCAATTGTGCTCTGTATATTAATTCACAGTTTAGATTGCATGTCGCTTTTGTTATTTATATTGTCATAGCTAAGTCTATACAGTGATCCATTTTGTACACTTTTCTTCAATTTTGGAAGGCAGGGTTAATTTTTGAATACATATTTTAAAAGACATTTGACAATCAAGTGTATCCAATTGGAAACACTTTGTTAAACATAATTAAAGTGTGCGCTGAGATAGGGACACACAATTATTCGACATTCGTATAAATATAAACACGACCTATTATGTTAAAATGTGTTTTATAGATAGCAGTCCACGAAAAAGCTTTTCGGGCCGCTATTGCGGTATTTTTCAGAAGTGGAAATAAGTTGTTATGACCGGAGCACTGAGCCCAGTTCCGCTGCTAGAAATGTCATCCCCTTCACACATAGCGTGTGGTACACATTGCAGTGGAGCGGGCATGGCTGACTTCTGCTACGGGGTAGAGGGCTGGAAATGAGCGAGGAGGAGTATTCACAACATAGATAAGGTTCATTCCTTTGTGTTCAAAGCAAGGCCCTCCTACGCATCCGTGTAGGATTTAGAAAACTAACATCCCTCCTACGCACGGCGCTGAAAGGAGCCCGGATTCCTGCGAGCGAAAAATGTGACCCCAAATGGTCCCGGGAAACGAAAAGCGTCCGAGTCTAATGAGTCTAAAAGCCTGCAACACGCACACCGATTCCAGCCTGTTTTAACATCTGAATCTAGGGACAATAACATTTCCTCTTTTCAGAAGTTCAGATGAGCATTGCTAAATGCAGTTTATGTTTAGTTCTGATCATACAACAATAAATTACTTTTGTTTGTACATATTATGTTTATTGTATGGAACCCGACGCAAATAACACGTGTTTTTATCAATCACCGTGGAACATTGTGGCCTATTGCTGCATTTTGAATGAGTGTTTCTTCTGCAACCCAGACGTTTTCAGGTGCGTGTCAGTTCTCTTCATTCCACAATATGTAAAATTAAATACACAGACCATCCCAGTATACCAGTCACTGCGTTCAAATCCTGTGGGTAGTACCCCAGTTTATTGTTTTTACTGATGAGAAATAAATAATTAAAATGATGCAGTGTGCACAGCTCCTGGAAATGTGAAAGGCATTGACAGCAACACATCCATTACCATACTTAAAGTACGCGAGCACACACACGTCGACTGTAGTGGAAATACAGAGCGCACCAACACGCTCTGAGGCAGACATGGCATACAATGAGGCAGGCACACAAAGGCACCAACAACACGCGAACGCTAAGTGCAAAGAGGCGCACAGACACACACCAGCATCTCACACGTGAACGTTGCGCACAAGCGCAGTCACCCCTACAGACACCAACAAGACACAATCAGAAACACAGACAACAGCCCTTCACACACACAACCACACCATCACACACGACAGTTCTTCGCGCCACTGTAGTCACGCAATCCAACATCACAGAAGAGCGAGTTCGAGTAACGCTGACCAACCCCAAACAGCAAAACATATTCACCCACCAGAACAAAAAAAAAAAAACACTTGCACACATGCATACATTTATTTTTAAAGTTGTGAGCCAAATACAAAAAAAAGAGAACGAAAACTAGACTTAAGAACTATAAGAGTGGATGTGGAGGAGATCGCACACCAGATATCGTTCTCTTGCCCTCTCCTGAGCTGGTAAGGACACAAAAGGCCGAGAGTTAACGTTTATTATTCAGTGTTTAAGTGGTGTAATCTCTTTATAAGTGTAACCCTATTCCTGGAAGAGGAACGGTCGGAGAGGGGGAGGGAGGGAGAAGCCACCAGAGGGGAAGAGGGGAGGGGTATGGAGTGGGAGAAGGACTGAGCGAACTCAGATACAAGGTTTTAATGTCCCTTCTATTTATTCCTCACTCAGGCAAATATTGCCATGGTTCAACAATCGCCAGACGTCCATTCGCTTCTTTGAGCAGTGCATACTTTTGAAAAACAGATTGCTTACACACCTTAACAATACGTTCAGTATCACAGTCTCCGCATTACAGTGCTCAGCCCCCAGTGTGAGGGGCCCGGGTAACACGTTCAGCCATGGGGCCCTTCACAAATCAGATTCTTCTCGTTGTGTTTCACTTGGTTGTGAGGGGGGCTGTGGGCATAAACATGGTGAAAGCAGAAAGTACGAGCAGGGATGATGCAAATATGACGCCTAATGTGACATTGGTTAAGGACGAAACAGTACACAATGAGATCTATGTCTGCAGAGTCTCAGGGCACTTTCCTATTGTGTGTCACTTTTAGTCCCTTCAGCAGGCGGTCCGTGTGTGGTGATCCCATAGAAGATTCGTGAGCATACTATGTGCGATCAGGTAAGCCTTCTAAAATGGAGCAGGCTGGAGATGTATATTCAAAACCTAGTAAAAAAACCCATTCTTTGTTCTCAGGGAGTTTGGTGTGGCTCCCTGTTGGCGCCCCCCGTGTGCGTAGGTGTGTATTTGTCTCTGCTGTCGCCCATGTGCGTTTTATGTGTGTCAACATGCTTGTCACAGCGTAAACACGTATGTGTGCGCTCCTCTACGTGTTTGTATATGTTTGTGGCCTTAATGCGCCCATGTATGTGTGTCTACGTCTTTGCAGACATTTGTGACTGAATGCGCCTGTGTGTATGTTAGTGGTTGCGTGAACCCGTGTGTGTGCGTGTCTCTACTTTCTATGTTTTTGTGACTGCATGGGCCTACGTGTGTGTTTGTAACTTGAGGGAACCCACAAGTGTGCGCATCCGCGTGTTTGTATTTACCCGTAACTGTGTCTGCGTGTGCCCGCACGAGTGTACCTATTATGTGACTGCGTGCGCGTACCTCTGTGTGTGTGTTTTGTGTGACTGAGTATACGCTTGCCTATGCCTACGCCCGGCAGTGCGCACAGAAGCGCCCAGAGCCTCGGTCCCTGCCCCTTGAAGCGGGCGGAAGACAAAGACCCTCGCGCCGGCCTCGGCTCCGCCGCCATTTTGTCTTCGCGGCCCATTGTCCTGCAGCCTCCGTCAGGGTTCCGCGGGAGACGAATCCCAGCGGCCCAGTGTTTCTGCCACGAAGGGCGGAGGGGCGGGGCTTATCCTAATCGTGTTTCTTGCGAGGAGAGAGGCAATGTGTGGGGAACGGGGCAGAATATGCTAACGCGTCGTTTCCCTCTGCCCTACCCGCAGGCTCTCTCTGCCCTCGCAGTAGCAAGTCTGCGCTGTAGTATAAGGTGACCAGATTTTGAAAGGCAAAAACCTGGACATTTCGCAAAAAATTAGAGAGGTCTAATACAATGGATCCATGGGGACACGAATGATCGCGCCCACCAATACAGAAACACGACGAGGCATTAGGGGAATATTAAAACGTTAGCTTTAACATCCAGCAGCGCACCTATTTAAGTAGCTCTCCAATACCAGCTATCTCCAATACCAGCTACCACCTAGCACTGGCTTTATAACACCTAAAAACGCTCCTTCGCTGTTTGAAGTCGACCCACACTGAAGCCCAGGACCTGACCCAAAATTACAGAAATTCTGTCGGGACAGCTGGTAAAAACCGGGACTGTCCGGCAAATCAGGGACGCCTGGCCACCCTACTGTAGTATGAAGGCCAGCGTGGGTTCTTGCAGCACCTTTACTCTTTCCAAAGAGAGCAGGCCCTGATTTTAACAGCCACCGTCGAGGAGCCAGGGTTGGGTCTAATGCTCATGGGACAAACATTTGAAGGGCGTTGTGCCTGCACGCCCATTGCCTGCAGTTAGAGCGAAATAAAAAAAATGAAATTAATCCGGAGCCAGTGCTACTGGGACTTAGTGCAAGGGTGCTTTACCTGGCGTTAGATAGTTAAACCTTAAATAGTTGAGTTGGCGAGTGAGTACTTGGAACGTTAAATGGATGGGTAAATGACTAGGGGGTAGTCAGATTGGATAGACGGGTAAAAGGTTGAGAGAGATGGATGAATCGTCAGATTTGTTTATGGAAGTCTGGATGAATTTATGAGTCGTGACATAAATTAGTGGTGCGGAGGTCCCGAATGTGTGCTAGGTTGGACGACCCAAGAGTGATTGGCTGAATGGATCGGTGAGCGGATTCATGCATGGGTGAGTGGGTGGTTGGGTGGGTAAATACATGTTTGCCCAGTGTCTGGCTGGGGTAATTGACCCAGGAGAGCGAGTGATTGTTAGAAGGATGAGTGAATGGATACATAAGAGGCTGGAGGAATTAGTGAATTGATATGACTGAAACAAAAGATGGGGAAACAAGGGAAGATATACTGATGCCTGGAACAAATGGACTCTATGATTAGGGAAACAGATTGGGTAGATTGTAGCTTCTGCATAGCCTTTAAATGAAACGGCATTTATTTAACAGCATGCATCATCACCGCTTCATGCTACACTGGTGTTACACCATGCGCAGTGATACTGCACGCATGTACCCCAATGTTACCTCTTAGGTTTCATTTGTATTTGAAAATTATACCTTTACGAAAACATTTACATTTCTTTTCAATATTGTTGCTCATATCGTCAGACTTCCACGATTTTACGCTTATGGCCATGGCTGTTTTGCAGGAAAATTAAGTGAATCTGCTGCATATGAAACAAAGGTGTCGGTATTCTTGTTTTAAATTTCGTTATTGAACATTCATAAGAGTACCGAAGTTAATCGCCCTTGAAACACGCACTGATTATACCACATGGGTACGTGACCTGAGCATGGAGAAGGCAAGAAGTAATCCTGGTCATGAAAGCAGCATTTTCCGTTGAAACCTCAGTTTGAATTGAACTGGTGGTTTTTGCTGGTTTCATATTTGCAGAAAATTACCGAATATCACTGGAAGAGCGAACTGAGATCGGATTTAGGCGTAAACGAATTCACATTTTCAAAACCAATAATGATGCACAGGTTTACAGAATTCAAAACAACAATCGAATGCTTTTATAAGAGGGACAAATGCAGTGTACCTGAAACTGTACATCATACTTGTTTTAGTCTACTTTGGGCATATGTACTAAAGCATTTTCCCATAGAGACAGAATGGGTAAAATCCCTTGGTACATCTGGCCCTTCGTCCGATGGACCTGTGCACATTATTCGTACTTTTGCCCATCATTTAAATCTACGGTTTGAAAATTTCATTTTTGAAATTTGACAAACGTGTTGACTTCTATTTTAAGTGTATCCAGAGGTCCGCTTGGAAGCCATCAACCACGGTAGAGCTTCATGCATGTCCAGACTTTGCCAATGTAAAAACTCTGTATTTAAAGCGGGTTGAACTCACTGAACACATATTGGTCTCCTTCGGTGCTGTTTATGCTTTCATCTGTTATGGATTCAGCTGCGCATTGTGTACCTTTGTCAACCCCGCGCCATCTTGTTAGTTCCCTCTTTCCCTAGCCTCCTTTGTTGGCACATCATGTTGACATTTGTATTGCGCGTTGTGTTGCCAGATTTCGTTCGGTCTATTCTGTGTCGTGCCTTCCTATTGGTTTCATGAGAAGGAGACTGTGAGGTTCTTTTGTATTTGTCCTCAGGTGGATGCTTTGCAGAATGTGCTTTCAGTGCCTGGGCGAGTGAGCGTTGGCGTTGTGTGGGAGGAAGGACGAAGCATGGTTTGAATAACACTGCTGTTTACACTGTACGGAATGTGTGCGGGAGCTGTGTTGTACAGTGTGTTGAGTGGCTTGCTTGGCCAACTATATGTGCTCTGGTGCCGATAAGAATTTGGATATGTGCAGGTGAGGGTGGTCTGTCTAACGGTTTGTTTTTCTTTAGGGTACTGTCTGGTGCCTCCATATCGGTTCTGTTCTGTGCCTAGTGTTGTTCTTCTCCATGCCTCCTTTTTAGTTTGCATCGTGCCTTAATATCTTTTCCACCTTAGTCCACACGTTCGTCCCAGCCCACATCTCTACGTTTTTTTGCCCGTTGCCTTGATGGTGGGTTCTTTCCAGGCCTCTGTGTTGGTTCCACCCTGTCTTCTTGTTGAAGTCATTTGGCGTCATCATGTCGGGTTCACTCCATGCTTTTCTGTGCCTCTGTGGCGGCTCTACCTTCGGATAAGTTTCACTCTGTGCCTCCACATTGATTCCATTCTGTGCGTCCATTTAATTCCACGGAGTGCTCCCGTGTTGGGCCATCTCTTTGCCCCCACATTGGTGCCACACTGTGCCTCCATGTCAGTTTTACTCTACGCTGTACCTCCATCACGGTTCCACCTTGTGCCTCCATGTAGCTTTTACTCTGCTCCGTGCCTCCATCTTGGTTCCCCTTGTGCCTTCATGTGGATTTTACACTGTGCCTCCACGTTGGGACCATGCTGGTTCCAGGCTGCGGTCCTTTGTTGGTTCCATTCTTTGCCTTCATGTTGGTCCCTCCCCGTCCCTCCTTGCCTGAGCTCTATGGAGGCCTGCCTTGGATAAGTGTGCCTGGATTAATTTCCGTCGGCCCAGAGTCCGCTCCGAATCTGGCGCTGGACTCGGCCATAAACCAGAGGAAGTCTTGTACAAAGACCAGCGGCAGGCCATGTACACAGCAGCATCTCTCTGGAAACACGAGCACTGCTTGGAGATGGGCCACTCAGCCAAGGATCTAAAGCTGAGCCAACACAGTGACTGTGTTGCCGTGCCAGCTGCCAGGGGTGCAACGACAATTATTGTTTTAAGGATTTGAGCAATGATGCACGGAAAAGATGGCAGGCTCGCAAGTTAAAAAAAGCCATGTTCTGTTACGTATTCAGTGGCAGCAAGGCTGTGTATGATGTGGACTGAGAAGTAAATGGCTTTCCGTGACGTAAATAATTACCGTGCAAAAAAAAACAAGTAAAAACAGCTGCAAGAGCGCAGGACAACACAATACATGATTCGGAGCGCATTGGTGACTTGGGGTGAAGGAACGCTGCACTCACAACACATACTCACTTACGGCGATGTGTTAGGCACACATATAAAGACAACAGCATGAAACTTGGATTATATGTCTCGTTGTGTGACCTGCTTTGGGAATGTGAAAAACCACTAAACCGCTCAGGAGCAAAAACCACTCCACTGCCCTCGTATAGCGCCAAGAAGGCCTGGCGCTCATGGCACACCCCGCCAAGTGAGCAGGCCAGGTAACGGAGCCTGAAAAAGTTCGAATGAGCAGACCATCGTCTCTTATACCATTCGTAAATCTGGCAATATTTCAGCGGTTTAAGTGAAGACTGTGTGGCCCTTGCAGGGAGCGGGGCTGTCGCGCGGATCTGTTAGTGGTTCATTAATCACACAACGTACACTCCACGGCGGCCCCTCCTCCCGCCCAGAGATGGGCCAGCTGGGAGCCGGCCAGAGACCACAGGCTGAAACCTAAGTTTACCTCTGCACAGCGGAGCATGGCGGGGAGGCCGTGGGCCCAGCAGAGCCTGGCTAGCCCTCTGGGAGAGGCCCCTCACACTAGACAACAATTGCTTTTAACCGCTGTCAGGCGCCCCCACATTAGCGAAGAGGGGTGCGTCAATGACCACTGCCAATTATTTGGTGTAAAAGGGCGCTTTATTGACACAGGTGCACATAACAATTTACATAACATTGGCCTTTGCCTTACAAATTTACCACCTCACAATGCATGCAGTAAAACCCATCACCCCCACCCTCCACTAAAATACCCTCCCTCTACCAGTAATAGTCATACTGTCTTTCTCAATATTGCTCAGTGCTCCCTGTATTAAAACATTAACTGCCAGTTTTGTCTACCTGTTAACCTTTAATAAGCATAACTTCTAAACTTGTCTTTCCACTTCCTGTCTATGGACCCTTCCCTTTCCACCCTGGCCTGCCACTATCTACCACCATAGACTTGTGAAAAACAAGGTAGCTTTCCCTCCAACTACCACCCAGGGTCACCTAGATTAGGAGATCTGCAAAACATTCTTCAAAGTTTCCTTGAGCTGCAATAGATACAGTTACATGCCCTTGAAGGACAGGTGAATTCCATAATCCCTAAAGACCCCTTTCCTATGTCACTGAATGTGGCACAAGGAGCTATCAAGCCCCAAATGCTCTCCATAACCATTTTTTTGAGCCTGTTGTTTTACCCTCAGGCTGGGCACGGAACCCGAAAAACACAAAAAAACAAATTTGGTGGTATGCCCGATTCAGCAATCCTCCCTCTCCTCGCTAACATAATGTTGAAAACAATCTGAAGCCATTCTCTCTACTTGCATAATCCTTTCACTAGTCCACACCTGTTTGTTAGCTTGGGTTGCTATTCCAGTCCTGGAAGAATGAGTGCTAAACCTCTCTGCGTTTAACCCTATATCATGGAGGGTCTTGTGCAGAACTGTCAATAATTAAAAGGCAGATACTCCACTACCATCCTTATGCACAAATACCCCAGCGTGGAAGCGGGAAACCTCAGCCTGAAGCTGCATTCCTAAATACACAGGACAAATTGACACTCTCGGGTAAAACTTGGCAACCATACAGTTTTCCCCTTACTTTTCTAATCTGTGTTAGATTTGCACAAGCATAGCTGAATCCCTGTTGTCTAACCTGTACCTCACGCCATGTAATGCCCTGCACCTTCTCTCCCCCCAGCAGCTGAGACACTCTGAATGCCCCAAAGAACATCCAGTACATGAGTGGATGGAACAGTAGTGTATCTTCAGGTCCATGACATACCTGGGGTAAAGCCCTAATGAGGTCACCTAAGAGCCCTACTGATATAGGGATCCTCCTCTGACCTACTGCCCCCGCTCCTTAGTCCGTTCCCCCAAAATTCTCCTGCCCACTTCTCCTGCCAACAGGAA
The DNA here is from genome assembly GCF_031143425.1 of Pleurodeles waltl. Taxonomy (NCBI): domain Eukaryota; kingdom Metazoa; phylum Chordata; class Amphibia; order Caudata; family Salamandridae; genus Pleurodeles; species Pleurodeles waltl. The sequence goes on from NC_090440.1 coordinate 1,666,024,095, forward strand.
GTACACCCAGAACATTTTACCCATAAAGGCTATTCCTGCTAGTTTTCCCACAATTGTGATCCTCAACTGCCCCTTGTCAATGAGTGTCATTTTGTAATGCACCAAATTTTGCACTTGTGCCCGAGACTCAGTACGGTGACAGTCTCCACTATTTAAAAACTCCGACTATGCTTGAGCTTAGGCCATATGTGTTTAGGCCGCTAGCGAATTCATTACCAGTTGTAGCATCCGCTGTCACCTACTTGCCACAATTACTGAGGCATTGAGTTCCGACACCATTTCCCTTGCCAGTAAATCCTGAAGCCTTTTTGACATCCCAGTGCCATTCCTGCCACATAATAAAAGGAATACCATTAAAAGTTTCCAAGGAAAATTGACACATCTGTAAGCCCTCTTTCACACCAGCTGACAATCTAACATGGTGAGTTGGCAAATGTTGACCTGAAAGCGCAAACAAAAGGTGTCCTACCTGCTCTCACCACCCGGTAAGCAAATTAAAATGGCAGAGAAGCACTTGAATTTCTTTAACTGTGACTTTTTGCTTTCTTAACATATTGTCAAGCAACAATTACGTCGCTATTTTTTTCTCCAGTGGCAAGCAAGCAGTCATAGCAAATGAGTCTATTTCAATTCTCAAAAAGGCCAGCTTGTTAGAGGGTCCCATGCTTTTCTCGGGTGCCAAAGGAACCCCAGGTCATCCACGATGGCCTGGAAATCAGACAAAAACTGTTGGCATTCTAGCGACCGTGGTGATCCCACAATTAAAGAATCATCCAAATAATGGGTAATCTGCTGATGTCCCATAATGTACCTGAATGGCCACTGCAGGAAAGTGCTGAAGCATTCAAACAAAGCACAGGAAATGGAGCAGCCCACGGGTAGGGCTTTGTCCACACACCACTGACCATCAAACTATAAGTCCAGCAGCTCAAAGTTGGCAGGGTGTACCAGTAGTATACGAAAAGCAGCCTTAATGTCACTCTTGGCCATAAGCGCACCCTGTCTAACTTGTTCCACCATCGCCAAGGCAGAATCAACTGTCAAGTATGATATCGAGATCAACTCCTCCTGGTATGTAATCCTTCAATGAACTCTCTTCTGGCCATGACAAGTGCTGAATCAAATGGAATTGGCCCTTCTCTTTCTTCAGGACCACTCCAGTCAGGGACACAATCAAGCCTGTTAGAGGCCAGTCCACAGAGGGACCTGCCATGTGTCTTTCCCATACTTCTTTTTGAAGCTTATCTCTCACAACCTGTTTGTGAGACTACTCTGATTTGAGGTTGTCTGCCCAGCATCATAATCTGGGGCCTGTTTTCCTAACCTAAAACCCTGTAAAAAAAACTTCCCACAGTAGTCCAGTGTTTTCCTGTCGCTCAAATCTGTCAACCAGAAGACCAATGTTTCTATATCAATTGGAGTAGAAGTCCCTCCACCAGTAACCTGAGTGCTTCGACCTCCCCTGTGACCTCCTGGTTGCCCTGTCTGTTGTCATCCCATGCCACCCTTCTGCCCTGCTCATTGTCCCACTGCACTCCCTGCTGAATTTGTTGTTCCATAACACTTGACCAAAGCATGCCAGGCCAAACACTTTGATCATTTGTTGGAATTTTGAGTACTCCCCGGTGCAAGAGCCTTTATTGGAGTCCCAGCAGGCTCCTGTCTGCACATCTGTGCTTCCTGATGTACTGCTTTGCCCCTTTCCTGCGGAACCCACCCCTCTCTGGGTGGGATGCCCTCGAAAGGGGCAGTAAGCTATCGGTAGAGCCCTGGCAGTGAATACGGTCTTGCCAAATTTGTCTGGGCCCATTGTGTGCTGCCACAAACCTGAGTCTGTTTCTCCATACTGTACTTCCAGGTCTGCCAGCGTGCGCACCTGGAACTCCTCATTATACTGGACTCAGGTGTATCCACTGTAATAAATGTTTGCCCTTCTGATGACAACCATGTATTCAACCATGTATTTGAACAAAGCAACCAAGTGTTCTGAGTTCTTCCCGCAGTACAAACTCACATAATCAGGAGTGCTGCTGTCTAATTCTTTATTGTTACTGGCACTTTAGGCTGCTTGGCCAGCTCGCATTTCTCCTCTTTTGTCCTTTCCTTTGCACAAGGCTCTCTGTGTAACAGTTTTAACGTTTCCACATATTCACCCTTTCATATCTTTTCCTTCATGCACAGCATTGTGTGCTCCCAAAGGCCTAGACATCCCAATATATGGGAGCTTTTTTACCTTCAATTCCTTGCTCTCTAAAGGCTCAGTTGTTACCTTATCATCTATTGTCCTTACCCCGTCGTGCTTCTCTGCTGCAGTATTTTTGTCTTGACCCTGTCCTTTGCTCAATCCCTCTTCCCATTGTGACCTACTTGTTTCTCCTTTAGCTGCGCCCAGCCTAATATCATTGTGCTCTGTGCCTACTCCCTTGTCCTGTACATAAGTGCCTTTACACAGATGTGCTTTCCCGCACTCTATCGACCCCTTCGCTTCTAAAGCAACAGAAACCATCTGTGAATGCTGTCCGACCCAGCGTACATGCTTACTTGGCGCCAAGGTTGGTGCCCGCTCTTGAGCCCACCGCCTCTTTGGCTGCCTTTGCCCAGTGTCCTCCTCATGTCGACCATGACCATGTCCTCTATGCACCAGCTGTTACATAGAATGTAAAGATGGATGAGATATCCCCTGACCTCTTCCCACTTCTGCTGGCCACCATTGCCCTACCTGCCATTCTGCACTCTCTTTCTGCACCTCCCCTTCTGAACTTTCTTTGCCATAATCTAAAATGGTAGCCTCCAAGTCAACATATTCGCCTGCTTGTGAGGAATCCTCGTGCGCCCGTACCTGGGCCGGCACCTCTTGGTGTACTGGGCCACCGTCCCGCCGAAGAATGAAGAGGCTGCACTACGCCTCCTGCTGCTCCCCGATGCAGGGCATCCTGCCCTGTGGGCCGCGATACCAGACAGTGGGTCCCACCCTCCATCTCGCAGCTTCGATGTATTGCTGTCCATCGCCGTGTTCCAGCTGGCTGCCCTAGCAGAGCACTGGCAGACTCCAACTGCCCCCGGAGAAGCCACACATCACACCATACTACGTAAGCACTCCCAAGCACAACAGAGCCCCAGCAGGCTCCTACTGCCCACTGGATGGAGGTACCCAGCACACTATGCTCAATATTTAGGAGGGTGTTTGTTAAATAGGCATGTTGCACAGTGCAGCAAGCCACATTGTTGCGCTGCATGGCAGGGAAAGGGCAGGAATGTGCCGTATTCAAAATTATACAGCACATTCCTGTCTTTTCCCAGCACTGGCACATAATGTGCTGCCTTGCACCAACGCAGGCCTCCTGACACCATGGTGCAAGGGGGCCTGCTTTGAAAGCAGAATTGTTTTTGTGCCGTAAGGGGGACCTCCCTGCACAAAAAACCTTCCCCTAAGGCATTTTCCTCTTTCTATATGTGCTGCAGAATGCAGCAGGCATCAAGTAAAAAAACAAGGAAAAATAAAGATATTTCTCCACCTTATGCCTCACCTGGGAGGCATCGCAGTTTTGGCACATTGCCAGGTCTTCCACGCATGGTAAATCTGGCATTGCGTCAAAATCTATTGGTGTTGCATGGGAGAACACTCTTACACCACCTATGAAACACCTCATTGAGGTAGAGAAACGCAACACAGCGATTTACGCTGCGTTATATTACTCCAGATTTATTAAATCAGTCAGGGACACGCAAGGTGCCACCTTGCATGGCTTAATAAATCCAGAGTAACACAAGGCAGAGCAAATCGGTGCCTTGCGTTACTCTGCTTTGGAAAGGTCTTTCATGGGTGGAGTGTGGGCATTCTCATGCATCTACACATGGATTTTAGCACATTCCCATATTTACTAAGGGTGATAAACCTGAGTATATGCCAAAATGCTACACATCCTAACAGAGGAATCAATGTGTCCTCTTTCTTTGAGCGCTGCATTCTGCACTACACGTAGAAAAAGGAAAATGCCTCTGAGTATTGTTTTTGTGCTGGAAGGGTCACTTCCTGCCCCAAAACAATCCTGCCTTTAATACAGGAGCCCTTGAACCATGGCACAAGGATGTCTGCATTGGAGCTAGGCAGCACGCAGAGCACCAACGCAGAGAGAGAGAAGAGGAATGCAACATATCTTAGTAAATATGGCTCATTCCTGCCCTCTTCATTTGATGCAGCACAGGAAGTTGTCTAGCTGCGTTGGGTTGAGTCAAATGTTAGGAAATGTGGTCCCAAGTGCTGTGCTCAAGGCTTTGCTCAAAAACCCCGCTACCAAATCTCAGGGTGCAGAACAATAAGGCTACAGAGTCTTGATTTTACCTCATGCTTCTTTCATCCTCTGGCAGAGACGTCCTCTCCCTTTATATCACACTTTCGGACTTTTTCATCTCTGCATGCTTTCTTTGTCACTACTTTTCCAAAGTCCTCTTCCTCCTTATTTCCTCCATTTGTGTAATCATGCAATAAAGACCTAAACCACAAACCTGTATTGTATGAAAGCCCACTTTCTTAGGACAGGCTTGGAGTCCTAATTCATTCTTCTAAAATAGATCAAAAGAATAACCATCCTCGCCAATACAATGTTAACTCTTGAAATCCCGTCCCTTCTTAAGCTCTCAACATATGTAACAATGTCAAAAACAAATCCCCATGCCCTGCAACAATGTTCTTTCACCTTGCATTCACACCTTTTCCCTTGCATACCCGTTCTTGTCCTCTGTCGCACCCAGACACTCATCTCCCAATGAAATCTCCTTCACCAACCTACTCCCCCAACTCTATCTCCCCTCCATCTCCCCCTGAGGGGTGGATATGCCAGCACCTCACTCTGTCCCCCCAAAAAACAACTGTGCAACTAACAACAAGCTGTCCTACTGCACAAACTTAACAGTAACTACAATTGTAAACTCATGCTATTAAAATCAGTATATATTTATTTTGGGTGGGTGGGCCTCGCCAGAAAAAAATGCCTTTGCCATATCTTCCACCCTTACAAAATAATGTCACACAATGGCTGAAAAAATCCCTTCACAAATCTATATATATATTACTCATCCTGACCCCTCCCCTTTGATTATCCCTGACCCTGATGATGTGGCCTGTGCCACTTACACAATGCTACCCGGATGAATAATGGCTATGGCCATGTTCCCCCCGGGTTCCCTCATCGTGCACTAAAGACCCAAATCACAAATCTTTGTAGTATGAAAGGCCACTTTATTAGGACAGACCTATAGTCAGAATTAATTCTCATAAAATACATCAAAACAGTAACCATCCTTGCTAATACAATATTAACTCCTAACATCATCCCTCCCTTAAACTCTAAACATTTGTTACTTTGCTATAACAAATCCCCATATCCCACAACAATGTTCTTTCACCCTGCATTCACGCCCCTTCCCCTGTAAACCCAATCTCTTCCTGTCTCACAGCCAGCCACTCATTTCCCAATAAAATCCCCTTCATCAACCTACTCTTCCCCTCTTGGTGCCCCCCGCCATCAGAGGTGGATATGCCTGCATCTGACTCTCCATCCCTCTATAACTGCGCCACACCCTGACCAGGCGTTTTCCTGCCATACCACAGTGCATCACTTCACCCAAACACATTTAATAATTCAGTTTGCACCACAGCCTCTCCTTACATGTGTCCGCTAAAAGCACTCACAATTCCAAAATGTACAATGTGTTCCCAAACTTTGATAAGTGAACACATTAAGAGTGAAATAAATGCCCCTTGTCTTCTTTTATGTTCTTATGAGACAATACTGTAATACCAACAGACTGGCAAAAAACCTTCTTTGCCTTATTTAGCTTAATCCCGACCCCCTCAGACCACGCACGCAACCTCGGTTTCATCCTGGACCCACTTCTCACCATGACCAAACAAGTCAACGCCGTATCATCCTCCTGCTTCCTCACCCTCCGCATGCTCCGAAAGATCTTCCGTTGGATCCCCGCCGACACCAGAAAGACCGTGACCCACGCCCTCGTCACGAGCCGCCTGGACTACGGCAACACACTATACGCAGGAACCACCGCTAAACTCCAGAAACGTCTGCAACGAATTCAAAACGCCTCCGCCCGCCTCATCCTCAACATACCCCGCAACAGCCACATCTCCGCCCACCTGAGACACCTGCACTGGCTTCCCGTCAACAAAAGGATCACCTTCCGACTCCTCACCCACGCACACAAAGCCCTCCACAACAAGAGACCCGAATACCTCAACCGCCGCCTCAGCTTCTACACACCCACCCGTCCTCTTCGCTCCGCCAACCTCGCTCTCGCCGCCGTCCCTCGCATCCGCCACACCACAGCGGGTGGGAGGTCATTCTCCTACCTGGCGGCCAAGACATGGAACTCCCTCCCCACCATCCTCAGGACCACCCAGGACCACTCCGCTTTCCGGAGACTACTCAAGACCTGGCTCTTCGAGCAGCAGTAACCCCCTCCCCCTAGCACCTTGATGAGCTCCGTCCAACTATGTCAAACTAGGACAAAGCATGCCAGCCCAAACACGTTGAGCATTTGTGTTGGAATTTGCATAACTACCTGGTGCAAGAGCCTTTGTTGAAGTCCCAGCACACGCCTGTCTGTACATTTGTGCTTCCTGATGTACTGCTTTGCCCCTTTCCTGCGGAACCCACCCCTCTCTGAGTGGGATGCCCTTGAAAGGGGCAGTAAGCTATCGGTAGACTGCTGGCAGTGAAAATGGTCTTGCCGGATTTGGCTGGGCTCATTGTGTGCTGCCACAAATCTTAGTCTGTTTCTCCCCCCTGTACTTCCAGGTCTGCCACCATGCGCACCTGAAACTTCTCAATATACTGGACTCAGGCATATCCACTGTAATAAATGTATGCCCTTCTGATTACAAATCAGCTGCAGATCTTCTTTCATGCGCTTAATCAATGTTAAATCAGATAACTGAACTAGGTAATTTTTGCCCCGGTAAATAATTAACATATCTGGACAACCCCTTGAGGAAAACAGTTACATCAATAATGTCAACAGACCCCTCCCCACCTCATTCAACTTTTCCCCAACCAGAAAACCTCATTCCTACTGCTCTGAAGTCCTCACGATCTGCCATAAATTTGCTGACCTGCAAACAACATAGCCCACCAGATGAAAGAATATCCTATTATTCAAGTGATCATCTTGGCCATGGTAGGTCCCTTCACACATCCTGTAGTAAAATATAAAGAAAAATCATTACAAAAAAGTTCTAAACAAATATTCAAACAACAGAAAAACTTCACTTTCTAATATATGTTTTACAACACCAAGAATGCCATCGCCATATTCTGTGTATGTCACGCCATGATAAGCTCAACCTAGATGCCTCAGTTGTTACACATTCTAAAGAAATGAGTGTGTCATACCTTGTCTTGTCAATATCTAGATAATCCAAAACCATCCTCATAACAGTCAATAAATTTGAAGACGTCAAACTGACAAAACAAATCTTTACATTTTCTCCTGGCTCTTCCGAAAACGTTTCCCATTCTTGTATTGGGCAAATGTTTGCCACTTCTCTCTTGTTTAACCAAATCCACCTGCCTCGGCCTGTCTGGTCTGCCTTTGATACCCTCGGCCAAATCCTTAAAAGTCCCCCATCTGAAAAAAACCTCACAGTAAGTTAAACCAGACCAACCAAATAGCTCAGAAACTCCAAAAAGCTCCATAAAACATGAATATCATGGCCAAACGAAAAAAGCTGCACCTCAAAAGCATCATAGAAACACATAGGCAAAGCAATACGTTTTATCCAAAAGATCAACTGTCACTGGTTCTACCCCATCCACATACAAATCTTCTAACCAGTTCTCCATAATCCCACCATGGCTCCCCATAAAATGATATCCCAGCCAGTTTTCCGGCCCTCCTCCCAAAATCAGATCCTTCATACCTCACACAAACACATTGCATGAATTCCATGCATTTTGTAGAGGCTGCAACTGATCTTTCAACCAGTTCAACCACTCTCATTTCTCCCAATCCCAGATATTCAATGGATGTTCTCTGTCTTCTGTTCCTCCGCTCCTGGGTCCAGCATGTGAATCACTGCCACTGTGAACAAGACTAAGAATCTGCTATATTAGTAAATTTCTTGCTCTCTGTCTATTGACTAGTTCCACCACTGTAATATTGTACACATTAAGTAGTGGTGTCCTGGTTCTCATTTATTTGTCCCCAAACTGCCAATGCGGCCAAGAGAAGAAAAAAACATCAAAAATGTCATGCTCCGTCCTTGTGTAAATCAATTTTCCATCCACCAGTCACTGTTTCCAAAAACGTTTGAATCTCACTCACCTCATTATGAGGCAGTGGCGCCAACATGTTCACTGTGTCCAGGTCAATGCCTAGAAAAATCAATGATGTATCAGGGTCTGTTGTCTTCTCTGCTGCCAGTGGTACTCCCAAATCCTCTGCCAAATGCTGAAAATATTTCAGTGCCTGCCCACATTCACCAGTACCTCATCTGCCAATAAATAAGAAGTCATCCAAATAGTGACATACTAGGTTATGACCACTGCTGTAAGTAAAAACATTGTAAAAATGTGCTGGTCACCTCAAACAATGAACAATAAATGGCACAGCCCATGGGCAAATCCTTGTCGACATACACAGCTCCTCCACATTGCATGCCCAACTATGAAAAAACTGCGGGATGAACTGGCAGTAGACAAAACGCAGAATTTATGTCACTTTCCCTAGCTCTGTGCCCACTACCCCACTTCTAACCAGTCTTATACCATCCTCAACTGAAGTGTAACATACTGAAATATCCTCTTCCACATTGTAGTCATTCAGACAGCCTCTCAGGCCAAGACAGACGCTGAATCAAATGTTATTTCCCCTCTGCCTCCTTGCATGCCCATCTATGAAAAATCTACGGGATGAACTTGAAGTAAACGAAAGGCAGATCTTATGTCACTTTTTGCTAGCTCTGTGCCCCCCTCCCCCCACTTCTAATCAGTCTCATAGCATCCTCAACTGAAGCATAACATACTGAAGTATCCTTTTCCACAACGCAATCATTCAGACATCCTCTCAGGCCAAGACAGATGGTGAATCAAACGGTATTCCCCCTCTGCCTTCTTAGGTACTACACCAAGGGCTGATATTTTCAAGTGATATTATCAAGTCAGAGGCCATTACCAAAAAGGACCCACAATCCTGCCCTCTGTTAGCTCTTTTTTAAGTTTCTGTTGTACAATAGAAGACAATTCTCTTTCTGATTTCAGATTGTTCACCCAGCATCTCACCTTGAGTTCTTGATATTTCAAACAAAAACCCTCATTAAAACCCCATTCCAATTTTGCAGCATGTGATCCATTGGGATAAGATTGCAGCCACCAAGATAAACATGAGACATTAACTGGTGTATGATCCCTTTGATATAGGTTGAGGGTGCTGTCCTCTACACCTTGCTGGTTTCCACATTCCCCCCTCTTCACCCACATTGGCAAAACATTGGGTTAGTTGATTTCAGCTACCACATTTTGAAAATTCATGTTTGTATCTGCAGAATTGACCGGAATAGAAACCTTTGTTAAACCCTCAACATGCTCCTGTGTTGAGACCTCGTCTCCTGCCTGCCATGCCCACCCCTTGCTGATTGGGCTTGTATGGAAAGGGCTGATAAATTACTGGCAGGCTGCTTGCAGTATGCGTGATCGCTGGTGGATGAGTCAACGACATCCATTGCAACCATAACTTAGAACTTATATCACTCCATGGCTTAAGGGGGGTTCATACTCAATCTGGCCCTAAATTCTTCATTGTATCGTAACCAAGTATAACCCCCGTTTGAAAAATGTCCATATATTTTAACAAAGCAACAGCTGTTACCATACTTTTTCACAATAAATGATGGTATAAGTAAGAAAAGCTTCTGTCCAATTATCAACATTCATGGGTACTCGCAGGTGTCTTGCTAACTCCCATTGCTCTTCCTTGGACCCTTTTTTCACTGTCAAATCTCTATGAAGTAATTAAAAAATGTCCACATATTCATGTTTCCAAACCCTTTTTTGTCTTCTCAGATAAGTGTGACCATGAAGGCATGACTATTCTCATGTAAGGCAATTGTATTCTGTGTTTCACAAAATCCTCCTCATCCTCCCCTTTATTGCTGTCCTCTTTGTCAATGTCTTTCTTATCATCATAATGCATTTCCTTATCACACATTTAGAAACCCCCACATCTTTTCCCCAATACCTTAACTTGTGTGTTTCAATGTTTATGTTTCCATTTCTTCAATTAAGCCTTCTCCTGCTCCTACTGATTTCTTTTCAACATTAACATTGTGTTCTGTCCTCACATCCCACACTGACCACCATTGTTCCTTACCTTTAGGTAATTTCATCTTGCGAGCAGCATTCTTGGCATGCAACCAGCTTGTTCGTTTTTTGTCCACCGCCTGTGTACAGTGTTTCTTCTGTCCATACATGACTTCTGAAAAGCACAAAACTTCTCCTCCCACATGTTATCTCTCTTGCCCATTTCCCAGTACCCTGTTTGTATTAGCCATGACACACTCTGACACTTCACCCTCCTCCAATTCCTCACTTTCACCATCATAATCTAAAATCAACTCATCAACATAAGCAATCTCGCCCAAACCAATCCCAGCTGGCCCCATCCCATCACCCACACCACCATCATATGTCCTCCATTTGTCTTCATTCCTAGGAAGTTAATCAGCCTTATGTTCCCTCGATGATCGAAAAACTGCTGAAACTTCTCTGTGCCTTCAGGCCAATGTCCTGGAGCCATAATGTGCACTGCTGGAATCTGCATGATGCTGTCGGTCATCAAGACTGAAGACAATCCTGCGTGTTCCTCTAAGCCGCTCTAACGTAGGGGGTCTCCATTCTTATGAGGCCTACCGGTCGCTCCAACTTTCACCTCCAACTTTTCTGCTGAGTCCTCTGGTATTCAACCCCACTTTCCTTTATTGACCAGTTCTTTATTGGCTTCCAAAAACAGTCCCTAAGACCCTACCTAATATCCAAATACATCCCAGCACTTGCCTGCTTGGTGTCTGCCTCAGTAAACTTCAGCTTGTCTTGCTTCTCTGACTCATTATTCCAACCATCCTCTTTATCCCCACTGTGCTTTGCAATAGCTCCCCGCATCCTTACGGTATCATCAGCTATAAATCTTTCCTTCCCAAAAGCCTGACCATTAAAGGGCATTGTAATGTTTTCCACAGTTATTGTTGATAAAAATGCATTTCCCTTGCTGCCTTCTGATGTGATGTCACAGCATAACAACCTGCCCTGAGAGTACTTGTCCTGAGTCTTTGCTGGTGGGAATGTGTCACTGAGCCCTCAGCATGGCTTTAACAATCATCCATGTTGCCCTTCTCTCCTCTCTCTGACAATCTCGCCTCCCTGTCAGGGGCCCTGCCATCCAAATCTGCCACAGCCACACTTCACTTCAAAGCTTTTCCACTGCGGCCGCTCACAACATGCTGCCCTCTATTAGGGATGCTTCTGTAATGAGTTCCCTGCCCGCATGTAACTGGTAAGCTTCCTTCATGGTTGACCAGTAGCATGCTCAATGCATCTGTGCGATTTGAGCACTTTGAGCATTTGGAAATTCCTCTGCCACATGGTGGCGAACACGCTATCACTGCCACATTGTTAGCAGTCACCGTCTTGGGCCTCTCCATGCCGACCCAAGCCTGCCCCAAAACCTCTGCCCATCAAGACTGAAGATAATCCTGCGTGTTCCTCTAAGCTGCTCTAGCGTAGGGGTCTCCATCCTTATGAGGTCGCTCCACCTTTCACCTCCAACTTTTCTGCTGAGTCCTCTGGTATTCAAAGCCACTTTCCTTTACTGACCAGTTCATTATTGGTTTCTGAAAAAAAGTCCTCAAGATCCTACCTAACATCCAAATACATCCCAGCATGTGCCTCCTTGATGTCTGCCTCAGTAAATGTCAGCTTGTCTTGCTTCTCTGACTCATTATTCCACCCCTCCTCAATATCCCCAGTAGCATGCTCATTGCATCAGCGCTATTGGAGCACTTTGTGCATTTGGAAATTCCTCTCCCACATGGCGGCGAACACGCTACTACTGCCACTGCCACATCGTTAGCAGTCACTGTCTTGGGCCTCTCCATGCCGACCCAAGCCTGCCCCAAAACCTCTGGCCGTAGTAAATCTTCTCTACGTGCCGCTCATAACATGCGTAAGGCTTTTTTTACAAGTTTGCGTGGCCCACCAGCCATGGCACAAATAACTGTCTTCATAACGCAAGCTATATAAATTAATTGCCTCACCAGAAAAATACCTTAGCCCTATCTCACACCCTTACAAAATGTCGTCACACAATGGCTTAAAAGAATCCACTCACAAATCTATATATACTCCACTCCCTGACTCGACCCCTTTGTTTGTCCCTGACCTATCCTTGACCCTGATGATGTGGCCTGTGCCACTTGCATGAAAGTACCCGGGGAGGATACTGGCTAAGTCCCTGCTCTCCCCAGGTGTACTCATTCTCACTCTTGCTCAGGATCAAAGCCTGATGAGGAAAAAATAGTCTCTCTCCCCAAAACTGAGTGGTGCTGGGCTCCATCTGTTATCACCAGTATAAATTAAGCCCTGATGGTGGGACCCACCTGCAACCATCAGCTAAAATTAAACACTGCTGGCAGATACCTGAGGACCTCGGAGGAGCGGACAAACCAAATTCCACTGAAATTGAAGACTCCTGAGTGGAGCACAGCGCTGGCAGACACCTGTGGATCATCCACGAGTCAGTACACCTCACTACACTGCTGGTAACCTCCTGCCACAAGACAACTCCAACATCTGGAATGTTCATGAGGGCAATTTTTTTGCAGACGGGGGAATTTTATTTTGCATGAATTGGATATTTTAGGAGGAGGAAAGTAAAGACGTTTAAGAAATAATCACCCCACCTTTCTCCATGGCTTCTACAGTTTTATCCCTTGATTGGAAAAGTATATTTTATTGTGTTTTTAAACGCTCAGGGGGTCATTATGACCCCCGCGGTTGGCGATAATGTGGCGTAGTACCTCCTGAAGCCACCCCGCCAATGTACCACTCCGACTGCCATGGCGGTAACAGCCGCTGGGCTGGAGATAACCACCTCCAGCCCGGTGGGCGCCATTGTGCCGCCTGCGGGATTATGACCCCGCCTACAGCCATGGCTTTTGTGGTGTTCATAACGCCACAAAAACCATGGCGGTAGACCATATCAGTGACAGAGAATTCCTTCCCTGTCAGTGATAGGGGGCCCCCACCCCCTACCTCTCCAAAGACCCCCCCACCCCCCTCCCTATGTCTCCAAACACCCCCCACCCCTACATCCACGCCCCCATTCACACACACACACACACTCATTCACACATACATACATGCATGCATACATCAAATCAAACACACATCCGCACACACTTTCAAACATACATGCAGACACACATTACGATTTGTAAACATGCACGCATTCACACTTACATACATTCACGCACGCAATCAACACTCAACACACACCTGTAATCACGCACACAGCCCCACACACACACAACACCTCATGCCCCCCTCACCTGTCAGAGACCCGACTTACTTGGATCCAGGGGGTCTTCCGGCAGGAGATGGGACGGAGTCTCATTATTTCTCATAATACGGCTGGCGGCGGTCTAATGGTGTGGTGCTGCTGGTGGTGGCAGCGCCACCTTACTGTCATCCGCCAGTATGGCCACAGCCGAATTTCCGCCCTTCTTGTGGTGGAACTCCGGCTGTGGCCATAATATGGCGGACAGCTGGTAGCCCGCGGTGACGGTCTTTTGCCAGCCGTTGCCCCTGCGTAGGCGGTTTTTACCACCAATGTTATAATGAGGGCCTCAGTGTGTAGGAAAGAAAAATGATCTGGAAATCGTGCAGTATTTCTCGATGGGGTGCATAGCCCACCCCTATAGAATATTTTAAAGCTGTTTGTGCACCAAAAACACTCCCAAGGTTAGAATACAAAATACCTCCAAAATGTAAAGATAGAGGCTTGGATGCCCCCGCTGCATTATCACAGCAAATTGTTTAATTGCATTAAATGATGGCCTGATAATGGTAGAATCTGTTTTTTCCTTAAAAACTGACTTCCATTCTAGGAGAGGCCTTCACTTGCAGCAGGTAAGATTTTGTTGTAGGGGTTTAAATTGATGGAGAGGGCAATTTTCATGTGAAACTGTTATGTTCTGAACTGGAAAGCACCCACTGTAATTCCATTTGAGTGTTTCTACTCTCTGTAGTTGGGATGGAATCTGGGGCAGTCAACTGACAATCAAAAGAAAGGGAGTATTATTGTCGTCAGTCACTTACATGAGTCCTTTACGGCCCTGTATGTCATTCCTACTCGTCGCCCCTCCTACTCTGAGATAGGGCTTCATGGGATCACGCGGACTATGGACCTAGTCCACAAGACATTGAGTGGAACCGGTAGACAGCACTTCCACCTACCCCTGGGTCACGCTCCCTTTCTTTTGATTGTCAGTTGATATAGGCAAGAGCCATTATAGTTGATTTTTGGAGAAGCACATTTTTTTTGTTACTAGGTCCTGAAGAAGCGTTGTTGGATCCTTTTGGACCTCATATACGCGAAACATGTCGACCCATTGTTGAGGTGGGTCTTGTAGTTCCTTGACCACCTTGTTATGTGCAATACAGTTTGAGAGTGGTCGAACATTACTTCGATTCCACCCTCCTGATTACAGTTTTAATCTTAGCCTAGACCCCATATTAATAAAGATAGTTCTTAGCAAGGGTCATTGAGCCAATTTTATCCTTCTATTTCTTTTCGTTCTCTCCTTTCTCCCTCTCCCTTTCCCCCTCACTTACCTGTGGGAAAGGGCAGCATCATCAAATAAGACCTCCGGCAAAGAGCCCCCCGAAAGGGTGGTGCCCGCCAGACATTGCAGCGCCAGTCTGGCGAGGAGCTGGTCCAATGATGAAGCATGACACCCAGTTGGGTGTGTGAGGACTCTTGCTCCTACAAAATAGGATCCCCCATTACTCTCCCTGTCTTCTTCTTGCTCTCTAGGAACAGTGTATCACATTATTAGTATGTGTGAGTAGTACTCCAGGTCCATTGAAAGTTTTGCCTTGCAGACTGATCCACTCAGAAAATTGTTACACAAAGGTGAAACCTTTGTATGGGGTGCTGAAGAATATGAGGTGTTCAAGGGGTTGAAGAAACTGATTACCTAAGCCCCTGCACTTAAAACCTTTAGGGCTGATGGGACACCAAATGTGACTGTAGATGCTAGTAGTGTAGGTTTGGGTGCAGTCCTTTCTCAGATGGTGGATGGCAAGGAGAATACAGTGGGGTTTGCCTCAAGCCGGAGGCGCTAGCATGTGTGGGGGGCAACAAAGCCTTTTTGAAACTGTGGGGGAGGAAATTTTCACTTCTCAATAACCACAAACTGTTGGTATTTATGTTGTCTGAGAAGAATGTAAATAGGGCAAGTTCTACATTAGTAAGACTACTGGCGAGGATGTACACATTTAATATTGACGTCAAGCACATTTCCAGGGCGAGCATCGCTAGGGCATATTTTCTTTCTAGGTGTTCAGTGAATGGTGATGAGACTGGATTGGAAGGGGAAGAAGGTGAATGTGTCATGAGCAAGCTGGATGGAATTGTTGTTGCTGGGGGAGTTATATAATTCCAGGAATGGAATGATTGCTCTTTACGCGATGTGTGTCGAACAGCTTTGAGGAAGCTCATCACTGTGGGGTGTCCTCAAGAAAGGAATTTAAGTGATGATCAGGGATGAATTGCCACTGGAAAGTGAGTTGTCTGATAATGTATTAATTCCTCCGATTGATTTGAGAGTTCAGTTGGGCGTGTTGACCCACCAAAGCCATGTAGGCATGACTGGGACCAAAAGGAGGGTACATAGTTACTACCGGTGGCCCGGGATGTACAATGAGGCAGAGGTGATTGTGGGTAATTGTAGGAGGTGTATTCAGGCTGACATATCCATGTGCCTGTGCAAAATTCTGCTGTGCCCTGTAGAGTTCCCTAATGGGCCACGGGATAAGCTTATCATGGATTTTGTGGGTCCTATGTATGAACTTCCTGCAAGCATGAGGTATGCTTTAGTGGCATTGATTATTTTTCAAAATGGGTGGAAAGTGAATTTATGAGGGAGCCCAATGCCCGCTGTCATTGATTTCCTCTCTAAAGTGCTCAGAAGGGATGGGATTCCCCAAGTATTGGTAACTGACTGTGGGGTGAAATGTAAATCGAGCACTATGCAGACGATCCTTAGTTCAAACGGTATCAAATATTTCTCTGTTGCTTTATATAGCCCACAAGGAAACTGAATGGTGGAGAGGATTAAGACAATGTTAAAGAAAGTGTTCAGGTGGCTTTGTGTTCTGGTGAAAAGGTACTGAAATCAGTGCAGGACAGATTGTGGATTTACTTTAACACATCACAATCATCCACCAAGGTGTCTCCATTTGTGTTTTTGTGTGGAGGACACTCCTCGTGCAAACTGTTACCTGGCTGGGTGCTGGAGAAGACAAATGCTGATAAGAAAATACCTGACTGGAGAGATGTGCATCACAAAGTAGAGGAGGTTCAGAGGAAAAGTAAAGCGAGATATGATGCATTGAAAAGAGTGAAAGACACGCAGTTTGCAGTGGAAGATGAATTAAAAATTAAAAGACCACATGATCAGAAGAAAGGGGGGTCAAAGTTCTTCCCTGCTACACATGTGGTGAAGGTGTCCAAACATGCATAATTGGTGGAGAATGGAAAGTGGTGGAATAAGAGGAGTGCTGTTTTGATTGAAAAGAGTGGTGACGCAGTCAGTGAAGCTGCTGCTGCAAGTAGGAGTGCTGTGGGAAATTGGTGGCTTGGAAATGGGTGTGGAGGGAAAGACTCAGACATGAGGCAAGTGACCATGTCAAGGTTACAGATTCATAAAGGAGAAGACACTAGCGCTAGTCCGCATGTTGTCTCTTCTAGGGATTCTTTCAGTGTTATGCAGCATGTTGTCTCTTCTAGAGATTTTTCCAGTGCTATGCAAGAAAATGATGTAGATAATAATAAACCTGCCGTCTTCAATAGGAGGGTGGGCAGAAGAGTCACAAACTTCCTCAGATATCTACAGGATTACATTTTGGATTAAGAATTACAGTGTTCATGCCCCACAATATTGGGTTGAGCAAATTTGCTGACATTTGACTGCAAATTGAGTCTCTTTGTTGACTTTATGTACATACTTTTCATATTCTGTCATAACAGTTGGTGTATGCAGTATCCTATTACCCTTCATCTGTTGTTGTGTTTATTTTGTTCATTTTAATTTTGTACTATATTTTTGATCCTCTTTTAATGAATTCCGTTCTGTTAAGGTTTTCGGTTGGACCATTGTATTTGTTTTGTTAGGAGGAAGATGTGTGTTATGTGCTGAACTGTAATTCTTCCATTGTAATTCCATTTAAGTGTTTTAGATCACGTTGAGACAGCATCTGGAGCAGACAAGGGAATCTCTGTGTGCTGTCTGTGGCCTTCGTGAATAAACTCCAAATTGATCAAGATTCGCATCCTGGCTTGTGTTATTCCCTATAACAGAAACTGAAGGCAAATCAAACGCCAATTTATGCTCAAGTGGTGGATGTATTTTTGAGAGACATGAAAATGGCGGAATCACTTTGCAAGAAAGGACAGATGAGACCGCCCAGTAAGCAAAAGGACCTGCCTACATTATGCGCAGTCAAAGCAAGGAAGGACGTTATTACTTGCTGTTACAAGAACATTAATGGGAGGAAAGTTACCAGCCGAAATGTCAATATAAAGTCAGGAGGATTTTTTGAAAACTTACAGAATGGTTTACTCACATGCTTATTCTTTTTACTAGTACTTTTTTTTAGGGCCAGCAGCACAGATGAGTGCCAGTTACTGGCAAACATGCAATTATAGATATGCTATCTACTAGAATTTCATATAATTATAAACTAGGGAGCAATATAAAACAATCAGTGTGCAGTGGTGCTGAAACAATTTCCAGAGTGGGATTGCTGCCACCAATGTTACGCCTTAACGTCACTTGGTTTGAGAAACCTTGTGGGGACGCAGCACCCCCCACCTCCAGCACTCCTAGCACGAGAGTCCCTGGCAAGGGGGCTCCGAAAGTTAAAGGTTCGCCACCGAAATATGTTGTGATTTGAAGGTCGCAGTTCATTTGCTGATGATGCTAACCCAGTTTTCTATCCTTACAAGATATTAAATTGAGCACCATAAATTAGACTATTGTAAAAACTGTAATTTAAGGCGCTTACAAACAGAAAATGTTCCTATCCACTGCCTCTCATTTCATGTGAAGATACAAAAGACAATAATTGAATATACAAGTTAGAAAACTCTGACTAGAAGACTACAGACAGGTAAACCACCGAAGGTACTGTAAACACTGTACAGAGATTTGCATGACTGTTACCAACGATCAGCTTTCTTCTTTTGAGACAGAGCATAAATTCGCCAAATATAGGTTATGAAAAGTCAGACTACTATTCCAGCACTCTGTTAATGAACCTGCAATGCCATGGCCACTGAGATGAAAGAAGACACAAATGGTCCAGTCCAAACTTACATTGGTTACTTAAAATCGCCATAAAATCCGAAAAAAATTCCTAGTTGAAAAAATATGCCTTTTCACCACACATTTTGTTTTAGAATGGATTATAGGTATTCCTTCCTTTTGTACATCATTGGTCAACTCTTTTGAATCCCAAGGTTGGACTGGCCTATAAGGCAATCTATCAGGGATGGTCTAACACGCAGGATGGGATGTTTTTGTGGCTGTTTGAGGTCCCGTTTTATGGTCTGGCGGGGCAGTTTTTACTGTTGATTTCCCAGATATTACCATAAACATTGCCTACACCAAGTACAAATGCATGCAGTCTCCCATACCTTGCAAAACCTAAACAGCATGTCTTTACAACTTCAAAACTGTGCAAAAATTGCAGAATGTGGGCCATTTTTTAGCTATTTGATTCACTAATGGGGGCCACTTTTATTTTGGGGCCCAGACATATTTTCTTTCCTAGTCAGCAGTGTGTGACCAGGATCATGTAACAAACCCGGATTTCATTTATGGTCTATGGATAACAGACAAGTCAACCATAATGTTTGATCATTTTCTGAGCAATTATCACTTGACATTTTGGGTTTAGGCCTTTTCTAAGTTCGACAAATCAGAATACCGCCTCTCTTTATTTTTAATTTTATAGGTATTTGTTCTAAAACAGGCCTTTTTGAGAACTTGTTTTCTTTCAGTAGCTGCAAATAAACGTATCACTGACCAGCACATTTATAGGAGCACATTAACAAGCCATTATGCAGGAGATAGATTACATAGACACATGGTAGGAGTCCCATTCACTGCCCAGACATACTATTCTGCTGCAGAGCGAGCAGCTTGTAAAGCGGCAGAACACTTCTGTGTGTAAATCCACATTCTGTTTATAAAGCATGAGGTTAACTGGATTTTAATTCTCTATTGTCTGCTGGTAGTGTATTCCTCATTACTGCCTCAAACCTACCCGAGTCATTGCTTACATGAAGGACCCCTTAGCCTTCTCCATAGATTATTATTTTGTGTTTACCTCTGTACGTATTCTTTCTCTGAGTGACACGGAGGTGGAGCCAAGATCAAAGACGTTTTAAGATGTGTGGGAATCTGTTACAGACATTTTGCAGACAAATCTTGCTTCTTTTTCAACATCTTGCAAAGCCCATAAAAATGTTCCTTTTATGTCAAACCAGGACCTCAGTCACAGAGATTATTTGTAATAACAATAGTAAGCTGCTGCTATATTACAATATTGAAAACACACATCACTATCCCTGGATATTAGATAGAAACGCATTTTGAAAATATTTAGAATTTGGACCAGTGTGCCGATGCAGTTTTGGTAACCTGACCAAAAGGGCATAGAAAAGTTTACATTTGATCATATTTTGAAAGCTGTTCCGAACTGGAGCCCCAAAATATGTTTGGCCGAGGGTCCCCCAACCCCTTAAGATATCCCTGGCCGAGACACTGGCACACTGTTCCATTTGTTAATTAGCACTTGACTCTCTTGTGGGACATTCACTCACGGCTCTTGTGGGAGAGGCTGGAATGCTCATCCCCATTTCTTCCACTATGTCTTTCTCTCTAATCAGTTTCACTGCATTACCCCCCTGTCTCCTCAAACCGCACCAATCACAGCTTACTGGGAATCAACTCATTCATGGATGAAGCCTATGACCAAGACAAATGTTCTATTAACCGACAATCATTCTCTTCTGTCTGTGGAACCAGCCTAAGGGGCAAAGTAGTCAGGTCATTCAAGGGCTAAGTATTCTTCACTACTTCCTTTTGCAGGTTTTGTTCTACCATGTCCAGATTCGCCTTCACTAATTTCCAAATTGCCTGCCCAACTCTGACTTTGAGGCCCCCATCCCATCCCACCCTGATGACCACATTCCAGTATGAATGAATGAAAAGATTTTATAAAGCATATAAATGCTTTTAAGTGTGTCCTGGCACCAGTGACTAACAGTAGGAAGACAATTAAACCAGTGCAAATAATCACATTTAGGGCCTGATTTATGAAAAGTTTGTGTCGCCTTTGCGTCATTTTTTTACACAAAAGTGGCGCAAACGTACAAAATAAAATTGTATTTCGTAAATTTGCACCGCTTTTACGTCAAAAAATTACGATAAGGGGCACAAACATTTCATAAATGAGGCCCTTAGGTTTTTTTGGAAAAAAGACTCAGAGTACAGGGGTCCAAGTTGCATCCCTACCAGGACTAACGTTCAACCCAAGGTTCATTCTTTCCCTATAAAGTGGCCTATGAATTATTTCACACAGCTATCTGAGAACCTCTATCTCTTGTCTTCTCTTCTGTCTCTGTCTATCCTTCACCTCCCTGAAGCAATCTGTAAGGGGTGATGGCACACACAATTTGAGTGCTCGTTCTTCTTTCCCAGTATTCTCGGTTGTTGAACCCATTCTTCAATGTCTGACATACTTCCCCCTTGTGAACTTCCCACCCCAGAGAAGGCATACCACTGACCATATATACTCAGGGCCCACTCTTGAATTTACCATCCATAGCAAACAGGCCACTGAATCCTCTATCAACCTTGACCTAAATTCCTCATTGTAACAGTTTAAATGCTCGGAGTGAAAGAAAACTTGAGACATCTAGCCTTACACAAGCAACCACATCAGCTTTTCTCCATCTTTCTGATCAGTTTTACCATCCGACAGGTTTTTCCAGGAAAGATATGAAAGTGGACATTTTTGAATATGTACTAAATTAAGCAAACAATGAAATTTCAAATTGGATGCAAGCTCATGTTTTCGCTCAATTTGAAATCAGTACCCCACTCGAAATTAGGGTGCTTTAGTGGTATCACATACTGTCATTCTAATCAAAATCTATAATCTGTAGACCCTAATCCTGCTACTTTCCACCCAAACAGGGCTCACTGTGTACTTGTTGTCAACCCTCACAGTGCAAATACATTGACATCACTACAGACTTGTAATCTGGTGCGGAGCATTTACCCAGACCTATCCTCCAGGTGCACATGTTAGGTATCATATTTCGCACTTTTAATTTCCAGTACCCAGGGGGGAATTTTCATTTGAATGAATACCCTGGATGTGCACCATCCTTTTCACACAGGTCTCATACTGAGGTCACCTACCACTTCAACAGAAGCACCATAGCCTAAGTAAAATGTGTATCTGTGAGCCAGATGTACAAAGCATTTTTGTCATCCCAAATGCTCAACTTTCTATGTTTGGACCACAGAATTTCATTTTCCAATGTACTAATCCCATTTTCGGAGTCAGTAAATTTTGGAAATGATTAAGTAATCTCTATTTGGAAGAGGCATTATGTAAGCGCCCCTTCCATTCCTAAATATATGTATAATTGGTTGAGGACTCAAATAGTGATGGTTAACCATTAAAAAGTTACTAACCACCTGGATATCCCTTCCCCCTTGTGAATGAAAAAAAGGTTATTGGGGAGGGGCAATGATCTTGGGGATCACTGTTTACTTTAAAAAAAACTTCTAATAAGTATAAAACCTTATTTTTTAATGTAGTTCCGTTTCATTTAAGAACAAGCATTTGCAATGCAACGGGTCACGTATTTGCTTGAGTTAGAGCTATTAGCATTGTAAACTCCTAATGGACTTTTCTTGCCATATAAATTGAACATTTAAAGTAAAACAGTTTCACATAACTAACCGGACTTTTTTTGCCATACAAACTGAAAAGTAAAAGTTTCACATAAGCGAGCCCACAGCCGCCATCAGCACAAAGCAGTCACACAAGGGAAATAAAAGTTTGCTCGCAGTGAAACCTATCAACAAAAGTGTAATTATCCATGTAACCGACAAAAGTGCAATTATCTATGAAACTGGCAAATGTGCAATTACCTAAGTAACAGGATCGAAGTCATGCAAAGCGCTAGACTACTGCCCAGTGAGATTGCGCTGCGCAATTAAGGTAAAAAGTAGTCCAGTAACCAGACAGAAAACATCGAGTCTCGCATGTTTTCAGTAGTTGCTCGATGCGCTGGAGGAGGACTAAACACCGGAAAAGGCATGACGTATGAATGCCTTTCACTAATGAAAGCAAGTGGATTTTAAAAGGCAAGCCCACAAACCAATTAAAGTCACTGACATGATATGGGCGTGGTTAGAAGCCCAAAGAGAGATTACAGCAGCAGGGGACGGAGTGCTTTGCCCTCGCCCCTAAAAATTATGTGGTCATGGCTAACCAGTGAATAAAGATGGTGGCATGAACTGGGGTTCCCACCAAAGACGGCGGCTGAGGATTGCAATCCTTATTCACCAGAGGTCTGGAGTAGCCTACATTGAAATGCAAGGTGGCGATCGAGTAGTGGGCATGCAGTGAAGGGCTGTGGAAACAAGCAGGCTGCCCAAACAGCGAAAACGAGCAGCCGTGCAGACCTGCTTTGGAAGAAACAAGATGGCGGCCAGAGCACACTAGATGGCACAACACCATGGGTGCATGAAAGCCAGGCCTGGTAAAAAGAGATCTCGATCAGCAGAGTGGAGACAATGAAGGCCAGAGACAAGGTGGATCGACCGGCCTGCAGAGTAGCTCAATTGCTGGGCTCCTTACCTGCTCATGGGCTGACAGACAGTGAGATCAATGGGTAAGGAGGAGAAACAAAGCGAAGAACCACCACAGACTCTCTCAATTCCCATCTTTCCTCCACAATATATCAGGTCCTGCTGCTGTCTTTAATTGCTCAACTCAGCAGGAGTAGGAATACCACACCAACTGCAGAAGGGGGTGGGCATCGGGATAAGACCTGAAGGTAAAACCAAGCACAGAGGTTGAAACAGATAAAATGAAGGGGCATTAATAGGCACTGAACACCTTGCCAACTACTTTCTCTAAGGTGCCAGTATCCACAGATACAAGTGGACATATTTGAGACCCAACCCAGGCTGCCCAAACAAGAGACAGGCTCACTTATGTATGGTTAGGAAGCGTCCGAACTACAAGCCCTGGCAGTGAGTTTGTACCAGAGAGTGGATTGATAACAAACGCAGCAAAATGGTCTGATTCAAAGGCTCTAAACCAATGGCCACCAACCTAGCGAAATATGCATTTTGGAGCAATACGCAGGACAAAAGGAGTGACAGAAACACCAGAACAGGTTGCTAGTGAGAGAGATCTATCTTTAAAGGAATTAATGTAGGCAGTGAAGGACTGTGGATCTGCTCCAGAACATGATTGATACTGTTACCCTTGACATCAACTTTATGCGTGCAGACTTCCAGAAAATGTCTGCAAGGTTGGGCACGGTGGAACTCAGACTGAAAGTAGACTCAGAAGCCATTAAACACCTTAAAGCAGAGGTTCATTTAATCAAGGAAGTTACGTATCGCTTACACACCAGGTCTGAAGACATGGAGGGAATATTGCAGTGTAACATGCATTTGGTGGACCTTCCCAAATAGACAGAAGGTAGATATGTCAAACACTTCGTTAAAGGCTTCTTTAGACACATGGTAAATCTTGAACAACTCTATCACCATTTTGTGGTAGAAAGGGTGCACAGAGTTCTCAGAGCCCCACCGCAATGAGTGCGAGACCCAGACCAATCATTGCTCGAGCCATCAATTTTAGGGGCCGCAACATAATCCTATGAGTTGACTAAGTGCTTTACCCCTTATTGTTTGAGAAGCCACACTATGACATTATTTACTGACTATACAAGGAAGTCCAGGTTAAAAGAAGATCTTTCGATAAATCCAAAAGAGGGCTACACAAACACAACCTACAGTACATGATGCTGTTTCCAGCAAAACATAAAATTCTTGCAGAAGCTAGATTACGGTTTTTAACTGCACCCACCGATGTCTGGGATTGGCGTGATGACTATAGTCTGTTGGAGCCAAGGAAGCAACAAGGACGAGGTAAACACAGCACAGTACAGGAACAGCCATGCGTGATGGAAGACGAGGATTACCTGATGGGCCAGGGCAATTGAACAAGAAAGACATTTTGCCTACATAGAGAAACCTGTTGAGGGATCCCTGGAGTTCTACAGGAGCTATGTGAAATTAGCCGAAGGCAGGAAGCAGTAGACCTTAGCCATCTTTAACAACCCCCCATTACCATAACAAGCAATGAACTGAGGTAACTTCTGTTATGGTCTGAAAAGATTTTGTAAGTTCAATGTTTTTTGGAGAAGCGATAACTGCCTCAAGTGTTGGGAAAGTGGAGAGTTTCAGACACACCGCATACGGTTGTGGTTGGGAGGAATGGGGGGGATTTGGGTACACACACTACCATGAAGCGGTATACTCACGTATATTGACGGTAGGTCTGAAACTTGGATAAGGGGTGTTTGGAACAATTCATCAGTATTATAAGGTGATGGACCTGGAGGATTGAACCTACATATTGTGACCTGGAATGGTCACAGACTGGAACATAGGTTTAAAAAAGGTGTTCCTCCACAGGCAAGACAAAGACTTAATATTACTACTAGAAATCCATTTAGTAGGTAGGAAAAGTGACTTCTTAGGGAGGGGTAGGTATAGAGTACAGCTGTATTCCAAACTCATGGCAGACTCTCGAGGGGTAGGAATCCTAGCAAGTAGATCATTCCCACTGACCATAAACTGAATTCGGACAGACCCAGAGGGATGCTGTGCGCCATGCTAAGAAACTAAAATGGGGGCAGAACAACGGTAGTGCCATGGCATGCGTTGCAATGGCCCTTTTTGCAGGGTTATCCCCAATTGTTTTGCCTTCTTCCTCCTATTTTATTTAGGTCTGTTTTTGCTGGTTTATTGTCTCTGCGCACTTTACCACTGCCAAACAGTGCTAACGTGCATATGCTCTCTGTGTAAATTGTACTGTTGATTGGTTTATCCATGATTGGCATATTTGATTTATTGGTAAGTCCCCAGTAAAGTGCTTGAGGTGCCCAAGGCCTGTAAAACAAATGCTACTAGTGGGCCTGCAGCACTGGTTGGGCCACTCACATTAGCAGCCCGGTAAACATGGCTCAGACCTGCCACTGTAATGTCTGTGTGCGCAGATTTAAACTGCCAATTCGACTTGGCAAGTGTACCCTCTTGTCAGGTCTAAACCTTCCCATTTACTACATGTCAGGCACCCCTAGGGAAGGCATTAGGTAGCCCCAGGGACAGGGTGCAGTGTATGTTTAAGGTACGACATATACTGGTGTGTTTTATATGTCCTAACTGAAATACTGCCAAATTCGGTTCTCACTGTGCAAGGCCTATCTCACACATAGGTTAACATGGGGGCTGCCTTTAACTTTAAGTATCCTTAAAGCGCAGATTCCCTTTGAGAGCAGATCAAAATATGGTGTTTAGGGTCTCTGAACTCACAGTTTAAAAATACATCTTTTAGTGAAGTTGGTTTTTAAATTGTCTGTTTGAAAATGTAACTTTTAGAAAGTAGGCATTTTTCTTGCTTAAACCATTCTGTGCCTGTTTGTATATTGTCTGTCTGGGTCAGTTTGACAGTTGGGCTGTTTTGCACCTCTCTAGGCAATGATACAAAAAGGGGTGGGGGTGTAGCCTGCATTTCCTGATGAGCCATCTGAGCTAGAGGGGAGGGAGGAGTGGTCGTTCACACCTGAAAGGACTGTGCCTGCCCTCACGCAATCAGTCCTCGACCCCCTGGTGTGCGTCTGGGGCCTGGCCTGGACAAGGAGGGATCTTGCAAACACTCTAGACTTTGCTTTGAAGTTTGCCAACTTCAAAGGCACACCAGGGTATAAGAAGAAGACCCAAAAGCCAAGACTGTTAGAATCTTTCTGGAATCAAGAGGATCCTCTGCCAAGGAGAAGAGCTGACGAGCTGGAGGAGGAGTACTGTCCCTTTGCTGTGCTGCTTTGCTGGACTGGCCTACAGTTGCTGCTTCTGCCTGAAAAGAGTGCAAAGGGTGAACTTTGCTGTGTGTCATGCTTGAGAAAGTTCTCCAAAGGCTTGGAGTAGAGCTTGCCTCCTTCCTGTTGGAAGTCTCAAGGACACCAAAGACTTCAGTTTTCTCTACCTGCAGCACTGGGAACTGTGTATTTTGTGCTGTTCAGGAGGAGAAATCACCACGACGCGACCAACGACGCTGCTGGCCTGCACCGTGACGTGCCGACGCCACACGGAGTCAGATTGCCATGCTTCGCACTGCTACCCTGGTCTCACCAACTGCGTCATCGGATGAGTTCACTGAATCGTTGCTTGCACCGCGACCTGTGGGCCCGCACTCCATCATCGCGTGCTCACACCGCAGCCTGGCCTCCCCGACATCGCTGCTCCTGCTGACACCGGCGCCGCTACCTGCAACGTGGGCTGTGGACACTGCTCGTGAGGATCACGAAGCACTGTCCTGTCCCGCACCGCTGGCTTGGGCCTACCATCGACAGCGCTTCCGCAATTATGACGCCGCTGCCTGCACCGTGACCTGTGGACACCGCACCTTGCACCGGCCCACTTCACAATGCAGCCCTGGTCCCACAATGCCGCTGGATGCCGTCACCGAGCCGCTGCCTTCACCGTGACCTGTGGGCACCGCACGTCTCATCGTCCCGCTTTGCACCACAGCCCCGATGCCATCAACGCTGGCGCACCTGACTTCTTCAGCCTGGAGTTCGATCCGCAAGGCGTGTCACTTCAAGGAGCTGACAACTCCTGCACCAACTCTGGAACCTACACTGCGACATCAGCGATGCCGCTCTCCGGAGCTCACCACGAGGATCACGATGCCCTACAAATCCAAGGTACTGTTTGCGGGTCTTCCCAACACCATAGCTGGTCCGGAGACGCCGCGGCCGGCCTGAACTGTTGGTTTTGTTGCTCACGACGCTGTGATAGCCCAGGTGGAGCTATCAACTTCAAGGAACTGTATTTTTCAGATAAATGTTACAAAATTCATATCTTTATTTCTGTATGTTAGATTTTTATCATTTTGGTCTTGTTTTACACAGATAAATATTGGCTATTTTTCTTTTCTAAAACTGGTGTGGTGTCCTTTTGTAGTGTTTTCACTTATTACTGTGTGTTATGTGCAAATGCTTTACACATTGCTTCTGAGATAAGCCTGACTGCTTGTGCCAAGCTACCAAGGGGGTGAGCAGGGGTTATCTGAACGAGTATCTCCCTTATCCTGACTAGAGTGAGGGTCCCTCCTTGGACAGGGTTCAAACCGACTGCCAACTAGAGACCCCATTTCTAACAGTATGTCTAACCACTGCCAATAGTTTGGGCAGCATTCCAATATATTGTTCTTTTGCCCACCTAGCCACCTCGGTTTTGACCCAGTAATGTTCAATCACTCTTGATCCTGCTTAAATAGGAACAGTAAAGCCCAAAATGCCAGGCCTGGTACTCCCTGAAACGGTACACAAATCACACAAGACCGTTTTAACCCTGCTTGGGGCTCTTCAGTTGGGTACAGCTTGGTTGCAGTACCACTGTGAGCACGGGGTCCTTGTCTGGGCAAAACCTTGCTGCACAGGGCAGTATATCAAATATACAAAAAGAGATTGGTGCAGTCCTTGAAATTTGTTTAACCACTGTCAATCTCTTGGAGTAGCATTCCAAACCATTGTTCTTTTAACCACCTTGCCATCTCAGTTTGGACCCAGCCATATGCAAGTCAGTCTTGATACTGCTCCAGTAAGAACAGTCTTGGCCAGGTCCTACCTGAAATGGAACACAAGCAACCCAAGACTGGTTTCACTTTGAGTGGAATATGATCAATCGAGCCTGGGTATAGCTTGGCTCCAGTGGCACAGTGAGCACCCAGACATACACAGTTCAGTCTTGATTCTTCTCCAATATGAATAGTCTTGCTCAAACTGCCAGGCCAGTCCTAGCTGAAATGGAACTCAAGTAACCAAAGATCAGTTTTGCCTTGATTGAGACTCTTCAGTGGCATGTAGATTTGGTTTAGTGGCACAGTGAGTATGGGATCCATGTTTGGGCAAAACCTTGCCGCATATGGGAGTACATCAAAGACACCAAAACGAGAAGGGACAAATGCTTGCAATTTGTCTAACCACTGGCAATTCTTCAGAGTAGCATTCCAACTCATCATTCTTTTGTCCACCATGCCACCTCAGGTTGAACCCAGCCATTTGCTAATTAGTTTCCACTGTGCTCTAATAGGAATAGTCAAGCCTGTTATACAGTTCCCACTAAAAGGTATGACTGCATATTAGGATGACAACTTCAGGGCATAAGGACTGAGTCCGTCTACACCATGAGAAACTCTCGACCCAATTCCTAGCTAGTTGACAGTGCTTCACCTGAAGCCCTAACTTTCCCAGGCTAACACATGGTTTTGGCAGCCTTGAACATGACACTCTGACTCCCTAGGAAGTTGTGGAAACAGATCTCACCCTTTCCTTGTTTTATTCATGCATGCCCAGGGTAAAAACAAGAAAGATACGAATAAAGGTTTTCAAACATTTATTTAAATAATTGTATTCTTGCATAGAGAGAATGAACTGTGATTATTAAGCAGTTTAGGCAGGTGAAACAAAGCATTGTACCCGGCAGTATCAACATGGTAAACAAAATGTATAATCACAACCATGGCACTCCTACCTCTATATCTTCCTCCCTATTACTACCTATAATCTGAGAGCATAGCAGGTGTACTTCTGCCCAATCTAGGAGGATAGTCTGAGACATCTATACCTGGAGAGCTTGAGCCACAGAGTCGGTCTAGAGTGGAGTTGGTAATCCTTCTCTGCAAGATGGAAGATCAGCATCACAGAGCTGCATATTGAACACAGAGTCTGTTCCAGGACAGTCACACCAAGAGTACTCCTCTGACTCCTGTAGGGCAGTGCACTGTTTATATAATCAAAACCACACTGTATTGGAAGCGCAGCTCTAATGTGATGATACGTCTAGGTTTCAGGAACTATCTCCAATGGCAATGCAAGCATCAGGATATCTTTTCTTTGTTCCTAGCCTTGAACAGAGTGTACAGAATACATGTCAAGAAAGGCTTACTAACAACAAGCAGCATGTACAACGTATTCTCAGAATAATATTGCGCAATCATAGGGTGTGTAAAATGTAATTGCTAAAAGCAATGTCAACTTAAAACGTGTAACATATAACATGTAAAACTAGGCTAAGATGGAAAACTAAAGAGGACCTAAGAAGGCCTCACAACACCCTCCCTTGGCCGTGGGAGACAAAGCTCCATGATAAACTACACTAAAAAAAAAAAAATGTTCACCTTAACAACAAAAGTAAACAAAGCTGTTTTAAATATGTCAATTAAATATAGAAAAAGCATTTAAAAAAATTTGATAAAAACAAGGACCACATTTAGAAATCAAAAGAGACTTTCAAGATGTCTTCCATGTTTTCAGAGTCAATGGGATCCAGGATGGAATCACGATCCACAGATGACATAACCACCATTGGCTCGGCGAACAAATCAAAGGAACAGACATGGTCAGTTCCCCCAGGTGACGCTGAAAGGGTTGCGTCCTGTACTGTGTCTTCAGTAGAAGAGCCAGTATTAAGGGATCCGGGAGCCATAGCATCCATATACAAGGAAAAGAATGGCTAATAGAAAGAATCCTGAAGCAATGGCTGTCTCATGGGACAACACCAGAAATGAGCCCTCAATGGGCACATCTACAGATCCATGTACATATATGATACCAATTGTGTTGAAAGACAGATGCCAGGTGCACATTCGAAAGGGCACTAAAGACAGCAAAAAACACTGGTCAAAAATACAGAAATCTGTTTTTGTTTAGTTCCACAGGCAAAGACTCTCCAAAGTATTGCACCATGCATTCAAGGCACAGCCGGATGTGCAGTAATTCCATCACCAATTGACCTCACGGTGGAAGATCCATAGCGGAGCCAAAAAATTTAAACAAAATACCACAGATCAGGAATAACACCTTTAAATACACTTGAAAACAAGGAGTGTTTAAAAGATGGTATCACTCTGAAAACAGTTTGGAATGTTCTGGCAAAGCCAGACCCAACAGCTTTAAAAAAGTGTACCACACTGGCGGAGTTTGAAGCGTTTAATATATGATGCACAAGTTCACCAAAATGCTGGGGAAAGTTTACGCTCACTAGCAATAGTATTTCAGTGGACGACCTTGCAGCTTGAAGTTCAAATGTTTCACAGGCAGGTGTAAGTGTCACGCCTTTCTGAAACAATAAGGCCTTTAGTCTGCTCAGTTTCTCAAAGTTAACATTAAAAGTCAAAATTGAAAGCCACAAGCAAACTACTCTAATATTATGCATGGGAGGAAAGAGCAGGTTATTACAACATGTCACTATTTAAGAGGCTGAAACCACATAAAGGACACATGCTCCCATCCCACAACAGCCTTGATAGTTCAACATCAAATAACTACCATGTGAAAGTATTTGAAACACTGGGAGAATCATGGAAACCGGTAATACCTTCAAGTAACATGCCAGATTGGCCATGGAGGCATTACACGCCTGTGCAATGTCACCTGTTTTTAAGTCATTGAGTGTCCTGGAGAGCATGGACGTCATTAAGGGGTCACCAGGGGTCGCAGCTGTGACCCCTAGCTTGCCTCTTGCGACCCCTGGGCACTGGATTTTCGACCCCAGCCCCCAGAGGTAGCAAAATCAGTACCCGGAACACAGGGGAAACTTGTGATTATGGACATCAGCGGGGGCTCCAATCTCCTTGTTTTTTTTGTCAAGTTTTTTTATTACATTAATAGTAAATATTCATGTGTGTGAGACTGAACGTAAAGGTCAAAGGAGTGTGATATCACTTCAGTGTCCCCTGGCCTTTTGGGGCATTGACGTTCATGCTAGCGAGGTTTCACATTTGTTTCCACTGACAAAGAACACCTTTTTCCCACTCACACATTTGTAATCGAAAGGCAAATTCTACAACTTGTGGATTAAACTCCCCCCCACAAGCTTCATATCTGCCTACAGGAAAATATTTCAAACATGATGTGAGTTTGGGGGGGCGTGGCTGACCGAAAAGATGGTGGATGCATGATCTTGAAGCTCCCGGGCCCTGCCATCCATTTATTTATCCCCCTTCTGAAGTAGCATCAGGCCATCAAATCCGCTCACGAGTATTTCCCTAACACCTGCTCTACCTTATAGGTGGTAAGACATCTGCAATGGGCTGAAGGGCCCAGTGAGCTTGGAGCCCGGCCACGAGGTGGGAACTACAGCCTATGCATTGACTGCCTTTGGCGACAGCAGGGCACCCTGGCCTGGAGACCACCACAGAGGAGACTCCCCATGATACCCTCCTTTAGCGGGTGGAACAAAAGCCCCCCGGACAAGAACAGCTGACCTGAACCACAGCAGTGGGGAGGAGCGAGGTGCTGGTGCCCGGGTGATCAGTGGGTCCACTCTGACTGGGACACGGCCTCGAGCCTGACTGAGACACTGCAGCAGAGTGAAACAGGCTTCCACGGCAGTAGGGACAAATATATTGATGGTGAGCCTGGATACTCCAGTGAGCTGTGGGAGGTCTGCAGATGGCTCTGGACACAGGCCACAAACTGAGAGGAGAGGTACAATGGTGCTAGGGGCGCGTGTGCTGGTGGTGTCAGGATGAAGGTCCTGACGGCCTGGAACACTGTACACTCTTCTCGGTGATCAGTGACACCCATTTCAAGAACTCCAGAGACAGCGACTGTTTACACTTCTTTATTTACCAACTGCCTCCCCAATGGGAACTGAGTGAGTAGCATGTGGTGCCTGGCGATTGGCCCTGCATGCAACCTACAGCAGGTGGCATGAACACGAACTGTGGCAGCTGGCCTCTCGACTCCTGGAACGTGGCCCAGTGGCAGTAGGGTGCCCTTCTCCCCAGATCCCACTGGGGCTTATCCCCTGTGGCAACAATGGCCCAGTGGAATAGTGCAGGCTTCATTGTGCCGATGTTCACCTTAGTTGCTGAGGGCTCTCAAAGGATTGCACCAGCTACTCGAGCCGTGAAGATCATCAGGTCCTGCTCTGAGGCCGGGCTATTACCTCTGCTGAAGTCACCTACCTGCTGACACTCAGAGGTATTCAGGGACTTGGGGAGTAACTAACTGCCACGTGGCCTTCAGAGGCACTGAGGAGGGAAAAACATTGAGCCCTGTTAAGATGCGCTTGGGCTTGCTTTAGAGTGGACCTCCCAGATGTAGGAAAGGGCAATACAACAATTACCCTTTGCTTTGCTGGTGATCAGATGGGCAAACTAGATGTAATTCCTCAAGAAATCCAGGAGTCCCAGGTATCGCTTGAATAATGGTTGGGGACCTATATATGAACCTGCTCAAAGATGACTAGCGTAAACTGGCTGAAAAGGTTAGAACCAACAAACAGTCCACTACCACAATAATGCCTGGCCAGGCAGAGCATTTGGCCCGTCATTTGCAATTAGGCTAAGCAACTTCAGGACCGAGTAGATAATAATGAAGGAAGGTCCTGCAAGAATAATGTGCAGATTTTGAGTGTCCCGGAGGGCGCTAAGGGACCTCACCCCACTCATTTTAATGAAGATTGGTTCCACCCAGTAGTGGCTCCCACAGGACTGTCTGACATTTTCATGTTGGAAAGGGCCTACAGAGCCCCCTCAAGAAAACCCATTCCTGGAGCACCTCCAACCCCATGATGGCCAAGATACTCAACTTCTGCGACCAAGATATGTTTCTCTGCACCACATGGAAGTAGGTACCTATTCTCATGCAAAATGCCGCAACTTCCCTGTTCCCGGATTACACAATTACAGTGCAACGCAGGCAAACAACCTTCCAAATGGTTAAGAATTACTTACACATAGCTGGCATTAAATGAGCGCTGCTCTCTGTGGTTAGATTGAATGTACTCCTGATTAAAGCTCTCTCTTCTTTGAAATGCATGAAGAGGCATGGAACTGGCTAGAACAGCACTTTTCAGATTTCAAACAACAGCATCCTCCTCGACCTGAGCCACCAAAAGCACAGTAGGCCCCCACGATCCCACCACCAAACGGCTAAATGTAAGGCTGCCTCGCAGTCAGCCCCCTCACAGCAACAAGCCCTGGACGGCCAACGTGCTGTGATACGGTCAGTGCACTCCCTACGACACACCAAAGAGATCATCTGCTCCTCCCAGGGCAGTGTCTCAGACTCGGAATCAGCCAGCAGTGTGGCGTTGTTTCCCACGATAATGCCTCAGATGACGCATAACACTTGCTGGGCTGAGGGCTGTAAGTACAATCTACGGCAATGACAATGGGGGGGACATACTATACACAATATAGACTGGGCCTTTTACCCTGTTAATTGGTCTTAATTAATTCACCTGGTATCCATACATTTACCTCTGTGTTACGGGAAGGAGGGCTAAAGTTGAGAACTACTGCTTCCTTACTTTCCACTGAACAGACCTAAGGGGTCCTGGGTCCAGCTGGCTGGGACTAACAACACATCTATACAAGGTACCTCTTTCCGACATTGAATCCCATGCACCCCCACCAGCGAAGTCACATGTTGTATAATGTTTAAAATGTTTTGACTGTTTGCAGTGTTTGGTCCACCACTTGTTTACTGCTGGACCTTGAAGTTAAATTTGGGAATTACTTGTTTTCTATTGTCACCTACTTTATCACCTGGGAGTGGAGTAGTGAAGGGTGGTGGGGCAGGCAAAATGAACAGAACCACAAAAAGAGCAGATAAGGTAGGATGACTGTCATACTTGATGCTTATTGATTGATTGATCATACTTGCTGCTTATATTAGTGTTACCTGGAATGTGCAGGGACTAGGGTCCATCTACAAGAGGCATAGGGTACTAGTACAACTGAATAGGTATAAAGCTCACATGGCGTTCCTAAGGAAACACCTAAACACCCACAAAGATCAGAAAATGCATGGTGTCGGCAGCTGTTTCATACCTCCTACTCTTCCTTCACATGAGGCTCTGCCATCTGGCATCGTGCTGACATCTCAATCAACTTGCTAGAACCAAGGATAGACATACAAGGAATTTATGTGTTCCTAGTGGGGGCCCTAGATGGGGCACTGATCATTCTAGAGTGTATCTACACACCCAACACTGATCAGGATGTTTATTTTACACAACTCTGTGCTCTCCTAGTAGACTGGGCCATGTATCCCTGGGTGTTGGTCGGAGATTTTAATGCAGTCCTTGATATTGACCTAGACCGATCCTACCCCTCCCCCTCCCAAACACAGCACCAGTTAGGCAGGCCAAGGCATTTAAGCTATGGTCAGAAGGTTGGGGTCTACTGGATGTATAGGAGATAATGGAGAGGGAATACCCTTTTTACTCCCCCCCCTCACATGCTTCACTTACGCCTTGACAGGTTTCTCTGCCCTATGCATCTACGGTCCAACATCACAACCACCACCTACCTTTGGAAGACACTCTCCAATCACAACCCATTGAAAATAACAATGCCATGGGGTCAGGCCCGACTCCCATTCTTACGTGGCAGGTATAGCTTGATCTCCTAGAAGATGTAGCGTTCCAGGACAAACTAGCTATGGCTATAGATACATATTTTGCTGAGAACACCGGCACAGCCACATCATTAGTAGTCGAAAGGGAGGCATTCAAGGTGGTGATCCAGTGTAGGAGTTTGGCCTGGTTTGTAGTGGGTACCGAAGGTACGTACACCTTATACCAGGTCCAGTTATCTCTTATTAGTGAAATGTAGGCAGTGTCTAGCAGCTTAGGCTGTCTAGGGGTAGCTGTAACAGAGCAGCCAAGGCTGAACTAGGAGACATGCCAAGCTCTTGCAATACCATTATAGTCACACAGTACTTATGCACAATAAAAGACAGTACTGAGTGTTACCAAAAATAAAGACCCTTTATTTTAGTGACACAAGGCCAAAAATATCTTAGAGGCAATACTCCTACTGGAGGTAAGTATTATACACAATATATACACTAGTAACCAAAATCTGAAAAGTAAACAGTCATAGAATAGTGCAAACAGTGAAAAACACAATAGATTGCAATGGGCCTAGGGGTAATGCAAATCATATACTAAAATAGTGAAATGTGAAAGTCAGATTCCCCCCTAGGCATGTGTAGTGCGTAGAGGGGCACTGGGAGTGTAAGAAAACACCAAAGGTAAGTAAAATACCCCACCTCAGAGCCCAGGAAAACAGGAGTGAAGTACAGTACGTTTCCTAACAAAACACACTAGAAGTCGTGGTTAAGGATTATGCAATAACCAAGCAAGACTGCAACCAATGATGGATTCCTGGACCTGAAGACCTTTGGAGAGAGGAGAGGAGACCAAGTCCAGAAGTCGATGAAAAGTCCAGGAAGAAGAGGAGCCCCTGCCAACCTGGAAGAAGGTGAAAAAGTGGATTCTCCGGGTGGATGAAAAGTACAGAAATGCACCAAAGAAGATAGTTGCGGGATCCTGCTTGGTGCAAGAGATGTCCCACATCGAGTCAATGGATGCAGGCTGTTTGCGTTGCTGGATTCTGGCAAAACGCCTTGGTTCCCGCAAGAACGCGTTTTGCATCAAAGAGGAGCTGCCTGGACCCAGGAGGGACCTGGGGGTCTCAACTCGGACTGAGGAGACAGAGGGGGCTCTCAGCACTTTGGAGAGCCCTCAGAAGACCAGACAGCACCCACAGGAGTCCCAGGACATGGGGACAAAGGAGTTGCAAAGTGCAGTTGTTGCAGCACTACACAGAGGGATCCCACCCTGCCGGAGAACAACTCAGGGAGCTGAGCGTCGCAGGATAGAGTGCTGGGGACCTGGGCTATGCTGTGCAAGAAGAACTTTTGGAAGAAGTGCACAGAAGCTCAAGGAGCTGCAGAGTACGCAATGCACAGAGGTACTGTCTGGCACGGGGAGGCAAGACCTTACCTCCACCAAATTTGGACAGCTGGACATTTGGACAGTCAGGATCACATCGGTACACTACCTGTGTTCCAGGGATCACGCTCGTGGACAGGAGAAGTCCAGAGTACTGGTCATTGTTGTAGAGAGGGGCCTGCTGAAGCAGGGAAGTGACTCCGTCACTCCACAGGAGATTCCTTCAGTTCTTCTGATGCAGGGTGAAGACAAAAAGTCCTCAGAGCGTGCACACCCTGGAAACTGTTGCAGTTGCTGGCTGGAGCTGAAGTTGCAGGTCACAGTAGCCTTCCTGGATACTTTATTGCAATTACAGCGTTCCTGGAGCAGGATGCGGTTGATCTGCCGGTTAGAAGCTGAAGCAGATGATGCGGAGGAGTCCTGGTGGAGTCTTGCTAACTGAATCTGAGGAAACAACCAGAGGAGAAACCCTAAATAGCCCTGAAAGGGGGATTGGCTACCTACCCAGGTATGCACCTGAAAGGAGGGGTCTCTGATGTCACATGCTGGCACTGGCCACTCAGATGCTCCCAGAGGGTCCCCAACCTTGGAATCCAAGATGGGTAATGCCAGGGACACTCTGGAGGAGCTCTGGGTACCACCGCTGGGGTGGTGAAGGACAGGGCAGCGGTCAGTCCCCTTTCGTCTGTCCAGTTTTGCGCCAGAGCAGGGACTGGGGGTCCTTGAACCAGTGTAGATTGGATTGTGCAAGGAGGGCACTGTTTGTGCCCTTCAAAGCATTTCCAGAGGATCTGGGAGGATACCCCTCCCATGCCTGTAACACCTATTTCCAAAGGGAGAGGGTGTAACACCCCTCGCCTAAAGGAAATGCATTGTTCTGCCTTCCTGGGATTGAGCTGCTCAATCCCCAGGAGGGCAGAAACCTGTCTGTGAGGTAGCAGCAGCTGGGGCTGCAGTGGAAACCTCAGAGAGCTGGTTTGACAGTACTGGGGGGGGGGGCGATGGTGGAGCCCCCCCCCAGGTGCATGGACCTGGTCCCCTAATGCCAGATTTGGGAGTTCAATTTCACAGTCTTAGACACCTCACATGGCCATATTCAGAGTTACCATTGTGAAGCTACATGTATGTATTTATATATATGTAGTGCACGCTTATAATGGGGTCCCTGCGCTCACGAAGTCTGGGAAATTGGTCCTGGAAAACGTGGGTGCACCTTTACTAGTGCAAGGGTGCCCTCACACACAGTAACTTTGCGCCTAGCCTTCAGTAACTGACGGCTAGACATATAGGTGACTTATAAGTTACCTGGTGCAGTGAAAATGGCTGTGAAATAGTGTGTACACTATTTCACTCGGACTGCAGTGGCAGTCCTGAAGGAGTGTTTGTATGAGCTTCTTATGGGTGACAAAAAAAAAATGCTGTAGCCCATAAGGATCTCCTGGAACCCCAAGCCCTGGGTACCTACGTACCATATACTAGGGTCTTATAAGGGGGATCCAGTGTGCCAATCTAAATTGGAACATGGAGTCTCTAAACTACAGTGACAAATTTGGTAAACAGAGAGAGCATAAGCACTGGAGTTCTGGTTAACAGAACTCCAGTGACACAGTCAAGCATACTGACAACACATATAGGCCACAAACTATGAGCGCTGGGGTCCTGACTAGCAGGATCCCAGTGAGACAGTAAAAACACACTGACAAACACTGACAAACAGGTGAAAAATGGGGATAACCATGCTAGAAGAAAGCCACCTTCCTACATCCAGGACATTAAGTGTGGTGGTGGTAGCCAGGGGGGAGGTCGAGGGGCAACTAATATGCGTTGAGCATAAGCTGGGGCTACTAGAAAAGGCTGCACTCGGTGAGCCTGACACAGCTAGCAACCTGCAGGAGGCCCACATAGAATACGTTGAACTCCTAGAGTGCCTACCCTTAATAGATTACAATACCTATATGCCGAGACTGCATTCTGATGTGGAAAAATCAGGGGCACTACTCACCTGGTTGATATGACCCGACTTATCGCCCATGCCCATCCTTTCAATCACAGTGCCAGCTAGAGGACTGATTGAAACACAGTGGGGGATTAATGCGGCCTTGCGGGACTTCTATAGCAGTTTATACACCGCCCCAACATCCCCAGGTCCTGCAGATATTTCCACTTATTTACATCTGGTGGAACTACTTAGGGTGACAGGAGAAGACAGGGAGGCCTTTAGTGCCTCCATAACAACAGGGGAAATCGGAGAAGCCATCAAAGAGCTTGACCAGAATAAAACTCTGGGCTCCAATGGGCTCCCTGTTGAGGTTTACTCTATGTATGCAACTCGTTTGATCCCCCAATTGGAGAAGTTGTACAACTCTTCAACAGAAAAAGGTACACTTCCGCCCACCATCTGAGAGGCATTGGGGACCTTTCTCTTAAGACCTGGAAAGGCGTCCACTGAACTTACTTCCTATAGACCACTGTCATCTAAACAGAGTACAAGATACTGAGTAAAATACTAGCATGTCGACTGCTCCTTCTGCTACCACGACTGATTGATCAGAATGGCTTTGTCCCACAGTGCAGCACTTAATTAAATATCAGTCGGCTCTTTAGTAAAATGGAGGTAGTCAGAGACCACTACCCATATTCCAGCTGTATATCCCTGGACATCCAACAGGCCTTTGATACTCTGGGGTGGAACTTTATGATGGCAGCATAGGCCCACTTTGGTGTTCCTCCAGCATACATCAAATGGGTTAACTTGGTATACTCATCGGCCAGCACTCTGACAGGCCGCCACATTTCGAGTGCTTATTGGGTGTCGCATGGAACACAGCAAGGCTGTCCCCTTTCCCTGCTTTTATATGTACTCGCAATCGTACCATTAGTGCAGCATATGCAACAAGACTTCTAAGCGTGGGGGATTCCAATGCATCAAACGCTTCATTCAATCTCATTATACCTCAATGACATGGTTCTCTATCTGAAAGATCTTCAGAGGGATTTGGGAGACATTACATGAGCACTAGCCACTTTTGGACACCTTTCTGGTCTCCTGATAAATATGAATAAATCATGTATGTTTCCTTTCACACCAGTTTCAGTGGACCCCGCCCCTGCAGTTTATAGACATGGCTTCACAGGTGGCTCCTTATACTTTTCTCTGTTTGGGAGTCAATATCTACTGTGACACCCAAGAAGTTCTTGAAAGCAACCTTTTTTATGAGCGATAAATTCCCTTTAAGGACAAATAGCCCTCTAGATTAATCTACCCCTGTCCATAGCTGACCATTGCTCTGTGGCAAAATAAATTCCCTTAAAGGACAAATTGCTTTCTAGATTGTTCTACCCCTGTCCATAGCTGGCTATCACTCCCTGGCAAAAATGGTAATTTTTCCACCAGTGGTGGTCCTGGCATGGATGTGTAAGCTACTAACCATGATGTTGGTGGTACTTACATGGGGACCAGGATGCCGCAGGATCAGTCTTGCTAAATTACAGCTTCCCGCAGATGGAGGTGGCATAGGGGCTATGGACTTCAAAGCTTATTGTCTAGCAGGACAGCTGCAATTGCTGGCCTATTGGGTAACTAGACTGAATCTGATGGAGATAGGACTTACTACAGCACAGGTGAGTCGTGGCCAATTACATAAACTAATCTGCCCCAGTGTGACACCACCATCAACCACACAACTTCTACTGCAAGTGGCCCTCACTTACTGGAGGCTAGCAGTGAGCCTGATCTAATATATGCACCAAACATCCTACTCTGTGGACTTCCACTCCCTCTGGTACCCTGACAGCATGACGG
The DNA here is from genome assembly GCF_031143425.1 of Pleurodeles waltl. Lineage (NCBI taxonomy): Eukaryota > Metazoa > Chordata > Amphibia > Caudata > Salamandridae > Pleurodeles > Pleurodeles waltl. The sequence goes on from NC_090440.1 coordinate 1,666,064,333, forward strand.
TTGAGCACCTGGGAGGAGATTGGGAGCTGACAGTGGGCTTGCTGTTTCAAGATGGTATGATTATGTCCCATAGTGACTTTACCCACACACACGGCCGTCCTGAGACCCTGTTCCTAATCCATGCTAGTTTGATTCACTATATCCGTCAACACTGGTCCCTAGATGCGATGGAACCAACCACACACAAATTAGTACGAGCATTACACACCACGGGACATGGTAGGCATCTTGTACGTTGGCTTTGCCACAGAACCAGGGCACATCTTAAGGTCTCCCTTACCCCCTTTAAACTTGAAATGGAAAACAGACCTGATTTGTGAATTATCGGATAAGGATTGGGCATACATAGTAGAATACCTTAAAAAGGTCTCTCGCAACTTGAGGTTTAAGTTTGGACGATTCTCTATTTTACAATGGGTGTATTTAACACCCCACAGAAGTAATATCACTTTTCCTGCCACCTCCTCTAAGTGTTCAAGATGTAAGGCTTTGGATGCTGATCTCCTCCCATGCTCTGGTCTGCCCTGCAATATACCTGTACTGGATGGGCATAGCCATCTCCGGCCTTGATCAGTGGAACACACCTGCACAATGTCTATTAGGTCTGCATCCTAGACCCAGGGGCTCCCCGACCACAGTAGGATTTGCTAACCTAACATTGCTGCTGGCTATATGGGTTATGACACAACATTGGAAGTCCCCACAGGCCCCTAGAGTTGGATGTTGGAGAACACAAGTTAAACACTGCAGACTGGCAGAAAGCGAGGCTATCCATAGGGAAGAATTCCGAGCACTACGCAAAAAAAACCATTTCACTCTAGTGGGGTGCCATATTGGAAAGATATAAGGTGTTAAAGACAGCCTCTGATGAAGGAGATTAGAGTGCAGGCCCCAGTCACATAGGAATGCTGACGACCCTCTTTGTCCCCCTCTCGATTCACCCTCTGCGTCCAGTCAACACATGCTGCACCTGCTCCAGTTTACACTACCTACTGTATACTGGGTGACACATATGGTTCGATGGGGAGGGTTGGGAAGGAACGGATTAAGTGTACACAGTACTTAAATGTTGATTATTTGAGCTAATATGTTTTTTCTATGTATGCATTGTCTATGATAATACTCTACTGTATCCATAATACTGTTTATTTGATGCAACATCACTGGGCTGCACTGTTATGTCTTACTTGAAAATTCAATAAAGGTTGTGTTAAAAAAATATGATGTGAGTTTAAACATTGAAATTGGCAATGAGATCACCTCATAATTCACTGCACTGCTGATGGAGTCTCAGCTACTGTGAAAGGAAATTTTCCTATTTTTTTTTATATTCAGCATTGTATAAGTAGCATATTTATTTCTCATTGTCTGCGTTTTTAATTAAAAGGCAAAAACAATTCTGCTGCGTTAACATGCTTCCAGGACATGCGGTTTGATTTTTAAACCTATGATGTCCAGCTCAACTGCGTAACCGATCTAAGCTGACTTTGCTCATGTTGTAAAAAGTACGTCATTTTGTATATAAATTGCAGCTGAAACAATGCTATGCAAAGTGTAAATATGAGTTGACAACGTATTCATTCCATTATTGAAAACAGTAATTTCTTTTTCCAAATTAACCTGTTCAGTTTGCCTCAAACGAGCAGAAGCTTCCATCTGAGAAAGCTTGCAAATTTCACTATAAATATCATAAAGAAGTCTTTTGGAATGTGGTGACCTAGGACCTAACAAGAAATCAGAGTCATGTCATCAGAGAGGAGAGAGAGAGATATTATTTTACTGCAAAGTGGAACATTGCAACCTTTGCTGGCATAACTTTCCCACGCTATAAGTAGTGACCACCCCTGAGTGTTGGGACTGGGTGTAATTATGGTCTTTTCTGCTTGCTTTAAAATCCTGTGAGAAGTGCATGACAACCATTTGTGTCCATCGGATACAATAACCACCCAATGGGACCTGAAAGTGTGGAGTTGTATGTACCATTCTGGACCATACAATTGAGCTGTTCTTCAGTGTAATATACAGTGTGTTGCCAACTATCAAAACATGCAATACAGGGAATACCGAGCAAATTCATTTCTTTAATCTTTGCAAGACCCAAGCAAGTAGTTTGCTGCACAGTTACATTCAGATAAATCATCTGTGGAATTAGACATGTTCTAAGTAAGGCATCCTTTCCCTGCACTCGCCAATATTTTGTACCCCAAAATGATTTTAAATTATTAATTTTTTCCAGTATTCATAGCCTTTAATTGCCAATTGGAAAATGAATAAATTTGAATGAATTAATTTTGTCTGGGTCAGCATATTTTCCCTCGATTTAGTAGGGCTATGTGTATAACAATAAGACACTGGATCTAAGGTATCAGGTCCAGAAACATTTAGAAATTGGTTCAAATATGTTTCGGGGCTACCCACGTATGGAGTCGTGCAATGTTCCCCTTGTGTTTAATTGAAAACTGTACGTTGAATATTAGCTCTATGTAAATAGTGATGGGCATAGTGATGGTAACAAAACATTTCACAACAATTAGCAGAATTCATATATTTATATCATCACTTTCATATACAGTATAGTATTGAAGCTCAGATAGCACTAATGTGACTGCTTTTAAATCCCATTAATCAGAAATAAGACCAGTGTTATCACTACATCTCTAGTGACCTTAAATACATAAGCAATCTGCAGGGCTTTGGTAGGAGTAAAATTATCATATGGGACCTTAGCCCAAACAATTCCATCAAGGACTGAAAAGGAGAATGTTTATAAGAGACAGGTCTCTTCGTACTTTATGTGAAGCCAAAATAGTTTTCAACACCTCAGCTACCAGTTCTATAGCAGAGCATTCTGGGAGATAATGTCCAGTTATAAGCAAGAAAAAAGTCACAAATCCAATCCACAAAAGTAGAAAAAGCAGTGAAATGGCAATCCACAGGTAAGACCAGGGAGGGATCAAATAAGTGTGTTTCAACCAGCAAAGAAGATCATGTACACCATGTCGTGAAATGTGTGAAGAATCAACAGAAAAGTCATTAATTTAGACAAAATAACCCAGAGTAGTCGGTGAAAACAGGGGCCTTAATTGGTGAAAGAGAACTGGTAGACATCTCCAAAGGTTTATCATAAACAGCTCTGTTGCTTTGAGTATCAATAGGAAAACTATATCTGATGTATCTCTTACATTTGCAGCAGTAACAGGAATTAGAAAAAGTTCATTCTTCACCGTCCCAAGCCAAGGGGAAACAATATTTGCATTATTCAATACTTGTTGAGATATTTCCTGTAAGGAGTTATGGAACTACCCAGGAGTATGTGTGGCCTACTGTGTAATTTTACTTGATCAATTGCAACAAATCTTTTGTCTTTACAACCAACAAGCGGTGGCAAAATCACAGTTCTGATACCTTGCATGCCGAGGACTGGCACCGGTGCATGATATGATGGGAAAAACTCCTCTTTCAGTGCTGCAAACTTTCTCAGACTAGATCACCAACTTTTGGTATCTAGGTGCTGGCTGCTCCCTCACTCCTTCAGTGGCAGAATGTTTAAAATGTTAGTTAGAACACTCATCCTAGAAGTCTTGTGGTTCCTGTAAGACAGAAAAACGTTCACTTATTTCAAAAGACGTATACGCTGTCACTGCACCAGGATTGTCAAGATCAGGAACGTACCTCTGGATGCCAAAAATTACCTCATAAGTGGTCCGGCCACGCAAAGATCACCTAGGAAGATTATTTAATGCCCCCTGGACTCAATACAACTGATGGATCAAACTACGTCCCGAACGTAATACTCTAGCTGTTAAGGAGTGCTTTCAGTCACAGTTCTTTCTCTCTACAATCAAATTTCCCTCAGGATGATATGGAGAGGAATAATACACAGCCACACCAAGGGTTCATATTGTACCCCTGTAAACCTTAGAGGCAAAGGCAGAGCCCTGGTACGAATATTCTGAGTGGAATGGAGCTGCTGCAGATGTCCAAATGAAGCATTGCAAGTCTTTAATAACAGTGCGAGTGTCAGCTGATCACTGCGGCCATACCCATAAGAACCGGGAGCAAGAATCTACAGCAAGTATAAAAAATGTAAATGCACCATCCGGATTTAAGGGACCGCAATGGTCTAGGTACACGCATTGACGTGATTTGTTTGAAATTAAGCGGGGTGTCTGCGGTGGGTGTACAATAGCGGCACTTTTAATTTGTTGGCAAATGTCAAAACTAAGGACATAGGCCCTCATTAAGACATTGGGGGTAATGACCGCCTACAAACACAGTCGCAGCGGCTACCTGCCGTCTGCCATATTATGACCGTAGCCGGAATTCCGCAAGAAGGCTGGCGGAATTCCGGCTACGGTCATGGCGGCGGACGGCGGTAAGGTGGTGCTGCTGCCAGCAGCAGCACCACGCCAGTAGACTGCCGCAGACCGTATCATGACCCATGATACGGCCTGGCGGTGTTCTGCTGGCGGACGCTGCTGCTGGCAGCAGCGCTGGGTCCCGTCTCCTCATGGAGGACCCCCTGCAAGCAGGTAAGTCAGGTGCTCAGACAGGGGAGGGGGGTATTTGTGTGTTTGGGAGTGTCTGTGTATGTGATTGTGTACGTGCATGCAGGTGTGTTGCGTGTGGAATGCATGTGTGCATGGATGGGTGTGAGTGTGTGTATGTTGTGTGGTGTGAATGTGTGTGTGCTAAAATGTGTGTCAGTGTGTGTTGTGTGTGTGAATGTATCTATGGATGCATGCATGAATGTGGGTATGAGTGTGTGTATCCGTGTGTATGTTGGTGCGTGAATGTGCATGTATGTCGGGAGGGTCAGTGGGTGAGAGCTCTGGGGAGAAGGAATTCCCTGGCACTGATTTGGCCTACCGCCAATGTTTTCGTGGCGGTAAGATTTCCACGAAAACCATGGCAGTAGGTGGAGTCATAATCCTGCTGGTGGGACGGTGATGGCTGCCTGGCTGGAGACTGAAGTCTCCAGCCCGGGGGCTGTTACCGCCCTGGCAGACGGAGTGGTACATTGGCGGTTTTGCTTGAGCCAAACTGCCGTTGTCATATTTTGGGGAAAGGTACCGCCAGCCTGTTGGCAGTACCTTTCTCCAAAATACAGCCGTCTGCCAGGGACATAATGAGGGCCATATTGTTTTGTCTGCTGTACAGACCCTGTAACCAATATTGCTTCTGTGGTAGAGAAACCATGGCTGCCACAACAGCATGGGCAGACACTACACCCTCATGGCCAGCTATTATTAGTTCTAGCCTGCCGTCTTCATTGGGAATCGCACGATCACCCAGCCCAGGGATGGTAGCAAAGGTAACGTTTTGGGCACTTTAATGAGGAATATATTGCTAGATATTTTTTAGCTAATGGGTGCCATTGCATGAAGCATTGACAACAACCATAACAGCTTCATCCACCCTTGTATGTGAACAAGTAATTGCAGCTGCTGCAGCAGTCTTGATTGAAGATTTGGCTGCTCCATCTGCCAACGAATTCCCAACAATGTGTATTCCAACACGCTGGTGACTCAGTGTATGACATGAGGATGTGAAAACTTGCTTTAAGTTGTGCCACCTTTTCTTAGAGCAGTTTATGCTTGATAGTATTCCCTTTTGAGTCTCTGCATCCAGTCAGGAGCCAGTAATGTAAATTTTCATTAAAAGATTGTGAATCACACATTATGAGTATGGGGAATTATGGATCCATATTCTCTAGTGCCGGAACTGAAGCTTTCAATTCAGTCAGTTGTGAAGCACAGTCCCGCAGGGACTGTGTAAGTGTTTTTGCAGATGGAATTGTCCATCCTTCATAACACCACCCTACTGCCAGGTCAGGTCCGCCCTGAACTAGGACACGAGCATCGCAAGATTGGTTTCACCCTGACTGGGGCTCTTCAGTCAGATGTAGCTAATTTCTAAGTGCACAGTGAGCATGTGATCCATGTCGGGGCGTACCCTTGCTAGTTAGGGTGGTGTATTATATATATATAAAACCATTGGCAATTGCCTGGGGTAGCCTTCCAATCCATCATTCTTTTGTCCACCATGCCATCTCAGGTTAGACCCAGCCATATGCAAATCAATCTTGGCCCTGCTCCAGTAGGAATAGTCAAGCTCAAGCTGCTAGCTAGGTCCTTCCTGAACCAGGCCAAAAGTAACACAAGACTGGGTTTGTCCTGATTGGGGCTCTTCAGTTAGGTGTAGCTTGGTTCAAGTGACATAGGACTTATATTTGTGCAGACTCTAGCCACTTAGGGCAGTACATTAAACACACAAAAGGTGACGGGAGGAATTCTTGAGATTTGTACCATGGTAATTGCTCAGGGTAGCATTTCAACCCACTGTTCTTTTGCCCACCTTGCCACCTCAGTTTGGAGCCAGTCATGTGCAAATCAGTCTTGACTCAGTTCCAATAACAACAGTCAAGCCTAAACTGCCAGGCCAGGTCCTCAATGAAATGGAACGCAAGCAACCCAAGACTGGCTTTGCCCTGATTGGGGCTTTAATGCATGTACCTTGGTTCCAATGGCACAATGAGCACAGGACCTGCACCTGAGCAAAACCTTGCTTCATAGGGCTGTACATCAAACACACAAAAGGAGTCAAAGGAATGCTTGAAATTTGTCTAACCACTGCCAATTGCTCTGGGTAGTGTTCCAACCCATCATTCTTTGGCCCATCTTGCCACTTTAGATTGGACCCAGCCATAAGCAAATCAGTCTTGACCCTTCTCCAGTAGGAACAGTGTAGCCCAAACTGCCAGGGCAGGTCCTCCCTGAAATGGAAAACAATCAAACCAAAACTGGGTTTACCCTGATTGGGGCTCTTCGATAGGGTGTAGCTTGGTTCAAGTGGCACAGTGAGCATAGGACTCATGTTTAATCATACTCTTAGAGCGGTACATTATACACACAAAAGGTGATGGGATGAAAGCTTGCAATTTGTCTAACAAACGGCAATCGCTCAGGGTAGCATTGCAACCCACCATTCTTTTGACTACCTTGTCACCTCACTTTGGACCCAGCCATATGCAACTCAGTCTTTAGTCTGCTCTAACAGTCTAGCACAAATGCCGGGGCCAGGACTCCCAAAAAAATGGAAGAAAAGAAAACCAAGAATGGTTTCACCCTGATTGGGGCTTTTTAGTGGGGCACAGCTTGATTTCATTGCACAGTGAGCATGGTACCTACGCATGGGAAAAACCTGGCCACATGGGGCAGTACATCAAACACCCAAAGAGAGATGGGAGTAATATTTGCAATTTGTCTAACCACTGGTAATTGTTCAGGGTAGTATTCCAACTCATTGTTCTTTTGCCCACCATGCCACCTCAGTTTGGACCCATCCATATGCAGATCAGTCTTAACCCTGCTTCAGTAGGAACAGTCAAGCCCAAACTGCCAGGTCAGGTTCTCCTTCAGCCAGGACACAAGCAACCCAAGACTGTTTTTGTTCTGATCGAGACTCTTCAGCTGGATGTATCTTGTCTTTAGTGGCACAGAGAGAATGGGACCTATGTCTGGGCATGCCCTTGTCAGTTAGGGTGGTACAACAAACACACAAAGAGTTGGGAAGAATGCTTGCAATTTGTCTAACCACTGGCAATCGCTAGGGATAACATTCTAATCCATCATTTTTTTGCCCACCTTGCCACTTCAGTTTGGAGCCACCTATTTGCAGGTAGTGGTAACTCTGCTCCCCAAAAAATAGTCTATCCTGAACTGTCAGGCCGGGTACCCCCTGTAATGGATAACAGGTGCTGCCTCAAATGGAACATAAGCAACCCAAGACTGGGTTTGCTCTGAATGGGGCTCTTTAATCGGATGTGGCTTTCTTCCAGTGGCAATATGAGCACAGGCAAAACCTTGCTGCATAGGACTGTACATCAAGCACACAAAAGGAGTTGGGAGGAAGGCTTGCAATTTGTCTAACCTCTGAAAATTGCCCGGGTAGCATTCCAATCCGTTGTTCTTTTGCCAGCCCAAATTGCCTCCTGAGGTCCTCTCTGAACTGGAACACAAGCAACTCAAGACCGGTTTCACCAGGACTGGGGATCTTCAGTCAGACATAGCTTGGTTCCAGTGGCACAGGGAACATGGGAACCCATGTCTGGGTATTACCTTGCCACTTCGGGCAGTACATTGAAGATACAAAAGGTGATGGGAAGAATGCGTGCAATCTGTCTAACCTCTGGCAATTGCTCAGGGTAGTATTCCAACCCATTGTTCTTTTGCCCACCATGTCTCCTCCATTTGAACCCTGCCCTATGCAAATCGCTCTTGACCCTGCTCCAATAGGACTAGTCAAGACCGAACTGCCAGGCCAGGCCCTCCATAAACATGGACACAAGCAACCCAAGACCGGTTTTTGTCCTGATAGGGGCTCTTCTGTCGGTTCCAGTGTAACAGTGAGTACAGGACCCATATCTGTACATACCATTGCCACTTTGTGTAGTGCACTGAATACATAAAGGTGATGGGAGGAATGTTTGCAATTTGCCTAACCACTGGCAGTCACTCCTGGTAGCATTCCAACCCATTGTGTTTTTTGCCCACAGTGCTACTTCAGTTTGGACCCAGTCATATGCTAATCAGTCTTGACCCTTGAGAGAGCATAACTTTGCTGTGCCATTATGCATCTCAGGTGGGTAAAATAAATGCATTCATTGACATATAAAGTGTGTTTAAATGTAATCATATAAACAAAGAACCTGGGAATTGTAGACTGAAATGTATTCATCCGTAGAGACATAGAATAATTATATGCAAACCACATGTATGCAATATTACTTTATGAATGATTTTCACAGTTTTCCAAGTTAATCAACCCTTTTATTGTCATTTCTCATTTATACTGATTATGGAGTTTGCAGAGTTTTTCTCACTCCACACTCCGCTTAGAGAGCAGAGTTCTAAAAAACTCCTCGCTTGCGCTCCCAAGCTTAACATTGCGAGTGAGGAAAATCTCACTCCAGACCAATATGGTCTCAATATGGGCAGTTGTGGATGGTCTCTACTGCTCGAATTGAGGAACCTTCCATTCACGTTGAGGAAGCTGAAGCTTGAGTAGAAAATCTACTTGAGGGCAGAAAAGAAGCAGTATCCTCTTGCACTGTGCGTGGTGCCATTTGGCTGATTTTACAGCAAGGGACAAACACCTGACCTTAAAATCAGGATGAACAGCACAATCTAACACACTCCGCCACTTTGCGGGTCTCCGCATAGCACAAACCCTGCCCAAGCCTAGTTAAGAGTCAAGCTAAATTAAGCTGGAGAAGAGACCTGAAAATAATTTCCTGCGTTTTAACTTTCAATGTGAATGTTTTTGCTTTGCTGCAGGTGCATCCACAGAAGCCTTCTTTAATGAAAAGCTTTTTGTTAGTTATAAGATAAGGGGGTGTGCGGAGAAAGGTTGTCAAGGACAGGAGTCTTAGCAAAGAGCGGTGAAGGAGGACTTCCCTCTGGATTCCTGAAGATTACAACAGATCCAAGGTCACCCTGTTGGTTAACTATAGATAGAAGGTCTAATTAAATTATACCATTCGCGACTGTGCACTGAGTATGGAACGTTACTGGTGGTGACATCAATTATGTGAAATTTGAAAGGGTAAGAGCGTTTTAGTTAGTTGGAGACTCAGATCCTTCTTGCCCCTTAACTAGAGCAGACCTTTGGAAACTTAGGGCCTCATTTACTCTCCCTGCATACATTACACCTGGAACAGACATAAGCGGTGCAGTGCTTTACAAACTGGTGCAATGATTCCATTGCACCCGTTTCTAAATGTGGCAAAGTGTAGGGGACTGCTTGTGCAACTGCATTGTCATAAAAAAGTGATGCTACGGCAGCGCAAGGGGCTTGTAAATGAGAGGTACAGACCTCTGTTTCCTTATTGCTTGGCTGATGTGGCCTTATGCCATACACATCTCTCATACTGAACTTCTATTGAGGTTTTGTGGTGCTGACACTTTGCTTTATTTCAAATGCTAAAATTCCAATTATTTAGGGCTCCCAGTAGTTCCTAGAAGTAGACTCAATGGTTAGGCAGGAGAATCAGAGCTTGAAATCCGAGCATCAGGTGTTATTTCTTATTTTATGCATTGCCATTACTGAGATATTGGATTCCTTAATGTTACTTAGTTTCAATTTTGTCAATGTATTAATTCACATTTGATGATTCTGTCTTGGTATACCATGATTTTGAGACTCATTTATATAAGTCTGGCTTTGAATTTGTATTAAAGCCTTTAAACCTTTATTTTACCTCCAAGATTCAATGTGACCAAACAGATTACACTGTAATTTTAACTTGAGTGGTTAGATGTGATTTCTCTTCACCTTTCTTCCCTTGGAAAAGATTAATCGGGCCCCAGAAATTACAAATAGTGTCAAAAGCCAAAGCACCCTCCTCCAATAGGACCAGTCCAGCCCAAGCTGCCTGGAGTGGTCCTCTCTGAACTGGAACACAAGCAACTCAAGACTGGTTTTGCCCTGATTGAGGCTCTTCAGTAGGATGTAGCTTGCTTCCACTGGCACATTGAGCATGGGACCCATGTCTGGGCATAACCTTGTCACTTAGGGTGTGTTTTGCTTCGCTTCAAACTAAGAGGGAACGAGGCTAAAGAATGCAGCAGTCTTAGTCTGAGTAATGAGTTTATTAAGGAACTTCCCAGAGTTCAAATATGATGATATAAGAATTTTAACATGAATGTTTAATTTGAATGCATTAAAACACGTCCAGCTACTAAAATAGTCAGAGAAAATGTACGCAGTGAATATGTATATATTTATGCAGGCACAAAGTAAAGCTAGATAATTAAGAATTAAAAATGCATCACCATGGGGATTGAGTCCAACTTCATCCTTGTCTTTTGCCAACGTCAACCTGTGGAACCCGTGACAGCTGAGACAGAAGGAATTTCCCCAATGGGACTCTGATTTTCCTGAGCAATGCGTCCACCCACAGGAATGAGCTCCTTCTGCCTCTGCGCCAAGCTTCCCTCCCTTATATACTTTAATCAAAACTTAAGAGGAAGGTTCTAGTAACCCCCCTCCCTTTGAGTAAGTTATGAAATTCAAGCGCTGGCTGTACTGGGTCATTGTTGAAAAACACGCAAAGAGACTGGCCAGATCCCAAGGTGTATTTCCAAGACCGAGCCTTACCCTACTCTGCTATAAACATTGTCATCCTTGTACACTTTTATCAACATTGATTCCCCCCATGTTGTGTTCCCTTCCCTGGTGAGAAAAGCGAAAACACGTTAAGAATCTATGCGTGAAAAAATACCTGCACCCATGATGTGATGGCATTTGATGCTAAGCAAAGCATATAATGGAGTCAGTGGTCAAGATGGAATCAGTGCTTAAATACAGATAGCATTACACTCCACCCGTTGACCATTGACTCCTATAACTTACTCGTCTAAAAGTAACCCCGTTTGGTTTAAACATTCTAAGTAGATTAGGTATGCATTGTTCACAGCAACATAGCAATATTATAATACAAATCACTATGAGTATTCCGCCTAAAATATTACGTAGTTGCCCAAAATCGGGTAACCAGTTAAAGAACCAGTCCTACCCCCCCTTTGTCAACATCTTGTTTTACTCCTTTCACCAATTCATGTGAAGCGTCAATATGAGGCTGGATAGATTTACAGTGGTCTGATAGGTTGAAGCGGCACATGTCCTCAAATTCTGAACAGCCATGATTGTGCTTTAACAGTAAATAGTCAATGGCGGCCCTGTTTTTCAATGCAGCTTTTCTAGCACCTCGTATATCTAGAAATAACTCGGCTAAAGCGATGGAGTTATGATTGATGTTCTTCACTACTAAACATGCTAAGTTATTAATAATTCGAGTATTATAATCAGCCAATCCTGGAACTCCTACTATAGAAAAGCTTAAACTCACATATTCTGATTTAGATAATAACTGAATTTCAGAGTCACAGTCTTCTCTTAATTGAACTGTTTACCTTGGTTACCGAGTATGTACAGTGTGAAATGGAAACATCATGGCGGTCATTACAACATTGGCAGTAAAAGCCGCTTACCGCCGTGCAGAAGACCGCCAACACACCGCAGCGGAAATCCACCACAGCTATTATGACCCACAGCTTGGAATCTGCAAAAATTCAGACACCCACACAAGTCCGCCACACCAAAGGTCAGTGATAAACTGGCGAAAACAAAACCTCCACCGTCACGCCAACAGAAATACGCCCACACTATCACGACACACGAATCCACGCGGCGGTCTTTCAACCGCGGTATTCCATTGGCGGTACACACCGCCGCGCTCAAAATACACACACATTTACAAAACACTACCACATTGGACAAATCGAAATACACACACCTGATACACATACACACACCCACATCACCCACAAACCCCTACGACCAGAATTACAGAGAGAAGGCCAGAGAGAGACCCACAAACAACTACCAAGCATCCACAGGCACACAATACCATCACCCACAGAACATCCACGCACCTGACACAACACACCACTAAATATCACCCCACTTATCACTACACACACCACCCCACACATCACCCACATCACCCCATGGCACGGCAAAGACACCCCAGGTTCTCTGAGGAGGAGCTCAGGGTCATGGGGAGGAAATCGTCCGGTAGAGCCACAGCTATTCGGATCACAGGTGCAGCACACCTCCATAGCTAGGAAGATGGAGCTATGGCGAAGAATAGTGGACAGGGTCAACGCAGTGGGACAGCACCCAAGAAATAGGGATGACATCAGGAAGAGGTGGAATGACCTACGGGGGAAGGTGCGTTCCGTGGTCTCAAGACACCACCTTGCGGTTCAGCGGACTGGCGGCTGACCCCCACCTCCTCCCCCACAACAAACAACATGGGAGGAGCAAGTCTTGGCGATTCTGCCTCCTGAGGGCCTCGCAGGAGTAGATGGAGGAATGGACTCTGGTAAGTCAATTCTTAACTATTACATCCCCCACCCTACTTGCATGCTATCACATACCCCCACCCTCACCCTCACCCCCATCACTCCAACTCCTCACAAATGTCCCAACATCACAAACCACACATCCTAACACCAAGCCCTGCATGCTACAACAAAGCATGGACACCCATCACCAAAGCATGGCCACTGCACATACCCATACACTCCCCTAAACTACCATCACACAAGGTCCCATGCAGGAATGCAAGCACTGGGGTACACGGTCACCCACCGATTGCACACCATAGCACACACAGATGTAATAGACATCCTTTTATACCCCTGCAGGACCCCTACCCAATGTCAGTGGACAGGAGGGTCCACACTTGTCCACACCACCAACAGAAAGGCCCACAGTGATGACAGCAGCTCTGTCCAACTGGATCTAGATGACAAGCCCGGCCCATCGGGGACCTCGGGACAGTCGGTTCCCCTGACACAGTCACAAGCCCATACCTCTGTCCCCAGGATACGACAATCAGTAGTGTGTCCACCACTACAGGGAACCTAGGCTAACCCACCAACCCTACAACAACAGGGACCTGGGGGCAGTGGTAGTGGGCACACGGTTCAGGGGACAGAGGCCCAAGGAAACAGGGGAACTGGGAGGGCTGCTGTGCGACAGGGGGAGGACAGGCCAAGTGAACCCACTCTCCACGAGGCCCTCTCCAACATCATGGGAGCCTACCACCACTCCCAGGAGACGATGGCAACGGTACTGGCCAAGTTTCAGGAGACCCAGCGCCTGCAAGAGGAACAGTATTTGGGCTTTAGGGAGGAACTCAGATCCATCAATTCCACCCTGGGCACCATTGTAGGGGTGCTGAAGGAAGTACTCAACACCAGGAAGGACACTGTGGCACAACAAGGGGCCTCTGACACTAGCTTGGACGATGAACTGCCCACCACCTCTGCCGGCGCTAGTGGACAGGACGCCCTGCCACAGGACCACCACACCAGCACCCCACCCCCTGCAGAGGAAGAACCACCCCACAAACGGTCCCTGAGATCCAGAACAAAGACAGAGAACGATGCCAAGACCCCCGCCAAGAAATGAGAGCACCCTGAATGACGTCCCATTTTGTCACCCTGTCCATCCTCAAACTGCCCCAGCTCCACTTCCTATGGCTATTTGGGCAATGCACCTGTGAGACTAATAGACTGGACTCTGCCATGGACATTCCTCCACCATCACCCCTCACCATTTTACAACCCCCTCCAATATTGAGCACTTAAATAAAAACCCTTGAAGCACAAAACAATCGGTCAAAATGCTCTTTCAAATGTAATGTCAACATACCTATGTCACACAGCTCTAGTCCATGAGGAAACAAAGCAGATGTTACACAGTGGGACCCACATCTGTGAAATCGTAAGGGAAAGTGACAACTCAGTGACCATACACTGGGTGAAAACGACAGACTGTAGAGTGTAGTAGTGTTAAAGTACATGTAGTAGGCAGGTTTGTATTATTACCTGTGTCTCATTGGAAATATTGCAGGATCACCGAGTTCCTGTTGTCGATGTCCTCTTCTTCTGCTTCCTCGTCTTCACTGTCCACAGGCTCCTCAGCTGCAACAACTCCACCATCTGGACCATCCTGCTGCAGAAAAGGCACCTGTCGTCGTAAAGCTAAGTTGTGAAGCATACAGCAGGCCACGATGATCTGGCACACCTTCTTTGGTGAGTAGAATAGGGATCCACCTGTCATATGGAGGCACCTGAACCTGGCCTTCAGGAGGCCGAAGGTCCGCTCTATTATCCGCTGAGTTCGCCCATGGGCCTCATTGTAGCGTTCCTCTGCCCTTGTCCTGGGATTCCTCACTGGGGTCAGTAGTCATGACAGGTTGTGGTAGCCAGAGTCACCTGCAAATGGCGAGGGACAACTGTTAGACATACACTAACCTGTAGGGATATCCCCAGACCCAGACAACCACTCCCACTGACTTGCTTCCAGGTGCTCACCTAATAGCCACACACAGTGCCTCTGGAGTTGACCCATCACATAAGGGATGCTGCTATTCCACAGCATGTAAGAGTCATGCACTGAGCCAGGGAATTTGGCATTCACATGGGAGATGTACTGGCCTGCCAAACACACCATCTGCACATTCATGGAATGATAACTCTTCCGGTTTCTGTACACTTGTTCACTACTGCGGGGGGGTACCAAAGCCACATGTGTCCCATCAATGGCGCCTATGATGTCGAGGATATGTCCCAGGGCATAGAAGTCACCTTTCACTGTAGGCAAATCCTCCACCTGAGGGAAAATGATGCAGCTCCGCATGTGTTTCAGCAGGGCAGACAACACTCTGGACAACACGTTGGAAAACATAGGCTGGGACATCCCTGATGCTCTGGCCACTGTTGTTTGAAATGACCCACTTGCAAGGAAATGGAGTACTGACAGCGCCTGCACTTGAGGGGGGATTCCTGTGGGATGGCGTATAGCTGACATCAGGTCTGGCTCCAACTGGGCACACAGTTCCAGGATTGGAGCACGATCAAGCCTGTAGGTGATGATCACATGTCTTTCCTCCATTGTCGACAGGTCCACCAGCGGTCTGTACACCGGAGGATGCCGCCATCTCCTCACATGTCCCAGCGGACGGTGCCGATGAAGGACAACAGCGAGCACAGAGTCAACCAACTCAGAGGTACTTACCCACAGCTTACACAGAACACGAATCCTAATCCGAAATTTGGCCTGTATGAGTGTTGAGGCAAGGCCTAGGTATGTGTGACGCAGTTAAAAATTAAGCCATTTGGGCCCCTGAAATGGCGGCTGCCTGACCTGTAAAGTGGGACAATGGGATGTGAGGTAACTGCGCTGGCGTTGTACACCATTGCGGTAGGCGGTCGAAGACCGCGGCGTAATTCTGCATTGGTTAACATTGGACCCTACGGGTCCCAGGAGCCAATGAGGATGTACACTGGCGGTGACGGTATGCACCGCCGCAGACGTGACTGCCATTTTCTATCTGTTCAATCACTCGATACCTGATCTTCGACAGGAGAGGACCTACACTGCAAGTGCTGCTGTGACCTCGGTCTGGAAGAGACAATGGCTCGTGCGTCTGGGGAAAGGGCCCCTGCCTTCACATCGGAGGAGTTGGAGAAACTCGTGGATGGGGTCCTCCCCCAGTACACGCTACTCTACGGTCCTCCAGACAAACAGGTACGTACACTGGGAGCATGCTGTATGGGCTATGCCTGTGTGGAGTGGGGTGGATGAAAGATGGAGGGGGAGATTGAGGTGTGCATGAAACGACAGTGAGTGCATGTGCCACATGGGAAGGGTAGGGATGGGGGCCAATGACTGTGACGGTGCAGTTGGTAATAACTTTTCTGTTCCCCCTGTACAATTCCTGTAGGTCAGCGCCCACCAGAAAAAGGATATTTGGCGTGCCATCGCCAAGGACGTCCGGACCCTGGGGGTCTACCACAGATGGAGCACTCACTGCTGTAAGAGATGGGAGGACATTCGCTGCTGGAGCAAGAAGACGGCGGAGGCCCAGATGGGGATGGCCTCCCAACGTGGGAGGGGTGCCCGTTGCACCATGACCCCCCTGATGTTCAGGATCCTGGCGGTGACGTACCCGGAGTTGGATGGGCGCTTGAGGGCATCACAGCAGCCAGAAGGGGGTGAGTACACTCTCATTCTGCTGATTTTGTGCGCAGTGGAGGTGTCTGGGTGGGGGAGGTGGGATGTGGGCTGTGGGTTTCCCTAGGCCAGGGCGAGTGTGCTAGTTAGGTCCCCTTGTTCTGGCAGACCCTGTGGCACCCCACCCCACCTGTGTACAGTGCCAAGTACACCTAGTCAGGCTCCTGTGTCATCCATGTGTGCAGATGTCGGCCATAGCCTTGTAGGCCATGTCCCAGGGATTGAACAGTGGAGCCCAAGTGCGCGGCGTAGTGCAGGGGGCTTCTGTGTCTGTCTTGTCCGCCAACGGTAGCGGTAATGCATGCACTCAACATGTCTTTCTTCTGTCGTCGTCCCCTTTTTGTGGTCTCCCTGTTCTTGTGTGCATTAGCATCATCAGGCGGAGGAGCAGTGGCACCGGAGCAGGAGGGAGCTGCATCCCACATGGCTCTGGAGGGCGAGACAACGGACTCGGAGTTCACCAGTGGGACGGAGGGCGAGGGGAGCTCCACGGCGGGGACAGGAGCTGACACCAGTGACACAGACTCGTCCTCTGATGGGAGCTCCCTTGTGGTGGCGGCAACATCTGTGCCCCCCACATCTACAGGTACAGCCACCACCCCACCTACCAGGACCGCCCTCCCAGCAGCCCCTCAGCCTTTTCCCCATGCCCGCCAGGAGGGTGGGCATCACCTTCGCCCCAGGCACCTCAGGCCTTGCCCCAGTCACCCCTGCTGCCCTCAGTGAGGAGGCCATTGACCTCCTCAGGTCCCTCACTGTTGGGCAGTCTACCATTTTGAATGCCATCCAGGGTGTAGAATGGCACTTGCAACAAACAAATGCATTCCTGGAGGGCATTCATTCTGGTCAGGCGGCCCTTCAGCGAGCTTTTCAGACTTTGGCCTCAGCACTGATGGCAGCTATTGTCCCTGTCTCTAGCCTCCCCCTCCAACTTCCTCCACCCAGACCCAATCCCCTCTACCTCAGCCTATTCCAAGCACACCTTCAGACCAGCATGCACAAATCAAATCAAATCATTAACATTTATAAAGCGCGCTACTCACCCGTGCGGGTCTCAAGGCGCTAGGGGGGAAAGGAGGGGTTATCGCTGCTCGAACAGCCAAGTCTTTAGGAGTCTCCGGAAAGCGGAGTGGTCCTGGGTGGTCCTGAGGCTGGTGGGGAGGGAGTTCCAGGTCTTGGCCGCCAGGAAGGAGAAAGATCTCCCACCCGCCGTGGAGCGGCGGGGGCGAGGGACGGCAGCAAGTGCGAGGCCAGCGGAGCGGAGGGGGCGGGTGGGGACGTAGAAGCTGAGGCGTCTGTTGAGGTATTCCGGTCCCTTGTTGTGGAGGGCTTTGTGTGCGTGGGTGAGAAGACGGAAGGTGATCCTTTTGCTGACTGGGAGCCAATGCAGGTGTCTCAGGTGTGCGGAGATGTGGCTGTTGCGGGGTACGTCGAGGATGAGGCGGGCCGAGGCGTTTTGGATGCGTTGCAGGCGGTTTTGGAGTTTGGCGGTGGTCCCGGCGTAGAGGGTGTTGCCGTAGTCCAGGCGACTCGTGACAAGGGCGTGGGTCACGGTTTTTCTGGTGTCGGCGGGGATCCAGCGGAAGATCTTGCGGAGCATGCGGAGAGTGAGGAAGCAGGCGGAGGACACGGCGTTGACTTGCTTGGTCATGGTGAGAAGAGGGTCCAAGATGAAGCCGAGGTTGCGGGCGTGGTCTGCGGGGGTCGGTGCGGTGCCGAGGGCCGTGGGCCACCAGGAGTCGTCCCAGGCGGACGGGGTGTTGCCGAGGATGAGGACTTCCGTTTTTTCAGAGTTCAGCTTTAGGCGGCTGAGCCTCATCCAATCTGCGACGTCCTTCATACCCTCTTGTAGGTTGGTCTTGGCGCTGGCGGGGTCCTTGGTGAGGAAGAGTACAAGTTGGGTGTCGTCGGCGTAGGAGGTGATGATGATGTCGTGCTTGCGTACGATGTCGGCGAGGGGGCTCATGTAGACATTGAAGAGTGTCGGGCTGAGCGATGAGCCTTGAGGTACGCCGCAGATGATCTTGGTGGGTTCTGAGCGAAACGGAGGGAGGTAAACTCTTTGGGAGCGGTTAGCGAGGAAGGAGGCGATCCAGTCCAGGGCCTGGCCTTGGATCCCGGTGGAGCGTAGGCGGGTGATTAGGGTGCGGTGACAGACGGTGTCAAAGGCAGCCGAGAGGTCGAGGAGAATGAGGGCGACTGTTTCACCGTTGTCCATCAGGGTTCTGATGTCGTCTGTGACTGAGATGAGGGCGGTTTCCGTGCTGTGGTTGGTTCGGAATCCGGTTTGTGAAGGGTCGAGCAGGTTGTTGTCTTCCAGGAAGGTGGTCAGCTGTTTGTTGACGGTCTTTTCTATTACCTTGGCTGGGAAAGGTAGAAGAGAGATGGGGCGGAAGTTTTTCAGGTCGCTTGGGTCAGCCGTAGGTTTCTTTAGTAGGGCGTTGACTTCAGCGTGCTTCCAGCATTCGGGGAAGGTAGCAGAAGAAAAAGAAGAGTTGATGACGGTCTGGAGGTGCGGGGCGATGATGTCGTCGGCTTTGTTAAAGATGAAGTGCGGGCAGGGGTCCGAAGGGGCGCCGGAGTGGATAGAGTTCATGATGGATTTGGTTTCTTCCGTGTTGATGTGGGTCCAGTTGTTGAGGGTGATGTCCGGGGAAGCGGGTTCAGTGGTGTATGGTTGGGTCTGGTGTCCGAAGCTGTCGTGGAGGTCGCTGATCTTGCGATGGAAGAAAGTGGCGAGGGATTCGCACAAATCCTGTGAGGGCGTGACGGCGTTGGCGCTGGCGCTGGGGTTGGAGAACTCTTTGACGATGCTGAAGAGTTCTCTGCTGTTGTGGCTGTTTTTGTCTAGTCTGTCGGTGAAAAAGTTCCTTTTGGCAGTGCGGATCAGGTGGTGGTGTTCGCGTGTAGCGTTCTTGAGGGCGGTCATGTTGTCCGCGGTGTGGTCCTTGCGCCAGGCCTTCTCAAGGGCACGACAAGTTTTCTTTGATTCTTTGAGGGTGTCAGAGAACCAGAGAGGTTTTTTGGTGTTGGTCTGTCGATGCGTGCGTTTGAGGGGAGCAAGGTTGTCAGCGCAGTTGGAGATCCAGTTTGTGAGGTTGAGAGCTGCGTCGTTGGGGTCGGTGGTGAGGGTGGGTTGGTTGGCGGCGAGAGCGGAGAAGAGTTGCTCTTCAGGGATCTTGTTCCACTGTCGACGAGGGGTGGGTTGAGTGCGGAGGTGGGAGGTCTCGCGTCGGAATGTGAAGTGGACGCATCTGTGGTCGGTCCAGTGTAGGGCAGAGGTGTGGCTGAAGAAGACGTGTTTGCTGGCGGAGAAGATAGGGTCGAGCGTGTGTCCGGCGATGTGGGTGGCGGTGTTCACCAGTTGTTTGAGGCCGAGGTTGGCGAGGTTGTCGAGCAGGGTGGTGGTGTTGGGGTCGTTGTTTTGTTCCAGATGGAAGTTGAGGTCGCCTAGGAGGATGTAGTCCGGTGAGGCGAGGGCGTGCGGGGAGATGAAGTCGGCGATGGCGTCGCTGAAAGAGGCGCGATGTCCGGGAGGACGGTAGACGAGGGATCCTCTGAGGGTGGTCCTTGGGTCGGTGCGAATCTGAAAATGCAGGTGTTCAGCGGCGAGGGGGGGTCTTCGGTGGAGGTGGTGACGCTGATGGAGTCTTTGAAGATGATGGCGACACCTCCTCCTACTTGGTTGGTGCGGTCTTTTCTGGAGATCTTGTAGCCTTCGGGGATGGCGGTAGCGATGTCTGGAGCAGAGGAGGCGTTCATCCATGTCTCCGTGATGAAGGCGACGTCCGGGGCTGTGGAGTCCAGGAGGTCCCAAAGTTCAACGGCGTGCTTGTGGACGGAACGAGCGTTGATCAGGATGCACTTGAGGTGGTTGATGGCGCGTGGGCTTGTGGTCGTGGTAGTTGCGTGGTGGAAGATGCGTTTGCAGGAGTTGCAGGCGAAGGGTCCATGGGTGCGTTTGGGGTGAGCTAGGAAGCAGGTTTTGGAGCGCCCTGGGTTGAGGGCGTGGAGGGTGGTGGGGTCGTATCGGATCAGCGGGGCTTGGGGGAGCTGGGGACCAGGGGTCGTGGCGCTGGGCGCGGGCCAGGCGCGGACGGGCGCAGACGGGCTTGCCTCTGGCGCGCCTCCGGCGCGCCAGCGGCCCCCATAAGAGGTAGGAGGGGGGGGAGGGGTCAGCTGGGGGCGAATGGGAGCTGGGGGGCGGGGGCATGCAGGAGGTCGCGGCGGGAAAGCGCGAGGGAGGGGGGGGGGACAGGTAGAGTGAGAGGAGCTGGGGGAGGGGGTTTAGGGTGGAGGAGGGTGAGTGTTAGGAGGTTTGGAGATTAGGGAGAGAGATAGGAGTAGGGTTGTGAAGATAGGGGAGGGGGGGTTGTAGAGGTGGGTGAGGGAGAGAGGTAGAGTGAGAGGATAGGGAGATAGGTAGTAGAGGGGGTGGCGGGAGGGGGGGAGAGATAGAGAAATAGATAGAGAAAATAGATAGAGAAGTCGATAGATAGGGAAATAGATAGATAGACAGATAGGTAGGTAGGAGGAGGTGGAGAGTGGGGGAGTTAGATAGTGAGATAGGGAGCTAGAGAGATAGGAAGATAGGAGGAGTGAGGGAGGTAGATAGCGAACGGGTTTGCTAGGGGTGAGAGAGGGGGAGGCGAGTGAGGGAGGGGGATGAGGAAGGAGCAGGAGGGCAGGCTCGGGGGAAGAAGACGGAGGAGGTAGAAGAGCCGAAGACAGAAGACAGAAGACAGAAGAACAGAAGACAGAAGAACAGAAGACCGGAAGAGCAGAAGACCAGAAGACAGAAGAACAGAAGAACAGAGAAGAACAGAGAAGAACAGAGAAGAACAGAGAAGAACCGAGAAGAACCGAGAAGAAGAACACAGAAGCACCGAGAAGAACAGAGAAGAAGAACACAGAAGACCGGAAGGGAAGAACAGAAGAACAGAAGAGAAGAACAGAAGAACACAGAAGAAGATTGCAGAGGGGGAGCGAGGAGGAAGAGACAGAGAGGAGGAAAAGAAGCAGGAGCAGGAGAGAAGGTGAGTGGCGCGGGGCAGGGCGAGGGGCTGGGAGGAGGGGGGTACTTACAGTTAGGTGGGTCTCAGGAACACAGGAACTCGGGAACTTGGAGGAGCTGCAGCGGCAGGGGGAGCGACACACGTCAACACACAAGGGAAGCTCTGGCAAACATAAGCACCACACATCCCACAGGCACTCACGCAAGCATCACACACATGCAGACACACCAACATTCACTGCCTCCACTGTGTCCCCCTCCTCCTCGTCTCCCTCCTCCCTCCCAGTCTCGTCTACACTCACACCTGCATGCACTACATCTACAGCCACTTCTTCCATCACCGGCACACCCACCACCACACCCCGCTCACGTGCAGTCACCACCCCACTACCATTCACACGTCCCCTGTGTCCTCTCCCAGTGTGTCTGTGACGCCACCTCCCAAGATACACAAACGCAGACACACACCCACCCAGCAGCCATCCACCTCACGACAGCCTCCAGCGCATGCACCTTCACCCAAAGTCACCAAACGAACACCTCCTACAACCACAACCTCTTCCTCCACTCCCAAACCCCCTCCAGCTACCCGTTCCAGTGTTCCCAAGAAACTTTTCCTGTCCAACCTTGACCTCTTTCCCTCACCTCCCCCACCGCGTCCATCTCCTAGGGCCCGACTCTCCAGGTCCCAACCTAGCACCTCAGCCACAACATCTCCGGGACCAGTGGTGCCTGTAGTCACCGGAATCTGAAGTGCACCGGCCACCAGGGCAGCCAGTGTGGCACGGAGCCACAGCACGGACAGTCCCCCACCTGTCAAGCATCAAAAGTTGGCAAGTGCCCGGCGGGAGAGGGGGAAGACTCCAGCCACCAAAGCCGCTCCCAGGGGTACAGGTGGGAGTGTGGAGTCAGCTGCGACACCTTCCAAGGTGGGGAAGGGCCACAAGAAAGTCAGCAAGTCTGGGAAGAGCAGCACGGCGGAGAAGACCGCCATCATCCCCGCTGCCCAGGAGGCCACCGCCATCATCCCCGCTGCCCAGGAGGCCAGCACCAGCCCTGCTGCCCAGGAGGCCACCGCCATCATCCCCGCTGCCCAGGAGGCCACCGCCATCATCCCCGCTGCCCAGGAGGCCACTGCCATCATCCCCACTGCCCAGGAGGCCACCGCCAGCACCAGCCCTCCTGCCCAGGAGGCCACCGCCAGCACCAGCCCTGCTGCCCAGGGGGCCACCGCCAGCACCAGCCCTGCTGCCCAGGACAGGACCGCCAGCACCAGCCCCGCTGGGCCAGACAGGACCGCCAGCACCAGCCCCGCTGAGCCATGAAGGACCGCCAGCACCAGCCCCGCTGGGCCAGACAGGACCGCCAACAGCTGAGTCACTGCAAAGGACCCGTCCGCCACAAGCACCGCTGAACAGGGCACCGCCGCCACAAGCACCACTGAACAGGGCCCGCCGCAACAAGCACTGCTGAACAGGGCACCGCTGCAACAAGCACCGCTGCCAATGACACCGCTGCAGCAAGCACCGCTGGCCCATGAGCACCAAGGGCACTGACGCTACTGAGTCCGTCACGAGCAAGATGAAGCACTCTGGGCACAAAGCCCCTCCAGAACCAGTGGAGTAGCACATCCACTACCTCTGTCCTTGGCAGGATGAAGCACCCTGGGAACCAAGCCCCCTCCAGAACCAGTGGAGTAGCCCATCCACTACCTCTGTCTTTGGCAGGATGAAGCACTCTGGGCACAAAGCCCCCTCCAGAACCAGTGGAGAAAAACATCCACTACCTCTGTCCTTGAAAGGATGAAGCACTGTGGGCACAAAGCCCCCTCCAGAACCAGTGGAGACTGTTATCCACTTGAGAGACTGTGGCTTTGCACTCCCCAGGATGGAACAGTGGGCAACCCATTCTCCCCATTCAAACTCATGTTTCTTTCTTGTCACTTTTATGTACAAAGAGACCAGAATCTGACTTAAGTGAGGGATATGCTATCTCCAAAAAACGAACAATCCAATGAATAGCGGAGTCTCCCCCTTAGTACGGGGAGTGGCAAATTCTAAGATCTTTTGTTTTGCCTGCGGCAACACCTCTCTAAGTCCCTGATTCCAATGAATTCCTAGAAACTTCACATTTTGAGAGGGCCCTGTGCATCTGGATTAATCATTCACCCTTTGCTCTGCAAGAGTTCCACATCCCTGTCCAACTAAGGGGGTCATTACGACCCCGGCGGTCGGTGGTATAGTGGAGGTATTACCGCCAACAGGCTGGCGGTACCTACCTCCACTATTATGACATTGGCGGTTTGGCCAAAGCCAAACCGCCAATGTACCACACCGACTACCACGGCGGTAATGACCACCGGGCTGAAGACTTCAGTCTCCAGCCCGGCGGCCATCACTAGGCCACCCATGGTATTATGACCCCGCCCAACGCCCAGGTTTCAGTGGTTTCAGTACAGCCAATGAAACCATGGAGGTAGGCACTATCGGTGCCAGGGAATTCCTTCCCTGGCACTGATAGGGGTCTCCCTTGCCCCATCCCCCTCCCCAGAACCATTTCCCCACCCTCCCTCTCCCGAACCCCCCGCACATTTACACACATAGACGCATACAGACATTCACCCACGCATTCATACATTCATACACACTCACAGTAACACTCATGAACATACATCCAGGCGCACACGCAATCTTGTGCTACATCATGTACGTACACTCACACCCACTCATGCACACAAGCATTACACACGCATGCATGCATTCATACACAGTCACACACACACACACTCATGCACACAACACCCCCCACCCGCCTCTCCTTTCAGAGAACCCGACTTACCTGCTTTCAGGGGGTCCTCCGGAAGGAGACAGGGCGCGGCGCTGCTGCCAGCAGCAGCGTCCGCCAGTAAAACACACCAGGCCGTATCATGTTCCATGATACGGTATGCGCTGTTGTGCTGGCGTGGCATGGCACATGACTGTAGATGGAATACTGCCAGCCTTTTGGATGTATTCCATCTACGGTCATAACGCCATGGACGGTCGGTAGCCACGGCGACAGTATGTTGGCGGCTGTCGCTGTGGTGGTAGGTGGCATTTGCCACCAAGGTCCTAATGAGGGCCTAAGTCGGCACCTATTCTTCTGTCTCTCCCTGAATCATCACATCATAAATATAATGGGACAACTGCACCCCTGGAATGAGAGATGCTTCATCCAGGTGTTCTGCCACTAGCCGGTGACAGATGGTGGAGCAATGTAAATACCTTGGGGGAGACTTAGCATTCGGATTTGTCTACCATTCCAGGAGAAAGCAAATTGCTCTTGACTCTCAGGGGCCAATGGTATGGAAAATAAAGCATTGGTGATATCAATGGTTGCATACCAGGTCCCTCTATGTTTGTGTATTCTCTTAATCAAAGTGATGGTGTCGAAGACCACAGGAGAAAAGGGAGGGTGAATATTTGTTCAATTTGTGGTAATCAATAGTCATTCTATAGCACCCATCTGGTTTACACACAGGCCACAAAGGATTATTCCACTCAGTGGTGACTGGAGCAACCACACCTGCCTCCATCAACTCATGTTTAGTCTTACTTATTTCCTCATGCCCTCCTGGAATTCCATATTGTTTCAAATGAACCACCTTTGTTGCTAGGGACATCTTCACTGGGGGTATCTTCAGATGGCCCAACCTCACTGCTGCCACTGAAATGGATCTCTTTGATCCAAATTGGCAACAACCATCATCCAAGTATAAAGCCATCCCCTTCAGATTGTCAGTTCCCAGTATATACTCTATCAAAACAGTACATTCTCTTTTTGGTATTCTTCCCATTTTCATTTGAACAGTAGTCTGCACGACAGGGGTCTGTTTTCTACTCAACCATGTGATGATGTAGTGCTGACCTGTAAACTTTTGTTGATTTCCATAAATTAAAGAGGTCTCCGCTCCGGTGTCGACTAATGCCAGGACCCTTTATACATTTTTGTTCTTCCAGTGAATTTCTAAATCAACATAGGTCTGTTATCTTTACGAGCCTATCCCTGTACCGGAGCTTGGCAGATTTCCTAATCTGATTTAAATCTGTCAACCTTTGCCCAAGTCAGGTTTGGATATATGCTCTCATATCTGCGGGGAGATTCCTCTCCTTCCCTGTTCCTAGCAGTTTACCAATCATTGTCCAAATCTTCCTCCTCTTTCTCTCGTGAAGAAACATTTTTCTCCCTCTCTTTTCCTTCTTCCTGCATCTTTGGCTGGCCCTGATTCACTTTTTTATTATCTTGCTTGTTAACTTTCCTACTGCCTTCCTTTCCGTTCAGCCTTTGTGTGGTAACCTTCTCTGTATGTAAGGCATGGTTGTCAAGTCAGGTAACCATACTATGATGTACGTGGGTTCTAAATGAGAATCAGAGAAGAGGATGGGTGGAAGCAGGATGGTTAGGATGTTCATATCCCCTTACTACTTATCTCTGAATAAACTGAGTTATTCACACCAGTCTGTCTGGATCATCTCTCCACAAGTAATGTTACACTGGCAACGAAGAAAAACAACAAAGGAAACGTTGAGAAAAGGAGAATCTTAAAGAAAATCATCCTAGCTTCTCTTTAAACAAGGGAGTACATGAAGAGAACTGCATCTTCAAAATTGTTTTTCTCTTTCCTGCTTTGATTATCGATGATAGTATGTACTTCCAATTTTTCTTAACATTTTGTACTCTTTCCGTTAAAGATATTCGCATCCCATGAGACGTGTGTTTAAAATAACGGCTTACCACCTTGCGATCCATCTTGCGGCTTCTGTCTGTTCTTTTTCTTTGATTGCGTGTGAAGCGCGTGCAGGGGCCCCACGCTCTATCTCTGGAGAGAAGGCACGTGCAGCGCATGCAGAAGAGCTCGCTCACTGAATAGAGCTCAGAGCAGCTGCCTGGACTTGAGCAACCGCCCAGACTTCTGCAGCTACGAAGTTTACACTTTATGTTTGAACGCATTCCGACTGAAGTTTTTTTTTCTTTCCTTCTACAAAATCGTAAAATCGGATGCCAGGCACGTTTTAGGCACATTTTACTATGCGTCCTCACTGGAACCCTAGAAAGAGAACCTGACTGCTCTGCTGATTTCTGCTCATGCATTATTCGGTGACAGGAACACCTTCATTTGCCTGTCTATACATTTGGTGACTGGCATAATTTACATTAGTCTGTTTAGGTTATGTGTAGTGGATATTTATATATATATATGCATATAATACCATAAAAGCATTTGCATTATAGGTTTCAGTATATGGAAAATGTCACTTACCCAGTGTACATATGTTCGTGGCATGCTGTGCTGCAGATTCACATGCTATGCATATGGATTCTGACATCTAGTGTTGGGCTCGGAGTGTTACAAGTTGTTTTTCTTTGAAGAAGTCTTTTAGAGTCACGGGATCGAGTGACTCCTCCTCTTCGGTTCCATTGCGCATGGGCATCGACTCCATTGTTAGACTGTTTTCCAGCAGAGGGTAAAGGAAGGAGTGATAGAGTACATAAGTGAAAAAGGAGATGTCCATGCAAATGTAAATGTCTATACATATGTACAAATATGTTAACTTAACTGACTTCAGGCTTCCGGGGAGGAGGGAGGGTGCATGTGAATCAGCAGCACAACATGCCATGAACAGATGTACACTGGGTAAGTGACATTTTCCATTCGATGGCATGTGTAACTGCAGATACACATGCTATGCATAGACTACAAAGCAGTTTGTCCTCCTAAAAAATAGCGGTGGCTAGCCTGTAGGAGTTGAAGTTGTTTGAAATAATGTTCTTAGAACAGCTTGTCCTACTGTGGCTTGTTGTTATGATAATACTTCTACACAGTAGTGTTTAGTAAATGTATGAGGTGTTGACCATGTAGCTGCTTTACATATTTCAGCCATTGGTATATTTCCTAAAAAAGCCATTGTTGCACCTTTCTTTCGTGTAGAATGTGCCTTGGGAGTGATTAGAAGTTGTCTTTTTGCTTTGATACAGCACCTTACAATCCATCTTGCTAAACCTTGTTTTGATATAGGATTTCCTATATGTGGTTGTGGAAAAGCCACAAAAAGTTGTTTAGTCTTTCTAAATTGTTTAGTTCTGTCTATATAGTACATTAGAGCTGTTTTGAGGTCTAATGTATGTAGAGCTCTTTCTGCCAAATTCTGACTGTGGGAAGAAGACTGGCAGTTCTACTGTTTGATTAATATGAAATGGTGAGACTACTTTTGGTAGAAATTTTGGATTTGTTCTTAGTACAACTTTATGTTTGTGTACTTGGAAGAAAGGTTCCTCAAGAGTAAAAGCTTGGATTTCACTCACTCTCCTTAAAGACGTAATTGCCACTAGGAAGGCAACTTTCATATTAGAAATTGAATTTGGCACGAGTGCATGGGTTCAAAGGGTGGACCCATAAGTCTTGTAAGTACTATATTAGGTTCCAAGATGGAATTGGTGGTGTTCTTGGTGAAATTATGTGTTTTAAGCCTTCCATGAAAGCTTTAATGACAGGAACTCTAAATAGAGAGCTATGTTGAATATTTTGAAAATATGCAGAAATTGCAGTAAGGTGTATTTTTACTGAAGAAAATGCTAAATTTGCTTTTTGTAAATGAAGTAAATAACAAACAATATCTTGTATTGATGCTGTAAGAGGATCTATATTTTAAGATCGACAGTAATAGACAAATATTTTCCATTTATTTGCATAGCACTGTCTAGTAGTGGGTTTTCTTGCTTGTTTAATAACTTCATTCATTCTGATGGGAGTTGTAAACATCCAAATGCTATGACTTCAGGAGACAAATTGCTAGATTGAGAGCAGTGGGGTTTGGATGTCTGATTTGACCTCTGTTTTGTGTTAACAGATCCGGTCTGCATGGGAGTTTGGAGTGAGGTACTACAGATAGATCTAGTAATGTTGTGTACCATGGCTGACGTGCCCATGTTGGTGCTATGAGTATCATGTTGCGTGAAGTTTGACGCAACTTGTTGACTAGAAATGGAAGGAGTGTGAGAGGGGGAAAAGCATAAGCAAATATCCATGACCAATTGATCCATAGAGCATTGCCCTTGGGTAGGGGATGTGGGTGTCTGGATGAGAAACTTTTGTGTTTTCGCTTGTTGTGAATAGATCTATGTTTGGTGTTCTCCACTTCTGAAAGTATTTTTGAAGTACTTGAGGATGAATCTCCCATTCATGAGTTTGTTGGTGATTTCTGCTGAGGATATCTGCCAACTGATTGTCTATCCCTAGGATGTACTGCGCTAATAGATTAATTTGGTTGGGGATTGCCCATTTCCAGATTTTTTGAGCTAGAAGGGACAGTTGGGATGAATGTGTCCCTTCCAGTTTGTCATGTTGTCTGTTTTGATAAGAACATTCTTCTGTGTGACAAGAGGTTGAAAGGCTTTGAGGGGCAGAAACACAGCTAATAATTCCAAGTGGTTTATGTGTAGCTGTTTCTGTTTGACATTCCATTGTCCTTGAATGTTGTGATTGTTTAGGTGACATCCCCAAACAATCATTGATGCATCTGTTGTAATTATGGTCTGAGGCACAGGGTCTTGAAATGACTGCCCTTTGATTAAATTGGTGCAATTCCACCACTAAAGGGACATATATGTTTGGCGGTCTATCAACACTAGATCTTGGAGTTGACCATGTGCCTGTGACCATTGCTGTGCAAGGCACTGTTGTAAGGGCTGCATGTTTAATCTTGCGTGTGGAACAATTGCAATGCAAGACGCCATCATTCCTAGGATTTTCATGACAAATCTCACAGTATATTGTTGATTTGGTTGTATTTGTGGAATTAGATTTTGGAAAGCTTATATCCTTTGTGTATTTAGATACGCCAGAGCTCGTTGAGTATTTAGGATTGCACCCAAATAAGGCTGTACTTGTGCTGGTTGTTTATAGAGAAACCTAGTGTGTGTAGGGTTTCTATTACATAAACATAACGTATATGATTTTGACATTGTGTACGACTGCTTGACTTTATTAGCCAATCGTCTAGATATGGAAAGACATGTATATGTTGTCTTCTTAGGTAGGCTGCTACTACTGCTAAGCACTTTCTGAATACCCTTGGAGCTGTTGTTATTCCAAAGGGTTATACTTTGAACTGGTAGTGTTTTCCTTGAACGACAAACCTGAGGTATTTTCTGTGAGCAGGATTTATGGGTATGTGGAAATATGCATCTTTGAGGTCTAAGGGTGTCATAAAATCTTGTTTTTGTAGAAGTGGGATAACACCCTGTAGAGTTACCATGTGAAAATGTTCTGATAGGATGCAAAGATTGAGGGACCTGAGGTCTAATATTGGCCTGAGGGTGCCATCTTTTTTGGGAATTAGAAAGTATAGTGAATAAACTCCTGTTCCTAGCTGAGACTGTGTTTGTGTAATCGAGATTGGACCTCTTTTTGGAGGAGTGTTTGTCAATTCTAGGCAATAACCATTGCGGATAATTGATAACACCCAGTTGTCTGTGGTGATATTTTGCCAATGTGTGTGGAACTGTTGTAGTCTTCCCCCCACAGGAGAGTTGTGGAGTGGAAGGGAGTGAAGGAAGTCAGTGTTATGGCTGTGTTGTGGATTATTTAGAGGTTTGGAATTTACCTCTATGTCTAGATTATTGTCCTCTATATCTGCCTCTAAAACCACTTAGTTGGTACTGGGTTTGGTAAGTTGGTTTTGTTTGGGAGGTTGATGCCTCTGACAGTTGTGGTCTGAAACCTCCTCGAAACTGAGTTTTACGAAATGACCCTCTATATGGTGTAGAATAGAGTGCACCCATTGCCTTTGCTGTGTCTGAGTTTTCTCTGAGTTTTTCTATTGCTGTGTCTACTTCTGGCCCAAAATGATGTTTTTTATCAAAGGTCCTCGAAACTGAGTTTTACGAAATGACCCCCTATATGGTGTAGAATACAGTGCACCCATTGCCTTGGCTGTGTCTGAGTCTTTTCGTAGTTTTTCTATTGCCGTGTCTACTTCTGGCCCAAAAATATGTTTTTTATCAAAGGGCATGTTTAACACAGCCTGTTATATTTCTGGTTTGAAACCAGAGGATCTCAGCCATGCATGTCTACGAATAGTGACTGCTGTGCTTACACTCCTTGCAGCGGTATCTGCTGCATCAAGGGCAGATCTTATTTGGTTCTTAGTGATAGCTTGCCCTTCTTCTACCACCTGTTGAGCCCTTTTTTGGGGCTCTTTGGGGAGATGCTGTATTATATCCTGCCTCTCGTCCCAATGGGCTCTATCGTATCGAGCTAATAGTGCCTGGGAATTTGCTATTCTCCATTGGTTTGCTGCTTGGGATGCAACCCTCTTTCCCGCAGCATCACATTTTCTGCTTTCCTTATCAGAAGGGGGTGCATCTCCTGAGGACTGACTATTTGCTCTTTTCCTGGCAGCACTAACCACTACTGAATCAGGTGGCACCTGATGGGTGATGTAATCAGGATCAGAAGGTGCAGATTTGTACTTTTTCTCTATTCTAGGTGTTATAATTCTTGCTTTCACAGGCTCATTAAAATTTTGGTCATCATGCTTTACCATGCCTGGTAGCATTGGGAGGCATTGGAACTTAGAATGAGTTGAGGATAATGTATTGAATACAAAAGCTTCCTATAGTGGGTCTGTGTGCATTGTAACCCCATGATAGGCTGCAGCCTAGCTATCACCTGATTATATACTGTTGTATCTTCAGGTGGAGATGGTTTAGAGGGGTAGCTGTCTGGGTCGTTGCTTGGGATGGGATCAGGGTCGTAAAGATTCCATCGACCAACAGTGTCTGGTTGTGAGTCAAAAGAATGCGTTGGAAAATGCATAGGTGTAGGACTTCTCTGAGGAGAGGTAGGTCAGTGTGGAGAATTAGGAGGAGAAGACTGAGGAGGTGCTGACTTCTCTTTCTGCTTTGGCACTTTAGCGGGGGGCTGTGCAGTGTCCAATTTCTCCTGATTCCAGCTTTCTCTTTGTTTTTAAAGGAGGTGCTGTGATGATTCTCCCTGTTTCTTTATGGATGTGTATCCTGGACTGTTTTTCATTAATAATTTGAAGGATTGGTTCAATCTCTGACTCCACCTCAGAGGTTTTATGGCTTTCTCTTAGTCTTTTTGAAAGTCCATGTTCCTCTGTATATCCTGTCTTTTTTGGCTCCAAAATGTGATGTTTTTTCGTGATCGAATATGATGAGGAAGGTCTCGGCTCTGAAACAGTTTTTCCTATTTTCGACTCCGAAAATTGCTGTCTACTGGAATCTGAAATGGAGCTTTTTGTCGACTCCAAAGTCTTCGGAGGGGTGGCCTTTTTTGGTGCTGAACTCGAGGGTCGGTCACCAACAGTCTTTTTTCGGGCTGAGCCACGGCCTTCCGGCAGTGGCGTACCCAAGGCCTTCTGTTTTTTCTTATGTGGAGGTGCAGGGGCACATGCTGGGCGGCTGTAATGGCTCTGTCTTCTTCGGATTTTATTATCATCTTCCGGATGTGCCAGATAGTGAAGCAATTATTCTTAATGAATATGCAACATGTATAAGAAAATTAGACTTACACTATTTGCCAAGAGTGAGCACCATTCTGGAGAGATACTATTTTGGGAAAAGAGTACAAAATGAAGATGAATCTAGAGAGAACTATGTTACTGATCTACGATGTTTTCATCTTCTTGTAAGTTTGACAACCTTCTAGAAGAAAGAATAAGGGGTCAATTTATGTTAGGGTGCAATATTGAGAAAGTTCGCATTGAACTTTGGTTATGAGATGAACCAACTTTAGAAGTTTTAAATATGGCCAGTAAATTTGAACATTCTTTAAAATGTGTTGAGGTACTCGGAAACCGATAAGAAGAAGAAAGAAATCAACCAAAACGTTCAAATGGTCAAGCAAGAAAGGAGAGGAGTGGATCAAAAGGTTTCAACTAAGACAGAAAGAAAAAAGGGATAAGACAAAAGTGTTTCAGATGTGATAGAGAAGGACGTTTTGCCAATGAAAAGAGTTGTCCAGCATTAAAGGGGTTCTGTTCATATTGCAAAAAGAAATGTCTTTTTTTCACAGCCTACAGATTAAGGAAAATCAAGCAGTCTGTGAATGTGATGGATTTAAGTGATGATGAAAGGGAAGAAAATGCTGGGTTGGAATGTGGTCAAATAATTCTAAAAGTTGGAACTGGTAGAGAAGTAGGTCCTTTAGATTTTATTGAGGTAGAAGGAAAGAAAACTAAAGTTGTTTTTGACTCTGGTGCAAAAATTACTATAGTGGCAAACAAATTTTATGAAGATGAACTAAAAGGGAAAGTAAGACTGTTTAAACCTGACATCAGACTTTGTGCATATGGTGGTGAACCTATTGAACTACATGGATATTTGTATAGGTCTAATTGAGTGTGAAGAGTGCTATGCTACTGGGAAAGTATGTGTATATAAGAATGGGACAGCATTATAGGCTGGTTACATCAAAAAGATCTGGGCGTGATGTTAGACAGCAATAGTTCTCCACCATAATTTTGAAGAAAAATGCTGACGTCAATATTGTTAATGAAAAAGATGTGGATATAATTCTTCAGAATAAGTTAAAAAAGGAATTTCCAAGTGTGTTTAGTAGTGAGATAGGTTGTATGAGAGATTATGAGCATAAGATACGGATGTCGCCTGATGCGCAACCTTCTTGCAGTAAAGTACGTAATGTTCCGATAGCAGTAAAACAAGAAATGTGGACTGAATTGGAAAGACTCAAAGCACAAAGAGTCATTTAAGAGGTGGAAGTTACAAAATGGTTGGCTCCTGTGGTAGTGGCCAGGAAGTTTAATGGCAGTGTGAGACTATGAGTGGATCTTAGGAAACTCAATAAAGGAGTTGTCGTTGAGAGGTGTCCTTTACCAAACATTTCAGAGCTGTTAGTGATGCTAGGAGGAGCAAACATTTTCTCCACTATTGACCTTGCTTCTGTGTATCACCAGATAGGGTTAGGAGAGTCATCTAGAGATCTTACAGCTTTTATTACACCATTTGGAATGTTCAGATATACCAGGTTACCTTTTGGTTTAGTGTCGGTGGCATCAGTTTTCCAGCACACGATGGAGATATTATTGAGTGGAATAGAGGGTGTATGTGTGTACCAAGACGACACATTTGTTTATGGAAAGGATGAAGTTGAACATGCAGATAGAGTAGGAAAAGTTCTCAGTAAATTGGAGGAATGTAATCTCACCGTCAAAATATAGAAATGCAGGTTTGGCAGTAAAACCATTGATTATCTAGGTCACACATTAACAGGTGATGGTTTGATGCCCAAAGCGGAATTGGTAGGCACTATTCAAAATATGGTTTCTTCCATGAACAAAGAGGAGCTCATGAGATTTCTGGGAATGACCGAGTATTACAATAATCTTTATTAAGAATTTAAAGATGAGACATTTATTGAGTAAAGGTGTTGAGTTTGTTTGGGATAAAGAGTTTGAAAGAGAATTTAAAGATGTAAAGGCTAAGCTGTCACTTGCCCCTAATCTTGAGGATTTTGACCCTATGAAGTGCTCAATCCTAACTACGGATGTTAGTCTCAAAGGACTAGGAGCAGTACTTCAACAGGGAGGTTGTAAACCTGAGAACACCATCATGTTTATTTCAATGCGTTTGAGGGGGGCAGAGATGCGTTACTCTGTCAATAGAAAGGGAAGCCTTGGCAGTACATTGATCCATCAAGAAGCTCAATAACTTTTTATGAGGACAGATCATAAACGTTTATGTGAAGTTTTTAGGTATAAAGGGATTTATGTAGTTTACAGTACAATCACAAGATGGGTTGTTGGTTTGCAAGACTATAATTGTGAGGTAAAATATATTCCTGGAGTTGAAAATGTTTCAGCAGATATTCTATCCAGGTTGGTGCCGACCGTGAACAGTTGTTCCAAGAAAGAGTATAAGGACTCTGATGAGAATGAATGCATGTGAGAAATTAATCGTGAAAGTATTTCTGAGCAAAGGTGGTTGGATGAAGTTAAGGCAAAAAGAGTCCTGAGCACAGTCATAAACATGTTGCAGTCAGGCTGGAAAAATAAAGACCATGGTGGTTTAGAGTGTAGAGACTTTTGGTTGGTTAAGGATCAATTAGCAACAGAGAAAGGTTTGTTGTTCAAAGGTGCTAGGATGGTTCCTCCAACTAAACTAAGAGGAGAATTATTAAAACAGGCGCACAAATGTCACTTGGGAATTTCTAAAACTAAGGAAAGGTTGCGCTCATCGTATTGGTGGCCTGGAATGGATACCCAGACAGAGAGATTGATAGGAGAGTGCATACAATGTTCATTGAGTGACAAGACATTGAAACCTAGAGTGCAACCCATGGTGCTTTGGAGTCGTCCCACTGGTCCGTGGCAGGATATTGCTCTAGACATTTTAGGACTATTTATAGTAACAGTTCTCAGGACTATGTTATTGTAGTGATGGACATCTATTCCAGGTGGCCAGAAGTACATTTTACCAGCGGCATTAAAACTAAAGTGGTCATTACATTCCCAAAGGAATTGTTTTCAAAAGAAGGGTTCCCTGAAACATTATTAACGGATAATGGCGTACAAGTTGTATCGAAAGAGATGGAGAGATTTTTGGATGGGTGTGGTATTAAACATAAAAAGTGTGCCCTTTATCATCCTGAAACTAATGGGATGGTGGAGAGGTTTAATCAAGTATTAAAAGAAACTATCTCTTGAGCCAAAAGTAACCATTTGTCTTGGAAGGAAGAAGTGTTATGTAGGGTAAGTGAGTATAGGTTCACACCTCATTCAGTAACATGAGAAACTCCATTTGCCCTGTTCAGGTGTAGACAACTTAATACAATGTTGGAACCCTCTTGGGTGAACAGGGTTTTAAGCAATAGAGGAAAGAGAACAGTTTCAGAGGGTTCGTACCTTAAAGAGGAGGAAATCAGGAGAGGCAGTAAAAAACATTTTGACAGAAGAAAGGCAGTCAAGAAGACTGAAGTCAATGTAGGCGACTGGGTCAAAATAAGGCAACAGGGTCTGAGAGGTGAGAGTATCAAGTGGTCGAAGTCTATGAGGGTGATAAAAGTTTACACCAATGCAATAAAACCTGAAGATCATCAGATCTGGAACCTAAATAGAGTGGTGGCTTGTAAAGGTTTGTTTAATCACAGTGACAGAGAACTAATGTTCAAACAAGATGGTGACATTGCGAAAAAAACAGGCAGCCATTAAAAGGAGTTCTAATAGGAGTATCAAAACACCATTCTAATTAAGAGACTTCATGATGAAATAAGTGTTTTATTGGTTTTTTGTACATTGCTTGTTTAAAGTTTTGGTTATGTGCAATTATAGTCATTTTTATACATTGTTGTGTAAGATGTGGGGGAGGTGTGTGGTAACCTTCTCTGTATGTAAGGCATGGTTGTCAAGTCAGGTAACCATGCTATGATATATGTGGGGTTTAAAAGAGGATCAGAGAAGAGGATGGGTGGAAGCAGGATGGTTAGGATGTTTATCTCCCTTCACTACTTAATGCTTATCTCTGAATAAATAGAGTTTATTCACACTAGTTTGTCCGGACCTTCTCTGCACAAGTAATGTTGCACCTCTCTTATGGTATATCTCCCAAAAGCTTTTAGTATCTATCCCATGAATCTGGTCCTTGTTGACACCATCCTTCAGTAATGCCATAAACATGCTCTCCTAGATACTCTGTTATTAACTGTGCGACCCTCAGACCTCAAGGCTCTCTTAGATTTTGTCCAGTCTCCAAGCTCTCCTAACTTGGGTACTGCCTCCAGCACATCTTTAAATTCCTGTCTGATTAATTAGGAGAGTCATTATTACCTGCTTGTAAGCTGGAGGAGCAAGGCGAATAATTTTATTTTGCACTGACTGAGAGAGGTCCATCTAACAGACGGTGGGCATTACTCAGGAAAATAGCAGTTTTCATTCCCTCCTATTTCATTCTCTGCATTGCATCTCTTAAAGTGTACCAGGGCTTGTCATTTTGTGCCAATCTGATTCTGTAGGTTATTTATGGTTACACCCCATGACTGCTAGCTACAGTAGGGTGATCTGTTGGTTACCCTGAAAACCCCTGTATTATGGGGTCAGTGCTAAGAGTACAAACCTTAGGAAAATCTCCTATATCTAACATTATGCCAGAGGCTCCTGTGTCAAATAATTGCATCATCCATGTAAGTAATGTTTCCCGAGATCTCTGCTTGAATCTGCCTATGATGTCATTCCTGCTGGGTGTAATCTTCGAGGAGTGCATCTCAATCCCTCCTTGGTTTTGTGGAGTGCCCTGTATTTTCCATCTAAATATTGGCTGTGCATGAACCACTTTCTGTTCGTCTGGCTCAAGCTGGCCCTCACCTTTTTAACTGACTCATTACTGGAATCTGAAAAATAGGTTGAGTCCCAGATATGTCTGTCCCAGATTTTTGGATCTCAATCTAACCCTGCTTTAGCAATAGCTAAGTGAACTTTTGATTGGCTTTACCCCTCTGTTTCTGATACTTGTATGGGGTCACTCGGACAGCTGCCTTCTCGGCGACAGATTGATAAGTATCTGCTTTATCCTGCAATAACTTATTCTGACAAGACAGCACAGTTACATTATTTTTAGCTTCAACTAGCTGCCTCTCTAACTGCTGGTTTTCTTCTTCCAGCCGCATATATTTTTCATGCATTTTTCTAAAAGCAGATAACAGGATCCAGCCCTGTCTGCCTAAAGTAGATAAATCACATCCCTGTTCCAGAGGTACTTTCTGTAAATAGAGTAAAACAGTTTTTGGCTCACCATCGCTAAGACATCTGTCCCAGCTTTCGCATACCTGCTCCACAAGACCATTAATTCACAAGAAAATTATAGGGTGCTTTTGCCCACCCTAGTATCTCATATGGAACCTAGAACCACCTTAGATTTTTTGCCATATATTTTTCACTTTTAAATCTTTCACCAAGTATCCTGCAAACAACTACGTCAAATTGTTCTGCTTTGCTTCAAACTAAGAGGGAATTAGGCTAAAGAATGCAAAGAATGCAGCACTCTTAGTCTGAGTAATGACTTTATTAAGGCACTTCCTAGAGTTCAGATATGATTATACAAACATATTAACGTGAACGTTTAATTTGAATGCAGCAAAACACGTCCAGCTAATAAAATAGTCAAAGAAAATGGAATATATCAACAATGAATATGTATGCGGTGAATAAGTATATATTTATGCAGGAACACAGTAAAGCTAGATAATTAAGAATTAAAAATGCATCACCATGGGGATCGAATCCAACATCATCCTTGTCTTTTCCCATTGTCAAGCTGTGGAACCCGGAACAGCTGAGACAGGAGGAATTTCCCCAGTAGGACTCTGATTTTCCTGAGCAATGCACCCACTCTCAGGAATGAGTTCTTTGTGCTTCAGTGCCAAACGTCCCCATCTTATATACTTTAAGGAAAACTTAAGAGGAAGGTTCTAGTAACCCCCCTCCCTTCAAGTAAGTTGTGAAATTCAAGCACTGTCTGTAATGGGTCAGTGTTGAAAAACATGCAAAGAGATTGGCCAGATCCCAAGGTGTATTTCCAAGACCAAGTCGTACCCTTCTCTGCTATAAACATTCTCATCCTGGTACATTACAAATTACAAATACAAAAGGTGAAGGGGAGAATGCTTTGAATTTGTCTAACCACTGGCAATTGCTCGGAGTAACATTCCAACCCATTATTCTTTTGCCCACCTTGCCACCTCAGATTGGACCCAGCCATGTGCAAATCAGTTTGTACTCTGCTCCAATAAGAACAATCTAGACCAAACCGCCAGGCCAGGTCATCCCTGATTGGCATGAGCATCCTAAGACTAGTTTCTCCCTGACTGGGGCTCTTAAGTTGGGTATAGCTCGGTGCCAGTGGCACAATGAGCAAAGGATTCCTGTCTGGGCAAAACCTTGCCTTATAGGGCAGTACATCAAAAATGCAATTGGAGATGGGAGGAATTCTTGCAATTTGTGTGACCACTGGCAATGGCCCAGGGCAGCATTCCAAATCATTGTTCTTTTGCCCAACTTGCCACCTCAGTTTCCAGCCAGCCATATGCAGATCAGTATTTATTCCTCTCCACTATAAAGAGTCTAGCCTGAACTGCCAGGCCAAGTCCTCCCTGAACCGGAATACAAGCAACCCAAGCCTGGTTTTGTCCTGATTGGGGCCCTTCAGTCAAGCATAGCTTGGTTCCATTGACACAGTGAGAATGGGAGCCATGTCTGGGCAAAACTTTGCAGCATAGCATGGCACACACAAACAAGGTGATGGGAGGATTGCTTGCAATATATCTAACCAATGGCAATTGTTTGGGTAGCCTTCCAACCCATCATTCTTTTGCCCACCATGCCATTTTAGGTTAGACCCAGCCATATGAAAATCAGTCTTGACCCTGCTCCAGTAAGAATAGTCAAGCTCAAACTGCTAGTGAGGTCCTCCCTGGAACAGGCCACAAGTAACCCAAGACTTACCCACCTTGCCACCTCAGTTTGGACACAGCCATGCGCAAATCAGTCTTGACTCTGCTCCAATAAGAACAGTGTAGCCCTAACTGCCAGGCCAAGTTCTCCATTAAAAGGAACAAAAGCAACCCAATACTGATTTTATCCTGACTGGGCTCTTTAGTTGTGTGTAGTTTGGTTACAGTGGCACAGTGAGCAGGGGACCCACGTCTGGGCAAAACCTTGCTACATAGGGCTGTACATCAAACACACAGTGGAAGTTAGAGGAATGCTTGCAATTTGTCTGATCAACTGGCAATTACTGAGGTAGCATTCCAACACATCGTTCTTTTGCCCACCTTGCCACCTCAGTTTGGACACAACTATCAGAAAATCTGCCTTAACCCTGCTCCAAAAGGAACAGTCTAACCCGAACTGCCAGTCCAGGTCCTCCCTGAAATGGAAAACAAGTAAACCATAACTCATCTTACTCTGATTGGGGCTCTTCATTTGGGTGTAGCTTGGTTCCAATGGCACAATGGGCATGGAACTCATGTCTGGGCAAAACCTTGCCACATAGTGCAGTACATCAAATGCACAATAGGAGACAGGTGGAATGCTTGCAATTTGTTTAATAACTGGCATTTGCTTGGGGTAGTATTCCAACCCAATTTCTCTTTTGCCTACCATGCCACCTCAAGTTAGTGCTAGCCATATGCAAATCAGTCTTAGTCCTGCTCCAGTAGGAATAATCAAGCTCAACCTGCCAGGAGAGGTCCTCCCTAACTCAAGACACAAGCAACCCAAGACTGGATTTGTCAGGATCTTCAGTTAGATATAGGTGGTCATTATGAACACAACAGTAACAACCGCCGTGTTCATGCTGGCGGTCAAAACACTGACCGCCAGCGACCCCGGATCCACGCCAGCCAAATAAAGAACTTTTCTGTGGGCCGGCAGGCGGAAACATTGTTTCCGCCCGCCGGCCCACAGAAAGTCCTGGCCGGGACACTGACCATCAATGCCTCTGTGCTGCGGGTGTAGCTGCACCCGTCGAGCAGATCACCTGCGCAATGGGACACTGCACCGGGGCCCCTGCACTACCCATGCAAAGTGCATGGGCAGTGCAGGGGCCCACAGAGGTGCCCCGGGGCACCCCTTCTTCCAGCCTTTCCCTGGCAGGATAACCCGCCACAGAAAGGCTGGTGGATCAGGAAACATTATCCGAAGGGTAGCGCAGCTACCCTGTTGGATGGTGTTTCCACTCACCACCAGGCTGCCTGACGGCGGAAGCCTGGCGGTGAGTGAGGGCTGCCGATGGCGGCCCTCACTATGTTCATAATGCGGCGAGTTGGCCCGCTATGCCGGCTGGTGGTTTCAGCCAACAATGCCGGCATGGCGGGCCAAACTGCTGTGTTCGTAATGACCACCATAGTTTGGTTTAAGTGGCAGAGTGAGCATGGGACCCATGTTTGGGCATACTGTTGGCACTTAGGGCGGTACATTAAACACACAAAAGGTGATGAGAGGAATGCTTGTGATTTGTCTAACCACTGGCCATCGCTCAGGGTACCATTCTAATCCATTGTTCCATTAGCTACAGAAACAAACTGACAGATATTAGAAGATGAGGCTAGGACACTGTAGTGGGAAACAACATATGTTGAACAAGATGTGTAACAACGTGAGTAAACTACTCCCCTGGTTGGCTTGCAGGGATGAAGGCCAAAGATTGGTTCAAAGCCCCCACTGGTGAAATGATTGATTATGCACCCAATATTGCATATGCCTTTGTTATATATTTGGAACAACTATACCACCCAGGGAAAGGGAGCACAATTGCAAAAAGCTGGGAATTTGTAAAAGGCATCTCAACCCTTAGTCTAAACTAAGAAGATAGAGAAGGGATAGACTGTAAGCTGGAGGGAATAGAAGTGGAAGAGACCATAACACAACTTAAACCGGGAAAGACACCATTGCTCATTAACTTTCTCCTGAATGTTTTAAAAAATTGAGTGGGAAACATAGTGCACACCTTCTTCAAATATTTTTGGATGCCCGGAGGGAAGGATGCCTTCCACGTGATTTTAGAATAGCAAATATTGTCCTTATACATACAGTGGGTAAGACAGTAGAAGACTGTGCCCCTTTCCGACCTATTTCACTGCTTAACATAACGGCCAAATTACTGGCAAAGAACTTGATCAACTGATTAGTACGGGTCATCAAAAAATTGATCGCTGTGGATCAGTCCAGCTTTATGTCACACAGATCCACTTGACTTAATCTTAGACGCCTCTGTGGGGTTCTGACTAGGAGAGAGTTGATACAAGAACCTGAAGTTCCATGCTGAGAAAATATTTAACTCCCTAGAATGTCATATCTGATGGCTGCGTTGCAGAAAATGGGCTTCAGCCTGGAATTTCAAGGTTTGATTAAACTACTATATGCTAGCCTGATCGCACGAGTAAGGGTGAATGTCACGCTATCACAAGAGTTTCTAATAGGCCGCAGCACAAGACAGGAATGCCTACTGTCTCCTCTGTATTCATGCTCATGAGGGGACACCCTTAATCATGGTATTCTATGGTATTTGGTGTGGGAGGATATAATTTCCCTTTAGGTGGGTTATATCCTTTTCTATTTCGCGTTTTATGCCCAGGCCTCGTGAAAGCCTATGGATAATTGCATGACATTTAGCCTTAAATATTCATTGGCAAAAAGGAATAGTCAGTTTCTGGTCCTGTCCAAACTGTGGATGCACAAATACTTAGTGGTTTTCATTACCTGGGACCCTAAAAATGTATGCGCTATATCGTGGGGTGGATCTTTACCAATTACAAGGTGGCTGTGCTCTTTTGGAAAAGCTACTGCTATGAATGTTGGGAAAGCAGCTCTATATTAGGTGATTGTACTGCCAAAAGTCTTGCAAAGGGTTCAAAATATACCATACAAAGTTCCTTTTTTTCTATTCTGTTACTGCAGTTTCAAGGTCGCTACTTTGGGATGAAGGGCATACAAAAAATGTACTGTCTGCCTCATGAGAGGACCATTTGATGGGGGGATAAATTTGTTGGATATAGACTTGTACTACTGAGCAGCGCAATTGCTAGACGTAAAAAGAAATGGGTATATGCAGGCCAACAAGACCCGTCTCTGTTGTCTAACAGAACAACAAT
This sequence comes from Pleurodeles waltl, assembly GCF_031143425.1. Taxonomy (NCBI): domain Eukaryota; kingdom Metazoa; phylum Chordata; class Amphibia; order Caudata; family Salamandridae; genus Pleurodeles; species Pleurodeles waltl. The sequence continues at coordinate 1,666,106,665 of NC_090440.1, forward strand.
GTCTGCACATGGTTCACAAAAAGAACTATATGGCTCGGGAGCCACAAATGTCACTCAAACCCTGAAAGTGACAGTCATTAAGATTTGGAAAAGGGTGATTGGATTAATGGAATGGGAGGATACCGTTACTCAGGAAACATCGCTGTGGGACTCCAAAGTTTTGGCTCAACTGATGATACTTGAGGGTTTTCATACATGGGACCTCCGGGGGATATCCAAAGTAGGCAACATCTGGGGTTCAAGACATGGTGACGTTCAACGAACTTGAGCATCAATATCAATTAGCAGTTACCAAATATTATAAATATCTGCAGATCCGTCATGCTGTAGTCAAATAAACGCCCTCTTGCATGATATTCCAGATGAATCACCACTGGAATACTGGTTGTTGGCTCCTACTCTATATAAACATGAAGTATCACAGATTTACAGACCACTGTTCAGTAATTGCCAGTCGCCCCTTCACAGACTTTAAAGTGTATGGGAACAAGAACCTGGGAATCCTGGAAGACACTGACAGGGGAGGCCTGTAAATTGCAAGATTACAATACAATCTGGCTTTCAGCTGATAAACTTAAAAATATTGCACAGAGTCTACTACATCCACACAAGATGTTTTTTAATATGGGGAGGATAGAAACAGACAGATGTCAAAGAGGGTGTAATCAAAGAGGCACGCTGCTACATACATTGTGGGAATGACTGCGACTACAACACTTGTGGTCAGGGTACACTGGTTAATTGTGAGAGCCATCAGTACAGACTAGGAACTAAACAAACAAGTTGTGTGCTTGGGGATTTGGGGAGATCAACGAAAGCTGAGGTATACCCTGTTATTATGTAATTCCACATTCATTGTGGCCAAAAGAATGTGATCAGACTAAGAGGGCGTGATTAAATACCCTGGGTGTCACAGTGGATCCAAAATAAGGACTGGTGCATGCCGGCTAAGAAAGCTGTGTACAGAGGATGAGGCTGCCCAGGGAAATTTGAAAATGTCTCAGATTCATGGCGAGAAGCTGAAGGACACAACTAAGCAAATAACCTCACAGCCCATTCTGGTTGGGGAAGTCAGAATGGAGAGATGACTACCCACTCTAGATAAATTCCAAGCAAAGGTCAAGAAAGTGTATGGTTGACCAGTTGGCATGGACCTAAACAGCACTAGGGAGGCTGCAATTATACTAAGGAGACTGGATAACTCTGTATGATCAACACCTTGACCTCAAAAGTGCCATAATGCTGTCTCTATATGATATCAATGATATCAATGATATGCATATGCCAGCATGTTTATTTGAAAAAATAAAATTTTTATTTAAAAAAATGAAAACATTCTGGATTAAAAAAAAAACTATTAAAAAATATTGTACAAATATTTAAAATGTTTAAAAAGGAATTACAATTATTGTGGTCTGTTGAACCCAGCAGGGCACCATCCCTGAAATGGACACCAATCTACGTGAGTCACAATTTGTAAACTACCTCTTGAATACTGATGTGGTAGGTTGTACTACGACCCACTGCATTTTGGAATTTTGTGAACTGACCTATTAGGTAATAGGTTGGTTTGCAAAATTCTTCACTGGTTGCAAAAATACTAGTCACAATTTGCAACCAGTATTTTGTGACCAGTGTTTTAATGAGTCCACAGTGTCTTTATGTAACATCAACACAAGGAAGATTTTGGTGTTTCATCTCGTGGGCAAAAAACACAGCAACTTGTGGAATTGACGTTTCTTATTCAGGCAAATATGGAAAATGGAACATTACAGACACAGGGCCCGATTATTAGTTTGGCGGACAGGAATACTTGTCTGCCAAAATCACGACGGGGTGGTTGCCACCATGCTGGCTACTTACCCGGCAGCCCTATTAGGATTTTGCCCTTGGGCTGACCGGCAGACACCAAGGTTTCTGGCGGTCAGCCCAGCAGGAAAGTGGCTGCAGCACTGTAGCCAGCTCATAATCGAGAAGGCGGCAATGCTGCGTCCGCAGAGGGCACAAGCACCCTCGTAATGCACGCTGTCTGCTAGGCAGGGGAACCCCTGCATTTCCCATGCCACTAGCATGGACAGTGCATGAACCCCCTGTGGACCCATGCACCTGTTCTCCGCCAGCCTTTTCATGGCTGAAACCACCATGAAAAAGCTGGTGGAGAACCAGGTTGTGATCAGCGGGCGGTGCTGAGTTCAGCGCCGCCTGGGCTGATTCCATCCTTCACCACTGTCAGTCCGTCAGGATCTCCAATCCCAGGGGGTAATGGAGGTAGGTTGGCAGGGCTGCCCACCAATCTCGTAATGTGGAGGTTGGACTGCCACAACCAACAGCCACCACGAGTGTGGCAGTCTGAGGACCGCCACACTTGTAATTAGGCCCAAAGTCGCTTTTAAATAGTTCTGCATCTAAAAATAGTTTCAATTATAATCGCAAACCTGAGAAATACGTTATGCAATTCCAACGTAATCATTTTTAAATTAAAAGTCAATTTTACTGGTTCTTGGTACACATCATTAAGAAATAGCTTATTATTAAAATTAAGAAATATTTCTGCTTCTGTCAAACACTTAAACATTCAACGAAACCACACAGCTTTATACTTTGATTGGACCTTGTGAGTTTCAATAACTTCTAAAATGTAAAATGTATATATTTGTTTTTAACACAACAACACAATAGTTTGCTTTTAATTATTTATGGCAAATATTTTCTTCAGTATTTCGAAGTTGAACAAGCTACATACCCAGCCGCCTATTTAAGTATGCAATTAAAGAACTGCTGTGTTAAATATGTGTGACAGTTACAGTAAACTGAGATGTGATTCGTTTTCAATGAAAATAAAAAAAATATAAACATGTCTTATGTTGCCAATCTAGGAGCTGACAAAAAATGTTATAATGCCAGAACATTCAGTAAGTGAGGGTCATTGTGGTTATGTATAGCCGCACAGAGAGTCTCTCTAGAATGAAGATCAGAACAGCAAACATCACCAGTTCATAATTCAAAAAATATACTGTATTCTACACAAAACACAAGAAAACTGTTTTGCTTTAGGCAGCACATATGTCTTATTTGCATCTCTGAGTAATGCCATTGTTGAGTTGCCTGGTCAATACCTTCTGTTCTATAGAACAAAAACTTGAGAAAAAGCTCATTTTCATAGAGTTCTTCGTTCAAACGTTTAAGGCCTCATGTACAAATAGTTTCAACAGTGGCAAATCCTCAGATTCTGTAAATCTGAGTGTTTGCCACCCCTAAAACAGACATGGTCCTATGCAGACCCCAGCAAGCCAGCCTCCCTGTGATTGTGTGCAGTTGTATAGGGTTGCAATTTGTGATCTACCTCAGGGATATTGATTAGTTAAGTTGAACTGCAACCCACTACAATTCTGTATTTTGTAAACCATCATATTACCAGGTAGGTTACAGGGATGGGAGATTGAGGAGGTTCTTTGAATCAAGGTGATTGGTTTAATGCTTCACCATTAAAATGCAAGATCAGGTTCTGATCGACAAGTCATTTTTTGGAGCTTTTGCAGCATGTTTTCCCTATGGAAGGACAAACACTATTTTCAAGAAACTCCAAATGGGTCCCTAGGGTAGGGAGACATTAAGGATGAAGAGCTAGATATTGGACAGGTGGGAGTGGGGCAGTTTAGGACAGTTGGCCAAAGGCTGTGACCATAACCCTTTCATTGAGTCAATGTACAAATGTAATACGGAGGGACTCTTCAATAGGCGGCACTGGGGTAGCTTAGGTAATGTCCAGGGTAGGATCTTAGTGTAGGCAGATGTGGGAGCTGCATGCGGAATCATAGAGATTTGGGTGGTGACTACTTTTTCATGCAAGAACTAAAGGTCTTACATTTCAGTGAGTGAGGAAATGGGTAAGGTTGGGGGCTGTTGAATAAAACAAACTTCTAAAATGAACTAATGGTTTAGTTTGAGGTCGGCAGAAATAGGAGATTTCTGTGAAAAAAACACCCTGAAATTGCATGAAATATTGTTAACCTAATAGTCAGAGTTTACGCAAGATTACACTCATGTAATAAACATTACGCCTAGCTCTACAATCTATTTCTGCCTTTTTTTAATATTCTCAATTTTGTTAATTACAGTCTCCTATTTTTCCTAATATTGTCTTAGAACAAGCTGTGACACTCTCTAACTATTTGCTTTTGCCATAAAGTGATTGGGTTAGCTTAAAGCAAGCCAGACTCTAGAACTCAAAATTATTTTACAAGTTGGTTCTTATGAACTTCGACTGGCAACCTGTCACGTATACTTTGAACTTATCCAATTAAATATATAGGATGGCTAAATGGAGGTTAAATTTGAGAGTTTCTCCAGCCATTCCCTCCTTTATGGCCACAAATTTCAACTATATGTAACACAAGGCACTCTTGGTTCTGTTCCTGCTTGTTCAGTATTCCCATACAGAGGATGGTCTCATAGAAGGACAGGACTTCTACTTTGCAGCAGCCAATGCTTGGCAAAATCTGCTAATAAAGATATGCTCCCTCGTTACTTTGTACGTATTTTATTACAGGATTCTTTTAGTTGCTATATTCAGTGTGATTTCAATTATCACACGATTTATAAATATAAATACTAAAACATAGCATCACCTAAGAAATTGGAGGAATCAGATAATGCTGATAAGTTCATGTCTAATATCTTCCGTCGGTCTCTTTAACTAAAAAGCTGCACACTATAATTTAGTTTACAACAATGCAAAGAATCACCCCACATGGTCCAAAGGGTGCACAGATCAGAATTCACTTGCTCAGTGGTTCCCAACCTGAGGGCCTGTGAAGCCTTCTCAGGGGGGGGCGTGACTGCTTAGAAAATTAAATTATATTCACAGATTAGGTCCCCAGCTTTCAGTAATGATTCAGTGGGGTGGTGGGGGGTCCCCGGATTCTAATAATGATTCAGTGGGGGTCCTCGGGTTCCAGTAATGATAAAGTGGGGGTCCACAGATGTCAAAAGGTTGGGAACCACTGCACTAGCTTCTCTAGAAGTGCTTGATCTATCAATCAGTTATTGAGGGGTGACCATGTGTCTAAGAATAAAAAGTATATCTTCTCATCTATATGCATGAACCTCCAAATATTTATTAAGTTCAGATCACGTTGGATGTTCCTAACTTTCTTATGGACTTTCACCATTCTCATTAACAAATAGGGGTAGGCTGTATTTATTTTCATGTTGAGATCAGAGACCACATTGACCTGCCCATGATTATACAGGACACGGAAAAGCATCCAATCTCATCACATTTAGGCCTACACTCGGATGCCACTGTGAAGAAGTTCCACTCTCTTTCAGTCTTATAACTTCTCATCTCCCTGTGGTTCTACTGTATTATGCCAGGCAAACATACCTTCACCCTATGCAGACACTATCACTACCCATGAATGTAACTTATCTGAGAGAGTAAACATGATACTAATCCTAATTACAGGGATTAGATAACTCTTAATATCTTCTTTGCAAAAAATTAACATCTCCTCCGTTTTTTTAAAAAGTCTCATTAAGTTGATGTTCCCTGTCAGCCACTTAATCTTCTGCTTTCCCCTTCCTCTTCCTTCTTACATGTTTTCGATGTATTCAACTGCCTCTGTTTCTCTTCTTTCCCAAGGTCAAAGGTCTTCCCAGTGTGACCTTTACAAAGTACTCTGAGGTTAGTTTTATTTCCCATCTATGCCAGTTTCACCTCCCCTTCCTCCAACCCAGCCCGCATAACATAACGTCCCTGAGTCAGATGGCTCTCATAGGCTTCTTTGAGTTACAAGTACCCCCCCACTGCCCCTTTCTGTACACGTCAATATAAATCAATGTCCTATACATGTTGACTCCCAACTAGTACCACTAGTACCACTACAGTCTACGCCCACAAGGATGCACGCCACTAACCATTTCCGGCAAGTCTACTGATACATCCTGCTATTTCCTGTAGGGTGTGACTGTCACTGGCCAAGACTTTCAAAGTGGTTTGCTACATCACTATGCGAGTGCCCTTGAATTTTCACTTTGTTGGGCAAAGACAAAGGCTGAAACCCATAAAGCAGAGGGATTTTCTTTTAGTATAAACGGGATTGAAACGCAGAAAGCTCTAAAACAGAGAACTGAATGCAAACGCTCACATCTTAGCTCTCAAAAGATAAATCGCAAACATTGTGCAGTTTCACTCAGTGTAAGAGGTGAGTGTGAAATGGCATTTCTTCCCTTCCTGCATTCTGCAACATCATTCAATTAGGATTAGTTGACAGGGCTCCGACATTTTAAATCAATTAAATACTAGGGTGACAGATATCTTACAAGATTATGGTTTTCTAACCTTTAGATTGTTAGAAAATGTACTTGTAAGGTAGTTCCAGGTTAGCCATCTCTTTCTCTATGCACCAGGATTAATGTGTATTCTTTCATGTTTGTGGTTCTGAAAAGTGGGTGTTTGCAGAGTATGTTACAGGTTTTTTTAGATTTGTTATGCTATCCACAAACGTGTCGCTCTGATCTTCTGTTGTTGGTGGGCAGCATCAGCAGATCCCGGAAGTCAGCACCCTGGACTGAGTACTGGTACCTCCTATAAATCCCTGTTATGTTTCAGGAGGAGGGCTTCTATCGCTTATCATAGGGACACAATCTTGTTCCTCTTAACTAGAGGGTCTCTTAAAGTTCCCAATCCTAAATGAAAAGTAGCATCACTACACCTTTCTGTACAGGTGTGTTTTCAATCAATCAATCAATCAATCAGTAATTTGTTAAGCGCTACTCACCCGGTAGGGTCTCAAGGCGCTGGAGTGGGGGGAGCGGGGGTGATACTGCTCGAAGAGCCAGGTCTTGAGATGCTTCCTGAAGGTCAGGAGGTCCTTGGTCAGACGTAGGTTGACGGGGAGGGAGTTCCAGGTTTTGGCGGCAAGGTGGGAGCAGGATCTGCTGCCGGCTGTGGTACGGTGGACGCGGGGGGCGGTGGTGAGGGCGAGGTTGGCGCAGCGGAACTGGCGTGTTGGGATGTGGAAGTTGAGACGCTCGTTGAGGTAGGCTGATCTGGTGTCGTGGAGAGCCTTGTGAGGGTGGATCAGGAGTTTGAAGATGATCCTTTTGTTTTGAGGATGCTTGCTCTCGGGTACTTTTGCTTGGGTTAGATTTCAATCTGACAATACCCGAGTCCGCTCATCCTTCTCTAAATCCTTTAACCACATTTGTGAAATTTCAGCAATGACCAGCATGCAAAGCAGGGGCTTCATAACCTAGGCTATACAAAACGAGCTTTAATATTTACATTAGAGTTTGACACAAACATGATGACATTCCAGCTAAATAAACTATTCCTTAACTGCTGGTGGGTAATGTGGACTTCTTAGAGGGTGTCCTCCTTGTCTTTCCATTCTTACTGGATTATGACAAGTAGAAAGTGGCCATCATTAGTGCAGATATGGGCCCACCAGCCCGATGTTTAATATTTCTGTAGGAACCATTCAAAGGTTTTTGTTCTGCAAAAAATACAGTGCACAGGTGGAATTGTTCTCCACTTCAGAAATAAGTATTTTTAGAGGGTGTTCAAAGGCTCAGTCAAGGTTTGATGATATCTAAGTAGGCAGCTCACAAATTGCACTAATACTAGGTTTTTACTACACTTGCCCCGCTCTTTCCCAGGGCCTTATTTAGTTTGGTGGATGTGATGTTCCATCACAAGCATGCCAGATGTCTCTTCCACCGTATTACAAGTGCATTATAACCAATGGCACTCATAATACAGAGGTGGGGATAGCTGCCTCATTTTGACAGATTATCCTATGCGCTCAACTATAAATAAGGCCCTACGACAATACAACATAGAAAGTCAGTTAGGTAATGCTGCTCGGTGTATTGTTTTAATCTTACTAAAGTCAAGCTTGGCTGTTTGAAGAATAATTCTGCACTCTAGATGTTAATGTTATCTTCATAAACAAGATGTGCACACCTGCAAACTATGCCAAAAATGTGTTCCAGTAGAGGTGAATATTAATAATTAGTATCGTGCTCAGGTTTTTCTACTATGGTGCACAGTGGTTACAAGAACATCGCTTCATGTCTAGCTACAGTACGTGACCATATACAGGAAGAGTGCGCACCCCCAGTTCCTTTCTAACAGTTTCTTCAATGATGTTGGGACGATGCAGTGCACTTGTTGAAGCCAGGCTGTACTGCTTCACTGACTCCTCTGGTGAATCTGCTTACTTGGTGTTTTCCCATTTACATTGATTTGATTGTACACAGCTATCAAGGCACTTGACATTTTGCATACACCTCAAACTGAGCTCCTAAAATGGTTTCCAAGACTCTCCCCCCATCTTGCAAGCAGGCTGCATACACTTTGACCCCATTCAGGGGGGGCATAGGGGCAGGCAGGAACTACTGAACCCCCATTGTTGTAGATTTAGGGCCAGATGTAGGTAGCATTTTGCATGGTGCAAACTGCAAAAATCGCAGGGTGCGCCATGCAAAATGCGCATCGCGATGCTCATTCCCATTTTGCGAGTCAGTACCGACTCGCAAAATGGGAATGTGACTCGCAAATAGGAAGGGGTGTTCCCTTCCTATTTGCGACTCGCACCGCGATGCTAAATTGCTTTGTGACCGCGAACGCGGTTGCAAAGCAATTCGCAGTTACCACCAGTGTCACATTGGTGGTAACCCATTTGCAACCCCTTCCCCTTTGTGAATGTTGCCAAAAATGTTTTTTCAGAGCAGGCAGTGGTCCAATGGACCACTGCCTGCTCTGAAAAAACGAAACCAAATGGTTTCATTATTTTTTTGTATTTCAACTCGTTTTCCTTTAAGGAAAACGGGCTGCAATACAAAAAAAAACTGCTTTATTTAAAAAGCAGTCACAGACATGGAGGTCTGCTGTCTCCAGCAGGGCACCATCCCTGTGGGTGCAGGGAAGCGCTATGGGGTCGCAAGATGCGACCCACCTAATTTATATTAAGGATGTGGGTCTTTGCGACCCCATAGCGATTCGCAGACGGTGTCTGAGACACCGTTCTGCATTCGAATTTGCGATTTGGAAATTGAGAGTCGCACCGACTCACAATTTCCGAATCGCAAATTCGGAAATTGCTACATCTGGCCCTAAGTTATTTGCCGATGATGTCCAAAGGTCTTTCCTAGTATGGCTTCCTCAACTGGGTCAAGTACAACCTTTTTCACACTTGACTCTCAGGATAGCAATGGCAAGCAGTCTAAAGCTTCTCAAGGAGGTAGTGTGTGGAGCAAAAGAACAGAATTCAACAGTCGCCCATCTGATTAAATGATGTATTGCCCAGCCCAGTGCTTAGACTTATATAAAAGAAAGTACTTTAATCTCGAATGAAAACAAAATACTACACAGCAGAGATCACAATTACAGGGTTTTAATCTCAGCTTCGATCTCTAGTAAGCTTCTACACCCCATCACAATACTTTCTCCCCATTTTAGGAGTTCTATAATGGCACCCACCCCCAAGAGGATACTAGCATGGGCATTAATTAGGCACAAGTGCAGATCACTTCTGTTTGCACCACTAATTAGATTTGCAACTCAGTTCACCACATCCATTCACTCAAGTGAAAGTCTTAAGTCCTTGCACCAGATTCATCAGCATGCTTTTTGTCCCTTGTTCCATGCACAAGCTAAGCTCTGCTTCACCTGCTCAATGGTGATTGCAAACACAGTGATGTGGCAAGACTAGCTTGCATCCCCACTGTTCCCAGTAGCAGCTTCTCAGTTCAAGAGTCTCTGTGGTGACCCTCCTTCAAAACACAAACTGGTGGACGACGTCAGCAGGTCCTGCCCAGCAGCACAATGCCTTCTGCAGTTGCAAACCTCCAAGCTGAGTGTAGATGAGTACAAAGGCACGGCATTTGCGGCTTCCTAGACGATTCCTCAGAGGTGAGCAGCAGTTGTGGCCTCCCAGACTGTTTGAGCTGCTGCTTCAGCTGCAATACAGCTCCTCTTCTTCGGCAGGGGCATCACCTGTTCTCCAACCCAAGACAGGCTGTCAGGTGACATGATGATGCTCATAGTTGCGCAGTTTGAGTCAGTTCACATAGGAACCACACACAGAGATCCGAGACCCAGTCGCAGCAAGGAATACTCCTGGCTTTGCTCTCTGAGGCAGTCATCTTCTCAGGCTCTTCTTCATGCTTGGAACATGCTTGCTTCTCCTCCTGGAGATCTCACTTCCTGAACAGCCACACACTCTCCATCTCTCTCTCAACAGGAGGACAATCTTCTAGGCACAAAACAGACCATTACCTCCTCTCCTAGAAAGTACAGCATTCAGGTGATGCTCCCACCTCTGGAAGACAGGCTGTCATGCAGACACCAGCCCCAGTCTAACAGTCTGCAGAGCACTCCTTTCCTTGACCACGAAGAACCTTGAACCACAACGAAGTAGGGTGGTTTGGGCCCTACATTTTTTTAACTTTTCTAGGCAGAGGGATGTTGATCTACTTTCAAATGTCATATTCAGAATGCTCCATAGTCACAGCATTTGAGTGAGGTGCTGGGAGTTACAGAGGGTACCATTGGGATTGACTCCAAGCAGAAGACACCAAAACAAGAGCACAATGAAGTGTTAGGTCTCTGCACCTGCCGGTCATCAGCCTTCCTAAAGCAATACTCAGGGACAGACAGAAGTGCAGGCCCTATCTGGAAATGTAATCACCTTGAACAACAGAAACTGCAGTCTCAGACCCACCCTCCCATCATCTAAACAGCAGTTCTCAGGAAGAAATAATCAGCATAGATTTGTGAGCAATATTCTCACTGAACTTCTTAAGGTAGCCCTGTTTCTATCCACCCCCATTCAGTGTCTGGTCTCCACCTCCCAGCCACAAGAATGTATAAAATATAATTCCACTGCCTGGGGAAGCTATCTGTATCCTCCATCCTGTGCCATGCTAAACCAGGTGCATTCAAAATGTATTTGATTGGTCCTAAAACTCAAATTCTCAGAACACACAGTCCCATATCCATACTTATGCTACACACTCTCTGCACATACAAGCACTCTACACACGCATGAAATGTCTGTGCAAGGTCCCTGATTTCACACAACAGTGTAAACTTACATGAGCAAAGCCAGTAGGCTCACTAGAGAAAAAGGTCTACTCAAATACTGATTCACAAAACACAGTACATGGCCACTACTTCTTTATGTGAAGCACCTAGGGCATGGGCAGTAGCTCAGTGTCCTCTACGAGGGAATGCTTTGTTCCCCACCCCCTAAACCATAGATCCAGTTCTGGAACTTGCATTACGAGGAGCAGGCCTAGGCTTCTGCGCCCATGCTAGATTAGCATGACACCAGGGCCAAAGTAAAGATGAGTATGCAAGTTTCATATGTAGCTGGGCACTCAGGGATGGGGTGCAAGCCCATTTACCATGCAGGGAACATTTCCGTCCCAGCAATCCCCCATTTATAAAAACATATACTATGACATTATGTTAGCATCCACCCATGTGGGGAAATCAGTACTCCCTGAAACGTCAGACAAATACTGAGCACTGGTAAACGGGGTGACAAATGTTTGTGTGCTGCCTATGTTTTAGAGGTGTGCAAAATTGCAAGGCCCATGAACATGCAACTGAGAGCATTTCTTTAAAAAATATCAGGAAATGTATTAACTTAAAGCGCAGCTTCAGTCCCCTTTTTTTAGAGCAAGATTCTACTTCTGTTGCAGCATTAGACATCCATGGCCTTTGTCAACCACCATTCCCAAGGAAAAATCCCTCCACTGCACATTTACACTCCATCTTCTTCTCCAACATGCAAGGCAAAGTAGTATCGCTGACCCCCGACTGCCCTAAGGCAAGGTTCAGCTGTCTCTGCCTTGCCCCTTACCTCACATCCTGCCCTTAAACCGTACTCCTGCTGCTCCTGTATTACTTCACTCTTGCCCCATCACCCAGGGCTTAGTGCTGCTGCTTCTGTCCACCTTTACTCCAGTCTGCCACGTTTCAGGCAAAGCTGCTACTGGGTGACCTGGAACAGAGGCAGAAAATGGTTGCAGTGAGTGGCATTTCTATGATGATTTCCTACTCAGTGTGGAGAAGATTTGCCTTGCCTCGGTGAAGTAAACAAAGTTGAGAAACTTCACCAGATTCAAAAGTTTGCCTGCTTATGCTGGTGGAGTAAAATCTTCACGCTCGCTTAATTGTCATTTGCAGGTACACCAAATGTTACAGGTAGTACATTCTCAGGAGACTGCACTTTTTAAATCCAGCCTAGACAACGTTCGCTGTCCCCGCAGACCGATGTAATCAAAACACATTCCTGAATAAAAATGCATACGTAGATAGATACCTAGAGGACCATTACAGCCATTGACGCTCTTGCACTTGAACTGTGTGCTGTGATGACATTTTGCCAATGCTGTTTTTTATTTCCAATATTCATCCTATTTTTCCATATTTCTGTGTTCATACTATGACTTCAGAATACAGCAGTTTAGAGCCTTTTGTTTGTACCAATAACAATTAAACCAAAAAGAGATGTACATTAAAACCAAAAGTATATCTGTACCTGTTCTAAACACAACTGCTTGTTCGGAAGCACCCACACTGTTCTATTCAAATGATATGCAAAGTTAAACTTTTGGAAATGTAATTGTTATTGAAATCATATGGTGTCCAAGTTTAGGAACTTTAGGGCGTATTTAAGAGCCCTTAGAGCCACCTTAGCACCGCCTTAGCGTAATTTTGTGCTAAGGCAGCGTTAAAGTGGCATTTCTGCCGCACCATATTTACAAAGTGGCATAATACATAGCTGATGCACCACTTTTTCTTAAATATGGGCCTTTATGTTTTCTTTTATTTTTGTAGCATTTCTTTTCAGTAAGAACGTTTAAATAATAGCCGTTGCCAAGACCACTCCTATTGGCTTTGTCAGTGCTGATTTTCATAATATAGCATACCTTCCCAGTGTGAGTCTGCGTGCTCTAGTCTGATGCGCCCAGGGCTGCACCAGGGCTGTGTGTCCCCATAATGTTACATCTCCAGATATTCACTTCAGGGAGGTATTTTAGGTATGTCTTGACAGCATAGCTCACTGCAAGACCAGTTATTACCAGGTCTTTAAAATGCTCACAGAGTGGGCTATGGCTCTATCCGATTGCAGTTTGGATTATTATTGTTGCGCATGCACTGCATAGTGCTATACAACTCTTTTCAAACGCCAACTACCAGTAGCTATAAAAAAAAATATGTAAATAATTTCTCTAAAAGTTTTTTTTTTTTAACAATTTTTAAAGAATAAGGCAAACAATTAAAAAATACAAAACTATAGACCGAGTTTGTAATAGCAACCGAGGTATTTGATCGTCATTGCTCATGTGCTGGAAGACACAGGAGATTTTTCCTACGTTCTCATTTATCAATAGCATCAGAGCTTGATGGTTTGAACCAAACTTGGGATTTCTACAGTGCAAGCAGGGCTATAGCTGGATATGCATGGGCGGATTGTGTGCTTCTGAGTTAGTTGCCCATTGTTGTGAAAAGCATTGATTATCAGATGTATTAAGAGCCAACTGTTGCGTCCTTTGCCTCTTGAGTTTATACTCAGAGTTCTTGGTATAATTTAAACTTGAAATGCATGACTTGTATTAATAGCTCATTATAGGCTTTGTAAACTTTTATGCCACATTAATATTTTCCTGGATGTTCGAGTTTTGCAAAAGCAAGGAGCTATTATGTAGGAAGTGCATAAACACTGAAATGAGTTTTGTTGTGCTTCGTAATTGGAATGACTAAAGCGGACACAATTACCACATTTGACTCGAGGTAGCTGGGGCCTCTCGTGGGAGCTTTGCTGGATAAGATGTCTCCCCAGGACGCAGACCTATACTCTACCATATTACACACTGAAGCGGAGAGGCAGCATCATAAAAGGCCACAATGAGGAAGATGAATGTGTCGGTTGTTGTGCCTTGGAGCACTGCATTTGTGAAGAGTAAGGGTTACATGTTCCAATCGAGCACGATGTCCAGGAAAGATAACTATTTTTTGGAATGGGATTAAATCATTTCTGTGCTGCCTGAAAGGAGAGCCTCATATGTTTACTGACCCAACAGGGGTCTACGTATCCATCTGTGAGAAGTACGATGCATGGACTGATCTGGAAAGCACTACAAAAACAGCAGAAAGTTATACAGGAACTAGCTGTTGTTTGTTGAGTATACGCAGCTCCTTCTTGAAGTGGGGGAGGAAGGGAACTCACTGGATCTCCAAAGGGACAGAATTAAATGTCAACTGCTTGTGTGTGGCAGAAGGAAATTTGTTATTTTGTTGGCCCTAACCTGCCATTTCTGTTCCCACGTATTGTGATGATGATGCTGCAATTTTATGGCAAGACCGGAGGCTCATATTATGCCTAATCTTTTCTTGTGTAATAAATAGCAGCAGTCAAGAATAAACAACAACTCCCAGAAGGCCAAAGGAAAACGGGCGAATAGGAGACAAATAGTAGTTTAAGCAGTCCACCAATCACAGGTGATCACATCCCTAAATACGTATCTTGACTGTAAACAGCCCTCTTTTCTTGCTGCTCGCAGTCAAGATAAGTATTTTACATTTACGCTCCATTATTTTGTCATTAACTACTTTTACTGTGAATGTGTTCTGTATTCGTGTTTTACGACTTTTACCGTGTTACACGGCCTTTTATTGCCCTTTCTCCTGTCAAGCAGCATGTAGCTGCATTCTTTCAGTTTTGCGCGGCTCTACTTGCGCGTGCATGCTGTTCTGTGATGCCGGCATTCTAAACTGCCATTTCTGAGCCGCGCGACTTCATTTTCTGTCAGCCCGACTCAGAAACGGCAGTCACACAGGTTTTCCCTCGGGCATATTTTCTCTGCCCATAGGCGGAGCTTAGTACTTTCCTTTCCCCAGTTAAAGGGATATTAACCTTTTCACTGCCTATTTTGGTTGTTTGTTGTTATTCTTTATTTAGTTCACATTTTTCAATGGAAATGGAGGGCTCTTTTAACAGAAATGCGCTAGAGGAGGAGGAACAAATTAATGATCAGCTTAGTGTTTTATCCAGAGTTCTGTTGAGCAAGCTGTATCATCCTCTATAAATAAATTATCAAAAAATTTAGAGAATTCAATTTAAAATGTGTTTTCTAAGACGGTTTTGGCCCATTCTGCGGGGAAAGCAGAAAACGCCCAATTAAAAAAAATATATCAAAAAAGGCGTTGATTAGTGAGGTTTCCTCACAAAAGGGAGAGGACGAGGTTCCTCATAAGGCTCCTATAAAGGAGGGTTCTAAGGTTTTCATCTCTCAACCGTCGCTCAAGTGCACTAAAAAATCCATAAACATTACTGCGCCTATTGTGATTTCCAGTATTTTAGATACTGATAATGAGGATATGGATCGCGTCTCTGACACAAATTTTTCAGATGACGATGATTCGGTTGTTTCTTCTCCTCCAAAGAAAACAAAAATGATGGCGCATGAGACTACCCGGCCTCTAGTAGCTGCTGATGCTGAGGGGGTTCCTATGTTCAAACCAATAGATATACATCACCCCAATTCAACGGAGTGGTTCCCTGCAAACCATGTGGATGATTATGTGGCATCTAGACTACGCACTGCATTAGACAAACAAACTAGAGCGAAGGTCCGTTCCGAATGCCCTCGTCCTTCTTTGGCATCCAAGATTACATCCACTCCAGCTATTGGTCCCTTCCTTATCACCTTTTTTACAAAGTTCGGTAAGGATCCTCGCAAAGGTGTTGATAAAGCCTGGTCCACGTGCCAGGACAAACTGCTGGATGTGGTGGGTCCTCTCACCCGTATTTTCGATTTGGCCGAATCTGCCCGCCTCAATGACTGTCCCATTGATCCAGTGGATTTATCCCTATGGGTGCAAAGATCCTTTTGTCTTTTAGGCAATGCCAACGCGGCAATCACTCATGAGCGCAGGAAAGGCCTCCTCCTCATATTGTATCCAAAGTTGGTCAATCTGTCTGGATCGACCCAGGGATCAAGGCAGAAGGACTAGTTATTGGTGATAATTTTATCAAAGAATTAAGCAAATATGTTTCTAATTTTGCTTCATTAGACAAGGCTCAGCAATCGCTAAAAAAGATGTTTCACAATCGGGTTTTTGCCAGGGCTGGCAGAAGCAGGAACCGCTTTGCCGGCCGCTCGTACAATGTACAAGGTTCCCCACGGCCTCCAATACCTCTTATCAAGAGTACAGACCACAGTTCTATCCCCAAAGAGGACGTGGTTTCCACAACAGGGGCAGCCGAGCTTCCAGACTTCAAGCCCAGACCGGTAAGTCTTTGTTCTAGCCCTCCTGTTGTAGGGGGCCGTCTTTTGTTGTTCCTTCCAAAGTGGCAGTTGTTAACGTCAGATCCATGGGTTATAAGCACTGTTTAAGGTTACAACATAGAGCTCTATACAAAACCTTTTCAGACCTTTTTTCCTCAGCCTCCCAAGTTTTCCCAGGAAATGACTCTGGCAATTTCAACAGAAATTCAGGCTTTATTACAAAAACATGCCATCCTTCCCTGCCACCCAGATTCCTCAGGTTTTGTTCAGTTCGATCTTTCTCGTCCAGAAAAAGATAAAAAGATGCGCCCAGTCATCAGTCTGAAACATTTCAACCAATTTGTGGTTTATCGTCACTTCAAAATGGAGACTATTCTCCATCTCAGGGATTCTCTTCTTCAGGGCGATTGGATGGTTTGTTTGGATCTCCAGGACGCTTATCTGTCAGTTAATATGCACCTAGATTCCAGAAAATACCTTCAATTCGAATGGATAAATAAATTCTATAATTTGTCTTCCCTTCCTTTCTGCCTTTCTTCAGCACCCTGGTGTTTCACGAAACTCATGAGGCCGGTAGTGGCTTTCCTCAGAGCACAGGGTGTTCGACTGATCATTTATCTAGACGATATACTCATTATGAACCAGGAGCATACTGTTCTTCAATCTCATCTTCTCCTAACCTCTTCTCTTTTCACCGATCTTGGTTTCTTAATCAACAACGAAAAGACTTCTCTTGTTCCAGTCCAACATATAGAGTTTCTAGGATTTTTCATAGATTCAGTGTCAGCTATTCTTCTTGTTCCACCCGCAAAGATGAAGTCTATAAAGTCAGAAATTATCCACATCCTAGCAAAACCTTTATATCCCTCAGATCTCTGGCAAGGATCGTAGGCCTTCTCTCCGCTTCCATCCAGGTTATCTTTCCGGTCCTCTTCACTACAGAGCCCTCCAAAGACTCAAAATACGTCATCTTCAAAGGGGTCTTTCTTATTCAGACAACGTCGTTTTAGATCACGATTTACGCGCAGAGCTCCAATTGTGGATAGACCATTTAGACGCCTGGAACGGCAAGACCATCTTTGTGCCAGCCCCAGATCTTGTATTAGAATCCGATGCAAGCTTCTCAGGATGGGGAGCCCGATGTGGTACAATCTTGACTGGGGGTACATGGTCTCTTCAGGAGTCACAAATGCACAACAACTGTTTAGAGATGCTTGCCGGCTCCTTTGCGGTCAAAAGTCTGGCAAGAGATTGAGTATGTTGTGCAGTCCTTCTCAGAATGGACAACATTTCAGCGGTCAGGTATATAAACCGTCTGGGAGGTACAAGATCCAAACCTTTAGCGGAATTAGCGAAAGGGTTTTGGGAGTTTTGTCTTCAAAGAAAAATCTCAGTCTGGATGGAACACATTCCAGGCAATCTCAACACGGTAGCAGACTGGCATTCTCCTTTCCTCCAAGACTCCAGCGATTGGAAGCTTCATCCCGAAAATGTTCAGGCTATTTCTCGCAAATGGGGTCCATTTCAAATAGACCTTTTTGCGTCACGTCTCAACACTCAGTTGCCCCAATTCTACAGTTGGCGACCAGATCCGTTTGCTCTAGCCTTCGATGCTTTTTCCCAGGATTGGTCAACATCCCTCAACTACGCTTTTCCTCCTTTCATTATAATAAACAGGCTCATAGCGCACATCAGACGCCAAAAAGCGGTGGTAGTTCTGGTGGCTCTCTTCTGGCAATCCCAGGTAAGGTTTCCTTCTCTGCTGGAATTAGCAATAGAATCTCCCTTTCTTCTTCCCTCCTTTCCGGAACTTTTTACCAACCCTTTTGGTATGTCTCACAGCTTGATTCTAAACAACCTTCTTTCCCTTTCAGTTTGGAAACTGTCGGGGATCCCCTTACAATCCCTTAGATTTCGGCAGAAGCCTCAAGCCTCATTGAACGTTCCTGGGCATCAGGCACAAAAAAGGCCTACAGCTAAGCCTTATCCTTATGGAATAGCTGGTGCATGGGAAAAAATATCAATCCCCTTTCATCAGATGTAACTTTCATAGTTAATTTCCTAGCAGCCGAAGCTAGTAAAGGTAAGTCATACCGTACCATTAATTTATACAGATCGACGATCTCCTCCTCTCACCCTTACATCAATGGTAAGCCTGAGGGGGAGCACCCGCTAGTTTGTCGACTTTTGAAGGGAGTAAAGTTTTCTAATCCTCCTTTACCCAAATACAGTTCTTTATGGGATGTCAATGTTGTGTTTAACCTGTTTTTATCCTGGCCGGACAACCATATGCTTTCTTTGAAAAAATGTGTCTGCAAAACTGGCCATGTTACTATGTTTGGTTTCTTTTAAACGTCTTTCAGATGTTAGAGCTTTAGATATTACTGCTCCTTATTTTACCCCTTCTGGGGTTTTATTAATATTCATAGACGTACTAAAACTAATTTGTCATCAGTATTTTATCCTTTTTTCCCGGACTACCCTAAACTCTGTGTGGGTCAATGTTTGAAAATATATGAACAACACACAGCCCATTTGAGATCTTCTGCTACTTCCCAACTCCTGATTTCCTTCAAAAAGCCCTTTAAACCAGTTTCTTCTCCAACTTTGGCCCGTTGGGTTAAATGGATTATGTCCTTAGCTGGCGTTGACACTTCTGCTTTTGGTGCCCATTCCGCAAGGGGGGCTATGGCTTCCAAAGCTTTTTGGGCTGGTTTCCGTTTAGAAGATATTCTCAAATCGGCTGATTGCAAACCAGTACATCATGTTGCTTTAGATGTTATTAGTAAGCTTTAAACTTGCATAATATGAGCCTCCGGTCTTGCCATGAAATGTAGATTTTCCTAGTAATTTATGACGGAAAGCCTTAACTTTATTAAAGACACAGAGGCAAGATTGTCAGTATGTCTGTTTGAATATAATTATATTGTGCAATATTTGCCTGGTGTTAAGAACATTATTGCAGACTTCTTAAGTCGCATGCCTTTACCAATCAAAAATAGAGAGGAAGAGATGAAGGAATATGTGTGGTTGGCTATTGTGGAGGAATGTGTGTGTCGAGGCATTACACGCGATGAATGAAAAATAGAACAATATGATGATGAGATGCTAAGAGTTTTGAGTGTTGTAATTGCGAAGGGGTGGCCATTAAAAAAAATGGTTGGGGAAGCCTTGTTGGCTTTTTGGGAAGTGAGGAATGAGTTGTCCATGGAAGATGGTTTGATTCTTAGAAGTGGGAAAGTGATACCTCCTGCTACGTTAAGAAAGAAAATTCTCGAAATTTGTCATGAAGGCCATCAGGGCATTGGAAAAACAAGGAATAGAGTGAAGTTTTGGTACTGGTGGCCTGGGTTAGATAAGGATGTAGAGAGGATTGTTAGAGACTGCCTTGCATGTGAGAATGCGGATAAAACGCAGGTAACGTTGAGACCGCCTTTACACCCCATTCCTTGTCCCAATATGGCTTGGGAAAGAGTAGGTATTGATGTCATGGGACCCATCGGTGAGAATGACAGGTTCCTACTGGTGCTGGTGGATCATTTTTCCAATTGGCCGGAGGTGGGAATCGTAAAAAAAGCTGATGCAAGTAGTATCATTACATTTATGGAGAACATTTTTGTGAGAGAAGGCTTGCCGAAATGTATTGTGTCTGATAATGATTCACAATTTTCGTCATCAGCTTTCCAAGATTATGTAAGAAGGAATGGTATTCAGCATAGAACTACCTTGATATATCATCCTGCCGGTAATTGTGCTGTTGAAAGATTTAACCGTGTACTTAAAGGAATGATTCAATTATCTAGTTGTAATCATTTAGCTTGGGAAACAGAATTATGGAAAACGTTGTGGGCGTTTAGGGTTACCACATGTGTTAGTACTAATGCTAGCCCGTTTGAACTCATGAGGGGAAGGACACCTATGTCAAAGGACAATGTAGGTTGGCTCAAAGCTGCTAAAAGAGTGGAGTGGTGTCCTGAAGAAGTGAGGAAGAATATTGAAAAGGCTCAGGATAAATACAAAATATACTTTGATGACATCCACAAGAGTAAAGAAATTAAATTATGTGTGGGTGATGTAGTGAGGGTTAAAAGCAGTAAGTACACAGGAAAATGTAAAGGTAGATTTTCCTCTCCCTTGAGAGTGGAGGCGGTGTATAACAATTCTGTAAGATTAAGTGATGGCAAAGTATGGCACATGGCTGCATTGTCATTGTGTAAGGGGACATGTGTTAACATGGAAAATGAGAATAGTGTTCTGGGAGGTTGGAATTGTAGAGAATGGTTAGAAGATAAAGATGAGAGGACTGAGCATGTTTGAGCCAACATAGGATTGTTTCTAGTGGCCCTGGTAATGCAGACAGAATGCCAACATTAATGTCTTTTAGTAATGCCAGTGGTCCAGTGGAGGTTCTGGGTAGGAATGAGAAGTGGAGCAGATCTGGCAGGAGAATTGTTAGACCTAAAAGGTTGGAAGACTATTACTCTTAAAAATAATTTATGTTAAAAATGTTCTGTTGTTTTAACTTTTTGAAGTGATGTATATTTATGTGTATTATAAGTTTTGTTCCCTTCTTCTTATATTATAAAGAGGGAAGATATGTAGTGATGGTTCACCGTTCTTGAATGCCTCACACTCGTGTTGCCGAGAACGGGACGAAGAACGGCGGTTAGCCCGTTGGCTGGCTCTGCGCGTCTCCTTATGTTACAAAGTATTTTAATAAATTGAAGCAGCTGAAACCCGTCTGTCTACGCCGCATCTTTACAACCACTGGATGTTAAGGAGCATAGCATGCAAAGCAGCATTCTGCTAAGTCGCTTGTTGTTTTTATTCATTTTAAAAACCAGTGTATCACCTTCAATTGCATTCATGGCCTCACTCCAGTTTATCTCCACTCTTCCTCTAATTCTCCACTTACTTTCACCCTCTTCAGTAAAGTAACTTTTATGTTTTCATCCCTACCTACATCCATTTCTGTTCTTTTGTTCTTTATGGTCCTCTCCCATAGGATATCTCACTCACATTCATCTTTCTATTTTCCCTTTTAGAAACTGAGGGGTCTATGCACACAGGCATTTTGGACTACATAAAATTGCCTTTTGAATCATCTCTATAAGATCTGGATATTTATAGAATATTAACCATGGAATATTCATATACAATTATTATAACTAGAAAGGACTGTGCACTCTTTTCACTTTCACTATTAAGAAGTTGTGCCCTTTGGGCTGATTCACAAGTGCATGTAAAAGCAAGTAAAACAGTACTACAGGATTACTTTTTTTACATATTGCAAAACACCTTTGTGAATAGGCCCCTGAAAGTCCACCTCCTTCCATCTCACTATTTACAACTGTCTTCGTCCGCGGCTCCATCTCCTCTCCTCTCTGTATTACTGTTGTACCGTGTCTACATTTGGTATTTTTAATATACTGGTCTAGTTCAGCTGTTTTGATTATGAGCACTGAATACATTAAACATGTAAAAGAGATAACTAGAAAAGTTTTGAAACTGAAATAAATTAATCTTCCTGTTCTTATTTTGACCATAACGTTCCCTGAAATTGAAACAAGTATATAGAATCTCCCAGCAGTACAGAGTATTTACACCGATGGCTTTAATAAGCATTTCCTGTTAAACCATGCACTAAAACAGCAGGGGGCAAATTACTCCGGTATTAAAGAAGGTTTTACAATCCAATTCATATTTTTGCACTAATAATTGGGGATAACAAGCACAAATGAGTATTGGACCTAAAATTGCATCTGTTTCGTCCTCAGTTTTACTGTCTTCTCATGGCTGGTGGTAAATCGAAGTACACAAAACGAGCCACAACTCACCAAGGCAATAAATTCAAGAAAGCAGGAGCAAAACTGGATCTTCACCAGTTTTTATACTTTGCACCAACTTTTCAATGAGGAGAAAATCACAATAAAATATGTCAAGATTCTCTGAAATATTAATAATTAGAATAACTCTTCATGAAATGTGCTCACATTGTGAGTATAGAAAATGCTTTCTGGAGTTAATACACGAGGAACTGACATTTCTTTGTTAGTCTCTATGAAACTCATTTCACAAACTTAAGATGTCAGCCATAGAGATGGGTGTAGAATTTATCAAGCAGGTTTGTTGAACTCTATACCACCTGCCAGAAGTTATTCGGGGTAAATATTGTACGACCCTGCAGACCCACACATAAGGCACACCATTTTCTTGAAACTTTCATTTAAATGAACAAAGAAAGGATCTTTTTCTATACTGTGTATTTTTACAAGCCACTCGCTGCCCTGAGATTTATGGCAAAAATGGTTTAGTTAAAACATATTTTTATTCTATGAAACTACAAAACCTCAAACGTTTTTCATGGAAGTCAATGGGAAATGTACAAGACACAAGCATTTTCAGCAACTTTGCCAGGTTTAGAGGTGTGAAGCAGTGTTTCATTCATTAGCTCACAATACTGGCTGGACTATCCCCAGAAAGATTATGGCCTGCCCTGCCAACTCCGAGTGCCTAAATCAGCAAACTGACTCACCAAGAACCTTGTTGTGTGACATTTTTATGGTCTGCCTTGACTGTGCAGCTCTTGCAGACAGATATGTGATCATCACTATGGAGGGGCTGTGGCTCCACCCAAACGTTGGGAGCCAGGAGTACATGTTTGTATTGGGTAGAAGTTGTGTGCATCCATAAGAATAGTACATACCCTCCATGCCAATGTGATCATTTTGTTTATTATCCAGCCATAAGCTTTAACTTTCAAGGTAACACATATGACATTGGAATGCTAGTAAAGTGTCTTAGATAACTAGATAATTTTGGGGGGTTTCTCTTGCTGCAGCACAAAGGGGAGGAAAGCAGTCATTAATCTACATGGATTTTTAGGTCTGGCTTGACAGTGCAACAGTCACTTGACCTTTTAATCTACAATGTTATTCTACAGCTCCTTGCTTCCACAAAAATACATATCTATTCCCATGCTATTTACTTGTAATACTTTACATTACCATACAGCATGCCTTTAAAGCCAGACCTATTGGCATTGCCAATGATTATTAGTGTAGGTTCTGTGACTGCTCTCGGGACTGAAGTACTGATGGGCTCTCAACCAACTGTGGTATTATAATAATAACACACATTTGGTTTTTGGATAGTTATTAATCATGCAGTTCTTTCTAAGCACTATAGACAGAAGATGCTACTAACTGGTGCTTTAAGTGAGATGAAAGCGTTGCAGGGTCTCTGAAAGGGTACTGGATGAAGCAGCATAGCTAGGGATTCTTTTCAAAAGGTGGGGCATATGTAATTAATGGAGTGGCTTAAAAGCTGTGAACTAACAATCGTGCTTCTCACAACGTTCCACCTGACTGGCATTTGGGTACCTTGCTTTGAATTTTCTATTATTGCATTCAGACATATAAAACAAGAAAGAAAAGTTCCTAAAACAAAGCAACAGTATTTGCTTTGGCAATGCTTGGTATCTGTATAAGATAAATGAGGATCAACAATGATTTTGTTGTGAATACTTAGAATTGAAAATGTTTCTATTCTGAAATATGAGACTGTGAAATAAACATTACAATGGTCTGTAGAAGGTGTACTGATCTTCAGTGTGTCTCAATCAATTCTGTTCTCCCTACTTCCTTCGGCAGTCTTTCACTTTGTTAGAACCTTAATCGCTTTTTCTCCAAACATCTTACTGAAACCCTACATCTGCAAAACTAACCCATCATCTCCATCCTCTTCATCACTGTCTTCTTACACTGTCGCTAGGCATGTACTTGACCCCAGTCGTGGAGGGAAAAGGGGTTGCGCGGCCCTTGGCGGGGAGAGTGGGGTTTGCACCAAAAAAATAATAAAAATTAAACTTACCTTTTTTCCCGCGCAGCGCCGCTCTATTCGCTCTGCTCCTCCGTTGCAGGCTACAAGCAGGCACAGGCTTCCAGCCTGCCCTGCGGCCAATCCTGAGGCTGCTTCCAGCAGCCTCAGGATTGGTTGGGAGCGCCCAGCCAGGGTGCTCCCAGGCCGACTGGGAGCCTGTGGATGCTCTCTCCAGCCCAGCAACTGTGTTGCAGGGCTGAAAAGAGCCCTATGTGCATGTGTGTTTGGCCTGCCCCAGTCAGCCGCCCAAACATACTTGCGCATTGAGGGTGGTGTGTTGTGCACTCCCCCTCCATCCACATCATGCCCATGGGCCCGCCCACTTTTATAGAAACAACATAATAAACTGAGTTTATTATGTTGTTGCAGCTCTTACTGCTGGCGGGGGGTGACGCTCCTCCGCCCTAGTGCAGGAGCCCCCTGCTTCACCCTCTTTCTCACTCTCTCCTACCCACTAAACATATTGTTTTCCTTTCTCACTGTCCACATTTCACAGCTATGTATATCTCCATTACATACATTCACATAAAAATGTAAGCACAATTGGCACATATGTGGCCATCACTTGGCGCACTCTGCAGAAAGGCCAAGGATTAGATGACCATGTAACCTGAACATCTTCATGATCCAATGACTGGCATTGTAAGAAACTCGCACGACCTTCAGCATCAACTCCAGAGCTCTCTTCAAGAACACCCACTCACAACCTGAAGCCACCCAGACACCTAGAGATGAGTCAGTTCACAGAATGAAATTCCCAAAATATAAAAACAACATTTGGAGCACGCAAATACTCGTAGGGAATGGAAGCTGAAGGAAAACCGTGATATTGTGACTGCATCGTTCACACATATTACTAGGGCTTTTACAATCACTTTTGAGAAATCGATCTGAGATTTTCTGTCAAAGACATGAATAACAGGCCTGTTAGGGGCCTAGTGGCCCGTCTTGAAGTCAGATTTTAATTGTTGATAGATCTGAGGCGGGACAGGACAGGCTCCACTTCCCTGCTGTTACCCATTTATTGGTACTTATGTGCCAGCCATAGAACGTTGAAATGCGGAGTTTGCTTGGGTGGAATTCAAACTTATGATCTGCAAGTTATCTCTGATGTCAGCATTGAGCGCTGAACTCACTGGGCCAGCTGCTGTCGTTTGATAGTATAGAATGCTCAGACTGCATTTGTATTTTTATAGCATTTCATACTCTGACGGGTACTGAAGGGCTTTTGGTGGACAGGCAGCCCTTCTTATTAGGTATTTAATTAAAAAGGTAAGGGGCTGAGTAACAGTGACAACAAAGAATTGTTGTGACAGCAAATCACAGTCAATCCTTGTATATATGTTGAATGACTCTGAGCCAGGTCTCTTTTTAACTATTTGAATACTTTGTACTTTCAGACTACTTGCCTTAGATGTATCTGGCGACACAGTGGGTGACGTGAAGAGAACTGTGATAGTTGTGTATTCTCTGTGATCTTAACTGCTCTTTCAGGGCCTCATGAAGGCACCATCACATTGAACAGCACAGAAACAAGAAGAATGCGAATCAGTATCTCTCAGTTCTAATCATGTTGAAAGAAGACGCTAATAAAATGTGTTTTGCCTACCCTCATACATTTTGAGTTTCATACAAGTGGATAAACCTACACAAAATCAACACTCCCACAGCAGACACCGTGAGAAGTGAACATTACACAGTAGCCTCATCATCCCCACTCTTTGACAAATAATTCACATCCCTATGAGTGTTATCCCAGTGCAAGATTGGGAGCCTTATGACAAAGCATGCCACACCATGTGAGTAAGAACATTAGGCAGTTCAGATATGATGCCACCTGTGCACCACAATTGCCTGTGATTTCCGTTGTTAATACATCCTGTACACCCGCTCTGTGGAGGGGCTGTTTCTCTTCAGTGTGTGTATGAAAGACTGATCCTATCACGTTGGACACTATGGAGCTAGGAGAGTTCCCATAAGGGTGGGCTTCTATAAAGTATCCATTTCAGCAGGTTGACTGCAACAGGGAACACACTTAAGAACACTTGACACCCTGGTGACATGATATAGTTCGGTAAGAAAGAGACTTGTAGGAATATACAACTCAGATGCCCTGTGAGTATCAAAGGAAAGGTTTCCCTAAGTTGCCCATTGACAATGCTTCATATCCATGACAATGCGACCCAGTGGGTGACAGGTAGGGGTAGCTATGCTATACAGAAAGGGTAGCTATACTCCACAACACAGCGAGAAATGCAGTTCATGTGTCCCCGAGGAATCTGCTCAGAGACCACGGAATTCAGGTTTCAGATATGCCTTGATAAACGTCCACTGAGACACCAATGACATTTCGTTTTGCCTTTGGTGTGGCTTTTTCCTTGATATTAATGATGTGTAAAGTTAATGTAAACCGTATTGTTTGTGAATCTTGTTCTTGTTTCAGGAGGCAATAGTAAGTACATTGTAGCTGATTGTAAAGCTATATATGATACAACCCTACACCATATTCACCCATTCGAGATGAAAGTTGATTACATTTATGTACTGTGATCGAATCACAGGTTTTGGAATAGTATAGTCGAGTGCAGATAAGTTTACGTGCCAAGGAAGATCAATGGTGCTCCTCTCCTTCGGACACTGTGCAAGATCTGGTGTAAGTACATCTGGCACAAGAGCAGGGTAGAATGGTCACCCAAATACAAAGCCTTGAGACCCGAGGAGAGGATAAAAAATGAATGTAATTATGACAAACATCTTCTACTCGTTCACATAAATAAGACACAGAAATGAGAAAAAAGTTTCTTCCAAGGGACATAATGTATTGAGTCAGGGACCACCAGCTTGTAGGGAGGCAAATGAAAGCTTCCAAATGTAAGAAGACTATTGTGAAGAAGCTGAGATTATTTCCTCACAGATGCTATTCAGGAGGAAATTCAGGAAACACCAGCAACTTTAATACATTGCAAGAAGCACTGAAGACAACAAGGTTTCACCTCAATTTTGGGAACCCAACAGACCCCAGTTGTGTGCCTTCTGCGTGTTTTATGCCACAGCACCTGAAATCTGGGTATGTGGTAAGTATCTCTTTGATGCTTAAATTACTACCATTGGTAAGTAGTCTGCAAACACACCTGCATAGAGAGTACCTGAAGCATTAATATCATCCTGTCCAACAAAGTGCTCGGATCACAATGCCGTGCTTTCTGAATCAGGGTATCAGCACCATCTCCGCAAAAGCACCACTGGATGTAAACTCCATGGACACCCAAACCTTGCAAGCTCCCCTAGGCAATATATGTGCAAAGGCCATCCACCAAAAACTCCACATCCCTTGCCTGTATAACAGGGTGGGGACAGGGATTTAGCCGCAAAACCTGATATGTGAAACGTTGCAGGATTGGGGGATACAATACTATGCCCTAACACGTACACATGGTGTGGTTCTTAGATGCATATGAATATATTTTCCTGGGAGATCAAATAATGTAGTGACTTCATATTCAGTTAAAAAAACGCTTCAGTCGGGTGTAAAGTTCAGTTTCAGGAGACTTGCTTTTAAGCAATGGCAATGAGATGACAAGTCAAAGCTCAGTCTAGGCACCGTCTTTTCTAGACCGTCCTTAATGACTAAGGAATTACAATATCAGAAATGTCCACGAGGTATCAAGTCACCTGCCCCCTGGTGGCCATTGCTCTTAACTGCTGACTGGTGCGTAACCGTCATTCGTTACCCGTCGAAACTACAGTGCCATTTTTCGTATTACTCAAGCGATTCGGTTTTTTTATTTCATAAAAGGGGCAAATGTGCCTTGAATCTCGATGTGCTCAATTTACAAATACCCCATTTAAACAAGACTGGCATCTTTCCACTTCACGTTAATGTGGACTATAACATACATTTAGATGTCAGCCCTCCTGGAATATTTTTACTATGATCAAGCGGAACGTATCTAAGTAGAGTCAAAAGTCTACACATTTTGTGAACGTTTTGCTTTGTATTATGTAAACAGCGGATGCTTTCAACCAGTTCGCATTTTCAACGGAGTTCAGATGTTCTCATTTTAAAAAGTTAAATTTCAACACATACATAAATTACAAAACTTCTCTTCAACACGTTCTATTAAGAACCCAACTGAACAAAAACAAAGGAGCACAGACTCGACTGAAAGCTCAGGGGCCGATCTAGCAATGTTTCAAGCATCAAAAAATGCCATGTTGGAGCCAACCATGATATAAATTTGATCTTACCTAGAGAATATGAAGAACAGAAGGCGAGATCTCGATGAGTTGCCTATCATACACAAATAGTTGCCAGTCACAGCGTAAATTAGCACGAGGACAAGTGTGGCGCGTGACATCACTTTTGCATGATCGCAATCACCAACAAATGACACCGCTGTTTTCAGCAATCAAAAATACTGTCGTAAAACGCACTTGTCATCTAATTCCACAACAACTTATGAACAAAGGCATTTGCAAAACCTCAAATTCACAAAAAAAACCTTCTGAACACACACCAACCCACCAAGAAATATACACCGATAATGCGTTGTAAAAAGAAAATGGTACAACACAGAAAGGAACACGGTCCAAAAATGGCTTTATCCTGGGCACGAGTCAAAAAGAAAGCTAAGTCATGGTAAATAAAAAACATACACATAGTAAGTTAGGCATCAGACAAATCAAGAGGAAAAAGACTTGCACTTGGGCACACATGCCACTTAACAATGATGCACAACAGACCACATCATGGCTTGCACATGGAAACACTCACCTGCAACTATTACGAAAGTAAACCACCTCATCCATCCATGGCAGATACTGCAGGGCATCCTCAACTTTATGAAAACCTTCGGGCAGGATCCGCATCCAAGCAACAACTGACAACTTACTAGTGTGGAAAAGGCCGCTTTACTGAGAAGGTGCATTAACTTGAAAATCACAAGTCCTTGGCTTTAAGCCTTACACACTAAAACACGATAGCCTCACTATACATCTTAATAACTAACCAAAACTCTTCTCCACTCCCCGAAGTCAAACCCTCCCATGAAAACCAGTCACATCCAATCACCAATTTCTTCTGTTAAATTCCCTGCATCCAAACCTTGTGCAACCACCACAGTTACTATCTTCTTCCTTTCCTAACTACAACTCCCCCTCCCCCCAGAACTTCAACTGGATCTCAACATGAGAAACGTTTCCTGCCCAACTTTATGTGTTGTGCCAACAAACTTTTAAGAGTTGTACCAAAAAAACTTTTTTCTGACTCCCCACTCCCTCCCTCCCCCATCTACACTCAGGTACTCACATCCCCACTGGGAAATGTAACATTTCTGCCACCAAAATCCACACCAGCATCATTCCACACCAGCATCAAGTATCTCTCTACAACGAAAATGCATCTCATCAGGCCGAAAGAATTGTACTGTGACATTCTTGATGTCAGAATGTTCCAACAAAAGAAACCCTCTTTTTTGCAAAATCTTCTGAACTCTCTATTGCATTTCCGAGGTGCGTTGTCAATCGCCCCAGGCTTCACAGCCCCTCGCCAAACACTTCATGGCATCAATTCAGTCAAAACCACAGTCCTACACACTCAAGCCCCTTTTATGGTCGCTAAATCCAATTACATGTTCTTCACAAGTGCCAAACCCTTCTCTTCAACCAAATCGTTTTCTCCCAGGTGCACAATTAAAACTTGGGGCAGGAGCCACCTGTCAACAGGGAACTGAGTTTAGGTACCAACCTCTGGGACCTGGAATGCCCCAAAAAACAGCCAGACCATTATGACAGAGAAATGCAGAATCTCCCACTCATCTGAAAAACTCCAATCTTCTGCTTCAAAATGTCCAACATAATAGGGCGCCACACTCATGCCCCCTTACCCTGCTCCGTGGACCAACCCTCAAGAATCCACTTCACCAGTTCCCCTGCCGATGGCTCATAACCCCACAGCAGCTTCTAGAAAAAAGGTCACCCTAGCCAACTTACCGTCTATTGTAACAGCAGACAAACCTTTTCCAATCAAACTCATAATGAAATGTACCACATCATTCCCCCATGCTTGGCCTCCATTCATGCCACTCCAGTGGAGAACCTCTGACTACAGAAGCTCATCCCATGCAAGACCATATGCTTTCAGAATAGACTCCGACAACGACCCCAGGATCAGCTGCATCACGTGCTCTCTCCCACAGCCCACAAATGATCCGGAATTGCTGTCTTCCGCTCGTCAGCCCAAGGTGCAAGCCCACAGAATCTTGTCCACTGAAAACGAGAAAGGGTATCAGCAATTTCATTGTGGGCTCCCGCAATGTGCCACGCTTTGAAGATGACTTGAGTGCGCAAACACTCCAAAACAAAAACACACAACAATTTCCAGAGCTTAGGATCCCGTGCCGACTTACGGTTAACCGCGTGCCCTGGGACCAAGATAACACAGACAAAACCCAAACTGGAAACCAGGTAACAACAATTTATTTTCCTGAACTCATCCCAACACACCCAACCAAAAGCACAACCTCTCTACTTTTACTGGTGTACGGGCTTTTTCCCATGGTATTTGAAGCACCCCTGCCTCTCCTGCGATTCTCTGAACCGGATCATGCATCTGCAGTGGCTCCCTGCTGTATGAATGTCCCCCCTTGTGGACCACATTGTGTAAGCATATGCTTCCCACCGCACTTGGATCATTCATGCCTATATTTACAGCAATCTCGCAGACATTGTCCCCTGTTATAGATCCAGCATGAGTCCCTGCTCCCTACTTGTCCTCACCCTGTGTTACCCACCCCTACTGGGGTGGGGGCACCCTCGAAATGGCTTATAGATGACCGCCAGCCCCTTGCCATATAAGTCGATGGGGCTGACTGCCCCGGGATCATGGTCTGCAAAACAATTCGTTGTAAAGCTCATATCCTGTCCTCTTCCTCTGCGAGGCAGGCCCTGAACTCCCCATCATAACGTGCCCAGGCCAACCCTCAAAAGTGACCTGCAATTAAGACATCTAAGTACTTAAACAGCGCTATGCACCCTTCTTGGTATTTTTCGCAGGACACACCTACGTAAATCAAAAAGGCAGCGGTTCAGTTCTCAATGTTAACTGGCACTTGGGGCCACCTGGAGAGCTCGTACTATTCCTCCTTCAAGCCCTCTTTCGCCCTCACCTGCCGATGCAATACCTTAAAAAGTTCAACATACTCTCCTTTCTAAATATGCTCCTTGGTGCCTAACATCAAATGTGCACCAAAGGGCTTTGTGATGGCCATATACAGGAGTTTTTTGCATTTTACTTCCTTACTCTCCTTCTTTTCACCTGCGGGCTTGCCTTACCCCAGTCCGCTGCAACTGCCACATTCTGCGCCTTATCTAAAGCCTCAGCATCTGTCGCCTGATCATGGACATACCCGCCTTTCACCAAACGGAGGCCACCCTCCTTTTGCACCCATGCTCCAAATCCTGCAACCTCTACCCCTACATCTACCCCCCGCCACAGTGCACGCCCCACTGGCCGCCTTACCTGGCCTCAAGGCAGGGGCCCGTACTGAAGCCGTCTGTCCTGATGCTGATCTTGCGACTTCTGCCTAGACACAGCCGTTGTGGGCAACACTGCTGCAGACTGCAAAGCACCAAAACTCCTCTTCTGGTTAGGAGCCCCCTTTTCCCAGAACTTGTCGTGAGGTGCTTCCCACCATGCAGCCTCACCCTCACCAGGCTCCACAATTTCTCCTTCCTCCAATTTATCCTCCTGGTAATCCAGTTCCCATTGAGATTCCTAACATCCTCTGCACTCTTCACTCATACCAGGCAACTCTTCATTGCTAACACCCTATCCGCAAACTGACTGCAAACAAATCCTGTTGATCCTCGATTTCCTGTGAGGTAGGTGTACTGCTCAATCCTCATTGCTCCCGAGATTGGTCCAACGCTGCCCCAGAGCCGGCCGCACTGATAGGTGCTCTGTCTTCAGACCGGGGATGCTGAGACGTTCCAGTCCTTCCTGGTTTTCTAGGTATCACTGCTGCCAAGAACTCTGCCTCCGGCCCCTGGCTGACCATAGTCTGTTACTGTCCGTAATGACCAACGCTGTCCAGGGGCCCTTCATAAACTCACACCCACCTACCAGGGCCCCCATCCTGAAAGGCCTCTTTCCCCAACCAAACCAGGAATCATGCCTGCCACTCAGGGACCAACCAACTCTCCCCACCACCCAATAAGTCCCCCCCAGTCAACCCTCAAAAGCATTGATGGGTCCCTGGCCTGAAACCCACCTGCTGGCCTGCATTGCCTCCAAATGCCATGGTGATAGAAATGACTGTGCCTCCCAGTGGCATGAAATGAGCATCAAAACCCTCTTCTCACCCCCCCAACATCTTGAGCCACCCCATGACTGGCACCTGCTGTCCCCTTTTCTCTCCCCACTCCCCCCAACCCACCGATGACCTCTTCAAACCAGGCCTGCCTGAGCGGGCTACATAAATGGAGAGGCAGGCCCTAAGCATCTCTGGCGTTGCCCCCCCAAACACAATGTCATGAAGCATCATGCACCATGAGGCTGAGAGGCGTCACCAAATTCTCAGGCCGCGGCTGCTCCCACAAATTCTCCTCACTTATTAGAGGCCTAGACATCTCCAGAATACTCTGCCCTGAAGACATCCAGCCCCCGTCAGGCAAAGGTAGTTCTGCATCAGAAGATCTCATGCCTCCCCGCAACTCACTGCCCTGAGCCGCGCTGGCCGCAGAGGTGATGAAGCAGAAAAAGAAAGGCTAGTAAACATTCATATATCATGTAACAAAAGCGTATAGAAAAATGTGATTTTAGCAAAGAAAATAATGTATGTAGAAAGATGTGCCCACGAAGTAGATCGCCATTAGTATAAACACGCTTAATTAATCATGAAAAACGACCAATGTATCAATGTGTCATAATTGCAGCTATATTCTATGATTTTCTTGTTAAAACTGTTATATGCTTAGCTTAAATTTAGCAGAGGCTTTGGCCTAGTCGCCTGGTCTCGATTTTAACTGCGTAGTTTTCACTTGTATAACAAAGACGTGTTTTAAACCTTTAAAAGCTGTATTTTTCCAGTAGAATGACTAATACACTTATCTCAAAAGTTGCGTGCTAGGCAAGTTTCATCCCCTTTGAAGCAAGGTCAGTTTCTGCAGGTACAGACAATAAGGACAGTGATGCAGAATTAATTGGCAACTTTGTTGCTACTTGTGTTCCAAAACTCCAAGGACACCTTATGCGTAGATGAGCATTAAGAGAAAAGACACTATTCATTGGTTAAAGAGAAACCACCCCATGGACCCTCCAATGGAAGAACCTGAAGAATTTGGAACGTTTTCTTACTTAAACCCAAAGGACAAAGAGAAGCCAGCCATTTTCTTTGATGCCATTTTGAAGCCAGCTTCGAGAAGCCATTTTGATGACACTTTGATGTTTTTTTCTCTATCCCAGAGAGAGAGACTTTAAAGAATTCTCACCCTAGAGACTTTAACTTTAACTTTACTTTGCCTTGCCCATATAATAACTTTTGCCCCCCATTTTCCTTGCTGCTGCAAGGAAAACTTGCCTTAAACTTTGCCCCCTTGAAGTCTGCCCCAAGCTGATCGAACCGGTACCTGAAGGACGAAGACTTACCTTGAATGCTGATTGTAATTGGTAATTATAAAAGGATAAAATGTACTGTTCATTGTAATTTCCTTCTTAGGTACCAACTGCTTATTTTTGACAGAGCCTAAGCTAGAAGTTTTCTAAATTTATGTTGATTAAATTCATTTTGCATGAAGCCCCACATGCCAATGCTAATCAGAGGTTAGTTGAGGTATTCATTTGATGCACCATGCTGGATTGAAATCTTGTTATGCTGACCAATGTATGCAATTAGTCAAATTCAGTTACTTTTATTAGTGATTTGCATTGCTATAGCTGAGTGCGTTATAATCCAAGTTGTGCGTAAGTTGTGTTTCTTCCATCGCTATGGACAGCTAGTAATGTTCGTATATGTGTATCATTTGATTTTAAGACTTACTTAAATTGTGTTAGCTTTGTTAATATAGGGAAATAAACGAATTAACTTTTAATAAACAGGTGTGGTTATTCATGACTGAAAGGTCATGGTGTGTTTAATTACTGATTTTCTGTTTAACTAATTTGTTGATTGATTACTAATCGAGTATTGGTTACTGATTATAAATGATTATTGATTATTGATTTGAGGCATCCGACAATTCTTTGGATGAGGAGAACATAACCCGGTCAAAAGGTTCACCGACCTCCGGCGTGTCCAAGTATAAGTAAATTATAAGGACTGGATGCGCTATCAGTAGATGGTAGCAGAGCTTGATGGTTTGGCCCTTTGGGACCCCATCCGAACAATAGACGGATTCAAGTTACAATTTTCTTTAATAAAACAAGTTGGAGAGATGATGATGCCCTAAATCCCCAATGACTTTCCTGGAATCTCGGAGCTTGCGAATGGAGGAAATGGAGGTGTTAGAATGTTTTCGGCGTTTCTAGTGACAGTATGAGTGAAGTTAGGGTTTTGCGCTTGCACAGCTTATGCTGCAGATGAATTGTAAAGTTTGTGAGGATTTTAGGGGGTTACGAACTCCAATCAAAATTTTAGAGGAGTGGTACTCCAAAGTGTGAGAGTAGGGAAGTCATCGAACTTCATATGTGTGTAGCGCTTTTGTGCAGGAAAAATTGTCCACGTGGTTGTTGATGTTGAGACGGGCCCTGCGAGGTCAAGAGACTCCGGAGTATGTTGAAAAGTGTATGAGACACTTGATTGATGTTGTAATTTGTTCAGTTCAATAGGTTGATCGGGCGTGGTCAACAAGTCAGTACGAATGTTGAGGAATAAAAGAAAATTTAGACTTTGAGATTTGACGAATTCTAAGGTGCACTAGAATAGTTCATTGATCGGTTGAGAGTAAAGTTTGCAGGTCAAATTTTGCTTGCGAAAGTGGGAAACCGAGAAAGATGGAATAACTGCAGAGGCTAGTGAAAAATCCCTAAGGTTTCTGAAGCGATTGTATTACCTTTCCTGTAGTAAACCGACAGATTTGTTTTCTTCTTTTCGAATAGTGCTCGCAATATATTGCAGAAATTAGTTTTGAGTGAAGCTGAATGAAGGAGGACAAGCCGCGAGACTTTGTCAGCCGCAGTGTGTGAGTGTGACGTCACTAGGAGCCGCGCTGGGATAGGTTGGTTGGTGAGAAGGGTCGCGCATGGATTGGACGCAGTCCGTGAAGAGCAAGTGGTGGGGAAAGGCAAGCGAAGAGTATTCTGGGAATTAAAGTCACTTATTGATTACATTTTTTGAGAAAATAAAAGACGGAAAGATGAAATTTTTCAAAGGACTTAAGAGTGCCTTGAGGGGAGTTGCATATATTAAAGCAAATGTAGGAGAAGAAACACCGCCTGAGGGTACACCAGCTTACATCGTAATTGAAGAAAAGGGTGTCACACCGTGTCTTTGGTTAAAACAATGGTGTAAATTAACAGAAAAGCATGGAAGTGTAGCGTTTCCTATCCATGGGACGTTTAATCTAAGGATTTTGGAGAATTTAAGATTTGCACTATATGACATGAAAATACCTTCAAGACCAGCACAGTTTGAAGCATTAGCAATTTGGGAACAAATGGCTAGAAGGCAACTACAAAAGAAATTTGAGTCAAGAGTGAGAAAAGTAGAAAAGGCACTAGAGGATGCTAGATGGGATAGTACTCAAAAAGTTTGGAGATCAGATATATTGCAGGGGATTAAATTGTTTCCAGCAATTACTGAGGAAGCAGAGATGGAAGGAAAGAAAGCTACCCATAAAACAAACAGGAGTCAGTCCAAAGATATAGAAAATAAGAGAACCTCAAAAAGGTCAGACGAATCAGACGATGAGGAGTTCATTCTGCAATTGCTAAATGACCGTCCACCACCATATGTGGAAAACGAAAATGGCCCATGCACTAGTACTGCCCCTCCAGAACCAATACGGGGTACTGTAACACCGAATATGAGAAATTTGCAGATGCAAAGTAGTCCTGATACGCCTTTTATACGAGAAATACCACAAGTTCAGAGAATATATCCTGACATGACTAATCTGGAACATGTTAATGATTATCAGCCACAGGTCCAAAAATGCTATTATGATGAGCATAATTTGGAAATAAATTCTAATTTAATGGTGCAGAGAGGACAGAATTACCAAAGACCGACATTGATTCAAACCGAACCCAAAAAAATTTTGATGCCTCAGAAGCAGATACAAGAAATGCCAAAGTACATTCAAACAGCAGAAACACAGTTAGACATGTCAGCAATGATGAACCATAATGTGGGAATTAACATGCCACAGAATTTGGGTGCCAGACAGAATCCGGATGCAATATCTTTGCCTATTACTGTAGGTCCGCCAGTACCATTATATATACAAGCAAAGCCAAGTGTATGCGATCAAGGTGTAATGACACAGAAGGAGACAGGAAGAAGATACATAGAAAATACCCAAGAAATGACTCCCGTAGGAACACTGTCAAATAGATCTGGGTCTTTGTTGGAATTTAGTCCAATTCCAATTTGTGTTCCGTCAACTGTGGTAAGGTCAAATCCACCACTAATAATACCACAAACTTCAAAAACAGAAATATTACAGAAACCATCAGTAGCAGTAGACGTAGATGCTACATTAATGGGACTTAACGCACAACAGTTAACACAATGGTTGAACAGTCTAAATTCCCCACAGAGTACACCCAAGAGGTAAGGAGAAGAATATTTGAATCAAATAAGATTGGGCATGGAAGATGGGTCTGAACAGGTTAGAATCATACACAGAAGAAGAGCTGAGATACATTTGCCCTAGAATTACAAGAGAAGTAAGCAGCATACATAAGAGGTTACAAGAAATTACAGACAGACACAAAATAGACATAAATAAAACCAAGCACTTGAGCAGAAGTTACAGGTTAGACTTTGAGGCAAAAGATTTTGAACATATGAGGTCTGCAGGAATGAAAACACACCTTAAAGAAATATTGCAAAGCGCGCAGGTTTGGAGATGTTTAGACAAGTGGGAGAGTAGGTGGGTTAAGAAAAAGGATAAGAAGAAAGAAAGTACCCCAGATCAGAATGTTAAAATACAACAGAATGGTGATCTTATAACCATGTTGCCAATGAGAGAAACAGCAGGAGGAAAACTTATCCATGTACCATGGCACAGGTGTGATATTCAATCTTTTACGGATGATTACCCTAAGTTAAGAGAAAAACTGATTGAATGGTATCAACAAACAGATAGATTCGTGAAACTCGCAAAATGTCTTTGGGAAGACCTGAATACTTTACTTGAAATTGTAGTTCTGGCAGATTTGTGGGAGGATTGTAAAAGGGCTGTAGATTGGCCAACAAGTGAACCAGAAAGAGATAAGGACACAGGTGCACCATCGCCTAGGGTAATGAGCATATACCATAAGGTGATTGAGTATCTGAAAACAAAAGTTGAGTCGAAAAATGTAGATTGGTAGAAAATTGACAGAACAGCACAGGAAGTTAAAAAGTCGATACATGCATAGTATGAGAGATTGTTGAAAGCATTTAAAAATTACAGTG
Source organism: Pleurodeles waltl (assembly GCF_031143425.1). Classification (NCBI taxonomy): domain Eukaryota; kingdom Metazoa; phylum Chordata; class Amphibia; order Caudata; family Salamandridae; genus Pleurodeles; species Pleurodeles waltl. Next base: position 1,666,144,476 of record NC_090440.1, read on the forward strand.
GCACGGAAACGATTGAGGCAAAGGACATGCTCCATTTTGTATTCAGATTTGTTGAAGGATTGAGACCCGAAATTAGCCAGATGATTAAAATGCATTTGATTTGTTGGCAGTCAAAATCGATCGATGAAGTGTTGAACTATGCAAAATACTGCAGTGATGAGATTGAGACAAAGCAGAAAAGGTTGAAAGAAAAAGTGATGGTGATGCAGATTAGGGCAGCTCAGACAGGTTTGCAAGGCTTCCAACAACAGTTGCCACAGCAGCAACAGCAGGGACATGCTATGTTTCAGCCACAGATGAGAGGCAGAGGCCGAGGAGGTTTTGTGAATAATGGTCCTGATTTAAATACTGGTGTGATTCCTAATGGTATACAGGCAATGAAGAAAGTGATGCCATGTCACACGTGCGGAATCGTCGGACATTGGAAACGGGAGTGCCCAATGTTGGTGCAGGAAGGTGTAGATCAGCAAAACAATGATGTCAATACATTTCAGAATATGAGAGGACCAAAATTGAGAGGTCCGAACCCAAATTTCCAAAATAATGTAAATCAGATGCAAGGTTTACAACCTATACAACAACAGCAGGTGCAAATGCCTTGTGTACAAATGGTGCAATCACAGCCAATGCAACAGCAGTTTCCTATGGTACCTAATCAGCAAATGCAAGTACCCTTAACACCAATGAATCAGCAACAAGTAATGCTTCCTCAACAGGTTACAGGTCAAGGAATGAATCAAAGTAACACAGTACACCAATTCCCGTTACACAGTGAGAATGGAATAAAAAATGAATGGGAGAATGAAAGTTCAGATGAGGAGGGAAATTGTATGCTTGCAGCATCTTTGGAAGTTGATCAAAAGGGACCATATGTGGAAGGAAGAGTTATGGGTCATAACGTTTCATTTTTGGTTGACACAGGAGCTACACGCTCTACAGTTAGAAGTATCGAAGTACCAAACTTGCCACTTTCAGGGAGAACAGTTCAAGTAGTGGGAGTAGCAAATAGGTATCTGACAAACCCAATTACAGATCCAGTGCAAGTCAAAATTGGTAACTTTCAAGGGTTACATAAATTTGTGGTGTGTGATTCAATTCCAGTATCCCTTTTAGGAAGAGATTTATTATGCAAACTAGGATGCTCGATTATGTGCTCACATAATGGAATTAAAATTCAGACAAACAGTGATGAGGAAGAGGAGGACAGTTTAGAAGAAGAAGACGAAATGGAAACTGTTGATGAAGAGTATCCCCTGATTACTCTTTATCCTATGCTCACTGTGTAGGAGGCTGGCCTGGTTTGTAGTGAGTACCAAGGGGTACTTACACTCTGCACCAGGTCCAGGTATCCCTTATTAGTGTAGAAGAGGTGTTCTAGCAGCTTAGGCTGATAGAAAAGGGTAGCTTAGCAGAGCAGCTTAGGCTGAACTAGGAGACATGCAAAGCTCCCACTACACCACTGGTGTCATATGCACAATATCATAAGAAAACACAATACACAGATATACTAAAAATAAAGGTACTTTATTTTTATGACAATATGTCAAAAGTATCTCAGTGAGTACCCTCAGTATGAGGATAGCAAATATACACAAGACATATGTACACAATACCAAAAATATGCAGTAATAGCAATAGAAAGCAATGCAAGCAATGTACAGTCACAATAGATTGCAATGAGAGCACTTAGGTATAGGGGCAACACAAACCATATACTCCAAAAGTGGAATGCGAACCACAAATGGACCCCAAACCTATGTGAACTTGTAGAGGGTCGCTGGGACTGTAAGAAAACAGTGAGGGTTAGAAAAATAGCCCACCCCAAGACCCTGAAAAGTAGGTGTAAAGTACACCTAAGTTCCCCAGAGAGCACAGAAGTCATGATAGGGGAATTCTGCAAGGAAGAACAGCACCAGCAATGCAACAAAGGTGGATTTCTGGATGAGAGTACATGTGGAACAAGGGGACCAAGTCCAAGTGTCGCAACAAAGTCGAGATTGGGCAGATGCCCAGGAAATACCAGCTGAGGATGCAAAGAAGCTGCCACCGGATGGTAGATGCTGTGGATTCTGCAAGAACGAAGAGGACTAGGAACTTCCCCTTTGGAGGATAGATGTCCCACGTCGTGAAGAAGCTTGCAGAGGTGTTCCCACGTAGAAAGACCGCAAACAAGCCTTGCTAGCTGCAAGGGTCGCGGTTAGGGTTTTTGGATGCTGCTGTGGCCCAGGAGGGACCAGGATGTCACCAATTGCGTCAGGGGACAGAGGGGGCACCCAGCAAGACAGGGAGCCCTCACAAAAGCAGGCAGCACCTGCAGAAGTGCCGGAACAGGCACTATGAAGAGGAGTGAACCGGAGCTCACCCGAAGTCACAAAAGAAGATCCCACGACGCCAGAGGACAACTCAGGAGGTTGTGCACTGCAGGTTAGAGTGTCGGGGACCCAGGCTTGGCTGTGCACAAAGGAAATCCTGGAAGAGTGCACAGGAGCCGGAGCAGCTGCAAATCACGCGGTATCCAGCAATGCAGTCTAGCGTGGTGAGGCAAGGACTTACCTCCACCAAACTTGGACTGAAGAGTCACTGGACTGTGGGAGTCACTTGGACAGGGTTGCTGAGTTCCAGGAACCACGCTCGTCGTGCTGAGAGGGGACCCAGAGGACCGGTGATGCAGTCTTTTGTTGCCTGCGGTTGCAGGGGGAAGATTCCGTCGACCCACGGGAGATTTCTTCGGAGCTTCTAGTGCAGAGAGGAGGCAGACTACCCCCACACCATGCACCACCAGGAAAACAGTCGAGAAGGTGGCCGGATCAGCGATACAAGGTTGCAGTAGTCGTCTTTGCTACTTTGTTGCAGTTTTGCAGGCATCCAGAGCAGTCAGCGGTCGATTCCTTGGCAGAAGGTGAAGAGAGAGATGTAGAGGAACTCTGATGAGCTCTTGCATTCGTTATCTAAAGAATTCCCCAAAGCAGAGACCCTAAATAGCCAGAAAAGGAGGTTTGGCTACCTAGGAAGGAGGATAGGCTAGCAACACAGGCAAGAGCCTATCAGAAGGAGTCGCTGATGTCACCTGCTGGCACGGGCCACTCAGAGCACTCCAGTGTGCCAGCAGCACCTCTGTTTCCAAGATGGCAGAGGTCTGGAGCACACTGGAGGAGCTCTGGGCACCTCCCCTGGGAGGTGCAGGTCAGGGGAGAGGTCACTCCCCTTTCCTTTGTCCAGTTTCGCGCCAGAGCAGGGCTGGGGGATCCCTGAACCGGTGTAGACTGGCTTATTCAGAGATGGGTACCATCTGTGCCCATCAAAGCATTTCCAGAGGCTGGGGGAGGCTACTCCTCCCCAGCCCTGACACCTTTTTCCAAAGGGAGAGGGTGTAACACCCTCTCTCAGAGGAAGTTCTTTGTTCTGCCTTCCTGGGCCAAGCCTGGCTGGACCCCAGGAGGGCAGAAACCTGTCTGAGGGGTTGGCAGCAGCAGCAGCTGCAGTGAAACCCCAGGAAAGGCAGTTTGGCAGTACCCGAGTCTGTGCTAGAGACTCGGGGGATCATGGAATTGTTTGGCTACCTAGGACAATTCCATGATCTTAGACATGTTACATGGCCATGTTCGGAGTTACCATTGTGACGCTATACATAGGTAGTGACCTATGTATAGTGCACACGTGTAATGGTGTCCCCGCACTCACAAAGTCCGGGGATTTTGCCCTGGATGATGTGGGGGCACCTTGGCTAGTGCTAGGGTGCCCACACACTAAGTAACTTAGCACCCAACCTTTACCAGGTAAAGGTTAGACATATAGGTGACTTATAAGTTACTTAAGTGCAGTGGTAAATGGCTGTGAAATAACGTGGATGTTATTTCACTCAGGCTGCAGTGGCAGGCCTGTGTAAGAATTGTCAGAGCTCCCTATGGGTGGCAAAAGAAATGCTGCAGCCCATAGGGATCTCCTGGAACCCCCATACCCTGGGTACCTCAGTACCATATACTAGGGAATTGTAAGGGTGTTCCAGTATGCCAATGTGAATTGGTGAAATTGGTCACTAGCCTGTTAGTGACAATTTGGAAAGCAAAGAGAGAGCATAACCACTGAGGTTCTAGTTAGCAGAGCCTCAGTGAGACAGTTAGGCATCACACAGGGAACACAAACATATAGGCCACAAACTTATGAGCACTGGGGTCCTGGCTAGCAGGGTCCCAGTGACACATAACAAACATACTGAAAACATAGGGTTTTCACTATGAGCACTGGGCCCTGGCTAGCAGGATCCCAGTGAGACAGTGAAAACACCCTGACATATACTCACAAACAGGCCAAAAGTGGGGGTAACAAGGCTAGAAAGAGGCTACTTTCTCACACAACCCCCCCCCAAACGAAGGATAATAAGGCTAACCTTGGCCAGTTTAGACTTTATTGTCTAAGTGGTGATAAGTAGAGAGTAGCTCTGCAATAGATTGGTTACTCCCTTTATCATCCACTATATGGTTACTTCCCTGTGGGGATGTGAACCACCCTGTTTGAAGTTTTTTAGCTAAGCAACAATGTGAAGATATATTTTCAGAGTTTCTATCAGTAAGTTTTAGTTTAGAGCAGTGGGAATTGTCCACTGAACCTATTTCTAGTGATGAGAATGCCAGACAGGGATGCTGTCTCAGTAAAGCCATAGCTGGGCAAAAACTTTGTCCATATGGCTGGAAGAGAGAACAGGGATGCTGTTTCTCTTGATTTGGAGCAGGGCAGGGATGCTGTCCTATGAGCTCCACACTAGGGCAGGGTTGCTGTCCTGAGTGTTGTGAGGCAGTGCAGGGTTTCTGCACTAAGGTTTCTCTGGGAGGGTTGGAGGGATGCTCCATGTTAACTACAATGGTGGGTTTCTCACCAATATTAGTTATCCCACTGGGAGGTACTTCCACCTCAGGGAGTACAGCTATACCAGCTGATGATTCCCTTTGAACAGGTGCCACCCCAGGAGAGGTTTCTCCCACCACAGGAATGGTATCCTGAATGGCAGGGTGGTTAGGGGATACTGTGATACCCTTTTTACCTGTTGTTGGAGAGGGATCCTGAGTTTTCAGGCCTTCTCTCCTTTGCTTTTTCATTTCAGTAGAAATGAGAGGGAACAATTCCTCAGGGATACCCAGCATGGCTGCATGGGTATACAACTCTACATCAGCCCAACCTGAGGCCTCTAGGTCATTACCTAAGAGACAGTCTACAGGTAAGCTAGGTGACACTACCACCTGCTTAGGGCCAGTAACTCCACCCCAACTAAGTTGAACTATAGCTAAGGGAAGAAACTTAGTGGAGTTATGGACATCAATAATCTTATACTGTTGTCCAATGATGTGTTGTTCAGGAGCCACTAGGTTTTCAGTCACCAAAGTGATACTGGCACCTGTGTCCCTGTAGGCCTGGGCCACAACACCATTTATTGAAACTGTCTGCCTGTACTTATCCATTGTAAGGGGACAAGCAGCCAGTGTGGCAAGGCCAATGCCACTAGGTGTGACAGAAACTGTCTTGGGACTGACTACCTCAGTTTCTATGATGGACCCATAAGTGAACCCAACTACACCCTTAGTTGGACTGTTGCCAGCAGTCCCACCACTATTACCACTACTGCTAGGGGCACTAGAGCTTGATGTATTAGTGGTGGTAGGCTCAGGGGGTTTACCTGGACAGGATTTATCCCCTGGCCTATGGCCTCTGTTTTTACACACAAAGCACCAAGGCTTTTTAATGTGTGCAGGTTGTGAAGAAGAGAAATAATTTGTTTTATCCCCACCCCCTGAAGAGTGTTTAGGATTTGAAGAAGGATCTTTGGTTTTACCCTTATCCCCATGCTTATCCTGAGATTTCTCACCATCTTTCTTCTTGCCATCCTTGTCACCACCTGTATGAACTTTTCTGTTCACTCTTGTTCTGACCCATTTGTCTGCCTTCTTTCCCAATTCTTGGGGAGAGGTCAGATCTGAGTCCACTAGATATTGGTGTAACAAATCAGACACACAGTTAATCAGAATATGCTCTCTCAGGATCAGATTATACAGGCTTTCATAGTCCGAAACTTTACTGCCATATAACCACCCCTCCAAGGCCTTCACTGAATAGTCAACAAAGTCTACCCAGTCTTGTGAGGACTCTTTTCTGGTTTCTCTGAACTTAATCCTGTATTGTTCAGTGGTTAAGCCAAATCCATCCTAGAGTGCATTCTTCAAAACTGTAAAATTATTGGCATCACTTTCCTTCACAGTAAGGAGCCTATCCCTACCCTTTCCACTGAAAGATAGCCATAGGATAGCAGCCCACTGCCTTTGAGGGACCCCCTGTACAACACAGGCCCTCTCAAGTGCAGCAAACCACTTGTTAATGTCATCCCCCTCCTTGTAAGGGGGAACTATCTTATGCAGATTCCTAGAATCATGCTCTTTCACAGGATTACTATCTGTAATACTGCTGCTGCCACCATGGGGTCCAAACCCCAACCTCTGTCTTTCTTTTTCTAAGTCTAAAGATTCCCTGTCTAGAGCCAGCTGTTGCTGTTTAAGCTTCAGCCTGGACTCTTCCACTCTCAATCTATTGAGCTCCCTTTCTAACATTCTGTCATCAGGCTGGGTGGGTTGGGCATGCTTTGACACAGAAGAATGGTGTGAATGAACAGAGGGAGACCTGTCCCTAACAGTTGGCACTCAAACAACCTGGCCTGCAGGAATGACATTCCTACTGTGATGAGAGCTCACACTAGTACCAGTTATGCTAGGTGGCCTGCTAAGGGGCAGGTTGGAAAGAATACCATCTAACATTCTTACTGGGGCTACCCCAGAATCAGAGTGTGAACCATCTGCTAACTTCTCACCTGATGTGGCACTAAGGCCTTATCATTTTCAATGAGCATGTTAATCAACAATTCTCTAGAGGGATTCTTCCCTACCCCTAAACCTCTATCAATGCAGAGACTCCTTGCACCTTTCCAGCTAAGGTGGTCATAAGCAGTACTGGCCAGATCAAGAGTAGGACCTGTAACAGACATGATAGAAAAAGGTTTAAGGGACAGAAAAAGAAAGAAAAAGTTTCAGAACTTTTTAAGGAAACAGAAAAAAAACGTTTTCAACTTTTTAGAAACTTTTAGAAAGTTTAGAGGTACTTTTCAGCACTCAGCACATAGAGTAAGAGAAGAAAAGCAAAACTTTTTGGTTAGGTGTACATACACTGAACTTGTTTTGTATATTTTTCTCTTATGAAAAGTACAAAATGACAAAGTGGTAAGTAGTTGCAAGTACTTCATTGGAGACAATTCCATGATCCCACTGCTGCCACCAATGTAGGAGGCTGGCCTGGTTTGTAGTGAGTACACAAGGGGTACTTACACTCTGCACCAGGTCCAGGTATCCCTTATTAGTGTAGAAGAGGTGTTCTAGCAGCATAGGCTGCTAGAAAAGGGTAGCTTAGCAGAGCAGCTTAGGCTGAACTAGGAGACATGCAAAGCTCCCACTATACCACTGGTGTCATATGTACAATATCATAAGAAAACACAATACACAGATATACTAAAAATAAAGGTATTTATTTTTATGACAATATGCCAAAAGTATCTCATTGAGTACCCTCAGTATGAGGATAGCAAATATACACAAGATATATGTACACAATACCAAAAATATGCAGTAATAGCAATATAAAGCAATTGAAGCAATGTACAGTCACAATAGATTGCAATGAGAGCACATAGGTATAGGGGCAACACAAACAATATTCTCCAAAAGTGGAATGTGAACCACAAATGGACCCCAAACCTATGTGAACTTGTAGAGGGTCGCTGGGACTGTAAGAAAACAGTGAGGGTTAGAAAAATAGCCCACCCCAAGACCCTGAAAAGTAGGTGTAAAGTACACCTAAGTTCCCCAGAGAGCACAGAAGTCGTGATAGGGGAATTCTGCAAGGAAGAACAGCACCAGCAATGCAACAAAGGTGGATTTCTGGACGAGAGTACCTGTGGAACAAGGGGACCAAGTCCAAGTGTCGCAACAAAGTCGAGATTGGGCAGATGCCCAGGAAATGCCAGCTGAGGACGCAAAGAAGCTGCCACTGGATGGTAGAAGCTGTGGATTCTGCAAGAACGAAGAGGACTAGGAACTTCCCCTTTGGAGGATGGATGTCCCACGTCATGAAGAAGCTTGCAGATGTGTTCCCATGCAGAAAGACCGCAAACAAGCCTTGCTAGCTGCAAGGGTCGCGGTTAGGGTTTTTAGATGCTGCTGTGGCCCAGGAGGGACCAGGATGTCGCCAATTGCGTCAGGGGACAGAGGAAGTACCCAGCAAGACAGGGAGCCCTCACAGAAGCAGGCAGCACCCGCAGAAGTGCCGGAACAGGCACTACGAAGAGGAGTGAACCGGAGCTCACCCGAAGTCACAAAAGAAGATCCCACGACGCCGGAGGACAACTCAGGAGGTTGTGCACTGCAGGTTAGAGTGTCAGGGACCCAGGCTTGGCTGTGCACAAAGGAAATCCTGGAAGAGTGCACAGGAGCCGGAGCAGCTGTATATCACGCGGTACCCAGCAATGCAGTCTAGCGTGGTGAGGCAAGGACTTACCTCCACCAAACTTGGACTGAAGAGTCACTGGACTGTGGGAGTCACTTGGACAGGGTTGCTGAGTTCCAGGGACCACGCTCGTCGTGCTGAGAGGGGACCCAGAGGACCGGTGATGCAGTCTTTTGTTGCCTGCGGTTGCAGGGGGAAGATTCAGTCGACCCACAGGAGATTTCTTCGGAGCTTCTAGTGCAGAGAGGAGGCAGACTACCCCCACAGCATGCACCACCAGGAAAACAGTTGAGAAGGCGCCGGATCAGCGATACAAGGTTGCAGTAGTCATCTTTGCTACTTTGTTGCAGTTTTGAAGGCGTCCAGAGCAGTCAGCGGTCGATTCCTTGGCAGAAGGTGGAGAGAGAGATGCAGAGGAACTCTGATGAGCTCTTGCATTCGTTATCTAAAGAATTCCCCAAAGCAGAGACCCTAAATAGCCAGAAAAGGAGGTTTGGCTACCTAGGAAGGAGGATAGGCTAGCAACACAGGCAAGAGCCTATCAGAAGGAGTCTCTGACATCACCTGCTGGCACTGGCCACTCAGAGCAGTCCAGTGTGCCAGCAGCACCTCTGTTTCCAAGATGGCAGAGGTCTGGAGCACACTGGAGGAGCTCTGGGCACCTCCCCTGGGAGGTGCAGGTCAGGGGAGTGGTCACTCCCCTTTCCTTTGTCCAGTTTCGTGCCAGAGCAGGGCTGGGGGATCCCTGAACCGGTGTAGACTGGCTTATGCAGAGATGGGCACCATCTGTGCCCATCAAAGCATTTCCAGAGGCTGGGGGAGGCTACTCCTCCCCAGCCCTGACACCTTTTTCCAAAGGGAGAGGGTGTAACACCCTCTCTCTGAGGAAGTCCTTTGTTCTGCCTTCCTGGGCCAAGCCTGGCTGGACCCCAGGAGGGCAGAAACCTGTCTGAGGGGTTGGCAGCAGCAGTAGCTGCAGTGAAACCCCAGGAAAGGCAGTTTGGCAGTACCCGGGTCTGTGCTAGAGACTCGGGGGATCATGGAATTGTTTGGCCATGATCTTAGACATGTTACATGGCCATGTTCGGAGTTACCATTGTGACGCTATACATAGGTAGTGACCTATGTATAGTGCACGCGTGTAATGGTGTCCCCGCACTCACAAAGTCCGGGGATTTTGCCCTGGACGATGTGGGGGCACCTTGGCTAGTGCCAGGGTGCCCACACACTAAGTAACTTAGCACCCAACCTTTACCAGGTAAAGGTTAGACATATAGGTGACTTATAAGTTACTTAAGTGCAGTGGTAAATGGCTGTGAAATAACGTGGACGTTATTTCACTCAGGCTGCAGTGGCAGGCCTGTGTAAGAATTGTCAGAGCTCCCTATGGGTGGCAAAAGAAATGCTGCAGCCCATAGGGATCTCCTGGAACCCCAATACCCTGGGTACCTCAGTACCATATACTAGGGAATTATAAGGGTGTTCAAGTATGCTAATGTGAATTGGTGAAATTGGTCACTAGCCTGTTAGTGACAATTTGGAAAGCAAAGAGAGAGCATAACCACTGAGGTTCTGGTTAGCAGAGCCTCAGTGAGACAGTTAGGCATCACACAGGGAACAAATACATATAGGCCACAAACTTATGAGCACTGGGGTCCTGGCTAGCAGGGTCCCAGTGACACATAACAAACATACTGAAAACATAGGGTTTTCACTATGAGCACTGGGCCCTGGCTAGCAGGATCCCAGTGAGACAATGAAAACACCCTGACATATACTCACAAACAGGCCAAAAGTGGGGGTAACAAGGCTAGAAAGAGGCTACTTTCTCACACACTGAAGCAGATATTCCAGCTGATTTACAAGAAACTGTTGAGAAGGAAGTGTGGGATATGACAGGGAAAGAAGTAGGATTGATCAAAGGAGCAGAACCAGTGAAAGTGACTGTAAAACCTAATGTAAATTTTCCTCAGACTCCACAATATCATATGCCACAAGATACTCTCATGAAAGTTGCCCAACTTATTGACGAATTTGTGAAACAGGGAGTACTGAAAGAAGTATTAAGTAGTCCATGTAATTCACCAATCATGGGACTAATAAAACCAAGTGGGAAGGTCCGAATTGTTCAAGATTTGAGAAAAATAAATGACATAATAGTCAAATGTTGTCCCGTAGTACCAAATCCAGCTGTAATAATGTTTCAAATTCCCTGTGATGCAGAGTGGTTCTCAGTCATCGATTTGTCACAAGCGTTCTTTTCCGTGCCTCTTCATGAGGACAGCCAATTTCTCTTTTGTTTCAAATTCCTGGACAGAGTCTACAGTTGGTGTCGAATTCCTCAAGGGTTTTCGGAGTCACCATCAATTTTCAATCAGATTCTAAAGAAAAATCTGGAATCATTGGAATTACCTTTTGAATCAACCTTAGTACAGTATATTGACGATTTACTGATTGCATCCAAAACAGAAAATGACTGTACAGTTGACACTATTGCCGTACTGAACCATTTGGGAAGGAATGGACACAAAGGGGGTCATTTCGACCCTGGCGGTCCATGACCGCTAGGGCCGGGGACCACGGGGCATTCTGACCGCGGCGGTAAAGCCGCGGTCAGAAAAGGGGAACCGGCGGTTTCCCGCCGGTTTTCCCCTGGCCCAGGGAATCCTCCATGGCGGCGCTGCTTGCAGCGCCGCCATGGGGATTCCGACCCCCTTCCCGCCACCCTGTTTCTGGCGGTTCTTACCGCCAGGAACAGGATGGCGGGAACGGGTGTCGTGGGCCCCCTAACAGGGCCCCATGAAGATTTTCACTGTCTGCTTTGCAGACAGTGAAAATCGCGACGGGTGCAACTGCACCCGTCGCACCCCTGCAACTCCGCCGGCTCCATTCGGAGCCGGCTTCCTCGTTGCAGGGCCTTTCCCGCTGGCGGTCGCCCGCCGGCCCAGCGGGAAAGCCAGAATGGCATCCGCGGTCTCCTGACCGCGGAGCGGCCATTTGGCGGTGACCGCATGGCGGGCGGCGACCGCCGCCCGCCACGGTCAGAATGACCGCCAAAGTGTCTCCTTCAAAATTGCAATATTGCCAAAAGAAAGTAAAATATTTAATCATGAAAGAAAGAATAACGAGTGTACCTCAAATGAGTCCACCCAAAACAAGAAAAGAGAGCTTGCCAACTTTCCGCATTAATGAAAGTCACCATTTACACTGACAGTCAGTACGGATTTGGAATAGTGCATGATTTTGGATAATTGTGCTCACAAAGAGGCTTTATGACCTCTTCAGGATCACCAGTGAAAAATGGTGAAAGAATAAGAGAGTTGTTACATGCTATCCAGTTACCAGGAGAAGTAGCAGTGGTAAAATGCAGTGCGCACTCGAAATCACAAGACTTTGTTTCTTTCGGAAACGGATATGCAGATCAAGTCGCAAGGTTTTGCGCATTGAACTGTATATTGCTCAGAGACGAATGGAATTTGATAAGTGAGCCAGAACTTGAACGAAGTGAAGCCATTGCTCTAAAAGTTGTAGACACAATAGAAGAATTGCAATTCTTACAAAATAATGTTAGTAAGGATGAAAAACTCTCATGGAGTAAATTACAATGCGTAAAAAAACCAGATGATTTGTGGGTTTCAAGTGAAGGGAGATTAGTTTTGCCAGACAGTCTTTTGACGCAAATAGCTAGGCTATATCATGGACAAGCACACATTGGAAGAGATGCCATGATTAGATTATTCAAAATTGATTGGTTTAATCCCAAATTTCGCCAAGTTGCTGAAGCAGTTTGCCATTTTTGCGTCATTTGCCAACAAATGAACGCAGGGAAGGGAACCGTAGTGAATTTGAGCCACATTGGAAGAGCAGGTGGGCCGTTCAGCAGGATGCAAATGGATTTCATTGAGATGCCTATGCATGCAGGCTTGAAATATGTGTTGGTGATTGTGTGTATTTTTTGTCACTGGATTGAAGCATACCCTACACGCAGAAATGACAGTCTCACAGTTGCAAAACTTCTCTTGAGAGAACTAATACCACGTTTTGGATTTCCAATCTCTTTAGAATCAGATAGGGGAAGTCACTTCAATAACGAAGTAATCAAATTACTATGTGCAGCATTGAATATTGAACAAAAATTGCATTGTAGCTACCGCCCTGAAGCATCAGGACTAGTGGAGCAAATGAATGGCACGCTGAAATCAAGAATGGCAAAAATATGCGCATCCACAAACTTGAAATGGCCTGACGCGTTGCCTTTGGTGTTAATGTCAATGAGAAACACACCTGATAGAAAAACTGGACTATCACCTCATGAAATTCTCATGGGCAGAGCGATGAGACTTCCAGAAGTTCCCGTGAATGCCCTTGTAAATATTACAGATGATATGGTATTGGACTAATGCAAAGGTCTGGCTGATGTGGTCCGCTCTTTTTCTCACCAGGTAGAGGCAACCACCTTTCCACAGATCCTAGGTCCAGGACACGACCTGAAAGCAGGTGACTGGGTTGTGGTAAAGAAGCACGTGAGAAAGTCGTGTTTGGAACCCCGTTGGAAAGGACCTTTTCAAGTGATTCTGACAACTACTACCGCTGTGAAGTGTGCGGGAGTTCCGAACTGGATTCACGCCAGTCACACGAAAAGGGTGACGTGTCGCACAAAAGAGGAAATTGAAGCACTGAAATTACCAACAAATAGCAGGAAAGTACCAGGCACTGAGACAGAACGAAGAGAGCCTGAAAGCGAACAAGAAGAAATTGAGACAGACGAAATATTCTCTGAGGAAGACGTAATCAATCCTTTTGAGGACGACAGAGAAGAAGCGTCAGAAGGTGACAAAGATCCTATCTCAGGTGAAGAAGCAGGAGAGCCTAATAAGAGGAGGGCTTTCCCAGAAGCAGACGATACTAGAAAACAAGGAGAAGAACTGACCAACCTCCCAGGTGAAGGAGACAAGACAGAGCAAAGTGAAATTGTTCCATTTCTTCCAGAACCGGTTGCAGGTCCATCAGGTGAAAACAACGCGAAACGAAAACAAAGCATATCATCAGTGAAATCAAAGACTAAAGAAACACTAAACAAGAACAAATGGCCAGAATTGAAAGAGAAAAGAAAAGAAGTGTCTATCATAACCACCTTGGATGAAGATAAAGACATAGCCAAAGAACAAGACATAAGCGAAAGGGAATCGAAAGAAGAGGCAAAGTTGAAAAGGAAAAGAATAGCAAACAGAAGATATTCTGGTCCAGAATGGGCATACACAGCCACTAATGATAGGTCAGGCGAATTTCTATCTCTTAGTCTTGAAAATGAAGGAGCAGAACAACACTTTGGTACTTGAAAAATGAAATTTTATGAACATTACCGAATAAGACATTGATAACCTGATTGACTTTTGAAACCGATTTTGAGACAAAGCTGCTAAACCGATAAGAGACTAAGCTGCTAAAGAAAACCGTGTGAACTTTGACCTCGTTGATCCTATATATATATATCTGCAAATTTGATTTGATAAACTATCTTCAACTTTCTGATTCTCTATAGATCATGACAGACAACAATACACAAGGACATAAAATGAAATATTGTAAATACATGTGTATAAGTCTAATAATTGCATGTGTACTAATAATTATGGCAATAATTCTTGGAATGCATGGAGGGAATGAAAGAGACACGAATGATGCTTCTACTTTTAACACTACTACTGAATTAACTCCTTTGAAGAAACTCGAACAAGACGAAAAATATTTACATGACAAGAAAGAACTCTCATCCAATGTTTTCTATCGCTTGCTGAATGAGTATGTTGAGACAATGGACGCGAAAGATTGTTATGTATGTACACAAATACCTACCTCAGTAATGGAAGGGGTGACATATCATAGTATGCCCCTTACGTATGGAATAACATGTAATTTGTTACTGACTATATTTTATGGCCAGGAGTATATTCAATACTTCTATTCCAATCATGATGTCGTATTTTCATATGTCCCCATAATTGAGTACTTGAGTAAAGTAGCAAGAGATTACTATATAAAATTAGTTAGAGGTTTCTTTGAACCCTTATCACCTTTTTCCACAGTTAACGCTCATAAAGAAAATCTTACATGCTTACTTTCATCTGTAGAGAAAAGCTTTTTAGATCACACTCAAGATAGAAGGAAAATGGTAAAGGAAAAATTAGAAAAAGAATTACATAAAAGGACATCTGTAGATAACTATGCTTTTGCCGCAATAAAGACACAAGGGAAACTAGCTTTAGATGCATTACACATAGGGAAACTTTGTATATATAGACCTAAATCATATTATGACACAATCTTTGTAGGAACGAGTGAATGTAAACATGTGTTTTTATTCCAGAGTAAATGGACGTTCATGTAAAATGGCCTAGATCCAGCTACTCCAGAAGTATATTATATTTGTGGACTCAATGCCTATTATCGTCTTCCAAAAGGATGGTATGGGAGATGTTATTTGGGAATAGTATTTCCAAAGATTTATCAACTAGACGACTTAAAGAAATTTCCAAAGCTGTCTGAATTACATCGTATTCAGAAAAGGGAGACAGCTTCTGGTGTGGTAGGAGACATATTTGGAGCAATAATTCCTTCAGTAGGAGTTATATTGAATTCAATTAAAATACGAAAGCTGTCTACTATTGTGGATAACATGCTGACAAATTTCTCATGAGCAATGATCCTGATGGATATTGAACTTGCAGCAGAAAGAGCTATGACTCTTCAAAACCGGCTTGCTTTAGACATTCTTTTAGAAAAGAATGGCGGCGTTTGCAAAATGCTTAGTGCACGTCACTGTTGTTCATGTATACCAGACAACAGTAAAAAAAATTGAAATATGCTTACAAATTTAACTAACAAAAGTACAGATTTGAAGGAATTGAATGAACCAGGAGTATGGGAAAAAGTTGGAAAAGGATTTGCTTCTGTGGGAAATTGGCTCAGCAACATTTGGAACGGAATATTACTGAAAATAGTAAAAGGGATATTAATAATATTAATGTGCTTAATAGGTATTTGGGGAATATGGAAAGCTATTAAAATACTGAACTCAAGAAACAAGAGAAGAATTGAAAAGAAAGAACAAAAGGAAATGGTAAAATTATACAGGGAAAAATCAAAGGGAGTAAAAAGGAAAAGGGAAATGACTGAAATGCAAAATTATTGAAACAGAATTTTAATGAAATAAAATTTGTGATGGAAGATTTAATGTGATGACATAATTAGTCATCAGAGGAGGGATTGATGAAGCAGAAAAAGAAATGCTAGTAAACATTCATATATCATGTAACAAAAGCGTATAGAAAAATGTGATTTTAGCAAAGAAAATAATGTATGTAGAAAAATGTGCCCACGAAGTAGATCGCCATTAGCATAAACAAGCTTAATTAATCACGAAAACCGACCAATGTATCAATGTGTCATAATTGCAGCTATATTCTATGATTTTCTTGTTAAAACTGTTATATGCTTAGCTTACATTTAGCAGAGGCTTTGGCCTAGTCGCCTGGTCTCAATTTTAACTGCGTAGTTTTCACTTGTACAACAAAGACGTGTTTTAAACCTTTAAAAGCTGTATTTTTCCAGTAGAATGACTAATACACTTATCTCAAAAGTTGCGTGCTAGGCAAGTTTCATCCCCTTTGAAGCAAGATCAGTTTCTGCAGGTGCAGACAATAAGGACAGTGATGCAGAATTAATTGGCAACTTTGTTGCTACTTGTGTTCCAAAACTCCAAGGACACCTTATGCGTAGATGAGCATTAAGAGAAAAGACACTATTCATTGGTTAAAGAGAAACCACCCCATGGACCCTCCAATGGAAGAACCTGAAGAATTTGGAACGTTTTCTTACTTAAACCCACCGGACAAAGAGAAGCCAGCCATTTTCTTTGATGCCATTTTGAAGCCAGATTCGAGAAGCCATTTTGATGACACTTTGATGTTTTTTTCTCTATCCCAGAGAGAGAGACTTTAAAGAATTCTCATCCTAGAGACTTTAACTTTAACTTTACTTTGCCTTGCCCATATAATAACTTTTGCCCCCCATTTTCCTTGCTGCTGCAAGGAAAACCTGCCTTAAACTTTGCCCCCTTGAAGTCTGCCCCATGCTGATCGAACCGGTACCTGAAGGACGAAGACTTACCTTGAATGCTGATTGTAATTGGTAATTATAAAAGGATAAAATGTACTGTTAATTGTAATTTCCTTCTTAGGTACCAACTGCTTATTTTTGACAGAGCCTAAGCTAGAAGTTTTCTAAATTTATGTTGATTAAATTCATTTTTCATGAAGCCCCACATGCCAATGCTAATCAGAGGTTAGTTGGGGTATTCATTTGATTTACCATGCTGGATTGAAATCTTGTTATGCTGAACAATGTATGCAATTAGTCAAATTCAGTTACTTTTATTAGTGATTTGCATTGCTATAGCTGAGTGCATTATAATCCAAGTTTTGCATAAATTGCGTTTCTTCCGTCGCTATGGACAGCTAGTAATGTTCGTATAATTGTATCATTTGATTTTAAGACTTACTTACATTGTGTTAGCTTTGTTAATATAGGGAAATAAACTCATTAACTTTTAATAAACAGGTGTGGTTATTCATGACTGAAAGGTCATGGTGTGTTTAATTACTGATTTTCTGTTTAACTAATTTGTTGATTGATTACTAATCGAGTATTGGTTACTGATTATAAATGATTATTGATTTGATGGATCCGACAATTCTTTGGATGAGTAGAACTCAACCCGGTCAAAAGGTTCACCGACCTCCGGCGTGTCCAAGTATAAGTAAATTATAAGGACTGGACGCGCTATCAGAGGCATAAAGAGCTTCCTCAGCCAGCGCTACGGAATCTCGTCCCTTTTTTACCTCACCAGACCTCCCTCCTGATCTGCTAAGTTTAAGTTTACACTGTTTACACTAAGGGGGTCATTCTGACCTCGGCGGTAAAAGCTGCTTACCGCCGGTCAGAAGGCTGCCACAATACCGCCGCGGCCGCGGTCAGCCGTCACGGACATTCTGACCCACAACTGCAAAACCTCCAAAAATCCGCCCTCCACTGCAGTCCGCCACATCAGCGGCCAGTGGTAAACTGGAGAAGACCAAACCTCCACCGCCACGCCAACAGAAATACGCCCATCCCATTATGACCCGCAAATCCACGCGGCGGTCATTCAACCGCGGTATTCCATTGGCGGTACACACCGCCGCGGTCAAAATACACACACCTTTACAAACCCCTACCACATTGGACAATTTGAAAGGCACACACCTGAAACACATACACACACCACTCCCACACATCCAATACCATATAAAACACACACCCACATCACCCACAAACCCCTACCAACAAAAACCAGAGACGAAGGAGAGAGAGACACATCAGAGAATAGAGAGCCAGACACACAGAGGCACACCACAACATCACACACACCACATAGAAGCACAAAGCACCACACACCAACACACACATCATCACATACACCACCCCACACCTCATACACACCACCCCATGGCACCACAAAGGCACCCACGCTTTTCGGACCAAGAACTCCGGGTCATGGTGGAGGAGATCATAAGAGTGGAACCCCAGCTCTTCGGCTCACAGGTCCAGCACACCACCATAGCAAGGAAGGCGGAGCTCTGGCAGCGGATCGTGGACAGGGTCAACGCGGTGGGACAGCATCCCAGAAATCGAGAGGACATCCGCAAACGATGGAACGACCTATGGGGGAAGGTGTGCTCGATGGTCTCGCGACACAACATCGCAGTGCAGAAGACTGGCGGGGGACCCCCACCCACTCCACCCGAATTCACAACATGGGAGCAAGAGGTACTCAACATCCTGCATCCTGATGGCCTCGCTGGAGTACACGGAGGAATGGACTCTGGTAAGTACAAGGCCAACCACTTCACCCCCCCCCCCAGCATGCTAACCCCCACCCTCACCCCCAACCCCCCAGCAAACATCCTCCCTGAGAATGTCTCCCCAGCACAACCCACCCAACACCAACCCCTGCATGCCATCCCCAAACTATGGACACCCATCACCTAAGCATGACCACTGCACATACCCATCCCCCCCCCCACAAAACACCCTCACAACACCTCCCCCAAGGGAATGCCAGCACTGGGGGACAAGGGCACCCATAAAACGCAAGCTAATGCACACACAGAAACAATAACCATACCTCTTACCCCATGCAGGACCCGAACGACAACACACCGGTCAGGAGGGACCAGAAATGTCCATCCCACCCCCGGAACAGGCCCCTAGTGATGACAGCAGCTCTGTCGACCTGGAACCTGACGACCAGCCCGGACCATCGGGGACCTCTGGGCAGTCGGTTCCCCTCACCCAGACACAGGCCACTGCAGACCCAACCCCCTCTGAGAACAACAGCACAGCTCCCACCCAGCGGGCCCATGCCTCTGTCTCTAGGACAGGTCAAGCAGCGGTGTGTCTACCACTACAGGGCCCCCAGGGTAACCCACCAACCCAACAACAACAGGGACCTGGGGGCAGTGGGAGTGGGCACACCGTCCAGGGGACAGAGGCCCAGGGAAACAGGGCAACTCGGAGGGCTGCTGTGCGACAGGGGGCGGAGGAGAGGCCCAGGGAACCCACTCTCCAAGAGGCCCTCACCACCATCATGGCAGCCTACCACCACTCACAAGAGACGATGGCGACGGTACTGGCCAGGTTCCAGGAGATCCAGGCACAGCAGGAGCAACGCTACATGGGGTTCAGCGACCAACTCAGCAACATCTCAACCGCTATGGGGAGCATAGTCCAGGCCCTGAACCGTATAGAGGACACGTTTCGGGACCATGTGGCATCACACAGGGCCCCTGTCACTAGCCAGGAACAGCCTACCACCTCCGCCGGCGCTAGTGGACAGGAGGCCCCACCACAACGACAGCCCACCAGAACCTCACCTCCTGCTGAACAACAACCGCCCCGCAAAAGGAGCCTGAGATAAAAAAAAACGACAGAGTAGGATGTCAAGTCCCCCGCCAGCATCACATACCCCCTGAAGTCCTCCCACTGTTCCACATTGCCACCCTGTCAAACCTTGAACTGCCCCTGCTCCATCCTGCCACAGGCATATGGACAATGCACCTGTGAGACTGAGAACTGGACTCCGCCATGGACATTACTCCACCCCCACCCATCACTGTTTCACTATCATGTACAATATCTATGCACTAATAATAAATCACACATTGCACTGAAATCAATCAGGACTCAGCCTGTCTTATTTACAAATGTATGACACATTACATATCAATTACGTATTATTAACATTGTGAATTACACATACCGAGGTAACTTAGCATTAGTCCATGGGCCAACCAAGCCGAGGTCACGCAGTGGCTCATACAGCACAGAAAAGGGAAGGGAAAATCAAACATCATGTTTATAGTTCTGGGGGGAAATCGACAAAGTTGAAATGCAGGAGGCTTTCAGGAAATGTAAAATGGCATGGGTGATTATTACCTGTGTGCTACTGGAAATACTGTTCTATTACTCTGTCCCTGTTGTCTGTGTCGTCCTCTGAGTCTTCCTCCTCTTCACTCTCCGCAGGCTCCACAGCTGCTTCAACACCACCATCTGCACCATCCTCCTGCAAGAAAGGAACCTGACGTCGCAATGCCAGATTGTGAAGCATACAGCAGGCCACGATGATGTGGCACACCTTCTTTGGTGAGTACATCAGGGATCCCCCTGTCATATGCAGGCACCTAAACCTGGCCTTCAGGAGGCCAAAGGTCCTTTCGATGATCCTCCTAGTTCGCCCATGGGCCTCATTGTACCGTTCCTCTGCCCTGGTCCGGGGATTCCTCACTGGGGTCAGTAGCCAAGGCAGGTTGGGGTAACCAGAGTCACCTATTAGCCACACACGTTGTCTCTGTAGCTGCTCCATCACATAGGGGATGCTGCTATTTCGCATAACATACGCGTCATGCACTGACCCTGGGAACTTGGCATTTACATGGGAGATGTACTGGTCAGCCAAACAGACCACCTGGACATTCATCGAATGATAACTTTTTCTGTTTCTGTACACCTGCTCATCGTCTTTTGGGGGTACCAAAGCCACATGGGTCCCATCAATGGCACCAATGATGTTGGGGATATGTCCAAGGGCATAGAAATCACCCTTCACTGTAGGCAAGTCACCCTCCTCTGGGAAAATGATGAAGCTCCGCATGAGTTTCATCAGGGCAGACAACACTCTGCTCAAAATCTTTGAAAACATAGGCTGAGACATTCCAGATGACATGGCCACTGTTGTCTGGAATGACCCAGTTGCCAAAAAATGGAGGACTGACAAAACCTGCACCAGAGGGGGAATCCCTGTGGGTTGGCGGATGGGGGACATCAGGGCTGGCTCCAGCTGGGCACACAGTTCATGGATAGTGGCACGGTCAAGTCTGTATCGAAGTATTATATGGCGTTCTTCCATTGTCGACAGGTCCACCAGCGGTCGGTACACGCGAGGATTCGTCCTTCTCCTCGCAAGTCCCAGCGGACGGTGCCTAGGAAGGACAACATGGAGCACAGAGTCAGGCAAACCACAGGTACGTACAGACAGCTTGCACAGTTAAAGAATGGCAATGGGTTGAAAGGCGTGTATGTGTGGCAATGCAAGGCCTAGGCCTGTGTGTCGCAGTCAAAATTAAGCCATGTAGGCCCTTGAAATGGCGGCTGCCTGACCTATGAAGTGGGACAATGGGATGTGAGGTCAATGCGCTGGCGGGGCACACCGTGGCGGTAGGCGGTCGAAGACCGCGGCGCAAAGCCGCATTGGTTAACATTGAAGCCTATGGGTTTCAGGAGCCAATGACGATGTGCGCCGGCGGTCGCGGTACGCACCGCCGCGGTACGCACCGCCGCGGGCGTGACCGCCATTTCCTAGCTGATTGATCACTCAAGACCTGATCATCCACAGGAGAGGACCTATACTGCAATTGCTGCTGTGACCTCGGTCTGGAAGTGACAATGGCTGCTGCGACTGGGGAAAGGGCCCCTGCCTTCACGTCTGAAGAGTTGGAGAAGCTCGTGGATGGGGTCCTCCCCCAGTATGCGCTACTCTACGGTCCTCCAGACCAACAAGTGAGTACACCGGGTGCACATGGAATGGGCTATGCCTGTGTGGATTGGGGTGGATGTAAGTTGGTGGGGTGGGGGGCGAATGAGGAGTGCAACGCACGACAGATGAGAGCATGTGCCATATGGCAAAGTTGGTGGGGGGGGCCAATCACATCTAACATGCAGGTCATTGATGATTTCCTCCTTTCCACCCTGTACATGTCAAAGAGGTCAGCGCCCATCAGAAGATCGAGATTTGGCGTCCCATCGCCAAGGAAGTCCGGAACTTGGGGGTCCACAACAGACGGGGCACCCACTGCCACAAGAGGTGGGAGGACATCCGCCGCGGAACAAGGAAGACCGCAGAAACACTGCTGGGGATGGCCTCCCAACCTAGGAGGGGTGCCAGTCGCACCATGACCCCCCTGATGTCCCGGATCCTGGCGGTGGCCTACCCTGAATTGGATGGGCGCTTTAAGACATCACAGCAGACACAAGGGGGTGAGTATCAGCACATTCTCCTATCTTTCTGCGCAGTGGAGGCGTCTGGGTGGGGGAGGAGGGCTGGGGGTGACATTAGGCCAGGGCGCTTTCTGTAGTGTAGTCCTCTCCCTTAGGCATGGCCCTGTGCCCCCGGCCCTTACCTCTGTAGGGTGACAAGTACAGCCATTGAAGGTCCAGCATCACCCATGTGCGCGTTTGACGTCTCTTGGCCTGTTGTCCTAGTCAGTAGTACTGAGTAGTGTACCCCGAATGCGCGGCTTAGTGCATGAGGCTCCTGTGTCTGTCCTCTCCGCCAACGGTGTTGACATTGCATGCACTCAACCTGGTCTTCTTTTTTCTCCCCCCACCCTTTCTCTTCATCTTCTTGTGCATGTGTGCATTAGCATCATCAGGCGGAGGAGATTTGGCATCGGAGCACGAGGGAGCTGCAGGACACAAGGCCCCGGTGGGCCCAGGAACAGACACCGAGGGCACCAGTGATCCGGAGGGCGAGGAGAGCACCACGACGGGGACCGCTGGTGAGAGCAGCGACAGCGACACGTCCTCGGATGGGAGCTCCCTAGCGGTGGCGGCAACATCCGGGCCCCCGCCTCTACAGGTACAGCCGCCACCCAGCGCACCAGCCCCGCCCTCCCAGCAGCCCCTCAGCCTACGCTCCGTGCCCGCTCGCCCAGGAAGGCGCGCGTCTCCTTCGCCCCAGGCACCTCAGCCCCTGCCCCTGTTGCCCCTGCTGCCCTCAGTGCGGAGCTCATTGACCTGGTGAGGACGCTCATTGTTGGGCAGACGACCCTTTTGAATGCCATCCAGGGTGTGCAAAGGGAGGTGCAACAGAGCAATGCGTACCTGGAGGGCATTCATTCGGGTCAGGCTGCCCATCAACGAGCGTTCACTGCTCTGGCCTCAGCACTGACGGCAGCCATTGTCCCTGTTTCCAGCCTCCCTCTTCTTACTGCCTCCAGCCTTTCTCTGTCTCCTGTTCCTCAGCCTATCCCATCCACACCATCAGACCAGCCTGTACACACCTCAACACCCAAGAGCAGCTCATCCAGACACAAGCACCACAGATCCCACAAACACTCACCCAAGCAACACCCAGATGCAGACATTCCAACAGTCACAACCACCTCTGTGTCCCCCTCCTCCTCGTCTCCCTCCTCCCTCCCTGTGACGTCTACACTCACACCTGCATGCACCCCAACATCAGCCAGTGCTTCCATCACCACCTCACCCTCCAGTACAGTCCACACTCGTGCAGTCATCACCCCCACTGCCATGTACACGTCCCCTGTGTCCTCTCCCACTGTGTCTGTCACCCCCTCTTCCAAGACACACAAACGCAGGCAGCCACCCACCCAACAGACATCCACCTCATGACAGCCTACAGCACCAGCACCTTCACCCAATGACAGCACACCTGACTCTCCTACAACCACATCCTCTTCCTCCACTCCCATCACCACTTCTCCTACCCTTTACCTTGGACCTAAAAAGCTTTTCATGGCTAATCTTGACCTCTTTCCCTCCGATGAGCTCCCCCCTCCATCTGCAAAGAGTCCCAAGAGCACCGCAGCCACCACCAGCCCAGCTTCGCGTGTCACTGTTGTGCATGGGATCTGGAGTCCACCCTTTGCCAGCAGTGACACATCGATCAGCAGCAAGGACACGTCCAGCCCCCCCCCGGCAAGAGGACCCGCAAAAACAAGGGCCGCCGTGCGAGGACCGACAGGGCTGCCCCCAAGGAGCAATGTGCCGCCACTTCACCAGCCACACCATCTAGGGGAGGCAAGGGCCCGAGAGCCCCATCAAAGGAGCGGAAGGGCAGCAGGAGCGCGGAGAAGGTGGACCCCACATGTCACATCCCAGCTGGGAAGGAGGACACTAAGGAGGCCAGGAGTCCGTCCCCGAAGGGTCCAGAAACGTCACGGTCCGAGGGCGACTGAGCAGGGAGTCCAGGCCAGGTCTGGCTCCCTTGACCTGCTGGATGAGCACCGCTGAACAGGGCCCGCCGTGGAGAAGAGCACCGCTGAACAGGGCCCGCGGTGCAGAAGAGCACCGCTGAACAGGGCCCGCCGTGGAGAAGAGCACCGCTGAACAGGGCCCGCCGTGGAGAAGAGCACCGCTGAACAGGGCCTGCCGTGCAGAAGAGCACCGCTGAACAGGGCCCGCCGTGCAGAAGAGCACCGCTGAACAGGGCCCGCCGTGGAGAAGAGCACCGCTGAACAGGGCCCGCCGTGGAGAGGAGCACCGCTGAACAGGGCCCGCCGTGGAGAGGAGCACCGCTGAAGAGGGCCCCGCCGTGAGGATAGGCACTGCTGAAGAGGGCCCCGCCGTGAAGATAGGCACCGCTGAAGAGGGCCTGCCGTGGAGAAGAGCACCGCTGAACAGGGCCCGCCGTGGAGAAGAGCACCGCTGAACAGGGCCCGCCGTGGAGAAGAGCACCGCTGAACAGGGACCACGGTGCAGAAGAGCACCGCTGAACAGGGCCCGCCGTGCAGAAGTGCACCGCTGAACAGGGCCCGTCGTGGAGAAGAGCACCGCTGAACAGGGCCCGCCGTGGAGAAGAGCACCGCTGAACAGGGCCCGCCGCGGAGAGGAGCACCGCTGAACAGGGCCCGCCGTGGAGAGGAGCACCGCTGAAGAGGGCCCCGCCGTGAGGATAGGCACCGCTGAAGAGGGCCCCGCCGTGAAGATAGGCACCGCTGAAGAGGGCCCGCCGTGGAGAAGAGCACCGCTGAACAGGGCCCGCCGTGGAGAAGAGCACCGCTGAAGAGGGCCCCGCCGTGAGGATAGGCACCGCTGAAGAGGGCCCCGCCATCTCAAGCACCGCTCCGCTGGGCCCTTCTTCTCAAGCACCGCTCCGCTGGGCCCCGCCGTCTCAAGCACCGCTCCGCTGGGCCCTTCTTCTCAAGCGCCGCTCCGCTGGGCCCCGCCGTCTCAAGCACCGCTCCGCTGGGCCCTTCTTCTCAAGCACCGCTCCGCTGGGCCCTTCATCTCAAGCACCGCTCCGCTGGGCCCTTCATCTCAAGCACCGCTCCGCTGGGCACCGCCGTCTCAATCACTGTTTATGGTTCACTGTGCCCACCATGCCTCCTCCTTGACCAGTGGAGACTGTCATCCACCTGATGGACTGTGGCTTTGCACTCCCCAGGATGGTACAGTGGGCAGCCCACCCACTGTAGAGACATTGAGAGACTGTGGCTTTGCACTCCCCAGGATGGTACAGTGGGCATGGTGGCTCCTCGTGGATCTGGCGTCGTGGACTCATGTGGCTGTGGTGCCCCCCCCTTCCCTTCCCCCTGAGGTTCCTGTAGTTTTTACATCTGATGCCCCTGCAGTGTTCTCTCCAAAGGACTCAGGTCTCCTGTGTGGGCTTTGCCCTTGTTTCTCAAAACTTTGCCCCACGGACATGATGAATTCGTAGGATGTGCAGGACTTGTTACTTCAGTTATACACTGATGTGTATATCATTTGTTTTCTTGTGAATATCTTTCATGGTTGTACGATAATTTTCAGGAGCTTTTTGGTACATAAATATTTATTCCAATTTTGATTATGTCCTAGCATTTTTCAGGGGTGTTTGGGTGGTGTCACTGTGACTTGTTGCTCTGCATTGGTGTGTACATAGTTGGGGGCGGGAGGGTCGCATATGTGTGTGCCCGTAACCTTTCGTCCTCCCCCCTCCCGTGTGTCGTAGGTGCAGTACTCACCGTTGTCGTCTGCGCCGGACTTCGTACTCGTGGTAGATGAGAAGGTAGACGAGAGCAGGTAGGATGTTTAATTCGGGTTCCATGCTGTCCTCCTTCCTCCTGGAGTGCGTAGTGGTGTGCGTTTTCCCGTTCGTAGTCTGTTTCCGCCGTGTTTTTATCAGCGGTGCTCCCGCCCCGGAAAAGGTGGCGGATTGGTGAGTTGTGATAGTGTGGGCGGTACATTGTCTGCCGCCTGGCTGTTGGCGGTGACCGCCGCGCTGTTTGTTTGTACCGCCGTGGCGGGCGGAGTGTTAAAGTGGCTGTCTGTGTTGGCGGTTCCCGCCAGGGTCAGAATTCCATATTTTTTACAGCCAGCCTGTTGGCGGGTTGGCCGCCGCTTTAACACCGACCGCCAGGGTTAGAATCACCCCCTAAGTGTCACGAAGGCTCGACTCACGCCTCGCATTTCCCAAACTCCTCGGGCCGCTGTACCTTCCCTCCCACCCAAGGCAGCACGGCGAGGGACTGCAGTCGGATACGTCAAGCCTGCTGTCACCACCCTGCTCAGCACCTACCCTGTCCCTGCCACATTTCGGACCAGTGACGCGCAGGCCATAATGGCCACCACCACACCACCTGCTGACCACCTCTTACGTCGCTCCAACCGGGGCGCCCCTGCCTGCTGCATGGCCCCTCTGCCACTTGATCCAGCCTGGTTGGTGCACATTCTCTTGCAAAGCCATCGCTAGTCCTTGCTGCAACCAATGTAGTCACACTAGCCCGCACTAAAGCTATGGACAAGCACCAGGAAATTCTAAAGCCTGCCCCTGCAAGTCAGGGTGTACCATAACCTTGAATGGCACCCTATTCTAACTCTCCACTACTTAAATGCAAACCCACGGCCCCGCTGCCGCACCTATAACCAGTCCTGCCCCCCCATTTCCCATGGACCATACAACCTGCCCGAAAGGTCTAGGGGTGGGGCAGGGGTGGGGGGGTGCAGAATTACAGGATATTCTTCCCACCTCCACAAAATCCACTTTCTTCCTGGTATATATGTTCATGCAAAACCCTGCAAGGAGGAAAGCACACAATGAAGAACCAGATCGACTACACCAAACAGAAGTGCATTCCCAGATTCAAACTCAACAAGGACACCATCAACGATCTTGTACACTTCTTAAAGCATAATTTCAAAACCAAGTCAAACAAGCACTGGCAAAGTCAATAGGTTTGATCTCGGCAAGCTGTTGTGATGGTTACTTTTATGCTTCATTTTTTTATTTAATGGATATACCACAAGCATATAAAAAAGGAAAACAAAAAGAAAATATGCTGCCACCTAAACAAGGTGGCCGAGTGGGTGCAGTGAAAATTTTAAATTAAATAAATAACCTTTGCAATAATTTTAATAGAACAGTATCAGGGCTTCCTATCAGGCATATGTACTTAGAACAGGAATAGAAACCGTTCATTTTTCAGGCAAGTGTAATAAAATATCATTCCTATTGGTGCAAAGAAAAGGTATTATTGGCCTTGACTTTAACATGAAGACACAGACGATGATTAAACAAGCATCGCCAATGCCAATAGGTCGGGCTTTAAAGGAATGTTGTAAGGTAATGTGAAGCATTACAAGTAGATAACATGCAAATGTATAGGTATTTGTGTGTAAGCCAAGAACTGTAGAATAATATTGATGCTGGTTAAAAGGTCAGGTGACAGTTAGAATGTCAAGCCAGGCCTAAAATCCATGTAGGTTAATGACTGCCCTCCTTTAATCTGCATCTGTGCTGCTGAAAATACCATTAATACTATTAATTCACAAGTTATCTAAGACATTTTAATAACATTAAAATGTTATGTGGGTGCCCCTGAAAGCTCAAGCTCATGGAGCTAGATAAATAAAGAAAATGTTCACATCTGTGTGGATGGCAAAAACCCTTTTGTGGAAGCACACAGCTTCTGCCCATTCAAAACATGTACTCTTGGCTCCCAACATGGGAGCCCTTGTTATGATGGGACTTACATAATTCTCGGGCAACAGCTGCGCTGCCAAGCCAGACCATAATCCTGAAAAAGTATGAAGAATGGAAAAGAAAAAATCATTGACAAAGTAAGGTATTGGTCTACTGCACTTATTTCTTGGCAGACGTGCACATGTGATCAGGAAAAATGTTGTCGCTCTCAGTTGAAGAAAGCTAATGGTTGAAGTGGGCTGAGCCAATGCCTCCTGCTGTATGGTGTGGTGGGAGGAAACAAAATGTGAATGACAGTTTGATAGACCAATGGAGGAACAGGACTGACCTATAGACCATCTATCTATGTGTATATATCTGTACATCTGGCACTAGCCAAGGACGTTTGACGTTATTAAAATTATATGCAAGATTACAGGGGCTTTCATACAGCCCTCTTCATCCACTGGTCTGTTGTTTTGGTATGCACATTTTTCTTTTGCTCATTGCAGAATACAGCACGGAGTAATGCAAATGGGACAGTCCACTTCGGCCACTGGCTAACTTCACTGAGGACATTCTGCCCTTTCACAAGGCGCACATCCACACACAACGTCTTTCCCTTCATTGCCTGAGGCTAGTATTGCAATGTGTACTTTTTGAGACCAAAGATATTTTTGCTTTTAGCCAATATGCATGTGTTAATATTGCCAAGATCACTCCATTATTCATGTTTATAAAAACACTGACAAAACAAAACAAGCATTGTCAAAGGCACATTCTGGCAACCACCGCACGGCTGATTGACTTTGCCATTGCTAGTTTATTTATGATTTTATTTATTATTACATAATGCTGGTGAGATTGTTGAAGCTGTCTCTAGACCAAACATAAAAATTCCTCACACCATGCCTACCAGGACCAAACTGCCATGCGTACTACACAAAAAGGGCACTTGGGTCTCTGTGAGAGTGTGAGGAATACTGGAGCTAGATGTATGTGCGAGAATGTATGTTCCCAAAAATGATTGTGAAAGTTTTATGTTTAGATTAATTATCGCTTTAGGAGACAGCCTCGGAGGGATCCCCGCAGCAGCAGAATCTTTAATGTGATATCTAAAAAGACAGAAAGGCCAGCCGCTGTGAGCATTGGCTACCATTCATATTACTATTCTGTGCTCCTCACCAAACAGCTGTCTAAAGGGTAAGCCCTTCTGTCTACGGCCATGTGTCTCAAGCAAAGCTCCTGCCAAAGTGTAACCCTTTTTCAAGACGTTCCTCATAAACGACTGCATACAGAACAATATGTATAATTTTGTCATTAGTTTCTGCACATACATCAAGGGAAGATAATCCTTCTCTCCTCCACAACACAGGACACCATGCAAGCGGATGCCAAATCAATTCTGAATCCATTAAGTATTTCTCACCATAAGTTACATAAACACGTATTGTTCCTTTATATAAAAAGGCCAGCTTTCGCCATTCTGCATGTAAAATAACATGTAGGGAGTATGCATCCTCTCTGTAGGGAGTTTGCATATTTGCATTTGCAAAACATGAAAGGAGGCTGCTCTTGAGCTTCGAATGTGGAACTTCAGTTGCAGCGATTTTATATTACTCTCGGAATAGTAATATTTTGTGAATACATTTCTTAACCAATAGGCATGAGATATGGATTCCAGGAGTAGGGATGTTCCCACCTACTGTATGAGTTTTGACATTACTACATGGCTCTCAGCTTCTGCAGGTTAGATGTTTGCCACTTCAATTATTTCTAAGTTTTATATAGTGGCTGGATATTTATTTTGTTTTGTCATGAGATGTTATAACCCTTTTACACTTTCTTTTAAAGAGGTTTCGGGGTCCAGGAGAAGGTATTCAACACTTCAAAATAAATACAAATTATTCAAAATGCCCAACATACGAGCAAGCTTATCTAGCCTTTTCCCAGCAATGCTATGGACCATATCTAATCTGTGCTGCATAACTCTATCCCACTGTCGTGCCTAATTATTTCAAATGATTAGTGCTAGGGGTCTTTACCTACCATGTCACACCACCATGCCTCCCGCACAATATATTTCATTTTTCTTTACAACCCAAGTACCCTGAACTGCCAACTCTGCCAGTTATAGTGCTTTGCTGTACTGCAGGGTTTGAAACACGCTATAAAATAATCTAAAAAAAAATAAAAATAGCATCTGTAGAATGGCTTCATGACACCAGTAAATTCAGAAGAAGACTGAAAATACAGCAAATAGGACAGTGTAGTAAGAAAATAAAAGAAAGTTTCAAAGTATATGACACCTCAGGGCTAAGGTTATTTCCACAACCAACTTTCTATAAGACTTCTTTTAACACTTCAAGAACTATGTTTGTTCAGTCTTAGTTGTCTGAGAGAACCAGAAAATTCTGATTTGAAAGACAATTAATAGTTTAGCATCACCTGAAGGATCTCATCCACAGTATCCCTCGTGAAGGTAGTGCAAGATTTAATTGGTTTTTATATGAAATTCACTGCATTGAATCTAGGACATCAAAAAATGATCCAACTGCATAATCCACCTCATTCAGCTTAAGCGATAAATCCACCTTGCTCAGTTTAAGCAACACCAGGTGTGAAAGTCAAAATAGTACATTCTCAGTGCACGTGCTTGCATGAAGCACATATTCACAATTCAGTCAGTTTAACTTAAAAGCATATATTATTTATATATGTATTATAATTACCGGTGGGTGTTAATTATTCTATTCTGGACAGCAAAGATTTCAATAGCGCATGATAGAAATAGAATAGACAGCTGGGTAAGGGACATTCAATTACATTTAAACACAGATAAGACTCAGGCCTTAGTGTTCAGAAATCCAAATAAGATATAGAGGAACCTTGTGGGACGCCTTCTAAGGGTGACCCTCTGACCCGGTTTCCGAAGATAGGAACGTAGGATTCTTTATGGTCAATAAACCTATGTTGAAATCACAAATCCATACACTTACCTTAATGATTTTGAGAATTATAAGAAAAATGTCACTAATCCTTTCTAAAGATTGTAGGAAACCCATAGTGCATGCTGCCAACGTCCTGTTTATACTTTGTGTATTCTTTAAATCTGGGTCTGGATAGTTAGCCAGAAAATTAGATGTAATGTAAAACGGTACAGCAGGACTCACCGCTGTGCTGGATTGAGGATTTGTGTCTGCTAAACTTGTTAAGTGTTGCTCGTGTAAAGCACTCCTCAGATCGCGGTAGTGCTATATAAAACTTCACATCCTCATGTAAAGCGCTCCTCCGACGAGTTAGTGCTATATGAACCTTTTAGAAAAAAGTTACTAAATAAATAAAAAAGAACCCCTCCACACTCCACCTTGCAGCCTTTGTGCTCCGACACCACAAAGAAACAGTGACATGCCCAAAACAGGGAAGAAAAAGAAACAACATGCAGCCATGCAGCAAGAAGTGGAGAGGAAGAAGTAGTGCACCCCTGATAAGGTTTAAACTGATCGTGCAATAATCCATGTGACACGGTCAGTCTCCAAGGCAGTAACAAAGCAGCCTCACGGCGGGACAAACATAAAGCACTTACATATGAAATTAAGGGAATTTTGAAAGGCAGGCCAAGGAACGAATTAAAGTCATGGGCATGAGACAGGCCACAGATGTAGATTACAACATGTCAAGAAACAGCGCTTGAACGCTGCCTAGGCATGACCTAAAAAGAGCTACAATGCAGGTGTGGAAAGCAGTGCCTCACCTAATGCCAAGAATGGTGGATCCTTTGCTCAGAAATAAAAGAAAATGTGCTCTCCCTTAAAACCTAGGGCATGCAGGCTACTCCTCTGGCTTTGTTGTTAGGGAAATCAAGCCCACGTGCCATATAGCAGGTGGGAACAATTAGAAGGTGGTTTGGTTAATTGGGTATTTCAATGTTAGACCTAACCAAGGCTCCTCAAACTCATGTAATTCAGGTTACTCAAACAGATCCAACAGACTAATGATTATCCATCACTTTGTTGTTGTTGCAGTTAAGCTCAGACAGGGGTCCTGTACTCACTGTGACATGGGGCCCATGCTATACCTCTTCGATGAGACCTCAGTAGGTTAAAACCAGTCTGAGGTTGCTTGCGTTTCCTTCTTCATGGTTTGTGATGGACTGTTCCCATGGGGTGCAGGGTCAATACTTATTTGCATAGGCCTTTGTCTACAGTTTCATGGTGGGCAAAAAATGATGGGCTGGAAGGCGTCTTTGAGAGATTGTCAGCCACTGAAAAAAATAGAAGTATTCTATTAATCATCTTGTTGTTGTTGCAGTTAACACCTTAAGTGTGACTTGTATTCATAGACGTGGGTCTTGTGCTCAAGGTGGCTTAGGAATCAAGCTATATTTCTCTGAGGAAGACTTAAGCAGGTAGAAACTGGTCTGAGGTTCCTTGTGGTCCCTTCTGGAGGAGGGCTTGCATCGGGTTGTGGGTTAGACTGTTTCATTGGGGAGCAGGGTTGGCACTGATTTGCCTAAAGTGGGCCTTTGTCTAGAGTGGCATAGTGGGCAAACATGATTGACTGGAATGCAGCCACAGTGATTGTCACTGATTGAGATGAATTCAAGGATTCCATCCATCACCTTGTTATTGCTGCTAATTGATAAGCTGTAGTTGGATAAAAATTAGGAAAGTACTGACAGCATAGGTTTTATTTGAAGACTATGGGATTTGTTTTTAGGATAAACAAATATTTACCTGGCTTAAAAAGCTATCATATTAGGTGTTGGGCGTTGGCTGGCACTGACACGACTGTGTATGTCAAGCAATCAATGCATTTACTGAGCAAGGCCTTGCAACAGTCTCAAATCGTGGCGTGCTTAAATGTTCGGAAATGAGCCCTCATCTTTATCTTTATGTGACCCCTCTAAGAGCCATTATACAGTCTTATGCTTCCTATATTTTTGTTATTCTAATGACACTTAACTAATAACCAGTATTAAGATGTTTTTGCCACATTAAAAATAAGATTTAGGGAATGCATGCTAAGATTCCAAAATGGATGGTGTTGAATTCTCTAACACTGAACACAATCAAAACTAAAGTCCTTGTTTTTCTTGAGATGTCAGTATCAGACATGAACTGGTTATCACCACTGATAGGAGTACCACATATACTTTTCAGTACGGCGCACAATCTTGTTGTCATATTTGACACACAACTTTCTTTTCAGGAACGCATCTCTAAAGAGGTTTCCTCTTTCATGTTCCTTCTTAAGGTCCTTAGGAAAGCGTTGCCTCTTATACCCAAAGAGTGTTGAAAGACCATAATTCAAGCTTAAATTATTTTGAGTCTAAATTATTGTAACTCAATCTTTCTAGCACTCTCTTGAAAACAACTGGCTGAGCTGTAATTAATACAAAATTCAGCTGCATACCTCATTTTAGCATTAAATCTAACCCTATATTCAACTACCTCAGGGCTCTTTATCAGTTATTATCAGTGAATAAAGAGATGCATGTGCAAAGTGATTTGTTTGTGTTTAAGGGCCTTGATTGACCAAGGCCTAAAGCATATTGTTGACATGTTTATTGGTAACGCTTCTCTGTGCGCATTGAAATCATACCCGGCCAAACTGATAAATACCTCTCAAGTTAATAGGACCAGATAGGGTGGGGGTG
This sequence comes from Pleurodeles waltl, assembly GCF_031143425.1. Lineage (NCBI taxonomy): Eukaryota > Metazoa > Chordata > Amphibia > Caudata > Salamandridae > Pleurodeles > Pleurodeles waltl. Next base: position 1,666,177,949 of record NC_090440.1, read on the forward strand.
CACTCATTTAAATTTCAAATTTGTACATTAACGAACAAGATCTGCTTTTAGCTTAGGACTCTTCCTTATACTTGGCCTAGCTTAAGGCCTATGTATTTTCCCTTCACTTCTGTTGATTCGATCGCACTAGTTTATTTTTCACTGCAGCACCAAGACACCCAATATTGGGTAGCAGCACTCTCTTAGGTAGGAGCTTGCTCTAGAAAAATACAAATCAATCAAATAATCAATCACACTTATTGGAGACCAGAGGGCTGAGAAAGCATAACTTGGTTGTGGCAGTATGCGTTCATGAAAGAAGATGAAATACATTTGACAAAATGTAAATGATGAGGACTGAAAGTCATGAATTGAAATATATTTATAAGTAGAAATGTAGAATGATCATATGCAAATCACAAGTATGCAGAATTATTCCATGTATAAATATTATGATTTCTAGTTAATTGATCTTTTCATAGCTATTCCTCACCTATTTTATTCTAGCAAAATGCACGTATAACCAAATATTTAAATGTGCATTGAGGTTGATATTGAATTAGTTGTAGTTAAGTCCCAGAACATTTTTTCTATTATTGATCTTCAACGCGATAGTTTGCGCTCACTGTGTATTTCTTCATTTGCAGGTGCATCAATAGAAGCCTTCTTTTCATGAAAAGCTTATTGTTAGTTATAGATAAGGGGTATGAGAAGACAAGTTCCAAGGAGAGTAGTGTTAACAAGGAGTTTTAAAGGAGAACTCCCCTCCAATTCTTGGAGATGAGAAAAGATCCAAGGCTGTCTTGATGGCTGAACCAAGAAATGAAAGCCTATTAAAACCATTCACTGTTGTGCACAGACTATGGAAAGTTACTGGCAGGGATGTCAACTGTCTGAAGTTGGAGGAGATAAGAGTATTTTAGCTATTTTGAGATTCAGACCATTTTTGCCCTTTAACAAGAGTCGACCTTTAGAGACTTAGAGAGGTACAGACCTCTGTTTTCTTTGCTTAGCTGATGTGGCTTTATGCTACACACATCTATCTTCTTCTGAGGTTTCTGTGGTGCTAACACTTTATCCTATCTCCATTATTCTAGGCTAGAACATTCTAGGGTTTCCTATAACTTATTGGAGCAGATAGATTTCTATCGGTTCAATGGTTAAGCAGGAGACTCAAAGCCTGAACTCGGAACACCAAGTATAATTCCTTATTTTCTGTATTGTGGATACCGAAGTTTTAATGTGTCTTATGCTGGTATGTTTCAGTTTCATTCGACGGTTTAACTCACCTTTGGTAATCCTGTACTTATATAGCATGTTTATGAGACTCATTTACATAAGTCTGGCATTGAATTGGCTATAAATCTTTAAACTCTTATTTCCGACTTTGAGATTTAATGTGTGACCAAATGGGTTGCACTGTAATTTAAACTGAGTGGTTCAATGTGTTTCTCTTCACCCCTTGGCGCATAGAAAAACATTAATCAGGCCCAAGAAATCAGTAGTAGTGCCAAATGCCAGATCAGACGGTAGTGACGAGGATGAATCTCTTTCCAAAGTGAGGAGAACTAGAACATATTCTAGATTAGTTAGTCCTCAGAGCCCAACCCATAATGCCCTTGCCTAGACGTTGGAAAATTGGTGAAGTTGTGGAGACACTGAAGAGAGTCGTATTGGCAGTGGAGGTGTGCGTATTAATAGGCCTGTGAATTGTGGCAGTTCATGTTTAGCAGTGGTTGTGAGATTGGGTGGTGTCTTGCGGAGATGTTCTGTATTTTGTGTAAGTGTGGTATTTGTGAAGAAATTGAAGCAGTTATCGGGTCAGTTGTGGCCTAAGATCCTGGGATGGTATTAAAAGGTACAGAAAACACAGTATTGTAATTGTCTGATAACTGGTTGTGTTTGGTGTGAGACAGTGACAACGGCACAGTTGTGATAAAGACCTATCTTTGTGTGAATGTGAGATGATTGGTATAGTGGATCTTAATGCGCAGAGTGAATCTATACTAATCTGGATGGTACCTCGCAGGCCGCAGTTTCATTCAAAGTGTTTGGATAATTTCTTGTGTAATTGAGAACAGTTGATTCTTTAGTGGAGCAGACAAAGGGTACTGCATTGTATTTGTTATATGTGTGCGACATTGAGAAGAGAAAGTGCGTGCAGGTTGTAAAGGAAGGGAAACTGCTGCGAGGAGTGAGGTTGACGTCATAGTGTGCAACGCTGGTATAGGTCAGTTGGTGAGGTGCTGCGTTGCTATCTGTTGAAAACTTTATAAAGGGTCGTGCTTCAATTGGTGGTCGCTTTGGAACAAGGGATTCAGGATACAGCGTTGTTTTGGACTGAAATGGAGTCCTGTAGTGATTGTTGATATTTAATTGGGTAAATGAATGCTTTAAAGTCATGCAGGATTTTTTTAGAAGAGATGTTCGTATTCCTAACAGAAAGCGACAAGAGGCACTTCCTGAAGATACTCCAGGTCACTATCTGGCGATTAACATAGAGCTTCATAAATGCGTTTGGCTTGGTCCCTGGCACAAGATCACAGAAAAGGAAGGTGCATTGAGATTCCCATCATATGGCACATTCAATTTGAGAATTATTGTAAATTTGAGGAGGGTGTTGTATGAGATGAAACCGCCTCCTACAGATGAGGAATATGAAGTAATTAATGCTTGGGAATGTGCAGCTTATGCTAGAAAGAGAGAGAGAGAAGTATCAGGGTAGAGCACAGAAAGCTATACTTAGCTATGCGGATGCTAGATGTTACGCTGAGCAGAAAAGTTGGAGAGCCGACATGTTTTAAGCGAGTTAGGTTGTATCCAGCCTTAACTAATGAAACAGATGAGGGAAACAAGGAAAACAACAAAGACTAAGAAATAGAAAGAGAATAAACCAGAAGAACCAGGTGACATGTGTGAAGTTAGTGACAGTGATTCAGGAGATAGTCTTTTGGAAGTGTTGTCTGAACGTCCGCCTCCATATAATAAAGTTAGGGAAGAAAGGTGGAAATGGTGGTACTAGTGGTAATGAGAAGATCAAAATTGCCAAAGCCCGAACTAATGTGACTCCTAGTCCTGTGGGAGCTACTTCAGCTAATGTATCTTATGAACCAAGGAGTGAGGGTTTGAGGAAGTGTGCCCCAGTTGACCCTACTGTAAGTACCTTAAATGCAGCCTAATTCTTTTAAGGAAAACGGGCTGCATTAGTTAAAAAAAAAAAAAATTACCTTATCTAAAATTCCATCAGAGGCATGGTGAGGGCACTAGCTATCTAAGGAAAAGACTTTGCCCTTACAAGCAATGTAGATCACTTAGGTCTAACAATCTTTGACTTCAGCAGGTCGCGAAAGTTTCCAAGGCGAGGCAAGGGGGCAGATCTTTTGCATATCTGATGTCTACATTGTGAAACACACTTCCTGTTAGCCTTTCTAGAGCTTCTTCTGAGGCTAGCTTTAAAATAGATTCAGAAACCTTTCTCTGATACAGTTTAGGTTCCTCTGTTTTTGCTACCAAAAGTTCAATCTCTCTGGATGCTAGCTCTAGGATGCCTCCTATGAAGCAGCTGTGTGCTGTACAGATACTATTTTATTGACTGATTCAAGGATTGATTCCAGCTTGCCTCCATCCCTGTGATGGCATTCAATCATAGTGAGCCAAATTCTGTGACATACCTAATGAATACTGATGAGGTAGGTTGGATTGCGACTCACTATGATTCAGAAATTTGTGAACCAACCTATCAGCACAAGGTCACTTCGCAAAATTTGTTTCCACTTGCAAAAAGTCAGAGCATAATTTGTAACCACTTATTAGAAATGGATATTTCATACAAGGCCATGGATTTCTTTATTAAACAGAGCTATTTGGGGCAACACGTTTGAAATGACAGACTCCTACAGACAATTACTTTGATGTGCATTTTACCTCCCAAAATGTGACCTAATAATTAAATTATGACATGAATTGAGGGTTAGTGTTGTAGGGTGCAAGATGACCATTCAATTAGTTACATTTTGCACAAGACTAAGATCTAATTTGTCTATAACCAGATTTTGAATTGCTACTAAACAATAACTGTGCCATGTATTTACTGTGTTGTGTATATCTTTGTGATATTCTTCTGGGATTTGGAGTTGAATTTTATTTGACCAAAGCCAGAAAATACCTCTAAAATACCTCTGCCCTGATAAATGATCACTATTTGGAGTAGGTCAGATTAGAAAAATAACTTAATTTCAGAGTGCTTTGGGTGTCAATTAGATACAACGTGGCAGGCCCTGTCAGGGAAGTAAAAGTTGGCTTAAGCCTATGCTGAAGAATTTGGGACAGTGTGTGTGTGTGTGTGTGAGAGAGAGAGAGAGAGAGAGAGAGAGAAGCTTGGAGACTAAAGAAAACCCTTTGTCCTTTGTCAATAACTGCAATTTCAGTTATATCCAAGAATTAAGGAATCAAATGCTTCAAAGAGGCCATGACTGGCTCGAAGCCGTGGCGGTCGCAATCTCCTGAGACTGCGCGCTTCCACACCAGACTTGGCCCTTGATTATGGGTGTAATGGAACAGGACCCCGGCAGCACAGAAAAATGTTTGGTGACTGAGCAGGGGAAGCAGTGGACATGCGGATGAGTAACTTAGGTTGCCTAACCTCCTATTGAGGAGCGCAAAAATCTGTGGCCTAGGTGGGAGAGAGGTCAAAACTGTGCCCACTATAGGAGAATGTGATTCAGAATAGAGCCCTGCATTGCATTCGAATGAAGAAGCCCCCGCAAACCCGGAGTGGTGAGTGAAGAACTAAAGTTGAGCTCCCTCTGCCCCCTCTGATGCAGCACAACTGGATTTCCAGTAACTGAAAGGGGAGGTAAACTAAGTGATGCAGAACTGACTTAGATGTCGTAGGTCTAACAAATCAGTGGATCCATGGGTGAATGTTGCCGACGGGAGCCACAGGCCTGATTGGAGTTTGAGATGGTTATTGGACGAAAGTTGATGCCAGGGATGGGCCGAGATGGGCCTGGACCATTGCTTCACTAAGAGAAAAATAAGAAAATTGAGGCAATTGCTAACGTTCCTGTAGGGTGTGCTGGACTACCAGCTCTCCACCTACCGCCCTGACAAGCACCACAAGCAAGTTAAAAGAGCCATAAAGACATCATGAAAGGCTGGGAAGCATAATCAGTGCCCGAGTGTTAAAATAAGTCAACGCATTTATGGGCACCTTGACATTCAAAGAATAACGACAAGGACAGAACTTCCCTACATCCTACAAAGTCATTATTACAGGGTGAACTTGAGGTTTCTCTCCCATGTTAAATGTGGTGTATGGAGGCAACTGCCATGTTTGGCTGTATGTGATAGTATGCCAGATTGCACACTGCGAACAAAGGTGAGGGTGGGGGGGTGTACTTCCAGCATTCCAGAACATCTCGTTTGCACTTGTATGTTTATTAATGAAAGAAAAGGGTCTTGAAAAACAACAAATATGTATAGTCGTCTACAGGTTTTCTATAATATACACAGGGAACAACCACGTGACAGTGCCCCTTAGCGCTGATAAGACATCCAAACGGCATGACAGCCCTCTGATTTAAGAAGAACTTCAAGCTTTCATCCAGGAAACTCCGAGATGGTGGACGTAATTTTTAAAGAGACTTCTTGGAAAAATGGAATGTCTCTTTAGTGCTCAGGTTCATTCTACGGTCACATCCAAAACATGTGTGGTAGCCATTCTGATAAGCAACAAACGCCTGCTTTACCTTGATGGAGTCACAGAGAGAGAGGAAGGGAAGGTATTTGGTGGTCAATAGTAGTTTCGGGACAGACACTGTGGCAGTAATGCTTCTATACTCAATTTAACATGATCATGATCGATTTCTGTCAAATCTCACCTGGATTAATTCAGAATTAATTGAATTAGCCCTTCTGGTGGCCGGAAAGTTTAATGAGATGATGCAGCAAAGTGTGAAGAGATCATGGACCATTGGCAGCCTATCAGAGTAGGCCTCTGAGGAGCCGTGGAAGGCTTGATCAAAGTTGACCCTGGTGGGCATATGCAGGGCCATGCACTCGGCTGAGAGAGGTTATACCTTTCACTCTGATGTCCTCTACGCATACTAAGTGTCAATCTCTAAGGCAGACTTTTCATCTTAATTATTATTTTATTCATGTCAGCACACCTCAATAACAACATTTCTATAAGGTCTTATCCTTAATTTATGTGGAGAGATACAAAAAGGGGGCTTCATGCAGCAGAACATCAGATTTACATAAACATTACAATTACTTAACCTCAACAGGGATCTGGATTTTGGCAAACAATTACATTGTTTAACTAACCTGCATAAGCACCTTATTTACTGGGAATATTTTCCATATCATTCAGCTACTAAATAAAGTCTTAAGATACCTCACTCTGTTTTGCTTTCAGAAAGGCCTCTAATGGACTACAGAAAGCCTGCAGCTGGGTTCCTTCTGGATAGAAAGTGGCATATATCACAGTGTGGGTATTGCACCAATCAGTGTCCAATAAACAGTACTAATCAGATCTTCCGATGCAGTCTTCATAGCCATGCCTTTGCAACTCTGTGTTTGGCCACTAAAATCAGTATTGTAATCACCAACATGTAGCCCAGGAAGGCCACCAGTAGAGAAAGATGACCATTAAATCAATTACCTGCGAATCTGACAAATTCTTTTTCCCAGTAAAGATAAACTAAAGGACAAACAATGCCAGACAGAGGAAATCAGCATATGGTAATCTACATCTATGGCATGCATAACTTGAGGGTGAAACTTGTACAAAGAAGCTGGGGTGCAATATAACCGGTGTATAAACTTACAGCCAAGTTGAAACCGTTGGGCGGCCGCCAATGCAGCCGCACTCCCGCAGGGTCTATTTGGAGATCACCGCTGGACCGGCGGGCGGAAACCTAGTTTCCACCCGCTGGCCCAGCAGGGATCTCGGCTGCAACACGGGAGCCGGCTCCAAATGGAGCCAGCAGTGCTGTGGCGGTGCGACGGGTGCAGTTGCACCCATCGCGCATTTCACTGTCTGCTATGCAGACAGTGAAAAGCTCCATGGGGCCGTGGCAGGGGGCCCCTGCACTGCCAGTGGCATGGGCAGTGCAGGGGCCCCCAGGGGCCTCACGACTCCCCTATCCGCCAGCCTTTTCATGGGGGTTCATACTGCCATGAAAAGGCTGGCGGGAGGGGGACTCGTAATCCCCTGGGCAGCGCTGCAAGCACCAGTCCCGGCGGTGCGACTGCGGCACTTCCGCCACGGTCGTAATGCCCGAGTTTGTACCGCCAGCCTGTTGGCGGTACAAACTCAAAACCAGCCCTGGCGGTCTTTGACAGCCAGGGTTGTAATGAGGTCCTATGTCTGGAAATTATAGAGATGGTTATGTCAGGAGTCTACTGTGGTCTCCTCCTCATCAATGTATTTTCCCAGCACCCACTTGCAGGGACAAATACTAGAGACCTATTAGTATTCATCAACCTATATGGTTTAGAGGCCCCGCCACCCAGTGTCTTGACACAATGCACACTTCAGTAGTGGTGGTTATGCAGAATAAAAAAAGAGGCAGATTATACTGTGTGCCCCAGTTGAAGAAGTTGCCAGAAAAAAAATCATTAAACTAATAGGACCTACAGGTATGAGGAACCTTTGCTCGTAAATTCACCCCTCTAATGCTCATTTGCAAAATATGGGCAAGTCACTCTATGCTGAGGAAGATATCATTATGCTTCCAAAACTAGGGAAAGAACCCCATTCCTTGCCCCAATTATAGATTGTCAGGCTCACTGACTGCTGATGTTAAAATTTGCATGACAATATTGGGCAACATGCTCTGCAGGGTCTGGCAGTTATGATGCCCCCGACCTGGCAGGTTTGCAAACATTGGACAGCATTCAAAAGAAGGGCTCACCTTTTTGCACACACCAGTAGGGAAGTGTGTAAATAAGCATTAATTGCACTAGAAGCAGAAAATGACTAAATTTAAAAAGTGATGGCGTGAAACCACAAGATCAAAGTCAGAGGAATGGTACAGGATTTGGAGACTTGGAAGATAAAACAGTCTTCACAAATAATGGTATACTATCCCTAGCAAACCCTTGAAAGTAAGTCCCACTATTGATGCAGCTTCATCGCCTCCCACACAATAGACTCCAACAGCTACATTTTACTTGGCAACCTCAACTCCTATCTCGATGACGACAATGACATCACCACTACCAATCTCCTTAACAGCATGAACAACATTGGATGCATCCAACTCGTCCACGACCCCATGCACACTGCAGTGAACACACTAGACCTCATCTTCACCTCCAACAACCGCATCAGGTATAGTCACACCACAGAACTCCCCTAGACTGACCACTCCAATATCCACTTCAGAATCACCAGCTCATGGACCTTGGCCCCCAGTCTGCCCAACGCTCTCAACCGCAGCTGGAGCAAACTCTAAAATGACACATGTATTAACGCTCTCGACACCACCCACCACATCTCCTCCAACAACCTAGATCAGAACGTCAGAAACTTCAACATTTGGATAACCAACTGTGCCGACAGCGTCACTCCTGTAGGAAATAACACCCACAGAGGATCCACCAAGCAGGCTAGCTGGTTCACTAAAGACCTCAGAACCCCCAAATGACACTGTAACCATAACAAACAGGAAAGGAGATGGTGCACAAGCAAGGACACAACCAACACGATCACCGTCAAGACAGCCCTCAATCTCTATCATAGGCAGTTGAGAGAAAAAAAGAAAAAGGCCTTAGCCTGGCACATTGAGAGAAGCTCCAATAACAGCAAAAACTCTTCAACATCGTCAAAGAAATCTCCAACTCCTCAGTTGCAACACACATTAGCCCCTCACAGGAACTCTACAACAACCTTGCAAACGTCTTCCACAACAATATTGCTGACATCTACAGAATCCCAGCCCAAGGCCACCAACTACTTCAAGCAACACAGCTACCCCTCTACCATCACAGACATCTGCCTAACCAAATGGCGCCAGCTCACCCCACAGGACTCTGCCTCCATCATAAACTCGGTCCACTCAGGGTCAGCAACTGACCAATGCTCTCACTAGGCAAAGCCAGAAAATCAGCCACGTACTCACCTCCTTGTTCTAATTGCCATGGCCACCTTTCCTGAGGACTGGAAAAACGCAAAAGTCAACACCTTGCTAAAGAAACCATTAGCAGACCCCAGAAAACTCAACAAATACTGACATTCCTCTCTGTTTTCATTTCCAGCCAAAGTATTAGAAAAAGCCATCAACCAAGAACTCGCCTCACATCTGGAACCAAACCTCCTATTCGACTCCTCCCAATCTGAATTCCACAGCAACCACAGCACCAAGACAGCTCTCATCACAGCTACCTGTGAGATCTGAGCCTTATTCCTCTGAGGAGAGACTGCAGCTCTGATCCTCCTAGGCCTCTCAGAAGCCTTCGATACGGTCTACCACCACACACTCATCCCAAGGCTGCACAACATAGGCATTCAGGGAGCAGCGCTCGGATGAATCGCTTCTTTCCTCAACAGGAGAATACAAAATGTCTGCCTTCCTCTCTTCACCTCCAAACCCAAGGAAATCATCTGTGGAGTACCCCAAGGATCCTCGCTTAGCCTCACTCTCTTCAACGCTTGTATGACACCACTGGCCAGCAAACCCATGGATTCAACATCATACCCTATGCCAGCGTCACACAATTCATCCTCTCCCTATCTGAAGAACCCACCAACACCAAGAGCAACTTCTACAACTGCATAATAGATGTTGCCAACTGGATGAAGGACAACTGCCTGAAGCTCAACATGGACAAGACAGAGGTACTACGTTTTGGAAATATAAGCTCCTCATGGGATGCATCCTGGTGGCCTGCAGACCTACTCAGACCCCCAATGACCTTGCTAGGAACCTAGGCATCATTCTGGACAATAAGCTAACCATGATGACTCAGGTCAACTTCGTCCTCTCCTCCTGCTTCGTCATCCTCCACTTGCTTCATAAGATATTCAAATGGCTACCCCAAAGCTCCAGATGCACCATCACCCAGGCCCTAACTGCAGCCAACTGGACTATGGCATTGCTCTCTACCCATGGAGCACAGTTCACCTCCTCTGATGACTACAGACCATACAGAAAACTGCAGCCAGACTCGTCTTTAATCTCCCTAGACAAACCCACATCACCCCCTACCACAGGGAACCGACTCCCTGTACAGAAAAGATGGCAGTTCAAACTACTGAGGCATGCATACAGGGCCCTACACAACTGTGGACCCAACTACTTGAACCACAGCCTGAACTTCCATCAGCCCACCAGACAACTCCACTCCACTTCCCTTTCTCTAACCCTCACCCCGCATCCCATGTAGCAGGTGTGGAGGTCATTCCTTCTCCTACCTAGCAGTGAAGTCATTGGAAGAGTTGCCCTTTCATCTATGGACCTCCCCATCTCTTCCAGAGGCTCAAACATCCCTGAAGCCTTGGCTATTTGGCTAAACAACTGAACCCTACCAGCACTTGGATACCCTCACCAGTGACAAGTAGCACTCTACAAATATACTGATTGATTGATGGAGATTCGTGTGAAATATTAGAATGCCTCAGAATATAAGATTAATGTTGTCAAAACTAAGCATTTACCAATAAGGCTCTCTGCTGGGAACTGGAACAGGGGTGGCCAAATGTGTCTTTCTAATCACTGAAATATGTGTGAAATGTTTAGCACTTTTCCTGTCACCTATGGTCAGTAAATCATCTGCAACGTCCTTATTTAGTTAATATGGAGAGATATGTATGAATTAATTAATTTGTATGCTTCCTGGATAGGTCACGTCTCTGTGATTAACATAATTATTATTCAGTGCCTGTTCTATATTCCCCAAACATTATAAATACTGATAAACAACATGGTTTTAATGGAACTTCAGAAAGGCCCAACTAAGCTTTGATATATACGGCAAACCAAAAGAGACTATCAGGAACATTTATGCAGGCCATAATATATAAGGAACAGGGATTTCATTATCTATGAAACTACTATATAGAGGACCAGCTCCAGATTTTTGTGAATGGCCCCAGAAGTAATATAGTAAATGTTGAGGACCATACCCTGGTAGGTATGACTATTTAGAACATAGCCGGGTCACCCAAGAACCTTAAACCGCTGAATCTATGATGTTAGGCAGGTCATCAGGGGACTGGGACTGGGAAGAGTCTAATACGTTATCCATCCCCTTTGAAACCAACACATTTATATTGGGAATTTTTCGCCAGAAACTGATGCTGCATCCTTTACATTGTGAAAGGATAGTGGTTGTGTCAGGTACTGGCAGATATATTTCATAGCTATATCATTAGAAAGTCTGAAGACTGTAAGAGAGTATTGGATCTCCCGGAGACAGAGAGGTTCATATACCAAGAGCTTTGTATTTGGGTCAGCCAGCCAATAAGGCGGCAGGTCTGTGGCAGCTCAATGTGTTTGAAAATCGAATAAGTTACTGAAACGGGTGCTTGTTTTCCACATTGTGTATTATAAAAAATACCCTTCTGATGGAACTACATGAAGAGGTGGAACACTTGAAATTGAAGTACCAATGGAAGATTGAGAAGACTTGTGACATGATACTGTTAAAGGCAGCTTGTCAGTCCTGCCTAGGGAATCTTCGGTACACATGAGGAGGTGATTGATATCTGACACCAGAGCAACTGGGAATAATGGTCAGTAAAGCTTCAGACACGTGCTGCAGGGGATATGGAAGTATGGGAACGTCACTGAAAGCATGATGAGATTGGCCAGACTGACATTCTTTCGGACAGAGGTACCGGAACTGTTTAAGCCTACAGCAGGACCCTCAATCCTAGAGGACTCCTGGCCGATGGTACGGGGAATTAGACTGGAGTAATTTGCAGGCAATGTTTTAGATTGAATGGGCCTTCAGCTTTCAACTTTTATTAACAACTAGGATTGTTATAACAACATAGTTGAAGCAAATATGCTCTCCCACTTGAAACATGTGGTATTCAAAAGTATGGAAACTATGGCCTCGGAGAGGCTTATGAGGAACATTATCAGAGAGACAGATATGTCCCTAGCCATAGGGCACCCACTTATATATGAAAGAGAATTATACAAAGTAATGTACCTTCCCAGAGTGAGAACACTCTGACTGATTGACGCAGTGCTGTGTTCTGATTCTCTATTGAGTTTAGGAATGGTACTCACTATGAAGGCTAAGATGAAGGAATGAATGTAATTAGGTAAGATGAGGGTTGCTGGTCTTCACTTTGTACACAAAACATCATACGTTTGGGACACTGCTTGATATCCACCTACACATGTGAGTTGGGGGATGTGGGCCGTTGTTTAGAGGGAGACCCGTCAGATCCTTTTTGTAAATCAACCCTTTGTATGAAAGACGATAATGTTATCATACAACTCCTACAGTGCTCCTATTTTGAAACCAAAAAAGACTTGTTCCAAAAAGTGTGTTTCAAGTTGTACAAGGAAGATGCATAAAGGAAACAATAGCCTGTAAGGAATATATTACTATTTAAAGGGAAGGTGTATTAGGTGGCGAAATACCTGTAAATTAGCACCAAGTAAATCTACTGTTAGTTATTAGGCATTAAAAGTAAAGTTAAAAGACATCATAGAACAACGATATTTACAGTGCAAGTGCAATTATCCTTGTATACAATAAAGCACATATCATAAACAAACTATATTAAAATAGTATTGGGGAAAAATGATGTCTAAATTTGCATTCTGTTGAAATAAATCACAGATTATTTAATCGGTGAGGATCATATACATTATTTTCTTGTAGCAAAATCAAACCAGATGGTCATTGGTTTATGTTTCAGAGTAGCATTCTTTTTCCCTGTCAGCCAGAGTCTGCAGAGATGCGTACTGACTGTGGAGAGGGTGGATGGCAGAGATAGAGTGTCTCTCGCTTTCCCCTACCTTCTTCAGGTCTGTGAAGGCCTGAGAGAGTTTTGACAAGGCTAGTGAGACAGAAGACCATCACCCACTATTCCCCTGCTCTGCCTGGATGTCTGGAAGCTAGGTGAGTAGGGGGAAACACAAGGGGAGCTAGCACTTCCCTTGGTGACATTACAGCAGTGGAAAATAACTTCCCTCTTTCACTGCTATGAACTAGGAACAGTGAATCACCAGAATCTGAATCCGGCTATTCTTCCTAGCGGAACTCAGTAACAGCCATACATAACAAATTCATACACAGCAGTTAATTCTTGAGTAGTACAAAATAGTACTTCCTTACAATAAAATCATTGAAAACTGCCAACCATTCCACAAGTTCAGGAGTCCCAAATACTTCAAGTGAAGCAACTTAGAAGTTAGTTCACTACCAAGAATCTGGAAGGAAGCACTGTGCAACATCACATTTTCCTGTCATTTTGTAAAGTGATCAGACACAACTAATGCCATGTTATTATCTTTGATCACCTTAAGCTTCCTTTGCAGGTATCTGGGATCACAGCTCATAGAAACTGCTGATTCAGCACGTCGCCTGAAACAGTCATTTCTGTTGTAGTTCGCCATTTTGGTTTTAAAAGTACCCCCATGCTTCAATGTATTTCCTTTTTACAGCAACCTGTACGGAATTTGACACCCTGTGTCATTTCCTTTCACCGCAATGATCTGACAGACCTGAGCAATAACATTCTTTTTATTTTCAGAAACCTTCAAATCCTCCATGCAACTGTGCATGCAGGAACATATTTTGCTGTAGACTAAGGGAGTATCAAGTTGAAATATTCTTCGGTTTTACCCAACAAAGTCTGCATTGGTGTTGACATTGTCATTTATATGTATTTAATTTTATAGACTACATAAGGGGTTCTGTGGAGACCTTTTCTGTGCTTATGCAGTTTTAAAGATAATACGTTTTTACCCTTTTTTGCGAAGTAAAACGGGCAATTCAGTAAATTATTATGTATGTTAATTTCCCTTGTGGTAATCGTTTCTGCCTGCATAAGGTTTAATAAATTTACAAAAATACATCCATTAAATTAAACTTAACCCGTCATAGGTGTTTCATCAAATCGGATGGGCACACAGGCATACACACTAATAGATGCATACTTCTCACATTTGTTAATCTGATTACATCTGCACCACATTAGTGGCCAGTATGTGGAGCCTCTTCAAAATTATGGAAATGCTACACTTTTGCGCAGAACAAGCTGAAGGCTCTGTGCCTAACAGGTCTTGGTGTGTTTACACAGCCCACAGGAGTCAGTCACTATAAGTAGACTGTTTATGAATTAAACAGATATTGAATTATGGAACATTGAGACAAGAGTGAGCAATTTCACTTTCACTCTGTCAGAATTTTACTTATATACGTTTTATCTGCTGTTAACACACCACAAATTTTAGCAAATCTTCTGCTATGTCTTAATAATTTATCAACCCATTGAAATGTCTTTTAAAGGCTTTAGACAAACGTACTTTGAAGAACGAGGCGGAAATCTCACACCATAAGTGTATGACAAAATCTCTCTTGAGATCTCCACACATTGTCAAAAGCCTACACTAATGAACTCTAATGCCCGAACTAAGATGGTTGTAGAGTAACTGCTTTAACAGTAAAAGCAATTTACCTATTCCTATCGTAATTGCGTGTGCAAATAGAAGTACTGCTGTGCTTAAGAGAACATACATATGTATTCTAAGAGGAATATGTGGATTCCGTTGTAATACACATTCTGCATGTTTGTGACCACCACACCATGAAGCATTCTGGTGCACAAATACTCTATTAAACAAATCAGTTGATAAACGAATACTGCGATGTGTCTGGTCCATGAAGGCCCACCGTACCTGAATGTCAGCACATTCACGAAGTGATGCCTAGACAAGACAATCCCTATTATCAGTGTTTAGGGCCAGATGTACCATCACAGCCCATTGCGATTCGGTAATAGCGATTTTTAAGAAATCGCTATTACCGACTCGCAAAGGGCCATGTATCACATTTGCGAATCGGTAATAGCGATTTCTTAAAAATCACAAATGCTATTACCGAATCGCAAATTGCGATACCGGCCCCATTCGCAGCTATGGGCCTGTTGGCCCATAGCTGCGAATATTTTGCATTTCCAAATTTGCGATTTCTGAACCAGGAATCGCAATTTTGGAAATGCAAAAGGCCAGGGTGCTGGGGGCCTAAGGCCCCCTCTCCTGCACCCCAAAAACTGTTTTTTCAACATGTAAGGTACACACATGCCAAAAGGGCATGTGTGCTTTACATGTTGAAGTTAAAAATGCAGTTTAACTGCATTTTTTAATTTTGCACCAGGTTACCACCTGGTTGCAAAGCATGGTATTTTGCAAGTGCAAAATGCCATTTTAGGAAAAATCGCAATTCGCGATTTTTTCCAGAATAGCCTTGCGACCTGGAAATTGCGAATCGCAAATTGCGACTCGCAATTTCCAGGTCGCAACGCAAGAAATCGCTATTTTAGCGATTTCTTAGTTGTGGTCTGCGAATGCATTTCAGGCATCGCAGGCCAAGGTTTTGCACTCGCAAACGGCCGATTTTACCGTTTGCGAGTGCAAAATAATTTCATACATCTGGCCCTTAGTTTGTAACATAAGTTTAGGTCCCAAAGTTTACTTGGGAGGCCGCCACCAGTTCTGCTGAATGCCAGGTTTGCCAACTACCAAAGCTACCTAGCCTTGATTTCAATTTATGTCCCTTTCTTACACCAGCCTAAAATTCTTCTCTCTGTCTCATACTTGTACGTTTTTTTCATCCCTGCTTCCTTCCCATGTGTTACTGTTTTCCTCTTCCTCTTTGTCCCTTCAGTGTCTTTCTCTCTCTTGTTGTAAGTCAAATTCTGTTCATGAAAAATAAGTGCTGGGAACCACAAATGGGCGCTGGTGCCCACAAACCTAAAATTAAGCTCAAATTACAACATAGTTAAAATATAAACATTTGCGGAGTATGGCAGGAGGCCACAATATTCTTCCCAGAAAGGGCCAACGCAGATGACATAGCTCCCCTGCAAAGAACTACAATCTATAGCAAAAAGACCCTCATATTAGAGGTCACAAACACTCTTCCCAAAACAGGGCCATCATCGACAAAGAACTCTTAGCCGCATAAAGGAGGAGTAAACATCAAGCTCAAGGAATAAGGAGAGCTGAGGATACTGCCCCTATCTCCCAATTACCTCCAGGATGAGAGGTGGAAGTGCATGCACAATTCTGGAGACAGGAGAGTGGATCCCGGGATGCGGTAGGCCAGCAGGAGTGGGTGTCCTAAGAAGAACGGAACCAACAAACAGCAAAATAAATATCCCTGATTGCAAGTCAGAGACAATCTATGAGCTGGCACCCAGAAGGCCACAGGACACAACGGCAAGAGGAGTGGCAAGACAGCTGAAGTGTAGAGCTGAGGTACTCCCCATCAGCAGCATTAATTAATCATAGGAAGGGGATCCACTTTCAAAGCACTGCAGTAAACCAGTAATCCTACCCTATCCATAGTACCCAGAGCTTCAATCATTAAAATAAGTATACTTCCCGTGATTATGTTTTTCACAACTTCCTTCCTTGTATTGTGTTTCGACGTTAAAAAAAACAAGGCAATGATTAGTAGTTTTTTGTGAGGCGAACACCAGCCTAGAATAAGTATGAATACGTTATATTACGATGGTAAAAGGGTGCCTTAGCTAAGGCAGACTTCAAGTATTATTATTTTGCATCTTATTTATTCACACAGTATATCAAAACTATTGGTTTGCTCAGGACGTTGTCTGCACACGCTAACTAAACAGAAGATATATTCATACATACTAAATAAATAAACAAATTAAATTAATTTCCGTTCCCTAACAAATCATAAAACACTACAGAAATTGAAGAAGAAAACAATTTAAATGCATAAATCATAATCTAGAAACAATTTCAAAATCGAAATCGAAAATCTCATAAAATCTTTAGGAAAAGTTCGAGAAATTCTAGTGCAATCAAAACAAAAAACAAAGCTACTATAAAAGTGATAGGCTGCACGTAAAAACATTAAATGTCAGTACCACAAAAGTAAGTTGAAGGTGTTCAATGTAAACCAAAAATTATTTGAGCAGCCCAAATTAACAATCATACGTTGACGATTCAGCCTTTCTAGTAAAATTGACCAGGGTCATCAGCAGGATTGATTGTCAGAAAGACATTTAGGAAAGCAACCTAGGAAGACAAAAGAAGGAAAGAATCACTAAATGTGTGCAGGCCACGGAATGTGGAAGCTCCTATTTTTTTTTTAGAATTTTTTTTTTTATTTTATTCAACTCTCTGTACATTCCAAACATTGTACCATTAACAGGTTTGCACATATAGGCCAGTCTCCCCTTCCTCCTTCTTGACAATCCATCACAGAAGTAGCCCCCATAGGAGTTACAGTACGTTTGCATCATATATAAAGACATTGCGTTTCCTGTGGTGGTTTAAGTACTTTTGCTTATAACATAGCTTGCACACCATCTATCTCTGAGGGACCATAGACACATCATGCCCAGGTTCTTCAACTTCCTCAATTCTAACCTGTTGTCGCCATTATTTCTTCTGCTACTACCCATTCCTTGACATCCTTGAGCCATCCCTGTGTACTGGGTCCCTGCGTGTTCATCCAAACAATCGCCACACAACGCTTGGCCAACACTACCGCGAGCTGCACGAATTTCCATTCCATTTTTTTACCTTTCTGTTTTTTAACAACCTCCAGTAGACACATAACAGGGGTCCGTTCCAGTTTAATCCCACCCCCCCCCACACACACACACACACACATCTTTAAGTTCGGACTATGCAGCCCCGGAATGTTTGTACTGTGGGACAATTCCATGCTAAATGTATGAAGGTTGCCAGCCAAGCATGACATCGTTGGCAACCATCGTCCCTACTAAGATCAATTCTATGTAGGAAGACTGGGGTAACATATGTGCGATGTATTTAATTGAAATGTATTTGCTTAAATCTAGTATTGCAGGTCCCCTGTTGGAGCAGGGTGCATATTGCCTTCCACTGTGTCTCCTCGAGGGGCCAGCAAGGTGGGCCTGGGCATATCTGCTATCATGGCTTTGTAAATGTGTGATATAATTTGTTTGCCCCCCCCATATTCCAGGAGTTCCCTAAACAATGCCGATGAGGCTGGGGCCTCCAGATAAGTAGGTCATATCTCTCGGGCTATATTGAGTATGCTGGCATATGTTAAAAACTGTCCCTGATTCAACCCAAATGTGTCCTGCACAGTCTCGAAGGATACAAAGGTCCGCGGAATAGAGGTCGAGTGTTAGGCACCCACCCTCTTGCCAAGGTCGAATGTGTCAAGTGTCGAAAAGCTGGAAGATCCCAAAAGACAAAGTCCTGAGCACATGGTGCTCGGTGTAAGACTACCCTCACCGCTCGCATCCACAGTGTTGTTGTATGTTTTATTATGTATGGGAGAGCGTGGATCCCTCTACCCCTAGTGTGTAGTAGCTGTGATAGCGTTTCACGTCGAGATTCCTCCCTAATAAGGATATTCTCCCAATTGTCACCCTCTGCCAACCAGAGCGCCGCATGTTGTAACTGGGAGGCTAAGTAGTAGTACTCTAATTTGGTTAATGCCAATCCCCCCTCAATCAGTGGGAGTTGGAGAGTTTCCTGTTTCACCCTGCTACGGACCCCCCAACCATACCAGGGACACCAGTCGGGAATGCAGACGCCTGAAAATCTGAGCAAGGAAGTGTGTTGAATTAATTCTGTAACATATATAGGCATCGAGGAAAAAATAAAATTTTTGAGACCGCTACATGCCCCATTATCGATAAAGGGAGGATGTTCCAAAAGTGCACTGACCCTTCTAAGCCTGTGAGAACTGTCTCGATGTTGAGCTGATTGCAGCGCTTAATGGTGTGGGCCACCATGATTCAGAGAAATCGGAAGTGGTCAGTTTCCCAGCGCAGGGGAATAGCTGTTAGAGCCTCCGGCAGGAGCCGCACTAGGCTCCCCAATGGGAATATCAATGGTTTACTCACATTAATGCGTAGGCCAGATAATTGTCCAATGGTTTCCAGCTCTCTCATCAATATAGGGAAGGAGAATCTTGGGTCTTTCAGGTAAAAGAGTGCATCATCTGTATACAGTGACAATAGGTGGCGTGTCCCACCCACCGGAATGCTCCACCCCTCCATGTCACACCTAAGTTGCTGCACCAATGGCTCAGAGTCATCGCAAAAAGCAAGGGCGACAAGGGACACCCCTGTCGTGTATCCCTCTATATCTTCAGTATTTTGGAGCAGTATCCCCCCATTCTGACCCTAGCTGATGGTTCTGTGTAGAGAATTTCGACCCACCTATGGAATTGTGCCCCAAACCCCATGGCGGCTAGGACCTCCACAAGGTAATCCCAGTTGACGGTATCAAACGTCTTAGCAATATCTACTGAGACCAGTGCCAGTTCCTCCTCCCTATCTTCGACCTCATGGAGGACATGCATCAGTCTTCGGGTGTTCATAGTCATATTCCGTCCTGGTATAAACCCCACATTGCTCAGGATGCACCAGGTGGGTCACCTCGGGGGCAAGCCGTGTTGCAGGGATCTAACATAGGATCTTTACATCCAGGTTAATCATAGTGATAGGGTGGCAGGACGCTGGATTGGATGAGGCTGTCCCCGGCTTGGGGGATCATAGCAATGAGGCCTTCGTGCATCGAGTCTGGTAAGAAATTAGCATTTAGTGCCTCATTATATACTTCTAAGAGCCGTAGAACGAGTGCAGTCACAAATGCCTGATAGAGCTCGGCTATAAAACCATCACACTGCCCAGGACTTTTACCCATTGGGAAAGTTGAATAGCCACTTTAACCTCTTCAAGTGTAAGGTCAGAGTATAGCGCCTGTACCGCCGTCTCGCTCAGTCGAGGGAGGAGTGCTCCAGTTAGGTAAGCCATTAAACTGCCTCGATCTGGGTCCCCCGGGTTAGCATATACTCTCTCAAGGTGATCCCTGAAGACTGTGATTATATCGCACTGTGTCCTCGCATCTCCCCCAAGGGGTTTGTGAGATGAAGCACTAAGGAGCGCGTTTGCCCCCATCGGAGGATCCATGCCAGGAGCCTCCCCGATCTGTCATCCCCTCGATGTAGGAGTTGTCGATATGATTTCAAAATGTACTGTTTAAGTATATCTCTGGTTCCAGTCAATTGTCTAATAAGCTTAGTTTCCTCTACCTATGTCTCACCCGCACTGGGCTTTGCTGGCACCCTGCCAGGGCATCCTCCCTGTGAGTTAGTTCTGCCTGTAAAGCCCTCCGCACTCCACAGGTAACCCCCACACATCTTCCCCGGAGCACCGTCTTACATGCCACTCTGTCGCCCGCCTTTGTGTGGACATCCAATTATGCTCGATGTATTCTGTTAGTGATTGTGCAATTGTGTCTCTATCCACAGGAGCCTGAAGAATCTCTGATGGGAATCTCCAGCTACATAGGGTTCGGGAGCCACAACCCAATTGAAACACACACGTCACCCGGGCGTGGTCTGATAAGTATAGTGTAAAATGGTTTACATTCTGCACCTTGGGGGTGGCATGTTGGGTGAGCAACATACAATCTAGCCTACTAAATGTGCCATGGGTATTCGAGTAACAAGTATATCCCCTGAGGGCCGGGTTTGTGTCCCTCCAGAGGTCCCTGAACCCAAGTTGTGACATTGTTGTTTTCAAACTCGTAGTCATTGGTGGCTCGGTGCCCTTTCTAGGGGGGTGTCTATCCAGGACCCCATCTGTAATGCAATTAAAGTCCCCCACCCAAAAAGTATCAGTCCCCATGTGCGTAGACAGTTCACTGGCTAACGTGGGGTAGAATGAGGCATCATCTGTATTGGGGCGTATGAATTTAGTATCTCCAATTGCTGACCATCCAATGCTCCCCTAAGCAGGATGTATCTGTCCTCAATATCTGCCTCCATAAAGTGCAAAGCAAAGGGAACCCCAGGGGCTATCCAGATGTGCACGCCTCTGGAGAACGATGAAAAAGTAGGATAGTAGTTTTGTCCCCTCCATTTTTTGGCCAGCTTCTGCGCCTCAGTGTCCGTCAGACGGGTTTCCTGAAGGCAAGCTATACTTAGCCCCCGGCGCCTAAGCAATGACATCACCCTATATCGTTTTGTAGCATTGCCAAGTCCTCTCACATTCCAAGTGAGAAGTTTATAAGCGTTTCGGACTACCATTGTGCTTTATATTTAAGTGTCCCCTAAGTGAGGGTGTCCCCGGGCTAACACGGCCATATTGTGCAAAACAAACCAATGTGTTAAACATATAAAACAGAACCCACAACTTCCCCAAGACCTTCCCCCGTCCCATAGACAACCGTAGCATTAACATAGATCTATTGCAGCCCATCCAGTATTGTGTCTGGACGTTGACACTCCCCCTACCAGTCCAACCTGGACCTGTTCCCTTACAGTTGCTACACCCCCAGCTTCCAACCTCTATTATCCAATAGTCACCCAGCTATCTGATTACTATAAAGGGGTGAAGAATGTGATAAGATCATTATGCTATTTCAAAATATGTTTGTGTTTTGATGTAATATGTACCAGAAAGCCTAGCAAGAGTCACTTTATTGATTCAGCTTGCCGATAAAAAAGTTATTTTCTGCGCAGGTGGCACCCCAGAGTTCTGAACAGATAAAAGCAATATTTCCTCTCTGGTTTATTGTTCCTCAGCCTTCCTGTAGGGCCTTCTCGCGTGGCGCTGTATCAAGAGCAATCTCTGGGCTGGGGTGCAGATGGTGTGAGACGACCTCTCCCGGGAACGCCCACTTTAAGGACCAGTCAGCCCTCCCTGGGAAGCTCGACTGTGACAATTGCATAGTGCATCTTCTCCTATACGAATTCTGTGAGAAGACTTTTGCTCCAGGTTCTCTCTGCCTGTGGCTGTAGGTGCTCTGTGTGGTTAATTATCCAGTGTTCTCGGGGGCGTGGCCAAGATGGCGACCGGAGCGGCAGCATAAACTGCAGCTCCGATCCCTGGCCCGATAAATTATCCTGTTGGAGGCGCCCGGGCCCCCCCGAGAGCGGGTCCGACTGCCGCTAAGAGGGCTGCCCGGGGGCGGCATCGTTAATCGCGGCCGGAGACGCGCTACTCGCATGGCTGGCGATCGGCTGGATTGAGGCCGTGATCGCGCTGCAGACAACGCGCTCGCGGCGAGCGCTACATGGAACCACCCGCGACCCGGTCCCAGAACACGGGTTCGCGTTATGCTGAGGCGACATAGCACCTTCGTTTTTACCCGGTGGTGAGAGGCGCCGGGGTGCGCGCTCTGGAGGGGCGGTGCCGTCCAGGCCACCAACGGTACAGCGCCATCTTAGCGAGATAAGCCTGCCGGAGCAGGCTTACCTGTTTTACACCCGGTGAATGGGGCTTCCCGTACTGTGACTCTCCTGCTGTTCTGCGGTAACACACCGTTCCGCGGCCGTCCTGGAGGTCGGACCGCACGGAACACGCCTCCTGTTGGTGTGGCCTGGGGATTGCGCCGCATGCACGGAAGGCGCCATCGTGAACTTCACGCGGAACTGTGCTGGCTGGAATTTATTTTATTCACTGCGGCGAAGCCCCTCGGGGGCCGAATCCTGTCAAGGTAGGCCCTCCCCCGCACCATAATCATCGAGATGAGAAGCCGGTGTGGATGTTCTGGTTTCCTCTGCCCACCCACAGCTGCATAGCGCCCCGCGCTCTGGCTACTGATTAATCCATCGCATCAATAGGCCCAACAGGCGGCGGCCAATACGTAACACCTCTGCATCCTTTGCAAACAATAGTGCCTAACTCTGCCATAAAAGGCCCGCTGGCGCGTGGGTGGCGCTGTGCAATAGCGCGTCGCATCGGGGCGCGCACCCCGTAAACTCACTCTGTGTTGTCGCTGTGGGGCGGCATCGACCTGTGGCATCCCTGCTCCCTGCACGGAGCAGTCCGGGAAAACAGGCTCACTAAATAACTGGCTCCAGTGTCGCAGGCCACGTTGGATGATAAATTGTGGCCAACTAAACGTACTGAATCAATGCGGATTGCTACACCAGCACAGGGGACCACAGCCGCAGCCCCTACTGTACGTATCCTTGTCCTGCATTGGCCCGTGCTTCACTTCTGGGAGACCGAGGCATTAGGAAGTCAGCTATCTGGGAGAGGGGTAAACACATAATGGACCTGGCTGTTTATAAGGGAAGTGCCTATTGATGACAATTACCGTGTGGTAGTGCGCACACGCATGAATCATCCCTCTTGGGACACTAGTTCCCATGTGCTGCTGTAACTTCTGTCACAATGCACAGCGTATTGCTCCCTATTCCACCAGTCTTATAAATTCATACCAGCCCTGTCATTATTAAGTGACACAAGTGATAGCAAAAATACCATCCAAAGCCTTGCTTGTTCCTGGCCTTGCTCCTTTTCAACGTCTAGGCTCGAACTGGCGTGACACTTGACTAGATCGTGCATACTGCTTCGCGTTTTCTCAGCACGCTAACGTCTAAGAGCTCCTGTACTTGCCAAATGGTCAAACCAAAAACCCCACGTGCACCTCTGGGCAAGATGGAACACGCCACCTCATCCTCCTCAGAGCCCTACGCCAACACACAAGTGGCACTTCAGAAACTAGAATTGACCCTACAATCACACACATCACAATTCGAAAAGATACTACAAGCCATTCTAGACACTAAAATTACTCTGGAAGCTAAAATAGGTTCGGTAACAGAAGATCTTAACATACTTCGCACTGACCAACACGCACTAGCTGATAGGGTATCGGAACTTGAAAGAGATACTGTGGCTATCCCCCGCTCGGTGAAAGATCTCCAATCGCAACTAGTTCACTTATCGACAGAGGTGGACTCTTTAAAACGCAGAGCTGAGGATGCAGAAGGTAGATCTCGCTGCAACAATATCCGTATGGTGGGATTCCCCGAGCGTGCCGAGGGCCTCAGTGCTGAACTATTTATAGAGAAATGGCTTACTGATACTATTCTGAAGGATAATATCCCGAAGTTCTTTTCTGTCGAAAGAGCACACAGGATCCCTGCCAGGCCTCCCCCTCCTGGCTCACAACCACATCCGCTTATAGTAAGACTCCTTAATTACTGTGACAGAGATCTTATCCTACAGTTATTCCGCAAATCTGGCCCGGTAAGCTTCGAAGATGGTGTGATTACAGCCTACCCAGATTTTACAGCAGAAGTACAGAAGAAACGCAACTCTTTCTACCATGTTAAGGCGTGTCTCCGAAAACACAACATCAAGTATGCGCTGTTGTTCCCTGCCAGACTCCGGATACAAGATGACACTCGCACACTCTTTTTTACCTCTCCAGAGGACGCCTGGACCTGGCTACATGCCAAGGGGCTAGCCGATCCGTTAGACACAAATGCTCTGGGAGCCGATAGACCCTCCTCCACGTTAGGTCGCAGACAGCGCAAGAAACAAGGCGCGAAGCCCTCGCCTGAACAAGCGCAAACTGAACGCTCCCGACTTCTGCGAGCCACATCCAGATTTGTTAACGCGTCACCTACTGCCTCCTCTACACAAGCGGACGTTGAGCAGGAACAGGATGCAAACTCTGACTCAGCTGAATCCACACGTGGCCCTACCCTCACACCACGCACAGCAGATGATATCTGCTAAACAGCTGGGCCCTACTGGTTCTTACAGATCGTGGACAGTATCACAATACTATTACACCTCCTTCTGAGCGCCATCGGCATCCACCTGCTACGCCGCGTGATTCGATTGTGCCCCTGGACGGCACACTCTTCACCACAAGTGAACAGGGCAAGGTAAACCCTAGACTCTGTATCAATGCTGCCCGACACCCCCCTGCTCCATATGGACCATTCTCTCATGCCAGCAAATGCTGGAATAGATTTCTATTTTTCAATTCAGTTGTTATTGTGTGTTGTTTTAGTGTGCTCCCTTTTATTTAATCGTTGGTTTTATCACATGTTAGTTAATTGCAAATGCAGCAGCAAATGTACATGTCATGATTATCATAGCAATAGGACTGCAGCTCGCAATGTCGCTGGTGTGGGTCGCCCAACCTTAGTGTGCGCATGTCACAATGTTTTTATGTCATGGTCAGCAGACAATCATTCCCTTGGGCATACGAAAACCACAACAATATCATGGCCACTCAAACTCATCAGAGTATAGCAAAATACAAAGTGCTCACATGGAATATTAGAGGCATGGCAACCCCACGGAAGCGTCAGAGGGTTTACGCCTTTCTTAAGAGACATCAGATACATATAGCATTATTGCAAGAAACACATCTCTCTAAAGCTACGCTAGAAAACACACGCTCAAAATGGAAGGGGCAATTGCATGGCACAACTTCTTCATCATTTGCCCGTGGGGTAGCGATTTGGATCGCCCCCGGGGTTCCATTCACCGTGTCTCGCACACAATGTGACTCAAATGGTCGCCACGTGATAGTTGAGGGCATACTAGATGGATCCCCTTTAGCCCTAGTTGCACTGTACTCCCCAAATGCAGACCAGCGAGATTTCCTATCTACACTTTCAACCGGCAACCTTAATGACCCTACGTTGGAATGCGTTTGGGGAGGAGACTTTAACAGTGTCTTAGACACTCAAAAGGACCGCTGGTTCCCCCCGCTTACCTCAGCTCCTTCCAATCGTGCCTCTCAAGCACTAGCAAGCTGGGCTTTAAACAATGGCCTGAGCGAAGTATGGAGGACGGCCCATCCTGCCCAACGGGAATACTCTTATAATTCCCGTGTACATAAGCTGTATACCAGAATAGATATGGTTTTTGTATCTGCAACAGTGATTCAGAAGGTGTGCGGATCTGAATACTTAGCGCGCACTATATCAGATCATAATCCTTTATGTGTAACAATAGCTTGGGGTCACATGCACACCCGCATACCAACGTGGCGTTTACAGCCGGAAGCCCTTTTAGATCCCCCCTTTCAAACAGAGATAGCTAAAATATTAGCTGATTATTTCCTGCTAAATAAAAACTCGTCATCATCCCGCTCTATAGAGTGGGATGCCCAAAAAGTGGTGATAAGGGGACACTGCCTTGCAGCCACGGTAGGGGTGAGAAAAGTACTCACTAAAGAGCTACAAACATTAGAGGTAAAAATCCGTAATGCGGAGGCTGCGGTTGTTGGGGACGAGTCCATACTAACAACACTGAATTCGCTCAGGGCCGCTCATAACGAAGCAGATACTAGGCTAGGCAAACATGACTACAGACATTATATAACAAGACAGCACGCTGAAGGAGACAGATCCGGTAGATTGTTAGCTTGGCTGACTCGACAGCCCTCACAGCCAACGCCTATCGGCGCAATACGTTTAAACCCCAACGTTATCGTTAACACTCAGTCTGGCATTAATGAAGCCTTTTTCACATATTATCGTACACTTTATACGTCTCCTCCCCCTCCGCCGGAATCACACCTAACTGATACACTACAACTTGTCTCTCAAAACCAACTTATCCTCGATAACACCCATATTCTAGATGGCCCCATTACCATTGAAGAACTGCGCTCAGCTTTGGCACAAATGGCGCGCAGTAAAACCCCCGGATCGGATGGACTCCCGGTGGAATATTTTAACTCTCATGCGAGTCATCTCCTGCCCCCGCTCGTAGAAGTGTTCAATGAGGCGTACCATAATTTGCAAATGCCAGACTCTTTGCGCGAAGCTTTAATAGTGGTCCTTCCAAAAGCTGGTCGAGACCCACTTGATGTTAAATCATACAGACCGCTCTCCCTCCTAAACACAGACTGCAAATTACTAGGGAAAATATTAGCGAACAGGCTCCTCCCCTACCTACCGAGTCTGATACATCAAGACCAGTCCGGCTTTATCCCCGGCAGGAGCACCTTCCTAAATATTATGAGACTGCTTCATATAATGCATAACAACACAAACACTGAAGCGGTCGCCCTCTCCCTAGATATTGAAAACGCGTTTGACACACTAAGCTGGAATTATCTTATTTGCACACTCAGGGCATTCGGCTTCGGATCTGGCTTCATAAACTGGATCAGGACGCTGTACTCTAAGCCCACAGCACGTGTAAAAAATGGTCGCATTATCTCCGAAGCATTTGCCATAAGTAGAGGCACCAGACAGGGTTGCCCATTATCCCCCTTGCTGTTTGCCATTGCCATGGAGCCACTGGCAATCAAACTGCGTAGCTTCGCGCATATGTGGGGTATCCCGGAATCTAACACCTATCATATCATATCTCTATATGCAGATGATGCCCTGATTTATCTGCGTAATCATTCTACCTCCATGTCAGAGGTGCTGAAATTGCTGGACTCCTTCGCCCTCGCCTCTGGACTTCACGTCAACTGGTCCAAATCCAGTATTTTTCCTCTTATCTCCATTCCGACTGATACGCATATAACACTTCCGCAATATAAACTACCGTGGTCATATACAACCATTAAGTACCTCGGGGTGCAGATTTACCACTCTGTTACAGATTTAAAAGAGGGAAATATTGACAGAGTGGTGAGATTCACTCGCGGCTCGATACCATTCTGGAGCTCACTCCCTTTATCCCCGTTGGGCCGGGTAGCAATAACCAAGATGATTATCCTCCCGAGGTTCCTATATTATTTTACTGCCCTGCCAGTGTGCCTGCCACGCTCCTTCTTTAATAAATTACATTCAATATTAACCGACCTACTCTTGGGCAAAGATAGACGTAGAGTAGCATTGACCATAACACAACATCCGCAGGAAATGGGCGGGTTGGGCATGCCTAACCTCGAAAGATACTACGCGGCCGCTCAACTGTCGTGGCTGGCTGGATGGCTGCATGATGCCCCTTCCGCTGAGGGCGCACTGCTGCAGTCATGTATGGCCCCCAAGGGGCTGCTGCTCACATTGTTATCTACCCCTCACTCCTTACCCTCGAAACACATACTGATGGAAGCAGCTCGCTTTTGATGGTACAGATATGTCCATGGCAAGTCCCCCTCCCCCCCTTACTCACCCTTGATACCGCTGTTTCAATTGCCGGGCACCCAAATTATTTCAATACATCATAACACACGGGATATAAATACACTGAAGGTGGGCGATCTATACTCCCATTCCGCGCTGTACTCCTTTACGGAACTGGTGTCTGCCGGGGTGATGCACAATGGGGCCTTTTTGACATACAGCGCCATTAAACGACTGCTAAACAAGACCTGGGGCCTCGGCAATAATGTACCCCCTGAGTCCCCATTATTCACTACTATCCTTACAATAGGTAGCGCAAAAGGTACCATAACTAAAATATACAAAATACTATTAGCAGCAGTTTGCACTACCCTGCCGCACGCTAAAGCACGCTGGGACATGGTCCTTCCTACGCCGTTACCACTAAAAACCTGGACCGCAGCTCTTGCAACAATCAAATCAATATCCCGTAATCCTCGCTTACGCTATACCCAATTTAATTATATTCACAATGCTTATTTATCCCCAGCCCGCATTCTAAGAATATACCCGAACACAACTCCGTCGTGCCCAAGATGTGCTACCCCGGCAGCTGACTTTTACCACATGGTTTGAAGTTGTCACTCAATAAACTCAGCCTGGCACCGAGTTACAAACGTTACAGCAGACATCTCATCCCTCGCATTATCCCCCATTCCAGAGTCCTGCTTACTGGGCATACGTCACCGCACTAAGGGAGATAAACAGACACACAGATTCATAGACTTAGCGTTTGTTGTCTTCAAACGTCTGATTGCAACACATTGGAAGGCTCCACATGTTCCGTCCCATTCGGTTTGGCTGCGCGACTTACATAGTCGCTCGCAGGCCGAGGCGCAGACACTTAATCTATTGCAACGTAAAGGTCTCATCGAAGTGGACCCTGAAGTCTGGAATACCTTTGTGGTGGCAATAGAAGTGCGTGATGACCTGCACCCCCCGTGAATAGTGCAACATACACAAATCTTACAGCAAGGTGGATACGATCAGCAGGATACTTGAACTGCCTCAATCTTAATTATAGACATTGCTGACACTCTCATTCTAATCCTCAAAGTATTAACCTAACAAACCAGGCTGTTTCCACTGCGTACAAGACTCTACGCAGGTCAAACCCAGTTCGATCAATGCCAATTAGGCTCAGCATCCAGCTGAACCCCACAAAACACAATCCTTGCCCCACCTCTGTCCTTCGATCTAAACACACTTACATATATTAGCTGCATTCCTTCCTCTAGCCTCTCCCTACCTCGGCTTGAGGTTGCAAAAATTATCAATGACATTGGTCGTGCTTAGCTGCATTGATATTCGGCAAGTAGTTGCCGCACAGTATTTAAGCTGTATGTTTCCTTTTTTCTTGCTATGTTGGCATTATCCTATGTTTGTTTATAATTTGATTTTTCTCTTTCTCTTTCATACCAGTTAATATGCAAAGAGGCTGTGCAAGATTATTTATGCAAGCAAATAATTCGATAAATTGTAAACAGCCAATGTACTGGTATGTGAATGTTATGTTTAATAAACAGATTTAAAAAAAAAAAAATTATCCAGTGTTCTCTTCCATCGTCAGATCTCTCTACCCTGGCCTGCGGTCTCCGGGACCACGATTTCAAGCCAGTCCCAAACATCCTCTAGCTTATCAAAAAAGTGTGTTTTGCCATTATGAATGACTTTCAATTTGGCAGGATACATCAACATATAAGTCAGTCCCATGGCCTTTAGTTTCTGTTTTGCTGCAAAAAAAAGATTTGCGCTGTTCCCGCACTTGTTTAGTATAATCTGGGAAAATGGCGATATTGCAGTTTCCATTCTGCAGGACTTGCTGTTTGGGGGCAGCTCTCAGGATACAGTCCCTGTCTCTGTAGTTAATGACTTTTGCGATGATGGCCCTTGGAGGGTCCCCCGGTGGGGGAGGAGGGACCTGGGCCCCATGCGCCCTTTCAATGACAAAGATCTCCAAAAGGCCACGGGATTTCAGGGTTGACCTAACCCAGTCCTCCAGGAATCGCTCTGCGAGGCCCTCTCTGCCTTTTCCGGGAACCCCAGCACCTGAATATTGCTGCGGCGGAAGAGTCCTTCTGCATCGTCTGCACTCCTGCCAAGTTCGGCCACTTCGGCGCTTACTGTGGTCATCTGCCTCTTCAGTATCGCCATTTCCCCCTGGAAGATCCCTATGTTGGTTTCTGCTATAGTGCCTTTGCCTAACACTTTGCACAGGTCCGCCCTCAGTAAGTTGACATCAATAGACACAGTTTCTATCTGGTGTTCCAGTACAGATCGGAGTCCATGAATGGCCTGCATCAGATTTGTTCTTGTGGGCTCCGCACGTCACCCCCGGGAGGGTCCCCATCTACTTCCCCCATCTGTCTTGGGGTGGTGTATTGAGTTATGGAGTACGAGCCAGCCGCCCTGTCTTTACCCATCAGTCTGCTCAAGTTCATCCCTTAGGGTGGCTTAGGGCAGTGCCACTGGTAGGCTGGGAAATTTCCTTCACGATTAAGTAAGTCCTCCGCCCAGTGGACCGTGCCCGTCTGTCGGAGCCTAGTGGCTTTCTGGGAAAGAGCCACCAGTCAGTGACTTCAAGGTGCCACACCATCGCGGCAGACGGAAGGCCCAGATATTTCCACCTCTCCAAGGCCTCTGGCACAATATGATTCCTCTGTCTTCTGGTCACATGAGTGGCCTTCTGGCCAGCAGGCAGGCAGGGCAACCCACAATGCTTTCACGCTGTCAACTCAGGGCCAAGTCGCTGAGCGGGGGGGAAGGCCGGATGCTCCACTGTCCCTCAGGGGCCCTTCTCCGCCCGACACCCCGACCTTCACTACTGGCGGTTGCAAACACACCCTCCATTTGCACCAGGCGAGGGCGGCGCTCGCTGGATCACCCCTGCAGGCGCCTGCTAAACTCTCCTGTGCTAGACGCCAGGGCTGTCCCTGCAGCTTCAGCCTGTGCCCTCCTCTCTCTCGGCGTCTCCCTCGCGTCTCTTCCCCAATCCTCCGCCCCCAAGCCTCACCTTTCACAGGGGTCCGCTGTGAGTATCGAGAGCCCCCTCCATTGGCATCTGTTCAAAGGATCTGCTCTGACCCTCGGCTCTCTGCACCGCCAGCTCGCCCACAGCTCGATTCCTAGAGCTACCAGATCTCTGGGAGGGCGGCAGCCTTCAGCTCGTCTCCTTCAGTCTCAGGGCCTCCGAATGTCAGAAGCAAGTTACGCGGTCCACTGAGTCTGCTGTAAGTCCTCCGTTGTTTTCCATGGCTCCAGTCAGATCTTTTCTGGGGCTGCTGGTTTCCCCGATGACTATGCCTTCCGTGCCCTTACAGGGTGCGCTGTGGGTTAGGGTAATACAGGATTTAGGGAATAAAAAACGCCATACCAGGGAGAGCTCGGGGATTCAGATCCCGTCGGCCATCTTGTCAGGCCATGCCCCCCAAGGTGGAAGTCCCTATAACGGAAAAGTAGCTTATCTAGAAAATTCCACTCAAAGTTAACAGAGTAATTGCCCAGGAAGGACCTAAAAATATGTATAAATGTGCCCAGATAACATCAAATGGACCCAAGGAGCTATTAGCTAAATAATTATTGAAAAATATTTGGCAATACCTGAGACCAGAACAAAACAGTTATGTTTAGTTAGTGTGTGCAAATAACTTCCAGAGAGGACGAATCTTTTTGATATAATGATAATACCCTGGTTCTTAAGATTACTGAGTTGGCCACGTTTATTGCTACAACAATTTATTAACACATTCACAAACTATAACCTATTTAATTTAAAAATGTTTGATGTTTGCTTTTATGGATTTAATTAGAGGTGATTAATATCGGTTTCTGCCACCACCAGTATTAAGGTATTAAGGATCCGAACCACAAGCTTATACACTGTTGCATCATAAATTATTTTAGCACCAAACAACAGAAATTATTTCAGCTTCTTCTTTTCCCCATGGTTCGTGCAGGAATCACATTATGGGCAATCTATGGTGAATTATCCCCCCAGAATCTACAGAGATGAGAAGTCTGAGTAAAATTGGAGATTGGTTTATTAATGAAAAAATTATCCCCTGGTGATACATAGGAGACAAAAAAAGTTTACACACTGGATGATATGAATGTTTCTATCAGCAGATGCGTAGTCTATTGGTTAACTACCATCAGAAGAGATCGAAAATTTGATAACAAGGGATGCTCATCTATTTGAAATCAATGGTATGGGAATCAGCCATTTGGCACAATATCTGCAGGAATTCAAAAGGGTCTTTAACACCCTGCCTAGGCAAATACAAGCAAAATGGCAGAAAGAAATAAAGATTAACCATGAGAATTGGGAAGAAGTATCTTGCCATAATATGAACACTCTGGGCCTCATTATGAGTTTGGCGGGCCGCCAAACTCTTTGGGCCGGAAAACCGCCACTCCGGTTTTCCGCCCGTTGGCCATATTATGAGTTTCCCGCTGGGCCAGTGGGCGGAAACAGCGGTTCCAACCACTGGCCCAGTGGGAAACTCACCACAACAGTGATGCTGGCTCGAAATCGCCGGCGGAAATGTTACGGTGCGTCAGGTGCGACAGCACCTGTCGTGCTTTTCACTGCCTATCATTCAGGCAGTGAAAAGCGCAATGGGCTGTCCATGGGGGCTCCTGCACTGCCCATGCAAGGTGCATGGGCAGTGCAGGGTCCCCCATGGGGCCCCCGGCGCCCTGTCTCCACCAGCTTTTGCATGGCATTGGAACTGCCATGCAAAAGCCAGCGGAGGGGGGACTCATAATCCCCAGGGGCACGGCACGGCCAGGCTGTCGACCGGCAGTGACCTGGTGGTCATAATCTGGAGGCCGGACTGCTGCTTTGGCGGCGGTCCGACTGCCACCGTGAGACTGGCGGGCCCAGGACCGCTAGACACGTAATAAGGCCCAAATGTACTACATATCATCTGTGCATTTAGTGTTCCATTAGGCAGGCCGGGAACCAAGGGCCAGATGTAGCACACAGTTTGAACGTCGCAAACAGCGAATTTCACTGTTTGCGACGTGCA
Organism: Pleurodeles waltl; assembly: GCF_031143425.1. Taxonomy (NCBI): domain Eukaryota; kingdom Metazoa; phylum Chordata; class Amphibia; order Caudata; family Salamandridae; genus Pleurodeles; species Pleurodeles waltl. The sequence goes on from NC_090440.1 coordinate 1,666,211,023, forward strand.
AACTGCACTCGGCAATGCACAAAAGCCCTTTTGCGATTCGGTAACTTGGTTACCGAATCCCAAATCGGGTTTGCGAGTCGCAATTAGGAATGGGAGTCCCCTTCCTAATTGCGAGTCACAGTGCAATGCCAGAGTGCTATGTGAACACGGACGCGGTCGCAAAGCAATCGCAGTTAGCACCCATTCGGAAAAGGGAAGGGGTCTCAATGGAACCCCTTGCCCTTTGTGAATGGCATTAAAAACGTTTCATCAATACTACTCAACACATGTACACCATTCTTAGTCTAGGCTAGACAGAAAACTTGAATCCAAAACCCTTCCTTCAGGTGTAGGGACCACAGATAAATAAGGGTCACCTTAGCTACAGGCAATGAAATGCCTGATAAAGTTCACGGTTTATGCCTACTGTGATGAAGTACGTGTTGGCTGGCTGGCTCTTCAATGCCTGAAGAATCAATAAATGGAAGAACTGCTGTGGCACCATTTTATTGGAAGTGCCACTGACCCCTGTATCAAATATTTTGGGGTTCCTCCCTGACTTGTGGGAGTGACTGCTTCGCTCAGCTGCTGAGCACCCACTTGAAGACCAATACACACATTTCGGAGTTCTGTTGCTTGCTACCCAGAGTATAGTTGAGCGCTGACATCTCTCTTCCCAGCTCCATAGCTGGAATATTCAATACTGTGATCACGGGTCACGCCCCAATAATACTCGCCCTCCAGAACATAGCATCCTTCCAGAGAGACAGGCTGTGGTATCTGAGTAGACACTTCTTGCCGGATGCAACTAACAGGGAGAAAATTACGAAGGTGATTAAAGAACACATGGACTTCTATGATAATCCAGACATTTCAAAACAGGCTTTATGGGACTCCCAAAAGCTTTGACAAGCAGTAAGTTGATGTCACTGTTGCTGTGGCCAATAAGGACAGGAATTGGCCTATTTCACCCGGGGGGGGGGGCACAAGAAGATAAATCTGCATACAAGAAGGCACGCACAAGGACAAACTTACAGGTCTTAACAAAAATTAAGGGATATGTCAACATGATGCTGATAAAGCAGACAATGTACAACTAGCACTGAAACCTGAGGCATATGGATCTATTAACAAAGCACGCACTTTTACAGCTAAGAAGGCACAGATGAGGTTTACAAGGGCCATTTCACAAAGGCATCTATGAGTAGGTGAAGTCGTACCCTTGAAGAACTATGGGCCAGATGTACAAAGCAGTTCTCAAGTCGCAAATGAAGAATCTGCCCATTTGCGACTTGAAAAATGCTATTTGGGTTTTGCAATTCGGTATCAGGAAGGGGCGTGACAAGGGCGTCTCTTCCTAATACCGATTCCAGATGGTATGTATGATTGTTTTGTGACCGCGAATAGGGTCGCAAAACAATTGCAGTTAGCACTGGTGCTAACCCATTCGCAAACGGGAAGGGGTCGCTATGGGACTCCTTCCCCTTTGTGAATGGTAGCGAAAATATTTTTTCAGAGCAGGCAGTGGTCCCACGGACCACTGCCTGCTCTGAAAAAATGAAAAGAAAACTTTTCATTTTTGGTTTTGAAATGCATCTCGTTTTCCTTTAAGGAAAACCAGCTGCATTAAAAAAAACTGCTTTATTTAAAAGCAGTCACAGACATGGTGGTCTGCTGTCTCCAGCGGGCCACCATCCCTGTGAGGGTGGCCATTCCCAATGGGGTCGCAAATTGCGACCTACCCCATGAATATTCATGAGGTAGGTAATTTGCGACCCCACTGGTAATCGCAAACAGTGTCATTGACACTGTTGTACATCAGGTTTTGTGGCTCGCAAATTGTGAGTCGCTCTAACTCACAATTTGCGAGTCGCAAAACCTGATTTTTGTACATGTGGCCCTTAGTCACATACTCAAAAATGCCTTTGTGAGTAGGACCCATGTTAGTGCATACCTTCATGAGGTGAAGATTTGATTACTCTAACAGGCATATCTAAGAAGCTAATCTTCAAACCCAATGTTGCCCAAAATGTCAATTGTAGTTTGGACCCTGGTTTGGTAAGGTGTGACCTTGGCTGCAGACGTTCCAGGAGCTTAGCTGACTAAAGGTAGGGGATTAAATAAAAATGGGACTAAGCAGTATAATAAAGTAGTCCACCCAAAGCGATTTAAATTTTTTGCGATGCACCACTATAGTACTAAGAGGACACATTTTTAAGCATCTTTAGCAAATTACGAAGGACGCTGATCCGGTAATGTTGGACAAAACGAGAACATTTTAAGACAGTTTGACCTGCTACATTTTGTGGGCTCTGCAAGCTACTTGAAGCAATTCAAATGGCACCTTATGTAGCAGGGTCAATGAAACTGTTCAAAACGAACATGATTTAAATACAATTGACAGGGAGTGGCCGGAGCAACAAGGGAGTTTTAGGAATAGTTACAGATAATGGTCTACTTAAAATCCCACTAATGCAGTGACACTGATTTTAAAGGCAAGTAATCTAAACAAAACTGAATGTAAAACAAAAGCTCCACGTACATTTTTTAAAGCTTAAGTGGCAGTTGGGCTCTGAGAGCTTGGCTAATCCTCAAAATCACCCCAATTGGAACGGTGAGGGCTGCACTTTTTGGACTTTGGGACGCTGCCATGTAGAAAAATTCACAAGACCTAGACACACCTTCAGGAATCTGCAGGAATCCACAAAATTCCTACCACCCAGCATTGTCTCATCTATACCGATAAAAATTCTGCCCCACTTGTCAGCCTAAAAATGTTTTTTTTTTGGACCCGCTTTGGTTCCCCCTCAGGTTCGACATGTTTTTGGCTCTGCCCTGTCACAGGCTCTTGGCCCACCTACACAAGTGAGGTATCATTTTTCCTGGGATATTGAGGGGAACGTTGGGTGGTAGGAAATTCCTTCCGGTTTGGTGATCCCACACAGAAAGGTGGGAAAAATTTGATTTTTTAGCTAAAGTTGAGGTTTGCTGAGGATACTGGGTAAGAAACCATTGGGGATCCATGCAAGTCACACCTCCCTGGATTCCCTCGGGTGTCTAGTTTTCAGAAATGTTTGGGTTTGGTAGGTTTCCCTATATGGCTGATGAACCCAGGACCAAAAATGCAGGTCACCCTGCAAAAACAGGTAGTTTAGTATTTGATCATTTTGATGTGTCCACATAGTGTTTTGGGGCATTTCCTTTTGCGGGCTCTAGGCCTACCCACACAATTCTGTCACCGAAATGTGAGGAAAAAGTGTTTTTTTAGCCAACTTTTGAGGTTTGCAAAGGATTCTGGGCAACAGAACCTGGGGAGAGCCCCACAAGTCACCCCATCCTGGATTCCTCTAGGTTTCTAGTTTTCAAAAATGCATAGGTTTGGTAGGTTTCCCTAGTTGCCGGCTGAGCTAAAGGCCAAAATCTACAGCTTGGCACTTTGCAAAAAACAGCTGTTTTCTTTTGGAAAACGTGATGTGTCCACGTTATGTTTTGGGGCATTTCCTGTCGCTAGCACTAGGCCTACCCACACAAGTGAGGCACCATTTTTATCAGGAGACTTGGGGGAACGCTGGGGAAGGAAATTTGTTGGTCCTCTCTTATTCCAGAACTTTCTGTCACCGAAATGTGAGGAAAAAGTGTTTTTGGGCCAAAATCTGAGGTTTGCAAAGGATTCTGGGTAACAGAACCTGGTGAGAGCCCCACAAGTCACCCATCCTGGATTTCCCTATGTGTCTAGTTTTTACAAATGCACAGGTTTGGTAGGTTTCCCTAGGTGCCGTCTGAGCTAGAGGCCAAAATCCACAGCTTGGCACTTTGCAAAAAACAGCTCTGTTTTTTTGTGAAAGTGTGATGTGTCCTCGTTGTGTTTTGGGGCATTTTCTGTTGCGGGCTTAGGCCTACCCACACAAGTGAGGTACCATTGTTATTGGGAGACTTGGGGGAACACTGGGTGGAAGGAAATTTGTGGCTCCTTTCAGATTCCTTAACTTTCTGACACCAAAATGTGAGGGAAAAGTGTTTTTTGAGGTTTGCAAAGGATTCTGTGCAACAGAACCTGGTGAGAGCCCCACAAGTCTCCCCATCTTGGATTCTCCTAGGTGTCTAGTTTTTTAAAATGCACAGGTTTGGTAGGTTTTCCTAGGTGCAGGCTGAGCTAGAGGCCAAAATCTACATCTAGGGACTTTGCAAAAAACACATCAGATTTCAATGTAAAAATGTGATGTGTCCTTGTTGCGTTTCCTGTCACGAGCATTAGGCCTACCCACGCAAGTGAGATACCATTTTCATCAGGGGACTTGGGGGGACACAGAATAGCAAAACAAGTGTTATTGCCCATTGTCTTTCTCCACATTTTTCCCTTCCAAATGTAAACAGTGTGTAAAAAAGACGTCTATTTGGGAAATGCCCTGTAATTCACATGCTAGTAGTGGCACCCCGGAATTCAGAGATGTGCAAATAACCACTGCTTCTCAACACCTTATCTTGTGCCCATTTTGGAAATACAAAGATTTTCTTGATACCTATTTTTCACTCTTTATATTTCAGCAAATGAATTGCTGTATATCCGGTATAGAATGATAACCCATTGCAAGGTGCAGCTCATTTATTGGCTCTGGCTACCTAGGGTTCTTGATGAACCTACAAGCCCTATATATCCCTGCAACCAGAAGAGTCCAGCAGATGTTACAGTATGTTGATTAATAGAATCTGACATTGCAGGAAAAGGCTACAGAGGAAAACGTGGAGAGAAATGGCTGTTTTTTTCACATCAATTTCAATTTGTTTTTATTTCAGCTGTTATTTTCTGTAGGAAACCCTTGTAGGATCTACACAAATTACCCCTTGCTGAATTCAGAATTTTGTCTACTTTACAGAAATGTTAAGATGTCTGGGATCCAGCATTGGTTTCATACCCATTTCTGTCACTAGCTGGAAGGAGGCTGGAAGCACAAAAAATAGTAAAAATGGGGTATGTCCCAGTAAAATGTCAAAATTGTGTTGAAAAATTGGCTTTTCTAATTCAAGTCTGCCTGTTCCTGAAAGCCGGGAAGATGGAGATTTTAGCACCGCAAACCCTTTGTTGATGCCATTTTCAGAGAAAAACCACAAGCCTTCTTCTGCAGCCCTTTTTTCCCATTTTGTTTTAAAAAATGAAATTTTTCGCTGTATTTTGGCTATTTTCTTGGTCTCCTTCAGGGGAACCCACAAAGTCTGACATCCTACATGAGTGAAGAAACTTGTAAACAGAGAGAAAAAATGTATCAAGTTATTTAAATACAAATCAAGGCAAAACACTACATAACAATATGGCCATCCGATAACATGGCTGATTACAGATACCCATTCAAGATCCTGCATAAAAATATACAAGGCATCAAGCTCTTAAATGCAAATGGTGGCACAATAATAACTAGGTATACATAGGTAAAAGGTTTAGATGTTCATACATTGGCGTGTAATTGATTTACCTATCTACTCCCATGTTGTATCACAGACTACAGAATTTCCCATCATAAAGGAAAGCTTTGATTTTAATAAAAACATGGAGGCAGATATTATGTTTCCTTTTTTCATTGTATTAACACAGCAATAAGAAACTACACATAGCAAGATGCTCTGGGAGGAAATTATCGGGAACATAATACTAGCACCAATCAGCCAGGAGCAGAAGACCCAACAGCCTCGTTTGCAGCTTGCGAGTCCCCTTTTGGCTGATGCAGAAAAATGAAAACTAGGCCGAGAGGAAGAGTGACCATTCTAGCTGAGAGAGATCAAATGTTATTCATTTATCAGTGGCACAGAAGTTAGCATGTGGTGATGAATTAACCTGCATTTAAAAGCCTAACAGAGAAAAGAACATGAGTTGTGAAAATGTACACATTTAAATTGTGGTGGACATTTCATGTCTACCATTTGTATTTTGACATAATATTTAACATGAAGACATTGTGTATTTGTATTTTGAGTGAACTATTAATAAATATTAACCTGGAGGTATTGTTTTCAAGCACAGATAAAAATTATTATGAGAATTAAATTAATATGGATTAAACACACTTGTATTGAATTAAATGTATTCTATTGAGATGCAAAGAAAAATAAATACACGTTTAGAATTGCTCTAACATGTTATGAGTAATGTTTGCAAATAAATAACTTGCTTTGCATACAGTATATGCATTGTAAGGTGTGCATTGTTTATTCTGTCCCCTCTGACCTGAATTCTTTCCCTGGGTTGCTAACGTAATGTTGAATGTTCTATTGTAAAGCAGGAGGAGAGCATGTTTCTAATCTAGTTAATGTAACAGAATTTGCTTTAGCAGTTGAATCGGACAGGAAATCTCAATGTTCATGTGAAAGAATATTAGTTTAGTTTAATGTAGGTCGTGAGAAAGGAACTGTAAGTAGCAATTTATTACAAAATGCAATAATTTGCAGAATTATATGTAGTCACAATATGAACAATGGATTATTGCTGAGATGAAGTATCAGAAATTGGGGGTGCCATGGCATCCCATTGGATTCTGAAATCAACGCATAGAGTGTGCCCATCTGAAGAATCAATTGAATGGATTTTGGTTATTGTAATTAGTGAAGAACTTTGTAATAAAAAGCAGCCCCTCAATCTTCTCCCCTGCTTGGGACTGTTTAGAACTCTGCTGGAGTGTGTCTTTTCTGCTCTTGCACTCCCATGCTCTGAGTTTCCTGATGGGTTTCCTCATCATTGTTTTAACTGCCCTATTCTGTTATGTGGCTCGGTACTAATAAGGTCAGCCAATTCTGAACTGCTAATCTGTCCTACGTGCAGCTCGTTTTCTGCACTGTCCTGATGCTGCTGCCAACTGACGTTGGAAGAAGGTGACCATTACTGTGGGATCATCCTGTATGCTGTCCCATGAGGAGAGGTATAACTAAAAGTGGTTCTTGTTTTATTTTAGCTTAGCCATTTATACCGGCATATTTTTTGAGTTAGATGCCCTAGTTAGATGTTTTCCTAATTATTTTTGTTTTTCTTTAATTTCGCTTTTGCCTGCATGTGTTAGACAGTTCCCACACATGCAAGTCCCAATTCTGGTTAGTGTTAGGAATGGCCCAACTCTGAAATTTGAAATTGAATGTGAAAACTGTATTTTGATGATTTACTCATGTCACCATCATCTGCCTTGAATGCTAATAATCATGCACATATTGTATTGTTGCTCATCTATATTATTCTTTTGGAGTGCTTAACAGTATTTATGTTTCGTAGGTTAAATCCTTTTAGACGTTTTGGTCAGCCTATGGTTTTCATGTATGTCTATAATTTAGTCTTGCACACCATTTACATGACATTGATTTTGGGTTGTAATAAAGCTTTGAAACTTTATTCAGTTTGGAGTTTTGATTTAGTGTTTCATTTGTTATGGTGTTTAGTATTGTTTATGGTACTATGTCACTGATTTGCATTTGAACAATTCTCACTACTACACTCTTTGCCAAGTCCAAAGATTCAGTCCACCTCAGAAGGTGAGATTGGTGATGGTATCTCACCCAGAGCACTGGTGGTTGTTGAGCCCAGAACTGGAAAGTAGGAATTTTCCGGGGCCCGAGCGCTCCAGCACAGCCATCCTGAATCACACAAGGCATCTGGATTCCATAGTCAGTAGATGGAAGCTGCTGATGATCCTTTGACTGCATGTCAGTGTTGCTGAAGAGCAGACACTGCAATAACAAAACATAACATGCACAAACAGGCAGACCAAATCAACCAATACTTGGCAGAAGGATAATCTTCATGTCTTAACTTCTGCAGCTTTACAAAGTCAAGACTTTTCGTCACAATAGTTAAGAACATTTCCATTTTATGATGATGCATGGAGCTCATGTTATGCTTAATTAAAGCGTATACAAAAAGCATACACAGAGAAGCATATGATACACCCCAACCTGCCATAAAACCTCCAAAATAAAATGTGGGGGATAGGGGGCTCACCAATACTTTTAACGTAAGGTCTCTTGGTTCGTCTTAGTTCGTAGTTAAGGCTGTTGCCTCTTTCCCTACTGTCAGACTCTAGAATTGAGAGCTACAGCCTATGGAAGTAGGAGACTGGGAAACTAGTTTGTCTTGGAGGAAAACCCCCACATATTAGAAAAATGAAATACCAGGTCAGAAGCAGAAAAGGCTAGCTGGTAAAGGTGTAAAAAAAAACAGAAGGCCGTAACAGAGCATTGACAAGCACCTGAAGCAAGCGAGTGGCTGAAAACCAAGTTATTGTGATGCACTGTGTACTCTCCCCAAGCTTCTTTCATAGGAACTCAGGTAGAATGAGAAGGAAGGAGAAAAATAAATATAACCTATTTCTCCATCTTAGTTTGTTTTTGTCTACTCAAGAGAATTCTTCTGAGTAATCTTTCCCCCAGGAAATTCAGTTGTGACTCAAGGACCTATATTTATTAGGGACACTGACTTACCTCAAACTGTTTGGCTTGTTTTCTACTAGGTGGCACTGATTCCGGCAGCACATGCCACCCAGGTCATCATGCCGAACACAGAAGGAACAGAAGGGGGCGCCGTCAGCGAGAATATCCACTGCCCCAGTGCCAAGAGGGCAGAGGGACAGCATGCAGGATAAATAAAAAACACCCCCAAAGAGGCCACTGATAGGTGAACAACATCAGAAACTTCGGAAGATGATACCATACACCTCAGGTAATCCATTAGTTAAATAAAATATTAGGTTTCCTGATTCAAACAAACCAAAACTGTACATTAAATCGAGTGAAATTAATAACAGACGTTTTGAATTAGCAATTTTCAAAATGGCAGATCAATTTATACAGACATTAATTAACTTGAATAAAATCAATATATCGACTCCAAATTCTGTCAAGTCTCTTTAAAGCCCCCATGAGCTTTGCATACATGTTTTCCCTGGTGGAAACGAACTGATTTTTCTTAATCCAAATTTGAAAAATTTGGCGTTCTGTAGACTTCTAATCCAACTGCTATGGCCCACCAATGGCACACTCCACTGGACATAACCGAGATGGCTTGAGAAGCCCAATGATAAGGGAATGGATTCTGGTGCTACCCTAATTTTCCTGCAGCTGGTTATGAAATAAATGCATTTCTTCCGTACATCTTATTTCACAGGGCAGGTACAAATCAAAAGCAACCATTTCCCATATCTCTGGCATCTATAACAAGGATCTGTTATGTTTGATTGCATTTACTTAAATTACAGGCGTGTAAAAGGCCAGTTAGTGGTCATAGTTTTTTATGTATATCTGCATTACTCTAAAATTCACTCCAAGTAAACTGTAAACATTAGTCAGATGCCTCTTCTCAGATCCAAGAAATTATGGTCAGTCTTGTTTCCTTCTGCCTTTTCACAAACGAGAAATCTTTTTAAACTTGAGTTGAAAACTAGTGTTTATGGATCTCCCTTGGAATGCTGCTGGCTTCAGAGAGATGAGTGTCAATTGATCTCAAATCTAAAAATAAAAATAAATTGTACCCGATCCCATAACTTCCCAATTCCACAACTCCCCAGGGAATGATTCAGTGCAGATTGCCCTTAATGGAGTTTCTGCATGGAGCACCGGTATATTACCAAAGCAAAATATGTACTGTTGTTAGGTGCTAAAAAAGAATAGCATGATAGCATATGCACTTGGGGTTCCAAAAACTTTGTAAACTGATCACCTTTAATTAAATTAAGAAAGTGATAAAACATTTTAAATTTCAGTTGTAGTACTGTGACTATTAGTAAATGACCAGCAACAGAGTCATGCTTGAAATCTGGCACAGCTAGTCCTCCTTCTTCCCTTTCTAACCAAAGTCTAGTCATACTTATTCTAGGCTGGTGTTTGCTAAACAAAAAAACTACTAATCTTGACCTCAATTAAAAAAATATATATATTGCTACAAGATGTCAGAAAATGTTGTGAAAAGAAATGTCATCAAAGAGAGAATTATTTTGGTAATCACAATGCTACCTTTTATAGATAAGGAAAGGTTATTCCATATTTCAAACAGAGCCCCGATTTTCTGTAATAATGGGACATAACAGAATTTCTGTAGGTTGTGATAACTTTCCTTTTTTAACCCAGAAGTACACTGTAGCCAAAAAGGGTACCTTGTTCCTAAGTTTTATGGATCTAACCTCCGCCTTTGATTGTAAATCGCACAAAGCTACAGGCTTTGATGCTATCCCTAGGGGTAGACCTGACCTTGGCGTACTTCCTGGGGGAGTTGCACAGGGACATGTCCTCTTCTGTTTGGTAAAGCTGGTCACTGTACAAGGTCTTTTCCAATAACTCGTGGTGTCAGGCAGGGCTGTATTTTAGCCCCTTTTTTGTTTATTATTTGTTAACCGCCTCAAGGAGATATTAACTGAGAAGATCTGTGATGTATCCCGGGCAGGTCAGTGGGCAACATCCGTCCTTAATCAGATGACGCTGATCTCATGTCGAGGACAGCAGTAAGAATGCAACTTTTACTTACTACCTTTTCTGATTATATGACTCACTTAGATCGCTCCATAAACCACACAAAATCTTATGTCATGGTCCCTGGCTATAAGCCATCTAAGCATAACGCCTTTTACTGTAATAAGAGTAGAACTGACCAGGTACCCATTTTTTATTACTTGGGTATTTTGATTGATAAAAAGTGCACTTGGGGCCCCCATCTCATGTCTAAAAGATCATTATTAGCTTGCACGTGATGAGCGGTACTGGTCTTTGATTTGGGAAGCTGATTAAGACTTGTCTCAAAGTTCATAGAGCTAAATGTGTGTCGGCTTCAATTTACAGCAGCGATATTTGGGGTTATAAGCACTGCCAATTGATTCAGGTAGAGGAAAATAGGTTTGCAAGGTGCCAGTTTGTGGTCCCACTGAGTGCTTCCACCTTTGCTGTTCTTGAAGAACTGGGCCTTAAAGATATTTCAGCCGTTGCCTCATTACGGCCCCTTTTACAGTGGACCTTCGTGTGGTATAAAAGTGAACTTTTCTTGAACCATCTGATTATTAGACTGCCTCACCTTAGACAATGTAAAGGCTATTCCTTGATTCGGGTATATAAAGGCAAAACTTACCAGCTTAGGCCGACCTGACTTATTCACCACTCCGGATAAACTTTCTAAAGCTGATTATGATTGGGTTAAACATACCTTTACTGCCCCTGCTGAAGCCTTCAGGGAGCATGATGACCTGTTGAAACCTGCTGTTTGGGCCCATTGTGCAATAAAAACAGTACCTTCTACAGAATGTTATCTGGTATGGCTGAGCAACGTTTATCGTCGGCAGCTGTCAACCAGATTCAGATTTTGTCTTTTTGCACATCTGGTCAGCTTCTCTAACGGTTGGTCTGCCGCGGACACTCTGGGGCCCTGTACATGTGATAGAAAGCTTGTCAGTACAATCAAATGAGCATTTTCTTCTGTTTTGTACCCATTTTTCCTTGCCAAGTAAAAAAAATTCTGATTCCTCTTCTTAAAGAACTAAGATTCACAACTGAAATATCTGCTGTTACATTTTATGATGCTTGGGGATACCTACACTTGCATGTGCATCTCTAATTTTCTAAGTTGTGTAATTAAGTTGTGAAAGGCTTGGGATTAATCTTGGTTGTTGTGCCCACCAGGGGTGTTTACATCTGTATCCGACTGGGGCCTGTGGGAGATGCAATTACTCTTGGGATATTCAATATCTCGCAGGGTATTGGTCTTTCTTATATTCAAGGTATAGGCTAGGTGTAATGTATTTAAATGTGGTGCCTCAGATATCAGATGATTTTGTGTTTTAACAATGTTTTCTATATTTATATGGTCTTGTGAAGTGTTTTATACGTTTTTTTTTATTCATGTGTATCTTTTAAGGGTATACTTTATCCAGATAAAGATGTATACCACTAAGTCATGATAATTATCAGAGAACCCGATGCCTATACTTCTTGTTTATACTGTATTGTAGTTCTGACCGAGAGCAAAAGTGTTTGAAAACTGATATTAAAAAGAAAAACCTGCATTCTGATGGTATTTACCATATAACATCTCAATACAGTGAAGAAAGAAGACAGCTGGAATACTTTTTCAATAATCTGACTGTTTGGACTTAAAAACACCATTAGCACGTGCATATAATGTAAGCATCGGGGTTTCACATAGGGCTGGCTTTATCTGATCATTTGAAGCGGCGGACACAGAAAATCTAAAGGGGAAGGCAATTATGAAGGGACAAATAAATAATCTTTTATTTTTTAAACGTACCTTTCCACTGCCGCCGTCTATCTCTTCTGCTCTCCTGGTGTCCTAGCAGTGCCTGGGGCACCACACAGGCTCCCCATGCAATCTGATGCTGCTTTTATGCAATGCTTAGCACAACAGCAGCGTCAGGTTTGGTCTGAGCGGCTTGGTCTCTGCAGTTTCTCCAACCAGGCTGTGCAACACAGCCAGGTTGGAGAAACCTAAATGTGCATGTCAGTTTGGCTGGCCGTCTTAGGCCGACTAAACTGACATGCACACTTAGTGCACTCCAATCCACCTCCCCCATTCCCCATCTGAACCAGCAGCTGTAAAATGAAACGATAATCAAATATGGTTTTATTTTACAGCTGCTGTCTCTTAGGCAGTGGGGTGATGCTCCTCCGCCATTGCGGAGGAGCTGCCCCTGGTCATTTGTCCTAACGGCTCAATGAAAATAGCAGAGAATAGGTAACGAGCCTGCGTTGACTCCATAGTGATGAAAATATATGGTTTTACTATTTCACACTAAAGATGCATTTGACCCTAAATGGAAGGGAAACCCTATTACATAAAGAATTTAAATAGAAATTTCCAGCTTACCAGGCCAAAATTCTCACTGCCAGAATCTTAGTGGAAGAAACATAATCAACTGCTTCTACCAAAAAATGGGTGTTTGCATAGAGGTGATGAACCAGAATATATATATGTAGTTGCCACTGCCATTATACGTGTTACTAGTAATTTTGTAACTATTTTATAAACTGTATATAGTGTTGTAGGGCGATATGAATTAACAACTTCTAGCTAATTGGCTTTCCTTGAGAAACAGACTAGAGTACCTTTATGAAAGGAGGGCAAAACATTTCCTCCTGTTAGGATGTTATTATGGAGCTGGGATAAATAAATTCTGTTTGGTACCATTTTATTGGACAACCATCTTCATCCGCAGCTTTATAATTTGCTTAATTGTTTACAGTTTTAAGTATCTCTCCTTGTTCAAATGGATGCATTCGTTCTTTAGACTCCTTTAGAGAAAGAGAAACAATTTCTAATTGAGTCAAGAACACAAGGACCTCCCATACTGATACATTATTTTGATCTTTATATATTGTTTCAGTGGTAGAAAAAAAGTGTATTCTCTCTTTGTGGTGTCAGTTATATGATTTGTATTATGGTCTGTGATTTCTGTAATGGTATTTCTTATATTCTGTACTTTAGTATGTCAAGTATGTCAGTTAGTATGTCAAGTCAATAATTTTCCCATATAATCTCCTTCTTCATAAGCTTGTTGACCCACTGTTAGAGCATTGACTTAATTCTTTCTCAAGTAAGTAACTCCTCAGTTTATATTTTGCAAATTCCCATCCATGGTGATTCGAGCTATTGTTTTGCTGAATACGTTTTGATTCAGCTTGTAAGTTTGTGTTCTGTAAAAAGATTGACTGGTTACTTTCTTTTTGCTATAAATATGCCTGGAAAGCTTTTGTACCACCGTGAGGACTAGCTTTATATGCACCACACACATTTACCCAACTGTCATTAAGAAATAAGTTTATTTTAAACTGGAATGATATAATGGAGCTATTGCTTGTGAGCCGAGAAACAGGAATATATTTAACTAAGGAGTTGTGTAAAGTATTAGAAATTAGAAAGTAGTCTCGGGCAGAAAGCTGCCTGAAAAGTTCATAAAAATAGGTAAATTGCTTTGCTATATAATTCCGTGCTCTCCACTGATCTATTATCCCCATCTTTATTTTTAATGTGCTCAGTGCTTTACTAATTCCTGGTTTCCACTTTTTAACAACTCATTTTGTTGAATCTAAAAAATATTGATTGGAGACAATTAAAATCCACACCTAGAGTAACTAATCTACGAAATTCTAACAAACAATTAATTAAATTATATATCGGTGTTGGCCCATCCTGCAATGGACCACGATAGTAGGTTATTGTAAAGAACTGTTGATTTGTTTCTAATGGCGCTGTTACCCAGCTGCCCACATAGCCCGAAGCCGGTTTAGTGACAACTGCTATAAGACTAAAGGAAATACGAATTGCAATCACTGTGTGTATTGCTGAGGCCGAAGAAACCCAAGTCTCTCTAAACGGTAACCAGCATTACTTCTTTTCTAGTTGTTTTTCAATATGCTTTTTATGTGTTAAAATTACTGAAGGGTGAAAGCTAGCTACTCATCCTAATTAAGCATTCCTTTAAATTTTAAATATTGTTGAGGCCATTTACATAGAGAAGGTAGTTCAGCTATGAAAGTATTCACTTAACAAATATTTATTAATTCAGGAAACCTTTATTTTTCTTATAGTGACCCTCTATTTCCTTCTCTATTACCCAAATCTCACCCCAACACCCCTGTCATCCCTCCTTACCCTTCGAAGCTGCTCCCCCCCTTTACCCGCAAAGGCTATATTCACTGTCTGCTTTGCAGACAGTGAACATTGTGAGGGTGCTGGTACACCCTGCTGGTTATAGCTTGCCCGCTGGCTCAATTACAAGCCAAAGACAATGCTGTAGCCTGTTTCCCGCTAGGCCAGTGGGCCTACCTAGCGGTAAATTCATAATAACTCCAGCAGGGAGGTCGCCACAAAGGCAGCCACCCTGCCGGAGTTTGGTGGACGGGCTTTCCTATCTGCCAAACTCAAAATGAGGCCCGAGTGATTCTGTACTAACTGAGTTCCCTGAAAATATAGTCAATAATGTGCTAGTGCTACATTCAGTTTATTTTTTGCCTTATATGTTCAATCTCATTTTGTCCCGTTTTGTTCTTATCATTAATTTCATTAGTTCGAACTTTTGCTTTTGGCATTGAAATGTGTTTAGACCTTGCCCCCAAATTATATTTTTTTAAATATGAATAATCCTTGTTTTTCACCTTTGTTCACCTTTTTTCTTTTTCCCCATTTCAGCAAAGGATCCACTAAAAATGTCACTGCGGATAACTATGCTTTCGGTAATTCTCTTGGTAACAACACCCCCCTGCCTTAGAGTCTGTAATGCCAACGCAGTGGCAGTTCCCCACTGTTGCAGACACTGCCAACTGTGGTAGAATGTTGTTAACTGTATACAGAGCTTTTCCCACTTTTCTCTCTAACATACTAATCACAATCTAAATATCTTTTCCAGAACCCAAACTTTAAGAACAGTCTACGGAATTCAAAAAGTTATTGTTTTCGATTTTATCTAAGTAGCAGGTTGAGCTTGGCAAACGGTGCTTGTCTAAAGTGACGCAGGTCTTTTCTAAAAGTCTGTGGGATAATTTTAATTGAGAAAATAAAGAAAATATATCCCTGACAAATTCTACATTATTGTTCCCTGCAAGGCCTAGTTGACAAAGATACCGCAGAATAAAATCAGTCTGAAGGTATCACAGTACTTTCTCTTGGACTTTCTCCCCATGCCTTCCTTTCCAGGCCTATCCTGGATCTTCAAATTCATCTGCAGAGCTCACTGTGCAGATGCGCTGGATTTGCAAAGCGGTTTCAGAGGAGAGGAGAGCGGTTCTCAGTGGCATGACTTCCAGGCTCCTAACCCCTCTGCTATCCTCTTTGCTCTGACGTTTTACCCTTGCTCACTCACTTCAGGATTTAGGTAATATTGATGATGCTCTTGTGATATCTCAGCCACAGAGTTCAAATGAGTATGATCCAGTGGGTTGTAGCAACATCTATTATGACGCACTAGGTGGAAATGTGGCATTAGAAGAAAATGGATGATGTAATTTCCCTGCAGGTAAGTCATTCCGATGAAGTCTGAGCACACCATTCAGCCATGCCGCTCCCTTGTCAGCCCAGCCGTAACAAATACTGAGAGGCAACAGTAAAGCTGAACACCATCTACTATATTACTGAACGAAATGAAGGAGCTTAATTGTACCCTTTTCAACACGTCCATGGCACTTTGGGATTACAGTAGGGGCTTAAACTGCTTGTACACCCCCCCCCCGTTGTAATAGGAATTGCATAGGGTCAAGTTTAGCTCTCACGCAATAGGAGCACAGGTCCATGTACCAGGGAATCCCCTATGCTCAGGTTCATGATCCATGTGGTTGTAATGTATATATATAATAATAATGCATAATATATACATATGCATAATACATACAAGCATATACATAATATAACCTATACATAATATTGAGGTCAACAATTATTCATTAATGATAATATTCATCCACAATAACCCTCACCCAAAACCCACTACCTCACCTACTATGCAGACCCATAATGCTGAAGCACGACAAAAAAATGGTGGAGGGACAAACTAAATGTTTGCCACACACTATAGCAGATGCTGTACAATTAGTGTCCATTACCCCCCACAAAAGCCCTTCAAGGGAGTGTGGTGACTCAGTGGGACCATCACGCGATTCTGGATGCAATGACAGAATGCCTTCTTTGTGGAATGGAAGGGCGCTGTTTTAAGGAAATATACTATTTTATGACAAATCAAGGCACATTTGCTTCACACTATCCACAACGAAAATTAAAGGTCTCTTCAATTCATTCGATGTTCAATAAAAATCACAAGACTGGTGTTTCAAGCGAGGGTATGAACAAGGGATGAACGCATAGGTCCAACTCAGCCTGGCCACTATCACTTTCCATGTTTACGTAAGAGATTTTATACAAAAATTACCCAATTCTCAATGAAAAGCTGCCAGCCTGTCTTCTAATATTAAGCATTTGCACAATCACTGAAGAAAAATAAGCACTGTTTTCCAAACCTAAAATAACCTGAAATATTCAGAATTAATTTTGCACTTTCTGTGTCTCCATGGGAAGCAGCTGTCTGGTGAATTCCCTGCGGGGTAAAATCAGATTTCTTCCCTCACTGCAGTGCTTCATTGAGAGCCTCATTCTTGCATCTTAGCACTGCACACAGCAGGGTATCCTGACACACAGAACAATGTATTACATGCATGTATTCTGAAAATGTTCCGACATGAAACGCCCATTTACACTGTGCTGTCCTCAAATTCTGAAAATGGACTGCAATTTACAAGTCTAATTGGTGGACAGTTACAAACAGAGTTCAAAGTAATTTGACAGAGATCGCGTTAATATTCAGGTGCAGTCAGTTATCACTTTAACTTGAGTTGTATCTCGAAGCACGTCTGAACTTTTGTCTGAGCTGTACTTGAAGGCATGTCTGAGAGCTTGGTGTCCCTCAAACAGCTGCAGTCTCCCTGCCTATAAGCAGCATACAATACACTGCCAATCCCCATTCTCACTTCTACAATTGAGCTAAGTGTTACAACCTGACAGACACTCACACAGGGTCTCCATAGAACAACGAAACAGTCAAACCCTGCTCGTGTTGCCTGACATTAAAGACCACTTTCTGTTGTATTCTCAGCCCTCTTGCCCAAGTTAAATAGCACTGCCTGTCATCCATCAGGAATTCGCAGTAAAACTGAAACATGTTTGCGATGGAGCAGTGTTCTCGTTTGTAAACAGCTGTAACAAACATAAACCTTTAGTGGAATGCTTGAAGTAAAAAAAACTGTTTGTCTTCAATATTTTTTTGACTTTTTTGTTGCTATTTTTCGAAAATGTATGAATGACTACAACACGAAAAATGTGTGCTGTAACAAATGGCAAACGTTATTCTTTTTGAGGCATGCCTTCAGTTGTATAAAAACACTAAACATGGACAAAGCTAATAGTGTTGGCTTTTGTATAGTGACAATGTTTCCTTAAACTTCTCTAATGCACATTGAAAAAGTACACCGTAGCTAGCAGCTTTGCATTCTTCCCTCTGACTTAAAAACTGGTATAACAAAAACATATTTTTTTTGTGTACAGAAACACAAGCAAAAAGAACACTCAGTCTCAGCAAGGGCATCAGTCCAAGCTTCTATCACACATACACGAACAAAGGACACCTAAAGCGCAAGTAGCACAAGCTTCCTTCATGCACACACACCCACAACAGGTAGATTGTGAGTATCAGATGAGCTAGTTCTATGAACACAAAAACTGGCTAAGGCAGCAATCCATGTGGCAGAGCGAAAAAAGAGGTAGCTGAGATAAAACATACGGGTGATCTTGAGGGGGGCGACTGGAAAGCTGCATCATTGAAGAACCAGGCCTCTAGCACTTCAGGAACGACAGCAATGGGCTAGATTGTCCTCATATGGGCAATGTCGGTGCAAAGGATTTTTCTGCTAAGCACTGATGTGCCGAACATCAAGTTCCACAAGGCAAGAACTATTCCTACAGCAAAACTAACTATACCGTGAAACACTAGAAATGGACACTCACATTGGCAGAGCTAGAAAATGTACATCATTTTGACATCTGCTGCCCCATTGTTAGCCCACTCTTCTGATAGCAGTGCTCAGGTTTTTTCCTAGTGGTGATAAACTGTAATAAGGACACAAGTAATAGTAACACACCAAACACAATACTTGCATTATACCTGTACACTAAACTGCAGGACAATTTACTAATTTTACTTTCCTACACTGCTGTGTTCAATTCAACCCACTGCCCTCTCGCTTCAATTCTCTTTTATCCCAACTTTTTCTCTATATCTTCTCAATCTGGGCTTCTTATCATTCCTTCCCAAAAATGGCTAAACAACCACTCCCAAACAAATGTGCAGTAACTCCAGCAAGACTCCTGGAAGAACATAATGTCAAATAATACTCGAATAAACCCACTCATAACATTAGGCTTGGTTAATGCTGATAAAAGCCCAAAATCAATGAAAACCCAGTAATGATTGACTGGTTAAATCACTTACACATTCCACTTGACATTTCTTTCTCCTGGACTACAGCAAAAGGACAACCTAAACACCTATGGCTAAATGCAGAAACGTAACAAAACTGAAATAAAAGTAAATTACTAATACTAAGTTAAAACAACGTTGCCGAATCATCTGTAGATGAAATAGCCCCCATTTTTTCATAAAAGAAAGAAAACACAACCATCAGCTGCATTACTCTCCAAGGAATTTAATGAAGAAAGGACATTGGTGATAGTTTTACAAAGGAATTAGCAACAAAGATGCTCAATCCTTAATTTGAAAACTCTAAAACTGCCTAAAAAAATTATAAATAACATACTTGGGTCTCATCACAAATCAGAGAGCGTGTTAACTTTGAAAACCTTGTACCTGAAAATGCCAGTGCCAGTGAAACTGGAGCTGAACTCACCCTGGAAAAACTAGGAGGTGCTCCTTGATGGAAAATGGCCTACTATAGGGGAAGGACATGAATAAACTAGGGTGATACATCTGCGCATTTGTGGCATTCCTATTTCCAGGTAAGTGTCTCGTAATGGTAGAGAGATTCCACACGGGACGGGTGTGCCGTTATCTCGCCTCAATTTCCTTACAACTTAGAACTGACCACTTAAATCCAAAGCCTTCTTCCAAAATGAACTTAGCAAAGCCAGAAAGAGACAAAAAAACTGTTTGACATGATCAACACAATTGACAAGCAACCCCTACCGGCTATTTCGGACATATCTAAAAGTAAATGTGAACAATTTGTTAAATTCTTCCTTGAAAAGACGCAAAAAAAGTGAGAAACAATATCTATTTTGTATTGGCTGAAAATCACCTAATCCTCCATAGCAAAAGCACATTTCCATAATGTCTAAAAAAGGTATAAGCCTAGCCCTTTTGAGAATAGCCATCTGTAGACATAATGTATGAGCTGAATAATTTCAGATTGTAACAGTTCTACACTTTCCTGGAAAAACACCAGAGATTGTATCAACATCGAACTGAAGTAATATAAAATACAACCTTCTAGGCAACAACCATTCCTGCTTTAGAGAAGTGGCAGACTTGACTGTGATTGATGATGCACTCAAGATCACAGACAAAGGACAGTCATGCATTCTAGTTCTTCTAGACCTTGACCCCATTTGATATGGCTGACCACTAAACCCTTAAAAACACCCTTTAAAGTCAGATGGGGATGGATGCCATTGTCATAACCTGTGATACGTCCTGCCTGAAGAACAGATCCAGTGAAGATTAACAATTGTGCTTCTGCACCTCGACTGCCAACAAGCTCTATATTGGCCCAAGCACCTTTCAATAATTATTATGTAGAACCAGTAAAAGAAGAAATTATAGAAACAAGCTTAAATATCATCACATGCTAATGATACTCATATTTATCTAAATATCAGCTCGGAGCAAGACTATAAAATAGTCAAGAAGGGACTTGGGGTGTTTGAGATATGGGTGTCCAAGCACTTTATAAAAACGAAACCCCTAACAACTCTAACCCTTTGGGGAACAAACCCATGATTGTAACCAAAGCAAAACTCCCAACGTTTCATACTAGATGACACCCTCTTTCTAAAGGCACATAAGCATACAAATGTGCTCAATTACACCTATACATCATTTGCAATGTAACCTTTCTTGAATTGGATTGAGACTTGCAAACCCAATCTAATCCCAGCTCTTTTCAGCTTGTGCTTTAGAATCACCCTACACACAGGCCTTCTAAAGTAAGACTTGACTACGCTACCATGAGTACTAAATACAACAACAAAACTAATATTGAATACCAAAAAGACATATCACATCACAGAGACACCCACACCTTTCCAATGAAGAGCTACATGTCATTCATTGTATGCAAAACATACATAGCCTTGCATCATGACTACTTGGCTACCTTGCACAGAAACTAAAAGTACTAGTGTCAAACAGATGTTCCTGAAACAAGGGCTTGCTGATGCTAAAAATTACAAAATTCAAAAAACTCTCTGCCAATCATTCTCTGCAACAGCACCAAAAATGTGGAACAACTTTCCCTCCACGCCTCAGGATAGCTCCTTCTTATATTTCTTTTAAGAAAAGGCTGGAGAAATTCTTAATAAACCAACACGATGCTTCCGCCATCTGGTTTACAAGCACCCTTCCATAAGATTCAGAATCTTACAATACTCTATGAATATTTATTGGCTATTGATACTTCCATACTGACTAGAGTCAATCAGACATTGTAGATCAGTCTGTAAAGTGGTAGGCCATGTCACACACTGGGATTCAGTATAGAAGCATTTTTGTGCATGCAGAGGAAATGTGTATTGTCATGTAGTATTGCCTGTATATCTTTGTTATCCAAACGTTTTTATTGTACGTGCTATATGTGTAGCATTGTGACGTCAACGATATCTTGGTCAGCGCTTTGTAGTTCCACAACAATATCCCCCTTTCTCACATCCTATCAACGGTATTTTCCCTCTCTCAGTCCCTTGCCCCACACACCCATCTGCCTGTCTTCCCTCACCTCACACAACCTGTCCCCATTGCTCCCTCACTCTCCCTTTTCCTGCATCTCTTCCCCTGACCCACGTCCTTTACCTCCTCACACACACCCTCCATTTCTCCATGCCTTCTCTATTTATCTGTCCCTTCCCTCATACACTATCTCTCCCTCTACTCACACCTCTCCATTTTCCGGCTCTTCCTCATTTCACGCTCTGTCCCTCTCCTCACACAGCCACGCCCCATTTCTCTGCCTCTCTCCCTTTTCCTCGGTCTCTCTTCCTTATCTCTGTTCCTCACACTCCCTTTGTCGCTCTCCCACACTCACCCCCTCTCTGTCCATCTTACTTTGCTCTTTCCCTCCTCCTCTGCACCCTTTACCCTTCTATTCATCACTCTCCCAACTAAGCATAAACAAAAGAGGTATTGTCAGGGGAGCGCCTCTGCCCATTAGCATTATCTGTCCAGACTTACTAAGGAGCTGCACTTACTGTATGAGGAGAGAGCCATTAGCTGCAGCCAGGGCGGAGAGAGCTCAGATGTGCTTAGGATTGTAAATGATTAAACCCTAAAACCCACGCCACGAGGCTCGATTTAGAAAAACATGGAGAGGAAACAGACTGATGTAAGCCCCGTGCTCCCACAAGGGCCGGGTGACACGGATGTGGGGCGCTGTGGTACCTTTTCAGGCGGTCTTCCCACGCACTGCTGGGGCACACACTGAACTTTGCACCGCTACGTGGTTGTGGCGGGAGTGGCAGAGAGCAATCTCTGCGGGCAGAGAGAGGCGTTTCCGAAGCACAAAAGCGCATTCTGAGCTTTCAGAACTCTGGATGAGAGAGGAATAAAAGTAGCGATCGTGTGTCATTGGATTGGCAATTGAGTTGGGGGCTATCAAGGGAGAGGGCTGGCAACCACCCAGCAGCACAGATGGTAAAGGTAGACACTTGATTTTCTGATAAATATGTAGCTTGTCGGCTTTTGCCCCGGATATTATTTCTTGCTACCCGAAATCGTAGAACTTGCATCGGGCACAGAAAGCAACATGGCTGGATTTGGGGGAGTGCCTGCTGTACAATCCAGGAAAACGTTAAGTAACGTGAAGTGACGTTAAATTACATGAAGTGTGGGTGAAGGATCTTGCCCGGTGCAGTCACAACACACAAGACCTGTTTTGGCTTCACCCCTGAAATGCAAACATGATAAGCATGTTCAGGCCCTTGTGCAAGGTGACTGGGGAGCCTCGGGCCTAGTATATGCTGGAGGGTTCCAGCGGGTTGCTGGAGAAGACAAGTCTTGCCAATTGTTGAGCCAACTGACGTGATTTGGGCTTAGAGGCATCTGGTCTGAGATCAGGCGGTGATGCACTTGGTCCTGCACCCACTCTGTCCGAGTTGGTGGAAGAATAGAGTAAAATGAGGGCTATGATGATGACCCCTCCAAATAAGCAAGCAAAAAAACTGATGGATTAAACCCAGATCTGTGACTGGGGGGAATGTTTGATTTGCTCTGCATTCTGTCCATCATCTGTTGTTTTTGCTTTTTTCGCACCAAGTGGGAAGGGTATGCCCAGACATGGGTCCCATGCTTCCTATGCCACCAGATTTAACTAGCCTGGCTGGTGGAGGGTGATACCCTGAAACTGGTCCCAGGATGCTTTTTTTCTGGTCCAGGGTGGACCTGGCCTGGCAGTTCGGGCTGGACTGTTCCCCAGCGCACCAGGGTCAAGACTGATTTGCTTATGGCTAGGTCCAAACTGGAATGGCATGGCAAGCAAAAAAACTGATGAATTAAACCCAGATCTGTGACTGGGGGTGAATGATTGATTTGGTCTGCATTCCAGTCATCATCTGTTGTTTTCGCTTCCCTCCAAATAAGGGGCATTTGGAAACATTGGTATTCACCTGCGGTCCAGAGACTGGGAACAGATTGTGACAGCAGAAAGTGTCATCCATCCCTGCCGAGGCCTGTGGGTGATAGTTCAGCAAGTGCAGCCTCCTTTTGGCATGGGAGACCTGCTCCAGTGGTCTTTCAAACAGTGCACTGCCAAAACCTCCCCTGCCTCTCTGTACATTGGTTTACTCTCACGTAACCCTCTGCAACAGCTCTACTGCTTCCGTGCACCGCTGTGCATTTTCCCATCCCCGGCACTCCTCTGGAATAGGCTCAATCTTTAACACCCGTTCGCCTCCGTGCATTCCTGTTCACTGGTCCCTTGTATTCAAGTGCTTCAAATAACTAATTTGCTCCTCTCTGGCCTTCTCACTCCAATACACTACCGTGCGCCAGTTCACTCCCCTGCAACTCTAACGATTCATTCTCCTCTGTCTCTTCAGTGTAGTTACTAGCCTGCATCTATGTGCACAACTTTACTCCCTTTAACTCCAGTGCATCAATTCACTCACTTTGCTACATTATTTGGCACCAAAGCAAACTCCTGCACTCTTGTTCTTAAGGTCACCCCATAATTGTTGTGCACCAGTTCACTTACGTGCATCAATGCACATAAGTTCACTCGCTCGTCTGCTCCTCTGTACACCAATTAAGTCACGTCCCCCCTTCCCATGCACGAGCAACCTTACCTGTCTGTACAATAGTTAAGTATCCTGGACCCCATTTCCCTGCCCCCCAAATCCCCCGAGCACCCTTGCCGATTCCTTTGTTTTGTAGTGTGTTCTGTGTACGAGTTCACACTTCGACGCCAGCTACTTAAATCCCCCGCATCGTTTGTTCCCATTATACCTCCGTGATCTGGGAATACATCCGCACTTGTCAACAGTAAAGTCAGATCTGTGAACCAATCACTTCCCTCCGCCGCCGTGTCAGTTCCCTCTCCATACACAGCTGTGCATCAGTGAACTCATCCACTGTATCTCTGTGTCCCACTTCACTTCCTACATCTTTGTGCCCCACTTCACTCCCCCCCCCCCCCCCCCACCGCTGTGCATCATTCACCCCGCATCTATTTCCCCCACTTCACACTCATGCACTACTTTACAGTCTGTGCACTAGTTACCCCTATCTGTGTGACTTCTTTTCAGCGTTTCCGGATACAGTGTACACACTTCTTGAGGGGGTGGGGTCCCTCTGGCTATGTCATGGACAAGGGGCTGTACTGAGCTCTTGTCTCTACCCACAGCCCCTCCTTGCTCTGAAGGGATGCTCTGATGTACTACAGCAGTGAATGGGGTCAGTCTCAGGCTCTCTGGCTCCTTGGGCAAAGTTTCTCTGGAGCAACTCCTATCCACGGGGGTCTGCTAGGCGCCCAGTGATTGGTGAACACCCGCCCATCGGCCCCGCCCCCGCTATATCAGCACTCAGCGCTCGCAGAGCAATGGCAGCGCCGAGAGTGCGGGTCAGGTGAGCACCACAAAGCTATGACTTCCTACCTGGAGTACTGCGGGGAGGCGCTGGCCTTTTCCCCCAGAGTCTGCCGCGCCGGGGGCCCGCGCGGCCTCTACCCAGGACAGGAACCCGCCTATGCGGGCAGCCTGAACGGACATGCCCCACCTTACAGCCTGGAGAGCCCGCAGGAACCCGCGGACTACCCCTTCCTGCCCTCGGGGTCTGAGCTCTACCACCCGGCCGAGGAGAGTGGCGGGCACTACCCCGGGGCTGCACCTTACCTCTTCAGCGCACAGGCGGAGTACAGGTACGGGGAGCAGGCGTCTTTCCAGCCCTGTGCCGCTGAGCAGACCGAACTATACCCAGGACCCTTCCAGAGCTTCTCTCCATCCCCCGGCTCCTACCCGCGGCCGCACACCCCCGCCCACGGAGCCCAGGCAGTCAGCACCTTCGAGTGGATGAAAGTGAAGAGGAACCCTCCCAAGAAAAGTGAGTGTTCAAAAACTTATAGCCCCCCTCCCCCCCCAGCTCTCCCTGTTCAGGGTGTAGGCTCTAAAACAGAATTGCGCGTGGCTCCCCGCTTTCTTTATATGCTTTCTCCTTCTAAAAATGTCAGTGCCAGTGGACAGCTACCCTCTTTTGCGTAAAACTCCCTTTTTTCCTCTCAAAAGCCAAGCTGGTATGTGCTATATTATAAACCGAACTGCGTGCATTCGTGGGGTCTGGAGCACAAAGTTAATTTTATGCGCTCGACTGTCACTAGTACTTTATTGCACGGTATGATAACTTTTTTATTTTGAGTTTGCCTTAAAGTACATACTCGAGTCTGTGCATATTTGGAGGCAAGTGTAACGGGACATTACATAAGTCTAAACAATATGTAATTGTACTGTTACTATTCATGACACTTCCATTGTCACTAGGAAAAAAACGTTAACAAGCGAGGGCGAAAATATAAAAATACTAAACCACTTGACTATATCTGTTGTTCTCTACAAATCTTGTCCTGTAATCATTTTACTTTCTCCCTCGCTTAACATGCATCTTTAACCGTTACAGACACTGCGACCGAGTACGGGATCTTCAGCCCCGCGGGCACCATGCGCACTAACTTCAGCACCAAGCAGCTGACCGAGCTGGAGAAGGAGTTCCACTTCAACAAGTATCTGACCCGGGCCAGGCGCATCGAGATAGCCAACTCCCTGCAGCTGAACGACACCCAGGTCAAGATCTGGTTCCAGAACCGGCGGATGAAGCAGAAGAAGCGCGACAAAGAGGGCATCTCGCCGACCAGGCCTAGCCAGGGGGCCCTGTCAGGACACAAGCCCGGGAGAGCGGACGACAAGTTAGAGCCGGGCTCAGACCCCAGAGGTAGCCCTAAACACTGCCCCGTCCCCGCCGAAGGGCTCGGATTGTGATTTGGAACTAACACCGGGGGAGGAAGTGACGCCTGCGCGCTGCGTACGGGGACTACGAGGAGGCTCGTGCGCATTGGAAGGACGTGTTGGCTTTGCACATCCAGAAACTAGTGAGAGATGAGACTGCACTGATAAACTTCACTTTTGAGGACTTCACGTGATCGACTATGCAACGCGAGTAACTATGTATTGCCTTGCTGCAGACACATGCCAGTGTCTGTTGAGAAATGCTGCTTGACCAATATGTTTCATGTTATTTATTGTTTGATAATCAGTGGCTGGCGCGGTTGGAAAGACAGGGACTCTTTCGTTTCCGACTCCAGTTAAGAGTTCTGTGTATACGTGAATGTGTCTTGTTTCTTCATGGGTGAAAGGTCACCGAAGAGTAGATCAAAATGCTGTTTTATCTTGAGGGTGGCCTTATGTTGAAATAGTCCCTTTTAAACATACCAAAGAGACTGTGTTAGGTTAGCACAACCAGGTCAATGCGTAGACAATGACGTTATTTGCACTATATATTATGATGATTGCTTTATTTACAGTGTAGAAAAAATGCAAACCATATGCATATCAGTCCACATTCAGGTTACTGAATTACTTTTCGTTAAGGACAAGGGTGTTCCATAGCACACAAAAATTGGAATTACTGGTATATATTTTGTACAAGATAAATAGATCGCCTGCCATGCCCTGAATTGTTCTTTTATGTAAGGGCATGTAACTAATTTTTTTTTTTTTAAGAACTAACGATTAAATAAATATTTGGTATAAATCGATGTCCTACAGTTTGTATACATTATGCCAGGGGTGTTCGAAAATGAATTTAAAACGATTTATTTTAAAGGCTGTTACCGAGTATTTATTTGCCTTGATATGCTTGCCATAGTGTTTGGATCCAGATAACGAAAAGTTTTTATTTTGCACGGTGATGCGTTTGTTTTTTTCTGATAGTAGAAAAATTCACTGTAACAGCTTAACCTCCAGGATTTTGTATAGTATAGACTTGTAAGGATGTGATTTGGGAGATGGGCTGTCACGTACGGCCACTTTACCCCTTAAAAGGGCAACTGCACATCAAATAGGGTAGTCTGGGGCTCCAAGAATGGCCACTTTCAAAGTCAAGAATCACAAAGGATTAGCAGGGACAAAGGGAACACGTGGATGCTTTATTCAGCCTGGTTCAGGGGGTGACAGGTCTCAAAGAGAAGCAAAACAGGAACTGGGCTCGGAAGGGCATAACATTCCAAGACGACATTTCAAACACTTTTGAAAGAGGCATGGGGTGTAAAGGGTGGGGCTTGGGCAGACAGATGCAGCGTTTACCGGGCTATCCAAATAGTTAACTAACATGTGGGAATATTGAAGAATCTGGATTGTTTGTAGTCAGGATCAGAATTATCCCTGGCTGACCTTATAATACACTGTAACGTTTGGGCTTATAGTGGTTCGGTGGGTGGGTAATGGAGGTTGCAACCAGGCCCCATATAACACAGTCTTAAGTTTTGGGGGTTTGAATGTGCCTAGAATTCACCGGGCTCTAAATCATAGGGTATTAAAGGTTTAGGGTGTCTGCACTGAGATGGCAGTAATCACCAGGGCTGTCTTTAGAATCTATTATTGAACCCCATTACCCCAAGCACTAGGAGCTTTTACCTTAACACAATTGCGAGCCAAATATGTTGCAAAGCCCTCAAGAAAACCACTGGTGCAAACACACTCCAAGGGTCATTAGTTCAATGTATATTTCTGATAAGCCCATGTAACCTAATGCCCAAACTGCAGAAACTGAAGTCTTGCGAAAGGGCAACGATAATGTTATTTTATACGAAAGTGCAGTTCTCGGTGCATATTCGTTGGAAACAAAACTTTATTTGGATGTAAGTTTCCTTACACGATAAATGAACTAGATGCAGTCCTAAAGTAAAATGAAAACATGGCGCGTTAGCAAAAGTTTGTTTGAGCCAAACTACTTCTTATCCCGGTGACCATCTGCCCTTAACAGCCTCATGCTAATTACCTGCTGGGTGAAACAGCCAAGGCTCCTGGGTGAGCTGCTGCCATTTCAAAGGGTTCAGGGTTTGACACATTTACAATGACCTCCGGTAGTGCCTGAGTGCCTTTGATATGACAACTCCGCCCTCCTTTGATAAGCATCAACACCGACAACTATCCCATTGTCTGTTAGGGAGAAGAAAAAAAAAAACTTCCAGTACACCAAGAAAGTCTCCCTTCTGTGCACAACAGAAAAACGCTGCAAAACATTTCATCTCATCAAGTCTGCATGCGGCATTGTACAGTACGACCCACAGTTTCACAAGTTTGAACAGTATGCGCCGCATGCTCCTGTCCTGTAGCCAATGTGGCCTATGTCCACAGGATAATATAGGACAAGGCCGTTCCTCATTAAGTTGTTCTGTATGTAGGACCCTCAAGTGCTTAGACTTGTACAGGCCGGCCTTCACTCGCACTCGATGTTACAGTATAGGCCTCGTTTCCAGCATATTTTACAGCCTGAGCCTCTGGTCTGCAGGATTGTACTGTACAGGCATCGTGTTCTCATGGCTGTTCAAGGGGAGCCTCATGTCAACACATTGGTACAGTATGAGCCTCGCGGTCCTAGAATTGTACAGTATGAGCCTCGCCCACGAGATTGGACAGAATGAGCTTCAGGTTGTACAACGTGAGCTCCAAAACAACCGGGTTGTACCGTGTGATTCCACTGTCCTTTGAGGCCCACGTCAGTAAGAGTTACACTAAATCCGCTGGCAAAGTGCGAGCTAAGTAAGTGTCGGGCGTCTTCACTATGAACCTCACGTGCCTAGAAGTGTACCTTGTGGGCTTCACGTCCACGGGTGTGTGCACTAAGGGCTTTCTAGGGTGCCAGAAAAGGGAATCCTCTTAATACTCTTAATTCCACTGGAATTTTGTAAACACACGAGTGCGGTAATTTTTTCTCCCCACATGTGCCAAGAAAACAAGTTCTGTGCGCAAGAGGATGTTTAATTATGTTTATTTTTAACGAACTGCACACGTGCACGTTGGGTGATGCGCCCTTTTAGTTGTATCCTGCTTGCTAGCTGGTTGTTGATAAACGCCGCTTCTCCGGGCCTCTGGGTTTGTCATTGGTACTTTAGACGTGGACTTGTCGGACACGTGCTTCTTCCTGGTACATTTACTTTTCAAAGTAATATGGCCAGTAGATATGGCCCATTTGCGTCTGCAGGACGGTCCCCGGCCCTCGTCAGGACTCGGAGGAAGGAAGGGTCACTGGGAGTTCAGCGCAGACAATAGAGCGGCCGGATCACAGCGCATCCCCACATTAGCATTCTCTCCTTTGATTCCAACTGGCCCAACAAGCGCCCGTACAAAACACCAAAGGCTCAGTGCGCCCTCAGCCCCCGGATTAAGATGTCTCGATGTGTGCCTGGCATGAAGATGCATGTCAAACAAGGAACAATGGCTGACCTGTGCTTACAGTACCGTGTCCGCCCTGTCCACGCCAGGCCTACCGCAGGCTTACGCTCGCAGGCGGAGTGTGAGATGCTTAGTGATATGTGCCCACAAACCGAAAGCATTTCATTAAAATGTCATTCCTCCCCTGCTAAATTGTACACTAAGGGCCATATTTATACTTTTTGACGCAAAACTGCGCTAACGCAGTTTTGCGTCCCAAAAATTAGCGCCGGCTAACGCCATTCTGAAGCGCCATGCGGGCGCCGTATTTATTGAATGACGTTAGCCGGCGTTAGCCGCCGGCGCCGTCTGGTGTGCGTTAAAAAAAACTACGTACACCAGGCAGCGCCGGTGTAGGGGGAAAATGGCGTATGGGCGTCCACAAATGGTGCAAGGCAGGCTGAGGCAAAAAAATCGCCTCAACCCGATTTGCGCCATTTTTTTACGACGCCCAACCCCATGACTCCTGTCTTAGCAAAGACAGGAGTCATGCCCCCTTGCCCAATGGCCATGCCCAGGGGACTTCTGTCCCCTGGGCATGGTCATTGGGCATAGTGGCATGTAGGGGGGCACAAATGAGGCCCCTCATGCCACAAAAAAATAAAATAAAAATACTTACCTGAACTTACCTTAATGTCCCTGTGGTGGGTCCCTCCATACTTGGGTGTCCTCCTGGGGTGGGCAAGGGTGACAGGGGGTGTCCCTGGGGGCAGGGGAGGGCACCTCTGGGCTCATTCTGAGCCCACAGGTCCCTTAACGCCTGCCCTGACCCAGGCGCTAAAATCCGGCGCTAATGCGGT
Organism: Pleurodeles waltl; assembly: GCF_031143425.1. NCBI lineage: Eukaryota > Metazoa > Chordata > Amphibia > Caudata > Salamandridae > Pleurodeles > Pleurodeles waltl. The sequence continues at coordinate 1,666,241,506 of NC_090440.1, forward strand.
TTTTTTTGACCCGCCCACTCCCGGGTGTGATTTTTGCCCGGGAGTATAAATCCGACGCACATGCCTCGGAGTCGATTTTTTAGACGGGAACGCCTACCTTGCATATAATTAACGCAAAGTAGGTGTCCACGCAAAAAAATTACGCTAACTCCATGGACTTTGGCGCTAGACGCGTCTAACGCCAAAGTATAAATATGGAGTTAGTTTTGCGTCAAAATTGCGTCAAAAAAACGACGCAATTTCGGCACAAACGGAGTATAAATATACCCCTAAGACTTTGATATTAACGCATCGTTATTCTTGGAAAGCGTTTCCATACTTGGTCAGCACAACGTCTCCAATGCAGCGCACCCGCCCACAGTGAAACAGTACATTACCAGAGACGCCATTTTAGTTCAAGGGTCAAACTCGACATAACTTTTAGATATCATCTTTGTTGCTGGCTGCCCCATAAAAGCGTGGATCCTGCTAAGGGGATTCAAAAGCTTGAGGAATAGTCGAACCGTGTTATCACACCTCTATGTCTCAGGAGTGGACTCACACACGCTCTTTTATTTCGACAAAAAAGTTTAAGTGGGAACGAATAATGACGTTTGTGGGCCGGTAAGGAGTATGTTTGCCACAGACGGATTTACCTACATCACGCGATGAGTGAAGGCTCAAGCTTTGCCGCTACACCGTTCTGGGAGAAATAAGTCACACTGGCGCTTCTCAGGGATGTGCTTTGAAATCATGCCACATGCACTGCAGCCAACCTATGTATGCTAGCCATGTGCACATAAATACACCACATACTGCCCCTGGGGTGTATTTCATCAATATGTAGCTTGCCAGTGCACAAGAGGACCAGCAGCAAAACAACCTGCCGAAGGCTTGTGAAAAGGGGCGCTCTGGCACACAGAGCTATGCCACATATGCATGAGGCAGCAAGTAACGCGGCTGCTCACTGTGTCCAGAGCCTCGAGTCGCCCCTCAATGGCCGCTCTCAACCCCCAGTCACTCCTTGTGCCCCATGTCATAAGGAGGTGACCCCAGTCACTCACTGAAACTAGAAATTAAAGTCCCCTTCAAAGAAGAGGCTTACCCCCAGGTCCGTGCTATGGCTAAATACCGGTGCCACCCCATAATGAAATACCAAACCCCCACTGCCCCCCTATAACTCGAAAGGCAAGGCACACCTTGAGGCAGAGCCGTACTTTGCCCAGATAGCGCCCTTGGCAGAAACAAAACTGGCGCCTTTGCTGCTGCTAGTAACTAATGCAAGAAGCAAAACGGGCCGTCCCTTTTCGATTCACAGTTCAGTTGCTAGCTCACCTCAGTGACCGGGCTTTGAACATTTCTGCTCCCCCCCTAACCTTCCCTAATTATCCACATCTTATCCCCTTCACACTGGTGATAATTTAGTGGTGGTGTATGTGTGGTATGGGAGGGATCTGTACGTGTGGTTTGTTGTGATGGGGGTGAGCGGCGGAAGAGGGGTGGGAGGCTGCTGGGGGTGAAATGGAATTGTGGGGGTTTATATGTTTTTTGTGTTAAACATGGTGCCTGCAGCATTTTAGAAAAAAAGATTAAGAACATTTTATAGAGAATTACTGGAGCCTGGTCAGAGGGAGATTGCTGCATGCAGACATCTCAGTGCATCCATCTAGAGGCTGGTGCCCTGGGCCCAGCTGACCCATGCCACAAGCCGGGCCTGCCTTTGAGATGCGATCCAACCCCCACCCACTTACTGTGCATAGAAGAAACTCAAGGAACACCTCAATGAGGAGGACCTAACACCATTCACTTACTTTTTGATAGAAACCTTAGGGCGAGGTCAAAATCCCAGCCACTCAGTATACTTCACTTCAGCTTCGAGGCTCTCACTCCAGTCAAATGATGTGGCTAGAAATCTATTCATCATACCCCCAGGAAGATTCCAAAACCTCAAACTCCCACTGTGCCAAGAGTATCACTGAATAACTCCCAAGAATACTGATCGTAGGCCCCCCTTTCATAATTGTTCACAATTATTCTATACTATTCTGGTCAGGCAATCCTTACTAACCAGTGAAAGTATCCACAGTGTGATTATTGAGGGTGGGGGTGGGTGTTTTGAAGAGTATTTGGAGTCCCTTCCCTTTGACACATATTCCTAGTTTCGATATAAATGACAAACCATGTTACTGATGGCCCATTACAGAGCGGTTTAGTGCTGATCATTTTTAAATCTTTTTAACAAAGCCTTGTAATCAGCATAATGCTTCTTTTGGCCAGGCCCTGGTGTTCCCCCCGATCATCTGAACCCCCCTCGTTTGAAGACTCCTGGTCTAGCAGCACATGTCATACTGAAACAGGTCTGAGTACCCTATAGTGATGTTGTAAACAAACTCTAAAATATTTAGACATGATTAAGAAGCATCGAGTCGAGAAGTTCTATCACAGTTCCTGTAGGGACATAGACTCCGACACCCTTCTTTTGGTGTCAAAGGCCATTTATTAGGACAGGCTTGCTCAAAAATATAACATGTCAAAATACAAACATAACTTAATACGAAACTTTATTTTAACCTTGTAACCCCCTTTGGTCCATTCGCATTTCAAACCTCCACTTATCCTTGCATCTCACCAACTCCACTTCTATTTCCACGCATCTCCCTTTTCCCTTTTACCCTTTGCCTGACTCTGACCTCTCCCCCGTCTGTCATCCTTCCTCTGCTCCTTTCTCCCCCCCTGGAAGGGTGGACAAGCCCGCATCTGACTCTCCATCCTCCCCCATCCACTGCTCATAACAGGCAGCCTGCCCTAAAACTGGCGAGAGAAATGACCCCACTCCCACCCTTCCATCCTCGTCTCTCCTTCACACTTCCTGACCTTGCATTCAAGAAAAAAAAAACTTTTTTTTTTGCATATATATATATTTTTTAATTTGCAGGGCGGGTGGGTGGACAACTCCTGCGCAGCGTGACTCAGCTGGCGCAGAAAGAGGCCGATCCCCCCCAACCCAACCCTTTTTGTACCCTCCCTCATGTCCCACCCCTGCCCAGCAAGCCACCTATCCGCTCCCAGGCCGTCTACATCCGGCCCCAGAGCGCCTGTGAATAGATTGGACTGCGTCCAGCTATTCACGGGGCCCTATCGGGACATAGACTCCGACATCCTTCTTTTGGTGTAATAGGCCATTTATTAGGACAGGCTTGCTCAAAAATATAACATATCAAAACACAAACATAAATTAATACGAAACTTTATTTTAACCTTGTAACCCCCTTTCATCCATTCGCATTTCAAACCTCCACTTATCCTTCACATCTCGCCAACTCCACTTCTATTTCCACGCATCTCCATTTTCCCCTTTACCCTTTGCCTGACTCTGACCTCCCCCCGTCTGTCATCCTTCCTCTGCTCCTTTCTCCCCCCCCCTGGAAGGGTGGACAAGCCCGCATCTGACTCTCCACCCTCCCCATCCACTGCCACACAGCAACAACTAACTTCGCGTTTTGCTGCCCCAACAGCGAACCCACTGCAACTCATGCGTCCTTATTCATGGTCCCCGCCCAAAACTTTCTCCCCACAAATTTGTGAGCAAAAACCGAAGTTCCATCAAATAATGTGCATTCCCCATATTGGAGAGATGCACACCGTCACCCCTGAAAAGCACCTGCTCATCTTCCTTCAAACCTTCGTGCCTCAAAACCTTAATGTCTTGGGCTCCACAAAAAACTCGCAGGGCCCTTTTTAGCTTTCTCCTTGCTTTCTCAATTGCCCTGTGTTTCAGTGCCCCGCGCCATATTCTTTGTGGCACAAATTCCGTCCACACTAAGCAAGTCCAATGCATGTTGCGCCTCATCAGGAACAGGTCGCACTGCATGTGTTGCAGTAAGGTGAGCCCTGAAAGGCGTACCAAATCATTTCCCCCGAGGTGTATGACCAGCACATCTGGAAATCCCCAAGTCGGCAAAAGTGAAGTGAGAAAGGGAAGCAGATTTCCCCACCTCATGCCGCTCTTCCCCCACCACTGCACCTCATGCCGGCTACTCGTTAGACCCAAAGATCGTCCGTAGATCTGTTTCTCCGCATACTTGGCCGCCCAGTGCATGAAGGAGTGTCCCACCAGCCACGTGGTTGACTTCATATGTCCCGGGCCCCTTACGCAACCTGAAACGAGAAACAAAATTAGCCCTGTTGACACATGCTCCCCTGCCCCGCAGCTCACAGCCCTGGCCCAAGAAGACCTCACTCTGTTATCCCAATGCTTCTAAACTCAGACATATCATTCACAACACTTTGAGTGCCATCGGCCAATGCGCCTGATCTTGTCCCAATCCTACCCCAACTTGGCTGCTTCCGTTGCTACCCCTATTCGAAACGAATGTGTACCAAAATTACCCGCCTGCCTTCCCAAACCCCTCAAATCCATCCTCAAAACGCACAACAACTGAAAAGCTGTAACCTTGGTACCGTTCCTATGCTGAAAAATCAAGACCTCTTGGCTCTTATTGCCTGCAGCAAAACTGTCCCATTCTCGCACCGGACAGGCATCCAAAACTCCTCCTGCTTCCAACCACACCCGCTTACCCCTGCCCAACTGGTCTATTTGGGAGCACCTCAACCAAATCCCCACACTGTCCCCTTTGCGCTGCACCTCACATCTCTTTACCCCGCATGCAGTGCCTACCCCCAACAACTCAGACATTCGGAACGCACCAAAAAACATCCATATCATGCAGAGCCGGAATAACGCCACCTCATTAGCATTAAAACAACACACCAGCAAAACATGCAAGATCTCTAACAACAAATCGAAGGTGATGGCTTCCCGAACAAAGACTGAACTAGAACGAACCCTCCCCCAACCTTTCAGCATTTTCCCCAGAATATCGTTCTTTGCCGGATCCCAACCAAAAAACAACTTCCCATAGAAAGACACCCCTGCCAGTTTGCCCCCAATCGTAGTGGGAGATAAACCTTTGTGAATCAAAAACAGAACAAAACGCAGCACTCGCGCCTCCAATACCACCCGCTCCTGGCTCCAAAATTGCCCCCTGTAAGCTTCAAAGTCCTGAAACTCCAACCACGCGAGACAACAACTCCTAAGGGTGGATTCTGCCAGCGACCTCTCCACCAGTTCCATGACCATCACGCCCCCCATTCCCAAATGTCCTCCAGAACTGTTGTCTTGAATTCGTCCAGGTGCCAATTGTCGAAAACGCTGCCACTGCAAACGAGATAAGGAATCTGCGATAGAGTTGTTTACCCCAGGAATGTGTGCCGCCTTGAATATTATGTTCAGAGTCAAACAATGCAACATAAATATTCTGAGCAATTTCAATACTCTCACATCCCTAGCTTTCTGATTATTGACCAACTCTACCACAGTCCGATTGTCCACATGAAAAATCACCGTCCTGTTTGCCAATTCATTGCCCCATACTGCCAGCGCAACCAAAAGGGGAAAAAATTCCAGGAATGCAATGGTCCTACCTTGGCTGAGCCATTGCACAGGCCATGGTTCTGCACACCAGCGCCCATCCCAGAAAAGACCAAAGCCTGCTGCCCCAACCACATCCGAAAAAATCTGTACCTGCCACACCGTGTCTTCATCTCGAAAGGCCATAGAGACCCCGTTAAATTGTGTCAAAAAGGTTTCCCATATCCTGATGTCCTCCCTCAAACTTACCGTCGACCCTATCCTGTGATGTGGGAGCGATGCCCCCGACATGGCTTAGCCCATGCGCCTACAAAAAGTCCTGCCACCTTGAACCACCCGACATGCAAAATTTAGGTAACCCAGAAGCTGTTGTGCCACTCGAAGCTCAATTTTGTGCCTCACCCTGACCTCCCTTAAGAAAACCAGCATCTCCCCCACCTTTTCCTCCGGCAAGCGAACAATGAAAACCCTTGTATCCAATTAAATCCCCAAAAAGGTCAAAACGGTACTGGGTCCCTCCGTCTTCTCCGGCGCCAGAGGTACACCGAAATCCTGTGCCATCTGTTCGAAAAACGTAAGTGCCCTGCCGCAGGAACCTGACTGCGCTGACCCGAGAAACAAAAAGTCGTAAAAATAGTGTGACACCATCCGGTGCCCACTGCGCTGCACAAAAACCCCACTGCAAGAAAGTACTGAAAGCCTCAAAAAGGGCACATGAGATCGCGCACCCCATAGGAAGGACTCTATCCATATAAATCGTGCCTCCCAGCTGCATTCCTAGCAAAGAAAAATCTGATGGATGTATCGGTAACAGCTGAAAAGCTGCCTTGATGTCACATTTTGCCATTTCTGCGTGCCTTCCACATCCCCGGATGATCCGTATGGCATCATCCACAGTGGCGTATACCACCTTGGTGTCCTCTGGTGCAATAAAATCATTCACCGACGCCCCTTCCGGCCAAGACAGATGGTGTATCAGCCTAAACTCCCCCCTGCTCTTCTTCGGCACTACTCCCAAGGGTGAGATCATCAAGTCCTCCAAAGGCCACCCTTAAAAGGGGCCCGCAATTCTGCCCTCAGCTACCTCCTTCTGCAATTTTCTTGACACTACCTCTAGCATAGATTTTGCAGGCTGCAGGTTTTCAGCCCATCTCTTCTGCCGTGGACCCTGATAACCCACCTGAAAACCTTCTCTAAAACCCCACTCCAATCTGAGCGCTGTGTCCGTGTCTGGGTACACGCGCAACCAATACAGTAATGCCTCAAGTCTAATTGAAGTAGGAGCCCTTTGGTGCAGTAGCGCCTTGACTCCCTCTGCCACTTGCCGCTCTCCACTGCTCTGCCGGGCTAGTGAGTGCGAAACATTGCATGACCGGATGTTTGCCCCCACATTTGGAACACTCGTGCTTAAACCTCCAAGGGTGTCTAGAGCAGAATCCCTTGTTAAAGTTCCAACAGGCTGCTAATGTAGCTCTCTGCACTCTCTGAGACACCCCCACCCCTCCCTGAGCGGGACGCTGCTGAAAAGGCTTATACACCACTGGGAGACCACTAGTTGTATGCGTTGATGCAGCCGAATGTGACGAGGCCATCCACTGCATCCATAACTCAGAATCCACATCCCCCCATTGCTTCTCTGGGTTGATATTAACTCTGGCTCTGAACTCCTCATCATAGTTGAGCCAGGCAATACCCCCGAAATTTAACTGAGCCTTCCTAATTATGTCCATGTATTTAAACATGGCAATAGCCCGGTCAAGGTATTTCTCACAATATATACTGGCATAAATTAGGAAAGCCGAAGTCCAGTTATCCATGGGTATCGGAACTCTTGGCCTCTGTGCCAACTCCCATTCTTCCTCCTTTGAGCCCACTTTAGCTTGAATATCCCTATGCAGGAGCTTGAAAACATCCACATACTCGTGCTTCCAAATTCTTGCCTTCATCTTTTCGGCCACATGGGACCCCAAAGGCATTGCGAGACCCATATAAGGTAACCTTTTCTTGTGTCCCGCCCCCCCCTTTTCTTCTTCTTCCTTATTACCCTCTTCCCCCTTTCCTTCGTCCCCCTCTTTTTCTGTTGCTCCTTCATCCTTCCCCTTGTCTGTCCCGCTTGCCGTACTACCTCCAGATTCCAATTGAAGGTGCACCAAATCCTCCCCCACCCCTACCGACTTATACTGGGTTGCGCCCCCTAGCCCTTTCTTGGCCTCCCATGGTGCCCACCATTCTCTTTTACCTTGGAGCCCACAAGCCGTCGTTCCAGCCTCCGACGGTAGTTTGCGCCTGCCACCTTCCTTGCGGGGCACCACGTGTCCTTGCTCCGACGAATGTGCCTGTAAAACAGAAACAGCAGAGGGGGTTGCGCCGCTCCTGTGCCCTTGCCCCTTCCCTTGTACCCCGCTCACCTCTTTCTCCTGAATCTCGCCTTCCTCCCAATGATCCAGCTCATCCTCATAATCGAGCTCAAGCTCCACTTCTCCATCCATCCCCATACCTTCATTTGTGCCACTCGCTTCTTCCATGCTGCATTCGAAACCCGCTCTGAAACCCCCCTGGCACAAGCCAGTCGTATCCTTCTTGCGTTCCCACGGTATAGAGAAGGCCGCCGGGACCCCTCTAGTGCTTCCGATCAATGTCCAGGGGCGGAATTGCGCCCCGTTGGCTTCGCCACCCTTCTGCCCACCTCTGATGTGGGCATGGACTCTTTTCGCCGCGGCTGGCCGTGTGCGCCAGACGCTGCTGTCACGCTGCCGCACTCTCCAGTCGCACCAGCCTCCTGTCCTGCCCCCTGCTCTTCCTGGTGTATCCATACCCAACTACCTTTTTCTGTCCCCAAGGACTCATCTGGGCAACTGCCTGCCTCCCCTGCTTTCCTCTTCGCCTTCTTGGACCTACCCTCCGCCTCGCTCCTAGCCATGCACAACTGTTCCCACCTGCGTTCCGTCTCCTCCACCAGCTGCCTTTGCTCTAGGATTCACGCCTCTATGTCCACGGCTGCCCAATCCGCAAATGGTTGGTGGCCAGCCACCTTTGTGCATCGTGGGGGGCCAAAATTAGCAGCACCCCCTTCATCACTCGTGTTGCCTGGGCTACCTGCCGCGCCTCCTATGCCTCCCCTGACTGCCGCAGCCTTGCCTGCTATATGGGCCTGACCTGCACCACCCCCCTCCTTCACTGACGTGACCAACATGGTTCCTTCTCCAGGGTCCCCCACCTGGTTAAGGTCAAGGGCCTGTTCAGCCCCCAATGACCTCCCTGTCACCGCGCCCCCGCCCTTTCATCCCTTTTCTTTTCACATTTTTTTGGGGGGATAAGCCTGCGGCCGTAACAGCCACTGCCACGCCCCGCTGCACGCGCGCGTCATCCCCACCCAGGCCTCCTCGAGGACGCCGGGCCGCAGGAGATCTCCTGCAGCCTACCTCCCCGAGCACCCTCAACGTGGCCTTCACCGCGTCTATATCGTGTCCCCCGGCCATTGTGCACGGGAGGACACGAGGCCTCCCAGGCGCGCGTGTACTGAAAGACACGTGCTGGTTACAAATACGGGTTTTCGGACTTCGCAAGTCCGCAAAACCATATTATAATTAGAAAAAACTCGTAGCGCCCCCCGGTGGTTGCAGAACCACCACGTGGGCCCCAAAACTCTCGCCTACCCCAACCTTCTTTCTCCCGACCTTCCACTCGCCAACTCCTGCGCAGCGTGACTCAGCTGGCGCTGAAAGAGGCCGATCCCCCAACCCACCCCTTTTGTACCCTCCCTTATATCCCACCCCCGCCCAGCAAGCCGCCTATCGGCTCCCAGGCTGTCTACATCCAGCCCGAGAGCTCCTGTGAATAGACTGGACTGCGTCCAGCTATTCACGGGCCCTATTGTCAGTAACATTTTTGTTTTCAAGCACGCTATTGCGTTGATGGTTTTGAAATCCTCTTTCCATTTCCCTCCTTTTCTGACTGCATCAGTGCTTAGCGTGTGTGTTTGTGTGCGAGCAGCCTTTGCACTTAAGACTGTCACTTTGCTGCTACTGGCTTCTGTTCTTCCAAGAGTGTAGGAGTGAAACAATCAGAATTATGTGAGCTGCAGCCTCCTCCACGACTAAAAGCACTCATAGCATTTCTACATCCCTGGTCCTGCATACCCCTAGTTTAAGCCTGGACAAATCAAGATCAAGAGAGAATACAAGCTGGCCGTTTATGGCCCATCAGTTTATGGTCTATGGTCAGGAACCGTTAAATGCGCCACACTGGATTCACAGAGTGCCATGTTCCAACCCAAAAGGGCCTTTAATTCAAACTCTGCTATCTCTGTTCTCACATCTGCTCACTCTCTCAAGGAAGCAAGCATTGGTAAAGTGAATAGATCTCACCTTTATAACATGAGTGCTTAGCTGTTTGCTTTGCCAGAGTTTGTGTGTTAGGTATTGTTTTTAAAAAAGTTACAGAATAAACCATTTCAAGGAACTGGAAGAAAAGTAAACACATCTTATGGTATTTAAAAACTGTATAGTGAATTTAACATTCTTGGAGGCAGATTTATGGAAAGTGGCGCTGCACCTAGTGCAGCGCCACTTTCCCTGCGCCCCTTAGCGCCCCCCCCCTACCGCCACCATGTATGCGCCATATTTAAAATACGGTGCACCATGGCACAGGATAGGGGTAATAGTGTAATTTTTCATGATGCTATTGATGTACTCTGCAGGAGTAGCACAAAAATGTTGGTGCTACCCCTGCAGAGTACTTAGGGGCCTATTCTAAATTCTAAATAATGGAAGCCCACTTTTAACGCCTGCTGCGAGCAGGCGTTAAAAGTGCCATAAAAATGGCGCAAGGAAATTTCCTATATTTCCTTGGCCATTTTTTCACCCCCCCAAACGGGGGAGTGCCCCCTTTGCATACATTATGCCTGGCACAGGCATAATGTAGCACAAAGGATTACAGAGTGCCGCAGCGCATGCATTGCACACTCTGTCAATACAGCGCAGGGATTTCGGCCTCGTTGGGCCACATTAACGTAAAAAATAATGACACTAATGTGGCGCAAGGTGGCACTATGGGATTATAAATAGGCCCCTCAATCTTTATAGGTGGCATGAATTATTTTTCAAATGCTCTTCACTCAGGAAACTCTCAACAACATTTAAGAAGAATGAGGGAGAGTCAGAATGCAAAGGAAAACTTAAATTACTTTCCACAGTATTCAACCATTTGGTCCTCTATGGTAGTCCAGGGAGCAGATTTATGGACCTCCAGGAGCAGTGTCATGCTAAGTACACTTTCTTCCTCAGATGCCAGCTGGGTGAGTGCAGCAGATGGCCCTGTCCCAGCACCATAAAAGTCTCTTTGTGCTAATGCTTGTGCTTTCACGGCATATGTGGAATGTACGTGATAAAACAAAAACAACCTTTAAAGTCTGCTCTTCAGCCATACCCAAGCAAAAATAACCCTCTCCCTGTGCTTTTAAAGCTAAGCTGGGAGGGGTGGACTGCAACTCAGCACGGGTGGCGGGAATTTGAGAGTAGGCCGCAGTACACATGGAGAGATCTAGAATAACATGCACTCTATTGGAGTGATGAATAAAAAATAAAAAAGTAGTTCTCTGAAGGTGAGCAATGGAAGGATACAAGTAAGCCACCCAAAAGTATTGTAAAAAGGCTATGATCCAAGGGTGAAATAAACTCAAGAAGTGGAAGGCTAGCCATCAAATAAAAAGCAATCAAATTAGAGTGACAATAAAGTCAACCAATGGTTTGCAATGGTGGGGGGTGCTTTAAGCCCACTGTAAATTCACATCAGGTCTTTCACAACTGTACAGCTTACGCTGTCTGGAAGGCAAGATCTAAAAAAGGGGTTAGCAACCATCAGTCAACTAAAGTCTCCCTCCTGATTTTCTCTTTCAGTGGGCTATTCAAGTAAACTGATCTGTTGGTGAGAAGGAGCAGCCAGGAATGTGACGTTGTGAAGTTAATGCTTTGCAACGTTGTGTAAATTTTTTTCAAACTTCACCCCTTCACACATTACAAAGTTTCCTGACTTCTTAGATAAAAGTTTGGACACCTATAGAAGGAAGGACTGTCTGTCTCAACAGAATTTCTGAACCGAGCCCTGAGAACACACCAGCAATGGGACAGTGAATCCCCCAATAGTAGTTATCCATCACTCATCTAATGTATTCCTTTTGGCCACATCATACAGCCACGCTATCCCTTGCTTGTCATGGACAGAGTTGCTTTTCAAAGACAGAATCACTATTTGTTGGTGAGCTGATGTACTTACTGAAGTGCAGGGAGTGCTGCAATTCTTCACTAGATGCGAGCTGCACAGCCATCACTTACCTACCACAGAAAACAGAGCTATACATTGACAGTTGTTTCACCCAGCACTCAGTGAATACAGCAGAGCAGACCCTCACTTGAGCCAGCAGAATATCCGTTCTTGTTCAGCTGCTTTATCTCTTGCCCAGTGCCAACAACTGAGGTATTCCTCACTTATGGCACACAGCAATGCCATTCCTTGCTCAGATAATTTAGCCCTTGCTCGGAACATCAGAGCTCTGCCTCACATTTTCCCTTGCTCAGTGCAGAGAGCAGAGTTTTTTTAATCATATGTCTTGCACAGATATTTTATTCTTCAACTAGCACAGCTATTCCTCCCTCTATAACTAGCATCACAGCTATTCATTACACCGCTAACTCACCCTTCCTCAAATGCAGACAGAATCCTAACATTCACAGATGATATATCAGCATTTTTTCTATGTCTAATATAAATACCAATCTGTCAACACTCAGTCATGCACCAATAGTTCAATATAGCCATCCATTTACGTGGCAATGAGTCAGTCAGCTACCCATATTAAACAACTAAAGTAGAGACTCAATGAGACTTCTATTCAGAGACATGTAGGCAGGTGAGATTTGTAGATAGGCTTCCTATGATTTTGGGAGTCTAGGACAGGTATAATACAGGCAGGAACCTGAAGGGGCAGGAAGCCAATCGATCAGAATGGATAGGAGACATTCGAGATAAAGAATGTTGGCATGACAAGCAAATAAAGGGACACAGGAAATCTGAATGTTAGGCCATTTCATTTCTAAGGTTTTGCAGGAGAGTCATTGCTGCTCACAGTAGGAAATCTATTTTAGAGTCAAGAGTATATCTCAAGAAGAGCTAGTAAATAGGAGGGGATAAGAGAATAAACACCATGTTCCTACAAAGGGCAAATATGTCTGGGAGTGTTCAGAGAGACAAGGATGAGAATGGTGGCAGAGGAAACATAAGTGGGTGATTGTGCATGAGTGAATAATCATGTAGTTTGGTGCTATAGAGGACTTTGGCCTTGTTGAAAGTGTAGTTGGGAGAATTGACATTCCAGTAGGTTAGGGTAGTATAGTGAAGAGATATCTCACAGGGTTCCTAGAAGGTGGGACTACAGCATGTGGAAGTGATAGACAGATGGTGGGGTATTTCAAGCATATGCTTTGGAGGCTTTGCTAGGCAGTGGTTCAGTGATGCTGAGGGTGACAGTGGTGCCCGAATTCGGGAATCATCTATTTCTAACTAGTCATTACACCATAGTGTGCATACACAAAAGTGTGTATGACACTTTCACTATGCATGGCTGAAAAGTAATAAAAAAGTAAAAAAAGCTGAACATTTACTGCAAGATTTCACCTTTCTAGTTTAGGTCAGTAAAGTTTTGAAATATCGTAGTGCATTGATTACAAATGAAATAAAATATTCAGCACATCATAATCGGGTTTCACTGTATGCGGGCAATATGCTCCTCTTCCTTCAGAGACCTCGCAACAGTCTTCCGTGGCTCATGGTGATCCTGGAGATCCTCAGGAAGGCGTCTGATCTTAAATTCAATTGAGTGAAGTAGATGCTGGTGCCTCTTCAGGGGGTGATGGACTTTGGGTGGGTGGATCCTCATTTGTTGGTGGCTGATGATAGTTTCCGCTATTTAGGCATGATGGTGACCGTCACCCAGTCGAGGTGTTGGGAACGTAATGTCACTCCATTGTTGGCCAGAGCACGGAGGGACATGGAGGAATGGTCTAAGCTGCCACTCTCGATAGCAGGCCATGGAGCGCTCTTTGGGATGGTGTCTCTCCCTCATTTTCTATATGTTCTACAGCATTACCCCTACCTACCATCACCTACTTTTCTTTACTGACCTGCTGGCACATATACAGCTTCCAATGGATGTGGGAAATGCTCAGAGTGTCTTTTGAGAAGTGTTGGTTCCCTTTGTTTGAGGCTGGTTTAAGGTGGGTGGACATCGGACTACACTACTGGGCCCTACAGTCGGTCAATACCAACGACTGGTTCCAAGCAGATAGAGAATCTGCTCACAGGTTGGAGCTGGAATTGCTGCACCCGTATGGTTTATTTACTTTGCTGTATAGCAGGACACCCCCACACTCGCCTGTCACTAAGATTCCTCTCCACTGCTGCTGTGCAGCTCTTCGCCACATGAAATAGCATGAAACCCTTACAGGTGTGGTTTCCCTTTGTCATGGGATGTGGTTGGCGGAGACAGCAGATCTTGAGGGATTTCATTCTTGGGACTTTATTGGTGTCTCTACATTGGCAGATGTCTGAAAGGAATGGCACATGCAGTCATTCCAAGAGATGGCAGCTGACTTCAATTTGCACTTCTGTTACTTCTATAGGTACCTTCTACTGCGCCATGCTCTAGAGGGCTACAGAGGAAGACTGGATACCCTCTCTGAATTTACCCCACTGGAATTTAAATTACTAACTCTTGAGCTGAGCAAGGGGACATCTCATGTTGATATACATTAGTCATTGCTAACACACTAGGTCCGATGAGGACCCTGGGGTCAAGGTGGGAGGAGGACGTTGGGGCCCTTGATGATGAGGCATGGGTTGGGACAAAAATGGCCTCAAAGATGCTGGCTATCTCTATGCACTTCCTCTTAACCCAGTTTAAGGGCCCCATTACGAGTGTGGCAGTTTGAGGACCGCCACACTCACGTTGACCATCGGACCGCCGCACTCCAGGCGGTTAGACCGCCCAATTACAACCCTAGTGGGCGGACTTGCCAGGGGACTGCTATCCCTGCCAGGAACAGTGTTCCAGATGGGCTGATGGCGGTCTTGGTTGTAGTCAGCCAGGGCGGCGCTGAACTCAGCACCGCCAATTCACTTGTCACTGAACCGGAGACATTATTTTGTGGTTTGAAGCACAGATTGTTTCACTGTGTGATGCTTTGCACTTGAACGTGGACCCTACAGGTCAGAGTTTTGTTTGTTATTGGTTCACTTGCAATATTAAAACAATATAATGTGTTATCAAAAATAAATATTCAGTATGTCATGGAAGAACTGCAGTGGAAAACTTTGTTCTGCCTATTCCATATTTTACTAAGGTGTTTACCAATACCTAATCTTTCCTGAGACCCTGTTGCCACTGTGCCCCACCCGGAAAGTTGGTGCACAGGACATAAAATGGCTTCGATGAGTAACACAAATACATTTTCTAAATTATAGAGTTGCAAGAATATTGTGTCAAACATATTGTTAAGTCAACGATAGTGAGGAAGAGAAAACAAAAGGTAAGAATATTGTTTTTTTATATATAATATAGTTTAAACAAATATTGTTGTATACAATATTGTTTACATCAATATAGTTGTATTAAATATTATTTTTAATTCATTTAATACATTTTAGTTACTATATTAGGTTAAGGCATTAGTATTTTTAGAATATTAGTTTTACATATTGTTTAGTAATGTTTGTAAGACAATGTGTAATTAAAATTGTTTAATTAGCAATTTATAATTTAGTAGTGGATTGTTACCTTTCTAGGGGCATAAAGTGAGATGTTGTTTAAGTTATAAATCAATGTTTTTTATTTTAAATTATTTCTTTAAGTAGCTATAGATTTGATTGCTATTCATTTTGAAATGTATACATTTGATTAATTGTTATTTTAATGATTTAAGTATAGTGTGTGACTTTTTATGTGTAATTTTAATTTTGTATAGTTTAATAGTTCATTTATAATTTAGTAGTGGGTTGTTTGGTTTGTACAGGGAATTGTGTGGAAAGTTATTTAATATTAAAATTATACATGTATGTTTTTTACTACTCTTTATGTTAATTAAATATTTAACTGGTAAGTAATCTTAAAGTTCTAGCAGGTATTTTTTATTTATTATTGTTGACATTGTATATGTTTAATTTAATGTTATAATTGTTTTATTTGTATTTTATTTTATACATTTTGTTGTTATTTTTCATGGTAGTGGGTAGGGAACTGTAATGGGCCAGGTAAGTCGTCACTGTCAAGGCATCCTGAGGTGTACTCATCACTAGGGCCTTCATCCTGGGGAGGGCTGGCAGGCTCTGGCATCGTCTCCGTGGTGCCAGTTGCTGGGGTACCTGTGAAAGGATTGGAAGATTGTTATCTGGTGAAGTTGTGATTGGTTGTCTGTTTGTCTGATGCATACAGTGGCTAACTTGATTCCCACTTATGGCAATGACAGATGCAGCACTGAAGGCATTGTTTGTGGATAGTGGATTGTGAGTGGGATGACACATTACATTAAATGTTGGGGCACGGGGATTGCATCGCTGTCATTGCCATGAGTTGGTCCTCATTCTAAACATCCAGTTGTTGTGGAGGGGTGTAATGGTTGTACATGCAGGGGTAGTACTGTGCAGTGCTGTTAGCAGGTATTGATGTGGATGAGCAGGTGCTTTGTGGGGGTTGTAGTGATTGTTCTTGGTAGTGCTATCCGTGCACTTGGATGGGACTGTGTGGACATTATGGCAGGGTGATGGTGTGCCATGCAGTTAAGGAGTATTAGGTGATTGGGTGTGAGGTAGAGTGGTAGATGGGGTGACTTGGGGAGTGATAGGGTGGTGAGGGATATGCTGGACAGGTGTACATAGTGCCAGGGGAGTGATGGTTACTTACCAGACTCCAGTCCTCCGGATATTTCAGTCAGGCCCTCAGGATGCAGGATTGCCAAGGCCTTCTCCTCCCACGATGCGACCTCTGGGAGAGGTGGTAGGGGGCCCACCACCAGTCTTATGAACGGCTATCAGGTGTCATGATGCCATGGAACGTACCTTACCCTGTAAGTCATTCCACCTCTTCCTGATGTCCTCCCTCGTGCAGGGATGGTTGCCCACTGAATTGGCCCTGTCAACAATTCTCTGCCATAACTCAATTTTCCTGGCAATGGACCTTTGCTGGACCTGTACACCAAACAGATAGAGCTGATGATTTCATCGACCATGACCCTCAGCTAATCGTCTGTGAAGCATGTGTGCTTTTGACGTGACATGGTGGTTGTGCTGTGTGTGGTGATGTGTGTTGTGTGCAAGGGTGCAGTGGTCGGTGGTTGAAGGGGTGGAGGGTGTTTTGTTGTGTGCTCTTGTTGTATGTGGTGCTTGTGTGCAGTGGCGATGTGTGTATTGTGTTGCAGTTGTGTGGTGTGTGATCAGGGGCGGCTCCTCCATAATGGCGGAGGAGCGTCACTCCCCTACCCCACCATCAGCAGCGGCAGCTGCAATACTTCTCAAAGAAAAGGATAATAAACTATGATGCAGGAGAGAGGAGGGGCTTGCGGTGGAGGAGGTAAGTTTTTAAAATGTTTATTTTAAAATGTATTAAGTCCCCACCATCCCCCGCGCGCCTCCCCGCCCCCAACAATCCCCATGAGCCGCGACTGTGTGTGATGTATGTGAAGTGTGATAGTTGCTATGGTATAACAGTGCTGTGTCCTCCATTTGTGTGCTCCTCCCGGTCTGTGTGTTTTTCTGGTTGCAAAGGATTGTGGGTGTGTGTTATATAGTGCAATGAGTAGGTGCGTGTGGTGTGTGTATGTGTCTCAGGTGTGGGGTATTCGTATTGTCCAATGTGGTGTTGTGTTCTGGCAATGGTGGGTTTTTGACCGTGGCGGTTCGCACCACCAATGCTGTTCGGCCATGCAATAACCGCTGTGCTGATTTGTCAGTCGTAATCTGGAGGACAGAATGTGTTCAGCGTGGGGGTGGTGGGACCGCCTCTTTCCTGCCCTCTGTCGTCCTGGCGGAGTCGGATTTGTGGCTGTTTGTTGGCAGTGTGCTCTGTGTGACTCGTAATACGGCGGTCGGAATACTGCCTCCTTTACAGTCTTTTGGCAGCTGCCACTTCGGCGGTCTTTGGGATAGACCACCAAACTTGTAACGAGAGCCAAAATGTCTGTTCCTCTCCTGCAGCTGCAAGACACAAACCTGCTGGTGGCTTTGCCTTTATGTTCAGCTGAGGAGACACTCTTTCCTAAAGCAGCAGAAGTCCAACAATGGACGATGCTGAGAAATACACACCAGAGCTCTCACACAGGGAATACACAGATGCACGCATGAGTGTGGCACAAGTCTACACATATGGGGCAGGAATAATCAGACAGTGGATGTGTTATTTCCCCTACTGGGCTTAGTTTTTGGGCTCAGTACAGTGAACATCCTGGATGGTGGGTAGGGGATTACCAAGAGTTTACTGGGCAAGGAACAGTGGCCTTGTTTTGGCAACTGAATACATGTACCAATGAAGCAGTGGTTCTGTGACAAAATATTGCAAGCAGAAGTATTGTGACACCAGAATATTGTCTATGAAAATATCAAGACTACCAAAATATCGAGACAAAAATACAATGGAACAGAATATCATAAAAAAAGTGAATACATTATTAAAATATCTATATCTTTTTCTCTCCCTATAAATACTCCATTAAATGTAATGTATTTGAAATACTAAAATGCACAATTTTCTACGTAGTTAATTGTTAATGAATTCGGAAATACTATTAATTAGAATTAAATTTTAAAAACTATAAAAATAATTCTTGGTTTTTTTTAAACAACTTTACATCCAAACTATTAACAATAACATACATTTATAAACGAGCAACCATATATTTTACAAAAATATATATGAAACTTAATTTATCAAATAAAACAAATATGAAAATAGTTTGAATTATTAGCATATAAAAAGTGAAAATCAACAAACGTATAGCAAAAACATACACCACACAATTGTAAAACATATAATCAATAAAAAACAAAAATAAAATGTAAATAAAAAAATACAATCCTTTCATTTAAATAATAGAAACATTACAACAACTAAAAAATAACAAAAATCAATAATAACCAATGATAATAACCAACACTAGCAAAAGTTTGGGACTCCAAATCAGTCAGATTTAATATTCTAACTTCAATTTAACCAACAATAGGAAATGCGTTGGTCCTTGTAGGGTTTAGATTTATTATTAGCTCTTCATTCTAACCAACAGTAGGAAAAATGTTAGATTCAGAGGGTTAGATTTACTATTCGCAAACCAATGTAAGCAATGGCAGGGAAAGTGCTAGACTTAAGAACAGTTAGATCAACGATTCCAATTCCGAATCATTAAAAAATATTTATCTATAGACTTAACAATATACAAATGTTAAAACATATCTAAACTAAAAATATGTTTTATAAATATATGAAATTAATTTGAGTACAAAATTCAATTTAACAATACAAAATAATTTAGCAAATGTAAAATATAATAAATAAAGTCCACCACTCCCAGCCTCACCCTGCCCACATCCAACCTTCCCCCCCCCACCTGGTAGCAATTACAGCACAGCCAACCCCTTGTCCCAAAACTGTGTCACAAGGACTGGTCAATCAGTTGTGTACCCCACAGTACAGGGACCATGGTCTAACCCTCAAACACATGACAATGAAGGTCCTGGTGATGCTAGGAGTGGGCATACTGTGCCTGTGGCACAGGCACATGGGGGCCAGAGGATGGAGCAGCCAAGGGACCCGACTGACCAGGAGGCCATCTCCCAAGTCTTGGGAACATACCAGCAACCCCAGGACAAGATGGGTCAAATTCTCACCAGCTTGGGGGAAAACCAAAGGCTGCAGTGGAAATACCATCAGGAGGCCATGCAGCAGTGGCTGGCAGTCAATGCCTCCATGGCCACCATTGCAGGAATGCTCAGGGACCTCCCCAACATTCTGCGTCCCAACTCCATGCACCAGCAGGCCTCTTCCAATGGCACCCCCTTATTGGAGCCATCTACGTCAGTGGCAGCCAGTGGACTGAAGCCCTGCCAGGGGACCCACAGGCCACTGACACCCCTCCTTCTGTAGCTGAGGAACTCCCTCCCTCGCAAACGTGGTCGTCCATCCAAGCATCCGGCCGGAGCAGATGCCAAGACCAAAACCACTGCCAGGAAGTGAACCTCTCCTGAACATTCTCCCTTGTGTGCCACTGACACACCCTGGTGACTGTTCAGTGTCAACTGACACCTTTTCTGATTGGCCCTTGGACACTGGACCTGTACTACCTACAGCTAGGCCATCTACTCCGATGAAAACATCCATCATGACCCCACTCATCAACTGTAGGACAATATGTACACAATAAACACTGTAGAGCACAGCATATGCATTTGTGTCTTTATTGTATGATGTGGAAATGTGAGCAAACCGAAATGTCATGTGTTGTAACACCCATCAACCTACAGCCAGCGCAAATCACAGTAGAGGAAGGCATCCACCTCAAGGATAATAGGACACCAGTGATGTCACATTAGACTTCTCAAGGAGAGGTAGCAGTTCAGCCACACACCAGAGTAGATCCAGTTATGTAATCTGTAAGGACAACACAGGGACACAAATCAGGATGTGTGCCATGGTGCCACTCTGTGCACATATGCAGTAATTTGTCGTAGTGCCCCTTGTGGTTTGGCAAGAAAACAGGGAACAACACATTACACCTCTACATCAAGAAACACAAGAATGACATAACCAAAAATCTGTAGCTGACATCTGGAATGGTCTTAACATAACACCTCCATCTCTTAGCAGCCCCAACTTACCAGGAATGGCACAGGCAACAGTTAGGATATGAAGGGAAATGCTGAACAGAACTTACAGCTTGACTCACTTCTGTACAGAAGATGACATAGCACACTCAGGACTGTCCTCAGGAGATGTCAAACTAGCAACCTGCATATGGCACAAATGGCAGTGTTTAGACCACTGACAATGCTCCTGACACAAACTCAGTGTGTCTATCACCACCCACACATGGTAAGTGTCAAAGTGACATCCCCATCGTTATACCTGTCCAGGAGGGCTGTTTATTGAATTCAAGTGCAAATATTTCACCTGCTACATTATACCTGTATGTAATTGGAAGTACCGATTGATCAGCTCCATCCTAGACTCTGCTGCACCATCATCTGCCTCCTCATCACTTTCCATGTGTCCATCACCACCCACTGGTCCAGAGGCCAACTCCTCATCTGCCAGTAATGGATTTAACGTCTAACAGTCAGATTGCGGAGCATAGAGCAGGCAACAATGATCTGGCACACCTTTTGGGCACTGGTGAGGAGGGCTCCTTCTGAGATGTGGAGACACTGGAATCTTGCCTTGAGTAGGCCAAAAGTCCTTTCTATCACATGCCTTGTCCTGCCGTGGGCCTCATTGTAACGTGTATTGGCATCCATGGTAGGGTACAACGCTGCTGTCAACAGTCAGGGAAGGTTAAGATATCATGAGTCTCCTGTATGAATAAAGGCAGGACCAGTTGGAAACCAAGAACAGCCACAGGGAAGGTAGTGTTGACGGTTGCAACAACATAGACACACATCCACACTGATACCCACCAATGAGCCAAGCCCTCTCTCTTTGTAGATGTGCCTTTGTGTAGGATATTGCTGTTCCTCAGTATGTGGGCATTAACAGATCCCAGAAACTTTGCAGGCACTTGGGAGATGTACTGGTCTGCCAAATACACCACCTGCACGTTAATGGAGTGTAAGTTTTTCCAGTTACGATAGACCTGTTCGTTGACATTTGGAGGAACCAAAGCAATCTGGGAGACATCAATTGCACCAATCACATGAGGGATGTGCCCCAGCTCATAGAAGTCAGCCTTCACAGTGGGCAAATCTGCAGGTTGGGAGAACCAGATGTAACTGTCTAGGTGTTCTAGGAAAGCTGACAGTACATCCCACAACATGATGTTGAACATGGGCTGTGACATCCCTGCAGCCAAGCCCACTGTGACCTGAAAGGACCCTGTGGCAAGGAAGTGCAACACCGACAATACTAGGACCATGGAAGGGATGGCATTGGGATTGTGGATGGAAGGTAGTAGATCAGGCTCCAACTGAGTACAGAGCTCCATGATGGTGACATGATTCAGACAGTAGGTATATACGATGACAATGTGTCTCTCTTCTGAGGTGGCGAGGTCGACTAACGGATGGTACACAGGCACGGCTCCTTATCTTGATTACATGGTATCTAGGATGTAGAGGAGAAAATGTAGCATGTGATGAGCATTCCCAACATGTTAGCAGTTCAGTAGCTCGTGTTAGCAGTTCAGTATCTCATGCCACACACTAAACAATGCAGACATGACTTAACGGGTGACAGTTACTTCATTGTGTATGCAGGAGTGCCATTAATACTATGCATGCTGCCCATTGCTGGCCCTGTACATTGTTTGTGCCACCCAATACATGTGTTTTTGTTACATGTCATGTGCACATATGTGTGACATGCATGGACCATGCATGTAGATATGACCGTGATCTAGGGTGTAACACCGCCTAAGGGTCAGCATGTATGGGCAAATGCACTTCAGGTGACATCCGTGTTGAATGTCACATGATGTGCCCATACATGATGTAAATACATGGGCCTGTGCAGAATTATGGGCATTTCACTCTCATGACGCACTTACATTTTTTGGAAAACCCCATTGTTGTGTAGCCATTTTAGCTATTGTGCCATGCATGTTATTTTAACACATTGGGACAAAGACGCTTCACCTATATATATTTTTTTTGGCTTCATTTTATTATTGCTATAATAGCCACTTTTACGGTCTTGTTTTATTTTCTGTTTATCTAACTGCTTTTCCCTAGGCCAGCACTCTGTTCTCAAACAAGACATTCTTGCTCACTCTGTGCTTCTTCCAAGGCTACAGCACAGTACATTGCCTGTGAATGTGGTAGAAGTTTAGTCTCCAACATTCGCTACGTAGGGACATTTTCTCAGAACATCAGCTGTGTTGTAATAAAAATACTTAATTGTCCCTTACACGTTAGAGGGAGATTCCAGCCAGAGAACCACGTCTGCATGCTGATTGTCGAATGCTTTGCTGCAGCTGTTTTGCAGACCACATGTGTTGTATTTGGGTAGTTTATAGTTGGTAAGTTTTCTTTATGGAACTATTGTGGGGGAATCTAGAATGCCGGGAGAAAAGAACGGGGGTTTTCATGGGCATTCTGATGATGGATTGGCTGGAGTAAGACGTGTTGTGTTTAACAGAAATAAAACTTCTATAATTTTACCTAGTCCTGCGTGAAGATTACAACAACATGCCTTTGCTCAGTTATGGGGGATGATGTCTTCCCAGGGGAACCTGAAGGGCAGAATTAAAGCTTAACATGCTGTGCTCATCATAGTCTAGGTAGGAATTAGTCTATTGACCATAGTGACACTATGATAGCGTTATTTCTCGTCACAATTTTAATACTGTCATGCTGTGCCGTCCTGGTTATTGCAGCTCACACTTTGCTATCTAAGATGCAGTTGTTTTTATTAAAATCATTATTGAAACATATACTGCCTGTTTATCATTTATATATGAGACTAAATGTAACTGAGGGAAACGGATGAGACCTGAGTGACCACGGCTTCCCTGAGAAACCAAGTATGTCATGCCCAGTCATCCCTATCCGTGGGTAGAGATGAGACACTTCTAGTTAGCCGAAGCAAAACCCGGATTGGAGCGACAGGTGTCACCCACAGTGGATCAGACTTAGGCCCTCATTACAACCCTGGCGGTAAATGCCACCTACCACAGTGCTGACAGCCGCCAACATGCCGTGACCGCGGCGGTAATCCGCCATGGGTATTATGACCCACACATAGAATACCGCCACAATAGAGACACCCACACAAGTCCGCCAGACCAAAGGTCAGTGATAAAATGGCGATAGCAAAACCCACACCGTTACGCCAACAGGAATACGCCCACAGTATCACGACCCACGAATCAACTCAGCGGTCTTTCAACCACGGTAAACCATTGGCGGTACACACCACTGCGCTCAAAATACACACACACATACAAAACTACATTGGACAATTCAAAATACACACACCTGACACACATACACACACCACACCTACACCACTATAAAACACACACCCACATTACCCCAACCTCTTTCAACTAAATGTTTTTTATCTAACTGAGAGACACAAGCCAGGAGCACCCACTCAATCAGAGGCACAGAACATCATCACCCATACACCATTCATGCACATCACAGCATACACAACAACACATCACCCCACACATCACCCCACACACATCACTCACACCACATCCATGGCACCCCAAAGACACCTGAGGAGGAACTAAGGGTAATGGTGGAGGAAATCATCCGGGTAGAGCCACAGCCATTCGGATCACAGGTGCAGCAGACGTCCATTGCTAGGAAGATGGAGCTATGGCGGAGAATAGTGGACAGGGTCAATGCCATGGGACAGCACCCAAAAACCAGGGATGACATCAGGAAGAGGTGGAACGACCTACGGGGGAAGGTGCGTTCCGTGGTATCAAGACACCAGATTGCTGTAAAGAGGACTGGCGGTGGACCCCCATCTCCTCCCCCACAACTAACAACATGGGAGGAGCAAGTCTTGGCAATCATGCATCCTGAGGGCCTGGCAGGAGTAACAGGAGGACTGGATTTTGGTAAGTCAAATCTTAACTACTTCATCCCCCCCACCCTACCTGCATGCCATCACTAACTCCTACCCCTACCCTCACCCCCATCACTCCACCAACTCACATATACCCCACTAACACAACCCACCCATCCCAAAACCAAGCCCTGCATGCACCACCAATGCATGGACATCACTCACAGACCTGCATGGACATCCATCACCCCAGCATGCTGAACAGAGAGACTCACCCAGTCCACAAAATCACCACTCACACAAGGCCAAGCCAACAGGGAAATCACAATCATAGAGGGAAACACAACCATGCACAAGATGGCACCCGCAGATACATTAACAATGCATTTGCATCCCAACAGGACCGCTACCCAACGTCACTGGAGAGGAGGAGCCAGCTACATCCAGTCCCACCCCCAGAAGAGGCCCACAGTGATGACAGCAGCTCTGCATGCCTGGATCAGGATGACCAACCTGGCCCATCAGGGACCTCTTGACAGTCAGTTCCCCTGCCACAGTCCCAACCGACCACAGAGCCTCCCCCCTCAGGAAACACCACCACAGCACCCACCCAGCGGGCCCATGCCATGTCCCCAGAACACGTCAATCAGCAGTGTGTCCACCACTACAGGGACCCTAGGCAACCCCACAAACCCAGGACGATCAGGGACCTGGGGCCAGTGGCAGTGGGCACACGGTTCAGGGGACAGAGGCACAGGACAACAGGGAAGCTGGGAGGACTGCTGTGCGGCAGGGGGAGGACAGGCCCAGAAAACCCACTCTCCATGAGGCACTCTCTAACATCCTGGGAGCATACCACCATTCCCAGGAGACCATGGGCCAGGTACTGGCCAAGTTGCAGGAGACCCAGTGGCTGCAAGAGGGACAGTACCTGAGGATCAGGGAGGACCTAACAAAAATATACACCATCCTGGTCAGCATTGCAGGGACACTAGCCAAACTGAGGAACAGCCTTCCACCTCCTCTGGCGCTAGTGGACAGAAGGCCCAGCCACAGGACCAACAGGCCAGCAACCCACTCCCTGCAGAAGGAGAGCCACCCTGCAAACAGTCCTTGCGATCCAGGCAGAAGACTGAGAACATTGCCAAGATACCCGCCAGGAAAAAGGACTCTCCTGTTAGTCACCCTTCTGTCCCACTCTGTTACCCAGTCCGCCTTGAACTGCCATTGCTCCCCTTCCTATGCCCCATTGGACAATGCAACTGTGATACCAAGAGACTGGGCTCTAACTGGACATTCCTCCACCATCACCCTAGACCCTTGCACATACCCCTATACCTATTGGCACAAAAATAAACACCCTTGAAACAAATACCATACTGGAGTCAGTCTAATGAATCTCAAATGTATTAGTACAACATTATCAAAGCATTGCAACGTATATGTACAGTGAAATATACTACAGGATGACCTTTGGTGGGCAGCAGTACAAATAGCAGGAGCCAGAATGGGGCACACAGATCGGAAAATAGAGAATCCTAAGGTAACAGTCAGCGGCCATAGACATAGGGTAAGAGGCTGCCATGTACAATGTCCAACAGATTACTGAAATGTTAAGTGGAGTCACTGGAAGTACTGCTGTATTATTTTTGTTCTGTTGTCCGCATCTTCTTTCGCTGCCTCCTCTTCGTCACTGTCCACAGGCTCCACCGCTGCCACAAGACCATCTCCAGGCTCATCCTCCTCCATAAAAGGCACCTGGCGTCTCAAGGCCAGGTTGTGCAACATACAGCATGCCACGATGATCTGGCACACCTTCTTGGGTGAGTAGTTCAGGGATCTACCAGTCAGATGGAGGCACCTGAACCTGGCCTTCAGGAGGCCGTAGGTTCTCTCAATTATCCTCCTTGTACGCCCATGTGCCTCACTGAAACGGTCCTCTGCCCTTGTCCTGGCATCTCTCACTGGGGTCAGTAGCCATGAGAGGTTGGGGTAACCAGAGTCACCTGTAAATATCAAAGGACAACTGTTAGACACACAATAACCCTTAGGGACAAGCCCATACCCAGACACCTACTTATACTGTGTGGGGACCTTGGGCTCACTTATTAGCCACACCCGGTGCCTCTGGATGTGGCCCATTACATATGGGATGCTGCTATTCCTCAAGATATAGGCGTCATGCACAGAACCAGGGTATTTGGCATTCACATGGGGGATGTACTGGTCCGCCAAACACACCATCTGCACATTTATCGAGTGATAGTTTTTTCTATTCCTGTAAACCTGTTCATTTCTCCAGCGGGGGGGCACATGCCACATGTGTACCATCAGTGGCACCAATGATGTTGGGGATATGTCCCAGGGCATAAAAGTCAGCCTTCACTTTGGCCAATTCATCCACTTGGGGGAACACAATGTAGCTGCGCATGTGTTTTAGCAGGGCAGACAACACTCTGGTCAACACGTTGGAGGACATTGGCCGAGACATCCCTGATGCCATGGCCACTGTAGTTTGAAAGGAACCACTTGCCAGGAAATGGAGCACTGACAGGACCCGTACTAAAGGGGGATTCCTGTGGGCTGGCGGATAGCTGACGTCAGGTCTGGCTCCAATTGGGCACACAGTTCTTGGATTGTGGCACGATCAAGTCTGTGTGTGATGATAATGTGCCTGTCCTCCATTGTTGACAGGTCCACCAGGGGTCTGTACACCGGAGGATGCTGCCATCTCATAATCTGCCTCAGTGGTTGTAGTCTATGGAGGAGAACGGTGAGGAGAGGGTCATATTTCCACACACATTGCACTAATGTTGCTGAATTTACGTCACAGAAGCAGTATGTGAAGTCGAGAGTCAGTTGCCATGTGCCCCTGCTGAAATGGCGGCTACCTGACCTGTGAGGAGGGACAAGTGGAAATGAGGTAAGTGCGCTTGTGTTGTGCGCCGTCGCGGTTGGTGGTCGATGACCGCTGCGCAACTTTGCATCGGTTATCATTGGGCCCTATGGGTTCCAGGAGCCAATGGCAATGTACGCCGGTGATGACGGTACGCACCGCCGCAGACGTCACCGCCATTTTCTAACTATTCACTCAATTGCTACCTGACCATCAACAGGAGAGGACCTACACTGCAAGTGCTGCTGTAACCTGAGTCTGGAAGCGACAATGGCTCATGTGTCTGGGGAAAGGGCACCTGCCTTCACTGCTGAGGAGTTGGAGAAACTGGTGGATGGGGTCCTACCCCAGTACACATTACTCTACGGTCCTCCAGACAAACAGGTGAGTACACTGTGAGAATGATGTGTGGGCAATGCATGTTTGGAGTGGTGTGGATGTAAGCCACATGTTGGGGGGTGCTGAGGCATCCTGGCCTGAGTACTGCATGAGAAGTGGTCAGTGTATGTACATCAGGGCATGGGTGGGAACTGGTGGGCAATGGGTATGCCAGTCCGGATGGGTGAGTGATTTCCTTTTCTGCTGTCTTATCCCTCCAGGTCAGCACCCACCAGAAAAAGGGTATTTGGCGTGCCATCACCAAGAAGGCGCGGACCCTGGGGGTCTATCACAGGCGGAGCACCCACTGCCGCAAGAGATGGGAGGACCTGCACCGCTGGACCAAGAAAACGGCGGAGGCCCAGCTGAGGCTGGCCTCCCAGTGTGGAAGGGGTGCTCCTCACACCATGACCCTCCTGATTTTCCGTATCCTGGCGGTGGCCTATCCGGAGTTGGATGGGCGCTTGAGGGCATCACAGCAGCCACAAGAGGGTGAGTACAGATTCAGATTCATGACTTTGCGCGCTTTAGGAGGTGGCTGGGTGGGGGATGTGGGCCGTGGGTGCCCCTAGGCCAGGGCGATCGTGGCAGGGTAGGTCCCTTATGTGCAGGCTCTGGCGCACTCCTCCCCTAATGGTGTAAGTAGCCATCTACTACTGGGCAGGGTCCTGTGGGTGTCAGGTGTGCAGATGCTGGCGTTAGGCATTGTACCCCATGGGCTGGTGACTATCTTAGTGACTGGTTGGGCATGGCCCAGTGCATAGGGCAGGTCACTGTGTGTTGTGTACGCCAACGGTAGTGTTGTTGCTGGCATTGACCAAGTGCATCCTCTGTCTCTCCCCCCCCTTTTTGTTTTGGTCGCCCTCTCCTTGTGTACATTAGCATCATCTGGTGGAGGAGCAGAGGTACCGGCGATGGAGGAAGCTGCATCCCACATGGGCCTGGAGGCCGAATCCACTGAGGGTGAAGGCACCAGTGGGATAGAGGGGGAGGGGAGCTCCACGACAGGGACAGGAGGGGACACCACTGACAGCGACTCCTCCTCCGAAGAAAGCTCCCTGGCGGTGGCTCCCTCTGTGCCCACCCCAACAACAGGTACAGCCGCCACCCCCCCTACCAGCACCGCCCTCCCAGCAGCCCCTCAGCATGTTTCCCGTGCCCGCTTACCCAGGATGGTGGGCATCTCCTTCGTCCCCAGGCACCTCAGGCCCTGCCCCAGTCAGCCCTGCTGCCCTCAGTGAGGAGGCTATTGACCTCCTGAGATCCCTCTCTGTTGGGAAGTCAACCATACTGAATGCCATCCAGGGTGTAGCAGGGCATTTGCAACAAACAAATGCATACCTGGAGAATATTCACTCTGGCGTGGCGGCCCAACAGAGAACATTTCAGGCTCTGGCCTCAGTACTGATGGCAGCCATTGTCCCTGTGTCCAGCCTTCCCCCCTCCAACTTCCACTACCCAGACCCAGTCCCTTCTACCTCAGCCTATCCCAAGCACACTTTCAGACCAGCATGCACCCAAATCACCACACAAAAGTGGCTCAGGCAAACATAAGCACCACACTTCATCTCACAGGCACTCACACAAGCACCATGCCCATGCAAACACACCAACATCCTCTGCCTCCACCATGTCCCCCTCCTCCTCCTCCTCCTCCACCTCCCTCCCAGTAGCAACTCCACTCACACCTGCATGCACTACATCTTCATCCACTACCACCATCACCAGCACGCACATCACAACACACCCCGCACGAGCAGTCACCACCCCCACAACCATGCATATATCTCCTGTGTCCTCTCCCAGTGTGTCTGTGACCCCTCCTCCCAAAGTACACAAATGCAAGCACCCACCCACCCACCCAACAGCCATCCACCTCACAACAGCATCCAGCCCATGCACCTTCACCCAAACTCAGCAGACGTACACCTCCTACAGCCACTCCCTCTTCCTACACTCCCAAACCCTCTCCATCTTCCCGTCCCAGTGTGTCTAAAAAATGTTTCCTGGCAAACATTGACCTCCTCCCTATACCTCCCCCGTCCTTCCCCTCGGGCCAGGGTGTCAAGATCCAAGGCCAGCACCTCAGCCACCAAATCAGCTTCTGCTGTGATACCTGCAAGTCCCAGAGGATCAAAGGGGGCACCCATGCACCCATCAGGGCAGCCAGTGTGCCACCGACCCCTGCAAAGGACCAACCCATTCCGCCACCTGTCAAGGTGAAGAAGAGGCCAGCATGCAGCACGGCCAAGAAGCACGACCCACCCAGCAAGGCCTCCTCCAAAACTCAAGCTGCCAGTGCCAAGGTCCCAGCAGCATCTGCCAAGGTGGGGAAGAGGAGGAAAACCCAAGGCAAGGCACTTCAGGCCTCGGAGGCTCCAGGTGAGGGACTGGTGCCCACCATCAGTACCAACAGCACCGCAACCTGTACCGTGAAAAGCACCGCCACCTGCACCGCCCCCTGCACCGCCACCTGCACCGCCGCTGCCACAACAACTGTCATCAGCATCATCCCTAGTGGGCAGCCATCCGAGGCTGCAGGAGACGGCCTGGTGTCTCCCTCCACCACTACCAGCACCTGCACCACAGCCAGCACAGCAGCATCCCCGCCGCAGACACCGCCACCTGCACCGCCATCAGCACTGCCACATGCCCAGCTGGTGCCACTACAACTGTCAGCAGCAGCATCCCCAGTGGGCAGCCTTCCAGGACTGCAGGAGACAGCCTGGACCCTCCAACCACCACTTGAAGCACCCCCACCAGCACTGGCACTACCACCAGTATGCAGCCTTAGTCGCCACAGGATGGAGTCTGGCCCTGCCTCCATGGAGTATCATGCTACCTGCTCCCTGCAAATCTCGTACCTCAGACACCCAGGTGAGGGAATGTGTACTGTCACACCCCAGGTGCTGCATCACTGGGCACAATGCCCCTTCCAGAACAAGGTGGGAAAAATGCATCCACTCACCCAATCCTTGGCAGGATGAAGCAGACTGGGCACAAGGCCCCCTCCAGAACCAGTGGAGAAATGCATCCACTCACCCAGTCCTTGGCAGGATGAAGCAGACTGGGCACAAGGCCCCCTCCAGAACCAGTGGAGAAATGCATCCACTATCACTATCCTTGGCAGGATGAAGCAGACTGGGCACAAGGCCCCCTCCAGAACCAGTGGAGAAATGCATCCACTATCACTATCCTTGGCAGGATGAAGCAGACTGGGCACAAGGATTCCTCCAGAACCAGCAGAAAATGCATCCACTCACCCAATCCTTGGCAGGATGAAGCAGATTGGGCACAAGGCCCCCACCAGAACCAGTGGAGAAATGCATCCACTCACCCTATCCTTGGCAGGATGAAGCAGAATGGGTGCAAGGCCCCCTCAAGAACCAGTGGAGAAGCCATCCAGTAGAGAGACTGTGGCTTTGCACTCCCCAGGACCAAGCAGTGGGCAACCCACCCACTTGAGAAACTGTGGCTTTGCACTCCCCAGGACCAAGCAGTGGGCAACCCACCCACTTCAGAAACTGTGGCTTTGCACTCCCAGGACCAAGCAGTGGGCAAACCACCCACTTGAGAGACTGTGGCTTTGCACTCCCCAGGACATCATTGGGGGCATGTTGCCCCCTCCAGGAGTAGTGGCGTAGTACCATCTTCTGGCTGTGGTGTCCCCCCCTCCCCTTCCCCCTGAGGTGCCTGTGTGTTTTCAACCTGATGCCCCTGAAGTGTTCTCTCCGTTTTGAGGCAGGAGTCAGGTGTGGGCTTCCCCCATGATTTTTTGGCCCAGTGGGCCATGGACGTTTGCAAAGGACAGTATACGGCCTTCTGTACATATTGTAAATATTTGTATATACTGTTTTTCTAATCGTTAGCTATATCTGCATATTTCAAAATATCACTATTTGCACTCTATTCCTTTTGTCCTTGTGTTCTTCCAGGGGGTTATGGGGTGTAAATGTAACGTTGCTGCATGTTTATGTGTGTATGGTGTTGTGGGTGGGGGTGTTGCGTGTTGTGCATGTGTGTCACCCTCTTTTTCCTCCCCCCTCTCCCCTGTGTGCTAGGTGCAGTACTCACCGTGGTCGTCGCCGCTGCCTTTGATATCTGTCGTGTATGAGAAGATACACCAGCATGGGGAACACCTGCAGCTCGGGTTCTATGGCGACCTGGTTCTTCGTTGCTTGTCAAGAGGTGAGTGGTTTCCCTTCCAAGTCCTGTTTCCACTGAGCTTCTGATGCGTTGGTACCACCCCTGAAAAGCTGGCGGATTGGCAGGTTGTGATAGGGTGAGCGGTACATTGTCTTCCGCCTGTCTGTTGGCGGTTACCGCTGCGGTGTTTGTTACTACGCCGTGGCGGTCTGAGTGTTAAAGTGGCTGTCTATGTTGGCGGTTTCTGCCGTGGTCGTGAACCCATTTTTTTTACCGCCGGCCTGTTGGCGGTATTACTGCCGCTATAACACCGACCGCCAGGGTTGTAATGAGGGCCTTAGTCTCCCCACACCGCGGGTGATTCTGCCACTCAAAATCCAGTAGTCTCCTTAGAATAATGAGAGCCAACACGACACCATTACCTGTTAGTAAAATGGCAGCAGCCTGTCCTGCAGCACAGGATAGTTGGAAGTGATGCAAGTCCACCAGCGTATGCTGTCATGGTGGTAGGCGGTCGCAACCACCGTACAACTATTCATTGGTAAACATTGCTGTCTATGGGGGACTGGGGCCAATTAGGATCACTGCCGGAGGTGAAGGTCCTGTACAGAGCGACGGGCCTGCCATTTTCTGCCCCCTAGCTCACTTGACTCCTGACACTCCTGCAAGCAACACCTCCCTATGTGAGCTGCTGTGTACTGTCTCTGGGAGCCATAATGCCACGCCCTGCAGGTGATAGGGCCCCGGCATTCACCCAAGAAGAACTGGAGAAATTGGTGGAAAGGGTCCAATCCCTGTATCGGGGCACCAGAGGAGCAGGTGAGCCCCATGCCATTGTAGTGTGTGTTAGGTGTGTATGTCGTAGTGAGTGGTGTAGGCATACCAGCAATGGAGTGCATGCATGCTGGGGGCATGGATATGTGGAGTGTGACCCGTTTGGATGGATGTTGATGGAGATGTGGTGTGCCTGGTGTTTGTAGTCCACTGCAGAGTGGCACAAATGGACATGGGCTTGCCACTGGCCTTTTACTGGTATGTAGTTGTTTATTCAATATATATTTACATTTAATACATCAAGCCCAGCCTACTGTTGGTATTGATGATGACATTCTTGTTGTGCCTTTCCTTCTACATGTCTGTTTGCTGTTTGTGGACTTTGGTTTGGGTGTTTGAGCTGTGTGTGTTGGTTGTACTAGCTGTGTTGCCAGGTATGCATGTGTGTGTGTGTGGTCCTGCCGTTGGTCCTGATGTTAGTGATGTGTTTTGTTTGAGTGTTATGATTGTGTGGTTTCACTGATGTGTGTTGCTTAGTTGTGCATTCTGCGTGGTGTGGTGCTGTTGTTTGCCATTGTGTGGTTGTTGTGGGTACGTCCGTGTACATAGGTATGGGTTTATCATTTGCGTTGTGTGCTGTGTGGGAATGGTGTGTTATTTGGTACGTTGTGTGGGTATATGCCTGTGTTGACTGTTTGTGAGCTGTTTATGAGTGGTGTTGTGGGCATGTGTTGTCATGTGTGGGTGTGCAGTGCTATGTTGTGGCAACGTTTTTGTGTAGCTGCAGTTGTGTTGGTGTGTGACTGTGGTGTTGTGTATCTGTGTGTTGGCGTGTGGCGATGATCTGTGTGTGTGTGCGGGGAGGTGTGTGTCTGATACGTGTGTGTTGTGCTTGATGTGTGTATGGCACGTGCGGGTGTTTTGTGTGTGGGCGTATGTGTGTGTTGGCATGGGTGTGCATTTGCATGTGGGTGTCGCTCACTATCCATCCCGGCTATGTGTGTAGTGTGCATGTGTGCTTTAATGGCTTTCCCTCCAATGTGTGCTAGGTGTGGGTACGTACGGTTGTTGTCCTCTTTGTCATCACCAGTTCTGAAGATGCAGTGCGAGCAGGAGCATTGTGAAGACTTTGAGTTCTGGTGCCTTGGCAGCTCCAGAAGGTGAGTGTCCCCTTTTATGTGGTTCGGTTCCGCCACGGTCTTGGTGGCGGTGCGACTGCGGTGGAAACCCTGATGGTGTGCAACCTCGTAGTTCGCTCAGCGGAAACATGGTTCCCGCCGGGCTGGAGATGCCTACCGCTGTCCAAGGCAGTCCGTCCGCACTGGTGGTACTGGCAGTGAATTGGCTGTTTTCATTTCAGAAGATTGCCATGGTCATAATATGGCGGTCTTCTCCGCTGGGCCGGTAGCGGTGCAACCTCCACCGTGGCGGTCCTTGGACTGCCAAATTTGTAATGTGGGCCTTTGTTTATATATTTCTGTGTGTCCGTAATGGGGGTGATGTTGAGATGACAGCAGGACATCTCCACTTGGGCTTTTTAGGAACATGGTGTAAGCCACAGAGCAGGAAGGGCAGGGACTTGCAGGGAGTCTGGATGGGTGCAGGGTTACGGTTTTGGGATTTTTTTTAAAGGGGCCAGGGTCAATAATTCCCTTTCACCTTTAGGGTAAGTGCTGGGTGCATCCCAGGTAGCATGAGTCATTTAGTTAGCTTAACTATCCAGTTTACTTTCTTTAGTTGGGTGGTTGCAGTGGTGAACAGAGGCTGAAGTAGGTAGGGCTAGGATAGTTTAAGTGGCAGTAGCAGTGTAGGAATGCAGGGAGAGAAGACCTACTGTTATTTTAAATTCTAGAGCAGGCATGGATATTTTAGAGGGCCCAACAGGTGAGATGGTTGGCAGAGTGGGCAACCGCCACAAACAGAAAATGCTGCAGGAGGGGAAAGGAACAGGAGGAGACTGCAAAAAGAAACGGAGCCTGGGGTGAGAGGCTGTGTCAGGTAGTTTGAGATGTGGCAAGGATGGCAAGAAAGGAGCAGTACACACATTTGAGTTCAATAGGGTGACAGAGGCATCTGAAGTGGAGTAGGCATCTGGGCAGGCTTATTCAAGGTGCCCAACTGACACACCTAACAAGTTGTTGATGTGGAGTGTGGCACTGTGGTGGAAGGCAGCAGTATGAGATTTGAAGAGCAACAAGGAACGATGAAACAAACAGCGAGGCATTTTCCAAGAGAGGTAGAATAGAAGAGTCCATCAAAGGGGCAGGAGTGTAGCTGCAACTGGAAAAGTAATACATGCTTCTTGGTGAAAGGAAATATGGCGGCACATAGGTGGGGTTGTGGCAAACCCTGTGAGAGTCTTGTGTGGCTCTGTTGTCCCAGTAATAAGAGAGGGTTCAGTCAGGTGTGTCCAACTTTATGGCAATGTTGGGCGGTGCTGTGTGAGCGGCGGATGGGTCTTGTGAGGCCTCTCTCTCTAAGACTGTTTCACCTAAGATTCCTATTATTA
Source organism: Pleurodeles waltl (assembly GCF_031143425.1). NCBI lineage: Eukaryota > Metazoa > Chordata > Amphibia > Caudata > Salamandridae > Pleurodeles > Pleurodeles waltl. The sequence continues at coordinate 1,666,276,385 of NC_090440.1, forward strand.
TGTTATATTAAACAGTTTGTATAGTGCACGGCTGCCCCAGCAATGGAACTTCCCAGCGCTAGGTCTGGACAGGATTAAAAAACAGCTGCCACAGAAAGTGCACAAGAGAAGGACAGTGCCCTATAAATTTCTAATGAGAGAAAAGCCAGGTTTTCAGGATCTTTCTAAAGTGCAAATGGTTCTCAATCATCCTAATATTAAGGGGTAGCGAGTTCCAAGCAGCATAAGCCTTGGCTATAAAGGAACGACCTCCAGCTCTTGCTAGCTTGACACTAGGTAACTTGGCTAAAATAAAATCTGTTGAGTGTAAAGTACGGGCAGGCCAGTACGGGAGAACCAATTTCAACAGAATGGGGGCCCTCATACAGTACAGAATTTGGTGTACAACTCACAATGTCTTGAAATATATTTGTTTCTCCACCAGGACCCAGTGTAATTTCTGTATGAGTCCGGACAGTGAGCAAAACGTAGGGAGTGAAAAAAGCTGTGGCATTTTGAACCAATTGGAGTCTTCCAATGACCGATTTGTTGGTGCCCAAATAAAGGACATTGCAATAATCCAGCCTAGAGAGAACTGCAGCCTGGACAATAGTCTGTTGCATGTTGGAGTAAAAAAAACAGAGAATAGGTTTAGGCTCCTCAAAAACCCAAAACAAGTACCGGCCACCAAACTGGCCTGGGTCTCAAAGGTCAGAGAATTGTCCATGATAACACCCACATTTTTTACGGAAGGTTTGGATGTGGGGGAACTCCAGATGGGTTAGGCCACCAATGGTCTTCCCAGAGATGGATGTCTTTGCTTAATAGAAATACTTCAGTTTAATTGGCGTTCAGACGACACAGTTACAATTCATCCATTCTGCCACTGCCAGCAGTCTTGTGTGAAAGTTGGCGCGATCAAGTGATGGGTTTCCTGTAAGAGAAAGTTCCAGCTGCGTATCGTAAGCATAAGAAATTAGTGTCATTCCAGTAGATTCAATGACTTGCTCCCATGGTTGAACATATACATTGAACAGGGTAGGGCTTAGTGAAGACCCTTGCAGAACGGCATGCTGTAGAACGTTTATGTTGGAGTGAAAAGGAGGGAAAATGACCTGAAAAGATTGTTCGGATAAGAAGGAGGCAAACCAGGACAGTGCCGACCCGCCTATCCCAATACTCTGTTGACGTTGTATCAAAATCTTGTGCAACACCGTGTGGAAGGCAGCGCTCAAATCAAGCAATATGAACACAGGTGTGTAGCCTTTGTCTAGAACACTACAGAGTTGTTCTGTGACTGCAAGTAATGCAGAATCTGTACTGTGCCTTGGCCTAAAGCCGTTCTGAGAGACATCTAGGATAGGATTATCATCTAGATATTTCAGCAGTATATTATTCACGTTTCTCTGTAACCTTCACCAGAAAAGGCAGCAACGAGATAGGGCGGACGTTTTCTGGCTAGGAAGCATCAAGAGATGTCTTCTTTAAGAGAGGAATGACCTTAGCATGTTTCCACTTACTTGGTACCTGGAATGAGGACAAAGATAGATTTATAACTTGTAAGCACAGTGGTAGTAGGAAGTTCGCTATCTTGGGAAACAGGTCAGGTTTTAGTGGGTCTGCAGCGGACCCCATTTTAACTTGATGGCAGATAGTGGTCAGCTCCTCCACATCCAAATGGGGAAGGGAGTTAAGTGACATAGTGGAGTTAATGTCCTAAAAAAGATGTTACGTCCTCTAACTTAGTGGAGGTGATGTCCGAGGGGAACAGTGCATAGATGCCCTCTATTTTACAAAGAAAGTATTCTGCGAGCTTCTTGCAGTGTGTGTTGGATGTGACAGTGGAGTCAACTGAGAGAACTGGGTTTAAAAAGCTATTTAAAAGTTTAAAAATTTATTTAGAAGGGTTGAGACTATTTTTTATTTCCTCAGCGAAATGGTCAACCTTTGTTTTAAAAATACGTTTGTGATAAGATTTAATAGCTGTCCTATATTGAACTGTCAAAAAGAGGTCAGACACCTTCCTCAAGAGCATTCCAGGATCTTACACTGCTTCTGCGCTGCAACAAGAGAATGTTTTTTCCTGTTCAATAACTGTTTAGTGGGAATACAATTATCTAAGGCTGCAGTAAGCCAAAATTGAAAACTGGTATAAGCTGACTCTACATTAGATTCGAACAACATACAGTTAGAACAAGTAAAGCCCCCCAATTTTTTGATGTCAAACTTATGCCAGGCACGTTTCCTAATTCAATCCAGAACGGCTGGGCTGGTACGATGTGGCTGGCAGAGATGAGATTTTGGGACAGGGTCTTGGTGATGGTGAAGTGTCAAGCACAAGTGGGGCAGGGAAGGTGTGGCAGGCTTGCCTATCGATGAGGCAGATGCAGTTAGATTATGATGAGGACCATGAGGATGATGAGGATATTGAAGAGGGTCCAACTTTTTGAGCAGGTGAGAAGCCAACACAAGAATGTGGCACGGGAGGAATGGCATTGGTGGTCGGAGTCAAAGCTAATGGTGGTGGCACAGCTGGTGTGTTTCATATGCCCGATATGAGAGCAGCAAGATGGATGTAATTCACAAAGAAAAAAGGGGGTCGTGGATGGATAGCTTTGGAGCGAGGCCCCATAATGAAAAAAGGTAGGCCACTTGTGAAGACGCATGAGTCGCAAGAGTCACAATCAATTGGTGTGGGTGAGGTATGTGAGGAGAACGAGATTAAGTGCAATTGAGAAAAGGCACGTCTGTTGTTGATAAAGGTATAACAGTGGAGAATGTGGCTGTAGTAAACGAAGAAACGGAGAAGAAGGAGATTAAGGGTTTGGAAAATAAGTAAGAGATCAAGGAGAATACGCATAATAGGCCAGTGTACATGGGTAGTGCAAAGCCTTTGAGGGCACATTTGATGGCAGCCATCAAGAAGAACGTTTGGAAATGTGAATAAGTGGAGGTATTTAAGTTATTGCACAGAGACGTTTGAGCGAATTAGGGTTCAAAGGCGGTATAATGAGAGTTTCCTAGGAGACAGAAGGTGTCTGTTATCACAGAGGACTGGATGGCAACGTTTTTTAACTATGCAAGTGTATAATGTGAACATTTTTCAGACAGCAGTGTGATACTATTTAAATGCATCTATGTTATCACAAAGGCACAGCATAGTTTTGGTGGCCTGCCAAGGGTCAGGTATGACGAGGAATTTAGAGCTTGCTTGGCAGAGGATGCAGAAGGTAAATTGGAGGACTTTTTGTACCAGTGGATGGTACCTATGAGACCAGCACCCACAAATGATATGGCCAATGGCCTACCATAAAATGTATTGGTATACTCAGGATCATCCCACCCTGGGAGGGTGGGAGGTGCAAATAGTGGCAAAAACGCACAAGGTGGGGTGAGTTGGGACAATAACAGAGGATACTGCATTAGAAAGGTCTGCAAGGTTAAACATGATTTGAGCCCCTTACCCCTAAAATTAAATGTTGAAATAACAGAATCCCAGCTCATTCATTCCAGAGACACTCCTTCAGTATACAAATGGTTACAAAATCTCTCATATATAGATATTTCTTACTCATTAATTCCAGCCACAAAATCATTAGGTTTTATCATTTAAAGAAACCTAAGTTGTCACATATCCAAACCTTTAAAATGTCTCACTTCAGCAACTATTTAGAAAACCCAAACCCATCATCATTTGAAACTAGTGAAAAACTTCATTCTTTCACATCTAAATGCTTACTTAGAGTCTTTAAATGCATAATTTGCATTATGCAGTTTCACCTAGAGCTCCACCTAAAGTTACTTGATTAGTTTCATTGTTTTATTTTCATCAAACTCAGTCATCTAAAATTTATATCTCATGTGCTACTTCTCACTTTTCCATAATTTCAACATTTCCACTCAATGTTTAACAAAAAAGCAGTAGCCTTTATTAAAACACGTATATGTATAGTAGAATATTTTATGAAGTGTAGTCACTTTCTCAATTATGTTTATAAACATTCAGCTATGTTTTCATAGTATGCCTACATTTTAAAATCAAAAATCTTACAAAGGGTCTTACCCTAAAGGTATCCCTCCCTATATGATGTATGAACTAGTGAAGACCCGGCACACTGTATCCCACATCAGGTTTTACCTACTTTGTAGAACCGTAATCAGACCTAGTTCATTTGTTTTCACTTACATTTAATCTCTTCCTTCTCTTACCCTTCACATTTTTACAACCACAATAGTTGGTTTTACCTCTATCCATACAACTTGTGCAACTCACAGAGATGAGTACACCATTCATTATTACACAAGATAAGAAACATTGTTCGGCGAAAGATAAGCCTCATCCGAGTCTTGCTGCCATCATTGTCTTCTTTCCATTCAATCCTTGCTTTATCATCTTGCTTGCTCAGGCTCTGGTCCATGAGAGACATAAACTGGAAGGGCTAAAGCGTCTGAAGCATGGTACTTGGTAGCAGTCACAGCTTACGAGGATTCCTGGGGTTGGGGGTGGGGCAAGACGGCCAGCCAAGCACACATGCGCTCTGAGGGGAGTGAACAGTGCACTCCCCTCTGCTTGTCACCCCCAATGCCCCTCCCCTTTCACAAGGAAAGGGTAATAAAGGATTTGCAGCTGCTGGCAGGGGAGGAAGGTGACGCTCCTCCGCCCTTATGGAGGAGCTGCCCCTGCTTGGTAGCTGTTTTTTAATCAAGCACTGAACACTATACCCTTTTTTCCACATTTCATGCTCCTTCCTGCTCTTCTCACTGTCCATATTCCATGAAGAGAGCGTAATAGAGAAGGGGAAATAAAAATCTTCAAGTACCTTCTGTAAGGGACAGGTCAAACTGCAGAGCCCTCGGGGAGTTTCTCTTTTTTCAAATACTTTAGATTATGATGCTTAGACAACAGTGTCACACCGGTCTAATATATGCATGTATATAATATTTATAAAGTGCTAATAGAGCTAAATGGCAGTGGACCGCTGTTCGGAGACAAAGGTAAAGATATCATCAAGGAGTGATTAAAAAAGGCTAAGAAGAATAAGTGTTCCCTTAGACGCACATACAGATTTTCACAAGACTGCAGCAATAAATGCCTCATATTTAGTAGAGACAGTGAGTTAATGAGTAGATAAACTCCTGCATATGTTTTAAAGTAAGAACAGATGTGCACTACGAATTGACGAAGATAGCTGGTACTTGCAGATGCCACATCTGAAGGTCTTCTCTTGAGTGCACATAATACAGCATATTCTAGACTTCACAGAAGATCAGCTTCTTGCGAAGTTCCAAATTTAATATCCTTTTTCCGTTCTTGAAATACTCAATACTTCCAATACAATATTTCTACCAGATGGAAGATTGAGGGAAATAATCCATGTGAGTTGTTGAAATTGGAAACTACTGGTTTTAAACACGCAAAGATTTTAAAGTACAAGGGATTGAAATTGTTGAGTCATGATTCTGTGATGAATGTGCCCTATCTGTATCAGTGTATATCACCACTTCATGGACCGCCTTACTCTGTCTAACCACTCATTTTATAATCAAGAGAAAAGGTAGAAACCTGTAATTGATATGGTGGTCAAGTACAAATTTCACACGGGTCTTGGGAACTCACATTTCCATAATATGTTGGAGAAATGAGCAGGGAGTATTGGCTTGGCTGGCTGGGCTGGGATGCTCCTTCAGACTTTAGATATACTTGTTCAAATAATATAGACAATTTCAGAACTAATGGTTAATGGGCAGCGCTAGAACTTATTTGTAATAGTTAATTTAAGGACCTGCCATTCATGCTTGTACTGTGAATAACCATTGTTTACAGTCTAATGTCCACTGTTATTGGAATGATATGTGCTCACAGTTTACTTCTATATAAATGCATTGTCCTGCCCTGTCCCTTTGACTTGAATGAATATCCTAGATTCACCACAACCCCTTGTTAGATGCTCCAGTGGCTGGAATATAATTACGTCGCCCCTCCAACCATCTGCAGCAGTTCACCGGTTGCTTCATATTTGCCTAGTTGTTAGACCTGTCAGCCTTAGGATGGTATTCCCCCAACTTTTGCCTTCCTCCTCCATTTTTTCAGATCTTGTTTTTGTTGGCCTTAGGACTCTGTGCACTTTACCACTGCTAACCAGTGCTGAAGTGCTTTGCCTCTTTCCTCTAAGCATGGTAACATTGGCTTATACCCAATTGGCACATTTAATTTACTTATAAGTCCCTAGTAAAGTGGCACTTCATGTGCCCAGGGCTGGTGGATTAAATTCTAGTAGTGGGTCTGCAGCACTGATTGTGCCAACCACTTAAGTTGATCTCCGGCCTGCCATTGCAGCCTGTGTGTGCAGTTTAGTCTGCCATTAATACATATAAATCATCCCTCTTGAAGGCCCTGGACAACTCAGTGGGCAGGGTGCAATGTAGTTAAAAAGTAGGACATGTGCTTTAAGTTTTTCATGTCCTGGTAGTGAAAACCTCTTAAATTTGTTTCTCACTATAGCAAAGCCTACCTCTTCCATAGGATCACATTGTAATTACCTTATTACATTTTATAAGTGTAATTTGCAAATGGGAACAGGTAACCAGTTCATGTTTGGTGTCTCTGAAATTGGAATTTAAAATCCTAACTTATGGTGAAGTTGGATTTTGAATTACAATTTTGAAAAAGCTGACATTTTCCTGTCTTAGCCATTTAGTGCCTGTAGTCTGTCTCTGGTCACATGTTTGGGTGTAGCTGACAGCTGAACTTTGTGTATTCCTCCTAGGTGGCCACACGCAATACGGAGCTATGGTGTGCCTTACTGCTAGGGTGAGAGGGAGGAGCTGGGCACCGTCCCACGGACATCTGAATAGGATGTGTCCTGCCTCCACCCAAAGTGCTGCATACCTCCTGGAGTTAGTCTGGAGCCAGGACAGGGAAGGTGGAATGCCTGGGATCTTCAAAGGGAAACATCTAGAAGATTCTGCCCCAGTTCAAAGGCACAAGTGGGTATAAATACTGGACCGCAGATGCCACCACTTCAGTACACTTCTGGACATGTACATGCTCTACCAGGAAGAAGGACTGCTGTGCTGCGGAAGGACTGCCACTTTACTGAACTGCACTTCACTGGACTACTGCTTTGTTGTGCTGTCCTGCTAGCTGCTGCCCTCCTGCCTGGCTGAGAAGGACTGGACCTACATCTCTTGAACCCAGAGTGACTCCAAGGGCTAGTTGGCTGGCCTCCTGAACTGAAGGGCCATACTGGGCTTCCAACAACCTTTCTTCTGCACCTGGACTCTAGCATCTCAGAGTTCATTCACCAGATGGTGCCACTGCAGTGCTGGACCTTTGGCAGTGGGCTTAAAGTGCTTTGCCAGCCTCTGTGGACCCAGCGGAACCGACCAATCTACTCTGCTGTGCGGCGCAACCCAGAGCAGAAAGGATGCACCTCTGCTGCTGCATGGATTAGACCCCTTGCAAAAACCTGCGTCACTGTTGCAGCCCACATCATATTTGGAACTGCCACTGCATGATGCATCCTCTGCGAAGGTCCTTGCATCTCTTGTCGATTGCAGCCTCGACAACGGTGCGCTCCACATTGTAGCCTTGCAGCTCCTCTAAACCGACGCATAGCCCTAATTGTGCAACGTATTCCTGACTCTCCACATCGCAAGCCCTCATTGACGGCATCTTCGACAACGATGCAACAGGATCTCGCAATGCAGGTTCGCCGCAACTTGGAACCAACACTTTGCTTCGGCTGGTGATGCATCATCATTGTGGATCTTTGTAATACTCAGTTAACCATGATTGAAAGTACTTTGTTCAGTGGGCCTAACTGGATCCGTGTAGCCGGCCCAAACTTCAGTGTGGTCAGCCTGAACTTATGACTTTGTCCCGGTCCGGCACAACCAGATATACACAGCTGGCGCTTCACACCTTTCTGTGCTATTTTTACTAACATTTTTAAAATCCAATGTCTCCAGTTCTACTGATTGGATTTTTGTTGTTTTGGTCTTGTATTATTTATTAAAAAATACTTCATTTTGTGGGCGTCTTTTGTGGTGAGTTTTTACTGTGTTATTGTTTGAAGTATTGGACAAATACTTTGCACATTACCTGTGAGTTAAGCCTGACTTTTCTGTTCCAAGATATCCGAGAGTTGAGTACAGGTTAGTTTAGGGTTGTGTGTGACTTCACCCTGAGAAGAATTATTATTGCTGCTTGAGACGGGTTTCACCCCATCACCCAACAACCCAATATCTTACAATAGTTATTTTAAAATTGACCACAGCTCCAGTCCATTGTTTAAAAAGGATTATACATGTATGCTACTAACCTATGTGCTTCATCCTTCCTCATCAAAAGAGGCAATGGTGTACATTATAATATAATCATTTCACTTGTGAAATGTAATATTACATACTTAAGTGTTTATTTTTTGTTTATTAATAGTAATTTGTTTTTGTATAGTGACTTCAGCCGTTTCCAAGCTTTACAAATAAAAGAAGTTACTTCTACTCATTCATCTTGTTAATTTACCAACCTGAGAGGGGCATTGAAGCCTGAGTCGGGCTTACCGGAATTTGAAATTGTGACCTAATGATCACTGTTCTGTTGCGCTGGCGAATGGTCAGCTCATTGAACCACTCCCACGCCCCCTCACCCAGCTTTTCATGTAGCACTACACGCGGCGGGTGACCGCCTCAAAGCACCGTAAATTCATACCTTCATTGTATAGGCCATTAGCACACTTGTTATTTACATTTCAGAAATACAAATGACATTTATGTATCATCACAATTACACCTGCTTTGAGGTAATATGGCCCTTTCTATGTCTTACAAGCGCACAAAGCGAGAGAGTTTGAGGAAACAAGCTAATGAGACAAGACTGACAAGGCACCCATGAAAATCAGATTTAATGGCAACTACTCACGGGCTTGTAAAAGCAGGCTCAGAGTGAGTGTTGCTTTGATGTATATTATGTTCTTTCATACGATGCCAGCTTCCTTCTTTCCCCAAGCTCCCCCTCAACAGTAGGTGTGGTGCAGACTTTCCAAAGCCCTTGTGTGGTCCCTATGTCTGCCCTACCCACCGCGCCCCGCAGCCTTGGGTAATTTTCAAACTGTGCTTCACTTGAAGGTGGGTCTCCGAATCCACGAAGAGCGCTCTCTTGTCTGACGGGGGCTGGTCCGCCATTAAGAAACAGAATAATAAATACATGGACTGTCACTGCTAATACCATCAGTCGTTTAACAATTAGGAGTTGGATGTGTCACATGGCCAAATAATTGTGAAAGTGATGCAAGTAATAGTTCTGGTAATAGCTAATTGGGTATTTATTTCCAGTGGTTAATTCAGACAGTTCTCATTTATGATTAGACCTGGCACTAGTCACAGAAATGAATTCTGCCCTCGGGCACCGTGGGTAGTTCATGCCATTATCTCTAATAAGTTGGCAGTTGTTCCTAATGATTGAGCAGTGGTAGCAAACACAATAGGTGGGGCCTTGGTAGAAACAGGCAACCTATAGTTCTCTAGCACAGACATTAGAATTCTGTGTATTTTATGCAAAGGTGACTGTTCACAAGATATATTATTCCTGCTTCTGTTGGCGTCCTTGCTGTTGGACTGGGCCCATAGTTTTGATTTTCATTTAGGCAGTTTTCGCTGAAGCCAGTGTCACAGATTAAAGGTGCGGGTTCATTAGAGATGATCACATTTGTTCCACGCTGTCAGTCAGACTTTACTATGATCAGTGGTAAGAGTGGTTGCTTAAATCTGTGGCATTTATGTAGCTTTGTGCCACTTTATTGTTGTTTTTATACTGAGTGCATGAAGTTAATTCTTTTTTAGGGCTCTTAGTTGGGAAAACCTGTCGGAATTATATGATTTCTGTTGAGATGATTCTGGTCACACTATCTAATATCCCCACTTATGTGGTTCAGTCAAAATAAGCTTTATTCGGTTTTTGAACAAACCATAAGAATGACATCTTAAAATCAATTCATATGCAAATATCAAAACCAAAGGTAATATGCAAAACAGTGCAAATAAAAAACAGTTTTTTAAAACATGAATAGAAGTCATATACACACACACAAAACGTTAAGAACGTTCAGGAAGTACATAAGCAAGCATGTGCCGAATACGGATGGGCAAACACAAATCTAGATGACGTCATTTCTAAATATCATAAATTAATAATCAAAACTATCCCTCAAACTCACAGCTGATTTAAAAAACTGACTACGTATAGAATGATTTCTCCTAGGAGCATTTAAGATACATAAAGGCTGGTTGGACTTGGGTAAAATTTGCGCGCATTAGTATAGGGATAATAAAAGCCTTTCTGGGGACCTCATAAAAGTTGCAAAACATGATGAAATGTACGGTGTCCTGCGGAGACACATTGTCGCCTCTCAGGACCTAAGTGTGTGGCCCTTAGAACTGCCCTGGGGAAATGGTACCAAATAATGCAGCAAGTCTATCCTAAACCTAGTGAGTAGATATTGATCATACATTCTCAGTACAACTGACAGATAAGGCTCCATAGTGGGAACTGTTTTCAGCAAGATTTTAACTTTTCTGCGTGATTAGGCAAAATACCTATTAGGGCTCTGTTACAGGTGTTGAGAGCCAAATGTGTCTCCAAGGTTGTTTACATGAGGTGTGGGGGTATGCCAAGCAGACTGCGCTGCAGATGATGGAAAACATCTTTCTGCGATGGCTCCTATGTGTCCCTCAGTATGCCCCTACTTTTTCAGTGCACAAAGAATTGGGAGTTAGCTATATAACAGACATTATGACATTCCACACTTTCTAACTGAATTCACATCTGGTTCAGGTCCGAGACAAAATTGAACAAAGAGATCATAAAGGATTGTTTGTCCCTTGACCATGCTCTCCACATCCCTTGGCTTAAGTACATCAAGGAATCTTTTCAGAATCTATGTAGGGCTGATCTTTTTAATACACCAGAGTGTACAGTCAAGGCTGATCGGATAGGCTTTAATACCCAGTTCCTGAGGGCTCTGGATAGAAAACAGATGTCTTAAATTTATGTGGCTCATATCTACAATCTGTATGGCGTGTTAACCTGCTGTGAGTTCTGGTTGTTTTTTTCAAGTGTTTTGGGGATTTATCATTGACCATGTGCTTTGTTGTCAATGTATGCTGATTTAGTGATAATCAAAATGTTGAATACATTTTTAAGTGTTGTTTCGTGTTCATTCCTTGGACTGAATGCAATCCTTCCTATATTGGTGGTGTGCCTACAATGCTGATGCATATGCAATACAAGGCCGCTGTCTATTTTATTCTGTTTATTGTCCAATCTTAACTGTATTTGTTGCTGGTCTCATGTAACATGGATGTTTGAAGATTAGCTGGCAAAATTAGTTTGTCTATTGGCTGTCCTTGATGAAATGTTATGCATTTGAGGTTGTCGTATAAACTGACTTATATTTATGCTATGGCCAGGCCCTGAACCCAACCCCCTGCATGCACTCAACCTCTGCTGCACACAGACTTAGGCTGTGGGCACCCAACCGACATGCACTGAATTCTCCCTTTTATTTCTTTTTAATGTTTTTTCGGGCGCTGTGGTTCTCTTGTGGTACCTGGCCTACAAGCTTCCACCTCATGGTAATATGGTGTTGTGCAAGCTTTCTCAGTGAAGCATGTATGGTACCGAGGTATATTGGGGGTGGCACCAGTTTCACACCCAAATACAGCAAAAAACAATAGAAAGGGGACCAGTCAATCCTTGCAAACGGCCTTCCAATGCACTGTAACGTGTTACCACAGTTTTAGTAGCTTTTGCTCCATTTGAGCCAGGCACAACATTTTTTTGTTAAAATCTGCAGATTATATAACAGATGATGGATCATGTCACAAATGCAGCAAATCCATAACAATGCAAAAAATGTTACTGCCACAAAATTTCATAATTCCAATGGCCTTGGCTATTAGGAAAACCTATATATATATATATATATATATATATATATATATATATATATATATATATATATATAACCCACTGGCGGTCACCAGTTGGTAGTTATAGTTAAGACCATGTTTCTATAGGAAAAGTATTTTTTGACTTGCCTATATCTTTGAATCATTTGATGAATCTTCATGAAATTTCCCCCAAAAAGTGTGCAGATGGTTCTTGTTGCGCATGGAAAGTTGTGGGGTGATCCGTCAAGCTGGGGCAGAGAAAAATGGGGGTGGTAAAAAAACGTGTATTTCTGATGTTAATTCCCATAGGAGTTTTGAACATGACTACAGCCTGAACCGCTCGATGGAATTACACCAAATTTGACAGAAAGGTAGCTTTCAGTATGCAGAGTATGCTTTTGCAATTTGGTGCATATCAGTTCAAAAGTTTAAGAGAAATGAAAGGAAATCCAAATTTGTATATCTATGGACACGGATCCTCATTGACGACTCTGCAAATAATAAGAGCTCATGCAGAGATCTGCAGAGCTCTGACTGGATGCCAACAATTCAACCAGGAAGTGTTGGTAGCCATCTTGATTCTCGGCTTCAGCTGAGTCTCTAAAAAAAGTGAAAAGAAGAGAGGGGCCAGGGGTCCAAGGAACAAAAAAGCACTTAAAAAAAAATTGGTGCAAATTTGCGATGTCGTGAATTTGAAGCAAACATAAAAAAAAAGCACAATGTGCTGTGCTTGTTTTAGTAGAGCCTTGGGGGGAGGGCAGGTCCCAGGGGCATGCAAAAAATTAAGGAGGGAGTGCACGGGCCCCCCTTCCAGGGCTTATTTATGCACTGAGGACTGCCACTTTCCCGGTTCTTCATTTCAATAGAATGCAGTGGGGCCGTGTGGCCCACTGTGCCCGGGGGACCACCACCTCCCTTGGCGCAAAATGAGTAAAATGTACTAGGGGGTGTCCTGCAGGCCCCTCACAGCCCTGTGGACCTCCACCTCCCTGGGGCTAATATTTTATGATATGCAGGGGTGATGCGCCCCAACCCTCACAACCCCGAAGACCACCACCTCCCCGGGGCAATTTTAAGAATTAAGGGGGAGTTACACGGCCCCCCGCAATCCTGGGGACCACCACCTCCCCAGGTCTAGGTGAAATGTTGGACGGGGGCTGCCTCCCTTCCCGCTACTGGAGGAGCCAATAATGGCCACACCCCAAGGGCCAGCTTCTGCTATGTTCTGGGACATAGCTGTTTGCTCTGACTTGGCGGGAGCTTTGACAGCTCCCGCCAAGTCAGAGCAAACACTCCAGTTCTAGTAAGTGAGAGCTGACAAACAGCTCTCGTTTGCTGGAAGTGGAGGTTTCCTCTTTTTCCCTGTTCACAGAGATGCGGGCATGGAAGCAGAAGCGGAAACAATTGCTTTTGCAGACAGTAAGCTGCACGTTTAACAGCTTCCTGTCTGCAAAAGCAATTCTGACTCCCGCAGGAGATGGTGACCTGGCTGGGATTGCGGGGTCCTTCAGACTCCCCCATAGTCCCATTGCATTCTGGGTGCCCTGTGGGGCATCCAGGACAGATGGCCGTGCCCCGGGAATGGGGTCCCTGGTGCCAAGATCAGCCGGGGAGATAGGTTGCACGGTCCCCCTCCCCAAAAAAGTAAAAATATATGAAGGACGGGCCATGGGGGATGGGTTCCCCAGGCCCAAAATCGGCTGGGGGAGGGGAGGTCACGCAACCCTTCTCCCCAACACTGGACATTTACCCAATGAGGTAGCACTTACCAATTAGAAAGTGCTCCAGTTGGATAGACATTTTGAGCAAAACTTTGGACTCTTCTTGGATAAACGAGCAGGTGAGCTTCTGTTCTGGCCATGATGCTCATTTCACAGAAAAAACCTCAACAGGAAGCACTTACAGATATAAACATAGGAGGTGCCCCAGTTGAAGCTCAACTTCTGGAAAGGACAAATGATCCTAACTCCTGGGCTTGATGAAAGCAAAGCAAGTGTGTTTACTCTGTGATTCCATATTCAAAGACTATCTGAAATCCTTTGTGGAGATGAATGCATCATTCATCTATTGGAGCGCAATTAGACACTCTCACACCGCCACATAGACCTTCTCACACCCAGACAGACACTCTCACAGCCTCCCTCAGACCCTGAGAATCCCTTTCACACCTTTTCTCACGCCCAGAGAGACATGCCCTACAGCCAACTCCCGCTGTGCATGGCCAAAGGCTGTGCGCAGCGTGGGGTTGGGTGGTTATAGGGGCCAACTCTTGCCGCGCACAGCTGAAGGGCATGCACGGCAGTGGTTGGATTAACGTATAGAAATAGTAATAGAATTACTTTACATTAAAAAAACATAGAAATTCAGCTGTTATAGTTATAATTATTTTAAGTAACTATAACAGATTTAAATTAGGATCCTAAATGGCAACATTTTCATTTTTGGCTGCAGTTAGAGGAAGAAGGTAAATGGAAGTGCGTTAGTTATATGCAGCGCCACTGGAATTATGTGGCAGGAAAAGACACAATTATGAGGCAGGGTTGACCAATTTATGTGGCAAAAAAGTCCAGTTATGAATTTACAACACCAATAGCTATAAATGAAGCAAATGAGAGACCTATTGCATTGTAAATGCTTGTTCTTGTTTGCATGTGCACACTTCCTGTAGTTTAAGTACCACAGTCGTGAAGCCTCACACCAAGTAGCACTCAAACTCTGTGTGCACCGCCTACCTCCTCTGCAGTGGAAGACTTCAGCACCTATGAAGAGGAGTATGTTACCATGCCTGCCTGGGATGTACAAGGGGGCACAATGTGTTACTGTGACAGATATAGCAGTGAGGGGTCTCCTGGATTTTACCTTGTGGTGTTATCAGGCTTGCTTTGAGTTTTGGAAATGGACATAGGATCTACATTTTACAGAAACTTTGCAGGAGACTTGAAAGCGTGGCAAAATGGGTAGGATAACCTAAGGCCTCATACGTAAAAAAATGAAGTTTGCTTCTAGTCTGGAAAATTGGCATAGTAGCTTCTCCAGAGGAAGGATGAAAAAGCATGGATGAGGTTGCAAGATGGGTGAAGTAACCCAAGAACTATGAAAGTCAGCAACATAAATACAATTGTGATGGAGCGGAGGCCAGGTTCTTGATAATAATGGTTATCTGCCACAGCATATTCTCTCTAAACCTGCTTGCCCTTCAGGGGTGGAGACTACAGTTATCTCAATATCATCATAAAGCTCCACATCACTATTGCTATCACTCAGCAGAAGAAATAAGTATTGACACTACTGGATGCAATGGATCACTGTACCATAGTTTGAAGAGAGGAATGCTGATTCAGCCAATCAAGTTCTTACTTAGACTTGTTTGAGTTGCTGAGGAAGGAATTGAGGCCATGTCACTAGAGATGAGATGAACCTACAAGCCCAGGATAAACTGAAATCATCACAAAACCACATGAGCCTTCATGAAAGTTTGTGTTTCGATACCTTCCCTATCTTGACTGAGAATGAATAACCTCAGGGAATAGTCATGGAAATCTACAGGTCTCAGCAATTCTAAGGTGCCAGCCATCCACTTGCATTGTTCCCTAAACTTTCAGTGAGGTCACTGACACTTCAGGAAATGGTTACATGTATTGTAGGCAGAATATAAAGGGCAAGCAAGCTAAGACACGTATGGCCTTGCTCTTCAAAGTGGTAATATATGTATTGTGTCTCTTTTTGTCTAATAGGGTCTATTGATGGCATAGCTTCCATTGGTGCGGCAGGTGGCACAGGGGCCCAGAGGCCTGAGGGACCCAATTATTCCTGGTGGTTATCACTGTATTTTATAACTCAAACAGCAGCCTTGCAGCCATTTCCTTCCTTGCCCTAGAGTCTGTTACACGCTGGCTATTCTATCATATCTGAAATTACGGTTCGAGGCTCTGGGTGAAGAGAAAGTCATTTACTAACAAGCTGCATATAGTAGACAGCACAGTAGCAGGTCAGAGTCAGCAACAGCTGCAATTGTCACAGTGCATGAATATGAAAAGTTGTCACAGTACACACAGGGCCAACATTCAAAGGCTGAGGCTGTGGGCAGCTGACATCACTAACACGATTACATGCCGTCTTTCATTCAAAAAATGATCATGATGTGATATATAAGGCAGGGTCCAAGCTCAGCAGCATTGAACTGATCTCAAAGAGTTAGCTGTGAGAAGTCTTAAGAGAAATTATGTACTTAGAAAGCCCCTCAATGATGAGGTCACTCTTTGCAAAACGAATACCAAGAACCTAGGGTTGGGACAGAAACCTTGGGGGATATTTACAAGGAGCATGTGCCGTTGTTGCATCAATTGTTTTGATGCAGTAGTAGTGGTGCTGTGTTAGCTCCGTTTTTACAATGCCGCACTGTTGGCCAAATGTGCCAGTTTTTTGGAGCCTGTGTAAAAAAAATGCATGGGATCCTGCTGTGTCACAGAGAAATCAATGTATGCAGAGTGGGTGTTCCAAGAAAACAGTGATATTTACAAGATTTTTACTTTCGTTTGGCGCATCTGTCAGATGCATCCTGCAAAGCCTGCAATGCGTCAGAATTCCTATACCTCTGAAACCCAGGTATAAGGACTGACGTAGTGGCTTTAAAACAGGAATCAGACCATTTGAGGTCACTTCATACTCTGGAAGAGGTCTGTTATTCACATCCCCACTAGTTGTAGTTGGTCTGCACATGTGCCAATCATGTTGTAGGACCCTTTGACCAACCTGGGACCATTCTCTGCAGCAAGGCTAAGTAATGCTGTGTATTGCTTGCAAGGGACAGACCAGGATTGTCACTTCTCCATGAAGGAAGGGATCCACACGTCCAGGTATGCATACTCCAAAGGACAACAGGTAAGTACATACATAACATAGGTAATACGTGTATTTCCACATTACATTACACCATATACTTATATTCACTCACATAACACTGTCACTCACTATGTCCCACATACTCAGGTCTCCACATACACTTAGGTAGACTCTGCTCACTGTAATGTGACACATAGCCATACTGCTTACACTACATCCAGGACCAATGTGAGATTGTACAAGGTGCTATTCCACAATTTTACAGTCTTTCCCGTTGGTCCTAACACATTAGGCTACTTGCATCAGTCAGAACTGAAGCAGCACCTCTGAATATTGATGCGTCATTGAAGTTGTGTCACGTGTGAGGCCAAGTTCAGCGATGTGCCACTTTTTGGGCTGATTAGCTACGGGAAAGTTCGCACAGATGCATGAGAATTTCTGACGCACCTTGGGTCCTTGTGCCTTGGTACCCTGTATTGTAAATATGGCGCATAATAGATTTTTGAGCATCATAATTATTTTTGATGCATTACTGCCTCAAGACACAATTTCTTGTAAATATGCTCCTAATATGTATAAATTAAATCTATGAGGTATATTATGCATACCAACGCAGGTGGTTATTATCTGTGTTCACTGTTAGGATCACTATGTTGTCATATTTCTTGTGTCTTATAGTCTACTTAGTAATAGCTTAATATTATGTATCACACAGGTATACCCATAAAATCCCTTTTAATATCTAACATGTGCTGCCAATTATTCAGATGTGGGACACTTTAAAATGCATTATATTATTACTACAAAGATAATAGACTGCTTCAAAGACATCAATGAATAGGCTTTAGCAGAAGAAATCAGAAAGAATTGGTCAGAACAGATGAGCAGCACAAGGTAGTGCTTGATATGTGGAACAACTAGCTAAAAGTCTGATATCCTTCCGATAGTAGACCTCCACCGGCAGTTAACAGGCAGTCCCAGTGTAATAAAGTGTACTTTACATTATGTTATATGTATTGTGAACAACTTACTTCTTTCTGATTTGGGTTGTACATCTACTTCAATACTTACAGAACACTTTAAAATTATATGTTTTAAAAAAGTATTACATTATATGTAAATATTCAGAAAGGCAATAAAAGAGGGGACGTTTAAATTGGAATTAAATTGAGATCTGAGAATATATTCTTACCTTTCACTACCTTTTCTCGCATATAAAGTGTCATCCATAAATCCCAAATGTATTTCAGATTTGATTCTTTAATATGACTTTATCAAAGATAATTTGTTCAAATGTTTGCATAGTCTGCAAGATTGGATAAAGGGGTCTAGTGAGGCAGAGAGCTATGGGCCTGATTACAACCTTGGCAGATATCCCGCCCGGCGTTTTACAAGTTCCATAGGACATAATGGAACTTGTAATAGGACGGAGGTGATATCCGTCACATTTGTGACGGAGTATCCAATCTGCCAAAGTCGTAATCAGGCCCTATATTTTCTAAATTGGCTATTTAAGTCAATTCTTGGGTTCAGTTTAGAATTCCTTTACTTGTTTTCTTTAGATTTGTGTATGTGCTTGTTGTTCCTGGTGGGGTTAATGTATAGTCCCTACTAAAAACAACTACTAGAAAACGTACATTCTTTATTCTGATTAAGGACCGACTGATTACAGTGAACTGGCCAGTTCCTTCGTCTGCTTGCAGTGTGCCTATCTTTACAGTGTTGTTTCCGGGTTCATGGTGCTAAACTGCATTAATTATTATAAAGGTTTAGTGGACAGGTCAAAGTTCCATTCTTTTGAAAACTAAAGTGGTTGTGGTTCTTTGGTACTGAATTTGGAAATGTGATTTAATAATGTTGTTTACCGATACATTTGCCAAATAATGCTTCCATTAGTAATTGTGGTGAACATTTGAGTCATGCAAAAGTTAATTTGTTACGCTGTTAATGCAGTCCTGTTTTTCTTCTGTTTTGTATTAATGGGGAGTTACGTTGATGTTTAATTTTGAAAGGTAACTTAGATGCCCAAACACATCTCCCATCCCACCTTCAAAACTAGTACTTGTCTGTAAGTAAAACATGAGTGATCCATCCATGCTAGCATCTCTGAAATGCTGGAGTGACTGAATAGAGGCAATCACGTGTTCTTGCCAGCAGCACGTACCATATGATTTATTTACCCTCTGCATAAAATAGTTAGGGTGATACTTTGAGTGCCCATGTTGCTCTAATGTACAAACAGCACTGGGATTACAGACATTACGAGCACACAGCACTAGATAACTTCGAATGAATAGAACTGAAAGAACATACACTTAAAACCAGATTAGCTCAGCAAAAGCGAATGCCTGCTATTGAGATCTGTCTATAATATGCATAATGCAGTTTTATTGACTACTTTAATATTGTTAAGGTAAGCATTGCTAAGGAAGTATATGTTTATTGTTTTTAACTCAATATCTACTTATTTTGGCCATGTGTTGGTAGTTGATATAGGTGCCGATCAATCTTAAAACATTGATATTGTGGTAGAACACACAATTCCAACTACTGCAGTGTAATCAACGTCAGCCACCCAAAAAAGCTCAGAGAGAAAACATGTGCTACATCATTTAGCCAGAGTTAGCCTCTGTGTGTAGAAATGGGATCACATAATTCTGACTTGGCAGTGTCTGTTGACTTCCCAGAGGGCTATTCCACTGATGGTTTTGCTCATAGAAATTACAGTGGTGAATTTTCGGAAGAAAGTTCCTGGTCTGGGTATAGGCACGAGGTTAGGTGTTTTCTTGCAGGTCTGGGCTGTGATGGGCTAACCTGTTCTGTAAGACCTATGCACATTTTTTAGATCAAAACAAGAAATGTATTATTCCTCTTTGAACCTTTGGTCACTTTAACTAAAAAGTACAAATATCTCTGCGTATGAAAGTTATTCATAGATTGCAATTAAAGAGGCGAGGGATAATGGAAGAAAATTAGGAGAAGAAAAATGGACTGATATGTGAAAATGCTGATAGCCAATGGCTTTTTTAGTGTACAGAGGATAAAAACATATTTTTTTCAGAGGACAAATAGGCTCTTTGAGGAAGAGACAATTAATTTGACTTTTAGATCAACATCAACCTCTCAAATTGCAGCTAGACAAGCAGGATAATAAGTATGCACCAGGACACAATAGCAAGTGGATATGTGAGATTTAATGTGGCTATGCGCATAGCGATGTATTTCAGAAACAAATATAGCTCAAAGTACAAATAAGGGTAGACTTTGACAGCAAATGTAATGAAAATCATCTGTTGCTCAGAAACGTGGAGCTGCCCAATGTTTATGAATGCAAGATCCTGTGTTACAAAAGGTAAGGAAGGTGTGATGCTATTAATTGTGTTTGTCCAATGACTTTGTGTTTCACCACTGCACATATTAGTTGCTCAATGTTCACCAGTAGCACATTATATGTTTTGTTCAGTTTAGCTGCCTATTGGCTTTGACATAGCATTAGCCATTACATTCTGTACTCAGTTTAGCTGCCTATTGGCTTTGACATGGCATTAGCCATTACATTCTGCATTCAGTTTAGCTGCCTATTGGCTTTGAAATGATATTAGACATTACATTTGATATTTAGGTTAGCTGCCTATTGGCTTTGACATGGCATTAGCCATTACATTCTGTATTCAGCTTAGCTGCCTATTGGCTTTGACATGACATTAGACATTACATTTGATATTTAGGTTAGCTGCCTATTGGCTTTAACGTGGGGTTAGATATTGCAGTTGAGACATTGCAGATGAGCTGTGTTTTTCCAAGCTGTGTTTTTCCACAAGATGGACCAAGCTGCTTCCTTCACACCAGACCTTAGCTGATAAGAGCACGTAGATTTTGTGTTTACCTCGCAATCCAGTCTGAGAACGGGGAGCTCAGGAGAATTGGCCTCTCTCCAAGGTTCTTCGGCTCTCACACTGAGTTTGCTTTTAAGGATGACTCTGGGCTACAGAGAGGTAGATTAAATCTGCTTGACTTCAGACAGGAACTAGACGTCAGTTGCCTGTTTCCCGTTTGGGTAGAGAATCTCTTTCTCGCAGTTGACCGGAGTTATCAACTTGCAGACCCCAGAAAGATGAAGCTGAGCTATAGGCCCTACGGTGATGAAGTTTGACTTTTATGCTTTGCTTTGAAGTTATGCTATAATAAATGTCTTCACCTATATTTGCTGTGTACATTGCAACTGAGAAGTACTTTGATATATTTTGCTTTCATTGCTGTGACTACTTTTGAACGTGTGCTTCCAATCAACTAATTTCGTCTCTCAGGAACCTGTGGGTGGGGAATTAATAACAATACATGTCTTCTTTAAACTCAGAAGTGCATTCCAGAGAGGTTCTGTAAGCTCGGTTATGAGATAAGAGGGAAAGCAGAACAGAAGGTGATGCTAGGAAAGTCACTAAAAGGACTCACTCAGGCAACATTTAGAAATTGGTGACCCATGTTTTGTACAATAAAAGAAAAGCTGTCTCAGACAACAGAAACATGAATTATGAGACGTGCATCCTTGTGAGATTTTGCTCTTAGAGTAAATGAGCCTTGGAGGAAATGAGTTGTTGAACACTTTGAGCACGCTGTATAAAATTATCATGAGAGTAGTTTGTATTGGGCCTTTTCATTTACAGAACAATAGAGATGGGCCATTAGAGCTCCTAGTCAGTCTGGAAGAACAAGAGGTCAATCAGTGTCACAGCAAAATTTGTTACACAGAGTACACTTATATTTGCACCTGTGGTCCAGAGAAGTGACCTCTTTATGATGTGGTGCTTGAATACCTAACGAGGGTTGGCAATCCTTAGTACACATTTTCTGTTTAGACTATAACAATATGTGAATCCTGGATTGTTTGGAGCATGATACTTGCCATAACATGCTCTGTCACTCTACTTTGGGACACATTTGCTTACAATTTCAATATAGTGCTGTTGTTTGTATTCTTTTCTGTTAACCACATCACTTATGGAAATATGAAATATGCACAGAAGTATTAACTAGGTACCTTGCTTGTTTTAAGCCTACAAATATTATAGACATTCATACACTACCTAGAAGCGTTACAAGGCACTGCCTATGGGCCAATTAATCCAAGCTACAAAATTAAGTGACGCTTATGTTCTGTGTGAGTTACGATTTGCCATGCTGGACTGTTTTATGTCAAGAACCAAGGACAGGTCAAGGACATACAGGTACCCCAAGAATCACATCTGCTTGTCAAAAGTCAGATGTATTAAGATCTGTTACTGGCCCTTGATTATCTGGATTACTTTGGTGAAAATCTTAAACGCTGTGTAGCATACCACGCATTTCAAGTTACTTCCTGAGATACTGTCCATGCTTTGTGCTCACTGGTCAATGAGGTCTGCCTTGCATATGGTTCACATTACTGTAGTGTTCTCCATCTGAATCAATACTGATTACAGATTGAGATGCTTAACCTAAGAAAGAGGTGTCTGTAATCACAGGTGCTGTTTCCTCGAATCTATGGGCCTTTTATTCAGATGATTTCTTCAAGTCTGCTATTGTAGAGAAGAAGCGGCATACAAAGTCATCAAGAATATATACAATATCTCAAAGGCCTTTTGAGGTTGTCCTCAGAAAAGGAAGGCAGAAGAGCCAAACAACCCCAAATGGAGGGACAGACAGGCCCTGCAGCTAACATATCTGAATGCCTCTCAACAGGGATCAAATTCTCTTCGGAGGGGTGATCGCAAGTCCCCCAATATGGTTGACGATTTTTGAGGGCTACAAACAACAATCTCAACAGTGGAATTGCCTTTCTTTTAATGGAATAGGGAGCAAATAGCTAATCATCCAGACTTGGAAAAGATGTGCACAAGTAAAAAAACGTAAATCTACCGAAGAAAACACCGGGAGATGATTGCAGGTAAACACTGGTTCTTTTATGTTTAGAACATACAACCTTAGCAGAAGTTACCAAGAATCCCTTAGAAGATTTACAGAATGAAAGCAATCCTCTGGGCATAGGCTGCCAAGGGACCTACAGTCCAAACGTGCTGCTTCGACTCTTTAAGGAAGGCAAAGTAACTTGCACCTACTTGGTGGCAGAGTGTGGATGGACAAGTAATTGCACACAGGATTCAATCCTCTACAAGCAGAAACCTGATCCTTTTTTAAATATCTTTTTACTTCTTGTTGCTATACAGAAAAGTATTTTATGTATGTCAGACCTGCAATATTCTTTGACAGAAAGATTACTTTTTTTTAAGGATCAACAGTCTCCACTTTCCTTTCTCGACTTTTGTGCAGAAACCTTTAGTTACATGAGTGATTTATGGGCAACGCCTTCTATTGGCACTACAAACGTCCTTGCTACCTTAAACAGGGTAGAGGATGTGCGCTGTTATTAACAGAAATTAAAAGCTGTGCCCCAAGCTATAAGTTTGTGGCATTCACTTGTTCGAAAAACTGTACTCGTTTGCCCACTGTGGAAAAAAGACAGTTTTCGATGTGCTCTAGGAAGGATAGTAACTGAGCTAAGATGTCTATGGAGTAGAGGGCTTCATATGTACTCCCCTTACATCTCTGAATGTTCGTGGTGGGTTAAACCTCTATCTTGTTTGATGTTCTCTACTTGATGCTGATACTACTGCTGGGTCTGAAGAAGAGTGTTGTATTCTGTATTTGCAGTTACTGAGTTGCTACTTCTTGAATATTTGCATTTGACTGTGCTTATTGTGTTCTTTGCTACATAACTTCGAATGCCTGTTTACTCCAGAGCTTGTATTTGCGAGTTCCAGGACTGACCATTTGGTCCATTATGATCCTGCCTGCGCTGCCTTCAGATAGGATTTACTTACCAACACCTAAATAAGTGGTGGATGAGGTCCCCATAGCCAAATATGGCCTGAGGTGGGGAAGTCACATGTGCACCTCTCCCCCAAAATATAAGCATTTGTTCCCCCCCGGACCTGGTCCACCTAGGGGGCTTAAAAAACACACAAGTGCAGGAGACCGTGCTTGTTTTTTTTTTAATTTAGCAGTGGATTTGCAAATCCTTCGTGAATTTGTGGCAACATTTCTTTTTTTACATTTTTGGTCCCAGGCGAGGTCCCTCTGGGACCCCACCACCAAGCCTAGCGGTCAGAGTATCCCTACCCCTTTGTATCTTTTTTGCATTTTTTCTTAGGACTGGGGACTCAGTCCCCAGTCCTAAGATGGCTGCCAACACTTTCTGGATGAGGTGGTGGCAGCCAATCAGATCTCAGTTTGAGATCTGTCTGCATCCGTGGTGCCTCTGTGCCCCTAGTTACACAAAGTTTTTGAGCATTAATTGCTCAAAAAGTACTGAATGGGTGTACAACAGAACATAAGCAGCACTCTTTCTGGACCTAGATCTAGCTGTGTCAAATATGGTGTATATCTGTTTAACAGTTTAGACTGTAGCTGTGTCTTAAGTTCCTATGGGAAAATTAATTGGCCCCCATTTAACGGACCACCCTGAAATCTTCCATGTGTACTGTTGGCTGAGGCAGTAATTGTTCTAATTTATATGGAATTAAAGATTTTGGAAGAAAAATAAAGAAGGTACAAGAATCTATGAGCTATTTCTATTGGATGTTTTTCCTTTAGGGTGCATCACTATGTTTGTAACTTTATGTTGGTCTGCTTTGCAGTAGTATCAATAAGCAGCCGATAGCCCAACATGTCTATTTTCTCTCCAGTAAAGTTTTCCGGATTAACATCTGTGGGTTCCAAAGGTGGACCAATAACATTATCAAACTTGTTTTCCCCTAAAGTACGAGCATCATCGCTCGTACTGTAGGGGAAAACAATTTTGGTAATAAATGGTGATCCTGAATCAGCAGCCACCTGAGAAGGAACACTGCTAAAATAAAAAATACATAAAGGTTTGTTCCTATAATGCTGCCTTTGATATTTAGAACAATACTTTTCTTTTTGTACTCCTTGCTAGTTTGCAATTTTTTCCTTCTGATATTTTGTTGGCTGAAGCTTTCCACTTTGAGAAGAAATAACTTTGGCATCCCTTTGTGTAATACATACATTGTCAGCTAGGAATGTCAAAGGGAGGTAGTATGTAAATAGGGAGTTATGTCATTAGTGGAATGTATTAGATCATAGTTCAGTATTCCATGTATAAGTAGGTGAACTCGGAATGTTAGTCATCATTCTACTGGTAGAGGATGCTGCTACCTGCATGCTTAGGGCTTGACAATAAAGACGATATATTCCTGGACATACCTCAATCGTGGATTATTTACAAGACTTTACTACAGCTGACACGAAGATCTGCTGCAGTGAGGTTTCTGCTGTGTGAACTATAAAAGAAGAAACAAGCAACAGAATGGGAGTATCAAGGTAAACTAAATTTTGCTTGCAGATCATAATGTTAGCCCATGGAAGGCCCAAAACCACGGAGAAAAGTAACACCCAACCCTGTTCTGCAAAAGACACTGCCCTTTATCAAGAGAGGCTACCCACAATTCTCAATGACTTTTTGCAGTCTCTTTGTCTAAAGCCCCTACCAGCTGTAGGCAAACCCATCTAGACCTCAGGGGGAATTAGGCCTAGACCCCGTGCTGGTCACACCTGCAAAGGGTTCACAGTTAATGTGGACATTACAGTTTGTCTGTTGGCTATTTGACTAACCGAGTGACTGCTCTGTAAATCCACTTCCACGGTGAAAGTACCACACAGGTGTTTTTTCGGAGTTAGTATTGAATTACTGCAGCCCTTTTAACCTGCATACTATTTGGTTGGTTCCTGTAGCCTAGATACAGACTGTCGCTGATCTTGGACTTTCTTGTATATGCCCAGACACCCGCACTTCTCTTTTACCATAATCATAAACATTTGCAAACAGCACTCCTGATTTAAAAATCACAGGAGTCTTTCCCCTGCTGAGTCACAAAATCACCATCTTGGGAGGGGTACATTGGGCAATTAGAAATGTTAAAACAAGTTTTATTCAAGCGAGGCTGCAGAGATGGGGAGGTGTAAGGCCAAAGCCAGGGGATAACCAGTACTTGATACAATAAGCAGAAAAATGTTTGGAATAGACAGACCTGACTAT
This sequence comes from Pleurodeles waltl, assembly GCF_031143425.1. Taxonomy (NCBI): domain Eukaryota; kingdom Metazoa; phylum Chordata; class Amphibia; order Caudata; family Salamandridae; genus Pleurodeles; species Pleurodeles waltl. Next base: position 1,666,302,249 of record NC_090440.1, read on the forward strand.
TGCTTCTAATAATAATTTATGCATAAGCGTCTGTGAAGAAGCATCCAGTTCTAAAAAGAAAATTAGTAGAAATTATTAAATCAATATGAACCTCAGAAAGTACCTTTAGAAAAATTACAAATGTACCTGATAATCAAAAAAATAGAAAATGAAGAATGACTATCAAAGCTGCACTGAAATATTGAATGATATTGTAGCACTTGTATAGAGATTTCCTTCTAAGTGATATGGCTTTAATCCAGTTACAGCATCCAGGACAGTTCCTGCTGAAGACATGAAAGAACTGTAACTACTGTGTCCTACTTCAGTGGATGAAGTTATGGTGCTGTGACAACGCATATTGTGCACTGCCAAGGAATGGATTCAAAGGATGATTGGTAGGTGACTGAGTAGGGTTGGCTGTGCTACCATGCCCTTGGAACTCACAAAACATCGCACTGCAAAAAGCGAGCACCGTAACTTAACTGAACTTTATCAGAATAAGGGCCAAGTTCACAAAAAACTGGTGTAACACACTAGTTGCAAACTGCAACCAGTAAAGAATTTTACGAACCATCCTATGTACTAATAGGTTGGTTCATAAAATTTTGAATTTTAGTGGATTGCAATCCAACCTACCTCATGTATATTAATTAGCTAAGTCATAAATTGCAACTCACTGTGATTGAACACCATCACAGGAAAGGTGGCCTGCTGCGGTCAGCAGACCATAATGTCTGTGAATACTATTAAATTAAGCAAACTTTGTTTTAAAAAAATATAGCTCATTTTCCTCAAAGGAAACAAAAGCTTCCATGGACCACTGCCTATTCCCCACCAAACTTTTTTTTAATTCAGGAAGGGGTGGTGCCTGGGGGATTTCTTCCCTTTTGCAAATGGGTTACCACCCCATTTGAGGTGTTGGTGACTTTTCAGCATTTTACTACATTTGGGCTGCAAAACATTTATACATAGCATACCGATTCATAATTTGGAAGGAAGACCTACAACATGCCCCTTCCAGATACCAAATCGGTATCCGTTCGCAATCCCATTTTAGGAATCAGAAAAAAAAGTCTTGTGTAAATTTCTGAAATACATACGTTTCCATTCTATCCATTTTTCTTTCTTTCTATTTTACCATATGAATTGGCTATCAGATGTAAATGTGACAAAAATATTATGGATGAAAAGGTTATCCCAAATAGCCAGTTTTTTCCTACTCATTTTGTTTTTATTTCAACAATTATTTTCTTTGAGAAAACTTTGAGGGATCTACTCTGACCCTTTGCTGAATTCAGAATTGTGCCTACTTTGCAGGATGTATAGCTTTCTTAGATCCTCCATGGGTTTCACAACTGTTTCTATCACACACTGCAAGTATGGTGAAACCACAAAAATTAGGAAAAATTAACTGCCTCTTATAAAAATGCAAACACTGTCGTGATATTTTTTATATATCTCTGCTTCTTCCTGAAGACTGGGAAATGGTGATCCGGCATAGCAAACCTTTTTTTTATGCCATTATTAGAAGAAAAAAACCTTTCTTGCATAGCACTTTTTCTTCATTCTTCCCGCAAATCCAAACTTTTGCTACATTTCAGCTATTTTATCGGTTCCCTCCAGGAAGCTCTAACATCCCTGGGCATTTTACAGTCTCTAGGATGTTGGCAAAACAGGCACACATTTGGCAAGGATAACGTTTGTGTAAAAAAAGTTATGAAGATTTAAGCACAAGCTACCCCAAACATGCAAAAAAGGGATTAGCATTGTGGTGAAAAAAAGCCCTAGCAGCCAAGAGGTTAAACAAACTATTTTGAAAAGTATTTTTTTTTCTTAAATGCAGACCTGTTCGTAAAGGAAAATAGGTTACGTTAACAAAAGTATTTATTTAAATAGGATCAGAAACCTGGTGGTCCGTTGACCCTTGCAGGCCACCAGTCCTGTAATTGCACCCAATCATAGTAAGTGACAATTTGCAACTTACCACATGAATATTGATCAAGTAGATTGGATTGTAACCCTTTTCAATTTGGAATTTCGTAAATACCAATTAGTACATAGAAATTTGCAAAAAGACAGTGTGAAATTTGCAGCCAGTTTTTGTGAATGGAAATTTTGATCATTATGCCGACTCTCCTGAAGGAATTTACATGTCTTTCCATCAGCAGTTAAAGACTTACCTGTTTAAGTTATATCTCCCAATATATAACACACAAACATCATGCACCTCCTACTAGGACACAGGTCAGTTCTTAAAAATATTTCGCAATTTTTGAACAGTATTTTGTGACCAGATGTTCGAACATTTGTCCCCAAGTTCTTTCAATGCTTTTGCATGAAGGACACATGAAGTTGGTTTAATTAGGTCCTAATTTTCGTTAATTATGTTTATACTTACATTTCAAATTATTTTTACAGTTTCCAATTGCAGTGCACCTGTGCTGATCGCTCCCATACTGCAGCCTTGGAGAATCCACCAGAGGAAAAATCGGCCTGGAAGTCTCTCTGGGCCACTAACAAAAGCAAGAGTCCATGCCCCGGTAAGTCAATTACACGTCTGGTTCCAAAACTAGGATATTGCTCATCAATTTGAAAAAATATAGGTTTTTCTTGGCTGCACTGATTACTTTGAGATATATATATATATATATATACGCACACACACATACACACACATTCTTAATCCTACAGGGAATCAAAACTAAGGAAATACAAAAAGTAAGAAAAAGGACACATGCTTTAGCACATGCCTCTGACCATACATTCTTCTTCATTAATGCTCTCATATTCTTCATCCTTGTCGAAAAGTGACCCACCAATTTGGCACAGTATTTCACCATGCACCACAATTGTGATTGCTCTTTAACCCCTTTACAAACTGCAATTTGGGTTTCAAAACATCAATGCAAATTGTATGTTCCAGATACTCCACTTCTGTACAACAAATGTACATTTTTCCATAGCAATAGTTGATCCAGCTGTTTTTAATATATTACACTCCTCAACACATTATCATATTCTCACAAATCCTTCCCCCTACTAAAATATTGTCCTGGAAGAATGTGACCGGACTCCTCCAAAAACAACCTTTGCATTTTACATTGCAAAACTGCTCATGCAGATGCCAGACCAAATAGCATCCTTAAAAATGTACATGCACCCCCGGTGGGTGATATGCATTTGATAACTTTATAGTGGAAAATACCTTTGCTTCCTCTATAGTACGCAACATTCTGTTTACATTAGGTAACAGATAGAAATCAATCCACATATACACCTGTTTAGATATCTTAAGCCAACACATATTCTCAACTTCCACTTTAAATAACTACAGGCCTAATTTATAAGTTGGCAGACGGCCTGTCGTTCTGCCAGGGGGTCGGAGTAAATTACTCCATCCCATGGCCGATGCACTCCTTGCCACATTAATAAAAGACCGTCAAGCAGGCGGACATTTATAATGCATTGTCAGGAACCGCTGTTACGGTGATTCCTCCCAGTGCATTTTGTTGATTGGTGCAGGGTTGTGGCAGCATCACACAACCCTGCACCCAACAGTTTTCTTTTTTTATTTTCAAAAAGAAAATGCCAAAACTGGGGTTTCTTTTTGAAAATAAAAAATGTAATGCTCCCTTTCCCATTGGAGTCGTCTCCCCAGGAGATGGTGGCATTAACAAAATGTTATTATCCCTTACCTCCAAGGTTTGCCTGACGGTGACAGACAGTAAAAAAAAAAAAAAAAAAAAGGGCAACATGTACGCCCATACTGATTGGTTGGGCAGACATACAGCCATTTCTCTCACTGCCCTTATTCCGTCAAGCCGTTGGCAGAGGTTTGGCTACAGCGGTGATGGAGTAGTCACTGCTGTAGACAAACCGATGGCCCACCCTCATCAAAATTAGATGGGTGGACAATTATGTTGGAGGTAAGTATACGGAGTATCTTTACCGTCAACATATAAATCAGCTCCTTATTTTCTCCATAAAATCTACGGCTAACTCCATCTTCCACATTTCTACATTCCTACCCAAGCCAATAACAATTTCTTCTCATGATTTCTATTCAAAGTTATTCTCAGTTTCTTTTGCTCCCTCCAACCTAAAATGATATTCATACAAAATTCCAGTTTCAACAGACCACAATAAGTAAAGTACAGTTATGAAAATCCATATGAAAATGCAAACTATGGTATTGTTAGAACAGCAGTTTAATTTAGTAAACAATTATGCACAAACAAGGCAGATGGTGGCCTTGAATCAGATACGAAATTGCATTAGGATACGCTCTGCAATCAGATGTTATCACCTTTCTGCATTGCACTAATATTTATTGCTCTTAGCACACCCATTAACCACTTCTTTTTTGTGAAGGTTTTTGACCTATTCAAGGAATGTCGCGGTATCTCTGTTCTAACAGTACTGCATAAAAGATTTGTGTTGATCTTTGCCACATTGGCTTTGGGGACCAACCCCAGTATGTAAATACTAAGGGCCATGTTGAGATTCAAATCAGTATACATTTGCATGTTTGAGTTATATTTCCCTAGTAGTGCATTAGCATGAAATCCAAGAACAGAAGGATTAAACTGTTCTCATAAAAAATTGCACCATCCTCCTTATAGTAATCTGGCATCCAGCATGTTACTGCCCTAGGGGAGAGAAGACAGGGCAAAATCAGAAGTTGTGTCCTATAGGTCAAAGCCTTTGCAGGCATTCCTACGATTTGAATGTTGTTGCAGTGGGACCTCCACTTGGCCTAGTCTCTTGTCATCTCAAAGTTCTCTCCAACATGTGTTTTTATAGGGCTATAGGTAAAGGCATGCGAATCACAGGCTTTTTTCAAGGTTGTATTCATAACTTGTAAGAGGAAGAATTCAAATATAACTGTGCTTCTCTGGTCACTTATGAGTTTGATCCTACATAGAAATTTGAATCCTTATTAGAAGATTCTTTTGGAATATACTCTTTGCTGTCCGCCTCGCCAGGAAGGATTTATTTGATTTCTTCCTCTTACAAGTTATGAATAGAGCTTTGAAAAAATTCTTGGCTTGCATGTCTCTATGGTGCAAAACAAGAGTTGGCAAATCTTGAAGTAGCTTTGTTTGTTAAAATCCTTCTTTCTGCATACGAGATATAGAAACATAAGAAAAATAAAGCATCTTCTTGTGAAAGGCAAATCTTGAAGACAGCTTTGTTTGTTAAATTCCTTCATTCTTCATATAAGATAAAGAACAATAAAAAAGCACCATGGTGTGAAAGCAACTTTATGGAATATATCTATTTTTAACTGAATGTCATCACATTTGGATTTCTATCACGTTTAATCTTCTTGAATTAACTTTATGAACATTTTGGAGGGCACACTCATCACTGTTTTGATTGAAAATAATAGGGAGGTGTTGTTGGACCATCCCTCATGAGTGGCACGTTTTCCTCCTTACTTGAATCAAAGATGATAATAAGGGTACTAACCCGCAGGCCAGGAGTCTGTTGGGCCTTCAAGCAGTATTCATCAAAATTGTGAGTATTGTGCTGCATATTGCCATGTTTCATTGTTAATCTAACTAAAGGACAATAACTAAGGTTTGCAAAAATAGATTACATTAATATTTTCCAATTAATCTGCACACATACAAGAAAGGTCTGAAAGGAGTTCTCTTGGACTCAGCCTATCAATAGGGGCATCACTCAATTTATCAGACTTTTCAGCTATCTCTACGAATAACCGCTCCGCAACGAGAAAATATTTTTTATGGGTTGAGTAAGAGATCTCCCGAATGTTATAAAAATGTTTGATTTGCACCATTTGGTGATTTAGCTAATAAAAAGAAAATGTCTTTCTGTGTACACAATACAATTTTGATTTTTTTATCATTTCCCTAAAATCACTTTTGGTGGTATCATTGATGTCAAATGTTGTGAACATCCGCTCCTCTGATGGCATCAAAAATGCTAATTAGTTCTCAAACCTGAGCGTTCTATTTACTCAATTTCAACTTAGATTAATAGGGAGTTAAATGTCCATTTTTGTTTGCTAAATCTCCAATTTACCTGTTACCAAATCCTACATTTATATTTACAGTTTGCTGGAATCATCTAATGGCCTGAACAACACTCCCAGGTGAGATGGGATTGTGTTGATGGGTGACAATAGACAGCATGTCAAACTACTGTGGGGCATCCCTTTTACATTACCATTGCAAACATGTTTTTGTTTTGTGAGCTGCAGACCAAGGGTGACGTGAGATGTGAGAGTAAAAGTTTTTCTAGCTATCGCGTCAAGAATTTTCAATTCCATTAAGGACACGGAGGCGAGGATTATGCTTTCTCTTTCTTTACTGAAAATTTACAGCAGCCAACCAATGTTAATTGAACAGAAAAACTACATCTCCCAACACTCCTTGTAGTCCATAACATGCCCAATTCCAGGCCTGGTTTCTTGTAAATGTCTCTGCCTCCTTAGTACTTTCTCTTTGTTTGCAATAATAAAATGAAGACAATCTGCCATCCACGAACTGAATTCTCTACGTCCCGACGGGGAACAACAAACTGTAGCCAGTGATTGAACTAGAACAACCATCCATCCTCAAATGCATTTCTAGAGTTTTCATGCGCCATTATTATCCAATCATATGAACGAAAGAATGTGCTAATAAACTGAAAATGATCACATGCATAGGTAAAAAAATAAATACATGAGAACAGCAGATCATGTAAAGACAACAAACTGCTTATCATTTAATCACATAATAGTTTCAAGAACATGAAAATGTATCTCTTGACATGGGTGGGATAATTCTCGCCTCCGTGTTCTTAACAGAAGTGAAAATTCTTGACGCGATAGCTATAAAATGTTTTATTCTATGTCAGGACCAGAGGCTTCGGATTATGCTAGTTCAAAACTGATCCACCACTGCAGATGCCACATCAACAATAGGCTTATGATAGAGACTCTTAAACGCACTGTCGTATGTCCAATCCGCGGCAGCCATAATATCCTCTAAACGGGAACCACCTGCAAAAGACTTAGAAGCTATGGCGCTGCGCACAGAATGCGCTCCAAATGTTGTAATGTCTATACCCGCTGCCCCCAATAACCATTTGACCCATCTGGCCAAAGTAGCTGACAACACTGGAGCAAGAGGACTCTGAAGAGATATCAGTAATTGGCCTTGTGCATCTCTGTAAGTCTATCAAGTACCATCCTCATAAGCTTTTAAACATTTCACAACACATAACTTTTGATTATGAGGAAAAGCTGGATATGAAATGCACGTAGATGCTGTCTTTGTGCATTTAGAAATAGTGAAAGAAACTCCAGAAGTAGTAAATACTCTACATGCCAAATCCAGGGCTCGAACATCAGACACCCTCTGACAGAAAATGAGACACAAAAGAACAGTGAGTTTAGCTGACAACTGTTTACAAGAGAGATCCTCATCACATGGCCAGTTTCTCAGAAAACGCAAAACAACTCTTTCTTGATTGAAGCGCGTTTCAGCAGAGGCAATATCAACTGCGCTTTGATGGAGTGTACTTGGAAACCTAAAAATGTGATACATTGAGTGGGGACTATAACTGACTTGTCCGAGTTTATTAGAAAACGCAGATCTTGTAGAACTTGAATAGTCCCAGACAGGTGCACTAGCATCAACTCCCTGGTTTGAGCCATAATCAAGATGTCGTCTAGATATATAATGAGACGAACGCCTCGTTCTCGTAGGAACTGCACTACTGGGCGTAGCAGTTTGGTGAAACACCAGGCGGCAGAAGACAGCCCGAAGGGAAGAACAGTGAACTCGTACCACTGGCTTCTCCTGCGAAATTGAAGAAAACGTTGATGTGGGGCAAAAACTGGCACTGTTAAGTAAGCGTCTTTGAGAGCTAACCGAACCAGCTAATCTCTGCCTTGCAAAAGATGTCTTAAGAGATGGATACCCTCCATTTTGAAATGATGGTACACTATCAAGGTGCTGAAAGATTTTAGGTTTAGAACTAACCGGTAACCCCAACCTTTTTTCTGCACCAAAAATATGGTGCTGACAAAACCTGCCGGATGGGGAACCGTCAAAACTATTGCTTGTTTGCGAAGGAGAGAAGCAATTTTGTCGTCTATGAAACTGCTCTCTGTTTGGGAGAAACAGAGTAGAAGAGGAAACTCTTCCTATTTGGGACGAGAATAAAACTAGAGTTGAACTGTCTGCAGAACCCAAGGATCCTTAGAGACGCGTTCCCAAGCGGCTAGATGCCACTTTAGCCTGCCACCCCAGAATAACCTCTGAAAAGGGAATAAATCTCACCTGATACTGTGACGTCAGTGGCAATGAAACTGCCTCGGTTCCCACCTCTGTAGGCGACCCCGGCCTCTCCTGGTCCGGGTAGGGTAGAATCCTGGTGCAGTCTGGTAGGAGCCGCAACGTCTCTGGGTATAATTTGAAGAGGCCTGATAGAAGCCTGGGCCTGACGCTCGGTCTCGCTATGGTCCAGCCCTGGTAAAAAGGCTCCTGCTAAACATTTGTTTCATTGAAGTTTGAGCCTTATCTGGGGCTGAAAAGGTGGAGACATATTTGCCCAAGTCTTTGGCAAATATTTTCCACAAAAGGAGGCCATTCACAAGGGTACCTGGTTCCGATGGGGCCAGTTCAGCCAGCTTAGGATCTATTTTCAATAAAAATGATTTGCGCCGTTCTGTGGATATGGTGCAGCTTGCATTGCCCAGGAGGCAAACTGCCCTCTGTGCCCATTCCAAAATAGCTTCCGGATCTAAAGCTTTACTAGAGTCTTTTGCCTGTACTGCCAATTCCAGTATCTTGGTATTGGGTCCTGATATGCCTAGGAGCTTATCTTGGCAGCCTCTCCAGGCCCGATCTAGGCCCTTCTTCAGTCCTTTGGTGAATTTTTTAAGGAAAGTGGCTACACTCAGGTCTAACTCCGGGGAATCTACCACTTTGCCCAGTAGGGAAGGGTGAGGACACTCGGAGCGTAAGGTGTTGCGCACATCTTTATTAAAACCTTTACGCAGGCATTCCTGTACATAGTGTGCGACTTCCATACATGGAACCCATTCGGTAGACCTCGGGTGTATGATGTCTTCCGAATCAAAAAGAAGATTCTTTTCAGAAGTAGATTCAGACATGGTATGATGGCTCTTGCGTTTGGTAGGCTGTTTGGATTCCGTTTGGTCAGAGTCAGAAGTATGTGAAGCGGAGAAATGGGAAACCTCAGTGCGGGGCACCGCCTGGGTAGGAAAAAACTCAGATGGACCTAAAGTGACCCCAGCACCATACTCGTGATCTTTTCGGAAAGAAGTAGCCATTTGCATAAAAATGTATGCCGAGGAAGTAGGCTCCACGGCGGCTCGCTGGGCAAAGCCTGCATCAGGTGACTGATTTTCTCTAATCATCGACTCAGAGGGGGTTCGCCCCATCAGTTCCCTTTGACCAAATCTCACTAGAGGATGAGTAAATGGCTTCAAAGCTTTTGTGAGGGCCTGGTTAACAGAGTCCTGTACATGGTGACCCAGGGCCTGTACTAGTTTCCCCTCCATCTGATGCTCATAAGGCATTTCTGTCTCATCATGGTAAAATTCATCCTCTTCTGCATAGTACACAATGTTTGGAAAAGCAAGAGGAGTGGAGGAGTTCAACAGGGTGGGGGTGAAGCCCCAGCAGGTTAATAGAGGAGACATCTCCTTATTCAGAGAGAGCTGATATCTGTCAAATCGACCTGAATCAAAGGTGGAGGGAGCACCTGCACAATTTCCCCTAGGCAAAAGCCTAAAAATGCTTTTGCGTCCCGTCGGGCGTTCAAGGGGGTGAAAAAATAAGTGTATGAGATGCTGCGCAGCACACGAGAAGATCTCTGCCTGAAATCGCGGTCAGAGAGCAGTTCACGCATGCGCCCGCATAAACAGAGAAAGAGGACAACGTCCTCTGCGTCCGGCACTCGCCCGGCTCCCCTGCGAGCTGGTTAACCTTGCAACACTTAGCAGGATAACAGAGCGTTCCGATTACAGGGGTACTCGGAGGATCATAAAATAGAAGCATGTCAGCACTCGCTTCACTCGACTGAAACCTTTCCTAATTAAAATGTAAACGTAGTCGTTGAACAAGCGTGACGGCCTCCAAGGGGAACAAAACTGTTCTCAAGCGAATCGCCGTTTAAACCCCCACTCCACAGTCATAGATGCAAATAACACAAGTAAACATAAAAGTTTTTTAACAAATAGCAATATAGAAAAGGAGAAATTATCTCTGGCTGCGAGAAGCAAAGAAAGAGGAAGGACTAAGGAGGCAGAGACATTTATAGGAGACCAGGCCTTGGACTGGGCATGTTATGGATTACAAGGAATGTTGGGAGATGTGGTTTTTCTGTCTAATTAACGTTGATTGGCTGCTGTAAATTTTCAGTAAAGAAAGAGAAAGCATAATCCGAAGCCTCCGGTACTAACATAGAATTTCCCTAGGAGGTTCAAAAGAGAAGTGTGTACAAACTACATATCAACCTTTCAGAACTAGTAAGAAAAATCTTCAGAAAAAAATAATCGGGAAACACGTTTCAGAGGAGACAGATTTTAAGCGGGAGAAAAGAAGGAAAATATTGTGGTCAAGAAAGGCATAAGTTTTCTATTTAAACAGGGAGTGTTAGCATGCATGTTATAAAAAACGTCTGACTCGGGAGCTGAGAATAGGACACTCCCATAACAATGAGGGTTATTCTAGTTCCAATGGCATAGTAGTTAGTTATCCAACAACAAGAAAGAGAGGGGCTAAAGAGACATGGGAGGTTAGGAAACAAAGTCCTGGTCCTGTGTATAGTACTCCCATCAAATATATAAATCAAAAGATATACACAGTTTCTTTGAAAGAATAAATTCCTATAATTCACAGGTTCCTGGAAGTCCAAATCTTTTGGAGCAAGAGCCCTCACTCACCATTTGGTGACATGCTTCATCATTGGGCTATGCTCCTAGTCAGGCCAGCACTGCAATGCCTGACGGGCCCCACAGAGGGGCTCTTTACTGGAGATCTTTTAGTGATGGTAAATAGCCGGTCAATGTGTGTACTAATGTAGGATTGGTATGCAAAGGAAATGCTGTTAAAAATGACTAGAGGCAAAACGTAATTTATTGAGATATCTGACCTCTGTCATGATTAAAAACAGGAGTGTGGGGAGGGAATAAGATAAGGTCTAAACTCCCCATAAAATAAACAAAAAAAATTGGTAGTTGTCACTAAAGCTCTAAATCTGGAGTATAGTGAAAGCAGGTACAGGATCCCCTGTACTACTCTTAAATCATGGTCAACATGTTTCTAGCTTGTTAGTCTATAGGATCTGGTGGATTATCCAGGACCAATAAACCTACCTAATCCTTAAATTATATATAACCCATAATCAGGAATATATCACATTAAGCACTTAGTGATTTATATAGTAGTTAGTTAGCCAGTATATTAATATTACTTTCAAGTCTGTGAGTGTCCTAATTTAGTTTTCGAAAGTTTTTCATCCAACACCCGCCCCCGGCAAACTCACTATTTTCGACCTCAGTGAGCCACTATATTAGATAAGTTTAAAAATCCGAAATTCATTTATTTGCATGGAGACGAGCGCTTTCCCATGCGTAGAAGTGTCACATACAAAAAATAGACACGAAAGGTCACAAAGTAATATACTGCAAATATGGAAATGTCACATGAAAAAGGAATCAAAACTTGGCAACGATATTTTACGTCAGCAGTTAACTGAAGCGCAGGATTGTTTGTTAAACGGTTCTCTGAGCATCCAAAGCCGGCAACCGCTTCGCTTCGCTTGCTATGGGCTGTTTCTATTTTCTTCCAGCTTACGCCCTCTACGTCCTCCCTCAGTGCCAGGCGCGCACATACGTCACATTTCTAGCATTTCCGGAAAGGGCGGATTGTAGGCGGGTGAGTTGTTTGCGCTGTGGGCGGTACTTCCGCCTTTGCAACCAGGTTCTGTGACCTCCAGCCTGAGTGATTGACAGCCGTCAGTGGCAGCACCCGGCGAGATGTCCCTTGTTGCCGATGCCTTCGTGTCCCAGATAGCAGGTACTCTTAGTCCCAGTGGCTGCTCATAAGCCAGCGTCCGAAACAGCTCTCCAAGCATCGCTGTACACAAGGAGCATACGTTGCTCCAGCACCTTCTGAATCCTACGTAGGATACGGGATAACAAATCCCGGACACGTGTTGCCCTGCTTGGGGAGGGGCTTAACCTTTACAAGTTGACTTATAGTGACACAAGACACTGTAACATGGTAAAAGCTCTCTTACTGTTCAGGAACAGATTCTGTCTCTTCGTGAACAGACATTCATTTTTCTGTTCAGGGACAGACGCAATAGCATCTTCGGGTATTCCAGAAAGCCAAGCCGAACATCATACCTGAAACCCAAAGATAGAGAGAGGAGCAGCATTTGCACCTGAATACAACATGAGTGCTAAATTCCCAGGCGCTATTTACTTGATATTGCACATTCATTGATTCATGAACCTTAAATCGCATATTTAGCTGTTAGCCAAAAAGTCCGTACTGGTATGGTATTTGTATTAATGTAGCGCTTACTGTCCGTGGCAAAGCCTGCTGTGTGCTGGGTTGGAACAGTGGAGTTTTTAACAACAAAACTATTATGTGGTTACTGATGTACGCCAGTTATATTGTCATTACAGTCCAGTCTTCTTGAATTCACATGCTCAAGGATCACAAAGTAATACCTGGTTACTGCAGTTATGGGCATAAATATACATACGATTGTTGCCATATTTGTCCAAAATCTCTGCCTGAGCCTGTTTTAACATTATTTGTGACTGTGTTAGGGGAGTACCATTTCTTCTCTCACTTTATCAGATGCATTCACCCATATATTCCACTCTGCTTTCCCTTCCCGATAACCTAGCGGTTGTTACATTAGATCATGTTCTCAACTTGTGAGCTTTAATGCAATCTGTGGTTTATGGGCTATAGAGTTTAGTGTTATGGGGTGGATAGAAGCAACGTGTTAGGGTCGTATGTAGGAAGTATGCTGCTTTACATTGACAAACAAGTTTTGCAGGTTATTGTGGAAGTAATCTCAAAGTGTTCCCACAGTGAGCCTCGGAACATAACGTGTCTCTAGATCTGTCACATCTCATCTGTTTTCCTAGACAAACACACAACTCGACTACTTTAGTGCATAGTTTTTTCCAGTTAGTGTTTATAAACGTGCAATGTAATTTTGTTGTATACATTGCAAATTAATTCACTCTCTGTAGTGGTGGTCTACACTTAAAAGTAATCCCATTCCTCAAGTGTAGATTACACAGGCATACACGGTTTCATATGCATCTCGTGTAGGCTAGCATATATTTTTAGGCCAGCACAATTTATTTTAATACACTTCTTAGAGAAGATTTTGGATCATCATCCCCTAGCAGCCAGATGGTTAGATACCACGGGAACACAGTTTAATCCATCCTTATAACTCACTTCAGCTCTCGATCATTGCAATGTTGCTGAGCCCACTTCAGAGTTAAGATACACATCTCTGTGAGACAACCGCAAGGGAAAATATTCTCTCCTAGTTTAGTGTATTCATTTGGCCATTGAAAACTAAGACGTTAACAGTGTAACTCCCAAGGTGCTATTTATGTGTAAGAAAAGTACAAATCCTTATGCATATGTAGTGGAGAAGTTACCGAGACTTCCAAGTTTTAGAGGGTGTAGTGACTGTTCTTATCTACAACGAATAATATTTTTTTCTGAAAAATATATGTCGTTGTATGTCTCTAAGGGACATTATGAAGCATATAGTCCAACTACAAGAAAATCTGCATGAGTAATGTTTGGCCACTGAGAGTATGATAGTCCTAGATGTTCAGAACTCCTGGGAATGTTTGTTTGTGAATCTTCAAAAAGTTGGAACTCTGCTCTGAATGCAAGAGGATATCTGTGCTAGTAGAGTTTTGACTTTTCTTTTAACTGAGCTTTGTGATTTTTGCTGTTAGTGTTCCCATGGTGTAAGGAATTAACCTTTTTATATTATAGAGATAAAATTTAAAAAAGTGTACCCCATTTTCTAATTTATACTATGTGACACATGTCATACTTATAAAGTATATATATGTAACTTCTTTACCCTACTGGAGCCTTCAACTCGGGCCTTTAATGGTGGAGCGAGTCTTTAATGGCCGATATAGCTCTGCTACCGCAGGCTATAAGGCTATTAGAATATTCTGCCTATAGTGGGCAGAGTTTTATAATTACTAAAACAAAGGCCTCACAGAGCCCAAGGGGGTTGAAATCCGCTCAGGCCCTGTGAGGCCTTTGTTCACAGCTGTTGCTCTGAACAACAAACATTGGACTGTTGATGCTTCAGGCTTCTAGAAGCCCAGAGCTACTCCACTGTCTCCAGTGGTGCCCTCAACATTCCAATGTTCTAATAAGAATTGAAGGACATTTTTTAGGAAACTAAACGTGCTGTTCGTCTTACAATTCTAGAGGGGCCTTATATTAGAAATCTTAAGGCTTAACATAAATGTATTCTAAACTCCAAAAATGACTTGATACCTGAAGATTGGATAAACATATTTAGAGTGATGCAAAGAAAAAGCGTGAGAACATTGGGAAAGGAGGAGAAAGGTTGTAGGATGCCTGTACCTATGAGTGCAGGAATTACCAAGTAGTGTGGCAAGGCATTTATCAGTACCTTGTGTGTGGCACAGTTCCTGATTTGGTTGTTGCAAGTGTTAATGTTGGTCTAGACATCACTGAATGCAAGACTGAATGTTTGATCTTAGAGGTAGTCCTACAGAGTCAATTGATCAAGTTTTTTCCCCCATCTATTTCCATTCACAAGGGCAATCTGGTGTTTTGGGCCTTTGTTTTAACTTTTTTTGTATCAGTAAATCATTTATCTCTAATGTATTCACTGAAGAGAATATTGTTCTAAGAATTCCTTACAGTATTTTTCAGATAAGGAAGGTCTCCTGAGTGACAGTCGGTGAGGAAACAAACCAGCAGGGGTGGCCGAGCCTGACGGCACCTCCACCTGGGGGGAGCTCCATGCTGGCTTGGGTCTGACTGCCGGCCGGGGGCGAGGATGCTATTTTGGGTGTCACTGACGATTGGGTCAGCAGTGGGGAGGTTGCCAGGGGCGGTTGGTCGCAACTGTTGCACCTGTAAAGCATCGGGCCTCATGAGACAAGCCAAAGGTGGGCGAGGCAGTGTCACAGAGGACTCTGATTCAGTGGCAAGCAGGGGGACCACGCATTGAACTGCGAAGAGAGATTTAGGTGGTAGCCGTTTGATGGGGCAAGTAAGAGGGATTATCTTTACCTGTGTGCCAAACCATGTGGAAATTATGAATACATGATGGTTTCTGGCCCTATAAGGACCTCCTCAACGTGATGCTAGGCAGAGCTCCTTGTCCCTGACTGTGATTGCTGGGGGTGCGTCTGCTCCTGGGACCCTGCCCCTTGCGTCAGGGATAAAAAGATTCTTGTGGTGCTCATATTTTGAAGATGGTTACGGAGTGGCCCCAATAACTGTTCTTGACGTTGTTCTCTGCTTCAGCTGAACGTTCCACACTGTAGAGCTGGTTTTCCAGTGGAAGGGTTGATTCCGGTTCTGTAGTACTCAGGGTTTTTTACCCTGAGTTTTTGATCATCATGGGCAAGACAAACACTGGGCAGTCTCCTCTGGTATTTAAATTGAAGAAAAATGCTGAGAACTCCACTCCCGATGGTATGCATTGTTCTGACAGAGAAGACACAATTGATGGCAAAACTCTCTTGCTGGCTGACGTTAAATCCTCACCTTTAGACATGAAGTCTAGCCCCATAGCAGTAGACTCAGTGCCACAAAAAGTGAGTGATGTGTGGGACCATCTTGACAAACAGCACACACACATCTAGTCTGCTGACCAACACATCTCCGACATTGAGGATGACCATGCACAACCATCCAAACTGGCGAAGGAGTTGTAGGAGGAACTCTGTCATATATGACTTAAGAATGAAGATTTGGAAGCTCGATCAATGCAGAAAATGTGTGAATACTCAGAATCCAACGCCACGGGCCTCACTGAAGATTACATTGACAACCTGTTGATCTCTCTGTTTAGCACAGGCAGCTTCTCATACACATTTGTGGTTGAGAGATCCTTGGTCTGATACCGGGGGCACCACAGCGTCCCATTATCGTAAAGTTCCTCAGTTATTGGGATCGAGATCAACAGCTGCACATGGTCAGGGAGGCCAAGAAAAAGGAACTTTGAGGGAATGCTTCTCTCTTTCTTCCTGGACTTCATGCAGGTGGTGAAGGATTCTCAAAATAATTTCTCCCAGACAAGAAGAAACTCCAAAACCGGATCATTCCCTATGCCATGCTTTATCCTGCACAACTCAGATTTACCTAGAAGGGCTCAAAACAGGTGTATGTGGACGCTCTTACTTTCCTTCAGTACTGTGTGTCACCTTGCGCATCAGGGTCGCCTCGCAAGAAGGGAATCAACACATCACCCCTGGATGAGGTCGAATGATAACTTCCTCCACTGAACTGCCGCACTCTGCTGTAAGGCATTGATCAAATCCTATCTATCTCTCTTGTTAACCTCTGTTGATATGTGGGTATGACCTTTTTAACTGTACTCTAGAATCTGCACATGGACATATAGCCTGTCCCACTAAGTTTGACACTGATAAATCATCACTTTGTTATGTTGTTAATTGTATATGCATGCTGGGTATTTTCTGCTAAATTCCACTATAAGTTGTTCTTGGTGCCCCCCTTTTTCAGCCACAGTGGCATCCAATTTTGTTATCTAGTCACTTAGCATAGTGCAGAATTTGTGCTTTACTGAGGCACATTTTCTGGATATCCACTGGGAAGTTGTTCCAGGTGTGGGGTGGTAATGGGTAGTTCATCAAAATAAGGCAGTGCTATATTTAACTCACCCTGTTGTATCACAGTTGATTTATACGCTTCTTACTTGGTTTCTTGTCTGTTATAGCTGGTTGCCAGGACCTAGACAAAAGCCATTACCAATGGTCACATGGAATGTGAGAGGACTCAATAAACTGCATAAATGCAGGCAGGTTCTTGCCTATCTAAACAGATATCCTGTGAACCATATATATATATATATTTCTTTTTTTACATGAGATGCACCTACCACCTAGCAGGGGGCACACCTTGGTCTCCACATGGGAGCCTCATAGATACATTGTCCCATATTCCACTCATTTCAGAGGGGTGGCTATGCTTATCTGTAAAACGGTCCATTTTCAGCATATCAGAACTACACTGGACTCTGAGTGTAGACTCATTATACTACAAGGTCTGGAAAATTTTATGCATGTTAACCTTGTACATATGGTCCAAATACGGATAGTCCTGAGTTCTTTCTTACGGTAATGAAACACTATGCGGAGTCAGATCCATGCACTGTTATGGGTTGGGAGGTGGACACAGTCTTAACTTAAACTTTACTCTCGACTGCTCAGATCGGGGTGCTCAGTGACAGACTAGAGCTCAGGAGGCGATTTTGGGGGGTCATGCAGCACCTTGACCTGGTTGATTTTTGGCAATCGAAGTACCTGACAAAATGAGATTACACTTTTCCCTTATCAGTACATAACCCTTCTTCTCGTATTGACCTTTTGAGGGGGTCGCAAGATATAGTAGGCTGGGTGATGGAGATAGTTTATCACCCTAGGACCCTATCGGATCATTCCCCAGTGGTGTTAACCCTCGATATGCCCAGTGGGTAGAGCCAGACATATTTTGTCATCTCCAACCTAAAAATATCTTTCCTGCATTTAGAGAGAAAATACACCAAACCATTGGGAACAATGTTGAGATAACTAGGGGATCAGTTGCAATGGTGGAAATCCTGTGGGATGCCGTTAAGGATGTCGTTCATGGCGGTGTATTGCAAAAGGTTAACAGGATCCTAAAATTGATCAGAGCCAGCCTTAATAGACTAGAGCATTGGTTCCCAACCTGTGGTCCGGGGACCCCTGGGGGTCCGTGAAGCCTCCTCAGGGGGTCCGTGAAGCCTCCTCAGGGGGTCCGCGACTGCTTGGAAAATTAAATAATAATAATAGATTAGGTCCCCAGCTTTCCGTAATGACTCAGTAGGGGGTCCCCAGATTCCAATAATGATTCATTGGGGTCCCCGGGTTCCAATAATGATAAAGTGGGGGTCCACAGATGTAAAAAGGTTGGGAACCACTGGACTAGAGCGCAAATTGCATACCCTGGAACAGCAATGTGATTCCACTCTGGATGTGTCCTTCTTAGCTCCTGTGCAGTCTAAACTGATGGGAGTTCAAGAAGGAGGCAGCCTGAGAGTTGAAGTTTTTGAACAAATACGTGTTACGGGGAGGAGCAGATCAAGTCACATACTGGGTTCGCTACTTAATCCTAATTGGACTGCCTCCCATATCACTCACATATAGACGTCTGAGGGACGTGATGTGCATGCTCCTGATACCATTATAGCCACGTTTGCTGCCTTTTATAAAGACTTACACACTTCCAAACTACAAGTCGAAGCTATTGATGTTCACAAATTCCTGGATAGGGCAACTTTGCCATGGCTGGGGCTTGCGGAACGTACCTTATTAAATCAACCAGTCATGATAGAAGAGATCAAGTCTGTGGTCAGGCAGCTTAGAAATGGAAGTGCTACTGGCAGTGATGGCCTCCCTGCTGAACTGTATTTAGAATACGCAGAGGAACTTGCTTATTTGCTCCTGGAGGTCTATGAAGAGGTATGCAAAGTAGAGAAACTCCCATAAACCATGAGGGAGGTGATTGTTAAATTGCTCCTTAGGCCTGAGAAGCCCCAGAGCAACGCAATTTCTATTGGCCTCTATACCTTACAAATGTAGATAGCAAGATTTTAGCTAAGTAACTGGCAAACAGACTGATGCCCTACCTGGTCTGGCCGGATCAGTCTGGTTTAATTCCTGGAAGATCCACTGGTGATAATCTTAGATAATTGTTTGCTCCCACACATCAATTGAACCCTGTTCTCCAAGTTTCAGCTGTTTTCTTAGGTACCTCAAAGGCATTTGACACTGTTGAATGGCCATTCTTACTGGTGATGCTGGCTAGAATGGGTCTCGGTGGGGCTGTGTTAAGGTGGGTTCAGCTCATCTACACTGATCCCCTGGCCCATGTCCAGGTTAATGGTGGGATATCCCAGCATTTTCTTAGTAGAAGTACGCGCCACGGCTGCCCATTATCCCTCCCTTCTATTTGCTCTTGCAGTAGAGGCTCCAGCCTGCCTCCTCGGGGAGTTCCATAGTGGGCGTGGGCTCCATCTGGGATATCGGTACACTTTGTTTTCCATATGCACAGATGATGCTGTGCTAATGTTGCGAGATCCTGACGTTAATCTGGGCCCTATTATTGAAGAGATAACACAATTTGGTCGGTGGGCGTGTTGTCACATTAATTTATCGAAATCTATTATAGGCCTTCCCACGAGTGCTACCACACAACCCTCCCTCTCTTATCTGCTGCAGTGGCAGACAGGATCTGTCCCCTATTTGGATATGTCCTATCATGTAGACACACAGATAATCCTTATAGAGAATTATGGGAAATATGTTGCTGGGCTAAGTGTGCAAAGAGATAGATGGATCTCCCACCCGCTCTCTCTAGCAGGCAGAAAAGCCCTGATGAAAATGGTAATACTGCTGAATTTACTCTACATGTTTCAGAATATACCCATTCCATTGAACTAGACCTTATTTGGCAAGCTAAATTTGTTTTTCATTCAATGGACCTGGGCGGGCAAACAGCTTTGCCTGAGCTGGAGTAGGATGTGCATGCCTTATGATAAGGGGGATTTGCAGCGCCTTATTTTGAAGTATATTATTTGGTAGCTCAGGTTCAGTTAATGCACCACTGGATACATAGTAGTGACATGCCCTGCATATCGCTCTGGAAAAGGGGCAGATGCACCCTCTTCCTACACAGGAGGTCCCCTACTCCCAGTTTGCTAGACCAGTTCAAAAGGTACACACAGTGAGATGCACAGCCTGGGCCTTGTCTAGGCCGGCTACGCTGTGTGGCATTTCTGTGATATATTTCCTATTAATTCCTATTAAATACTATTGCCCTCTCCAGATGGATCTCTCCTCTGCCATCATGATTCATATTAAGAAAAAAACATATAATTACATTGGGTGATGTGCTCATGAATCATGAATTTAAAACGTATCAGGAATACTTGGGAGACTCAGTGAACATACTCATGGATATCATTGCATACAACACACTTTATCATGCTGCACGTTGGCTTTACCAGACATAGTGTCCATCCTTCTGTCTACTCCATGCCCCATTAAACTAATCTAGCAATTGTTAAGTTCCTGCAAAGGGCATATCTAACCATGGTGATTCTAGCTAAGTATACTGTTATTGAGGACACTTAGTGTAAAAGATGTGATGTGTGGGGTGCGGATTTCCTCCATTTGGTGTGGAGCTGCCCGGGTATAGCCGCTTTCTGGGGCCAAGTCATGAATGACGTTGAGACCATGACTTAACCAAAATTTAGTCTCTCGCTTGACACTGTTCTTTTGGGACATGTTAAAAATATTCCTAGAGCATTCACAAGCTAACTTCCACTGCAGTCTTGTTGGTTAAACGTTGTGTGAGGATGTCGGCAAACCCACAGGTTCTAGATTGGCTTAGAAATATGTGTGTGTAAAGAATGGCCTGAAACTTACTCTGCTACTCTATCCAGTGCTGCAAGACCTAGAGACTTTGATGTTAGTTGAGGGATTTATCTCTGAACTGCCACTTTAGAGTTTGATTATTAGTGTTTCATCTCTGATGAGTTGATGCCGTTATATGTGGAGTGACCCTTCACATTGACTGTTGCCTATGGATTGTTGTATCTTGTACTTTGTTGGCCATTCTCACATTCACTCTGCTGATCTGCTGAATATTTGATTGCCTGTACTGTAGGCTTTATTAGCTATCATGTTTGACAGCTTCGGTCTTATTGCCTTGTACTGTTTTGCCTGCCTCTACAATAAACAAACAATTAAAAAAACTATTCTTTCATACGTAAATAACTTTGAGAATTGGGCTCTTACCATTTTGGCTTTGATAAGACTGCACTGTGCGTCTACTTGTAAAATGTAAAGGGCTATTGATCTAGGACCTGGTATATATTTTCAATTTTGGTAAGCAAGAGAATTGAGGCAGAGTGACAACAAGTAATGTGCCTAAGAATTACCCAATAGAAGGCCAGACTGTGTGTCTTTTGTTGATCTGTAGTTGGCCACCTAAGTTATGGACCTCAAATGTAATCCGTGTTTATTTACAGTAACGCTCTTTTGAAATCAAGTGAATAGTTGAAGGTAAACCTACCGAATCATTGCACCAGAAACGTTTCAGAAACTATTGTAAGAAGCATTTTATACATCTTATACACTTAAAAAATAGAACATCCAGAAGTCTCCTATATCAGAACATTTGGTGTAACAAAGGCGCTGTTATATTCAGCTCAGCTCTGATCAGAAATGGCCCTTACCAGACGCCATTCAGAAAGTAGCCTGTGACTATTCAAATAGTACAACCTGGTATGTTCAGCTTTTGGTATAATTAGAAAACTGGCATAATCAAAGCCTTTCTGATTCCCAAACCTGAACAGACAATTAGCACTGGCATAATCAGACAGTATATCACAAGAGTTCTGATATGACAAACTGGCATAATTTGTCACTTCACTGCATGGTATCAAATGGGGCAGGCTGCTTATTTAGACAAATAGATTTAAGAGGCATTCTGTCCCCTGAATAAGAAGACATTTTACAAAATGTCATCTTATTCATTTTTTTGCATTTATGTAGTACATCACACCCCTGACGAGGCACCAAAGTGCATTGGCGGTCTTGTAGTCTGCTACACCATGCAGGAGGGCTTAGTTGGGAGACTGCGGAAATACAGTGTGGTCTGTGGGAATTATATTTGTGTCATGTGTGACTGTCCATAATGGTTCTCTTATCCAGACTGTGATGGGACTGCATAGACTGCCTGTACTAGAGGAAAAACAAGTGAGGTATAGAACATATGTTCTTTGCATTAAATATAGTGCATTAAATGTATAACATAAAACAACATATCAGAATGCTGCAACGAACCTGGCTCAAAACCAGCAATAATCAAGACAAACTTTACCTACACAAACTTAACAGAATATACAGATCAACAATCAAAAAAGTTAAAAAAAGGTACTACTCAGACAGAATTCAAAATGCTAAATCTGCTAATAAAGAGTTTTATAAAATTCTCAATACATTTTGAGAACCTAAATGCATGGAAGGAACTCATCCCATTACTCAAGAATTCACAGACAAACTGGCAAATCATTACACAACTAAGGCAGACAAATTGGACTCCTATTTAAAACAAAGGAAAACCACCAGCAGCAACCCGTTTCCTAAAATCCCCTCCAGGAGTAAGGCATCCCTGCATCTGCACTTCTTCAAATTAATAGCACAAATTGAATTTATGGATTTCGTCAAAGCATGCAGGCCTTCCGGCAGCCCTTCCAACCCTTGTCCAGCACACATCTTCAAGAACATTCTTTTATCTACTTCTGCTGCAACACCTGTAAGCAGAATCATCAATATTTTGTTAACTACAGGAACTTTTCCTGAAGACCTGAAAAAGACATACTTATATCCGTTATTAAAGAAAGCAAACCTAGACCCACAGGACCCCAACAACTACAGACTGATTACAAATGGACCTTTCCTCGGGCAAACTGATAGAGAGAGCAGTATTCACCCAGATGTCACAATTCATTGACGATAACTCTATACTTTCAGACTACCAAACTGGATTTCACCCAGGAAGAGGCACTGAATCTGCACTCATCGCAATCTGGGATGCTCTTTAAAACACAGTTGACCGCAGACAACCAAACTGGATTCCACCCAGGAAGAGGCACTGAATCTGCACTCATTGCAACCTGGGATTATCTTTAAAACACAGTTGACCGTAGTGGAGTTGCTGCAGTACTTCTGTTGGACCTCTCAGCTGCCTTTGACACTGTTGACCATGACACACTAATAAAAAGACTCCACAAAGCCGACATAGAAGGAACTGCTCTCGACTGGATCACATCCTACCTTCAAAACAGAACAAATGTCATCTGATCTCCCCCTGTCTCATCCAAACTCTACTTCACAAAAACAGGGGTTCAATCATCTCACCTATGCTTTTCAACATCTACATGATGTCATTACCAGAATTGATCAACAAATTTCAACTCCCATGCTACAACTATGCAGATGACACACAAATGCTCCTTAAATTGAAACGCCCCAAAGCCATTTCAAACTCAAAATTTTCAGTTACCTCAGAATCATTGATCACTGGATGACTTAGAGCCATCTCAAAGTGAATGCTCTCAAAAAGGAAATACTCACATGTGGTGATTGGAAAAATTATGACCCACTATGCGCCTGGCCTGACGATCTGGGACCCCCTCCTCTAGTATATAAGGCAGTTAAAAAACTTGGAAGTACCATGGATTCCAAGTTTACAATGAATGCCCAAGTAGACAAATTAGCACAATCAAGCTTCATCCCCTTGAAAACTCTGCAACGCATCTTCCCCCACCTCGGATCTCCACACAAGGTCCAGGCTACTATATCCGTGGTACTATCTAAACTAGATTAAGCCAATGGCCTTTACCACGGATCATCTCTCTCTACTATGAAAAAACTACAACGCATCCAGAACTCGGCTGCCAGACTACTACTACATGTAAAGCCTCAAGCCCACATCTCCAGTGCCTTGAAGACACTATATTGGTTACTGGTTGTCATAAGACACACCTTCAAGCTGCTTTGTATCGCCTACAAAGCAATACATAGAACAGGACCAGTTTTCATCAGGAATAAAATCACCAAATACATTCAACAAAGAAATCTCTGCTCATGATTGGCACCCCAACTTAAAACACCACCATGCAAGAATAAGACTATCAGTGGTACATACTTCTCTGTTCAAGCTGCCAAACTATGGAATTAGTCACCCCAAAATATAGAATCCACAGATAATCTGGTCTTCAGAAGACTACTAGAGAGTTGGCTCTTTCCTTCATAACCACCATATCCGAACAGCAATGGACTACGTGTGCCTGTGTTGGTAAATATTTATAATCTGATTATGTTTATATATCTAGTTATGTGCATGTCTTTAAGAAATAGGAATAATTACTATTTCATAATAATAAAAGATGTACATACTGTTTAAAACTGTTTAACAAATGTTTATTTACTCATGGTTAAATGTATGTGTGTGTATATGTGTGCATTAATGTAAATACAAGTATGTATACAAAGTATGTGTACATGTCTGTATACTATATAGGTGTATATTATTCTGTGCATAACATGTTCATAGGTCATTGCATAGTTCTTAGATAAGTTGTTAGATTAGATACTTATGAATCCCTACTTTCATTTTAGCTATCACAATGAGCAAATGTTATCCTAATTATTTAATTAGCAAGCATTTCACAATGGAAAATTGAGGAAAGGTAAAATAATGCTAGGAAAGTACACAAATAAATTAACCTCAAATATTGCTAATCTTGAAACTCTGTGTTAATACAACACAATTTTAAATCTCAAAATATTATTTCCATTATTATATTCCTTACACATATATTCCCTTACTGTGTATTTACGTATCTATTTATTTATTACTCCTAATGTACAAGAGGAAGAAAACAAAATATAATTTAAAACATTCACTCTTGTAAACTTTACTCTGTCTCCCCATCACCCTTTACCCCTATCAATCTGCCCTCCATCCTCACTCTCTGACTCATTCCAGACCCATTCTACTACGATGATCTCCAAAATATCCCTGCCTAAACTCTTCCCTCCTCTACTGCTCCTGGCTCATCCGAATCTCAGTTTACTACTATGATCTCACAAACAACGCTACTATATTCTCCCATCCCTAACCCCTGTCTACAGACTCTTGCCTCCTCCATCTCTCCTTTATTTATCATGAGCCCCATCCTGTTACTATAAACTCCCAATTAACACTTCTGATTTCTTCCATCCTTCATTCTGTTCAAACCTACTAACAGACTCACATATCATTCTGCTCAAATCAACTCATAGTAATACTGTACTCATATTTCCCTATAGTAATCCACCACTAATCCTTTTGGTTTCTTGAGTAGCGTGCTACTCCACGAAAAGCGCTTTGATGCCTCGTCAGGGGTAGTAAGTGCTATATACATACAATTACAATTAAATGGTTTGAGACTGCGACTTCAATACTTTCGTAGCGAAAACCTCTAGCACACTTATCATCCAACCCATTGTGAATACAACACTCTAGTTGCACACTATGCCCCACTAAACCCCAGGAATAGAAAGCCTTCTGGCTTAAAGTATGTATTATTGTTAAAGACCATACAGATGTTAGCTTTACTATGCTGTTCAACACACGCAGAATTTAGATTACAGAACTGCTAGGGAAATATATCCTGGCACCAACATCCATACAAGTTCTCTGATAGAAAATATCCTAAAAAACACTTTTTTACTCCGAGCATTCCCTTACAACTCAGACCCCGTTTTATTGTTGGTTGTTAATTATGTTTTCTATTTCTCATATTTTTGTTCCTTTTTTCATTTCTAGACTTTGGTTTTTTCTTTTCTCTCTAGGCTTGCAGGGTCCTTTCTTCACATATCACAATCTGACTTGGGTTTATTGGCCTATGTTCTGTTTCATCTTGCTTGGTGCAAGGGATAATAATGAGGTATGGGATGTTTAACCTGCTGATTAAGAGAGATGCATATCTGATGCAGACCTCTTTTAGCCACTGACTAACCTCCTTTAAAACCCCAGGAATTGCTTAAGTAGGTAGCAAAGAGTGAAGAGCCTTCTGTTAATGATGTGTTTTTTGGATGAGTCATAATTATATTAACATTATAAAGGAGATGCACAGCTAAATTATGTCCAGAGATAAAGCAGTTTATCTTATTTTGATTGATTCTTTCCCTGTCAAAATAAATACCTTGTGTTGAAAATACAATTCTACTCGTCTACATTACATAAACCTATGCGTGAATACTGCACATGTGGATTTGTGCAATGACAAAGAAAATAGCTTGTGGTCCTCACGTTGTTTTTGTGCCTTTAACAGTACCAGCACCACGTGGTGTTCTAATATCCTTCTGTTTCATCCAAGAGATGTTGCTGATTCTGACAGGCAGCATTGAAATTTAGCTTTGGTGTTTTTGAAAGAGTTTATCATGTCAAATGTTCCTGCATCTGGTTTGAAGTAACAGTTCACATCATCTTTCTGCTAGGGCTTGCATCACATTTTGGCCTTTTGACTGCATTTTGTCATTACCTATCCTCTGTCATTGAATGGTATTAATAGGGAAATAATGAAACTGGATAAATAATTCACTCTTTATTTAAGCAAGAAAACCTAACATATAAAGTATAGGAAATCTTACCTGGCTGTAGTTGATTGGAGTAGTTGAATATTTGCAATGTGCCTGGCAAAAATATATCCTTCACCTTAACTTTGTAAGTGCTGAGAATGACCGTTGATGTCCTCAGCACTAAGTCTGTAGTGCTGCGGAGAGAGTGAGTTATCTTTGGTATTGAAAAAGAAAATGCCTCCGTTTTTTAAATCTGAAACATTGTTTTCCTCAAAATCGAAGTCAGGATGCTAGCGAACTGCTTCTTTTGCATCACGAGCTGGATTTCTTTGAGTTTTGCTGTAATGCCAGCGTGTACTGCACAATGTATATGTTCTAATGATATAGACCCTAATGACACTGGCGGTAAATTCCGCTTACCGCCACGCTGACGGCCGCCAACTTACCTCCCCGGTGGCGGATATCCATTCACCATATTATGTCACACACACACCAATCCGACAGAATTCAGCCACAAACACAAATCTGCCAGACCAAAGGTCAGTGCCGAAGTGGCGGTCCCAAAACCCATAACGTTAGGCCAACAAAACAACGGCCATCACATTATGACCCACGAATCACCACGGCGGACATTCAGCGGCGGTAAACCATTAGCGGTACATACCTCAGCGCTCAGAATGGACACCCACATACAAAAGAACACTACATTGACCAATATGAAAAATACACACCTGACAACCATACACACACCACACCCACAGCACTATAAAACATACACACACATTACCCACAACCCTTTATGAACAACAATTACTGCCAGGAGACTGAGAAGAAGAGCACAGAGACAACTAGACACACACCATATACACCCATACACCCCTCATGCACTCCGCATCACACACCCCACCACATTACCCAACACACCCTCAACAACACACATCACACAACATACATAGCACCACAAAGGCACCCCCGTTAAGGGTCATGGTGGAGGAAATTGTCAGGGTAGAGCCACAGCTGTTTGGAGCACAGGTACAGCAGATATCTATATCAAGGAAGATGGAGCTATGGCGGGGAATCGTGGACAGGGTCAGTGCTGTGGGACAGCACCCAAGAACAAGGGACAACATCAGGAAGAGGTGGAACGACCTACGGGGGAAGGTACATACCATAGCGGCAAGACACCAGCTCCCATTACAGAGGCCTGGCGGTAAACCCCCACCTACTCCCCCACAGCTCACAGCATGGGAGGAGCAGGTACTGGCAATACTGCATCCTGAGGAACTCGCTGGAGTAGCCAGAGGACTGGACACTGGTAAGTCAACATTTAACACTTATCACCCCCCATACCTGCATGCCAACACACACCCTCACCCTCACTCCCATCACTCCACACCATCCCACACACTGCATCTACACATATGACTAACCACAATGCCAAACCCTACATGTCATACCAATGCATGGACAGCCCTCCCAACCCTGCAAGGATACCCATCACTAAAGCATGCACACCGTAGGGAAACCAACATAACCACAATATGTCACCATACACAAGCAAAAGCTGGCAGGGCAACACCAACCATAGAGAGGAAGCTACGGAAGTACAAATGTCATCCACTTGAAGCATTATACATCATTTACATCCTCACAGGTACCCCAACCAATCTCAGTGGAGAGGAGGTGCCACCACTATAGAGTCCCCCAACAGAAGAGGCCCCCAGTGATGACAGCAACTCTGGACTTATGGATCTGGAGGACCTACCTGGCCCATCAGGGACCACTGGACAGCCGGTCACCCAAGCCCACTCATAGACCACCACAGAGCCCCCCCCATCAGGAACCAACACCACATCACCCACCCAGCGTACCCACAACTCTGTCCCCAGGACACGTCAGTCAGCAGTGTGCCCACCTGTACAGGGACTCCAGGCCACACCTCGCCCACAAGACAGTCGGGGACCTGGGGTCTGTGGCAGCGGGCACACTGTTCAAGGGACAGAGGCACAGGCCAATAGGGACACTGGAAGGACTGCTGTGTGCCAGGGGGAGGACAGGAGCAGGGAACCGGCTCTCCAGGAGGCACTCTCCGAGATCCTGGGAGCCTATCAACATTCCCAGGACACGATGGGCCAGATATTTGACAACGTGCAGGAGAAGAGGTGGCAGCAAGAGGGGACAGTATCAGGGTATCAGGGAGGACTTGCCATTAACACTACCCTGATCTTCATAGCAGGTGTGCTGGCAGACATGGCCAACATCATGAGGGAGGCAACAGCACAGCAGTGGGCCCCTACCACTAGCCAGTCAACTGAACAGCCCTTCACTTCCGCTGCCGCTAGTGGCCAGGAGGCCCCACCACAGGACCCACAGGCCACCAGCATCCCTACCCTTGCAGAAGGTGAACCACCCCGCAAATGTTCTCTGTGACCCAGACAGAAGCCAGAGACAATTTCCAAGCTCACTTTGTGTCCCACTCTGTCACCTTGACCACCTTGAACTGCCATTGCTCCCCTTCCTATGTCCCCTTGGACACTGCACCTGTGCTACAAACAGACTAGAACAATACCTTGGACTTTCCTTCATCATCACCCCATTCCATTGCACTGTCCCCTCTTTTTCTTAGCACTACAATAAGCACCCTTGGACAAAACTCGACTGCTAGTATTTCATGTATTGCAAATTTGTATTGATTGAAACAGCTACATCCATTGTAAAAGAACTGTACATCGTGAGAGCATAGAATGAATGACCTGTTGCTGGCTGTTGTTATCACATCACAACATTGTTGTCATATCACCAACATCTATAAATTGATAATCCTTAGGTGACAGTAAGTAGAGGAAACAAGTGGGTAATGCCAGCATGCCAGTGCCACACAGAATACAACAATAGTCATAGAAATGTGAAGTTGCACTGTCTCACCTGTGTGTCATTGGAAGTACTGACGGATCTCTAATGTTCTGTTGTCCACATCCTCATCCCCAACCTCCTCATCCTCACTGTCCTCAGGGTCCACTGCTGCCACAGGGGCATCTCCAGTCTCATGCAGAAAAGGTCTGACGGCCAGGTTGTGCAACATGCAACATGCCACTACTCTCTGGCAGACCTTCTTAGGTGAGTAGCACAGGGATCCACCTGTCAGATGGAGGCACCTGAACTTGGCCTTCAGGAGGCCGAAGGTCCTCTCAATTATCCTTCTGGTTTGCCCATGTGCCTCATTATAACGTTCTTCAGCCCTTGTCCTGGCATTCTTCACAGGGGTCAGCAGTCACAATAGGTTTGGGTAGACAGAGTCACTTGCAGATATTGAGGGACAACATTTAGCCACACACTACTCCTATTTGGCTAACAGCAGAGGCATATACCAACATATACTGTGTGGGGACCAAGGCTCACCAATAAGCCACACCCTGTGCCTCTGTAGTTGGGCCATCACATTTGGGATGCTGCCATTCCTCAGGACAACAGGCATCATGCACTGACCCTGGATATTTAGCATTGACGTGGGAGATCTACTGGTCCACCAGGGACATCATCTGCACATTCATGGATTAGAAACTCTTACGATTCCTGTACACCTGTTCATTCTGCAGGGGGGGACAAACGCAATATGTGTACCGTCAATCGCCCCAATAATATTGGGGATATGTCCCATTGCGTAAAATCCAGTCTTCACAGTGGCCAAATCTTCCACCTTGGGGAAAGCATTGTAGCTGCACATGTGTTTTACCAGGGTGGACAAGGCTCTTGCCAGTACGATTGAGAACATTGGCTGTGACATTCCTACTGCCAAGCCCACTGTCACTTGGAAAGAACTAGTTGCCAGGAAATGGATCGCTGATAGAACCTGCACAAGAGGGGGGATCCCAGTGGGATGACGGATAGCTGAGAACAGGTCCGGCTCCAACTGGGCATACAGCTCTATGATTGTGGCCCTGTCCAGTCTATAGGTGAGTATAATGTGCCTGTCCTACAGTGTAGCTAAGTCCACCATGTGTCTGTACATGGGGTATGTCTCCATCTCCTATTCAACTGCAGCGGTAGGTATCTAAGGGACACGAGTGAGTAGGCTGTCACAATTTGAACAACTATACCACAACAGCAGTCCACATTGTGCAATCATGTTTTGGGACAGTGTAATTTAATAGTATGTGCCTTTTTATGCTGTGATGCAGCAATTATCGGCCTGTTCACACCCCCTCCCCGAAATGGTGACCGCCTGTCCTGTGTGGAGGGACAGGTGGAAGTGAGGTAATTCTGCCGACATTGTGCGCCGTGGTGGTATGCGGTCGTGAACTGCCGTGCAATTCCTCATTGGATAATATTGGCCCCTATGGGGTAAGCCGGCAGTGACGGTATACGCCGCTGCGGACGTGACTGCCGTTTTCTATCTCAATCCTCACTTATTTCCTGACCTTCCACAGGAGAAGACCTACACTGCATGTGCTGCTGTGACCTATGTCTGGAACGTACCATGGACCGGGGAAAGGGCCCCAGCCTTCACTTCTGAGGAGTTGGAGCGACTGGTGGATGAGGCCCTACCCCAGCACGGACTGCTGTACGGGCCTCCAGACCAACAGGTGAGTACACTGTGGGCACGATGCGTGTGGCATGGATGCATGGAGATGTGTGTGAAGGCATCGTGTAGGGGTGGGTGGGGGCTGGGAGAGGGGATTGTTGTGTACACGTTGTGAGCTGGCCTATGTGTGTGCCAATGGTGTTGGGATTGGGTATGGTGGGCCATGTGTGTGATAGGCTGGACTGTTTGTTTAATGGAGTTCTCCTGTATGTATTATCTCTGCAGGTCAGCACCCAACAAAAGAAGGGATTATGGCGTGCCATCGCCAAGGACATGCTGACCCTGGGGGTCTACGGAAGGCAGAGCACCCATTGTCGGAAACGATGGGAGGACCTGAGATGCTGGGCACGGAAGACCGCGGAGGCCCAGCTTGGGATGGCCTCCCAACGAGGAAGTGGTGCCCGTTGGACCCTGACCCCCCTGATGGCCTGCATACTGGCGGTGGCGTACCCTGAGCTGGATTGGCGCTTGAGGGAATCACAGCAGCCACTACAGTGGGTATCATTACAACTTATGGCTGGTGGGGTGATATCCGGGTGGTGGTTGTGTGTTAGTGGGTGCCCCTAAGGCCAGGCCAGACTTAGTAGCGTAGGTCCTCTGAAGGGTATTTGTTGAATGACAAATACAGGTAACCTAGCTTGTTAGTATTTACTTCAAGGCAGGGCTGCGTGGGTCCCAGGTGTGCTGCAGTTGGCGGTGTGTGCTCCTCATCATGCCTTGGTGACAAGTCATTTCACTGGTAGTGCAATGCATAGTGCGTAGGTCTGTTCCCTGTGTGTGAGGGTGCTGTGTACGCCAACAGGGTGTTGGTGCAGTCATTGACCCAGTGTATCCTTTGTCTCTCTCCCCCCCCCTTTTCTTGTTCTGTCCTTGTGTGCATTAGCATCATCTGGCGGAGTGCATAGGCACCGGCGACAGAGGGAGCTTCATCCTACAGGACCCTGAAGGCAGAGTCCACCGACTCCGAGGGAACACAGGGGTGTGGAATTTATTAAAATATCTACTTGTCCAGGGGACAGGTTGCTTCTCAAATCTACTTGTCCTGTAAAAAGATCTACTTGTCCCTTTGGTGCCATGTAGTGTGGCGACAAATTATGCCTGCAATTAATAGCCTCTCTGATTATGCCAGGGCTACTACCATAGTAGGGCTTGAATACTTGGAGTTTCAATCCCTACTGTAGCAATTTCCTTATTTTGCCACCTTTCTGCAGATCTGCATACTGGGGCTGGAGGAAGCAGTAAGCAATAGTTCCAGGGCTGGAATGCCTTTGAGTCTGCAAACCTACTAACCTGCATGTTTTAAAGATTTTTACCAGCTTCTCTCTAATATTTTCCCATAATAAGAAAGGTTGGACATTTACTCCTGACAATGGCAGAATTAGAACTTCTTCCAGGGTTGGGAAGAAAGTGGCTGGAGGGAAAATTAACTTGCAAATGCTCAATAGATTTTCACATGAGCAAATCTACACATCGTATTTACCCATGCTAAAATACAGTTCACAAATATTTTATAGGGGTACGACATATACCATGGGTGCACTTTTGTGACTTTCTTTAAGAATTTGGGGCCACAAGTAGGTAGGTTCAGATTTGTGACCTGCAAATTGCGAGTCTCAAATCAGAATGTAGGATGGTGTCCTTGACACCATCTGTGATTTGCAAGGGCTTCGCAAATGCCCACATCATGAATAATCATGAGGTGGGTCGCAATTTGCGACCCCCCTCGCGAATGCTGGCCTGCTGGAGACAGCAGACCACCATGTCTGTGACTGCTTTTCAATAAAGCAGTTTTTTTTGTTTTTTTTTGTAATGCAGCCCGTTTTCCTTAAAGGAAAACGAGATGCATAACAAAAACGAAAAATGAAACGTTTTCGTTTCATTTTTTCAGAGCAGGCAGTGTTCCGCAGGACCACTGCCTGCTCTGAAAAAATGTTTACAGTGACATTCACAATGGGGGAAGGGGTCCCATGGGGATCCCTTCCCTTTTGCGAAAGTGTTAGCACCCATTTGAAATGGGTGCAAACTGCGATTGGTTTGCGCCCGCGTTCGTGGTCACAAAACAATCCTACATTGCACTGCGAGTTGCAATTAGGAAGGGAACACCCCTTACTAATTGCGAGTCGCAAACCCGTTTTGTGATTCGGTAACCAGGTTACTGAATCGCAAAACTGGGTTTGTGCATCGCAATGTGCTTTTTGCACTTCGCAAACAGCGAAAGTCGCTGTTTGCGACAGGCAAAAAGCTACCTACATGTGGGTCTTGGTCCCTAATTAGGTCTGGTGTTAACAAAGACATTTTGTTTTTATTAAACTTCTATTTCTCTCTCTTTCGGCTGGCTTTACTGTGAGTGATCGCATTCTGCTCTTCCACAAGGATCATATTGCCACACAAAGTAGTTTTGTTCAGTGTCAGGAACTACAGTGGCAATCAGTGACGTAACGAAACTGGAGGGTGCCCCTTTGCAAAGAACATGGAGGAGCCCCCTCTCCAGACTCACTCAGGGCAGGTGCTGTGCTGAAGGGGCCCCCTGGAGGGCGGCTGCGGGGCCTTTGTTATGCCGCTGGTGGCAACGTGTGCTTTAAGAGTTCAAAAACTTTTTTGGGGGGGTTTGCCAATGTTTGTTACAATGTTGAGGGCCTGGTAGCTCCCACAACAATAAAGTGTTACAAAAGCCATGTCAAGACACGCATTGATGAAACTAAAAGACTTATAAAAATATGTCAGATCAGTTGGCTTTGTCAGTGTTTGTTTATTTTCATGCTTCCCATAATCGTGTTGAAAATGGTTACACTGATTTTCCATTAGAAATATTTTTGGGAAATACTAGCATGCCTCAACACATTTTACTAAATGACACTTCATTTGCATATAATCAGAGAGCATTCTGGGAGCATTATACTTAGCCTCTTAGCCTAAACTTTTCAAACGTGTGTACACGTTTTTTTTTTTTTGTACTGGAACCAACGTCAGTAGTGAAGTGTGACCTTAAAACATTTATTTACAGCACGCACCCTAATAATGAAGGCTTTCAAATAATGAACCATAAATACAAGTTCGAACAGCATTATCTTTTGGAAACACATTACCTCAACTGCAGAGAGTTCCACTCTCTGTAAACAGGCAGCCAAAGGGTTCGTGCTGCAGGGGGTTGGGCCTACTTGTCCCAAGGACAAAGTAAACATAAAAACTTGTTGCCCTTGACCCCAAACAAGATGTCCCGGGCGTCGGGCGATAGGAATTCCACATCCCTGGAACAAGTGGGACGAAGGGTGAGGGGAGCACCACAGCGGAGACTGGAGGGGACAACACAGACTCTGATACCTCCTCCGATGGGTGCTTCCTGGTGGTGGCGGACACCTCTGTGACCACCCCAGCTGCAGGTACAGCCGCCATCCCCGGTACCAGCACCGCCCTCCCAGTAGCCCCTCAGCGAGTTGCCCGTGCCTGCTCACCCAGGAGGGGGGGCATCTCCTTCGCCCCAGGCACCTCAGGCCCTTCCCCAGTGAGCCCTGCGTCCCTGAGTGAGGAGTCTATTGACCTCCTGAGATCCATCTCTGTAAGGCAGTCAACCATTGTGAATGCCATCCAGGGGCTGGCATCCCGAATACAGCAATGCAGTGCATTCCTGGAGGGCTTTTATGTTAGTTTGGCAGTCCAACAGAGATTGATTCAGTCTCTGGCCTCCTCTCTGATGGCAGCCATTGTCCCTGTTTGTACCTTCCCTCCCTCTAACTCCCACTTCCCAGTACAATTATTCTCCTCAACTCCAACCCATCCCAAGCACACAGACAGACGAGCATGCGCACGAGGCAACACACAAAAGTGGCACAGGCAAACACAAGCACCACACTTCATCCCACAGGCACTCTCACAAACAACATACCGTTGCAGACACGACAACATCCACAGCCTCCACTGTCTCCCCCCTCCTTCTCCTCCACCTCCCTCCCAGTTACGTCCACACTCACTGCATGCACTACATCTACATCCACTATCGGCATCACCACACCAAGCAGAACACATACCACACTGGCAGCCACCGCCACAACATCCATGCACACGTCCCCTGTGTCCTCTCCCACTGTGTCTGTTCCCCCCTCGTTCCTGTAAAGGACACAAACGCAAGCAGTCAGACATCCACCAGCCGTCCACATCACATCAGCATACAGCCCATGCACCTGCACCCAAATCCAGCAGACATACACCTCCAGCAACCACTCCCTCATCCTCCACTCCCATCACTCCTCCCTCCTCCCATCAAACCATCCCTAAAAAACTTTTCCTTTCCATATTTGACCTCTTCCTTCCCCTTCCTCCCGTCCTGCATGTATGGGCAGAGTACCAAGGACACAGCCCAGCACCTCAACCAAACGGTCCACCGGGACAGTGGTAGCACCACCTACTCATGGTGGTAAGGGTATCAGACGTACAACACCGAAGGGGAAGGAGCCAGCACCACCAAGGATGAAAGGGAAGAGTCCTGCATCAGCTGTGAGGAAGGGGCAGAGTCCTGCACCAGCTGTGAGGAAGGGGAAGGGGCCTGCACCAGCCATGAGGAAGGGGAAGGAGCCTGCACCAGCTGTGAAGAAGGGGAGGAGCCTGCGCTAGCTTTAAGAATGGGAAGGAGCCTGAATCAGCTGTGAGGAAGGGGAAGGAGCCTGCACCACCAGGCAGAGAGGGGAAGAGCCCATTCACCCCTGCCAGGAAGGGTAAGGGATCCCCGACTCATGAAGAGGAGGAGATGAGGCGCTCTACTTCAGTGGAAGCTGTCAGGCTAACACTGCCACCACCACTAGCTCTCATGGGCCCCCACCACCAGCTGTGGATGTGCAGTCATTAGTGAGTGCAGGGGCAGCCCAGGTGCCTCCTCCAACAACCACCACCATGCAGCCATAAGTGAGTGCAGGGGCTGCCCAGGAGCCTCCTCCAACCACCACCACAGTGCAGCCATCACTGCCGGCAGACGCCATGTAGTCCACACTCCAGGGGCTACTGTACGGGCTACCCCCTCCAGAACTAGTGGGAAAGACACCCACTTGAGAGACTGTGGCCTTGCACTCCCCAGGACAAAGCAATGGGCATGGTCTCCCCGCCAGAACCAGTGGGAAAGACACCCACTTGAGAGACTGTGGCCTTGCACTCCCCAGGACAAAGCAATGGGCATGTTGCCCCCTCCAGAACCAGTAGGAAAAACACCCACTCTAGAGACTGTGGCCTTGCACTCCCCAGGACAAAGCAATGGGCATGTTGCCCCCTCCAGAACCAGTGGGAAAGACACCCACTTGAGAGACTGTGGCCTTGCACTCCCCAGGACAAAGCAATCGGCTTGTTGCCCCCTCCAGAACCAGTGGGCTTGTTCCTGCATCCGGCTGAGGTTCCACCCCCCTCCCCCGAGGTACTTGCCTGTTTGCAAACTGATGCCCCTGCAGTGTTCTATCCAGATGTGGTCAGGATTCGAGTTGGGCCTTAGACTGTGCCCTGTGGCCACGTGGGTCCTTTGAACATTGGACTGGGCAGTGTCCCTTTGTGTACATGTTTACATATCTGTTTCATTGACAAACCGAATTATTAATTTTTATGTTGCTCTGATTAGTCAATTCCTGTTGTCCCTGCATTATTCTGCTGTTTTTTGGGGACAAATTGTTTTTCTTGTGCAGCTGGTTGTGTGTATGGTGTGTGTGTGTCGGGTGTGTGTGATGGGTGTGTGTGTCACTCTCGTTTTTCTCCCACCCTTCCTTGTGTGGTAGGCGGCTGTATTCACCGTCGTCGTTGGTGTTCCAGGTGGAGCATAACGTAGAAGATCATCGGAAGAAAACATGCAGTTCGGGTTCCATGGCGGCATGATTCTCCCCTGTGTCTCCAATGGTGAGTCCTTTCACTTCCGAGCTCAGTTTCCTCCAGGCTTTTGTTGGGGTTGATACCGCCCCGGAAAAGGTGGCAGATTGCAGGGTCAAAATATGGTGGGTGGTACTTTGTCTTCTGCCTGGCTGTTGGTGGCTACCGCCGTGGTGTCTGTTGGCGTGGTTCATTGGCTGTCTATGGGAGTCATCACCGACATGGTCCTAATCTGGTGGTACTTACCGCCAGCCTGTTGGTGGTGTTACCACCACTTTATCACCCACCGCCAGGGTCGTAATGAGGGCCAGGGTCTGTTTTAACGTTTTATTGGTACTGGTGGGATCACTCTGCCCCTGAGTACCAATAATCATGGGTGAGGCACGTAGGAAAATGAACAATGCCCCCTTCTTCTTCCTTTCCATAGTGGATTCATGCTTGGGGATTGCACTGGGCACATGATCCTCCACTATGCAATCAAGAATGAGGCTTCCAGGAGGGTTGCGACCTCTCTGGGCATGGGCATGTTGTGCTCCCTGTCCCCCAGGCTCAGTTATTCATTCTGCTCGTCACTCCTGGGAGGAGGGTGGGGATGGGGATGTTCACTCTGTCTGCCTCCCATGCAATGGGGAACAAGCCCTTTAGGCACCAGAATGTTTATATGGCAGTATTCATTTGGGGGAGGGATGGCTGCTAGACATGGACCTCTGCTTGCTGTCCCAAACCCAGTTAATCTCTATGCCCTCCCTAGTGGCACCCCAAATCTGTCCCCACCTTGGGACAAGAAGCCCACTAGACACCAGGCAGGGCTCCAGAAATCTGCCTTTATATCTTAATCTTGTCACATTTGCTCTGTGTTCCGAGACAGAGGTCAAAAGTCAGTTTGTCTTCTTGCAATGCAAATACTTTTCCTTGTGACTGCAGAGTTCATATAACAATGCTTGGTTTAGTGACTGCAGAGTTCCAGGATTTTGTGATTTTGTAAGGTGAACTGTCTGACCTATGTGAAGTGAAATGCTTTTGGTATCAGGTTTTTCCTAACACACAACATTTGTATAACTAAGTCAACTTTACAAACATTTCAAAATATTTTTCCGTAGCTGTGAATGAACATTTTTTGTACTTATGTGTGATGAAAATGTGTTTTTTAATAGGATGAAAAAAAGTCTTAACACTTTACTTGGTGATGTGCAAATGATAAATATTTTCTGAAACCCAATTCTCACAGCTTATTGTTAATACTCTATATAGTTGTATCATTAATGCTGCAAGTTAGTGGGAAGGTTTTTGGACATTTCCTGGAAATTTACTGTCTGTATATGACAGTGTGCTACCATATCATGCTTTAGTAATTTGGGACCAGATGTAGGAAGGCTTTTGTGCCTCGCAGAGGCGCAAAAGCCCTTACGCGATGCAGAAACACATTTTGCGAGTCGGTACCGACTCGCAAAATGTGTTTCCGACTCGCAAATAGGAAGGGGTGTTCCCTTCCTATTTGCGATTTGCACCGCGATGTAGAGTTGATTTGTGACCGCAAAAGCGGTCGCAAATCAACTCGCAGTTACCATCCACTTGAAGTGGATGGTAACTCATTCGCAAACGGGAAGGGGTCCCCATGGGACCCCTTCCCCTATGTGAATGCTCACAAAATTATTTTTTCAGAGCAGGCAGTGGTCTGAAAAAAACCGAAACAAAAAGGTTGCGGTATTTTTTCTATTTGCAGCTCGTTTTCCTTTAAGGAAAACGGGCTGCAAAGAGAAAAAAAAAACTGCTTTATTTAAAAGCAGTCACGGACATGGTGGTCTGCTGTCTCCCGCAGCCCACCATCCTCGTGAGTGCCTAGACTCGCTATGGGGTCGCAAACTGCGACCCACCTCATAAATATTTATGAGGTGGGTCTTTGCGACCCCATAGCGAGTCGCAGAAGGTGTCTGAGGCACCTTTCTGCATACCAGTTTGCGAGTTGCAAATTGCGAGTCGGAAGGACTCGCAATTTGCAAGTCGCAAATTGATTTGTACTTACATCTGGCCCATACTTATTAAAAGTGAGTGTTTAAACATAAACTGAGAAACACTCCCGCTGTGATAGCAAAGCTATTAGTGAAGTAAGAGACAAGTCATGCATGGATAATGCATACCCTATATGTGGGCTAGATTTATTAAACATGGAGCAAATGTTTAGTGTATTTAATAAAACAAAAGATGATTTTTTTACAGCGGAATGTTGAACTCACATATTTGAAGGTGCACTCATGTGAGAATGAAAAAATAGGCGACTGTAAAATACAATATTTGGCTAGGATCACACAATTTGAGACCAGTTTCTGGGTCAAGTACATTTCAATTAGGTTGAGTAGACTATTCAAGCTGCTCGACCTGCAGGTGTGGTAACATTTTTATGATTTTTCTAGGCCTACCAGGGTTTTTCATGGCAGTAGTTTTTGTTGGGAGGGTGGCTCTAATGGCATGAACATGTGCTTTCCTCCTTCCCTGGACCTAGTAGTCTTTTTGCCCCCTCAGAGTGTGAATGGGGGTGTTCAGCACCACCCTACCCTCCCCCAACCCCCAACTCACTGAAGGAGCAGAAATCCCACTAGATGCCAGGGATATTGATATGGTAGTAGTTTTTTTTAGTAGGGGAACAGCTCCAAAGACCTGGGTTTGGGCTCACCCCACCCCCACACGCACACACATTCTGCGTCAGATTAGTCTTTCTGCACCACTCTTCCCCCATGTCCCCCGTGAGGAGGTGGGAGGGCATGGAGAGGTTCTCCCACGATGACTTCCTTTGACCCTGGTTGAATTCTTTTGTGTCACAGGCTCTAGTGGGGTTATGTTTTTATGTGCGCATTTGGGCTCGGTGGTAGGAATATTGTTGATCCTTCCTGATTCCGCAAGTTTACTTTACAAAAATGCAAGGAAAATGCTCAGTTCTAGGCAAAGTTTGTGGTTTGCAGGGCATTGTGGGTAAAAAAACATTAGGGTATCCACACGAGGCCCTGCACCCTGGACTCCCACAGGTGTCTAATTTTCAGAAATATCTGGGTTTGGTAGAACTCTTTTGGTGGGCACTGAGCCTGGGCCCAAGTACCCCAGCAACCCAATTGCCAAATCAAATCAATTTTTTTGACAGGAGATAATGGTTCCTCCTTAAGTTTTGGGCCCTTTCTGTCACGGGCACTAGGTGCTGTTTTCATTTGGAGACTTGGTGGAACGCTGGCTGATAAGAAATGTGTGGCACCATGGAGATACCAGAACTTTCCATCACAGAAATGTGAGGGAAATGTACTTATATATACAAAGTTTGAGGTTTGCAAGGGGTTCTGGGTAAAACAAAACTGCCAGCCAAGACACACCACTGTAGAATCGCCTATGTGCCTAGATTTCAGGGTTGTGCAGGTTTGGTAGGTTTCCCTGGGTGCCGGTTGAGCTTGGGTACAGATTCTGAAGCCACCAGCATTTCAGAAAATAGTTTGTTTTTATGATCAATTGGTTTTCTCTGCAAGTGTGCCTTCCAAATGTAAGCTAGTGTGGAAAAAGAAAGGCATTTAGGTATTAAACACAAAAATGGATGCTCCTCTTGAGGAAGATGTTGGTCTTACAGTCAACTTACGTAGGTTACTTAGGTTGTTGTACAAGCTCTTACAGTATCTTTGGGTGGAGGCATCATTGACCGGGAAAATTAGGGACATTTGAGATCTAGATATAATTTTTCCACTGTTTGCCTCAAAACTGCTTATTACTTCTTTCTGTAAGGAATTAATACACAGGAATGAAAACCTTTGAGACCTTTGGACATGAGTGACATCTACTTTTGAGTGTGGCTATAACAGAGGAAATAGGGAGCAACACTTTGATATCTTTGCACAGTGTGTAAAAACTGCTGAATTGTAAAAATACTCTCAAATACTGAATCCTCCATCCACTCCGGTTCCCCCTCCAACCCCTGTACACACCGCATCTACAACAAAGCTAGCCCTACCATCGCCCCCTCTACAACATAATCAACTCCTCTTTCGACTTCGCCACCTACCCAGACCCCTGGAAGCACGCGGATATTACCGCTCTCCTAAAAAAAAAAACAAGCCGACCCGGAGATCCTCTCCAACTACCGCCCCATCTCCCTCCTCCCGTTCCCCACCAAGGTTGCAGAGAAATTGGTCAACACTCGCCTATCCCACTTCCTCGAAGCAACCAACACCCTTGACCCCTCACAATCTAGATTCCGCAAGAACCACAGCACAGAAACCGCCCTCATCGCATGCACTGACGACATCAGGACCAAAGTCGACAAAGGCGAGACCGTTGCACTCATCCTCCTAGACCTCTCCGCAGCCTTTGACACCGTCTGCCACCTCACACTCCGCACATGCCTCCACAACATAGGAATCTGCCACAAAGCCTTAGACTGGCTCTCTTCCTTCCTCTCCAACCGAACCCAGAGAGTCCGCCTCCCGCCCTTCCACTCCAACACTACCAAGATCACCTGTGGAGACCCCCAAGGGTCCTTCCTCAGCCCCACACTCTTCAACATCTACATGATCCCCCTAGCCAACATTCTCCGAGCACACGGAATCACCATCCTCTCATATGCAGATGACACCCAACTCATCCTCTCACCCGCAACCCCACCACTGCCAAAACCAACCTACACGCGCTCTTCTAGACACCGCCAACTGGATGACCACTAACCATCTCAAGCTCAACTCAAACAAAACCGAAGTCATCATCTTCGGCCCCAACAAAACCACATGGGACGACTCCTGGTGGCCCAACGCCCTAGGCCCCGCACCCACCCCCGCAACCCACGCATGCAACCTCGGCATCATCCTCGACCCCTCCCTCTCCATGGCACAGCAAATCAATGCTCTAACCTCCTGCTGCTTCCACACACTCCGTATCCTAAAAAAATCCTTCAAATGGATCCCCACAGAAACCAGAAAGACAGTCACCCATGCACTCATCAGCAGCAGACTGGACTACGGCAGCGCCCTCTACGCCGGCACCACACTCAAACGCAAACTCCAAAGAATCCAGAACACAGCCTCGCGCCTCGTCCTTGGCCTCCCCCGACACGAACGAATCTCACCACACCTCAAATCCCTACACTGGCTCCCCATAGACAAGAGAATCACATTCAAGATCCTCATCCACGCACACAAATCCCTCCACAACACCGGCCCAACCTACCTCAATGAAAGAGTAAACTTCCACACTCCCACACGCAACCTCCGATCAGCCGACCTCGCCCTAGCCACAGTCCCCCGCATCCAGCACACCACCACAGGAGGCAGGTCCTTCTCCTACCTCGCCCCCAAAACCTGGAAAACCCTCCCCATCGACCTTCACAAAACCAAAGACCTACTGGTCTTCAGAAAGAACCTCAAGACTTGGCTGTTCGACCAGTGACCCTCCTTACCCCCGCCCCCCCCCCCCCCCCCCCAGCGCCTTGAGACCCTCACAGGTGAGTATCGCGCTCTACAAATTTCTTTGATTGATTGAATGCTCTTTGACATGACTTATGATTCTTTGATCATTTTGCATTGTCATAACTGAAAAAAAATGTGATTGTTATTTAATTTTCTTTTGAAAAGTGGGGCACAAGCACATTCTGAAATGTGTGCTGTTGAACAATGAGCCTATGCGTCGCTAAACTTTACTCAGGTTTCCAGACGCACTGTTCCATCCATTCCCAGAAAAGAAGTTAATGGATGCATTGTTCTCCTTATCACGAAGAGCCTAAATTTGAGGCTGAAAATTACATAAACCATACCCTACCGTGGTTTTGATATCAAGGTGGTGGCAATGTCGGATTTTTTTTCCGAAAGCCTGCAATCACTACAAATAGCCAATGCTTCCAGTTTTAGCTTGAATGCTGCCGAATTAGTCAGGAAAACTGAAGGGGCTTCTGATGATATCCTCCTTTGTTATTTACTGAGCAGCAGGAACTGCTGAGGTAGATTGTGCAGCTGGGCGGTGGCCTATTGTGATACACTAAAAGCTGTATTTCTAGTCTCTTTATTATCAGTACTAATGAACGGTGCTGCTTGTATTAACACCATTATCATTGTACAGTAATATCTCCATCTGTTTACCTTCTAGCTTAGAGTCTGGTCCACATAGTCTTGATTCTAAGCAGTGGCGGAACTGATATTGTGAGTTTGCTTTGAAAGGGGGTACCCTTAATTAAGAACCGGAACCATTTTCCACCTAAGTGCACTCCCCCCCACCCCCCTTTTTTTTTTGAACGAACGAGTAGATTGTGAGTTTGCTTTGAACGGGGGTACCCTTAATTAAGAACCGGAACCATTTTCCACCTAAGTGCACTTCCCCCCCCCTTTTTTTTGGAACGAACGAGTAGACTTGACATCCTTTATGCACATCTAGGAGGGCGTAGAAAGGGTGAGAGTTGAAGCTTCCCCTGGCACCTAAACACAAATGACTGTGCCAAATTCTCTCAAAGTGGTTAGAAACAAGTTGGTTCTCTATGTGGGGAGGCTAAACGGATACTTTCCTGTCCAATGCTCACTTTGATACAACAGAAGAGGTACAGCATTTTATTTTAAAAAAAGGCAGAAAACCATGCACAGCAATCGCAGTCTCTCAGCATAAAGTTGACGATTGAAGAGCCTCTACGGAAGCCAGAATAACGAGAGCCACACCATAATGGGGCGTACCCACTGTTCCTTGTATTTAGTTTACAAACACCATGTCCGTAGTCCGTAAATCTGCAGTTAATAGGATGACATGGTTGGATTTAAGAATAGTGTGGCCTTTTAAAGCACTCTGGAACTGCGGTATTGTGCATCACTCTGCACTAGTGCTTGCTCCTGGGTCTCCCTCCGAGTGGCCTCTGTCTCGCCTGCCTCGCCTATCCGCTTTCCCCAGACGGACCTCATCTTTCTCTTTTAAACCCGTCAGCGATTACAGTGATTATCCGAATTCTGAAGCATAACAGAACCCTCTCCGTTGGCATCCACAGTCATCCCTGGTCTCTGTCCCCTTGCTAGCTCATAAATGATCATCAGAAGTGTGTTTATCAACATTTATTTCACCTTGGAATAAAATATGTGCTATTAACCCAGTTTAAAAAAAATATTTGTTTAGATTGAGTGTCATTTAATGCCCCGGCATCGATTGCTGCATGTCACAGGTAGTCAAATGTGTGAAAGCACACAATGCCTGTTTAATCAGGGTGCTTTTTTGGCTGGGCCATGGGGTCAGTGGCCCTTTAAATTTGCATTTTTGACCCTTGTTAGGCTGATATATTGCTTCACTTTTTTTCTTTAAATTGATCTCTCATTTCCTTTGTGAAATTGATCTCTTCTTTGGTGTAGGTGGGCAGAATTGGCTGCTGTTCAGGCACCATATAATTACTGACTTAACTATACTTCCCCTATTGATCACTACTAATGGAAGAGCCATCTTTAACTGCTTTGCTCCCAAACCGAGTGCAATATTGATGAATTAATCATTGACCATGGTAGCAATATAGTATTCGGTTATGCTCGTGTGTTTTGATATTGAATATATATTTTCAGCACTCTTGCATATTCTGGATGCAAGTTTATAATTTCAGTCATGTAAACTGCTTTGTATACATTTATGGCTGCCGACTCAGACGACTGGAATATAGAGCATTACATATATAAATGAATATTTTGAGCCCATAGGTTAACTTTTTCCTAAAGTCTTAACCCCTGATTTGATCTTTGGGCAATGTAAATTAAAGT
Organism: Pleurodeles waltl; assembly: GCF_031143425.1. Taxonomy (NCBI): domain Eukaryota; kingdom Metazoa; phylum Chordata; class Amphibia; order Caudata; family Salamandridae; genus Pleurodeles; species Pleurodeles waltl. The sequence goes on from NC_090440.1 coordinate 1,666,346,827, forward strand.
ATCTAATCAATCCCATTAAACCTTTTCATAGTTAGAGTTTTCACATGACTTGATACTCATCTGCGTTTGCTACCCTATTTCACCCTTTTTAAAAGTATGTATTTTTGTGCACGGGTTCATTTTCTTTTTCCTCCCACAACACATTTTGTAATCAAGTTAAAAAGAGTGTTGCACACATTAATACTGTGGTTGATGACTGTGTATTTGGCACGCTGTTTCAGACATGCTTAGAGTACTCAAATGATGATGCTCTGCTACACTAATGTTACAAAAACACAACTTTGGAGCTACATGTGAGTGTCACCAGAAATCCCAGGTGTTAGACTTTGACCCAATGTGACTACTTGTGCCTTGCCTACTACTTTCAACTACTCAGGGCCATCTCCTGAGTCGTTAATACTCACTAATGTGAAATATGCATATTTTCTCTCCTTTCTTTGATTTTGTCAGGGGATTAAACATGCTTTCCATCATCCCCCTTCATGCATCTCCCGTGCCTGCCTACCTGCCTGTGTGAAAGCCAGTGACTAGGTCAAGCATTCTGCCTCAGAGGCAGGAAGAGAGCACACATTGGCCCCTTAAGACCGGGCTTTCTATTAGACACCTTACTGCCTTTTGTCAAATGCCTATTACACTATGAAGTCTCCTTTTGACCACAGAGAAGAGCTGTTTCCACCACGCCACCCCAGGAAGTAAAGGAGCACTGGTGTTTGCATAGCATTACTTAAATGTGATTGTTCTCGCCCTCATCCCAAACGTAGCTGCTTTCTAGAATACTTGTACATTAAGTGTCAGAAGGCCATGATATTGAGCCACTCGGGACATCGGGTATTAAGCACATATCAAATGGGGCAGCGGGTGACATATGGAGACTAGCAGCCGGTTTTCCCAGGCAGGATCTTTTGATCATTGAGCCATCTGGCACATTGAGTGTCATCACTGACATATAACCCTTGGTATACTGACCATCACCTTGGCAAAGTGACGTATTTTAAATTAGAGAAAGCCATTTGCTCATCCACCAAACGCCCAGCTTTTCTGTTTTGGGAAGAATGGACTCCACGTGGACTTGATTCAAGTAATGCCTAGTCGTTCGTTTAATAAGAACGTTAACCATCATTCAATATATGCTTAATAGGAATTCCTTACAGTCATCCTTTTTTAAATAGAGTATGTAGTATAAATAATTGTTGTTCAGGTTTCGACAGATTTGATCACCAGTGGTAATTCAATGAAAAAGGACAATTTTAGTAATCACTGGATCTTTTGGATAAGGAAATGATTTTGTTCAAGACTCTGTTTTAATCCAGTAGTATGAGTTTTTTTTGCTGTACTTTTGTGTTAGTGAGTTCCAGTATGATACATCTTTAAGATGTGACCTCTGTGCTGATTATTCTTTCTTTCACATATTGATGTGTTTCGACCTCTGGATTTGAGAAGATATTTAGCTTGAGGACTTCAGTAGGAGAATGATCCTGTAGTGTGAGGACATGATACTAGTAGACTCTAGACTAGGGTTCTAGGCAGCTCAGTTGCATTCACCTGCTTTGTCGCCCGCTTGCTGACTTCTGCCCAGTTTATGCACCTCTATCAAGCATCATCTTTGGTATAATGAGCCTCATCCTGGCATGTCGAGTGACACCCATGCCTCATTTAGTAGCCAGCATTGCATATGGAGGAGCCTACAGGTGATCTAATGTTCTATTTCCTTGTAATATATAGCAACATCACTATTTAAACACCATCTTCAGTACTGAAGCAGCAATGTTATATTATTGACAGCACCTGAAATATTGAACATCACTTTTTTACTATAGGCGGAACTCTGGAATAGGTGACCAGCCCATGTTATATATTAGCAGTACCATGTCAAGATGTCATGTACTGACCGCATTATGTATTACGATAATATTTCTGAGGGAAATGTATTTTCTGCTACAAGTATCTGGTGTAGCTTTCCCTAATTCTCTTGTGATTAGCTTTCTATAGCTTTTTACTGGTTTATGTTCGGTGATGTGAAAAATGGAAAACATTTACTGCAGGCACCACAGATATTGAGGGAGGGTGAGAGGTGACAGTAGGGATGCGGTTTTAGGAAGGACAGAGTAAATGACAGTCAACCTGTAGTTTGCCACCTTATGGACTTTAATTTTGTAAACTCTGGATATCTAAACAAGAAGAAAAGCTGTAAATTGCCTTAACTTACTTTATTGGTCACAAGCACACCTCGTTCACAAACACTGTCATATTTACACAGTTGACTTAAAAAATGGGTTCAAATCTGAAGAAGATACACTTGGTTCTGTTTCAGGATATAACTGTGCTCTCAGCAGGAGCATCACAAACACCAGGTTCTGCAAATTCCCCCCAAAAAATGTGGTGTGTAGGTGGGTAGCAAAAACAACAAGAGATGGACGGAATGCTGAACATTGTCAAACACTAACCCCCAGTCATAGATCTGGGTTTAATCCATCGTTCTTTTGCTCACCATGCCACCCCAGTTTGGACCCAGCCATATGCAAATCAGTCTTGACCCTGTTCCTCATGGGAACAGTCCAGACCGAACTGCCAAGCCAGGTCCTCACTGGACCGGAAACAAGCATCCTGGGACCGGTTTCGGGGTTTCACCCCTCATCAGCCAGGCTAGCTTGAATCCAGTGGCATGGGAAGCACGGGATAGGTGGGTAGCAACATTTAATTTTGGCATTACTAGACAGCATCATATCCATTTCAATATCATTTTAATTTCCATTTCGTTTTCCATTGCAGATGTTCACATCTTGATGTACAGGGTAATATCACAGTTAGCTCACAATCGCAACATTTTAGCATATGTATGGTATCCCGATTTAGTACCCCGATTTGTAGTTTCAAGTTCCACGATAATACAAAGTGAATAGGTAATCATAGTTGTTATTGGGACAGGAAAGGAGGAAGCCTACAAAATGTTGCACAGCTGCAGCCTCCAACCATTCCAGTGGTTTGTGGTATTGGCTTTTAAGAAGAAATGAGAAGTAAAATACCCACACAATTGCACACATATAGGAATGATAATCAAATCTATTTCGATAAATGACAGCTGGAAACTTGTATATGGACCATGCATTCAGCCCTCCAAGTACATTTCCTACTTCCTCGTACATAAACATAACATGTTATGTTGTGTATTATTGTAATCTTTTCCATACTCGACAAAATAAAATAATCCTGTGGATTCGAGGACCACTAGCATTTTTCTGTCGTAGCATAGATACTTTGACATTGGGTGTCTCTGTGCATGTATACATTTATACCTTGTTGAACAGCCCTACATGGGCACACCACTCTGGCAAACATTTGGGTCAGTCAGGCAAGGGACAGATTGGTCCCCATCTACAATTGTATGTGGAATTTGAGCTTGTGGAGTACTGAGCAGCCCTGTGTAAAAGAGGGATACCCCTGTCTCGGAGTCTTTTAAACTTATGCCTTCATGTCCTTCGCATATTTTACGCATAGCTGGTTTGCGTTTGTGCAATTTTGATCTCACACAGCAAATGGTGTGCTTATCCGTTTGTGTGTTGTGCATGACAATTCGAAGAATATTAATGGTTTCACCATTCTGACGGGCACATAAAGTAAAGCCTTTTGTGGATCTCGTTTTTAGACTCATCACCCTCCCTCTAAACATCTACTCGAGTGCTTTGACTAATAAACTGCTGAAATAGTGTTAGGGGAGTTGAAATGGAAGTAGTGGGTATGGGTTAAAGGCAGGTACACCTTCTAATAAAACTATCTTTCTACCCCCTTCCTGTATTTTTGATGAAACGCTATCCCTCCTCTTAAGAGGGCATTTCTGGTCCTGGCCATGGGAGCTGCTCTGGGGTAACTTCTAGCTGCATGCCTGGAGATCTAAAATGCAGATTGTGGGCAGACGTCTGAGAGAGGCATGCCTTGTTCAAGGAGGCCTGGTTTCCCAATCCCTTTCTAAATATTCTCCAAGGCACAAACGAGGTATGCTGTCCAGGGGGTGTTTAGGTTCCCCTGTGGTGATCTCTCTATCTGCTCCCAGAGCGTATCTGTGCTGGAGCTAATGGGTAAGGTCCAGATAGAGCGACGCCTTGAGCCAGGGAGCTCTAATCCCTTCCCATTTTCTATTTTTCGCTTGACCAAAAGTGATCCTTGGTGTCCAGGAGGCATTACAGGTTACCAAAAGGGAGCGGATTGGGAGGGAACTCACTAGATCAGCTCTCCCAGGGCAACTGGAATGAAGATGGTTGGTATAGGCCAGAGATAGGTACAATGTGCCAAAAATCTGTGCTTAGCAGTCTCTTTCTATTTTTTTCCCCTGGGGCAAAAATGACCATTGGTGTCAAGTGGCTTTTCGGAGAAGGGCAACACCAAATTATCTGTCCCATCTACTGCCCCCAAGAGGTTGAAATGCAGTGGTGGGTAGAGGCCCTAGGGAGGCAAGTCTTATGTCAGGACCTCTGCCCCCCCCCCCACTCCATTTCCATTTTACCTTGGTGTCTGGGGCCATTTGAGATCCTCCAAGGTCAGCAGGTTGGATGAAGGGGATTTTCTTTCCATGTATCCCTGCAAGGGGGCATGATGGGTAGAGACCAGAAAGCCAATCTTCTGTACTCCATTTCTATTTTTGTTCTTGATCAAAAATATTCACTGGTGCAGGGACTGAATTTCAGGTTCCAAGAGCAGGACAGGCGACCGGCTTTATCTCCTACTATCATCGGGAAAAAGAGGTACAGACATGTCCCTGCCACAAAGAATCCTGCTTTAGGATTGCAGCAGAATTATGATTGCTGAGAAGGAATCCTTTCGCCACATAAGATAAGATACGAATGATTAACGATCCTGCAATGAAAATACATAGTGTACATCCACCAATCTCAATGAATGAAAAAATACTATAAGTATTAACCCCTTGCACATAATCACTCAGGTAAACAAGAGGTCTATGGAAATGCCGTAATCTTTAGAAACCAGCTGCTCCCTTCTCCTCTGGAGGAACACTACTGTCCATCCTTCCTACACTTCCACCTTAATCTCTTCCCAAATACCCAGTTGAACTCGGTTTCAACTCATTGTCACTCATCAACATGAAGCTGTGTAAACCTTCATGATTGTACACTCCTTTATGATCCACATCACCACCCTATTAATGCAATGCTACTTAGCGTTTATTCCACTTATTGCTATTGGTAAGGGCAGTGTACTCTCTGTGTAGCCCTTTCACCCTGGGCCCCACAACTTTAGCAAACCCCCACACACTCTATCATTCTTCACCTTCACCAGTCCCCAACTTGAATACTCTCACACACCTCACTCTTCACCACTCTCCATTTCCAATTGATCCTCACAATTCAGCAACCAAGCTGGAGTCACTTTGGTATTAGGCTTTCTACCCCTCACACTCTCAAAAGGAGAAATCTTAGTTACACTATTTTCCATAGTACGATGAGGCCTCACTCTAGCTAGTATTTTCCACATCACTGCCAGCTTAAATCACTATAAGGATTGTTCCTTTTACCAAGCTTTTAGCCCTCTCGACCATGCCATTTGCCTGGGGGTTGTAAAGAGCTGTGCAATGATGTCTTATGCCACACTTCTCCAAGTATGACTTCATTTCAACAGAAATGAGTTGGGACCCAGCAATTCCCTTAACGTTCTGCGCTCGCAGGTACTAGCTTGAGATCTACATAAACCTGAATTTCTCCTGTGCAACTGTACAGTATCGCGTGGCGAAGTCTCAAAAATGCCAAAAATAAATATTGACTTTTTTTAAATGTTACTGCTGTGCCCTCAGCACCCGTACTCGCAGTCCATTTTACCTTGGTCCACAATGAGTGGCTGTAATGTCGTCCGTCTACTGGAACCATTAGGCAATGGGTTCAGGATCTGTAGCGGCGGCTGGCCAGGTCGTCGCCAAAGAATGTTGTGTCCATAACATGGAGGCAGAGATAAACCTCCAAATAGGTTTATTGGACACAACCTAAAACAAAAAGATCCTCCCAAGCCAGCCACAGAGTAACTGCCACCTCTCTCTCTCCAGGCACCATTAGAACATCATTATAGTTCCACATTCCACCCCTCAATCTACTACATTATCACAACATGCATCCTGTGGGTAGGGAAAATTATGTTTGTGGCCGTGTGAAGCCAGACATTGTACAGTGTGGCTGCTCTGCTGTCTGAAGGTCTTTGATTCAGTGGCAGTCATCCTTGGAGTTTCCAGTAGGACTGCAAGTCCTAACAGAAATAACTCCCACTTAACACTATGGCCTTCCGACGTTTGTGCAGCTGCCTCGGAAATAGGGTCACACTCCACACAGCCTCCAAAGTATTTTGCTATTGGGATTGGGGAGTTAAATTCCAGTATTACCCATAAATGAGAGAAAATGTTGCTGGTTTACATTGCTTATTTATGTATGCCAAAGAAAGTGACTGAAATTGTCGTGCTCCAGTATAGAAGCAGGGCAGAGTGTCACAGTAGGGATTTAAGGCATTTGACTAAGGGGCAGTGTGCAAGCTGTTTTTTACCATAATAATATAACATAAAATACTGTGGAAAACATTCTTCCCTCAAATTTACATAGCGGGAAACACCAGAATTCACTTGCAATGTGCCAATATTATGTACCTGATGAAAAAAGTATCCTACAAGTTTGGGATAGGAAAGGTGTAAAACTCCAACAATCTGAAGTCAATGTAGACTTCACATAGTCAATTGCTGCTGGCTACTAATTTTACTTCTTGCCAGAGCACAAATGTAAGGAAACCATATTTGTCACCATAATGTGATGTGTGCAGGACATTCTGGGTTAGCAATAATGACTTGATCTGGGTTAGCCATCCCATGGGTCACTAGTTTTCTGAAATGCCTTTACTTTGAAGGGTTCCCTTGGAGGTGACTGACCTTGGATCCATGTATTACAACGATCCCTGTAGAAATGGCCTTTTACATCTTTTATTCACAGTTAGACTAGTCATTGCTGTGGCCCCTTTAAGTCATGTATGACCAGCTGGCCAAGAGATGCGGGACAACTCTTTTTAACAGGGTAAGTGTAGGAATTATTAGCATAGCTTCGCATTTTGATGTTTTCATGTGCATTAATGTGGTAGATGTTTATTTTAGCCACAGTTTATTATTGTCTGACGTTTTGAGTAAGAAGTGGTGCGATGAGCACAAGCCATGTTTCCCTGGATACTCGGTTCTCTTGTTTACAGAATTACCCTGCTTGGGAGTGACCTATCCTGTGGCCAAACATGCTAGCCTGCCACTTTGGGAATATTCTGCCGTTTCTCATCTCCAGAATTACACTTGGCATGGTTACTGTTTAAGCTTATAAAAGATCAGAACTATTGGTTGATCAAGGCGTACTGGGTACATTTCTTATCAGATGGGCGTGCAGCTTGATAAAAAAAAATCCACTTATCATTTTTTTTCTTGCAAAGTCTTTGACTTCTTTTTCTAAGTGAATTTCCACAAAAACACCTTTTGCAAAAACACTCCTTATCGCATGGCATTGTGTCTCCCAAAATGTCAACTGGTATGATGACATCTATCCCTAACCCGGCAGCTGTCCCTAACCTAGGTTCTTGGCTACAATTGAAAAATGAAAAAAATAATTGATACTCCGTTTTGATTAATTTTATCTTTCATTGTCCTATTGGTACACAACCATTTATCGTTGTAAGATGCTACTTTCAGTGTTCTCATGTTTTTGATCAAACTATAAATGCAGTATATCTCTGAGCAAAAGGTTCTCTGGAGCGTAACATTATATTACTTTGGTAGATTGCTTTCGATACAGTAATTCAGAGTTATAAACATTGTTGCCTATTCCTTTTTAAGGCAAACCTAGCTATCTTGTTTGCTAACAACATCTTGGGGACGTTTGGAAGGCTTCCCTGGGAATACATTCCACTCATTGCTTAATATTGGCTTTGTAGTTTGTAACTCATATTTGCTTGCTTTCAATTTGCTGCCTTTATTTGTTTTAGGCTGTCCAGCTTGAGTTCTTTCCTCTCCTTGCCATCCCCTATTAACTATGTCCCTCCAACAGAACTGAATTTCTGTAAGCAGGCTTTTAAATCTTGTTCTTATCTTGTTAAATTTACTGTGCATTCAAAGACAGAGGTCAAAAGTCAGGCTCTGTTGTCCAGGGACCTTGGTGTTTACTATTCTTTCTTTGACTTCTAAGTGAGAGGATTAATGTGACAATCATGCTGGCCAGTTGGTATGCTGTACGAATTTACTTTTTTTCTACCACAAAACAATATTTAAATGAAAACTGGGCTGAAATGTCAGAAAATGGAAAGCACAAATGAAACACATTTTTGGTAATTCTTAAGTGTGGTGGAAACAAATATTTTAATGTGGTCAAAACTAATCAATACACTAGGTGATAAGGTTTCCACACATTGTTTGTGTGCTGCATACTTTTATCAGTAAACTTCATGTCTGTGCAAATGTAATGGTCATTTCAATTGAAGATGTTTTGTCTGTAATAGCAGTGCACTATTACGCCATGTGTACTCCACTTTACCCCACTCCATTTTACTCTGCACCACTCCACACTAAGCCACTCCATGCCACTCCACACTGCATCATTGCACTGTACTCCACAGTACACCACTTCACTCTAAGCCTCTCTATTCTACACCTCTGCACTCTTTGCCACTGCTCTCTATGCCAATCCACTATCACTTTAATCTACTCTGCGTCACTGTACTCTATAACAGTGTACTCTACGCCACTGCACTCTCCGGCATTTCACGCTACTTTGAAACAATCTACTCTATGCCACTGCACTGTACACCACTCTATTCCACTCTGCCCCATTCTACTCTTCCCCACTCCTGTATGCAAGTGCAATCTACCCTGCCCTACTCCATTCCACCCTACTCCACTCTTCGTCTCTCCACTCAGCGCTGCTCCACTCTAGGCCAATGACACTACACCATTTTACTTAAAACCAGTACACTCTATGCCACTGCATTCTAAGCCAATCTACTCTGCACCACTTTAATGCATACCACAATACTCTACTCTGCAATACCCTACTCTATGCCAGTCTACTGAACACCATTGCACTCCACTTCACTTTACTCCACACCACTTTATGACACTGCACTCTACGACACGCAACTCTACTCTACATCACTGCACTCTGACACTCTACTCTGCCACATTGCATTCTCTGGGTCACTGCATTGCGTGCTAGTGCACTCTCTGCCACTACACACTACACCACAGCACTCTACATCAATCCACTCTATGCAACTCTAATTTACTGTGTACCACTGCACTGTATGGTACTGCACTCTACGCAACTTTACTCTACGCCTTTCTACCCTCCACCACTCTATTTACACAACTTTACCCTACTCTGTAACATTCTGCTCTATGCTACTGTACTCTACACCTCTGCACTCTACTCCACTCTACTCTGCACCCCTCACCTCTATGCCATTGCAGTCTACTTCACTGCAGTATACCCTACACCACTCTACATGTAGTCCTTGCACTCTACGACACTCTACCCTGCAATTTGAAATTGGTGAATGTTATACATAAAACAGAAATCCTCAAAGCGAAAGTGGCTCTCCCGACACAGCAGGAGAGCCGATACTAGAATATTCACTGCACTCTGGAAAACTCGACCCATAATGCTTTGCAGGGCATTACTTTTACAAAGCATTTTTGTTCATAACTCAGCCTTAGGTGGTCTTAGGACAATGGGACCATCACCAAAACGTTCACAACAATGTGTTCTTTCTGTCTACACTAGGTTAGTGGGGGCTCCAAAATAATACCCCCTCCCACCATTGAGGACTTGTGGTGGCAGTCTGGACCAGTGCAGTGGTCTGCCACCACATTACAACCCTGACGGTCGGACCACCAGGGAACCACCAGCTCTGCTAGGATCTCAGATCCCGGCTGTCTGGAGGATGGTAGGGGTCCTAATCCGCTAGTGCAGCACTGCTTCCATGGGAATTACGATCCCCTTCTCCGCCTGCGGCATTCTTTTTTCATGTGATTATGCTCTCTAAGGGCTGACTGTATGGTTACAGGACCTTGTTTCTTCCAAATGATATTTTTATTGTGGTGTCTTCTAGGGGTTGTTCTGAGCATTGCAGTCAATATACTATAATATTTGTGGCACAAAAACTCGCCCCATAATGCTTTGCAGGGCATTACTTTTACTAAAAAATGTTGCTAATAACTCAGCCTTTGGTGCACCTACGACAATGGAACCACCTTCAAAACCCTCTTCCTGTCTACATCATCTCTGGGTCCCCACACTAGGTTAGTGGGGGCTCAAAAATGATAATCCCTCTCACAATTTAGTGTTTTTTAAGCTTTCTCGTAGTTGTTTTACAGCTGGGAGGAGTTTTGTTTTAAAGGCCTTGTTTGTAATATCATTGCAGTAGGCCTGCCAGCCCTAAAAAAAAAACCCTATAGGGGCTATGTATATGGCTACACTGCACTATTTTCCCCTGTTGTTTTTCATGGGGTTATCCCTTGTAGGGTCTAACAATATGGTTACATGACCATGTTTCTTACAAATTATATTTTTGTTATGGTGCCCTCTAAGAGCTGTTTTAAACATTAAAGTCTAATGCCAAAAGTGTATTTCTGATAATGGTTTATATGATAATTGTATATGTTTTAATAATCTCTCCTTATTACAGTTAAGATCGTAATTCAGGCCAATTTAACATCCTTATTACACTATGACTGTTTGAACACTCTTGATATGTTTGGGTGATCCTTCTGGTTTATTTCTCCTCTGTGGCTGTCTTGTGTCTTTTTTGAGGAAATCGTGTTTGCCAGCCAGCAACTCTGATGGTGAGGAGGTGAAAGTGGTATTCTATTGGAATTAGCATGGCAGATTTAAATTACGATGCTAAATGGTAACATTTGTATATTTTCCTGAAGGTAGAAAAATAAGGTAAATGGAAGTGCTTAGATATATGCAGGGCCACTGGAATCATATGGCAGGAAAAGACAAAATTATAAACTGGAAAAGCCAGTTTATGTGGCAAGATAAGTCCAGTTATGAATTTACAATGCCAGTAGCTCTAATTCAGACAAATGCGATACCTATTGCATTGCAAATGATTGTTTAACTTCTTTCTCTATACCATAGTATACATCATAGTTAGATTCAATTTTAAATCCATAGTCCCCATAAAGGTAACAAAGTGGGTTATCAGATGCTGGGCACCAATAGATGTGCTAGATAAGAGTACTGCATCACTGGCCTAGAGTAAAATAGGGGTAATTCGGGAGCCCACCCTGAGGGCATCTGCATTAATACTCTGGAGGTAATCATCCGTCCCTGCCTAATTCCCTAGGTCACCTGAAATGTAATTGTTCTTTCCCCATTATTCCCATAACAGAGACAAGTGGTTAGAGAGGGATACAACTGGAAAAGGTAACTTACGATATCCTTTGGAGCGCCGATTTCTGTCAACACCTGCCATAATTTAGCATGGTTCACCAAATGAAAGGCGCTAGAGAGGTCTGGAAAACATAGGTGAATATGTCCCTCCCTATCTAATGAATATTTACTAATGATAAGATGTAAATGTATTCCCTGTTTCACTGTGCCTATTTCTTTCCTAAACCCGAATTTTGATTCCGTCAATATTCTTTTTTTCAGGGCCCAAGTTTCCAACCTACCTAAGACCACCCTACTCTTATTTTTAACTGAAGAGTCCAGGAGTGAAATGGGGCGGTAGCATCTAGCATTGCCGCGTTCCCTTCCTTAAAAATGGGGACTATCACACTTTCACTCCAATATCTTGGGTAATAACCATTTGCAGCTGCTTTAAAAATTTGAGTCAAAATTGGGACACATAGCAATAAACTTGCCTTAAAGGTGTGCACTGGGTCCCCATCAGGCCCAGGAGCTTTTCCGTGAGCACTATTCTTTAAAGCTACACATAGCTCCTCCATAGTTATTCACTCCAAAGGCTCAAGAGTAATAGGAGTTTGAGGGCCCTAAGGCACATCCATAGCAGTGTTATCTGGATTGAAAATACTTGCAAAGTGTTGAATCCAATCATTAGGTGGCACAGAAATCCTCAAAGACGAGCTATCCCCTGTTTACTCACTTTCCCTTTCCGTGTCTGCCACGCAATGCAATGCATGGTGGCTACGATCAGAGCATCCGTCCATTTATTGTTATGTAGAGATAACAGACTGCAGCCTTAAGGTATTTTTCATATGGACCAAAAATTCTGTTGCCCATTCTGCAAACCTTTAGCGCTTGGGAAAGGAGCCATTGCTGCAGTGTCTGGTTTCATTAATCAATCAGGAATTTGTAAAGCGCACTACTCACCCGCGAGGGTCTCAAGGCGCTGAAGGGGGGGCAGGGAGAAGGGTGCTGGTACTGCTCGAACAGCCAGGTCTTGAGAAGTTTACTGAAGGTAAGGAGGTCTTTGGTCTGGAGCAGGTGGGTGGGAAGAGTGTTTCATGTTTTGGCGGCGAGGTGCGAGAATGATCTACCACTGGTTGTAGTTCTGCGGACGCGTTGGACTGTTGCGAGGGCAAGGTCGGCGGAACGGAGATGTCGGGTCAGGGTGACACAGAAGGTCCTGCTAAGCATACGGTACTCCATAAGGGTGGTGGTGGCCATGACCGCTGCCCTTCTACCTGACCTGCGGACCATCTGCCAGATTCTAAATGATTGTGTTAGATTGTATGGGAGAACATTGACCAATCAAGTCATATATACTATAGCTGAAATCAAAATTTTGTTTTGTTTGAGAAACTTACAGCTCAACAATGTTTTGCACAGCACATATTCCCAAGTTTCAGAAAAGGTCATATTTTGCCTGCTTTCATAGACTCCTCTATAGTATATTGAAACCCTGGTCATTTTTACGATCCCCATCATATGAGGGAAAAAGATTTAGATTTGACCTAAGTTCCATATGTGGTTGACAAGTTACGAAGGCTTAAACAGAACCTGTCCCAAATGACAAAAAGGGGTGAGCTCTAGTGGAGCTTCACTTAGTAGGAATGAAACAGTATGTAACTGTTGTCAGCTCTGAGGATGTTCCTCTCACTAAAATGATGATCCCCAGCATAAATGTGCATGGAGCTCAAGAACGAAATGATGAGTGAGTGAGTCAAGCTGACAGTTCAAATACACTATGTGGTCAGAACCTTGCAGCAAACAGTATCATCTCACCACTTGCCAAGAAAACTCTTAAAGCCTGATGGACTCTCAGCCAAATATCAGTGAGCCAGCGCTCAAGCCTGTATCTTTTGTTTCTCAGCCATTTATAACTTAATAAGTACATGTTATATAATTCAAGAGCTGCTTTATCAGTGGTGGATCACAGTCTTCATTGTTTTGATTTGCTGTGAAATTCAATAGTTTTAAGTGTGATTCTTTAAAGAATGCATTGCTGTTCATGACTTTCATCAAACTGAAGATGCCCTTGACTCTGGACAGAATTGAGCTGTGGAGTGCTTTACAGTGGCAAGGGATGCCAGAGTCTATGGTCGTGGCCCTATGGTGCCTACCCAAAAGTATAGAGGCCAGGGTTGGGATTGGAAGAGCCGACAAATGTACTAACAGGTGCCCAATTAGCATCAGGGTCCACTGGGGATCTCCGATTACCCCCTTACTGTTTAATTTGTTTGCAAATGTTGTAGTGGCATACTTATATGGCCTTTGCTAATATGAATCACTAATAATAAATGGCAAGATAGCTTGATGATGATTCAGTGCTTCTGACATTCGCAGAAATTGCAATGTATCACCTCTTGACTGGCTTTGAGACCTAATGGAAGTGAGAAGGTTTATTGGCTACTGCAAAAGAGGGCGACCACTGCACTTTGTGGAATCTAACGGCTACTGGGAATAAGAAGGGATACTTCCCTATTGAGAATAATATTGCTGTAGCTGATTGGATTGTGCATTTTTTACGTTCTGTGGTCTTTGACAGGAGGAGACAGTGCTTTACCGGCAGTTGAGATAGGTCTTCTTCTAATAAGCTCAAGTGATGTGACTGGTAACCTGGTGTAGCCATCCAATATGATTCAGGAAGTGAGCTCGGCAATTGTTTCCAATAAAGTGCCTGGGATAGAGGAGATACCGGGTGATCTGTTCCTGGCTGAGATTGATGTTTGGGGCCATACTTGCTATTATGAAAGGGATGTCGACTCCTCCATCCTGGGCCAAAATTATACTAATCTACGAAAAAGGTTCCTCTCTCTTGCCAACAAATTATAGACCTGTAAGTTATTTTGCAGAATCATCTTAGATAGACTGCTGGAGTGGATGGTGGCTAATGACATACCTCCTACAGGCGGGTTTTCATGATAGCACCTCCACCATTGACCAAGTGTTAGGCTCCATTTGTAGCCCTCATAGGGAAAGCTGCTGCACCAGATAGTCACCCGGTTGGATAAACCAAGCGCCGAAACTGGTGTCTTTTATGCTACAAACTGCGTACCTGCTGCATCATATTGAAGTCCCTCGGGTGGCCTCGCGACCAGAAGCACAAATTAAGCACTGAACTTGCGTCATTTTCTGACCACTCTGTTGAAAATACAAGCAATTGGGAGCAGTGAAAGTATGGTGTCCAGATTTTATAAAGGAGCCTCGTCTTAATGATAACCTCATTAAAATAGCTTTGGTATCACATGTCTCTTGAGGTCAAAAATCGTCAGCATTTTACAAAAGGGAGGAATGTGGAAAATATATTTCTACCTTTGTAAAATTTCAAAAGAACCATTGTGGTGGAAAATGAACAATTAATAGTTGTAAAAAATGTCCTTACAGTAGGAATAGAACTGAGAATACTATAATTCCCCCATTTTAGGGTTGAGCTGAGCTAGCATGCGCTTGCGCATGCGTATTGCTTGCGAGACGCTTTAATAGTTAGAAAAGTGCTCGGAGCCCCGTCCATGTCAGGTCAGTGTCTTTCATTGGTTCGTGGGCTTGCCTTTTAAAGTCTGCTTGCTTTCATTAGTGGAAGGCATGCATACATCATGCCTTTTCCGGTGGTTAGCCCTCCTCGAGCGCAGTGGCCAAGTACTGAAAACATACGAGGCTCGCTGTTTTCTGCCCGATTTGTGGACTACTTTTTATCTTTTTTCGCAGCGCGATCTCGCTTGACAGAAGTCGAGCGATTCGCATTAAATCGACCCTGTTACATAGTTAATTGCACTTTTGCCGGTTACGTAGATAATTGCACTTTTGCCGATAGGTTTCACTACGAGTGAACTGTAGCAGCGCAATCTCGCTCTTTTTTTCAATTTCATGTGGCAAGAAAAGTCCGGTTGGGAGTTTACAACTGCTAATAGCTCTAACTCGGAGAAATGCGAGTCCCGTTGTATTGCAAATGCTTGTTCCTTTATGGGACTTCATGAATCGTGCCAAGCACACATAGGGAATAATTTGCATTGCTATTTTCTCTGTGATTAACAACATCTCGACCATCTGTGCTACTTTGCAAAAGGAGGACTGTTTTAATTGTTTATTTTTGTATTTGATTTGTATTATTTGCTTACTAATGCATATGTTTCATATTTATGGTGCATAGGATGGTGCTTCTGATTTAGTTTGTTGACTATGTTTTCATATTTTATGTCCTCTTCACAATCGGTGCTAAACTGAAGCAATATTAAATAAAACAGAATAATTTCAAAAGGCTTTTTGGTGACACAGGATTCATGTTCTTGGTTGCACATTATTTTCATAAAATCGATATAAATTTATGGCTGTTGGGGGCTTCTCTCTGTTTCTTTCCCTGTAGACAAGATAGTTGGTCACAGATGGAGTACACTTTCTGCCAAACCCTCTGTTTGCTTGTCTGATTTGGAGACAGGCAGACCTTAGGTATTCCACTGATTCAATAGGGGCCGTGGAGGAAGGGCATTACCGCTCATCTTATTTAGGATGGATTGTGATCTGACAGTGAGGGGCAGTAAAAAAATCCATAGTGACCTCCACCCCTTAGGAGGAAAATGGGGGGGTCAATGTTTTTTCGTTTTTCAGAAACGAACTTCCACTTTCTTAGTTTGTTTCTGAAAACAAAAAAAAAACTAAAACGTCCAGTGGACGACCGTCAAAACCAACAGTGGCTGTCCACCAACATTTAGTACAGTGAAAAGAACTTCCATGAAGGCGTTTCCTTTCAGTGATCAACGATGACTGCAGGCCCGGCAGTCACCTCCAAATTTGTCAGACAGAGTACTGTTGAGATGGTGGAGGTAGTATCCTCCGCCATCCTGTTGAACACTGCACCGTTTGTTAAAACCTTAATTTGCCAGAAACATGTATTTGCCACCTCAGCTTCCTGGCGCTCCAGGGAATACACCCTATCAAAATAAATATCTACTTAAGACTTTGGAGGGAGCAGAATAGTTCCATAATCTCTGGCCAAATGGAGGAGCTCCATGTATCCAAGTTTGTCGAACTGAGTTTTAAAAAACTGATGGACATCTTCCACTGCAGTGTAATTAGTGCAACCTTGATGGTTTCCAGATGGTAAGGGAGAAGTGGTTACCTGGATGGAAGAGAGCTTGAACATTAGCTAAACATCATCTATGTACATAAAATATTGCACTATTATAGTGTATAGGATAGTAGCTAATGATAAGATAGATCCTAACTAATAACAGGGAGAGGACAGGTCCTTGTGGGACACCAAAGCTGATGTCTGTTATCAGACCTGATGAGGAGAAAAGTCCTAAAACATTTGAGTGCCATTAATGTCAGGCCTGTATCTTCAATTTGGAACGGTGAAGAGAATGGTCTACAGTGTCAAAGGCCACTGAAAGGTCCAAAAGAACCATGTCCCTGGCACCTGCAATGTCCATCCCCTGCGGAGGTCACCCAGCACTGAGGTCGCAAACTGCACTGTGCCGTGACCCATCTGAAACCTGCTTGAAAGGGATGTAATGTAATATTAGCCTCACTAAATGGTTATAGCTTGGCAAACACCAGTTTTCCCTAAATTTTCCTGAGGTATGACTACAACGAAGTTGGACAAAGGTTCATAGGGTCATCTGCAGAAGGAGAGGACCATTGCAGATTTCCACAGTCTTGGAATTTCAGCCTAGTTTAGCAAATGGTTAAACGAGATGACAAGATCCAAGGCTAAAAAAGGGCATAGGTGTTCAATTATTCTAGCTGAGTAGGTGGTAGAAAGAGAAACGTAGAGCCTTGTAGTGGCAATGGTCTCCGTTTTGTCTGTTGTAGTGGTCTTCTTGAAGCAAGACATTTTTGTGTTTTGGAGTGATAGGCGATATTAGGTAAGCCTTGCTTTGCTAAAGGGCAACAATTTGCTTGATCTGAAGCCTGATTTAGCCGATCTTTAAGACAAACAACATGGAAAACTCAATAAAGAGGTTCTGGGAGGGTGAATAAGGGCCTGCTGCGAAAGAAGAACCAAAATCATCAATCACTATGAAAAGTTCTCTTGACAGATTTGGGGCTTGAACAGTATACGATGAGAAGAATTTTTCTTAGCCTGACATATTTTTTATTTGTATATTGCTAGGGCTGTGAAATATGTAGTTGAGTCTGTTCCTCCTTTCTAATCTGTGGGTAAGAGAGCTCAGTTAAGAACCATGAATTACATCTACTCTGTGGTCTATTTTTTAAGCTTTACTGGTACCATTACATCGAGTAGATTGATCAGGTTATGATTTAATGTTGACATAGGAAAATTTATATCACCTATATTGATCCAATTAAAGAATTGCAGGATCGCATTCACTGCTTCCTGAAGGGGATATGACGTGCAGCAGTCTTTTTTTCTAAATCAAGTCATCTGTTTTAGTATTTTTAATCGAATGAGACTTCCAGATGATCTAACCTGACTAAAGGGACACACAGCCCTGGGTCATAGTGAAGAACTGAAAAGGCAAAACGCATAAAAAGGTATTGTCCTGAGTGATGCAAAAAGTGGCTATTTATCAGTTTAAGATTGAATGGCTCAAGATCATTGGAGAATCTCTGTTTAGCCCTTGCCGGCTAGTCCAGCTAGTAATGAAAGTCTCCCAATACAATAATGTTGGTGTTGGGCAAATTGCCTTATCTTCAGTTATGGCGGCAGAAATAGCCACAGAATATTGCTGAGGACAATAAATGAGGAGCAGATTCGGAGCGTTTTGGCCTATTTTACACTCGCATGCTAGCGATTCTTCTGTAGATCTACGAGGTAAAGAGCTTTGTTTGACTTGTAAATTCTAATTACATTGTACGTTACATTGCCCTGCATGTATAAGGCGCATGGCTTCCCCACACTAGCGCAAAACAGTGACAAAACAGCCACAGCACGTTAAATAAAGAGGTGAGTTTTTAGCTGTTTCCTGAAGCGCAATTAATTATTTTCACCTCGCAACAGGATTGGGAGAGACTTCCACAGCCTTGGAGCAAGATATGAAAGTGAATGTCCGCCACACTTTGATTTTTTTATTCTAGGTATAACAAAAAGATCCTGGTCTAGGTCTAAGAAACCTATAAGTAGATAGGATTTGATCAATTGGTGGAGAAGTTTGAGGCCTAATTTATATGTTGCACAATGAACCATGCAAAATGCCTTAAACTGGACTCTGCTGCTTATCGGCAGCCAGTGCAGAATTCTAAGAGCTTCCCTCACTGATTGTGATTTTGGGATCCCTAAAAGAATCCATGCTGCAGCGTTTTGGATAACTTAAAGTTTTCTTATCACCACCTTAGGGCTGCCTAAGTATAGTGAGTTGCCATAATCTAGATGGTATAAAATTATCCCCTGGACCACAATTCTTCTGGAGTCCCCTGGCAGCCACTTCAAAGTTTTTCTAAGTTCTCTCAAAAGACCAAACTGGTGCTAGCAATCGTATTGGCCGGCAAGGCCATCAAGAGCTGTTTATCTAAGGTAAAGCCCTGTTTTTTTACCTCTTCTTTGGGTGATGGATGTTTCACAAACCCAGTGGGCCAGCTGATTTGTTGCCAGAGAGATGGGTTATTACCTACCAGCATCACCTCAGTTTTCTCTCCATTTAATTTCAGGCAACTGCCCGCCTTCCATTCTGCCATCTTCTTCAGACTGCTGTTGAGTTTTGTTGATGTGGCAAAGGTATTGTGGGACAGCGTAACTATCAGCTGCGTGTCAGCCACATAGGACACCATCAAAAACCCAAAGGCACCAATAATGTCTGATAAAGGCTGAACGTAGATATTGAAGAGTGTGGGGCTCAATGATGAGCCCTGAGGGACTCCACATCTCAGCTGCTGAATGGTGGAGTAACATGACCCCTCACTGACTTGGAAGCCTCTTTCACTCAGAAAGGAAGCAAGCCATCTGAATGCACTCCCAGTGATCCCTATTCCTTCCATGCACTGCAATAGAATAGCATGGGATACTGTATCAAAAGCAGCACTTGGATCAAGAAGTATGAGTGCCGCAGATCCACCCTGATCAAGGACCAATTTTAGGTCTTCTGTCGCCCTTAAAAGTGCAGTTTCTGTGCAGTGTCTGCCTGGAAACCGAGCCGGGTCTTGTTCTGGTGGAGGATGTTATTCAGTTTCAGAAACACTGATATATTCCTGTTAATAATCTTCTCCAAGATCTTACTCGGCCCAGGGAGTAAAGAGATGGATATATAATTCTCCACTGCTTCAGTATCTAATGAGGGTTTCTTAAAATAACTGCATGCTTTCATTTCTGCCCGGTCTTCAGTGATAGATTATAGAGATCTGTCAGTGCGGACATCATTACATCATCACCCTTCAATATGATGTCTAGGGGGCCGGATCCAAAGGTGAGCCAGAAGTAATTGATTTAGCCACACCTGCTACCTCTTCCTTGTTTACTTGTGGAAAACTTAAGAGTTCGACTCCCTGAATCTTGGTGCCACTCTGTCCTTCCAAATTATCCTTCACACCTGATGCCAGAGAATCATGGATACTGGTCACTTTCCCGAGGAAATGTGATGCCAGTAGCTCACAGCGCTCCTCTGACGCGGCAGGACCCATATGTATGGAGTAACTTTTAGCAAAGATTTTACAATATAAATCTATTTTGTTGAATTTGAAGAAGAGCTGATCCTAGTGGCAAAATCATTTAATATATCAATATTTAATAATTTTGAATATTTAATTGTCAGTTGTCCCCCTATTTTAGGGCCTCAGTCATGACTGAGAATGACATAATTGGTAAATCCTCAAGTAGATGAACAGATGTATCATTTAGCTTGTTTCTGCTTTGCAGGTTAATTCAAGGTTGATTTGTTTACAGAGCTCTATAGTCTGGAGGTGTTGTTTAAGTGCAGATCTCCCTTTACATAGCATTGGAATAAAAGTGGCACAAAACTTGGTACTTGAGGCCCTCAGCACTCAGAAGGGGTGGACATTTTTTATGATATGTATAGGATCCAATACACCCTTTGCTGTAGGTTATAAGGATATTGATAGTTACCAAGGAGTTCCGTGACCACATAGAGGAAGTAGGCCGAAGGTCAAGGAACTCCGAGGTAACTTGCAAAATTATTATAATGTACAACAAAGGCCATTGTATTCCTTATAATATGTAATCACACCATCAACCCAAAAATTATGTAGCTCAGGATGTTTACAATGTGCAGAGAGCTTATGTAATTTTCTGTAGTGATCTATAGTGTGCAGAAGATAAACAACATATCTAATTTCTCCTGATAAGAGTTTATTTTAAAAAAACGACAGAAGAAAGAAAAGCCAGTTCTCGTTTTCCTTGTTTAAACCGCTGCTCTAAGTATGCTCTGTGACTGCCTTTCACCTTGGCTGCTGGCTCTGGCAGCAGGAGTTATGATTTCATAAGCCAACTCTACGAACTTAAGTAAGTTTAGAAACAAGTTAATTTCCTTACTACAGGTGACTAAAGTCCTAACAACTTAACTATAATTTATGGAATAAAGTATCCTGCCATACATTATAGGGATATGAAATTTACTGAGTAGTTCTGTGATAATATAGAGGAACGAGGTCGAAGTCTGAGTTCCACTGAAAAGGCATAGAAATCTGGACTGTCCTATCCTTTTACCGTTTGGCAGGGGGTATTTTATTTCTCAAAATACATAGTCGAACCGTAATTCTTCACACAGGTCACAGGGATTAAAAATAACAGAAGAATTTGTTGTTCAGAATTAAACGTACCTAAAAGGTGTTACCGATTTGTTGCAAAAAGATATTAGCACCTTTAAAAAATGATGTAGCTCAGAATGCGTGAAAACATGCAGAGGCCTTCTGTCTTCCATGTACTGAAATATATCTTTCAAAAGAAAACCTTTTGCCATTGCTATCGCTGCTGATCGCTCTAAATTTAAAAAAAAACAGATCAAAAGAAGGCAAAGTCTGTTGCAGTTTGCCTTTGTCTAAATTGCAGCAGTAATTTTGCTTTGCGACCTGCCTTTCACACAGCGTACTGGCAGCAGCCACTATGGTATCACAACCTAATAACTTATTACAGTGAACAAACAATGTCATTTTGTTTTTTACAGTTAACAGAGACTTCACAACCTAACTGCAATAAGGACATTAGAGCTGTCTTCTATACAGTTATTGCGAACTCCCATGTATTATAAGGAAATCAGAGATTGGCTTTTATACAGATATTGCAGGCTCCCATGTGTGATGTTATGAAACAGATTATCTGAGCTGATCATAGCTATTGTGGTGTGGGATGGCTTATAGAATGTACAAAGAATG
The DNA here is from genome assembly GCF_031143425.1 of Pleurodeles waltl. NCBI lineage: Eukaryota > Metazoa > Chordata > Amphibia > Caudata > Salamandridae > Pleurodeles > Pleurodeles waltl. The sequence continues at coordinate 1,666,368,525 of NC_090440.1, forward strand.
GCACACTTTTCTCTACTTTTTGCGCAAGCAAGGGTAATCATGAGCTAATTAATTAGGTGAGATGGTGGCTCAAACGCCTTTGCTTTTGTAAATAATAATAATGTGACCATTATGGATAAGTCAAATGACATCCAACTAGGAATGACTGTATTAGTGTTCAGGTAACCGCAAAGAATTACAAATATGGTGAAGCATAGATGTGCAGGTGAGCCATTGCACAAAGCAATAATGGCCCCACAGATGTGCAGCTAAATAAGTGAAGGATGCCAGGGCGCGGACAGAACGTCTGATGGGGTGACTTGTGGGGCTCTCACCAGGTTCTGTTACCCAGAATCTTTTGCAAACCTCAAAATTTGGCCATAAAAACACTTTTTCCTCACATTTTGGTGACAGAAAGTTCTGGAATCTGAGAGGAGCCACAAGTTTCCTTCCACCCAGCGTTCCCCCAAGTCCCCCGATAAAATATGGTACCTCACTTGTGTGGGTAGGCCTAGTGCCCGCGAAAGGAAATGCGCCAAAACACTATCTGGACACATCAAAATTATCAAATACAAAGCTACCTGTTTTTGTGGGGGGATGGACTGGAATGGCGGACCTGCTTTTTTGGTCCTGGGCTCAGCAGCCATCTAGGGAAACCTACGAAATTCAGACATTTCTGAAAACACCCGAGGGAATCCAGGGAAGTGTGACTTGCGTGGACCCGCCTGTGTTTTCTTACCCAGGATCCACAGCAAACTCAATGATAGCTAAAAAAAAATCAAATTTTTCCCACATTTCTGTGTGGGATCACTGCACCGTGACAAATGTCCTACCACCCAACATTCCTCTGAGTCTCCCGGTAAAAATGATACCTCACTTGTGTAGGTGGGTCAAGACCCTCTGACAGGGAAGAGCCAAAAACATGTCAAAATTGAGGAGGAACCAAAGTGGGATCCAAAAGGGCAGTTTGAAAGAAAACAATTTAAGGCTAACAAGTGGGGAAGAATTTTTATCAGTATAGATGAGACAATGCTATAGATGAGACAATGCTGGGGAGGGGTTGGAATTTTGTGGATTCTTGCAGATTCCAGAAGGTTCGATCACAAAAATGTGGGAAAAATATATGATTTCCAGCAAAGTCGGAGGTTTGCAGGGCATTGTGGGTAAGAAAATGGTGTGGGTGCATGTGAAGCACAGCTCCCTGGACCCACCCAGATGTTTAGTTTTCAGATGTGTCCAGGTCTCGTGGATTTTTCTACATGGTAGCGCCAAAGACCAAAATGTGCAGCACTCACCATTCCAAGTGGACGATTTTGAGAGTTAGCCAAGCTCTCATGGCCCAAATGTAAAACCAAAACTCCAAATAATCAAATGTCCTTTTGCTTGCCATGGGATAAGATGCTTTAGTGTGTGGGGGGGGAGAGCTGAAAGACTGTTACCCCCTTCGGTTGGGGTGGGGGCATAACCATGCCCATACTGGTTGGTAGCCACCACCACACTATTTATTTTTTTCATTCCCTGGCATCTAGTAGACTTGCTGCCCCCCCGGGGTGTGGATCGGGGGTAATTCCCCTATCTGCCCACTGGTGGGCAGAACAACTTTGTCCCCATTTATTTGGGGTGGGGAAATGTTCATACCCCCACTTCTTATTTTGAAAAAAAATATCTTCCTTGGTCTCTGGTGGGCTTTCTGCCCCCCTTGGGGGCAGATGGGCCTTCCAAAAATAGGCTGATCGTGCGCTGATGTCGTCAGACGTCATAGGGCTGAAGGTTCAGGGGGAAGGGGCGGAAGGGGTAGCGATTTCCCCTTCCATCTCTGCCCAGGTGAGGGGGTGGGTGAGGGCCCCTATGTGCACCTAATGGTTACGTCCTGGGCACCCGAGGGGTTACCAAATGTTAAACTTTGCCAGGGCTAATCAGAAATGAGAAGGAAGCGGAGATCAGCAGGGGGCTTACCCAGAAGTCTTTATTGTTGCATTTCCTCAGGTCCTTTGTCTGATTATAATGGCCCTTCTACTCTGAAATTAGGGTTATTATTGGTGTGCTTTCACTCCCGTAGGGTGCGTGCTCGAAAGTTTTCTGTGCGCTGCAGGAAAACAGCACCTGGGCGGGCGCACAAGGAAGCACGTTACAGGGAACACAGGTTATATCTAGAATTTCCTGATTTTCAGTTAGAACTGATTATAACCAATAAAAGGCCACCGATGACAATATTTGTTTTTTTACCTGAAAATGGAAAACACATATATTGTTGCATTTTACTGTACTTGATGCTCTCTGGTGTCCGTTTAAGTGCAGCCCCTACTTCTCAGCTTTTTTCTGTGATGGATGCTCACTTTGTGTCCCACACAGAAAATTATAAGCCACTTAAAATACACATCACCATCCAAAGGTACCTGGACCCCATGACTTACTTAATTCCTTTTATTGGTAGTGTGGCTCAAGGTTAGAAAATACTCGGCGATAAAGGCTAGAACTAGAAATTGGCATAAAGTTGGGCCAGAGTCTTTTAGGAAAGAATTTAAGTTTGTATTTCCTTTCACAGATACTGATGTAGATAAGGTCCTTTTGGAATATCAGTTAGCCTTAAACTCAGCATTTGATAAAATAGCCCCTTGGAAAACTGTTTCTAATTGTAACCATTGCGCACTTGCTCCCTGGTATACACCTGAATTGCGCTCGGAAGAAGCTCGGTGTAAAATGTTTGAGAGGTGATGGCGCCATTCGAAAAATAGCTCTGATAAAGACGTATGTAAACTAGTTCTGTCTGCATATCACCATAACATAAAAAAAAAGCCTTCCAGGCATATATTTCTCATTAAATAAGTCAGGTAGGTAATTCCTCTAAGGAGCTATTCAAAATTCTTAACATTTTTCTAAACCCTCAGCCCTGCTCTTGTGAGATTGAACAATCTCAAGTCATATGTGGTTCTTTAGCGAATTACTTCAAGAGTAGAATTAACACTATCTATCAGCAGTTCCCTACTTTATCCATTCTTAATAGTGGGTTTGCTTCCTGCGTACAGCCCTTGAATTCGGATCCCACATTTGACAATTTTAAACCGCTCTTGCCAGACTCCATTCAGAAAACTTGGACAATTGCTAAGTCGGGGTCCCCTCCAGATTCCTGCCCTCCCTATATTCTAGTGGCCTTGTCTTCTCAGCTTGCCCCGCCATATGTTCGTTATTCAATTTGTCTATTTCTACAGGGAAATTTCCCTCTGCTTTGAAATCTGCTCAGATGATCCCCATCCAATAAAAGTCCTATATGTCCCTTATGGACCTTTCCAACTATCGACACATCTCCTTGCGTCCCCTGTTGGTTAAGTTGATGGAAAGTTAAATAAATGCTCAGCCTTTGGACTATAAATACTCAGCCTATGGACTATCCTGAAACAAACAAACCGTTGGATCCACCCCAATTGGGTTTCAGACCCATGCACAGTACTGAGACCACTTTGATTGATGTTACTGACCATATACGATGTGCCCTACACAAGAAAATTCCTGCATTGCTTGTATTGCTGGACTTATCCACACCATTTGATACTGTTTCTCATCTTAGAATGCTGCAAAGATTACTAGTGTTCTACATACATAGTAATGCTTTAGCATGGTTCAAAGATTTTCTATCCAATCTCTTTCCAATCGCATCCAGATGATTAACCTAGGGGCTTTCAAATTACACACCTTGAAACTTGAAAAGGGGGTTCTCAGGGCTTATGTCTTAGCCCTACTCTCTTTATCATCTATGTGGCCCCTTGCCAAAGTTATTAAAACATTTGGCTTTGAACCATTGTCATATGCTGATGACACACCGCTCATTATCTCTTGACAAAGATCTGAACAGTGTTAAAGCGCATATCTCAGCCAGAATGATTGCTTTTGCAGCTTAGATGACGTATAACTGTCTCCAGCTGATTGCCAATAAAACATATATTATGCTGTTTGGTGAGGCAGAACAACTGTGGACTCCTGACTCATGGCCATCTAATCTGGGCCCTGCCCCAACTCCTAAACTAGTTGTAAAAAATGTAGGTAGTCTACTTGATCAGTCGCTCACTATGACAGAACAGAACAGGGCCACTAGACCACTACCAGCACTTGATTTCACGTGTTGCGTCTCTTATAGAGAGTCTTTCCTCTTCTTCCACTTTCTGTGAGTAAGACCTTGGTCCAAGCATTGGTTATTAGCCTCTTGGACTACTGCAGTGCTTAACTAGCTTCTTCTAATGAGACAATCCTGAATAAATTGCAAGTCGTTCAAAATACAGCAGCTCATCTTATCAATAATCTTCCAGCCAGGACGGCCTCTTCTGCACTGCTACGTTCCCTCCATTGGCTGCTAATCCCCTGGAGAATTGCTTTTAAATTATGATGTCTTACACACAAGGTCTTAAATGTAAAAGGACTATGCTATCTTTCCAACAAGCTAATTAAATACCAGCCAGCAGGTTCGACAATACCTGGACCATCTCAAATTTAGGAAACTCTTTAAAATAGCGCTGTTTGTGGCCTGATTGATCCATTTTCTTTTTACGGCCTGTGTTAAGCTGACATACCCTTCCGAGGGTGATTTGTGCACATAATAAGTTAAATTAACATAACATGTTGGTTAAACTCACTGTCCCCTGCATGGTAGTGGTCAGCAGGTTCACAGCTGAGCTCTGAACATTGAGTACATCCAGGGTAAGCAACACCGCCATGAAGTTATTATCTTTTGCTGAGAGCATTGCAGTGTTTTGTTTTTCCCAAAGCTCTGGTATCCAGGATTGTGGCATCAAAGATCACTGTGCATATTAATGCCTCCAGAATCAATACCCTATTGTGCCCAGCAATCCTGCCCATTGCACCCAACAATCCTGTTCCTATATTGACTTAATGATAGTCTGAAAAGCATTTCTCTATATAAGCCACATCCTCTCACACAGAAGGATGAGGGGGTCAACATCTTCAGTACCCAGGGGCAGGCCCAAAGGGTGTTTGTGTGACGTTTTTACTGAAATTGTGCTGCTTTTAGCACATACATTATCTCAGAAAACCTGCAAGTTGGTGCATAAGCTGTAGACAGTACAGCTCAGGCACGTGAATAGGGAATCACAGTAATATGTTTCCTAGTATTTACTCCAAATAGGTCAATTTCAGAAAAAAAAGGTGCATAGACTGTACTGTGTCTGATTTGTTCATCATGCAGCCTCAGGATTATAAAGTTGAACTTTAATTCCTGCTTTCTCCATGACAAAGTGAAGCTGAGAATTTTTGGAGATGACTCATGGCTTTTTAAAAAAAAAATTATAAAGATATTTTTATTGATTTCAAACCGGTACAAAACCTAAACATGCGTATCCATCAAACCAAAATAACGGAAAATGAAACGTACAATTGATAAAAGCATTGTGATATGAACTCCTTCCTTGACACTGAACGATAAAACCTAAAGTAAAACAGTATATAATAAAAAAGTGTCAAGTACGAATTATAAAATGTGAGAACCATAAGGTATAATAGTGATTGGGACAACCGTGGTATGACCAGGGACCTGGTTCTTTCGGGGTTAAGTTTTGTGGATGCAAAGTATGCGTGGACCAATGTGTCGTGTGGTGTTGAGTTTGGAAAGCTCCGTCCTGACCTGTGGGTTATCGTCAAGTGAGGTAGAGGGGGTCAGAGGGAGCCCCTGTCTGGGGGTCACCCCCTCTGCGTGGACCCATCTGAGGTGAACCCTCCTCTGCAGCAGTCTCAGTCTCCCACGTGCCCTCCCACTTCCCCCATATCTTGTTATATTTGTTTGGGCATCCTCTGGCCTCATATACAGGTTTCTCTCACATCGCACACCAATCAACCCCTCTCTTCCATTTGGACAGTGTGGGAGCTACTCCCGCCTTCCAGTCCATCATGATGTCCCTCTTTGCCACCAGACACGCCACACCCACAAAGATACGGCCAGCTCTCCCTAAGTCCAGATCCCCCATAGCCTCCAGAAGGAGTGGGAGTGAGACTGCCCCCACTTCCGTTTGTAGAACCCCGGAGATCTGTCTCATTATTATCCTCCATTATGCTGATATAACGGGACAGTCCCAAACCATGTGGAAGAAGTCAGCGTTTGGGCTGGAGCATCGGGGGCAGGCAGCGGTGTGTCGTAGGCCCGCCCTGAAGAGCCTCACAGGCGAGAGGTACGCTGTGTGTAGGAAGAGTGTCTGAAGTACTCGAAATCGGGACGATATAGCTAGTGTCTTAGGGGCCATCAATGCGTCTGTCCAGTCTGAATCCTCAATCGGGCCCACCCAGTCCTCCCATCTCCGCCGAAGACCCGTAAGAGGGGGGGCTGTGTTAGCAAGTAAGGCACGGTAAAGCTGGGAGATCCCTCCCCTACCTAGGTCTCCAATCAGGGTTCTCACCTCCATAGGGCTATGTTCTGGGATGGTTTCCCCTGGTTTAACATGTACCGAGAGCGCATGTCTTAGCTGTAGGTATTTGTGGAATTGAGTGTTATTTAGGGAGTATGATCCCCGGAGTTCTGCGAAGGATCTCATGTGTGAATCCCCCCAGATGTCCCCAAGGGTAGATATCCCTATTATGTCCCACTTTCGGAATCCCTGTAATTTTGGGACCTCGATCAGGTGAGTCCCCCGCCACAGGGGAGTCTGTTGGGTAAGGCGTCCCCAACAACCTGTCACCCTTTGGGCCGCGCGCCAACCCAGCAGTACTATTTTTGTGACATCTGGAGTGTTGCGGGGAACACGACCCCCATATAGAGCGTCAAAGATCCCAGAGTGACCAAGTGACTGAAGTTCACATCTATAGGCAGGGTCGGACCAGCCACCACCCAGCCAGCCGTTGATCACTAGGAGGTGCGAGGCTAGGTAGTAGAGGTATATATTTGACATGCTTAGCCCTCCCTCACAGGTGTCTCTTTGGCATGTGGCTAAGGCCAGTATAGGTCGGGAGCTGTGCCACAGAAACTGATGAGCCACTGTGTCAGCCTCGACAAACCACTTTCGGGGAATTGGGTGTGGAAAGGTCTGTAGGAGGTATAGGAATCTGGGGAGTATCATCATTTTGTAGAGAGCTATTCTTCCCAACAGATTGAGGGGCAGGCTCGTCCATCTCTGGAGATCAGCTCTAAAATTTTTGGTGAGCGGCGTGATGTTTAGTTCCCATGCCTGTTCGGGCAGCAAGGCTATGTGTATACCTAAATATTTGAAGTTGTTCTTACAGATCGGGATATCACTTTGCCAATCGATGCACTCTCTAGAAGGGTGTAGGGGAATCAGGAGAGACTTACTGGGGTTCAGTGTCAGACCCGAGGCCTGAGAGAAAAGGCCCAAGAGTTCCAGGATCCGAGGACCGCTTGTGGCCGGGTTTGAGACATAGACGAGCATGTCGTCTGCGTATAGTGCCACTCTGTCTTCAGGGCCCTCTGGCCATGCCCAGCCCTCTATCAGTGGATCTTCTCGCAACAGCTTCGCCAGGGGATCTATCACAAGAGCAAAGAGCAGCGGGGACAGGGGGCAGCCCTGGCGAGTACCGCGACGAATGGGGAGTAGATCGGAGAGACCACTCCGTTCACCTTGACACGGGCCGTCGGTTTGGAGTAGAGTAATTTGACGAGACCTTGGAACTTTGGTCCAATCCCGTTACGTCGGAGGACTTGTTCCAGGTAAGACCAGTCGACTGTATCGAAGGCCTTTTCAGAATCTAAGAGAAGAAGGGCCAGCGGTGACCGAGACAGGACTCCACGGTGTGCCAGAGCTGAGTGCAGTCGCCTAATGCAGTGTATCGTGCCTCGGGAAGGCATGAACCCACATTGGTCAGAGTGTATTAACGAGGAGAGAACAGGCTTCAGTCTAGTGGCAAGTACTATTGCCAGCACTTTGCTTTCAGTGTTGAGTAGGGAAATGGGCCAGTATGCCGAGCAGTTGTGAGACGGATGCTGAGTCTTTGGAATTACCACAATGGTGGCTTGGTCAATCCCAGATGGGAAGTGGCCCACCTTTTCAGCCTCCTCATACATGTTGAGGAGGTGGGGCATAATATGTCGCTACATCGATGGTAAAGTTCTGACAGGAAGCCGTCCGGGCCAGGGGTTTTGCCTGAGGATAATTTGGTTATTGCCTCTGCTATCTCTGCAAGGGTTAAGTCTGCGTCTAAGACCTCTTGAGCTCCCTGAGAGATCCGAGGAAGCACGACATCCGTCAGAAGGGGAGAGTCCCTCTCTGCCAAAGGTCTGGGACGCTCCGAGTACAGTTGCGCATAGCATGCGGCAAATGCCTGTGGGATGTCTTCTGGGGATCTGACCAGTGTCCCTGACTCGTCCAGGATTTCCGGGATGACCCTGTCGGCTAGGGGCCTTGTGGCCAACCAGTACATGAGCTTCCCGTTCCTGTCTCCCCAGCCATATATACGGGCAGCCTTCGCACTCCAGATATGTTTTGCAGATTCATGTGCTAGGTGTTTGAGCTCTTCCCTAATCTTGGTGAGTTGTCTCAGTGTGGAGGCATGCAAAACTCCTGAGCCCTGGCGTTCGAGTCGTAATGCCCTGGCTTCCAAGGCCGATAACTGTTCGTCACGGGCGCGTTCCCGGATACGTACAAGATGTTTGGCATATCCCCGAAGGGTGGCCTTGCCCGCTGCCCATATCGTGCCCGTGGATTGCGCAGAACCCAAGTTATGTTCATAATATTGGGAAAGGTGTTCTCTGATTTCCTGGGTATATTCGTCCTCTTGTAGGTGCCAGGCATTCAGGCACCACATTGGGCGTCGGGTCGGGTCCAGCCCTCCCAGTCTGACATGGACAGGTGAGTGGTCGGAGACCCCTCGGGGCAAAATCCCTGTGCCCGTGAGGCTAAGCACATCTTGGGCCGGCATAAATACAAAATCTATTCTAGCCTGTGAATGGTGAGCCGTAGAGGTGTGCGCATACTGCTTTGTCCTTGGGTACCAAGTTCTCCACACGTCGCACATACTAAGGCTTTCTGCCCATCCATGCAGGGCGGTTGCCTTTGCGGTTCGAAAGGCCGAGACCCTCCCTGAGACATCCACTGAAGGGTCCACGACTGAGTTAAGGTCTCCACCCACGAGGTTGGCACCCCGGGGTAAGTTCGCCAGAACCGGGCGGAGCTCCCAGAGGAATCTGTTGAGACCGGCCGGGGGCGCATAAGCACAAACAAAGTTGCAGGGAGATCAGTGAAGCAGTCCGGACACCGCCACGAATCTCCCTTGTGTGTCGGATTTTGTAGAAGTAACAACTATGGCAATGAGCGGTGGAGAAGAATGGCCACCCCCCCTTGATCCACACGTAACGCCTGAATGGTAGACTTTATCATAACCCCCTCTCGCTAGCATGGGGCAGTGAGTGCCAAGGAGGTGCGTCTCCTGCAGCAGGACCACTGACGGGGCATATCTACGGTGAGTGTTAAACACTGCGGACCTCTTAATTTTGTCCAGCAGACCATTAACGTTCCACGACAGTACTTGAGTTAGTGTGGGCCAAATCTCCATTCTGTCAGCGCATCAGGGAATTGGGAACCCGGTAAGGGGTCCGAGTTCGGTTGTCCAAGGCAAAAAATTATAGAAAAAGCAAAAACAATAGCAACAACATGCAAAAGGAAACTTAATAAAATAATCTCTCTAAGTCTCTTTGTTAACTTCACACACCCCCAACTCCCCCCGACCCCATACTTTGACCCTGGAAGCATCTGTCGCCCAACTACCCAGCCTGGGTAACACAGCCAGTTGGATTGTTACTATATCGAAGTGATGGACACCTCCATGCAGACAGATTATTCAACCCTTAGACAATGAAAGTTAGTTGTGGCCCAGTGGCCAGAGAGCAGGACGGTGGACGGCCCCTGCTATATGTTTAAATGTATGTCTGGTGGCCTCATGTGAAGCCCTGTCCTCCCAGCAGGCTCCCGTGAGGAGCCGTTAATTATTATCCAAGTATGGGGGATTGGCTCAGGCTGTCGCCGGCTGATGTCTGCACCGGGGAACGAGAGCCCGGAGCTCCCACCCCCTTCACCTCTCACTGAGGGCCTGTCTCCACTCCAAGGTCCCGACCGGCCCGCTCCCAGACCCCCTCTTCTCCCCCTTTCTGGACCTGGTACGTTTGCGACCTCTCCGCGGGTCCAGTCGGGGAACAGGGTCTTCCCAAAAGCGCCCATCCCTGGCGGGCCCCTCCGGCTCCCGACCCCCTCCTCCGTCAACTAATCCCATGCCTCCTCAGGCGAGTTGAAGAAGAATGTTTTGCCGGCCATGATGACCTTTAGGCGTGCAGGAAAGAAGAGCATTTATGAAAGTTGCATCGCCCGTAGCTTCTGTTTGACTTGCTCAAAGGACCGGCAACGGGCCTGGACCTCTGGTGTAGTGAGGAAATACTAAGATCTTATCATTGTTCCAGCAGAGGTTGGTAACCCGTCTGGTCTCTGTCAGGATGTTGTCCCGGTCTTTAAAGTTTAAAAAGCGCGCAATAATGGGTCTTCTGGGGCCTCCAGGAGGAGGTTGTGGGGCCAGGGCCCTGTGGGCCCGCTCGATGGCGAACCATGGTGAAAGTACGTGCTCCGGCATCCAGTTTTTGACCCATTGTTCCAAGAACTCAGATGTTTTGTTTTCTTCAGCGCCTTCTGGAAATCCTATGATTCGGAGGTTGCTGCGGCGGGCGCGATTTTCCGCGTCTTCTGCACGCTGGTGCAGTTCTCCAGTGCGAGACAGCAGCTGGGTTACTTTAGTCCGGAAGTAGGCCAGGTCGTCTTCAGTCTGCGAAACGGCGTTCCTGAGGTCCTGTCTAATAAGGCCGACGTCTTCTCTGACCGCACCAATTTTAGTCTTGACGGCAAGATGCGAGGTCTGAATCGCTTGTAGGATGGCGTTTACCCCGTCTGGCGAGGCGGGATCCCCAACGGGGGATTCACCGCCGCTCCGCGTGGTGGCCGGCGCTGTGAACTGATCAATCTTTGGTTGGGAGGTTGATGGGTGTTTTGATGCTTTATCTTTGCCCATGGCTCAACGGGGGGGCCCCAGGGCCGCACCGGTGCCTCGCGCGGTTCCGCTCCTGAAGTTCTTTCTCCACTGGTTTCCAGGGACTGAGTTGGGCCAGAAGGGCAAAAGTTCAGACCACCAGGGCAGGGGGTGCCAGGTAGAGCAACGAGACACACCGCTCTGCGGTCTCCAGGGTGGACCGGCGGGCCCCGGGATCCCTCACTCCCCCAGAGGTAAGATCAGGGCGTGAAACGGGTCTTGCATTCAGCCCAAGAAGTCCACCTCAGTCCATCTCGGGCCAAAACCCTGGATTCAGTAGGGGCTATCAAACCCTTTCACTCTGAGACTGGATCCACAGAAGAATCCAGGCCAGCAATTTACAAGCCTGGCCCACAGGTTCAGGTAGATGACTCTGTTCCTCTCACTGCATCAGGGCAGGTCGCCCCGTCATCGCCCATCTCTGCTGACCTGATATCTTTTTCTAATCCAAGGGGGGAACCCCCAGTCATCTCACATAGGGCGGCCCCAGCAGAGAGAGGCCACAGTCCCAGGGGCCCCACAGCTGAAGCCCGCCGAGTCGTCCCCAATCCAGGAGAAGGGCGTCACTCCCCTGGGCGCCCCACCTGCAAGGAGCCTTGCGTTGTTGTTTCTGGGGGGCGGCCGATTGCCTCCCCCTTCCTCCAGTGTCTTGTGGGGTCCGCCCGGCCCCCGCCTCCTCTCGTGCGTGTCGGGGCTCTCCCACCAGACCCACGCCCCGGGGGCACTCCACGATGCCCGCGCACCCCCAACCAGGGCCCCCCGATGGCGTTGTGCCGCGGGTCCCAGATGGTCCGGAGCGCCCCTCTCAGGCCGAGGCCACTCTCAATGCAGTTGCGCCGCCATCCGCCTCTAGGTCGTCAGGTGTCAGCCCCACCCTCCGGGGGCCGGGCCGGGGATCCCTCAGTTCGGGTCCTCTCTTACCGGGTTCTGTTGGAGTGCGCCGGCAGAGAGGCCGCGCGCGCTCGCTTTGGCGCTGTTCTTTACTCGTCGTCCCCCGGCGGGGGACCGCCCTTCAGTCACCCAGGCCTCCTCTTGCCGCCATGCCGGTTGCCACGGCCGGGACCTCCCCACGGGATTACAGGCACTCCGCTGCCGCTACAGACGCCGCAAACGCCGCCTCTCATTCAGCGCCGGTCGGGGCATCCACAGGGAGGATCGCGGCCATCGAAGGTTGTCCAGGTACAGCGATTATTTAAGGCGGATGATGGAGGGGTCCAGAGGACTTTCAAAGTGCGGCCACCATCTTGACGCCCGAAGCCACGCCCCTGAATCATGGTGTTTTTTAAATGTTATTTTCATTTTGTGTAACAACCAGACAACGTATAATGACATGTCAATCATTGGCAAGTTACAATGAACGCAAGAGCAGATAGTGCAGGTGCTCAGTGAACATGGCAGTGGTCAGGGTTTATCAAAATACCACAATTGGTAACACACAGCAAGTCTCTGGTTAGCTGCTGTTGCAGGCATTAAAACTCCAGTGACCACAGACCCAGGGGATCTAGTATGCACCCTCCCTGCCAACCTTGCGGCGCAGAGGTTCATTCAGTAACGCCTCTCGGTCTGGCGTCGGTACCACACACCACATCATCCGTAATGTCACACACCAGAGGAGCATCCAGCCTGGCACTCAGGACCATGTCGGTGATGCTACTTCACTCACCCCTGCATCCGAAGATTCAGCCGACTGAGATTGCACAAGGAACACCTGATACGGGCCCCAAATATCTTTCACGTGGCTGCGGAGTGGCATGAGGTTGTGATAAGCATCTGATTGGATGTTGCGTTATACCATATCAGAATGACAGTCTCCCAATGTTAGGAGAGGACCCTTCATCCAACGCATCACCATCCTGAGCTATGCCATTAGTAGCCCCAGAGCAACATCTGCCTGCAAGCCTTAGGAACATCCCTATCATAACAGTAGCAGTGCCAAAAGGGTGGGTAGACCTGATAGCCTCGCCTGTATTGTCCCGCAACTCCACGATAACCACGAGCCAAAAACGCTGCACTCTAGGACCGAACCAAGCTACATAAAAGCAAAGCCCCCACAAGCCTCTCCACAGTGGGTACAGCAGGATCTCTTGTGCAAACAAAAACGAAATAGACGAGCTGGTGTGCTGTACACATGATTGATACACTTAAAATGTATCAGCCGGTGCTGGCCATTCATAAAGACGGACCGGACCACTGAACAGTAGGGATGTATGTCCATTGTTTGTCACTGATTACTATTACTATGTCCGCCTTCCAATCTAGTGTAACGAGCTGAAACATGGCTTGACACTTGGCAATATTACTTGTACCAACTCCTGTGACTACATTTAATGCAAACATACTAAGTTGTGCTTGCTCAATCACCCCAAGATAAGAAATTCACTGGAACTCAGCATGCTGCACTGAACACAAAGGTAAATTGCCTTGTGCCAAAGATCACCACTTTTGTCTTGTCAATGTTTAGCTTGAGAGAGTTGGCTTTCTTCCAGTTAGTGACTTCGGTCATGCAGGCAGTGAACTTTTTTCTTGTGTTAGAAGTCTTGTCTGAGAGGAGTAGGAGTTGAGTATGAATGAGAGTGTCATCTACGTAGGCGAGGCTGTTGATGTGTGCTTGGATGATATTGGCCAGAGGGACCTTGTATGTGTTGACGAGGCTGGGCGATGAGCATTGGAGGACTCCCAAGATGAGTTAGGGGGCTTACGAGGAGCAAGGGGCCAGGCTGACAGCTTGAACTCAATCTGTTCAGAAGGAACAGATAAAATCTGCTTGCTTTCATTAGTCGAAGGCACGCATATGTCATGCCTTTTGCTGTGGCTAGCCCTCCTCGAGCGCAGCGACCAAGTACAGAAAACATGCAAGGCTCGCTTTTTCCATCGGGCTCGGGGACTTTTTTTTCTCTAATTTACGAGCGTGATCTCGCTTGGCAGAAGTCGAGCGCTTTACATACTTGATTTCACTTTTTCGGGTTATGTACATAAATGCACTTTTCCCCGATAGGTGAAAAGTCGGGTTAGGAGTTTACAACACGATCAGCTCTAACATGAGCAAACGCGAGACCCGTTGCATTGTAAATGCTTGTTTAGGCAGTGGGAGCTGTTCTATTTTTCCAGTGTTTCATAATATCCATTTTAGCAACCATTAGGGCGATCCAAAGCAGTATCAGCTGTTGTCCAGATCTGCCTGTGTATGTAGCAGCACAATCTTTGGGTCATTTGGGATACGCCAGCCCAGCACTTTCCGAATTATGGAGAGCACCCTATCCCAAAAGGAGATCAAATCCCAACAGTACTAATCTGTATGTAGCAGGGGTCTCCTGCCTCCCCTCGACATCACAAATACCTCGGTGAGGGCACCAGCCCCCTTTTCCACAACCTACACCTTGTCCAGTATGTGCAGTGGAGTTAGTGCAGCTAAATAAGTGTCGACTGTTTTGCAATTGCCGCCTCCCATGTGGAAGTGAGATCTTATCTTTATTCCTTTTCTTCTAGCTGCCCCAGGTCCTATTCCCAGGCCTTCGCAGTTTCAGGAATGTGTTGGGGTGTTGAATTCCAAGGTTCTGTATTTCTGTGAAATCTCATGAGCATTTTGTAATGGCATGCGTGTCCTAAACCGTGCACATTTTGCTGTGTGCAGTGTCAGTGAGAAATATAAACTCACGATGAAGTTGAAGCCTAGTTGAGACCTACTTAGCGACGTCACAGAAATATAGCAATATACGTCACAACAATTTAGCTTCAATTGTAAGTGACTCATTAATAAACGCGTATAATTCTAACCAGAACATAACTTCCACAGTGTGTCATGTTAATTGCTCTGTTCTGATCTGTTCAGTACCAACCATCACCTTCTTCCACATGTCGTAATCTTGTAAACTTCCGTGATAGTTTTTCGAACCCTGTGCTTCAGGGACGTAGCTATACTCGCACCTCTAGGGCCACTGAATCAATAACGCAAGGCCAGTGACTTCCCAGCCAACATCACGAACTGGACGGCAGGAAGCCCATCATGTTGCCTTGTCCTTTTGTGAGGTTGCTACAGTCCACCCTTTTTCTGCATCACTGTCTTTACCTTTGTGCACTTGCATTTGATATCCCTACGCCAGTACTCTGCCCGGCGTGCAGTGAGTCCCTAGAGCCAACCATTTTCTCCGTGTCCATACAGATTCTTCCGATGCTAAAAGATGGTTATCCAACTACTAACAAATGCCACTAGAGAAGTACCAAATGCAGTAGAACATGTGACATAGACGAATAAAAGTGAAATAATGTCCAAATAAAAAGTTAAAACTAGAGCTCAGGTTGTGTCCAAGGTCACCATGGGCAAGATGTATCAAGAATCCATTTTGCGATTCTCTAATAGCGATTTTTACGAAATTTCAGAGTCAAATGGTATGTACCATATTTGTGATTCGGTAATAGCGATTTCTTAAAAATCGCAAATGCTATTACCGAATCGCAAGTAGCAGCACTGCCTCCATTCGCACCTATGGGCCTATAGGCCCATATTTGCAATTTTTTTGCATTTCTCAAATAGCAAATTCCTAACTGGAATTCGCAGTTTGGGAAATGCAAACCCCAGGGTGCTGGGGGCCTAAGGCCCCCTCTGCTGCACTCCAAAAAATGTTTTTGGACATGTAAGGCGCACACATGCCAAAGGGGCATGTGTGCGTTACATGTCAGTTTTAAAAATGCATTTTTAAAATTTGCACATGGTTACCACCAAGTTGAACTTGGTGGTAATTGCGATTCCTTAATGCCCAATTTGCATTAAGGAAAAGCTTGATACATGTGCTTAAGAAATCGCAAATAAGGATTCCTTATTTGCGATTTCTTATTTAGAGAATCGCGATTTGCGATTCTCTAAACGGGCTCGCAATTTTAAGGAATCGCTATATTAGTGATTCATTAAAATTTCATAGCGAATGCCTTTCATACATACATACTGAAAGGCATTTTTGCATTCGCAAACGGCCATTCGCACAGTTTGCGAATGCAAAAACGCTTGATACATCTAGCCCTATATTCCGAAAAACATAAACTCCTTTTAATCCAGCATATACTAAAAGTCAACTCATTTCCTCATGTTGTATCTTGCAACGCATACTGACACAATCACTGATTCCTCGGTTATTAAAGAATGTAATAAGATGAAAATGATTACAGTCAAACCCGGAACGTACATAATGTAATCTTTTAATAATCCTCTTAAAAAATCCAAAACGAAGAAGTGAAGTTTGGATCACGAATTTCTAAATATGAAGAGCAGGGACCCGGTGCCTATCCAGGGCTATATCCTCGGCTCTAGTCTGCTTAGGACAACAGTCTTAACACTACTTCCCAGTGGAGCTCGCATTAGCACCCATTTCATTCAGCACAAACGGGAGCCTTTGCGGGACCCGATGGAAACACCTAAAATACAAATACACACTGACAGAATGTAAATTCATACTCTGGTATTGTAACATAGTGGGCAAAGGGGAAGTTGGAGTTGTCTTTGATCCCGTTCAGGAATAGGAATGACTCAACAACTCTGAAAGAACCTTTTTTCGTTCAAGGAGTATAGAAGCGCTATATCAGTGCCAATAAAATTAAGAACATGGGCAGCTTGGTGGTAGCACTTTAAAAAAAAAATACCAATATCCTCTTTTTCTTTCTTGTATAATGTATTTGGTGTTGGACCATATGTGCTTTTTGTACCTTGGCTATCTTCTTTACCATTACACACATGAGAACAGTCTGAGAAGCCAACCTCCCATAAACTCACCCTTGGCCTCATCCTTGCCCGGCCTTCGATTCCGAGAGATTTAATGTAACCCACAGTGAGAACACAATCAAAATGCACAGATTCAAATGATAATATATGAACATGATTATGCTTGGAGTATGATTCGGCAACAGTTGCTGCTGCATGTTGTTTTCATTAAAAATTCAGTGCTATGACAGAAGATTTGAGCACTGGAATTACAGAAGAAAATGCCTGTACAAGGTGTAGGTCTGCAGATCTTTCCATGTTATGCCGACAGTAACAAATGATGGTAAACTGCCCCGGTGTCATAAGGTTGCATGTCGCATGAACCCCACACATATCAAGATTGATTGCTGCATTACATATTCCATTCTTGTATGCACATTTAGACTCAACTCTGGTTCTCACTCATGGCATGTATACGGTGTCACCTGTTTTTAATGATGGTCAGTAAATATTTAGCACAGCCAGCATGTGCATCATCCAATGTATCTCTAAAACAGAACAACCCTCAGCAGGCCCTTCAAATGCCAGAGTACCTGTCAGATTCCACTAGAATAAATGTATATATAACAGTCCAAAATCGTTTTTTTTAAATAAAAGTTAAGGATGTTTAGCAATAATTTAGAATATGTTTAAACCATCCTCGCCATTTAAATGATATTAATTGTGTCTGCTATTATTGTAAGTTTTAGTGGGCCAGAGGCATACTACTCATCCCTGCATGCCACTTCACGATTAATCAGAGCAGTTTGACTTTGGAACAAGCCGGTGTGTGGTTAGGCCCAAATCTTCTACGGTAACCATCTGTACCTAAAGATCGGCGGAGCCTGTGTGTGTATTTTAGTTTTCAAGCAGACACTTGGGGGCCTTTTTTTGATTATATACCGAGACTAATTGTGAAAGCAGTTCAGCATGTTTAGGAGATCCTAGGCACTTCACGCTGGATTAATTTGATGTATGGCTGACAGTCAAGGTAATCATCCTGCGTTTATGGGTGCTCATATGTACCACACAAATTTGCCTTATCTTAAAGCACAAAGAATGCATTTACAGTTATGTAAATGAAATATTAAAAACTAAAATTATGGTGTTACAAAATTGGATTTTCTTTTGGCACGGGTGTTTCTAGAACACGAAAAAACGTGTTTATATTTACTAGTGGACAAAATAGTTGGTGGAACAATCTTGATTTATGGAGTTGGATATTAAGGCAGGTGGTCCTAATTGTTGCTGCCTGTATGACATGTAAATCTGTGCACTTACATCTTAGAATAAAAACCCGTTTTCTGCTCCTGAACCATTCAGCCTACATAGAGGGCACCCCGTATGTGTTTTCCGCAGGTTTCTAGTTTTAGTTCCCCATTCATTATTTTCTCACACGCATTTCCTTGGGAAAGTCTACCTTGATTCAGTCGAATAGTACAAATTATATTTTCATTTTGTAAATCGGTTAATACCACACTTGGGACAACTATATGCGCTGAAAATTCCACGTGCCACACAATTAATTTACTGGTGATCTGTTTACCAACCTGAGATGGACTGATGTCTGAGTTTACCTTGATGTGAATCAAACGTGTGACCTGCAGATAAAGCTAATGTAAGTGGTGAGCATGAATGCACTGAGTTCTTGCCAGCTTAGGTTTACTACCTCTCTACCTGGAAGTGATGTCTTTGTTAAAGCTGGGGTGAAATGTCCAATGCCGCTCTCATCCTGGCTCCCAGAATGATGTCCTTCCTACAATGGACTCCATCATTAACAGAAAATATTACCTTATGTTAGCACCGTAATGCATGGTCAAACTCTTTACTCGCTTCACACAAGCTTTGTCAGTACAGTAGTCCTTTCACTTGGAAACTAGTGTGACATTGGCCAAAAGTATAAGTTTGCACATAGTGAATATTGGGATAGGAATGCCTCCTGCATAGTATACAGGCAAATTCCCCTGCTCTATGTGTCCGACTGCATGTGTATCTGTTGTCATGATTGTTATTTTGGCTGCATCATGCTCACACTCATCTGATCATGAGCTCATAATTCGAGGCCTGTCACTTGCTATGCAAGGTCCTGGACCTGTCCTCTGACATGGAGGGGTGCACCAAGCATGCCTCATAATGGACATGGGACTACTTTCCATGACCTGGGTATAGCACAAAAAGAAGTGCTGGTAACATACCATGTTATGAGATATATAGTGTGACTACACCTTTTTATCTGTGTTACTGATGGTGTGGCTTGTTATATAAATGAGCAGAACCTTGAGCTGACATCTTGTCTGTATGTCAAATGCATGTGTAGTGTGCAGGTAGCACTCGTGAAGTATTAGTAGTGCATGCCATTGAATCTGCTCAATGACATACTGAAGCAAGTAGGGATCCATTTTGGGTGCATCGGGTTTGGCATGACACTAATTGGCAGACGAGGACAGCTTCTACAGACAGTGGAAGTGTATTGCCTACATTCCTGCTGGAGGTTGAATATCCAGACACAGAAGTGAGGCAGATGGAGACAGACGACCTTTAGAAATTTAATAAGGATTTTTGATAGCTTCTAAATATTTTTTTTCTAACCAAGACTATTTGGTTGGTAGTAGGGTGAGAGCTGGGCTTGTGGTTTCTATTGAGGAACTTTTTAGATCAGGCCAGCCTTTTCTCTATCCCTGATTACTGCTTTAGAGATGCTGATGACAGCCAGGTACAGAAACCCCACACTTTTTTGTGCCCATGCTGTGGGTCCTTCAGTTTGAAGACAGCCCCAGTGCTGTGAGAAGCATCACTTTTGCGCAGCCTGAGGATAACGTTTGAAACACAACCACTCGAAACTGGTTTTGACATTGATGACACTGAATCCAAATCCCTTATCCAGAACATGCATTTAGTGGAACCCAAACCACCTCATTTTGTTTCAGTTCCAAGACCATCATGATCAAGTTAGGGAGTGCTTCGCAGAGTCCTCGAAGGGCTGCTATATGACCACAGCAGGTGTCTGCCTGTCAGCTAGTCTCCTACACTTTACGCTTGAGCAGCTGAGGGTCTGTCTACTTCCTTGAAGCTAGCATAGAGAGAAAAGGAGCTTGCCTGGCCCTACAGGAGGAGACTAGTATATAACTGGCTGGAGGGACAGCCTAAGAGCAAAACCAAACATGACTTATACTGCAGAGTGTACCCTGGTTTCTCAAAAGCTTACTGGCAGGAACCGTGAAAAAGCCTACGAGAATGCACTGGCCAAGTGCAGCCTGCAATTGCTATGGTGATTATCAGTGGCATGGCTATTATTATAGTGGTGATTTTGTTGGTTTGGTTTGATCTGCAGGTGCTGTGGTGGTAATGTCAGTCCTGCAGCTGCCTTAGTGAACATATCCTGGTCATGGCTACAACTACCCTAACCTACCCTGGTGATTGCATTAGTCCACATGATGTGCCATACCTGCTTTGGAGTCGGCCAGCTGCCCAAAAGGGCCTGCATTATTCTCACCACCAGGCACAACAGTAGCCAAGCCCGTATCAGAGTGGCAGTCACCAATCGATGCTTGACTGAACCCATATCGCCTTGTGAGAAGATACACAAGCCATGCACGACCTTCTTGGTGACTTCCAAGGACTGCCTCCAACTACCATGGTCTATGCCTGTGGGGGTAGACTTAGCCACAAGATCTACACCAGTCTGGCTCGAGAGACTGACATCCTACCTACTCACTACACTACCAGATTTAAGAACACCAAAACCCATGGACTGATTGATATTTGACATCAGAATCTGCATCTAGGCCTGATTGATGATTCTCCATAATTGCTGGGGAACCAAGATCATTAAGGGTCACTGTGGTGGATTATAGCATAAGGGGAGATCAGGGGGTTCAGAGCCCCAAGAAGAATGTGACCAGGAACACTGCCCTGTATACTGGATTCAATTGTATATTACATACTACTGCTGGGGGGTTCAAAAGTACTTTTGTTTTCTAAAAAGACAAGCACTGGTTTGGACATTGACGTTATTGTGTCTGCTGGATGAGTGTTGAATTCTGAGCCCATGCCACCCACATTACCTCCCTGAGAAGCCTGTGACTGTTCGCCCACGCAACTCTCAGAGTCAAGTTCAGGTGTGCTTGTACTTGTCCCAGTTGCAGAGCCCTAGAAGGACAGACCCCATGCCACCAGTGGCAAATGACCTCTACCACCGCCATTGTGGTCCAGTTGCCCGTGCCTGCCCCGTGACCACCCTCCTCCCCCATAAAGGAGGTCTTATTGTGGCTTTTCAAAGTTGTGTTCTTTCATGGTACCTATCACGTGAGGGCTAATCTGTTTGAAAATATCAACTTCCTCCCAGTGTTGTGTGATTGGTAACAGATAAGAGTGGTATTTCAAAGACTTTGTAATGCAAGAGAAACTAATGAACTAAGAGTGCTGAGGAGAAAAGAGATTGTTTCATTTTCAAATTGATAGAAGTATTGTTAATCATAATTTTCACTAATGCCTATTGTGAGCTTATTTCCCAGGTATCAGTGATACATGAGAAATGTAGTTCATGGAGCGATGGTCACTCTGGAACAGAACTGTAGAGTCCAGGACTCGATGGCATGTCTCCTACCTAGACAATCCTATCATAGCCCAGCATCACAGACGTTGATTTGACTTTACTTATCACCAAGATTACTTGTATAGAGGGCCAGTATCCCAACAGCTGGAAGGAGCGCTAGATCAAAGCACCTATGTTCACGAATTGTCAATTTGTGTAGGGCTGTTGGCCCTAGACACAGAGTATTACATCTGCTACAAAACTAAATTACATACATACCTCGTCAGAAATAAAGAGTACCAGATAAAGGAATAGCTCAAAATAAATGTTGGCAAATAAATACTTTATTGCATTATTGATATTTAGTTTCAGAGAGAAGAGGCCCACAAAGGATTATACAGTGTCAAATCTGGTTACCTAGAAAAAAAAATCAGGTGGTACAATCCAGTTTGACATCAGATCTTCAGCATCCTACCTGGTATCTGTTAGCAAGAGAAATAAAGCTTCATGGGGTGGCCGTGGTTTTGTCTACAGAGCTAGTCAGCTGTGGAATAAAATGGCACTCCATCTCCGGAATCAATCGAGTCATCAGCAAGTTTTTAAATTCCTGATTATACACATATTCTCTTCACTAGATTGTATTCTTAGCAGGTCCGGCGAAGGGGCGTTTTCATACTTGCCCCCTTGTAGAAATATTATTTCATGTAAGTTGATATCATCCTTAGAATGCTGTTATAGGTGTGATTTTTTTTTTAGAACCAAGAACCCTTCAGGTATTCGCCCGCTCTATAATTACCGCTTCATTCATTCAATGATTATGATTTTGCAATGGTATAGATTTCTGAATTTAAGGAATGTACTATTTATTTTCCAACAGTGGCCTGGAAGCTAGCAAGTATTGTAGGTTTCTAGATATACTTCTGGAAGACATTTGTGAATTTGCACTTATGACTATGCAAAGTACATTCTACTCCACTGTACGTAGTGTATAATTGTGCATGGAGAAATGCCATTACATTCACTCAGTAGCCCTGGCAGTGAAACATGCACTGGAGTAATATTTATTGTGTGCCTATTGCACTTGATGAAATATTGAACATGAGTAGATCGATTTATCAGTGCAGACTCGCCTTTTGTGAGTTCATTGCACTTATAAACCAAGTCACTTGCACATGTAGTTTGAAATTAAATTTACAAATGGCTATTTCAGTCAGGCCCGATGCATGTAGAGCCTGAGAATGGGGAATATATTCTTGAGGTAAAAAACATATTTTTGGTATAAACTCAACCCACAACACCTCCCCGTGTTTCAGGGTTTAATTTCAGCGCAGCGTGGTTGGTTGCATTGATTGCTTCCTCAATTGCTTCTCTTCCTGCTGGCCAATTGGCTTCACACATTCCTGCGTGCGCCTTCTCCCTCTGTGTTATTCTCTTCATTGGGTGATTCTGTCCCCACCTCCTTGTTGCTGTCTTCCTTGCTTGCTGCTTTTCCCCTCCTCCATTGCCCAGTCCTCCATGTGGTCTTTTGTAACATTCTGCCCTAAAAAAGTCTTATATTTCTATTTAGTGATAAGTGGGATCTGCCATATTTTTTGGTACATAAAAAAAACCCAAAACAAATGGTGCTTGTGCCTCATGCTAGTGCACATGCCCACATGAGTGCATGCACCAGTGGAATGAAGTACTGCCAGCAGCAGTCATGTCATTCTCCCTCTAATTTTTTCTAATGCTGCACAGCTGCAGGAAAGAGCATTTTTCCTCCCACCCCACCCTTTGATGCTGAACTTCAAGCCAAAACGCATTGGCAAAGGCAGTAGGTCTTAAAGGCAAGAAGCATTGGCCTTTCAGCCTCCCCATGTTTTGATTAGTTGAGTTGGATCCTTCTGCTGCTGCCATCATGACTTTGCATTACATTGCATGAGGAAATATTTTCTATCCCTCAATCTTTCTCTTTCCTTGTCCTACTAGTTCTATTTTCTTTCCGGCACCTGCTTTCTGAATTTAACAAGAATTTGCAAAGCAGGCAGGTCTCACCTTTGGGGCCTACCGGCTTTGCTAATACTGTTCAGTGAAGACCAACAACATCAGTGGAAAGCAATTCTTTTTGCTGGGGCTGTTTATTATCGGCAAAAAAAAAAAAATAACAAAAACTATTGGCTTTGCCAATGTACTTTAGCTGTGTTGTTCACCAGTATGGCTGCTGTTCAGCATGCATAAAGGTTAGTTGCATAAAGGAGAGTGACGTGGAGGACCATAGAGTGGAATGCCAAAGAGTAGAGTTGAGTGTTGTAGAGTAGAGTGGTAGAAAGTGTTATGCATTGAAGCGGCATAGTGTGGAGTTGAATAGAGTGGCATACACTGGAGTGGACTGGTGTAGAGTGCACTGGCAGAGAGTGTTGCAGACAATAGTGGCGTAGAGTGCAGTGGCATTGAGTGCAGTGGCATTGAATTCAACATCATACAATGCAGCGTCGTAGATTCCAGTGGTGCACAGTAGAGTAGAGTAGAGTTGCGCGGAGTGGAATGGAATGCCATGAGTCAAGTGGCGCGAAGTAGAGCGAAGTGGCATAGAGTAGAGTGGCATACAGTGGTGCGGAGTGGAGTGGAATAGAGCTGAGTAATGCAGACAGCAGGGATGCAGAGTAGAGTTGAGTGGTATAGAGCAGCATATAATGGTGCAGAGTACAGTAAAGTGCCACAAAGTGCAGTGACGTAGGGTGCAATGGCACAGAGTGAAGTACTGCAGAGTAGAGTGGAGTAGACTTCAGTGGGGAAGAATGCACTGTTGCAGAGAGGAGTGTCAGAGTGCAGTGGTGTAGAGTGGCGTAGTGAGCAGTGGTGTAGAGTAAAATGCAGTGCCAAAGAGTGCAGTGACATAGAGTACAGTTGTGTAGAGTGCATTGGTTAAGAGTAGTCTGTTGTTGTGTACAGTGGCATAGAGTGGAGTGGTACAGAGTAGAGTAGAGTGGCATAGAGTAGATTGTTTTAGAGTAGAGTAGAGTGAAGTGGTGAAGTGAAGTAGAGAAGAAGTGGGTAGAGTCCATTACGTATAGTGCCATAGAGTGTAGTGCGTAGAGTGCAGTGGTGCAGAGTAGATTAGAGTGGCGTACAGTGGATTGATGTAGAGTGTAGGGGAAGAGAGTTGAGTGCTACAGAGCAGAGTGCATTGGCACAGAGTGCTGTGTTGCAGAGTGGATTTGTGTAGAGTGGATTGGTGTGGCGTAGAGTCGAGTGGTGTAGAGCGGGGTAGCAAAGATTGCAGTGGTGTAGAGTAGATTGCCAAGGATTGCATTAGCATAGAGTAGAGTGGTGCAGGGTAGAACAGAGAGGTGTAGGGTGAATCGGCGTTCAGGTCAGTGGCCTAGAGTGGTGTGGTGCAGAGTGCAGTGGCGTTGAATGGGGTAACATGGATTGGTGGAGAGTAGAGTGCAGTTGTTTGAAGTGGTGCAGAGTGGGGTGGCGTAGAGTGGAGTATTCATAGTGTGGTAGCACACTGCCATTACAGACAGCACATTTTCAATTGAAATGACCATTACATTTGCACAGACATACAGCTCTACTAATAAAACTATACAGTACACAGATGAAATTGTGTGGAAATCGCATCAACTAGTGTGGAAATCGCATCACCTAGTGTAATGATCATATTAAAGTATGTGTTTCCAACACACTTCAGAGATAACAAGAAAATGTGCTTCATTTGTGCTTCGTAATTCTGATATATTCTGAAATACTTACAAAGCTCATTTAAATCTTGTCATATGTTAGAAGAAACTTTTTCCTACCACGCCATCCAGCAAGATTGTCACACAAATCATGTCACTTTGAAGTCAGAGAAAGAAAAGTGAACATGTGCCTTTGGAAGGCAGCACCTGTCATTTGACCTTGGGCTTTGAATACACAGCAAATGTGACCAGGTAAGAACAAGATTTAAGGGCCTGAAAACAGAAAGTGAGTTTGTGGGAGAATACACAAAACACGTCTTAGGCAATGGTAGGGATAAACTGACCCTTGCGAGGCTAAAGCAAATAAACAGCGAATTTAAAGCCAGAAAGCGTGAGTTACAAACTGCAAAGGCAATAGTACTCAACTAGCAGAATGCATTCCTAGCTCATCTTTCTGAAAGTCCCCAAGATGTCTTTAGTAAACCAGACAGCTGGGCTATCTGGTAGGATCAACCTAAAAACTGCAAACACTTGGCTGCTTTTGGCTAACATGTTGTTCTCTAGGCATGTGCATGCATACTAAGCATGCCCACGAATACAGAATTGTGCAACATCCTTTTCTGTTACATTTCTTTATTTACTTTTGATTCACAGATGCCAATTAGATCAACTATTGAAAAAATATTTTAAGTGCGGGAAGGCTCTTTTGTGGAGGACCAGCAGCAATTTGCTGCCAGGCCCTCCAAAAAACATATTTGAAAAATATATTTAAAAAAAATAAAAATGGTGGAGGTGGGGACGAGAAAAGTGGATGGTGGTAGTGGGTTGCCAGAAAGCAATGGAATAGTGAGCTGGGGCATGTGAGGGAGAAAGCAATAGGGGAGCTAGTGAAAAAAACACAAGGAAGACAGCAACACCAGGGGATGAGGGAGACTGTAAGATGGCACTCAGGGTAATATGGGGAGAGGAGTACATGGAAGAGTACAAGAGGCATATAGCTAGAAAATAGATGCACTATGATGGAGTGCTTAAGCAAGCAGAAAAAAGTAGTTGCTAAAAATGAGCAGTAGAAGGCACAAGACAACCAGTTGCGGATGGCAAGGATGTTATATTGCTGGGCAGCTGCACATATAAGGGGACTAGGAAAGCCATTAAACAAGAAGCAAGCAAATGGAAATGACAAAAAAGTCAACCAGTAGTAAGCAATGGGCAGGTTCTTCGCACCTGAAGAGTAAGCTCCTAATGTGTTTTTTTTTTTTTTTTTTTTGTAACTTTACAGCTTGCACTGTCTCGTTATCTTGACCTAAAAATGACAACAGCAGTTCATATTTTTCTAAATAAACTTAGAATTTCATCATAAAAATAAAGCTGAATGTTATCATTTTAATAATTACATAAAATGGTAAGCTTTTACCTCATAGATGACATTGCTGCTTTAAGAAAAGTTGTTGGTAGATCACTTCACTTTTTTCGACAATAGACGAGCCCAGAAGAAAAAGGCAACGAAAGTATCCTGGAAAATATACTTACCTCATTATGTCCCTCCTGTTCAGTAACTTTTTGTGGGCGAGGTTTGAGTGCTGTGGTGCTAAATCCTATATGATCCATGGTAATCTGGTCAAAAGGCCCAGTAACAGACAGTACTCCCGACTTTCGGCTTGTCACCAAAACTCTTGATTTACTATGTAGGGCAATTGTGTGAGGACAGTAAATATAAAATTGCGATGCATGTTGTAAACGCCTACTGGTGACTCTCCAGCAAAGGACCGATCATTACTGATTATACTCCAAAAGGTTGGTGTTGCGTACTATATTTGTGCATGGTCCTATTCCCAGAGCCACTGGAATTGTGTGATGCTGCAGCTTTTTCCGCATACATTTAGAATTGCTTGACCTGCCACATAACCCATAAACCATGCCATAAATTGAAGATTTTGACACAAAAATGCCATATGTGTTGCAGCGCCGTGGTGTGTCTCTTTTCAGTTGCAGATTGCTGTTTAGAGATGTTAAACAAGTATTAAGGAGGTAAAGCCTTTACCAAGACAGTGCTAACGTGTACAACTGACAAAATAGTAATGTAATACTGCAACATAATGTGCTACAGTGTGCCTCATAATTTGTTTTCAGGCCTCATAATTTAGTCAACTCTGCCGCATAACTTGGGCTTCCCCTGCCGCGTAACTCAAATGCGCTACCTGAGGGTATATCCATACATAGTAGGTAGATGTTTGTGAAAAGGTAACCCATTGCCCTGGCTTGCAACGTAGTTCTCTCAGTAAGCACTAAACATGTTTTGTGTGAACTGTTGTTGCATTGTTTGTATTGAAATAATTTGTTTTCCGAGGTACTGTGCTAAATTACTTCTTCATAAGCAAATTGTTTGTTTCCACAGCTGCAGAGCCATGGCCTGAAAACGCAGCGCTGTATCAGCCTTTGAAAGGTGGGTACAGTCAGCGGCACATAACGCAATGTATCTCTTTGTTCCTAGAGTCTATTCAGCATCCTCTAGCATAATTACCTTTGGAATGATTGCACATGGCAAGGAGTCATTTTGTCTTTAATCTCTTTTAGGGCATTTTTTGATAAATTGGTGTCTGTCAATAAAAAACCAACCACTCATGCCCCACCGAGTCCTCAGTTTATTATTGACTCATTACACTTGCTGCTGTAGGCAGTGTAGAATGATGCGGTTGTTGGCACAGTTGGCGGATTTACTGTACCAAGAGCTGAGGCAGCCGGCTTTTGAACTCTGGAGGTAAAGTGGGCTCTCAGTATGAGGGAACTCTTAAAATGTATAGGCGAGGATCGTGCAGGCTCCCTTTAGCAGCTCTTCATATATCATCAGATCACATTATGGCCCCCATTTGGGGCTCAGCAGCTTGCTACAGTTGTCAGAAGACTGCAAAGTAATGAAGACTAATAGGCAGCAGTCCTAGTCTTCTAAGCATGGAATTTTTATTGCAGCAAACGTGTCATCTTTCTTTTGTGTGACAGACCTAGACACAGTGTGTGATATTAACTGCAAGTAGGTTTGATATTATTCTGAATGTTTTTACGTTCAGCTGGAGAAAATCTTGCAGAGCGAATTTACTTAATTTTTATTAGGAGAGGATCAGGTCACAAAAATATCAGAAGGTGTTTTCTTTCCAGGCGGGATTTCTAATTTCATATCACTGATAAAAGAAGATGAATGACCTGCAGCTGCAGAGAAAATATATTCTGTATCTGTGTGTGGCTTGCTGGCTCGACCTGCCTTTTATTGTGATTTGTCTCTAGCTGCCTCTGTCCATCTGTCTTTTCTTGTTTCTCGCTATGAAAATATTAGATTGTTTATGACTGTCTTCTTTTTACAAACTCTGCTGTAATGTTTTTGTGTCTCTGAATGAATGAGTCTTCGGTACGTCTGTGTCTGGTGTTGGTTATCTGAATGGCTTTGTCTTTGACTCTTTCTCTAGCTGGATTTGCCTTCTTGGCTGGGTTTGCCTGCCTAGCTATGCATCTGTCCTGACTGATTAGGCCCCCGTGGATTGGCATACTGCCTGACGTCCTCTTTTTTGTCAGAATGGCGCTCTCTGTTTGCATTGGTCTGTCTGCCTTTATGGGTCTGTTTATGGGACTGTCAGCATGAGCCATTTTGTGTACCTGGGTCTACCAGCTGACGTTTGTTTGCCTACTGTATCTGGACAGGGTTAGAACTCTGTGGCAAAATCTCTCTCTGTCTCTTGCTCTGTTGTGCTTTTATGGGTGTTTGTGATCACTTTTTACTGTGACTGAATCAGCATAGGAAGTACTTCTATGGTGTTACTCTACATATTGAATTGTTGTATGGAACATTTTGATTAGGAGGAGAGGATGAATAGAACTTGGAAGAGATGAGTTTATTACATTTTTTTTTTTTTTTTTAAAGGGAAGAGGTGATTTATTTGCAGATGGTCACAGAATAGACATTCCGTGGCCACTGTGGTTGGACTTTGAATCCTCTTCTTCATCTTGAGCTGCAGAAGGATTGGGAGAACGAAGGTATGGGCTTGTGTGAGATAAGACAACGTCCAGGGATTTTTATTTTATTTTGAGGAGGAGTAGTTTTTAGAACTGTTTTAGATGTACTTGTTGGTGCAGCAGCAAGTGGCACAGTGGAAAGCAGTGTAAAAACTACAGGGTTTGAGAGATGGAGTTCTGGAGCTTTTTTCCCATCTACTGCTCTCTCCTGTGTTCAGGAACTACTTGGAGAAGTGGCAATTGGCGTTTTGGTATCTCAGATTGGAATAGACTTGCAAAGTTAATTCAGGAATTGATGCTTCATACTACTGTCACCATTGCCGAGTTGTGCTTCGGGGAGTGAAAGGGAGGATATGTCACCTTAGACTTTGTAAGTGGTGAGTTTGCTGACCACAGATTTCGACCTAGAGACCAATTTAGCTGTCCCCCCCCCCCCTGTTTTTGGTAAAATGAAGAAAGCGCTAAAGTACCTATATTTGCATACCTACATTACTTGGTCTGTCTTGTGGAGTCCAGAGTATTGATCAGGTTATTCTGAAGCTGGTTCCAAGTGTAGACTGGGGGTGTTAAGTTCTGTGATGCATGATCTGGTTGTCAGGTGTGAGGGGATTACGTTTTTGCAACATGTTACATACTTTTGTGCTACAAATAGATGCTACCAAACACACATTCTCAAAATCTTTGGTAGTCATGGAGCTGGCAGCCCCAAGAGACGAAGGAAATTCCCGTTTTGGGGGAAATGAGACACTTGAGGTACACGACAATCTTTGAGATGATTTGATTTAGTCCAGCATGAAGGTTTAGATATCCTCCAGCCATGGTATAAAAGTGAGATGAATAAAGCTTACACAAGGGCTTTGGGTCAAGGATGATGGAAATGGAATAAGGATAAAAACGTGAATATCGACCTAGGACCTAATTGATAGTTTACACTGTTGCTTTTTGTGAGACGTCTGCAAGAATGGGCTCCTGTGTGTAATGTCTCTAATAACTTCATGAGTGTTGCATGTTGTTGTATGTTTTAAGTCCTGAAGAAGGTGGGAAAGAACTTTAACATCACCTAAACACCACCTTTACTTGTAGAGGAAGACCAATGTGAATATGATATTGCTGATGAGGGGATCACATATTGTGCATTGATATAAATGAATAAGATCTTAATTCAAATTGTGTGTGCACGTGCTTTGTGTTTGTCATAGTGTGAGTCATGTGAAATTATTGATATTACTAAATGTATTATATTATCCCACTGAAATGGTGACATTGAAAAAATAAGAGACTTTAAAATTTTTATATACACTATACAATAAAAACGTGAATTTTAATAGTGGTGAAAGTATGTGGTTGGTATGAATACACACTCAGTATCTGGGATTTTCTGTCTATGGATCTTACATTGTAGATGGCTATATTAAGGCAGTAAAGGTGAGGCTGTGCTTTTCTGCTTGATAAGGGGGATTTGCCACAGCGTTTGAAGACCCCGAGCAGTTCAAACTTGTTTTCACCCTTCCTGTTTGGAGATGAGATCACCAAGGATGATAAAAATAAGATTTGTTTTCTTCTGCTTTTAAGGAGAGTATTTGGGTCTGCTACTTGTGGCTTGGGATGAAGTTGTGTAGCGGACTAGGCTGAACCACATTTCTTCAATGTTTATGGGGAAATCTTGCGTGGTTAAGTGTTTTTCTAGGATAATTTGGACGTGAGCATTTTTTGAGACTGAATAGGAATGTTGTTGAGTATTTCTGGGCTATATTTCTCAGCAGTGGTTTTAGCACGGAGTTGTGTTTTGGCGTTTGAGGGTTAATGCCATTTGAAGGAGAATGTGGGTGAGAGAGCTCATGATTAGTTAAAGACTGTGTTCATGTTGGCTGATGTGGCTAAAAGTTGGATTTCTGAAAGCACTCGTTGACTTTTACGTGTCTCAG
The DNA here is from genome assembly GCF_031143425.1 of Pleurodeles waltl. Taxonomy (NCBI): domain Eukaryota; kingdom Metazoa; phylum Chordata; class Amphibia; order Caudata; family Salamandridae; genus Pleurodeles; species Pleurodeles waltl. Next base: position 1,666,399,371 of record NC_090440.1, read on the forward strand.
TTTGTCTCTGGATCTGGCTGTATGTTGCTGACTGTTTTCTTCCTTGTTTTTAAAATGTCCGTCTTTTTTTTAACCTAGTGTTGTTTGGTTGTATTATCTAAAAAGCTGTGTCTACTGCGTTGTCGATCTGGTTAGCTCGGTAACGTCTCTAACGCCGGGTCTGTCTTTCTGTATACACGTGTCATTGCTTTTATCTGTGTTCCTTTGTATACGTCGATCTGGATGTCTAACTGGTTGGGATTGTCTCTCGTTCTAGACTCACTGCATCTTTGTAGCCTGGCCTGTCTTTGTTGATGCACCTGTGTATTGTGTGTAACATGTGTTGCTTGCCCTTCAAGGTAAGTCTGTCACTGTGGCTAAATCCGTGCCCTGTTATTGTGTCCTTCGCACTAGACATGACTGTGTGTGTTTCTCTCTTGCCAGGTGTGTTTTGCCAGCCGCCTGGTCTTTCCACTGGTCTTGCTTGTCCCTTTAGAGAGGGATCCCCTTCTCTTTAGCAAAGTGCTCCTTTCCCTATGTTTATATTCTTGTTTTTTGCACTTCATCTTTGACTAACTGTTTTCTTGCAGAAATCATGGTTTTTGCGTGTTGCAAATATCAGATTTTTTCTTTTTTCTCTTTAGGTGACCAGATCTTGTTGTCTGACAATGCATCCTCTCTTGCTGTGCAGGTAACACATTAATGACTAATAAACAATTGTTGTAGAGTGGGGTTTCACCAAAATGTTCGCCAATTTTATCATCGTAAAAAGTAGGCTTTAAAAATGTTTTCCCTGTTGTATGACCTGATTGTAAAAATGTGTTTTGTGTGAGTAGAATATTTTCTCTGCTGTGAGTGCTTATAAATATGGGATTGGAGAAATGCTCTCGGTTATTCTGCAGTTTCTTGCATGGTACACTTTCTTGCCACCTAGAAATACACTGTGAATTCTCTGGTGGTATTTAGAACTTGGATTTGGTGCTGATTCTCTTACAGTCCTTGACAGTGTTGTGGCATCACACACTCGCGACTTTATCTGTCTTTTTGTGTCTGACTATAGACATTTCATTTTCTAGAGGTCAGTATGTCATTAGTTCCGTAATGATTATAATAGCAAGTGCGGAAGCAGAGTGAGGGGGCTCTGAGTCAGCCTTTTTCAGCCATTGACTTTGTTGTGCTTTCCATAGTTTGCCAGCTTTGATTGGTTGTCCGTCGGTGGCATCCAGTGGCTGGTTCCATTGTCCCATTTGTGTGTCCAGTAGGTTCTGGTGATGGGCATCAAGTAGTCCTTTTCTTACATTGCAGGTGCTGCATGACTTTTAGCTTGTAATTGAAAGCCAGCGTGTGTTGTTTGATTTATTTACTTTGTTGTAATTTTGCATTTTAAGTGTAGATTTACATCTTTTTTGTTAAGAAAGTGTGTACTATTTGAATGTCTACCTCAGCCTTCCATAATAACACACTACTAATCCCCATTGTGAGTTTATTTGTATTGCTTTGCCATCATGAAAATATGTAGGATTTATGGCTTGTTTGCTCACAAAGTAAATATGTAAATGCACGTACACTTTCCTATGGTGGCAACAGAAACACTGCCTGTCAGAAGTACCTACAACGCAATATTTTGCCAGGTATGCTTATGCAGTCTGCTGATGCAGTATTTTATCAAAGGGTCTTACTCAAGGGTTGTTGTACTCAAGATGTGGCTTTGTAATGGGATTTTCTTTCTAGTTTTGGTGCGAGCAACACACACAAATTCACCCATCAAGTACCAAAAAAAAAAAATTTATGAATAGAGTGCCACGCTTACTGGCTTGGTCAATGCTTGTGTTTTGTAGCAAACTGAATTGCCATTCATTTTTTGGATGGATTAATATTGGGTTTGTGGCATTTGCCAGACTTACCTTACTAAAGGCAAACAAACATCTGTTCCTAGTAGTACATCCAGTGAGCCTTAAACCTTCTGGTCATGTGAGAAGTGTTTTATCTTGATGCTTATAATATTTGCGCTATTTGCGGAGACTGCCAACGGAAGTATTAGAGTTAATCTTATTGAGGTTATAGGTTGTATGTAAAGGTATGAGAACAGTATGACGTGTATTTGTATAGCATACGTTCACCCCTTGGGTCATCTTGGCACTGAATAACAAAAGTTTGTTGTTGCCTAACTCGATGTTACTCATTTTATCGAACCCAGAAGGACATAGCCCCATTCCCATGTGATTTTACCAATGCAAAGATAGAATATTATGCCTGGTCGGTCCAAGGGATAAAGTGCTACAAAAATTATCTTGTCCTGTAATCAAATCTACTTGTCCTTCTACTCCCTAAATCATTTAGTTGGGACAGCAACGTTGCTTTACTAATCTGCAGTCTCCGAAGTAAACCTGCCACCTGCTACTGCCCATCAGTAGTAAGCAACTGTGTAAAATCTCTTACAACAACCTATTCGCTTCCACATTCTTCTCACAATAGATGTTTTAACTGTCCCCTCTCCTCTCCTCTCATGTAAAATCCTAAACCCTTCCAATGACCAGGGGTGGATGGAATTTTTAATTCCGCAAGCGGAATTGTAGTAATCTAGTAATTCTGTGTTACTCCTGTAACATGGAATTACTAATTCCACCTTGTGCCAGCGGAATTAAATTAGGACCTCAGCACTGCCACTACACCTGTCAGTGGTCCAGGGAGCCGATAATACTTCTATGACATAAATGTCATTGCCAGCTCTGTTTCTAAGGTCTGGGCTCTGGAATATTCCTCTGCGCCTTCATTGGCTGAAGCACCAGTACTGCCTCTCCCCATCCCCCCGAATGTTGCTATGTGACCTGCCTACCAATAAGCTTTTCCCTGGGGGGGCGTGGCAATGACACCAGGCTGGATGTGACATAGCGAAACACATCATACAGGAGACGTAGAAGAGGGATTTACAAGGGGCTCCTGGAACAGAAAACAGAGCCTGAGCAGAGCTGCGGACTCCACATTCCCGCCAGACCTCTTTGCCTGTGAGCCAGGACTGAGAGGGGAGCTCCCTGGCTGCCTGAACCCCCTCTGCCTTTCTCCCGTTCCCCCGGATGCTCCTTGCCTCTCCAGCATGCAGCGGGCCCCACCCTCTGTTTGTACTGCTCTCTGTCACTAACCGCCGGAAGGGGCTGGTCGTCGGCTATGGGAACAACCCATGCATGCACTGTTGAAACCTGTCACCGACTGCACTTTCCCAGCCGTGCCCCTTGGGTGACTTTTTGGCTTAATTGTATGCGGCCGCCTCTCCATGTATTCACACTTTGCCCATGGCTCACAGACCCAAATGCAATATATCCGCTTACTGCTTGTGGAACCTCTTGCTGCCAAAGGCGTCCGTGGTGTAAGTATATTGAACAGCATTTATTATGTTTTTATGTAGAATTATATGTTACGATGTTGGTGGTGTTGAAGATGGTGGGGGGGTGGGGTGTTTGGAGGAATTTGAGGTGTTTATGTTCTCATTCAGCATCCCCTCTGATTTCATACAGCCTTATATGGAGGCAAACCGTCTTATTACATCACTTGCTGCAGTGTATGTATTGTGTTGATATCTTCAGGATCAGCATGGGACTGTGGAAGGGCAGAGTCTTTCCATGTGTCCAGTCCGAGATCTCAGACTTTGTTTTGACGAGCTCGTTCAAGGAAGGCAAGGGGTGCATTTTTTTCTGTGCAGGAACGCAGCCCCTCGCGTTGCACAACATGTGAGATCTGCAAATTGAATCCCGCTTTCCAGTGCCCACTGGCTTTGCCCCCTTTTGGCAATGTAATTCAGCGGAATGAAACTTGCCAATTCTGCCTACCACTACTCTGTACCACACTGTTTGCAGACAGTGAAACTCTCATGAGAAATACACCACAGAGTATTAAAAAGTATCTTCTAAGAACAGTGTACACTGGCAAAAAATGACACTATTCACTTAAAATAACCAAGGTCTAATGGTGATAAAGATAATACTACTCGCAGCCTTCACACTGTGGTGAAAACGTTATAGATAACCCACCGCCTGAAGCTAAAGAAGCACATGTACATAGACTAATACCTGGTGCACACAGTCCTCTGTGTTAAGTAGAAATTGTAATGGTGAGACATACTATTCTTAGTATGTAGTATGTAGAATCTTTGCCCTATTGCAAACTTTTTCTTCAAAACATGTGTGAAACATGGCAAACACAATTTGTCAACTGTCACCTGCACTCAGAGATACTCTTCAATGCAAAGATTTATAACATGCTCAATACCTCTACCGAGCTATGATATATTAAGAGCACATGCGTTTTGTAAATACATACACTCATTAGCTGGACACATGCTCTACAAAATTAGGTAGAGAGGTACTATGGTAGTACGCGCCATCATGTAAAGTATAAAGCAAACTAACTCACTCATTGGATGACGTCATCAGTGATGACATCAATGTAATTTGAGCTGTAATGAGTGATGTCATAAATGATGTCATAGAACATGTCATGAGTAATGTAATATTTAAGGTCATAAGCAGTGCATGACGGGGCGCAAATTATAGCTAGCTGTGCTAAGTATAACTGATTAATTTCTTTGTTTTTTTTTGTATAAAAGGTTAATGTTATCACCGACATATTCACCTAACTATAACGTTACTTTAACCCTTTCTTTCCAATTAATTTCTACTTTTTTTTTTTTTTAACGTAAAGTAATTTTTGATTACAATACATTAAGTCACCCCCCACCATGCACAACCAAAAGCCTTGTGTGGAAGGGTGATGACCACAAGGCCTAGCCTGCCTTCGGGCCCTGCAGGGACCACACCCCCCCCACACACACACACAGGCTGGCAATCCCACTTTGCAATGGTCTTTGGGTGTACGTACTGTATGGTTACCCGTAAGGTCGGTCTTGCAGCCAGGCCCAGTTACCAACTCCCCACTGGCCGCCAATCCCATGCTGCACCCAGCCCTTAGCCGTGTGCAGCGACGTGCTGGCCACAGGTCTTGGCCTGCTGCCAGGCCCTGTGGCCAAACTCCTTACCACCTTTGGCATGTGCTGCATAGGATTGACCTTCAGGCCCCGGGAACCCCCACCCTGTGGGGCAAAACATACTTATTATTGGGAGGGGGAAATGCAGCCCCTTCCTGACAGTTAATTGGCCCCATGGATCCTGTCCCTTGGGCCAATTACAATTAAAAGGGGAGAGGGGACATATGACCCCCTACCCCAATCCTCCTTGGGCCCCCTGGAACCCATCCCCTTAGGCCAAAATCTTAGTGGAGTGGGGATGCAGCACCCATCCCTTAGCCTTAATTGGCCCCAATGGATCCCATCCCCTAGGGCCATACCAACAAAAAAGGAGGGAGGCATGAAGCCCCATCCCTGAGCCTCATTAGCCCCTGGGGACCAAATCCCCCAGCGCCTTATTTATTTTAAAAGGGAGGAGCTGTGTGGCCCCCTTCCCTAACTGTCACGATACTCTGGCAACCCCATCACCCAGAGACATCCATTTTTTTTTAAAGTGGAAGGGGGCCACCTAGCCCTCCGCCCTAAGCCCCATTTGGGCCCTGGGGCCCCATCCCCACGGCATAAACTTAACATTTTCAAAACAGAGGGGGGCCATATGACCCTCCTGCCCTACCCTCATCAGGCCCTGGGAATTGCATCCATCAGGGCCTTTTCTTAATAAAGAAGAGAGGGTTGCATGACTCCCCTCCCTGAGCTCTATTAATCCCTGAGGACCTCATTCCCCCAGGGCCTTAACTTTTAAAGGGGAGGAGGGGTCACATGGACCCCCTCCCCTAGCCTAATCCCAGGGGATCCCATTTCCCAGGGTATTGTTTTTAATACAAAGAAGGGGTGGGGCAAATTGCCTGTGCCCAGGCTTCATTAGGTCCTAGGGACCCCATGGCTTTTGAAAAAAAAAAAGTTATTTGAAGTTGAGGGTGGCCTTGAAAAGGCCCTGGGGACCCCCTGCCTCCAGGGCTGTGTATATTTTAAAGGCAAGAGGGGACTGCACAGCCCTGTCCTCCTGCAGCCTTTTTTTGGCTCAAGGGACCCCATCCCCAGGGCCAGCCTTGAATATTGGTGGGTGCCCTGGTTTGCACCTAGGGCACCCACCATGCACTTGTTTGGGGTGGTGGAGGGAGAGGTCCAGGGTCCCGCAGCCCAAGGTGGCTGGCATTGCTTCAGCCCTCAGTGAACAGTTATTTATGCAGCTCCCACCAGGCAGAAGCGATTTGTTGATCTGTGCGTTTTAAAGCTCCACCCGCCCCCCATTGGGAGCAGACTTTGTGCTTGCTCCCGTTTGGCTGGAGTTTTTAAAATGCTCCCACTAAGCAGGAGCAAACACAAGTTTCTTTTCACGCTCTGGTGTGGGCAGGAAACCCGCTGTGTCTCTGGTGGGGGACCCCTGGGACACAGCAAGTGACCTTGTCCTGAGGAACGGAATCTACAGGGCCTTTTCAAGACATATTTCAGCCCTGTGGGTGGGCTCCATGCAGACTATAATGGTTCGAGGCTAGGGCCTCGCGTCCCTCTCCTTTAATTTATTAGACTGGACCCTGGGGAATGGGGTCCCCAGGGCCTAAAGAGGCTTTGGGAAGGGGGCCTTTTGCCCCCTCCCATAAAAAATACTTTGGGCCCTAGGGGTGGGCACCCAGAACCTATAATTGAAGAATGCGGCTGTGCCCACCATTTTGTTTTTTTTTTCTTTTGAATTTCAAGGTATCATAGTAAAAAATACAGAATTTGTTTGTTTTTGTGTTTTGGCTCCGGGGCGTCAATATACCCCCTCCCCCCACCCTGATTGGTTGGGGCGTAGGGAGCAGGGTATCCCTACCCAGCCCCTTATATTACTATTTTTTTTTTGTTTTTGTACTTCAGTACAGGAGACTAAGGGGGTCATTCTGACTCCCGCCGGCCGCGGTATCCGCAGGGCCGGCGGGAGCCGCCAGAATACCGCTGCGCGGTCACAAGACCGCCGCAGGTATTCTGGGTTTCCCGCTGGGCTGGCGGGCGACCGCCAGAAGGCCGCCCGCCAGCCCAGCGGGAAACACCCTTCCACAAGGATGCCGGCTCCGAATGGAGCCGGCGGAGTGGAAGGGGTGCGACGGATGCAGTTGCACCCGTCGTGATTTTCAGTGTCTGCATGGCAGACACTGAAAATCATGGTGGGGCCCTGTTACGGGGGCCCCTGCAGTGCCCATGCCATTGGCATGGGCACTGCAGGGGCCCCCAGGGGCCCCACGACACCCCATACCACCATCCTGTTCCTGCCGACCAAAACCGCCAGGAACAGGATGGCGGTATGGGGGTCGGAATCCCCATGGCAGCGCAGCAAGCTGCGCTGCCATGGAGGATTCCCCAGGGCAGCGGAAAACCGGCGGTACACCGCCGGTTTTCCGTTTCTGACCGCGGCTGTACCGCCGCGGTCAGAATGCCCTTGGGAGCACCGCCAGCCTGTTGCCGGTGCTCCCGCGGTCCATGACCGCCAGGGTCGGAATGACCGCCTAAGTCCCCAAGCCCTGTAATGGCTGCCAGTAACATTTTTCTGATGTTGCTGGCAGCCAGTGAGAGTGCTCGCTCCTGTGGGAGTCTGACTCCTGTGGGAGCGAATTGGCCTATGGGTATAAAAGGTCACTGAGCCAATCAGAACACTCCATTTTTAAATTTATGCTTCTACAAGACTATCAAGCCTCTCATGGACCCAAGCGTCCAGATTTAAAAATGTTTTACCCTTAATTTCTAAAAACCCACTGAACGGATTCACTAATCACAAAATGCACAGTTTGTGGCCCAAAATCTAGCTTCCTGACAAATTTGGTGTAATTCTGTTCAGGAGTTTTTGCTGGAGTCCTTCTTAACCTGTTCTGTGCCTTGGATGAGGTGACCTCGTCCAAGGCTACAGTTCCCGTGTGCCTTGGACGAGGTCACCTCGTCCAAGGCACACGGGAACTTGGGGGAGCGCTAGCGCACCCCCCCTGTACACCCCCCTCCCCCCCAAGGCGGGGATGGACGGGGAAGACCTTCCCCTTCCACCCTCGACCCCCCCCACCCCTGTGACAATCGCGCTGGATGGGGGAGGCCCCTGTGACAAATCAGCACGCGCTTGCACGCTGACGTCACAGGGGCCTCCCCCATTGCGCTGGAAGCATTTCTCTTTCAATCACGTGGGGGAGGCCCAGAGGGGCTTCAAAGGGAAGGAAATGTATTTCCTTCCCTTTGAAGTCTCTCCCAGGGTTTCAAAAGCCAGATTGCTTGCAATCCGGCTTTTGAAACCCCACTAGACACCAGGGATTTTTTGTTTTTTCAGAAAGTGACAAAAGGGAGCGACCCCTTGGGCAAGGGTCGCTCCCAGGGGGGGGGGGGGGGGGCATTTTTCGTGAAGGCCTTTTCTGCCCCCCCTGTTTTGTTTTTCGTTATGTTTTTTTTTTTTTTTTTAGGTGGGGAGCGACCCCTTAGGCAAGGGTCGCTCCCCTAGGGGGCAAATTATATTTAGGCCTTTTCTGCCCCCCTTGGGGGCAGATTGGCCTATTTTGATGAGGCCAATCTGCCCCCAAGGGGGGCAGAAACCGCTAGACACCAGGGAGTTTTTTTTCTTTGCATGAATTTCACGCAAGGGGAGCGACCCCTTAGGCAAGGGTCGCTCCCTGGGGGGGGGGGAGGGAGGAATTATTTTAGGCCATTTCTGCCCCCAGGGGAGCAGAAACCTCTAGGCGGCAGGGCAATTTTTGTTTTTGTGTTCATTTTTTTTTTTTTTTTTTAGAGGTGGGGAGCGACCCATTAGGCAAGGGTCGCTCCCCTGGGGGGCAAATTGTATTTAGACCATTTCTGCCCCCCTTGGTGGCAGATTGGCCGATTTTAGGTCAATCTGCCCCCAAGGGGGCAGAAACCACTAGGCACCGGGTATTTGTTTTTTGGCGCCAATGTCACGCAGGGGGAGCGACCCCGTAGGCAAGGGTCGCTCCCGGGTAGGGGGGAGTGGGGGTCAAATTTATTTTAGGGCAGTTCTGCCCCCCCCTGGGGCCGGCTGAGCTAGAGGCCAAAATCCACAAGTAGGCACTTTGCAAAAAACACCTCTGTTTTCTGTGAAAAAATATGTTGTGTCCACATGTTTTGGGCCATTTCCTTTCGTGGGCACTAGGCCTACCCACAGAAGTGAGGTACCATTTTTATCGAGAGACTTAGGGGAACGCTGGGTGGAAGGAAATTTGTGGCTCCTCTCAGATTCCAGAACTTTCTGTCACCGAAATGAGAGGAAAAAGTGTTTTTTCGGCCAAAATGTGATGTTTGCAAAGGATTCTGGGTAACATAACCTGGTCAGAGCCCCGCAAGTCACCCCATCTTGGATTCCCCTAGGTCTCTAGTTTTCAGAAATGCACAGGTTTGGTAGGTTTTCCTTCCAAATATAGGAGAGTATGTAAAAAAGGCATCTATTTGAGAAATGCCCTGTAAATCACATGCTTGTATGGTCACCCCAGAATTCAGAGATGTGCAAATAACCACTGCTCCTCAACACCTTATCTTGTGCCCTTTTTGGAAATACAAAGGTTTTCTTGATAGCTATTTTTTACTCTTTATATTTCAGCAAATGAATTGCTGAAATAATTGGGTACCTGGGGTTCTTCATGAACCTACAAGCCCTATATATCCCCGCAAACAGAGGAGTCCAGCAGATGTAACGGTATATTGCTTTCGATAATCTGACATTGCAGGAAAAAGTTACAGAGTAAAACGTAGAGAAAAATGTATGTTTTTTTTACCTCAATTTCAATATTTTTCTTTTTCAGTTGTTATTTTCTGTAGGAAACCCTTGTAGGATCTACACAAATGACCCCTTGCTGAATTCAGAATTTTGTCTACTTTTCAGAAATGTTTAGGTTTCTGGGATCCAGCATTGGTTTCATGCCCATTTCTGTCACTGACTGGAAGGAGGCTGAAAGCACAAAAAATTGTAAAAATGGGGTATGCCCCAGTAAAATGCCAAATTTGTGTTGAAAAATTGGGTTTTCTGATTCAAGTCTGCCTGTTCCTGAAAGCTGGTGAGTTTAGCACCGCAAACCCTTTGTTGGTGCCATTTTCAGGGGAAAAACCACAAGCCTTCTTCTGCAGCCACTTTTTCCCATTTTTTTGAAAAAAACGAAATTTTCACTGTATTTTGGCTAATTTCTTGGCCTCCTTCAGGGGAACCCACAAAGTCTGGGTACCTCTAGAATCCCTAGGATGTTGGAAAAAAAGGACGCAAATTTGGCTTGGTTAGCTTATGTGGACAAAAAGTTATGAGGGCCTAAGCGCGAACTTCCCCAAATAGGCAAAAAAAGGCCTGGCACAGGAGGGGGAAAAGGCCTGGCAGCGAAGGGGTTAAAGAAGTCTATGGAAAATACATGGGGATTTTGTGTTTTGGACCCTCCTTTTTTTCTCGGCCTACACTTGACAGATCACCCCTAAATTAGTCAACAAGTAGCTCCTTTTTGGACAGTTTACTGGAGATTAATTGAATGGGGCCAAAGTTATTAGCAACACAAAAAACGATTTTCCTATGGAATTGCTGATATAACTATAACTCCCTAGTGGCGACTGCCACTAGGTAAAATTTCTATATATCTATCTATCTAGATTTTATTCATTTTTAAATTTGCTAAACAGAATGTAAATAAAGAACTTGAACAGGATTCATTGTACATTATAGACATCCCAACCTATTCATGTAGTAAATTGAACAGTGAAATTTTTTTCTTACCAATAAGACAATTGTATCTGTCAGGGAGGTCATCTGTGATGCAGCAGGCCCAACTCCATTACTATAAAACTTGCAGCCCTCATCTATAAGTTTTTTTTAAAAATATGTTTTTATTGTTATTCAACAGTGAAGAACAAAAATAAAATTGCAGTTGTATTCCAGGATTACATAATTGAACAATTATTTTCGTATTCCAATGCCAATTCCTCATTTCTCCATACATTCTTAGCAGTGTAGATACGATTATGCAATTGGGTGAGGAATTTTGGAAACATTGTGTTCACAGGAAGTACAATAAAAAAGCATGACATAAAAAATGATAAACAAAAAACTGAGGGTTAAGTGAGAGAAGAAGAAGATAAGGTCGAGATCGGGGCGAGCACGCCCAGGTGGGGAGGGGGTGGGGAGGAGGGAAGGGCAGAAGGGCGCCGCCCGACACCCCCCGTTAACAGAGCCCTTGGTGGCATCTGGAGCAGTGCAGCATGTGCTCTCATTATGGTTTCAAATCAGGGCAAGTGATGGGGGCCCGATAATTGCTCACGCTCAGGGAGGAGACAGAGGAGGGACAGCCTCACAGGCGGGGCATGGCCACGGCAGCAAGGCCATCCAGGGTGAACAGTGTGCCCATGAGCATTCCCTCCCCTAATTTAATTTATTGCCAGAGAGCATCTGTAACTCATTGTGTTTTGTGTCTTGTATTCTTCTAGTTACTACTGTTTCAATTATTTCTTGCTGGTTTACAACTTTATTGCATTAACTAGGGTAGCCAATTGTGTCTATATTTCAAATATGACCTGTAGACTGCTAGGTATTTCCTGTCATTTTCATTTATTCAGGGGGGTCGATTATCATCTTTGCTTTCCATGGTTATCACAAAGGAGTTCCATGTGTCCATGCCTTTGACCTGGATCCCTTTTTCCTGGAGTGATTGTAGTGTCTGTGCTTCTGCTTTGGCCCAACGTAACAGCTCCGCTTGCCACTGATTGATACTTGGTGTGCTAGGCGCTTTCCAATGCATGGCTATCACCCATCTGTACATCACTAGTGCTAGTGCTATACAACTGTGCGTCTGTTTCCGTCTTTTAGATCTCACCCCTATTCCTAGTAGGCATAGTTCGGGCTTGAGAGATAACGGGATGTCCTTCCATTCGGTTAACAAAGTTATTATAACATTCCATGTGTGCAAAATTGGTGGACAGTCCCATGTCATATGGAAAAAGGTGGCCTCTGCGATTCTGCATCTGGGGCACCTCTGTGGTGTTTGGGGGAACATTGTGTGCTAAACAGTGGGGTGATAAATATGTTTGGTGTACATAATTAAACTGGGTCTAGCGGAAACGGGGGTTACGTGATACTTCATAAATCATTTTCATAGCCTGATTCCATGCGTACTGTGGGAGGGGTTCTGATAGTACCCAATCCCATCTATTTTTTGCTTGTTCCTGCCTATGTTCAATATGTGTGGTCAGAATTCTGTATGTTCTCGATACATTTATTGGGGCAGCTATGCTGTCTAGCAGATCATGTAGTATAGGGGCTGTTTTTGGTTCCCTGTTTCCACAGTTCCAGATTGAACGTGCCAAGTGTCGTATTGCACCGAAAGCTATAAAACGTCCTTGTCCCAGGTTATATGTATCAGGCAGTGCCTCATATGTTAGAAATTGGTCTTCGCCGTAGATATCCCCCACCGTGTGTATGCCCTTCTTGGGCCATGTATTCAGGCCTACCTTAGCTGCTATATTTGCAATTTTCGGGATGGCCAATAGTGGGATCTTGTGAGAGTACTGCGTATTTTTTGTCTCCTGTTAGTGCGAAACGTCCCCAGACCCAATGAGCTATGTTCAGTAAGGTGTTCTGTGAGACTTTTGAGCCATTTCTGTTCATCAGGTGTTGTAATATATCAGTGTGACTTAGGTCCGAGAGTATCGTCTGTGTTTCTACACCCATGGGGTTTCCGAGCCATTTAGATAGCCATTGCAACTGAGCGGATGCATAATATAATTCAAATCTTGGCGCCCCCAGCCCCCCTAGTGTAAGTGGCTGGTATTTTTTCGATAGCGCCACGCGCCGCCGGCCATTGCCCCATATTAAGTCTATTAATATGCTATTCAGTGGTCTGAAAAAGGAGGCGGGAAGTGCCAATGGGAGCGCCATAAAGAAGTACAGTAGATGCAGTAGTATTATCATCTTTGCTATGGCCACTCTTCCCATGGGCGAAAGTGGGAGCGAGCACCAGAAAGGCAAAGAGCCCCTAATGGAACTGATCACTTTTCCCAGGTTGCCGTCTTTGAGTCATGATACACATTTATTCCTAAATATTTAAAAGTGGCGTAACACCATTTCAGGTCACCCGGATTGGAGATTAAGCGGTTTATTTCCGGAACCGGTCGCATAGGGAATAGGCATGATTTTGACCAGTTCACTTTTAATCCGTATACAGAGCCAAATTGGTGCAACAGTCTCAGTAGGTCAGGTGGAGATTCGGTGTAATTTCGTAGGAATATTAGTGCGTCATCCGTGTATAGTGACACTATACAGTGCGTGAGTCCGTCCAGGATGCCCCAAGTCGAGGCTAATGTTCGAAGCCTAGCAGCTAAAGGTTCAATGGCTAGAGCAAATAATATTGGAGATAATGGGCAACCCTGTCTGGTGCCTCTTTCAATACTGAACTTCTTGGATATCATGTCACCTGTCTTGACTCTAGCTGTTGGGTTAGACTATAGTACCCTTACCCAGTTAATGTATGTCCTTGTGAAGCCCATGCGGTTGAGAGTTTCTATCAGGAAGGACCAACCCAGCGTGTCGAACGCTTTTTCAGTGTCTAGTGATACTGCTACTTGATTGTATTTGCCCTCTGGGGAGTTTGCCATGAGGCATAGTAGATTCCGTATGTTGATGAAAGTGTTGCGGCCCGGTATGAAACCGGACTGGTCTTGATGAACCAGATCCGGCAACCATGGGAGCAAGCGATTTGCTAGAATTTTACCAAGCAATTTGCAGTCTGTGTTCAGCAGCGATAGTGGCCTATATTAGCGAACATCTAGTGGGTCACGGCCTGCTTTAGGCAGTACTGCTATCAGTGCCTCGCGTAAGGTGTCAGGTAATTGACCGCACTTTAAGGCCTCATTTAGCATTGCTAAGTATGGGGTTAACGTTTGTGCCGGCAATGTGCTATAATACTCTATGGCAATGCCATTGCTGCCTTGTGTTAATTGTTGTAGGGCCTGTTGTATCTCTGCAAGATCGATCGGTTTCTCCAGGTCCGACAACTGAATAGCAGTTAGGCGATTTAATTTAATTCCCCCGAAGAACTCATTTAGCTGTTCTGTTGAAGGAGGGGGTGGAACTTTATATAATGTGCTGTAATACTATCTGAAGGCACTGTTTATTTCCACTTGAGTGTTTGCTATTATCCCTGTATCAAGGCGGATGGCTCCTATAGGGGGATTCCGATGTTCGTTCCTCATAAGCCATGCCAGAAGTTTTCCTGATCTATCCCCTTCTGCATGTGTACGGGCCATATCATGGCGATAACCGTAGTGCCTTAGGCGCCTGTCTGCCTCATTCCATTGTGTTCGTAATCTAGTGAGCTCCGCGTCAGTAACAGTGCCCTCTATTTGTTTGCACTCTGCAGTGCGAACGTCCTGTTCTAGTTTGCGGATCTCTTGCGTCAATGTATGTCGTACTCCTACTGTCATTGAAATACATGTGCCCCTTATAACTACCTTGTGTGAATCCCATTCAATTGCCCTGGAGCTCGTTGTCCCACCCTCATCTATACATAATAATTATATATTTTCATGGTTCTCCAACCATTAAATCTTACATTATGTGTAATGGTCTCATTTTCCATTATTCCTTGGGACATGTTTCCTTTGGAATATGGAATGTGATGAGGTAATGTTGAGGTCAAGGATGGAATGTGGGAGACGGTGGGAGTACGGAGAGAAGGGAGGTTGGATTGTGACTAAGCTGAAGGTGTCGTGATTCCTAATCTTTTATTGAAAAAAATAAACGTACAAGATGAAAAAGGAATTATAATGAAGTGATTATTACATTGGTGACGAGGGACTGCAGTGTGCAGGCGACCTGTGCAGGAGACAGGTCAGGGAAGACACCTTCACTCCTGGATTTATTGAGTAAACGGAAAACCAAAGGTAACAGTTATGTAGGAATCGGTAACAAACTGAACTTCAACTAATAGTAATAATTTATTACTTTTTAAAAGCTATTAATTGAAAATGTTAAGGAGTATTTACGGCGAAAACCTGAGCGTTTTAAAGTGCGTGGAACCTTGAACATTTTAAATTCAACAGTATTTCATCGCGTGCACCTCTCGTGCCAGGTTTTCTGTGAGTGAAGCATCGCGTGTCTACGCTCGAGTCGAGTGCATTCAGCGCGTTCAATTACATTATTACATCGTTCAACTAAGTCCGTGTTATGAACGAATAAACAATTCTAAAGAAACTTTCCGGAGCTGCCAAATGTGAATGCAATTAAAGCGATCCCTTTTGAAACCAGACACAGATAGTGAGGTGTCGCGTGTCTACGCTCGAATCGAGTGAATTCAGCGCGTTTAACTAAGCGCGTGTTATGAACAAGTGAATAAATCGATTTTAAACAAATACCTTATAAAGAAACCTTCCGAAACTCCCAATGGGTACGCAATTAAAGTAATCTTTCCAAAACCGGATGCAAACAGATTGTAGACACTGAAGAAGGACTATATTTTGCAATATAAGAAACTAACAAAGGACTGGATGATAAGGAATAATGAAGAAGGTTACAATTTTAAGTTGTGGTGAAACATAAGAAAAAGAAAAGAAGTAAACATAAAGACGTGTAAATAAGTAATTACAGTAATATATACTACAGCATAAATTAAATATAAGTTTAAAAAAAAAAAATTAAAATAAATAAAATATATATATATATATATTTATTATATATAATAATAGTAGAGAAATGGGAGACCAAGGGATATCTGCACCACCACCGTTTCTGGCAACTCCTGGAGACCCGCCTATTCCCTGGAAGCAGTGGAAGAAGATTTTTAATACTTATATGTTAGCCATAGGTAGTGACCGATATGCTCCCCCAAGGCGACAAGCTATCTTGTTACATCATCTTGGGATTGAGGGCAGAAGAATATATGAAAATTTACCAGAAGTATCTCTGGGAATGGGAGATGGACAACCTACTAATATCTTTGACATGTCTGTACAAATGCTCGATGAACAATTCACACCAAAAACTAATCTTGTATTGCAACGCCATAAATTCTTTTCAAGGGTACAACGGAAGGATGAAGATATTGCATCGTATGTAGCAAGTTTGAGAGGTCTAGCATTGTCTTGCGAGTTTCATCAATTATTAGATTCTCTAATACGAGACCAGATAGTGAGGTGTGCATATGATAAAAGGATAAGGGAGAAACTACTAGTAAAAGATCCGAATTTGGAGGAAGCTATACGAATTGCTAAAGGGATGGAACATGCGGCTGTGTGGTTAAAAGAAATGGAGGAGGTTCCTAAAGAGACAGAACCAGGAATCATAACAGAGATCAGAAAGAAAGATGATCCACGGGTTAAAGTGGAGTGGAACAAGCCGACTAAGAATTCTGAAACAATAAAAGCAAATACTGAGGAGAAACGTAAAGCACAGGAATGGAGAGTAATAAAGTGTTACCGTTGTGATGCACCTGGGCACATAGCGTCAAGTAGAACATGTGCAGCTAGGAATGCAATTTGTCGTACATGTGGTAAGAGGGGACACTTTGCCAAAGTTTGTAGGTTAAAGAGCAATGCAGGAAACAAAACCATACAGGAAGTTCAAGATGTGTGTGAGACGTTGGAAGATATCATTTTGACTGTAAATGAAAGAGTGTTGCCTGGCGAATGTAATGGAACATCTGTTCAAGTGGTAAGAAAGGAGAGTACAGATGTACTGGAAAAGCCTCATGCAAAAATATTGTTAGACAATGTATGGGTCAAGCTTCTAGTGGATTCCGGGAGTTTGTTTACTCTCATATCTAAAGAAGTATATGATTCTAAATGGATGGAATCAGCGGATAAAAACCTATCAGTTCCTGACATAAAAGCTGTGGGTTATGCTGGAAAGAGAATAGATATTGTTGGAATGCGCTGGATGTCAATCTCTTTTAAAGGAAGGACCGTTAGTGGAAAAGTATATATCACGGACTATGGAACAAATCTGCTGGGTTGGCGTAATCAAAAAGACCTTGGCATAATTTTAAATCCCAACGCAAAGGAACCGGTATTACTTACCAGCGATGTAGACATTGAAGTGGTATCGGAGTCATTGCAACATAGCTTGATTGATAAGTTTCCAGAGGTTTTTTCCGGAAAATTAGGTTTTCTAAAAGGATTTTCTCATAAAATCATATTGAAGAAGTACGTTACACCTGTGGTGCATAAAGTGAGAAATATTCCGAATTTAATGAGGGAAACTTTGAGGCAAGAGTTGGAAAAACTGTTGAGGGAAGATATCATCGAACCCATAGAATCTTCTGAGTGGTTAGCTCCGGTGGTTGTAGCACCGAAGGAGGGCGGAAAAATCCGCTTATGTATAGACCTTAGGGATCTCAACAGATGCATATGGGTCGACCGGCAACCATTGCCTAACATTGCTGAAATGTTGTCAGTAAGAGCAAATGGGAGTGTATTCACTGTTTTAGATATGTCTTCTGCATACCACCAGATAAACCTACATGTAGATTCGCGACATTTAACATCCTTTGTAACTCCGTTGGGGGCCTTTCGGTATAAGAGGATGCCATTTGGGCTTGCCTCTGCTTCCGCGGTATTTCAAAGGATGATGGAGCGAATCTTTGGTAACATGACTCAAATATTATGTTTTCAGGATGACATACTGATTGTGGGTGAAAGTGAATCCCATCATGATCTTTTGTTTCTGGAAGTGATGCACAGGTTAAAAGACAATGGATTGACAATCAAGAAAGAAAAATGCCAAATTCGGAAACAAGAGGTGACGTATTTGGGACACATCATAAGTAAGGATGGTATCAGGCCCAAAAAGAGCATAGTATCGGCAATTGAACATGCAACAGAACCAAGTTCAAGAGATGAGTTGAGATCATTCCTGGGACTCGCAGAATATTGTTCAAAATTTGTGAAAAACTTTACTGAGATTGTTGAACCACTAAGAATGCTCATGAAAAAAGGTGTAACATACAAGTGGGATGAGAGTTGTAAAAATTCCTTCCAAGAATTGAAAGATTGTATCTTGAAGGTTCCCACGCTGGGTATATTCGATGTAAATGGCAAGACTTTTTTAACCACTGATGCTAGTAATGTGGGTATTGGAGCTGTATTGTCACAGGTTAAAGAGGGCGAGGAACGTATAATTGGTTTTGCATCTAGAAGGTTACAAGGTGCTGAGATTTCATATTCTGTAATTGAAAGGGAGGCCCTGGCATGTTGTTGGGGAATTAACCATTTCAAATTTTACTTATGGGGCTTACCCTTTAAATTGAGGACAGATCACAAACCATTGACGTATATTTTTAAGGGAGGACGTGGACTTAAAGGTAGCGTTACGCCACGAATTTCAAAATGGTTATTATCTGTGTTGAGTTATAATTTCGTGGTGGAATTTGTGAGAGGATGTAAGAATGTTGTGGCAGATTATCTTTCCAGAGTACCCGAAAATGATGGGGAGCTTGTAGAGGATGGAATGGAAGACATGATAGGAACTGTTTTGGGTGAATTGGCTATAACGGCTCAGGAATGGGAAGATGCTATGAGAACTGATCCTGTGCTAAAGATTGTGAAGGAAAGGGTTGTAAATGGATGGAGGGATGACGGTGTGAACAATTGTGGTGACCTGGTTGAATATCTTAAAGTCAAAAATCAGTTAAGTACAGTTAATGGGAGGTTGCAGAGGAGGAATCAGCTTGTTCCTCCTGCTGGTATAAGGAAACACATTATAGAAATCACTTATCAGGGACACCTTGGAAGGGGAATGATGAAGAGAAAGGTAAGACAATCGTTTTGGTGGCCAGAGATGGACAGACAAGTTGAAGAAGTGGTAAAGGATTGTTTTGCATGTGCCAATAGTGATAAGACCAAGGTTCTAAGACAGGCTCCTCTAGCACCTGTAAAGTTTCCAAGTGGACCTTGGGAGAAATTGGCAGTGGATTTCATTGGACCAGTGTTTAAGTTAGGTGTGAAGTATAGGTACATACTTGTGCTAATTGATTACCACTCCAAGTGGTTTGTCACCAAACTGGTAGATCATGTGAGAACTAAGGAGGTTATTGAGTTCTTTGAAGAGGTGTTCTTGGAAGAAGGAATTCCTAAGTCCATAGTGTCTGACAATGGTGTGCAGTTTACATCATCTGAAATGGTTGACTACTTACGAAGAGTTGGAATCAGGCATGAGAAAGTAGCTCTTTTCCATCCACAAGCCAATGGTTTAGTGGAAAGAATAAATCGATTGATCATGGATAACATCCAATTATCCTTGGCCAACCAACTTCCTTGGAAAAGAGAATTAAACAAAATGATGTGGACGTATAGCACCACTCCCTATTCTACAACAGGATTGTCACCTTTTGTATCATTGAAGGGTAGAGAGCCTGGAGTATTGGAATGTCCAATATGGTTAAAAGGAAATCAAAAAGTGATGGTTGACAGGGAATCTATAAAATCCAGGGTTGAGAAATTCCAGGAGAAAAGTGCCTTACAATATAACAAAAGAATGTGTACTAAACGTTGTCATATACAGAAGGGAGATTGGGTGGCAGTAAGAAAGAGTGGGATTATTGTGAAAGGAGAAAGCAAATATTCTCCTCCGCAACTTGTGAAGGATGTTAGAAAAAATGTTGTGATATTAGAAAATGGCTCTACGTGGAGTATGGGACGCATTTGTAAAGTTAATCGTTAGTAGGCTTATAACGTTGAATGTTATTGCGTAGGATTGTTTAGTTATGTAAAACAAAGTTCAACATTTTTGTTATATTAAAGGGGGGAGGTGTGTAATGGTCTCATTTTCCATTATTCCTTGGGACATGTTTCCTTTGGAATATGGAATGTGATGAGGTAATGTTGAGGTCAAGGATGGAATGTGGGAGACGGTGGGAGTACGGAGAGAAGGGAGGTTGGATTGTGACTAAGCTGAAGGTGTCGTGATTCCTAATCTTTTATTGAAAAAAATAAACGTACAAGATGAAAAAGGAATTATAAGGAAGTGATTATTACATTAGCCTATCTGTCCTACCCAGTTTCATACGTGTTTCCTCTGCAGCTTCCCATCAGCTCATATCTTGCATCCATTCTACCGTTCTACCTCCTGAGGTACATCCCCATTCATTGATCTAATCTCTAGTCACCATCAACCTAACATATCAGTTAAGAATGTTACATTTTTCCCAATCTTATTGTTAGTTAATACAGGCAGAGTTTCTCAAAGCATGCCACTAGTGTGTGTATCAGTTGCAGCTCAACAGGGTTCACAAATCTCTGTCACTTTGGCCCAATGTCCTGCCACTCTGAGTCATTCACAGATTTAATGAAGGAATTCTGCATTAACTGTTTTAGATTTCAGACAAGTGTTTCTCTTTCTAGGGTCTGTTTTATGTAACACCATTGGGATGAATATATGCCCAATATAGCATATAGAATTTATACAATTTGAGCCTGCCATTTTTAGAAGTCACGTATATACTATCACAGACTTTGACCATTCATTAGCCAAGAGTTGCATCCTGCAGTCCTTTCATTAATTCTACTACATGATTAATTTACTTCCTTTCTTGTTTCTCTGTATCCTTCTTTACAATTGTGAAATCAGACCATTCCCCATATTCGTGCCAAGGTTTACGAATAAGGATTTGACAATTATTGGACTTCAGGAGACCCATTCCAGGAGTTCTTGGGTGCTTTCAACAATTTCCCATATTAAAGGACTTTTGAGCAGTTAGTCCTAAAATGAGTCTGTGCCTCATCGTATGTTATAAAACAAATACTCCTGTTCTGCAGGTCTGCCATTTTTAAGCACTTGGCCTGTTTTCATTTAACAAAATGTATTACACCTGAGGCTCAGCTAACTTTCTAGGTCCCCATGACTGGGCACCAGCAGCAATGTGATGTTTTGATCCCCAGTGCTGTAGTCAGTTGAGTGGACCTTTCCATCCACCTCATGATGTTGAATCAAGAATCGATGATCTATCCAAACAGCAACAAAATATAACATTTTCCTATTAGCCATCTGCAGACCCTCTCTTTTGTTCTGGCAGGATCATATAAATGTATTCACTTATCATTGGTATATAATGGGTTGATGTGTTTACTGTTTCTTATATTATTCCTATTGCCTATCATACCTACTCTTCTACAAAAACTTTTGCTAAGAAAAAGGAGACAAGGGACAGTCGTGGTGTGTACCTGTTCCCAATGGATAATGTTACTAGTCTTCTCTGATCTGTTACAAAACTTCCCACCTGACAACTTTTGGACTTCGCTCCATATGTTCAAGTACCTTAAACAAGTACTTCTGGTATATAGCTACCTCTCCCATCACATGGAACAAACAGCCTTTTTAGATTAAATTGTCTGCATACTGCTTTAGCCATAATCTCTTTCTGCTTGATATGTTTCAGGCAATTTATCTTCAGTTTATTGCAGCCTGCCTGTTTTTTCCCCTAGAATCTTACAATCCCAGCCCCTGATATACCTCCGTGAAAAAAATTGTGGTCCATAAATTTTCATTTTTGATTTGTGTTTTTGGATCATTAGAGAAGTAATTTAGCTTGGGTAAACTTTGCTGATCTGGGCCGAATTTTTCTGAAAGATTTTTTTTAAAAATGGCGGATGTTTTGCAATGATGATGTAATATTTCAGGAACCACAAGACCTATATGCCTAATTTTGGTGTCACAATGTAGGTTTTGGACATCCAATAGTCATGTAGAGAGAAAAAAAATAAAACTCCTCAGAGCAACTTTTCTGCCATTTTCCAATATGGTGGCTATAATAGAGGAAGAAGATATATGTATAAATGAAAGAAATAATAATGGTTTTTGATCATTTTATGTAAATACCAAACAATGTTTATGGTCTGAATGTGAAAAAAATAATGTTTATCACTCCTGTTTTAGACACATTTTCATAGTTCATGTTTTTTTTGTTTCGGCAATCGCTCATGGTTCATTTGTAGAATGTTGAACATTTTAGAAGAGCATATCGACTGGGACATCTTTTTGTAGCACAGGATTTGCAAGTACATGTATGTGTGAGTTCTGTGGGCAGAGGACATTTTGTAGGTGTTAGCACCCCATCAATATCTTCCCAACCAAATTCACACAGATCTTTCTCCACATATGCATGATCCAAAATATTTACACATCTTCTGATCAAGCAAAACGCTCTTTTAATGTGTCTACGCACAGAATATGACGTTGGTGGAAGGTCACTTAGCGGGACTGATCTCCTGAACTCACGGTACTCACTGTACCAAGGACCGTCAAATGTGTGACAGTCAGAACTCGTTTTCTACACACGCACAAGGTATTTTTCTACGTCTTTAAAGTCACATTTTTCTTCTGTCTCAGCAAATCTTTTCAGAAACTTCACAGGTTCAGCAGTTAAAGCTCCAAGCTTTGTTCCAGTTTTACACATAGAGTTATCATCCTTTAGAATATGTGCCTTGATAAAAACACTGGCCATCTCTGGGTCAAGTTTCTTGTACAGAATCAAAAGTGGAATTAAGTGCCTTTTCTCGCCTTTTCCATAACGTATCCATAACTCTGACAATCCTTGACTTATAAACATTGCAACAAATCCAAGTAGCACAATAATAACATCTGTGTCATTTGACAGTACAATTACTCAAGTGGAACCGTTTCAAACAGCCCTCTCAACACGTGGCCCAACACGAAGGTCAGCTTCCTCCAATTTGCTGTTAAGTTTTTTAACTTTATGAACCATACCAACTCCTCATTACAATCATTCCACTTGCAATAATTGGAAATTCTAGCATCAGCAATGTTTTGACAAGTTCATGTTGTTTGATTTTGCTGCCTAGATTTTATCAAGTTGCACAGGTATAGGTGTTGAATTTTTGACGCATGCAAACATTGTTCCACTTGTAGACATTCGTCTGATTCTTTCACATTCTTTGTCAGATAGTTCCAGATAACTTTTCAAAGACAATGTGAAGTTATAGCAAGGTGCACACTGACTTTGATATCTGTAAAACAGTCTGAACTACCTTTCCGAAGTTTTCCATGGCCAAAATCTTGACCATTCATAATTGTGATATATATGGAACAGCAACAGCAGTTTTCAATGAGGACACCTTTTCTAAATGAAATTCTTCAGATGAAAGTTTCGAGTTCTTATATGAGTTTGTGCTTTACTGGTTTGATTGCAGTATCTCCATCAAATAATGCATATGTTGGAAGAGGATCATGCAACAGAATGTCCTTGATAAATTTACCCCTTTCTTTTGCTAAATCCATCTCTATGTGCTTGCAAAAGTAGTTTTTTGTAATCTGTTTTGTAGTGGCTGGTTGGATGAAACTCTTGCTATGGCAGTTAAAGCATGGAAGTTTAGTATTAGTGATTATGTCAAACAGCTTTTTCCCTTTCAATACACGTCTTTCCTGCTTCAGTTCTGCTATAGTTTTGATCCATGTTCCAGGGCACCTAGTAGATGTCTTTATATTGTTATCCACATATTGTTTGGTCATGAAGTTGTGTAGTCGCACTGGCTCAGTCATTTCAAAGGGCTTTCTTGTTGCTGCATGAAATAAAGAAGGCTGTCAATATGTTCGTTAAAATGTTTTCCTCTCTTTCCCACAAGTTTGTGATGAGGAACAGTTTCACAATGGTCCATTCATTTTGAATTTGTGATCGCTCTGAAAACATTGCAAATAGAAAGGGCTTCATGGTAAACTAGCTGCCATTGAGCAACATATTTACTTTTCCATGTCTGACCAACAATTCCCTTGGAGCTATTCTTTGATCTCTGGATCATATGTTCTAGTTTCATATCTGGAGCCACAGCATTGCACCTCCCCTCTCTGTCTTTTACCACAAAATGTCTTTGGATGAATTTTCTGTAGAGGTATGGTTTTTCCACCTCTAGCTTCTTCACTGGTAGTTTATGCAGTCGAATTTGCCAAACACAGTAACAAGTGACTGCACAGTTTTTCACGTGCACCTCCAAGTCACCTTCACGATCGGCATGTAACAAGTTTTTCACAAACCTTATCATGTGTACAACATTTCCCAAGTACTTGCAAAGTTCTGATATTTCTTCACATTCTTTGACAAATTCTATGAACTTGGTTTTCAGGTTTTCTGATTTTGAACTGAGTGTATTGAACATTGCCTTGCTTCGCGTTATGTCTTTTAAATGACTTGCACTCTGGGCCTTGTTCACTTCTGAGATAAGATATGCAAAACTTAATTTGTTATTCTTGTTCCAGAAGACATAATGAGTTCTGCTCCATACTGACTGGACAGTTTTGCATCCAAAGATTTCAGCCTCACTAAGTGCATTGTCTATGCCACATCCACTGAGGTAACTTCCTGCACACCACAACACAACTTTTGTCATGTGAAAAGTACCCATCATTGGATAAAGATCATCAAATTCTACTGGATTGCTCATAAAACAGTCAGCTACAATACATAAAACACCTTAATCACAGAAGATTGGCAAGATAGGCTGGTCCTCAAGTTGAGCACACACATTTTTACATTTTCTTAGAGTTGTATATAATGTTGCGTAGTTTGTGACTGGAAATGATATTACTGGTAAAAACAGAACCACCTTCAGTGGGATGGTGTTCTGGGAGATCAGAGCATGAATTCCAGCCTACGGAGAAACTGGCTTTTTCTTCATCCTTCAGTCTGCACCTAATAAGCGTTATGATAAGTTCAGTTAAATCAGCTTTGCGGACTGCAGCATCAGGCAGAAGAAGATCCATGTCCTCAGCCACTTTCAAACTTTCTGGTAGACTGGGATGAATTGATGGCTTGTAGTGATTTTGCACACATTGGCAAGGCAGTTGGGTTATACGTTTGTAGCTTTGTTTGTTTATGCCTAGAGCTGACACAGCTTGTTTTCCAGCAGCTACTTCATTTGCACAGTCTTCAAAAAGCACCATGGCAGTATCATATGCGCTGGATGTTACAGACAAAGAAGAGCTGTCTTCAAAGTGAAAATTATCATGAGCAGCAATTGTAAATCCTTTTTTGGTAAAGTGTCCTGGAAGTGGAGTGCTGTCGGATTCACAAGATTTTACAGCATGAGCTGCTAACAAGTTCCTGCTCCATACTATGTCATTATAAGTGGTTGATACACCAATCCTATTCATTAAAGTGATTAGCTCTCTACTTTTGCACTTGTCATAAATTGCGCAGGCAGTCATCATGTGTAGTGGAGTTTTCTTTTTGCTGTGATGTAATTCTTAAAACATGATTTGGAAAAGATAGTACATTTGCACAGCATAAGCCTGTCAGCTCATGGGATTGTCTTCCAATTCTTTGCTTTTTTCTTCAAAGCTGTCATCAATGTTGTCGGCTTCTGTTCCAACTCAAGTACTTTAGTTTGTAACAGTTATGCTTTGCTGATTTTAAACAAGGATGTGAAAAATGTTAAGACAACATCAGGCATTCTTGTTGACTCCCATGATTTGCGGAGCTCTTGGGGCATCACATAATTTGTCATTAAATCCAAAATCTACATCTTTCAGGACGTTTCTTAAAATGGTTCCTGCTGATTTTACTGATCTTGGCAGAAAGAACTTAAGGAGTTAACTCAGCTGAGAACACCATAAGTGGCTCATTCTTTTTGTTAGGATGTCAAAAACGAATTCTGTCATTGTACAGAAAAATCTTAATTTCATTATTATGGATCGATACAGTTTCATTAATGTTGACCATTATTTCTCGGATCTCACTGAGTGTGAACCCATAGCCAGCACTCAAGAGTGGCTTTAAAACTTAATTTGCTTTTCACAGAGTGCAAACTTAACTGAAGGCTGGCGGCTACATTGCTGCTGGGAGCTCATTGTACACTCATATTTTCGAATGTGTGCATGCACGCAGTTTGGGAGGGTGAACAAATCCACTGCAAATACATTCATCTCGGTGTTTAAATCAGCTACTCGGCTGAAAACTTAATCTTGGAGGAAACTAGCTGCAGATAAAAACATGTTTGCCCTTAGAGACTCACATACTCTGTACTTTGTTCTTTCATCAGTCCCTTTGGGCGTTGTTCTGGCTAATCCACAGACAACATATTGAAGATACTCTGCTTTCTGATCAGTTGTTGGAGGTGGACAAGGGTAGCCATTTACTTTCTGAGTGGATGGGCATTGGGTTTGATTGTCGTCGCTTTCTCAGACGACTTGGATTCTCATTGTGATTCACTGGTTTCTTCTATTTTTTGCCATTTTTTTCCAGGCTTTTTCTATTGTATATGGATTGTAGCACTTGCTGCTACTATGATAAAATATTTGATCCTCCTCATCTATCTGTTTAAATCTTTTGTGAACTTTGTCTTGCTGTATCTCTACAACATCACAAACTCTCTACTGTCCAGCCGCAGTTAATGTTAGCTTCTCTTTCGATTAGTTTGGCATATGACACATTTTTCTTTGTTGAAGAAGTCCTCAGATTTTGTAGTTAGCAGCACTCTGTCAGGAGTTAAAGATCCTCTGCTACCACCAATTTGCTCATGTTTACGAATTCGAATTGACGGAAAACCTGAAACAAAAATATTAAAATAAATTACCAATATGATGGCTAAAACACATCATTATAGAGCTGCCATTTTGGAAAATGGTTGTAGTGTTGATCTGAGGAGTTATTTTCTGCCTCTGTAAGACTACCTGGCCCCCAAAACCTAAGTTTTGACACCAAAATGATTTTATAGGTCTCGTGGTTCCTGAAGTATTACATTATCACTGCAGCACATCCGCCATTTAAAAAAATATCGTCCAGAAAAAGTTGCCCTGGGTTAGCAATGTCTACCCAAGCTAAATTACTTCTCTAATGATACAAAAACACAAATCGAAAATGAAAATCTCTGGACAACAACTTTTTTTACGGAGGTACGTCATGGGGCAAGGACTAAGATTTGATTCCGGGTATATTCTGGACCGGTCTGACTCTTATAAAACTGTGAGCAGCTTATCCATCAGCAGATTTGTAAAATTCTGAAGTCAGTCAAGCAACACCCGTTGTCTGTCCCATTTTTAGAGTTTCTATGGCTTACCTACTTTCTTATCACATCTCCCTCCCAATCTTCCTTCTGCATCTGTTAGCCATGGGAGATGACATGTCGTCATTCAATCACTAATCAGCAAGAGATTCACCATGTGTGAATCTAATTCGTACAGATATTTTAAAATATACTGCATTTAGGTACTCTTGATGTAAATCTTATTGCCAGGCTTGTCCCTAAGTTGTCAATGGGTTTTTACATTGTATAAGTCACAAAAACATTCAACAGGATTTGCCTCCTTCTTGATGTAGGAGCTATCCATACATCATCATCTGCTATTTTTTTTAAGTGTCCTGCATAGTGGTTAAGTGTTGTTGCTCTTGTAAACGCTCAGCGAAGAGAAGGTTTGAGACCTGCATCTAGTTCTCGAGCCTCACCATCATTTCCTTGTTGTGTCATAGGTGTTTTCCGTGACTCTGGATGTTAGCCACTTTACTGAGTGCAAAGTCCTTTATAATAACCTTAATTTCTTCCCTACTAAAAAATATTGCCGATCAATATCATTCCAGACTTCCATTCAAACAGTCGCACAAGGAGAGAACAAATTAGACATACCCCTTGTTTGGCACCAGAGCCATGTGGTTGACTCAGACGCTGTCAAATCATGAGCTGCAGTATCATACACTATATAAATACTCATATAAATGTATAACACACCCTTATGTGGACTGCCTTGCATCATAATTACCATAAATCAAAATCAACTTTTCTGGCCAAGCGGTGGACAGCTAATCACCCATTGCCTAGTCCGTCCTACACATAACACTCTTCAATGATCTCTCAAGAATGAATGCAGTTTGCTTTCATATCACTCTACACAAACACTTCTAAACCAAACATTGAGCAAACTCTCTGTTAATCTCATACAATCAAACATGAATATACAATCTTACAGAATACATTAAAGGACTTCACAATTTCTCAATAATGGCACCTAGGTAGAGCAATTTTTACAATGCTATTGAAATTGTTACTGGTGCTAACCAAATGCGAATAACATAATATAACAAGTAACTTCAGTTCTGCCCACTTTCAAAGAATGTTTTCACTAAACACTAGTTCAACAAGAAGTCCTCTAAAACAGTATCTTTATAAAATAACATTACACATAGATGTGTTAAATTTATAATTTTGGTTTTAGAAAACTCTGTTTTTAAATTAAGCATTTACTCTTCATTGTTGTCTTTTATGCTCTTGTCTGTCCATGACTGCTCTCTGTACAAAGGACACAAACTCCCTGAGACTTCATAAGACTGAGTGTACTAAAGTACTAAATGTATTGGATATGCTGTACAACCGTACAAAATACCTGGATGGTGCTTTATGTGTATTACCATAAATTAGTGATTGTCCCATGATGTTTAGAAGGATGTGTTACCGACCTCATTCCATCAGATTTTTTAGCAAGTTCTTGGTGCAAAGGCTGATTCCCAACTGGTGGTAAATTGACCTTGTCTAATGTGCCCCCTCTTAGCGGTTAATATTTGAGGCTGCATTAGTGTATGAAAGTCTTTAAAGACATCCTTTTTTTTAATACCCATCCCTGCAATGGTTTTATTTTTGATAGTGTAAATATCATTGATGAAATGTAATCCACGTGTTTGTAGCTGCTCTCAATGTTTTAACTGGCTGCTGTTATCCCAGACCACAATTCGCTTTTCAATAACCATTGGCATCTCTATATCTAAAGTTAAACAGTCCATTCGGTATTCTCATTAGTTATGTATGACTCTTACTGAGCTCCTCTACTGCTATGATGTAGCAACGGGTAAAAACAAACATTGTGTCTCACTGTCACTGTTCCTCTCTCACAAAGGAGAGAAGAGAACACAGGTTTGGAAGGTTAGGAAGAGGGTCATTAGTCTGGGTGGTAGGGGGCCAGGTATTTTACATTTGGGGGTGGGGGAGAGGTCATGTTATGTATAGCCCCTCCATTACTCCTTTGCTCTGGTCTAGCAGGGTAGATGATTTTGGGGCCTTGCGTAACATAAAGCTGAAGATGGGGGAAAAGTTAACAACAGCAATCTTTTTCACCTGGTTTCTAAATTACCTCATAGACAATATGAGCTTCACTCCTGTTGCCTATCCCATATGCTGTCACTTAGAACCCCTTGGTGAAAAATATCCCAATTATTCAGACTACCCTTCTATAGTTCCATATATTGGATTCCCAGTTGAGAATTGCACATAACTGAGTTATTGCATTATCCTGTTACAGCCTGTTTGTTATCTCATAGCATGATTCTGACAAAGATGCAGGTGAATACTATATAAAAAATACTATTACATTTAAAAAAAAAAAGTTAAGAGAAAATGTTCTTAAAGTGATACATGCAGTGATCAGGAGCCTTCAGAGAGCTAATGCACTGACATTTTGACAGGCTCAATGCATGTGTATAAATGACATCAAATAATGATAGATAGGAGCATCCATGGGTGCTCAAATAATGATAGATTGGTGCATCCATGGGTGCCCAGTCAGAGAAAGTTTAGTCAGAATTCATGTAGATGCTTATATTCTAAAGAGTCTATGACACTGTCAGATTAATAATAGTATGATGGCATTACGTTAGTGAGATGCAGTCCAGAGAACATAATGCACCAGTCAAATTGTCGGTGATGGACCACGGTAAGTCTCTGGTGGTTGACGCCACAGAACTTTGAAATACCCACACTTGCAAGCAACCATCCTAGTTGAGGGCTCATCTCAAGAGGTGGGGTTTCAGGCTCCAGCAACCAGTTGTGGGGTCTCCAACTCCACTGACAGGGAGAACACCCCACAGTGAACAGCCCTGAATTAATAAAACATTTTGGACGAATGGCGAGTTGGCTTATAGTATGTTATTGGGATTTGTAAAGCACATGGCTTCCCCCTGAAGCTTCCCCGTGCTAATATAACAGTTCAGGGCACACTGGCAGAATTAGAAAAAACAGGTCTACACCTGTTTGTGGAACGTCTCAAAGAACGTACATAACTTTAAAGGGTAGGCAGACAGTTCCAAAGTTTAGGGCCGAGGTATGCGAATGTGCACCCAGCTAGGTCCCACCATCTTGTCTAGCCAAATTAAGAGCTGCTAAGTTCTGGTTACTCAAGCGTATAGAGTGACTGGGGGAAAAGGTCGAACTAAACACCCTTAAAAACTGAGGTCCTGTCTTTCTGCCTATATGCATATAGCACAGCCCTTTGAACTTGATATGCTTGTCTACAGTTAGCCAGTGAAGGTTGGCAAGCTGAGTGGAGACAGAAACCTGCTTAGGTACGTGGCACAGGAGCCGTGCTGGCATATAGGGATGATTCATCCAGCCACTTCAAATCTCCTACATGGAGGTGCTACTAAAGCATAGACACTACATTAACTACTAGTAGGTGTGACACTACACTTTAATTTAAAGTTAGTGTAAGATTTCTTTATTTACTTGCAGTTTTATATTATTGAGACTGGACCTGATTATGTGGCAGAGTGCATTTCATAAGAACAGGTACAGACAAAAGCTTTTTGGGTTTGTTTAAATTGCATTTTGCTAAGATTTTCAGGCACAACCAAACAGCACATGTAGCTTATGATTAATAATTTTTAGTCATATGCATTCCAACGACTATATGATGCAGGTGTAGCAATTTTGCCTTTTTCTGCATGTTCACCCCCACATATCTGCCTTTTTCAGGACCATATTTTTGCTTACCTTAGGACTGTGCACTTTATCACTGATGAACTGTAATGAAGTGCCTATGCTTCCCCTTCAAAATGTGCTATACATTGAAACTCTCTGTTTGGCCTATTTAACATCCATGTAGGTTCTTTGTAAATGGTCCCCAGAGTGCACCAATGGCATTGAAAGTTAAATTTAATATGTGGGCTGCATTGTGTATTTACATCACCCCCATGTGACAAAACCGTATTTCTGCCAGGAGCAGCAGAGCACCACTGTGTAACACATAGCACGGAAAATGCATTGCTGTGCAGGAAAAGCCTATTTTTATATATTCATGACACCTCCTGAAGTGTGCCTTGTTATCCCACAGAGCAAGGTGCTAATATATAGAAATCGGGCACACTTTATGTTGGGGTTGATGTGCCCTCAAAGTGAAGTAAAACCCCAAAACAATTTGCTTTGTAGACCTGTCTGAACTTATCCCTAATAGTTCTAGTTGGAAATAGGATCTTTATTTTCCACCTGTGCTTAAGAAAGACCTAGAAACAGTCGTCAAATGTATTACCTGCTTAGTTTCTAAAATCTGTCTTTATGGTGAAATTAGATGTTAGATAACTTAAGCCTAAAAGTAACTTATCAGGTAGTCGGGGATCTTGGAATGGATATGAACAGTTGGCAGAAAAAAGGGCAACTTTAGCACAACTTCATTTGACTAAGGGATGCCAAAGAGAGCTTCTTTGTTTCATTATTAGATAGGCTCCAGTTGAAGTAGGAGGGAAACAGTTTTGAGCCTGTCAGGTAGGGGGTGACCAATAAGCTGGAGACCTGCCTGGTAGTGGCTGGATCTCATCGTCTTGAAACATTGGTTCCAGGTTAATTTCACAGTAAGGAAGAGGAAGTGCAGCAAAAAGAGGTAAGGAGGGAATTGAGAGAAAGGACTGGGGTGTAGAATTCCTTCAGTCATTGACTAGTACACAGGATAAATATGGCACCTACACCACCACTTCCACAAAATATTCCTGTACCGGGAAGACTCCATTCTCCCAAGAAGAAGGTCCTGCTGGAAGAAGAAGCCACACAGGACTCAAGGACTTGTGACTCACACAGGCACATAGGGACTGGAACTGCTGTCCTAGGATCAAGTGGTTCCTGTTACCTGCTACACAGACACAAAAAAACAGAACAACTCTTGACTCCGCAAGAGTCTAACTGGCTAAAGAGGACTAGATCCTGCAGGAAATCTGGCCGGGGAGAGGCCTGGGACCCAGTAGTTGCCCTAAGGTGATAGGGGCTGCAGAATTGACCAAAAGAAGATTTTCAAACAGTTACAGACTAAAGGCCTGATTTAGAGTTTGCAGGCTGGTTTTTAATGCACTTGTAATATGGCGGACGGGATATTTGAAATGTTTGTGACCAACCAACCTGTCCACCAAACTCTAAATCAGGCCCTAAGTCTAAAGGTAAAACCTTTGATTGGGACAGCCCACTTGGGGTATCTGACCTCCACTCTCTACTCCATTGCGATGGACCTGATATTGCACCTAGGTCCTGGTCCACCACAAGCTGTTGTGTTTCTGCAGAGCTCGAGTTTTTCTAGCCTCTTTTTGTCTTAAAACTTGAATAATCAGTTTCTCTGGTTCCTCTTAAACTATTTAACTATTTTGAGGTTGGTGTCTTTTTGCTCATTATTGTTTCTCTATTTTTCCTAATTTTTGTTTTTTTAAAAGTTTATTTTGAAGTTTTAAAACCATGCAGAACAGTGACGACAAATACACAGTTAGTTTGGCTGCAATTGACTCTGACCGCAGTTTACATCACTAGTGTTGCATAACATAGAAAAGCAGAGTTTAGTGTGCGAACAACAGGTGAATCAGAAGCAGAGCAGTTCATTTAGAGTAGTTCTTTCTAGGGCACCAACAGGCTACTCCTCTTAAATCACCCAGAACCCCATTCTGTCGATCCCACAGTCCATCAGAGCTAGCCCTTGCCCGTTCCACACATCTCTTCAGAATGTCCACCAGTTCCACATCATGTCACGTTTACAGCTATTGATTAGCTTCTTTCATCCATATCAGACCCCACGTCTGTCCTAATGTGCGCCAGGTAGGCCCATGTGTGCATTGTACCTTCTTAGAAACAAATCTCCCTTATTATGTAATCCCAGTCCCCGTAGTGTTTTCGCTGCACTTCCTTCCTGTTCAAGGGGGAACCACATACAATTCTCTAACGTGATTCTAGGTGAGTAAAGGAGTGAACCAGCCCTTCTCTCCAGCTCCCTGTGCCAGGAGTAGGCTGTTAAGTTCAAGGTGTCTAGAACATTATATCGTGAAGTGGGCTTCGTGAACAGTGTCTGAGGGAGTGACAACATGGAAGTGGGGTCTCTTTCAAGCTAGAGGTGTGGTAGATCCTTTGTCCCGTACCACCTATAATGTCCATACATGCATTTCTCAGCATAATAGTACGCCTCTAGGTCTAGGGTGTTCAGCCCTTCCATGTCGCAAGGCAGGGTAAGCGTATTCCCAGTGACTCTTAGCTGCTTCCCAGCCCATGGCAGCCTATTTAGAGTTGTTTGTAAGGTGTGGAACACTAACCGAGGAAACAGGATCCGAATATTGGCAAACAGAAACAAGAAGATTG
Source organism: Pleurodeles waltl (assembly GCF_031143425.1). Classification (NCBI taxonomy): domain Eukaryota; kingdom Metazoa; phylum Chordata; class Amphibia; order Caudata; family Salamandridae; genus Pleurodeles; species Pleurodeles waltl. The sequence continues at coordinate 1,666,432,651 of NC_090440.1, forward strand.
GCAGCACCACCAGTTTTATTATGGCTATTCGGCCAGTGAGCGAAAGTGGGAACTGTATCCAGCAATCCACTGCTTCCAATAATCTTTGCACTGCTGTACCACTGTTTACCCGTTTGACTACTAACAGGTTTGTGTGCACCTGTATCCCCAGGTAGCGCACCACGTCCATAGTCCACTGCTTTGGGTACTCCATGGGCACTGGTGTTGTTGCTGCAGTGAGGGGAAATGTTAGCAACTTGTCCCAATTTATACTCAAACTGCCAAAAAGCCATACCTCACGGAGAATTGGTGTGTCAGGGTGTGCTCCGAGTTGCATATATAGAGAGTATCAATGAGGTAAGTTGAAACAACCAGGTTGTAATGTGCAAATAGCAGACCCGTATGGCAGTGGTATTCTCTGAGGGCACAGACTAATGGTTCGGCCACCAAATCATATAGCAACGGTAATAGGTGCATCACTGCCTAGTAACTCTGGTAATTTTTATGGGGTCTGTAACCGCGCCATTTATCCATATATGCGCTGTCGGTTTACCCGAACTAAGCACAGAATTACTTCTCCTATGCCTGTACGCGCAACACCGTGAACATGAAGACCCATTGTACTGAATTGAACCCTTTTCTCCGTTGAGGAATACAGCTGCTGCCTTCATTGCTGGGGTCACTCGCACTAACAAACCCAATAAGGTCCGTAGGGTATATGATAGTGATATAAACCCAGACTGTTCTGGGTCCACTATTCCCAGGAGCAGAGGTGCCGGCCAGTGGCCATTATCTTAGCATATATTTTGGTATTAACATTTAAAAATGACAATAGCCTGTGAGATTGACAACTATTTCCTGGTGTACCAGTCTTTAAAAGGGTGACCAGCAGCGCTTCCCGCATCAAGGGTGGCACGTAACTATCCTCAACAATTTCCTCATAAAAGTTATCAGGTGGGAGATTAATTTGTCTTGAGTCGTCAGTTTCCAGTGCCTTACCAACAGGCATAGCTTTTAAAGTAGCTATAACCTCAGCGGGACTCAGTGGGGCCTTGGGGTGTTCTCTGTGTTAGTTTGAGAGTCATTTCATGGTGTTATAAGCAAGGTAGTCCACTGTGGCATCTTCCTCCTGTGCAGGTCTTAAGGTATATAAATTTGCACAATGCCGGCAAAATCGGTCAGATGTTTGGTCAGCTGCAAACAGTGATGTCCCCTGCTCATCACGAATCATCGAGGGCGGAGAAGTGCAACCAAAGTGGCACCCGGTCTCTCTTTCCCCATACACCTTTGCTGTGGCATACATCCCCAAATGATACATTTTGCTTTGTGCAGTGTTGTGATAGTCTCCCAACTTGGCTTGGATGTCGCCAATAGGCTATGATCTGTCGTCTCTAAGTGTCTTTGCTCCAGTTACCCAATTTTTATCTCCATCCTCACTAACCTTCCCTAAAGGGAATGAAGGATGCCTGCGTGTTTAGAGATAGTGACTCCCCTAATGTAAAGTTTAAATGTCTTCCATACTGAGGCAAATTTGGGTACAGAGCCGAAGGCAGGATCACCAGTTTCATTATGGCTATCCAGCCAGTGAGCGAAAGTGGAACCATATCCAGCAATCAACTGCTTTCGGTAATCTTTGCACTGCCGTACCATAGTTTTCCCGTATGACTGCTGAAGGGTTTGTGTGTACATGTATCCCCAGGTAGCGCACTGTGTCCGTGGTCCACTGCAATGAGTACTCCATGGGCACCGGTGTTGTCGCTGCAGTGAGGGAGAATGTCTCTGAAAATCATTGCCTTCCCATCAACTATTACTTGCAGATGTGCTGGATAAAGCATGCTATATTCCAGTTCAAGTTTGAATTTGGCTGTGATGAATTGTTTTTGGGCCTCCTGGACCTGCTGTGTGAAATCTGGATAAAGCGCCAATTCTGTACCCTAGTAGCGTAGCACTTTGAGATGTCTTGCCTTACAAAGGGCCGTTCTGTAGTCCCTATAGTTGAGGAGCCGCACTACGATGGGGCAAGGCTTTGGTCCCGGTACCGGCTGTGGTGCCGGTGATCAATGAGCTTGTTCTACAGCAAATATATCTGAAAGTTTTTTTCCCCAATAATCAGTGAGGAGTTTCTCCAAAAACCTTTCCATGTTGCCTATATTCGTGGACTCCACAAGACCCACTATGTGGAGATTGTTGCAACGGGACCTGGCATTGAGGTCTTCCGTCTTTAATTGCAGGGTAAGTATCATCTTGTCTGATTGTCTCTTTGCCACAGATATGGTGACCTGCTCGTCCTCTGCTTCCGAGACTCGTCACTCGACCATGTCCAGGCACTCAGTATTCTTGGTGAGATGTTCTGACATTCGGTCCATTTGAAAGATAGGGCATCTATCTTACCATCTAGTTTAGAGAGACTGTGCTAAAATGCAGTCAGAATTTGGTGCAATTTGCCACTAGCCTTGGGCTCTGCCTACTCCCGTTCCGAATCCACTGCCATCCTCAAGGGCTTTGGGCATTCTCTTAGTGTTGAACTGCAGCTTTCACTGGGATTTGTCAGTTTTACCCATATTGGAAAGTGTGCAGCAGGCCTTATGCCCAATCTCTGGGAGTTTGATTCTATTGATGGTGTGCAGTCAGTAAGACAGAAAGCGGGGGCCACGGATACCAGCCGGAGCAAGCACTTGCCTTGTCCGGGGTTTAATCATTCCCAATGTGCCTGTGCCTCAAGGCCAAGGTCTCTACTCCTTCCATATAGTCCACAATGATGCAAGTGAGCGGGGGCATGTATCAGGCCTCTAAAGTTGCGTGCCCAGCTCACTAAGTCTCCCTCGTTCGTGGGAGTTGTGTGCCTTCACCCCCTGCAATGGAGGACGCCACTTGAGTGCAACCTGTATGTGTGGATTTTAGGGGTGCCAGGCGCCACTCTCTATTGACCCTGAGCTGTGCCTACATAAGAAGCACTCCAGCTGTCTCACCAGTCGCATGAAGGCCTAAGCGCTGTGCGATATTGTTCTCGTACATACATACTGGCCCACCATTATGCGTGCGACATCACAAACTGAGGGACATGCACCTCCAACTTAGCCTCTCTCAGTTCCCCTTGTGCATCTCAGTCACTTTTCAGGACAGACAGTGTTTGTGTGTGTGTGTACATGTGGGATTAAGCCTGCTGATTTGTTAAAGGGTCAAATGCAGGCCCAGGTCTTGGTTCTTCAGCCTCTCTCCCACCCCTGAGTTGGCCCCCGGTCAGCGCTCCCAGCAGGAGAAGAGGCAGAGCACTCCCAACATAGCCCAACTACCCGCCATCACTGGCTGTGGGCAGTTGAGCCCTCCTCCCCCTGCAGAAGTCCATTCCTTAGTGTGTGGCCCCTAGAAGTTCACACAGCATCTGACCTCTGCGTATGCTCCTATTTCACTGGAGTCTGGGCTTTCAGGAAGCACACCGCACAGTTCTGTATGCAGGCGGGGGTCCGGTGTTCCTCCTCGGCCCCACCTCCAATTTGAGGAGGATGCCACGTGTATCGCCACTGTCTCTGTAGTAGGGCGAGGCTTCACTTTCTCGCATAGGCCTCACTCACCAGCCAGGCTGTGTTGGGCCATCTTACATGATTCTGTCACTGCATCAGCCCTGACTGTATCTGCTCCACAGGCCCCAGGCAGGACTACGGTAACCTCCAGGGTGATGACTCCTTGATGCCCAGACCTTCCCCATTTACCATTGAGTGTGGGCCATGCCTGTTGTCAGCTACGCAACTGTGAGGCCCACCGGCAAGGCTCCACTCCAGTCCAATGGAACAGGGGACAACTCTTCCTCATGGCTAGATATGTGTTCCGTACACAGTGGGCGGTGTGCAGACGAGTTCAGTGATCTTTGAGCTGCATATGGCACCACGATGATTAAGGATAGAATTACGGCTGAAGGATCTTACCTACAAGGCTCTGCCCCCTATTTTTCTCAAGTTGGTTGGGAATTCTGTGTTATTTTCTTTACCTTGAAATTGTTAGTACTGCTTGAACTGAACACACTTCATGATGGTTTGGCTGCTGCTTTGGTCATAGCTATTAGTGGTTGGATATAACTTGTTTTGACCTAACCAGAGTGGTTTATTGAGTTAGTAGGGATGATCTCTCTCCTGAACTAATAACCCCATTTCTGCTCAAGACTTCTAGTCACAGATTCCTCATCTTTTGAGTATGTGGCATGTATCACACTTGAACCTGAAACTTGTCAAAAGTACCTCTGTGCTCCGGTATGTGACACAGTGTTGCTCTGCACTAAGCCGTTCCACTCAGGAAATGAAGTGCAGAGCTTATGTAGGTGCCACTCCTGTGTTCGGATGTCAGTTCTTTTTTTTCCACACTACTAGACATGGGTCTGGAACTCTTTCTCATCTCTGAGACACCTAATATTTTATATTAATTTTTTCGTGGTGCGCAAGGGATGTCACCCCTGAACATGACAGGTTTAAAGCCCTGTAAGAAATGTCCTTCTCAGATCCCCATGAGTTGTGCCTGTGGTGCTTGGGGCCCAGTAACGACTCCACGGCCCGCAGTGACTGCATGTCAAATAACCCGAAGGCCCTCTGGGACCGCAAGGCAAACCTTTGCCTCGCCAAGCACAAGAAGACTCCTTGACCAGTTTGATCTAAGTTGTGGCCGAAGTACAAGGTTTGGTCCAGATCCTGTTCCCTCTACAGGAGTCACTGATGCCACTCCATAGGCTAGTCTTGGTTGCACTCGAAATCTTCTGGCAGTGGCCATGGTCAATAGGCTGTCCAGTCCACTGCCCACCCTCCTTCCAATCCCAATGGCTAAACCCCTTTTGTGTACCCTTTGGACAGCACTGCCACCTGGTGGGAGGGTTTGCTCCATCGATTTTCCCAGAATGGGTAACATCAGACAGGTGGGTCCTGCCGATCATTTGTATGGGATATGCCTTACCCTTTCTGTCCTCTCTGTCGCATCTTCCACCATCCCTCCAGAGACTAACGGAGGACCATAGACCACTGCTTCAATTTGCGGTAGGAGGTGCAAGCCTTGTTGGTCGAAGGTGCTGTCAAGAGTGTGACAGCACCAGAAGTAGGACTTGATTGTTATTCCCACTTGTTTCTGGTGCCCAGGAACAACAAAGGCCTTTGTCCTATCCTAGATCTGTGCCCTCCCAACTCGTTCCTCTAGAAGGAGAAATTCAGGATGGGCACTCCAGCCCAGATCTTGCCTGCCATCGACCCTACAGATTTGATGGTGGTCTTGGACCTGCAGAACATCTACTTACATATACATGTCGGCTGTGGTTGAACAGGAGCATTTTTAGTTTTTTTGTGCTCCACTGTGGTCTCTCCAGCACCCATCAGGTGTTCGTAAAAGAGATGGTGGTAGAGGCAGCATGCCTTGGGAGGTCATTGGTGCCAGTCTTTTTCTACCTGGACAACAGACTATTGAAAGTGGACTCCCCCCAGGCGTTCGTCAACCACCTCCAGAATATGGTGAAATTCCTGTCATCTTTGGGGTTCACTGTCAACATGCCAAAGACACACTTCACTTCTCATGCGCTCCCGTTCATCTGAGCCATTCTGGACACGGTTGAGGTCTGTGTCTTTCCTCTAAAAGGAGAGTTCAGGACATTTTGGCTATGATCCTGATCTTTCAGCCTCTGTCCTGGACTTCAACAAAGTTGACTCTGAAATTGCTGGAAATGGCCTCCTCCATCATGCTGGTCAGGCATGCAAAGGGTCATCTGTGGGCTCTGCAGTGGGATCTGAAGTCTCACTGGGCCCAAGTACCAAGAGGACCTCTCTGACCACAACGGATTTTGGAGAAGACTGCAAAGGTTCTGCAGTGTTGGTTGCTGGCATTTGATTGGCATTTGATTGGGTCAGTGACAGACCTGTCTCCCTACCCACCCAGAGGGGATAGTGTTTATCGAGCGCCACTTCTTGGCTGAGAGGGCTACCTGGGAGAGGCAGAGGTCGGAGGCCTCTGGGCTCCGGTGAAGTTCAGATTCCAAAACAACCTTCTGTAGGCTATCCACTTAGCATTGAAAACCACTGCCATGTGGTATTGCAACAAACAGGTTGGGGTAGGGTACTTGACACTGGGACAGGAAGCTCTGTGCCTCTGGGAATTACTGGAATCACCAAGAGATCTTCCTAGTTGTGAAGCACCTAGCAGGCTTTTTGAATGACAGGGCAGACAAACTCGGCCGTTGATGCCTAGCTGGATCAGAAGTGACAGTTGCACCCAGAAGTGACGCAAGGTCTCTTCTTCCAATGGGGAGAGTCTAGACCCAGCTTCTTAGACACCATTGAGAATGTGCAAATTCAGCAAGTCTGAGCTGGAGTTTCTAAAGTGTCTCTCGTTTGGAGACGTTTTCCTCCCCTCAAGTGGAACTCTGGACTCTTGTATGCCTTTCCACTGATATCACTCATGCCCTGAGTCATGAAGAAGATCAGGAGCGACCGGGCCCAAGTCATTCTAGTAGCCCTGGTTTGGGCACCAAGACTGTGGTAACCAGAGTCCTGAAATGAGCATCTGTCCTCCGATCAGGCTGCTGTAGCAGCAGCGGATCAGGGTTCCCCTAGCCTTCACAAGCTCACCTTTCCTGCTTGGAGACTAAGAGGCAACAGCTGAACTTCTTTGATCTTCCGCCAGAGGTGGTTGATGTAATCTCTGCAGTCAGGCATCTCTTGACAAAAACTGTATACACCTGTTGTTTTGAACTATTTGTTGCTTGGTGCAGCACGAGGCAGATAGACCCTCTCTAGGCAAAGTTATCTAATGTTTGGTTGTGTGTTTGGTCCGTGCCCCAACAAGCTTTACTTTAGGCACAGTTATGGGGCATCTTTCAGCCTTTTTGCGGTTGCTGGATCAGCCCTCTCTACATAAATCACTGTCTGTGATCCGTTTTTTGAAAGGCCTACAAAACCTTTTCCTGCTACACTGGGACTTAAATTTGGTTCTCCTTTACTTGATGTGTTCTCCCTTTGAACTTCTTTGATCTGCAATTAGATAGTGTCTGTACCAGAAAGAGTGTTACCAAAGGTAAGTAACTTTTTAATTAATTCAGCTCTAGTTTAATATTACTGCTCTCTATATTGAACTGCTTTAGCAGAGTTGTTAGATAAGTAGTGGGATGTAGGGAAACCGTTTTTATCATATCAAATGCTTAAAGATGTAGACAATATCAGCATCAGTCAGACTATTAGCCAGTACTGGAGACTCTTGTACTAATGCCAACTTTTGCATCCAGTGAGCGGGCCCAGGGCATAAGCAGGTGGCTTGCCTCTAGCTCATGCTCCCTGTGCCACAGGCTGGAATTGGCCATTTGATCAGAGCCTTGCAGCATTTTTAAGGCTCCTCTTTAGCTCCTGCTTTGTGAGGGTACGTCCAGGCCCTCACGGATAAAGCTATTTTTATTAGTGGCACCCCAGGGTCATGTGAGTCAATTTTGAACAGATGTTTGGAAGAATTTAAATTTGACGTGAGTGCGGCGGCTGAGACACTTGTGAAATGTAAGTAAATGTACCAATTTAACATTGAACAATGCCCCCTGTACGCACACGCCCACTCAACGCCCTGCCACTTCTGCTCACCAATGGTGGTTGGGGAACTTTGACAACAATGAGACATAATGATTGCCCTGAATTTGAGAAAGCAAGTAAGTCAAAGACTTCTTGCAGGTTTCATGGTCAAATGGGTGATAGAGCCAGGAGGTGCATGAAGCATTACTCTCCCGCACAAGACAATTTTGATGTAGGCTTTGACCATTTGGTTGCCCCAAAAATGGGGAGCAAACCGTTGGAGTGTCATTAGAATAGCTGAAAGCTTTTGCCTGTTTGATGACTGTTGGGCTTCAGAAGGAGTTCATTGACTTGTAGTTTTAGGCCATACAGAGTTAGACCCACCATTACCAATGACTGGCATATGTGGTCTGGATTAGAGGTATGGGAGGGTAAAGGGACACACCTGCAGCAAGTGTTCTAGGGTGTGGCAATATCCATTGCTACTGGGACCTGAGTCTTGTAGTTCTTGGATTTTGGAACCCAGTAAGATAGGTGACAAAGGCCTGGGGTGATGCTGTGCCCAGTGAACCACAGCCATGAATCCAAGGATTCTGGTCAAGTTGCAGATTAATTCAAAGGTGCCTGACAGATTTCTTAGAAGCACCCGTAGATGTTTCCTTGCTTCTGGGGGAAAACTCAATCTTAAGCTGGTCCTGAAATGGGGTTCCAATGAAGAGCCTTCCAGACCCGACACCAGATGTTACTTGGAGGAATTCAGAAGGAACCCCAGCAGACCTTGTTGGTGTCAGATTCCATCTTAGTAAATAAAGAAACGGAGATTAACCACTATGGAAAATGTTGCACTTCTAACAGAGAAAAATATCTAATGGTGCCAGGTCCCTTTGTAAATACTCAAGGGGCTGATGGAAGACCAAATGGGAGCCTTTGAAATTGGTAGTGACAATCGTTCATGGTGAATTTCAGTAAATGCTAGCTGTCTTGATGTATCTGGACATAAAAGTAAATGTCCTGTAAATTGGGATTCACTAGAAAATGTCCTTATATTAAAGGAATCACAGATTGAAGGGTAAGTATTTTGAAGAGAACATGCTCATTGAAACTATTTATCCCATTTTAGTATATGAGTGGACAAAGTATTTGTCTGGATTTAGAACCAGGAAAAGAATGGAATGCACTCCCTGACACTATTGAAGTTGAGGTACCTTAATCATAGCACCTTTGGACAGAAGGGATTCTGTTCTCCTCAGGAGAACAAAACTACTATTTTCTACTTTTGAAATCATGTTTTACAGTGACATAGTGATGCTTTTGGTGCTGTTGAGGAAGAAGCTGTAGTTTCTAGAAATTGTCAGGAAGACAGCCTACAGTCATTTCCAATCATTTATTAAGGTGTTTGGGTGGGCAGAGAGAATCTAGAATGAGGAGAGAGCAAAACAAAATGGCTCAGAATCTATTTAAGCTTGAAAGTCTTTTGTATAAGTAAATTATGTTGTAAGCCAAATGGCTTAGAACCTAGTAAAGACAAATTAGTTATGAGATTTTATTGCCCTCCTCCAAGAATCCAGCATTTCTGCCATAAATGGTGGTGAGCGACTAAAGATGCACCTGAAACTAGATTATATCAAATGTACAGTCAGACAAAATCTATGTTGACAAACAGTGATGTAGGGTCCTGTCCTGTCTTAAGGCAGTCAGAAGGAGGTTGAAAGTATTTGAAAAATTACTGTGCAGCATAGACAGCCCATTGCTTTTCAAAATTAGAATCTTTATAAGATTGCTTCAATGATTCTTCCACTTCTTTTATCTGCCAGGTCCAGAAGTCATGCTTCAGCTGAAGTTTAGGAAAAGTAGGAACCCATGCAAAGGAGAATGGTATTCACCTTCGGCATCTGAAGAACTCCTCATAGTTGGATATTAATTAGCAACAATTTGAAATCTATGGAGACCCAGTTTTATAAGTGTCTTTTCACTTCTTTTAGTAAGATTCCTTTTAGAATATGGCAAAAAGTATTGGCGGCGAGCAAGATGGTTGCTGAGTAAACGGTTGCTGGCTCCTCCCCCTGGACACCGCGCAGATGGATGTTGGAGCACAGTGAGCGCGTCCGCACTGGATTGAGCTGCGTTTTCGCGTCTCCCGCGTCTCCTCTTCCCCCTGCTGTTATCAGCAACGGCCCGGCTTTTGGAGGTATTTGCTACATGGACATAATGGCGCACCAAATGAGAAGTGTATTTACGGCAGCTGGTGGTAAATCTTTCTTTTTTACATATTGCAGCAATGCTAACTTTTTAATACAAGTTGTGGTGGCATAGATCAAGAAGTAAAGACATCTGAATGCAGGGCGGGCTCAAGGGGACTCCTGAGGGGGCTAGGTCAAGCCCTGCATGGATACTTAGCGCTGCATTAAACGCGCTGTGGAACTGTTAAAGAGAGAAGTTGGGCATTGGCGAAAGTCGGTACGAAGGATCGGCGAATTGATTGGAGTCTGGCCTTGGTTTACGGGGATAGAAATGGTGCCAAAAAATGTAAGGAATGTGGCAGATAAACCTGAGAACGCACGCCAGGCGCGTATGGCAAACTAGGGCAGCTGCGGCCACCCTGCCGGAAAAAGGGCTACAGGAGGGTCAATAAAGGTAGGCTGCAAGGTCAGTGCTGGGGCTGGGGCCATGAGAGACGGGAAGGATCAGATTAGAGGAGCCCAGCCCGATAATAAGACAAGAGACAGACTACAGAATAAGATACAGCCAAGCATAACTGACTTTCTGGCCTATGGGGACCCCTTTCCCCTTCCTAAGGATGTCCCTACCATCACGGACGCCCCGGGGGGGACAGGGCGCAAGCTGTGGGAAAAAGGACTTATGTGCTGACATAAGGCTTGCTGAGGGTAGCCTGGACTCTAACAACCCACAGGATTGCGGGGAAGGGCAAATAGATGAAGCTTAGAATTTGGAGTGGCAGACAAGGCAGTCTGAAAAACTCACTGCGCACAATAATACACAAGAGCAAGAAGAAAGGGCAAAAGAAACCCACAACTTGGTTAAAGAATGTCCTGAATCGTGGGGCAGAAAAGGGAAAGTGCGGGAGAAGACAAGAATCGCAACGGGGTGGATGTGGATAAAGACTGGAAATTTGAGACCGGAAAGCCAGAGAACGATGGGAGGAATATTGATTGGTCAAAGGATGGGGGGGATACATTTTATTTATTAACGGAAGAGTCAGAAGCAGCTAGCAGTGGATATGATCTGAAAGAGGAGGATGGCAGCGGCTCATCAGAGGCTAAGAGTTTGTCCCCTGCAGCGGGACTCACGGTGAGGCCGCAACGCCGACACCGCAAGCGTATAATGTCCAGAACCAGCTCCGCTGGCATTGCAGATTCTCCCGAGGGGTGCGCGGCGACGCTCAAGTGGGACTACTCAGGAATTAGACTGTTGCAATCTGCGAGAGATCCTAAGGCCCCCAGAGATACGGTTCTGACTCCCAATCTAACCGCGGGTGAAAAGTGCCCAGATGAGCAGATAAATAATATGGCCAACACAGACACAAAAATGTTACAGTTGATATACGGTACTGTAAGGGAACTGCAAACAGAGACACGTGCAGAGAGCCGTAGAGCTTGAGTGGCTACCAAGCAATTACAGGTCACAGTTGGAAGATAGCCAAATCCTGCTCCGAAATTGAAGAGAAACTGAACTCTGTGGAGAGTCGAACCTCAGTGGTAGAGGGAGAGCTGGTGGCTCTGAAGGAGCATGTAGACACTCAAGGTGGACAATTAACAGATGTCATGTGGAAGCTGGAATATTTCGAGAATAGGCAGAGGAGAAATAATCTACCTTTTTTGGGGATAGAGGAAGGGACAGAGGGAAATGATATTAGGGCATTTATGAGTAAGCTGCTACGCAGTGCCTTTCCAGAGTTTGTAAACTGGGACTGGGAGACAGAAATCCAAAAAGTCCATAGATTTCCTTTGGGCAAGCGAGCGGGGGATCACAACCCCGGGTCCAAATACCCCAGGGCTGTCCTGGTTTTTTTTGGTAATTTCTTGCTGAGTCAAGCTATATTTGAGAAAGCTCGCCCTGGTGCCCCTCGCTGTGCCGAGAATATAACCTTCTTTGTATGACCTGATTATTGTCACGCCACAGTGGAGCGTAGGTGGCGATTAAAACAGCTGATTAAGCCTTTTCAAGACAGGGGAGGGGAGGCTTTCTTGTTCGCTCCCGCAAGGTTGAAAACAGTGGTTAATGGGAAAGTTAGGATGTTCACATCTGAAATTCGAGCAAATGAATATTTGATGGATTTGAAAGTATAGGCGGCGCTGGTAAAAGATCAGAGAACTAGAAGCTGGGTGGGGGAGTAAATATGTGTGGTTGAATGAAGAGCGGTTACTCGGGGAGGGGATTTTGACCGGCATCATCAGTTACCATCATTCAGGCCAGTGGTGGTCTGATTGCTCATTTGGCAGGGGGATTTGAAAACTCTCAGGGCTGATATATATTGCTTACAGGAGACGCACGTAGAATATACCAGTAGAGGGATTCTGGGTTCACTTGTCATGAGGATGGTAGTCTGCACTAAACAGAATGTCAAGACCAAGGGGGTGCTGATCTTAGGTCGGAGCAACAGATTAAAGTTTACGAGGCAGATAGCAGATAGAAATGGAAGATGGGTGGTAGCAGAGTGTCATATTAGGAAAGGTTGCTTCACCCTGTGTTCTATAAACGGTGCAGTAACGGATGATCCCGCTGCGATGGACTTTCTGGCAATGGAATTAGCGGAATGGCCATCCCCTTATATTCTCTGCGGTGATATTCATTTTAATGGATCCTGGGATGGGTTAAGAGATTTGTTCGATCCCACTCCTAAGATGTATCATGGTTGCAAGCCTCTAGTATATAAGGCTGTGTTTGGGTTGCAGAAGGAATTCGGGTTAGTGGATGCCTGGGTAAAGTTATGTGCACCGGACCATGGGTATACGTATTATTCGGCTCCTCATGTGAAGTTGGCTCGACTAGATTATTTCTTAACATGCCCTGAATTATCAGGAGCCAGTATGGAATTATACCCACGGTTAATGGCAGACCACAACCCATTAATATTGGAAGTTGATCTAGATGGCTTTGAGCATAAGATGAGGAAGTGGACCGTTTGAGAGAGGGCTCCTTAATGATCCCGAATATTGTACCTATATGAAAAATTGGATAAAGGAATTTTTGGTGTTCAATCAGGGGACTGCTCCACTTGATATTATCTGGGACACCTTAAAGGCTGGGATACGGGGGGAAACACTGAGTTTTAGTCTCAGGAGACAGAGATGTGCTCAAGCTTTGATTAAAGATGCATATATAAAACTCAGACTAGCAGAAAATCAGCTGATATCGGTTACTGAGAGGGGGAAGACACGTATAACGTCTTGGAGCAGATAGTCAGCAATAAATGAAACTTCAGCAAAAAAAATCGCAGAAAAATACCTTGCCAAGTGCACCGAAAGCTAGGAATACGGGGAGAGGTCTGGTCGCCAGCTGGCAGTACGCACATGCCATAAGGCAGCATCTGGGGTCATCCGGGAAATTAGGGATCAGCAAGGACGAATCATAGTAGATACTGACGGGATTAGGGAGGTGTTTCAGAAGTACTATGCTGAGTTTTACAATCCGGCACCCTCATTTTACAGAAGAAGCAAAGCTCGGATTCCTAAGCACTATTAAGATCAGCAAACTCCCGGAAGAAGATCAGTTGATTTTGGAGGAGGGCATCAGTAAGGAGGAGCTAGAGGCAGCAATGCAAGAGCTCTCCATGGGGAAAGCTACTGGTCCCGATGCAATCCCTCTTGAATTTTACAAATGTTTTAAAGCACTATTGTTACCCCTGATGATGGAATTATTTACCCAGGTACAAAATGGTAGTAAAACTCCCCCATCCTGGGATATGGCCGATGTAGTCGTTTTTTTGAAGAAGGGAAAGACACCACAGAACCCGGGCTCATATCGACCAATTACAGTGATGTAAAAATGAACTCAAAAATGTTTGCAGCTCGGCTCTCTATGGTCATCGAGAAACTAGTCGTACCAAATCAACATGAGTTTATCCCTGGAAAAGATACCGCTGAACATATTAGGAGGGTTATTACGCCTTTAGATGCTACGGAGGTGACAGAAGAACCTATGGCTGTCATGCTGTTAGATGCTGAGAAAGCTTTTAATAAGGTGAACTGGGATTATTTGTGGCAGATAATGGAAGACTATGGTTTTGGGGGGAAATTTCTCTCTGCAATTAAAGCCATTTATAAATCCCCTGGTGTACGGATACAGCTAATGGGAGGGCAATCTGATCTACTAGGCAGGGGTGTCCATGCTCCCCATTGCTATTTGCAATATATTTAGATCCCTTGCTTAGGCAGCTAGAAGGGAATTCTACTATTTCGCCAGTTTGCAGGTTTGGATGGGACACAAAGGTCTTGGCGTATGCTGACGCTATAGCCATTATAACCTCCAATCCAGATGTAGCATTGAGAGAAATAGAAGGGTAGACAAGTAAATTCTGGAAGTTCTCTGGGTATTTATTAAATAAAGAGAAAACCCAGCTATTGGTCAATAGACATGAGACCACACAGGATACTCGTCGGGTGGATCCTGTGGTGTATTCAGGTATCTATATTGTCCTGAGGGTAGAAGAGATTGTCAATATAAATCTGGACCCAATATTAGGAAAAGCAAAGCAGGACTTGAACAGATGGAATAATCTGCATATGTCTATAATGGGAAGATGCAATATGGTTAAACTGATCCTTCTCCCCAAACTGTTGTATCTTTTTCGGGCAATCCCACTGGCTTTTGAAAGCTCACAGTTTAAAGAGATGGATCTGTTGGTGATGAGATTTTTGTGGGATATGGCAAATGTAGAAGGGTGAGTAAATTTATGTCTTTACCCAGGGAAAAGGGGGGTATGGTCTCTCCCGAACCTGAAATTGTACCAGCTGGCAGCGGCTTTTCAATATATGTGCCCATTGTTTGGGGGGGAAACACAGTAAGACGGGCAGAATACTGCCCAAATATTTATGAACTACTGACTGGTTCAATAGCTAATGTGAGTTTGTTGGTCTTTATGGAACCTGGGTACTATAAGAAAGTACGGTTTAAGGTACTGGAAGCCGCCTATAAATGCTGGCGACCATGGCGGAAAAAGGCTGGACTTGGGAGGCTTAATTTCTGTACGTTAATAGACAATAACCCGTCCCTGCCCATGATATTTAAAGATTATTATTTTGCAAAATGGGCCCTTCTAGGGATACGAAGGCTAGGAGATTTTTATGATGGGCCCGTGGTCAAGTCATTTGAGGATCTCCGGGAGCAGTTCGGACTCGAGTGGAGAGATTTTTTTAAATACTTGCAGATAAGAGATTTCTTGAACAAAAAAGCTGGAGGGGTACAGTGGTTTGCAAAAAATCCTCTTTTGGATAACATAATTGAAAAGTCTAATACATCAATAAGATCTATCTACTCAACACTTATGTCGGAACAACCCAATGATCTTGAGAAATACAGCAAGAAGTGGGATGGCAAGCTCAAAAAGAGTGGCATCAAGTTTTTCGAATTCTTGGAGCTTGGATATTCTATGTTATTGTCTTCATCATTACAGGCACAGCATTATAAGACATTGTATGACCTATATTATACCCCAGCCCAAATAGCTAAACTGGGTGCATTGGGGGGGGGGGGAATACATTGTCCGAGATGCGGCGTATCTGGAGTAGATATCATACATATGTTTGCTACGTGTGGTAAATTGATCACGCTGAAAGAAGGGGTCCAGCAGGTGTTAAAGGCGGTAGTAGGATATGATATAGAGCTTACCCCTGAAATTGTGGTATTAGGGATTGCAGAGAAAGGGGGGGAAACACATAGGGCTTTTATATTTATGGAAATGCCGGTATACCGATTGTGGATTTCATCTGCATGGCTGGATCCATGGCCCCCTACTTGTCAACAGTGGCTGGGTAAATGGCTATCTGTTTATCATCTGGAGGTTGCTTGTATGAACAGAAGGGAAGGCGCTCGAGGAGAAAGGGACAGGTGATAAGGGCAGTTTCGAGAATGGGTTCGGACACATTAATGGCCACTTGTGGGGTTGTATAAAGTTTTTTTTAAGACTAATCTGAATTGCTATGAATTAGAATATGATTGTTCTGTACTTTTTTATTCCTTTTTTGTGTTGTTTCTTTTTCTGTTTAATTGACTAAATTCTCTGTTCTGTAATGTTCTTGGAATGAATTTTTTTCTTTTCCAAATAAAAAACAAATATAAAAATAAAATTAAATAGAATATGGCAAAAAGGGCATGAATGATCAGGACGGGAGTCCCAGTGTGCATAAAAATAACAAACATCTTTGAGGCTAGAATTTCCAACTCCTGCATTTCTCTGATATGATTAAAAACTTCTCCCTTTGTGTTCCTTGAATATTTACCTCCAAACGAAGGGTCCAAATCCTCATTCAAATAAAGGTGTCTGGAATCATTCTCTCACTAAGGAGTTTCAGGGACTGACTCAGAGACATTTGAAATTAAAAAACTGTAACTCTGTCCTTGATGCAGAAAACAGATGCTCAGAATCACCCACTGCCTGGAGACTGAGTCATTGTAGACATCTGGTGTCTTCTCCGTACACTTTGGCAGTCCTCTCGTGAGAAGTCCAAGGTAATTCAATGCACAAAAAGATGACCCACAGCCCTCACATTCAGAGAATGCACAGCAGAAATTCTGGTAACACCAACTATAGTGGGGAACCTTGACTGGTTCCAGTAGAAATGGAAAGAACACTTTTAATCCCAACTAAAGTACTAAGGATATCTGTCTCAGGGGCAGTAAGCCCCATGCACATTATCACGTTACATTACACTTGTTGCTACTGCTATGGACTCATTAGCTTGTATGAATACTTACAGCTTGGCTACTTTATCTCTATTTCAGCATCCAGCAAAAGTAACCATACCGCTCCCCTTCACTTGTACCATGCTACATCTCTTACTTGTGCCATCTGCAGCCACCTTCATCTGCACAGAACCCTGACTGCCCCAGCACTGCCTTTACAAAAATATTAAAGCACAACACACCTCTTAACACACCCCAGACTATATCACGTGAAGGCCGAGATGGTGGTAGCACTGGAGAAAGTGGCTGCACACACCATGGCAGTGGGTACTGGGCAACCCTTAACTTTTTGCACTCCTGCCTGAGGAAAATTATCAGCTCTTGCTGTTTTTATTATTATAATTATCATTATTATAATATTAATAATTATTATTAATATTATTATTTAAGCACCAAGTCATTGTTTCTTATTAAGCAAACTCTTGTTTACTGGCAGTTAATGTGAGGTTTTCAAGCACTGGGGCACTGGGTACCCTCCTCCTAAGGAAACCTTTGGCCATGGCACTTTTTTGTTTAGTTATTTATTTCAAATGAAGCATTGTAGGCACAATGTGTTACTCTTATATCTTTTCTTTATGCATGGTCAGTGTGAATTTTTCAAGCCAGGAATACATTTGTTGACTGTTACACAGAGGGGTATTACTTTGTAGCATGTTCCTGCACGTTTCCTTCACTCTGGAGTAGTGTGTGCCTCTATTTTGGGTGATCTGTGAAGGTGGAACTGCAGTGGCTGAACCTTACAGCAACAAAAATTAATGGAGCGATTCATTGTTTTATTTGTTTTGGTGGTATGAGGTGATGGGCACCCGGACTTATTTTTTTTCACCTTAGACTTATTTTTTCTCATTAGACTCTGGTCCACAGCAAGAGAATTAAAGGCAGAAAAGGAAAAAAGGAAGAGGAAGAGAAGGATAAACAGTGACAATGTTAGAAAGCAATAATGAAACATAACCTGGAAGAATGAGACCTAGAGACATAACTTTTAGGATGGTGGAAGAAGGATGCATGAGGGGACCAATAAGAGGCCTATCACACAGCCTTGCAGGAGACTGGCTCCTAAGGAAACTATGGGTCCCTGTACTTATTTCTCTACAATGTAAACAGTGGTGTGATTGCTTGCCAACGTCTCAGTCATTTGGGCTGCTTTCCAGTCCATTATTTGTTTGGTGCACACTCAGGAATGGGAGTAATCATATTACAATCATCTGTGGTGCTGTTCCAATAAGAGCAAGGAATCACAAGTTGCCAGGCTACATCTTCTCTTAACTGGATAGTGCAGAAACCTGAGACTTTCTCTCAGGTTTTGCAGGTGGAAATACAATTGTGGTTGTGATGATCTGGTGAATAAAGGTGCAAATAAAAAAAACATTTTTGATTCTTCAGGACTGGCCTCAAAGGAGGCCCCAGAGAGTCTGGTCGGATGAGTAATATGGCTGTGGGTTCCACTGAGCAAGATAACATTTCATAAACATCAGTTTAGCTATTTCCTTGCCTGAAACACTTTTTCAGTTTGCAGTAGATCTGGAATTCATACTGAGTGACAGTTGTGGCAGGCTTCTGCTAATGTAATTCATGAGTGAAACCAGTGCATTGAACCCTGAACTGCACCTTCCTGCAATTCAGAGGTCTCAGACTGTGGGGTGAGTTTTGTGGAAGAATATTTGATTTTCTAGATATCTTGTTCTTGCACCATTGACCTATTATTTACCTCCACACATAAAGGAAGAGCCCAATTTATTATAGTTCGAATTTTCTCAAAATATCTTGCTATTAAGACATACAGCTGAGTGACACATCTTTTCACATGCTGAAAAATCTGCCTACTGAAACTCTGCATCACTTGGAGATCTTCGATTTCTGTCCCACTCATTTGCCATACATTAGTCTACATATTGTTTGCCTGCATCACCAATCAAAACCAAAATTTTACCATATATTACACTATATAGTCCAGTTGTAGAGAACACGGTTTCTTTAGAAGAATAGGCAACCTGTGGACGATCACTCAATACTCTGATGGTTGGCAGAAGACCAGTACCTCGGGGTGAGAGGTGAGGCCTATACCCCCTCCAGCGTGCTGCATTGTAGTGCTTGAAGTGGGCATGTATGCTACCATTGACAGTGCATCTCTATTGCCTTTCACCCATTGAGGCTAGTGGTCAGACCAGCATTGTTATTGGGCCTCAAAGTGGCTCACACACCTGGGCTAAGTCTCGATGCATCCTTTCGTAAGGCCTAATGAGCCAGCCTGATTATAGCAACTTTTTGTAGTGGAGAAAGATGCATGTTCACTGGGAGCCTCCGAACTGTTACATCAGGATTGTGGAGGTGAAAATGGCCTGCCCTCTCTTCCAGGCTGGCTGGCACTGCCCTGTCCTTTCTTTCATTAGAGTATCTGAGACGTGGCTATTGTAGCCCAAGATCAACTCCTTGCATGTGCCTGCGGGTAATGTAGGAAAGTTTGGATGTGAAGGGCTGCTGGCCTTCTATCCCTGGTGCCTTCGCACTGACTTGTCTCCCTCATACTAATCCTTTGCAGACTGTAAATCGCTTCTTATAGCCCTCTTTTTATTAGCTACTATGCTTGGATCAAACACAGTGGTGGATGGGGTGTAGGAGCATTAACCGACCTACTTCCACTTACCATTAAAGTTGACTAATGTTGACCCATGGCATAGTCCTCAATGGAATAGTCATTTCGTGGTTCCCCTTATCATGCCTTTTTGATTTTTCACTGCTGAGACATGGTACATATGCACCAATGACCTAAGGGATGCCCCATTTTTCACTTGTGATTGATTGTCATCTGCATTTAGAAACTTGCCTGGTGGTCTTAAGGGACTAATAGTTGAATTGTTTTCCCCAGTGGAAACTGACATAATCTGGAAGGACAAAGCCGATGGCCAAGCATACGAGGCCAAGATTGATAAATACGTAAAGCTGTCTTAGGATTCATTCAGCATGTGGTCCCTCTCGTCGAGACAGTTGTGTAGGACTTAGGCCTCAAGGTATCCTGAAAGCTATCCATGATACCTCTGTATCCTTATAGGAGAAAATTGACAAAGTGGAGCTTGGCATCTCTCTCCTCAGGCAGAATCTCTGAATTGTGATACCTTATATCATAGAAGCAGAGGGATGCACTTCACTTTCAGAAGACACCGTCCGTGGACTACAGCAATACGTACACACCTGCTGGACATTGCCAAGCCAGTAAAGGAGTGGTTGTGAGATGCGGCAGGGGAGCATGCCATTATAACGTCAGAATTGTTGCTGTGCTTGAGGGGGTAGATGGAGCCTGTTTTGAAAAATCTCTCTTATCATGGTTCACAACTTGAGATCCTTCTGAAAGTTCTATCTCTGTTCTTTATCATTGAACGATCCCATAGGATGCTGCTAGCAAAGTCCCTCTAACCCCCGGTGCTCCTGTCTTGACAAATATTATTGGCAATTCTCAACTTTATGCTATCCTTGGCACAGCCAGCTAAATGAACAAATATTCCAAGACTACCCGTGAGATGCTGTTCCCAAACTATACAAGAGTAATCCAGCAGCAAAGTACCTCGTTTATGTCAGTGAAGAAGACTCTCCAAGCAGTCCATTCCAGATGCATGTTGCTATAACCTGAACAACCGAAAGTAAATCATATTGGGAAAGCTCTTTTTTTTTTATATTTTCAGTTTGCAAAAAAAGAAATAAACAGAAGAATCAATAATTCATACATCTGCTGTTGCCGGCATAGCAACGTGCAACATGCAGTTGTGATCCGACATTGAGCATACAGTACATAGTAACACGGTCCGTGTACATATATTATTATCCTCTCAAAGGAATGCTTTTGTTTTAAACTCTGATGGTGGCTTGAAACTGGCTTGGAAGAGTGAGGAGATGGATGCGATTTGAGCCGGGAGCTGCGGTCATCATTAGGAGATGGTGTACTCAGCAGGGCAGGGGTGCTTCACATGTTGATTCAAATCAAATCATTAATATTTATAAAGCGCGCTACTCACCCGTGCGGGTCTCAAGGCGCTAGGGGAAAAAAAAGGGGGGGGGGTTACTGCTGCTCGAAAAGCCAGGTTTTTAGGAGTCTCCGGAATGCGGAGTGGTCCTGGGTGGTCCTGAGGCTGGTGGGTTGTGGAGGGCTTTGTTTGCGTGGGTGAGAAGTCGGAAGATGATCCTTTTGCTGACTGGGAGCTAATGCAGGTGTCTCAGGTGTGCGGAGATGTGGCTGTTGCGGGGTACGTCGAGGATGAGGCGGGCCGAGGCGTTTTGAATACGTTGCAGGTGTTTTTGGAGCTTGGCGGTGGTCCCAGCATAGAGGGTGTTGCCGTAGTCCAGGCGGCTCGTGGCGAGGGCGTGGGTCACGGTTTTTCTAGTGTCGGCGGGGATCCAGCGGAAGATCTTGCGGAGCATGCGGAGGGTGAGGAAGCAGGCGGAGGACACGGCGTTGACTTGCTTGGTCATGGTGAGAAGAGGGTCCAAGATGAAGCCGAGGTTGCGGGCGTGGTTTGCGGGGATCGGTGCGGTGCCGAGGGCCGTGGGCCACCAGGAGTCGTCCCAAGCGGACGGGGTGTTGCCGAGGATGAGGACTTCCGTTTTGTCAGAGTTCAGCTTTAGGCGGCTGAGCCTCATCCAATCTGCAACGTCCTTCATGCCCTCTTGTAGGTTGGTCTTGGCGCTGGCGGGGTCCTTGGTGAGGGAGAGTATAAGTTGGGTGTCGTCGGCGTAGGAGGTGATGATGATGTCGTGCTTGCGTACGATGTCGGCGAGGGGGCTCATGTAGACATTGAAGAGTGTCGGGCTGAGTGATGAGCCTTGAGGTACGCCGCAGATGATCTCGGTGGGGTCTGAGCGAAACGGAGGGAGGTAGACTCTTTGGGATCGGTTTGAGAGGAAGGAGGCGATCCAGTCCAGGGCCTGGCCTTGGATCCCGGTGGAGCGGAGGCGGGTGATTAGGGTGCGGTGACAGACGGTGTCGAAGGCAGCCGAGAGGTCGAGGAGGATGAGGGTGACTGTTTCACCGTTGTCCATCAGGGTTCTGATGTCGTCTGTGACTGAGATGAGGGCGGTTTCAGTGCTGTGGTTGGTTCAGAATCCGGTTTGTGAAGGGTCGAGCAGGTTGTTGTCTTCCAGGAAGGTGGTCAGCTGTTTGTTGACGGCCTTCTCTATTACCTTGGCGGGGAAGGGGAGGATCGAGATGGGGCAGAAGATGAATGCTGCATTGAGACCGACCAAGAAGATGATTGGGGATGAAACTACGATGCTAAGAACAATTTTGCAATGAACTACTAAACTCTCTAAGCAGATATTGCTCCTTTTCTTAGTGATGCTTTGGCCAGCTACTGTCCTGTCTGCTGTCTGGACATTGAGTTGAGTATTCATTTCTGCTCATGCTGTATTTGCTACCAGCCACTTCTCTGAGGTTGCATAACTGAACGATAATTGTTACTTTACACCCTGTACCTCACTGGCTAAGGGTTTGAATTTATTGTGAACTGTATGAATGTTTAGCCTGTGAGTTATATGCTGAGAATGTGACTCACCGCCTCCAGTGCACATGCTAGTGTGATCGAGGTTCAGAGGCTTTGTCCTTCTGAGTAGGGGATTGACTATGTTATTTGTGGTCAGTATGTTTCTTTGCATTCTGTAACTTATTGCCAGTGTTGCAGGTGTTCTGTGTGCGGCTGGTACTTCTGGGTAGAAGTGCGTGGTGATGAGTAATTGGGGGTGGGGTAGGATGCTTTTTTGTGTTTTGATTCCATGTTGTAGTTCTGGAACAACGGCAACAGTTATTCTCCATGTCATCACCGTATAGCCCACACCGATGAGCAATGCCATTGATGATCCCCAGAGTTTATGACCCTGGATTGTATCTTGATTTAAAAATGGAATGAAGGGGGGTGCTGTCCTTCCGTTTGGTAACCATCACTCTCTCGCAGTCCATGTGTTGCTAATCTAGACTAGATTAGGTTTCCCCTTATATGACCACTTGACTGATTTAAGAGACATATGATTGATGGACTGTTTTGCTGAACTCTATGAACGGAGAAAACTTGTTACCTTTGATCTTTCTATTGAACCTTACTAATGCATTAGAATATGTTTTGATTCAAGTTTTGGTTAGATTATGTTTTGGCACCTTATAATAAAATAATATGAAATTATTTTGATTTGATTTGAATTGTGTTGAATTAATCCTATGATTTAGTATTGTAACAAATAGGGAAATAAAAATCACCAAACGTATAACAAGCTGTGGTTATTCCTGACTGGATGGTCATGGGGTGTTGTGTTCTTTTGATTAATTGCTGATGAATACTAATGTTTATTGAGTTGTATATTGATTATTAGAGTACCAGCCATACCCTAGCTAGGATACTCCATGCAAATCAAAAGGTTCATTGACCTATGCACATCCCTTTGTAAGTTTACTTATTAAGGACCAAGCGCGCTAACAGACTGTTGCTAGACCTTGATTGGGGAAAGGAGATAGATAATCAAGTTTCTCTCTTTGCGGATTACCTATTTTTGTTTACAAAAGACCCCAACTGAACACGTCAGAGCCTTGTGAAAATACTACATTTCTTTGGGAGGGCCTTTGGGTTTGCATTTAACTGAGACAAAACTGTCATGTACTGCATACTGGATGGAGACCGGGGAAATTGCATGGCAGTTCCAAATGAGAGAAGCGACTGATAGTTTTAAATCCCAAAGGGATGCATATCACACAAAACCAAAAACAAATTCTGTGAATTCGATGCCAGTACTGACTTCCTGACATAAAGATCTCACTTGCTGGACTTCCTTTCGATCTTTACGCTTGTTTGGATGGAGCTTTAAAAAAAATAGCTCTACCAACCTGTTATATGTCCTCTAGCATTATTAACTCAGTATTCCTGCATAATTTCTTTAGGCAAATACATAAATGTATTTATATAATTATTTAGACTGGGGGTACACCACTGGAGGCTACTGATAAATATGTCAATTTTTTATGTGATGGAATACTAGCCATGTCAGATATTCAAATATAGAACTAGGCACCCTAGCTGGTGGCGATAAATTACTGGGTTTTCTGCCAGACAGCCCTGCCTTCTGTCTAGAACGGTGGGGCTGTTACGGTATCAACCTGATTTCCTTGCTTTATGGTAATCTTGTGGTCTTCTGCCTACATTTCCCTCTTGCCAAAGAAAGTATCATTGAACTACTTGAATAATGGTTATGTGATGGGTGATATAGTATCATAGGATAATCTACGAGTCGGGGTAATTTTGTTTTTAGGGACGGGGCAGGGGTAATTTTGTATTTAGAGTGGGTTTTTAGGGCTGGGGTGGAGGGTAGGGGTAATTTTGTTTTTAGGGGTGGGGTAATTTTGTATTTAGGGTGGGTGGGGGCGGTTTTTAGGGGCAGGGATGATTTTGTATTTACTGCAGGTGGGGGCGGGGTGGGGGCTCGGGGTAATTTTGTATTTAGGGCGAGTGGGTGGGTCAGGTTTTAATGGGTAGGGGACGGGGGTCGGGTTAATTTTGTATTTAGGGCGGGGGTGAGGGTCGGGGTAGGACGCTGTCAGGTAAGTGGGCCTGGCAGAGGGTTAGGGTAGTGTTTAGGTGCAGGGGTGGTTGGGTTATTTATTTACTTTTTTTTTTTAAATGGCGGGGATGGGGGTCGAGTGACAATGGTTTTTAGAGCGGGGGTGGGGAGTCGGGGTAATTTTGTATTTAGGGTGAGTTTTTAGGGGCATAGGGGGGCCGGGTAATTTTGTTTTTAGGGGCATGGTAGTTTTATTTTTGGGGGTGGAGTCGGTTGTTTTTAGGGCGGGTAAGGGGTTGGGATAGGTTTTAGGGCTCAGGCTGGGTGATGGGTATAGGAGTAATTTTTATGGGTGGATGGAGGGGTCAGGGTAGTTTGAATTTTTAGGGCGGGGTAATTTTGTTTTTGGGGTGTTTTTATTTATTTTTTTGGGTGGGAGTCAGTTGTTTTTAGGGCGGGTGCGAAGGTCAGAGTAGGATTTAGGGCTCAGGGTGGGTGGGGGTATCGGTGTAGTTTTTAGGGGCAGGTGGGAGGTCGGGTAGTTTTATTTTTAGGGCATATAGGGTGTTGGGTAGTTGTATTTTTAGGGCAGGTGGGTGGTGGCATGCGAAAACCACGCATGCTGTCCCACACATGCCTTTACTAGGCATGCCTTTACACATGCGTGGTAAAGGCATTCGTGGAAACAATGTGGTCGTTGTTCCGAATGCGTTGTTCAGGCATGCGTGGTTGGCGCATGCATTGTTCCATCATACATCCGACAGGGCCGTCTCCCCATGCCGTATATGTCGAGAGCAAACTGGAGATTTCCTGCATGTCACGTTGGGTTGTGTAGTTTAAAAGTAATACTAATGAGAGATCTCCAGATTCTTGTTGACTGCCCTGTGGTGATGTATAGTTCTCTCACCTAAAATTTCGATTTTGGAGAGGAAGACTTGAACACAAGGGGACCACACCATTCATATTGTGGGACTGTCGCTCATCAACAGAAATATTTATTAATATAAGCGATCAACTACCCTTTCCTCATCTCCCACTTCAGCAGTACTTGTAGGGCATGGGTAGGTGCTGTTTTTATGAACATATAGTACACAATACCAAGGGATGCCTGGGCAAACATCCTAAAATTTGGGGTTCATGTCCAGAATATTTCACATTTCAGAGAGAAAAGATTGGGACTTACTATTTTAAATTTTTTAGCTATCTGTTTTACCAAATACAAAGTCTGCTCCATTTACATACTTTTCATTACTAATATAATCTCTCTCCTACGTTTACGTATCTATACATGCTACTGCCATTATTAAATGCCAACATAATGTTTTTAGATAAATAAATAAATATCCAAATGATGAAAAGGCTACAAAGTAATAGAGTGTGCATGGTACTTCAGATAAATGTTACTCACTTTGTCACTTTTTGCCAGGCTAAAGGAGAGTCAAGTGCTCCTGTATTTATGAGGATATTTTATACTGTTGTAACACGAAAAAGTCATTTTGGTCAGACTTAGACACTTTTGCGTTACTGTTGAGTTAATTTTTCCTAAACTACAGAGAGCATAACATGCTCTCACTTCCATCCTTAAGGACTGACTAATAAACACATTAAACTTGCACTAGGATCCTTATTGGGTGTGTTATCTTTAAAAATGCGTCCGGTTTCATGGAGATTGTTTTAGGGTATTGTCCCAGCATTGTATTAAATGTAGCCACAGTGTACCTTAGCAGGTACTATCTTCACAATTTTGACTTGCAAACAGAATTATTGTTGGAAAACTTCTGGTGGTATACAAAGTCATCTTAGGGAGCGGCGCCTATATCAACCTGTGAGAACAAATTCAGAGCTGAAGCCCAAGTAGAGGCCTGATGCATGGAACGGTTTTGTCTGTTCTTTATCTATGGTAAAAATAAGTCGATACATAATACCCTAGATTCTGTGATATTAAACCTTAATGAACTAGACTGCCACAGTGGTACCCTGATATACGTAGCTTCTTACCACTTTATTCCCACAATATAATAATGGTATACTTGGTTAGTATTGGATTGTATTTTAAAAAGTATTTTAATTGGAAATTTTTATTCTTCACAACCTTACTTATTTCCCGAGTCGACCTTGCACCCGGTTGCCTTTTTAAGACGTTCAACTTAATAAGTCTGGCAACATGCACACACTTTCTTTGGATTTGTCATTTTTTTATTTACCATATTTTATTTATTTATTTTCACGTTTTGCACACAACAGTACTACACTGGGCGTCACCCAAAGGATACTATTGAAGAAATAGATATTCTAAATGCCAAAGTACTCCCACCAGTGCCCCCCCCCCCAAAAAAAAAAAAATTCTCATGATACTTGTGGGGGCTTCCCCTGTCTTTGTAAATGATTTTTTATAAACTTTGCATATTTGTCACTACTTCTCAATCCTTATTCTCGTTGACTTCCAATGTTTACAAATGTCTCTATTTGCACATTTGCCATCTTTAAGGTTGATGCCACAGCTATTATGCAGACCCTTGCTCTCAGGCAGCCTGTCGTTCAGCTGGTAGTCACATATGATAAATTACGTGCTGCATGTAGATCCCTCCAGCTCCTGGTTCTCCTCTGAGCTGGGGTGGCCATGCCTCTTAGAATCGTATGTCTTCTGCCCCTTAGAATGTGGGCAGCAGCGTGGAGACTCCTCAGCCTCCCCCTTCAGGAGAAGATTCTTGCAGAGGGCTGTGCTTCACGCTAGGCTGGGTGCAAGCACATCTGCATAACTTCAACTCTGTTTATTTTAAGGTGATATTAGGTCAATCTTCACCTCTGCCTTTAATACACTCTCTCCAAAACAATATGCAGTTTCATTGAATCATTAAACCCCAATTGCCAGAATAAAATAAGCTGTGTTTTGACCTTATTTTTTCCATTGTGCTTTCACCTCTAAAAAAACATAAAGTTGTGCTTGGAAAGGGCCTTACTATAAGATAAGACTTAATACAGCAAACTGCTGCTCCTGTGCGTCCTTACGCCTCCACACACTTAAACCGCTCCCCTCTAAATTATAATTTTAAATGCAGACTGAGGTCTCCTCATCCACCAAATAATATAACTTATTCTTATAGAGAGCGAGTTACACCCGCCGTGTGAACTTGTTTAATTTTTGAGTCACGATATCAGTGATCACGAGAAAACCTCTCGTCTCTGAAGTCACCGAGAAGCGGTGCTGGCGCTCAACACTATTCATCATTCCCTCGCGTCCGCCATTGTATGCTTTTAATTGGTAGGCTCCAGATGCATTATTATTTTTCCTGAGTTATTGATATGCTGTTAACTCATGAGCGTCGGAGCGTAACGGAGCAGCACGGGAGTTATGAAATTCATCAATAGCAAGGGGGGCGGTGGAAACAGTGTTTCCTATTCAGCCCATATATTTTCGCCAACCTGCTTGTTGGTTTTAATAGATTCCTCATCCTCGAACCAGAAAATGTTGTTACAAGAAGAATGGGCGCAGAAAAGGCGTTCTGCGTGTGAAATGCACTTCCTTATTTTCGGTTTACTGGCTTGTTAATTGTCAGAAGCGCAGAGGGGAAGAAAGGTTGACATTTTTTCATAGCAAAGACTTGCATTGCTCACTGAATGGGCTTGATTTCCCCCACTTTCCTTTGTCAACGTGTGTCCCCCGAGTTTTACTGGTTTGTTATCACCTTTTTGAGATGATTTCGAAATTAGCGTCACTAGGTTAAAGCTGGTTCGTGTCACCTTTCTTGATCGGCCTGTCAGTATTTGGCCAAGTTTTTTTTTCTCACACGGAAGATAACACAGATTTGTTTTTACTAAACATGGAAGTCACGTTCTTGACCACCAATGCCCCCTGGAAACATGCCACGTATTCATTTATCTGTGAGTAAAGCTTGCAATCTATAAAGCGCAACGGCGTTTTTATTTAGTAAATAAACAAGCATAGTGCAGCCTGGTGGATGGGACCACGCAGTTTCTATACAAAACTATCAACTTCTTTTAATGGTGACACAATTACAAATATTGGATGGGTGGTACTTTGTAAAAACGAGCGTAGGGATATTTAAATAGTCACATATCCACAGAGTTTTAGCACAACACTGGCTCTTTGAGCTAGCTATGTTTCCCAGATTGGATTAAACGGTCAATTCAAATACTTTTTTTTGTCTAAAGTGAGAAAACCTTGACCCTCTAGTAATGTGGGATTGAAATGCACATAGTCATGGACTAGGCTGTGTGTTGTATTTCGGTAAATCGTGAACAATCCAAGGCACAATATGATCTGTATGCATTGTTGTCCAGTTGGCTGTGGATTATATGTGGTTAGCATAGGAATTGGACCGAATCTGAACAATATGACGACGTTGGATAAAGCATCAAAGTCAATGTTGTAGATTATGAAAGAGGGCGAATGCTTGCGGATACCGCAAATGAGGGGCAAGTGGTTGAGGAAATTGTTTGAGGGTTGCTGACAAGGACAGATCAAAGAGGAGGGAGAAGAGCCTGTAAAGCGTTTGTTACTCTGATGGTGAATATTTTGCAGTTGTTGAAGGAAATCATAACGTTTTATACTGTCGGTTATGTCACCATAGCCAGTATTTTGGAGGCAATCAGCTTTTGATCAATCTGTGGAGGGAATAATGTAATGGTCCTGCATCACTGAGAATGTAGTGACATCAGTGATGGAACATTCAGAGATGGTGGGGTTTGGCTTGTATGATAGTTGCTGTACGGTAAATCCATGAATATCTGCGCTGGGGAGTTTGCCTAATAAACTTCACATGTTATGGCAATAGTGTAAATGCGATACTTAGTTTACCACTACTTTGTGGTGACGATTTGACTCCTCGGCGACAGACCCACCAGCTATATGTGTGCGGATACTCAACTTGTCAAGATTGTGCAGGAAGCTCGTGGTCGGTGCCTCTTATCTGCATATGCTTCCCTATTTCCCTTGGGCATTGATGTATTATGTCCTGTGCTCCGGCTGCAACTCCATACATACAACAACTTTCACTGGCTCGGTCTGGAAGCTACGCAAGTGTTTTAAGAGAGCAGAGCGTGCCTCAACCACATCACAATCTCTTTTGCAGGTGCATTCCATAGGAGTTTAGAACATTGGTTTATAGGCGGAATGTGGCAACCTGTATTTTTCTCTGGTGATATTGCCTCATTCAAAATTATACATGCTCATGCAGTGCTGAGATTCACTGTGGGAGCAGCTGCTATCTTTATTGGTATCTGTTGTGCTTGTGTCACTCACCAGTATTTCAGAAATTGGATTCCTTAGCTTGGGGGACTTCTTCACTTTGGAGATTCCCACAGTCCTCATTGAGTAACATGATTGAGTCAACCTGAAAAGAGAACATAAAGATGTAAATGTGTTAAGTTCTATTTCCTCATTTGCACAAGGTATCTACTGCAGTGTAGATCACAGTGACTACTTTTGTTATTTAAGTTTATTTTGAATGTCGAAGCGCAGGCCAACGGTGACTACTTTTTTATTTGTTTATTATTTTCAGTTATGGAATTATTTACAGTATTATATAGTGTATTTGTTTTTAATCTTATTAGATAATCATAACTTAGCAAGATGTCACATAACCTGTCTTCTCCACCTTGTTTCTTATCTTGTCCTGGTGAACCGGTGATGCGTTGGGAGGAATGGTTTTGCAGCCACTTTATTGCATTTGTTGGGTAAAAGAGGTTCTGAGGCTACATCACACTGTCCATGCTGGTCAAGTGCAGGAAGATGTTGATAACCTGTCGTTGTGTGCTAAAAATTAAAACAACGGGACTTGTATTTTGGAAACAAAACGAATAAGATTTTAGAACATTCTAAATTCTTTTCAAGGGTGCAAACAGACGGTCAATCAGTAGATTTGTTCGTGACTGGATGGAGGTAATTTTTTGTGAATTTATGCATTTACTGGCAACCAGGATGAATATATTTGAGATCAAATGATGATGCATACTTCTAAAAACAATATTTAAAAAATTGTGTAATGCCCATAATCCAAAATTATAAGAGTCATTTGCTATAGCTGGAGGAAAAGGGTTGTCATTAAAGAGTGTTCGAGTTATGAATGACGGTAAACTAGGCAGTGATTAATATGGAGAGTTGTTAAAGGAAAATGAGACTAAACCTAATCAGTTTAATGTTGCAACATGGAAATCTACTGCAGGGAAAGGTAGTAGTATAAAGGCCAATAGCAAGAAAAGTCCAAATGTGTGCCAAACAGTAGTTGTGTCTGTGTGGTAGCACTACTCATTTGGCTATGACATATTGTGTCGGGCAAGGAATTATGCACTTATGAGGTGTAGGAAGTTGGATCACTATGCATGTGTTTGTAAAAGCTCTGGATTTTCTAGTAAGACTGTTGGCGTAGCTGGGGAGAGACTGAGAGTGCAGGTAACTCTGATGATGACAGTGAAGCATATTTTCTTGCATTTGTTGATGAGACATTTGTCATGATACCAGTAATGAATGCTTGTTAACCATTACTGATGATGACAAGGAGAGACATTTAAAGATAAAATAACTTAAATGTAAGATTTAAATTAATGACAATGTGTTTCAAATGATGGTGGATTCGGAAGCTCAGTGCATTATAATGTCTTTGGAAGATTTTGAAAGGTGCTGGGCTTCCAAGTCAAAGTGTTTCTATGATCTTGATATTAAGTTGAAAACACACAGGGTACATTTTTTTGATCTTCAAGGTTTCTTTATTGCTCATATTGCTTACAAGAATAGGAAAATTAACAGTATGGTGTATGTTGCTATAAGTGATGTGTCTCTGGATTAATTCACCAAACTGCCATGGGTTTGCAACTCTGTTCTGATGTCGCAGAACAAAACCTCCTTGTCAATTCATCAGTTAAATCTGAAAAGGGGGTTCAGATGTTTCTAAATGTTTTCCATAGGTTGGAAAATTCCTTAGTTCTAAAAATATAATTGTATTATGCAGAGGTTGTCAAAGTAAGAATCATATGGTACCTAATTTGCATTTTGCTGGGAGAGATTCTGCCTAGGCAGAAATTTTAAAACGTATGGATGTTGAGATAAGAGAAGAAATTGAGTTGTCAAAATGGATGGCACCCATTGTGGTAGTAAGCAAACCTGATCAATCCATTAGAGTGTGTGTTGATCTTCTTGACTTAAGTAATTCCATTTGGGTGGATAGACAACCTTTACCCAACATCAACAAGATGTTGATCACCATTGGATAGTGTTATTGGTTTTCCACTATTGACTTATCTTCAGCATATCACCAGATTGAACAGCACCCGTCATTGTGGCACTTGATGTCATTCATCAAGCTGTTTGGAGCATATTGATACAAGCGAATGCTGTTTGGCTTGGCATCCGCATTATCAGTGTTCCAAAGACTCATGCAAAAACTATTTGAGGGTGTTAAAGAAGTTTGTTATTTTCATGATAATATTTTAATTGCTGCATTTATGTGGGTGGCTAGGCACTTTAGAACATATGTATGGGCATACTATTTATTGTAGGGATTGACCATAAGCCGTTAATTCATTTGTTAGCTGCTAAAGGTTCTAGTTTTGGATCACTGATGATTTCTATCTCATTAGCAAATCTTGAGGAGCATAATGTTACCACACAGTATGTAGCAGGGAATAGGAATGTTTTTGCTGATGCCTTATCGAGAATCAAACTATCCAGTACATTTTGTAACAATTCTAGTGATGATTATGGATGGGTAGGAGCCATAGAGTATGTGCATATGAAAACCATATCTTCCAAGGAATGGAATGATGACTTTATGAAGCATGCTGAATTGACATCATTATCTAAATGAATTAAAGAGGATTGGCCACTTCAGGTATATGGGCGGCAAGGATAGATCAATGTAAAAAAATGAACTGTCTGAAGATGAATGGGGTGCGCAACAAGGTGGAAAGTTGATACTTGCTGTACTGTTGAGGAATAGAGTGATGAATTTTGGATATCAAGGTCACTTAGGCAGGCATAAGGCCCAAAGAGGAATCAGGGAGTTATTTTGATGGCCTGGTATGGATAAGGACATAGCAAGGTTAGTCAAGGAATGTTAATTGTAAATAACAGTGATAAAGTTTACGAAATGCATTGTCAATCACTATAGCCAGTGGATTATCCCACAATACCAGGGGTTAAGTTGGATGAGGGTATCATGGGAACAATCATGAATATGTCCAGGCAATGGCTGATTATTCTCCAAGTGGTTTAAGTTTGAGTTTAAGTTTAAGGAGAGGTAACTAGCAAAACAGTTTACGTTTTATAGAGAATGTATATCTTAGTGAGGGGTATTCTGAAGAAATTGTGACAGATAATGGCCCACAATGTTTCTCCCCAAAACTCAATTAAACTTTTATCACAAAGGAATATTGTGCCCTGCAAAATTGTAGTATATAATCCCAGGGCCAGTGGTCTGGTGCAAAGGGTAAACCGTATAATTTAAACAGAGTATTCAGATGACATCAGTTAATGGTATAACAGTTATTGACCTTGTGAAATGAATGATGTGATCATCGAGAACTAGTACTTACTACTGGATAATCACTTTTTAAGTTGTTGAAAAAAAGAAAACCCAATTTGGTATTTCCTTGAAGCAAAGGGAATTGCTGAGAAGTGTGATATTGATTAAACCAAGTTGAACGAAAGAGTTATGTCTAAACAAGAATTATATAAAAGAAATGTTGGTGAAAGGTTTGGATCAAAGGCTTTTATGGTGTCTGTGGGACAGAGAGTTAAGCTAAAGTTATCATGGTGTGTTTGCAAAGGGAGCTGTGTATTCCCTGAAGCTAAAGTGGTGAGGAAAGCTGGAAGAAATTATGTTGAGTTAGATGGTGGCTCAAGATGGAACAAATGTAGGTTGGTCAGGTGTAGTAATGACAGAGAATCTTCTGGTAGTGACATAGAAATAGGAAAAGATACCACCAAGGAATATTTAGGGAGTAGTAGAGAAATTAAATTGCCATCTCAATTCAAAGAGTTTGTGGGTACAAAATAATTAAACGTGTGGGGATTTTAAATGTGATAGGGCTCTATATATCCGTTTGTAAATTCCATGATTGCTGTTATATCATTGATTATTTTCGGTTGTGTATTTTTTTGCATTGTAGATATGTTTTTTGTGTTTTTTTTAGTTTTTTTTTAGTTTAGGTCATTGTGTTTTGTATGTTCAAATCTTATAGTTATTAGTTCTACATTGTATTTGCATGATTATTGTATTTTATGTTTTGGTATATAAATATTTTATTTTATGTGTTAAAAAAGGATGATATGTGATGTTACTGCATCACTGAGAATGGAGTGACATTAGTGATGGAACAATCAGAGATGTTGGCCTTTGGTTTGTGTGGGAGTTGCTGGATAGCGAATGCATGAGCTGCTGTACTGGGGAGGTTGCCTAATAAACCTCACATGTTATGGAGATGTTGTTTGTACCTTACATGGATTACCACAGATGGCCTGGCTTTAAAGGAAAGCAAAGAGTGTGAAGTGTTAAATTATCAGAGATGTACTCTGACAGCCTTTTAAACGATCATGCAAATGATGAGGAAGTGAGAGATAAGGCAGTAATTATGGGAGCCAGGTGGGTTGAGTTGTGGTGTATTCAGGAGGTGGATGATGGTGCCATATTTTTGGTCAGCTTAGTTTAGGCTGAATGACAAGGGTGTTTTGGTGATGTGGGAGAGCACCAGAGAGCAACATTGAGCTCAGTAATGCCTTTCATGGTGGAGTAGGCTTTGATATTAAGGTGTTTTCTGGAGGATTGTATTATTTTCTGGGTGTGGATGCGTGTCTCTCAGAAATAGAGGTGGGTGAGCCACTGGAAGCTCGAGCCTGAACCCGTGCTCTGGCTGAACTTCAGGTCCTATTGGAATCTCGAGTCCATGGCAAGCTGAGCTTTCATATGCCTTCTGCATTCCCCCCTCACTGTTCTACCCTCAAGCACAAAGAGATAAAAGCAAACCATTAGCATTTAAGGTAAAAGGTATAGACAGATACTCATTTAGTGGCTGATTTGTATAAAGTGAAACCAGAAAACCTAGATTAATTGCGACTTCCCCACTTAACCAAACTGTGTGATCTTTGGAATATATTTTATTTTACCAGTCCTTCTTTTTCGCCACTATCTTAAATGACAGCACCCTCAGATAGGTGTGCTCTGAATCCCAGCTGTTCAAAAACTATTGTGTTTTATATAATAGACTGTAATGTTTCTCTATCTTCAAAAATCCGGACCACATACAGGGTTGATGTGTCAATTGTCTTGCCGCATAGTTCACTAATGGCACTGTCGCCAGCGGGGTAGTGCAATCGGTCTAAATACTTGTTCAAAAACAGTTCAGTCCAGTAAGGAATGTAATAATTTCAAAGGTTCCAAATGTAAAAGAAACGCACTTTTTTCAATTTTGATTCGACTTCATAATATTTTATGTGATTTTTGTTGTATGATTTACATAGCAACCATTTTCAGAGCTCGGATTGTGTAAACCCTTGGCTCTTCTCGCCTTGTTAATTTGTTGGTTCTCTCACCTGTAGTCGGTAATAAGGTAGGAAAAGAAGGAATTTGTTTAAAATGAACTCTTGTTTTTTTAAAAATCTTTGTTGGATAGTTTGTTACAAAGGACCTGTGTTGCAGCATTTTGATTTTTGTTGTGCCCGATTGGCTGCTTTTTTGAGAACATAAAATATTTCATTTTGTGGGTTCACTGTTTTCGAGCTTTTGGGAAACAATTGCATGTACATTGTGACATGTTTCAATATTTTGTAAGCACAGGATAATTGTATGTATCTGCGCTTCACCTACCAATTACAGGATGATCGCTATTTGCATTCAAGGGATTTGGTTAAGAGTTTGGCAGCTACCAGTTTTGGTGTGAACATTTAAGCATGTGTTTTTCAAGGGAGAGTACTTTGTATAAGCGAGGTATAAGGTTGTCTAAAACTTAAGTCATTCTGTTAGCTGAACTTAGCTGTAGCAGTGTAGGGGTCGAGGTTGCCAGCACAAAGGGGGTGTTTTAGGCAAAAAAATGTGTTGAGGGCATTGAGTGTGAGTTTCGTCCAGCCTGGACAATGGTTTTGGGAAGTCTATCCAGGTATGTTTTTGTTGGGTTAGTCGAGTGAGTACAAAATAAATGAGCTTTGTATTTTATTTTTAAAATTGGGTGAGCAGAATATGTAGCGGTGATCAAGCTTTGGCACATCTTGGGTGCACTGTTTGGCCAAGACTGCGGTTGTAGCCAAAGATAAGTTCCTCAAGAGCAAAGACTAAGGGCTGTTTAAAAAGTGCTAGAGTTTATGATAGATGTGTCCTCAGCCCTTGTGTTGCAGGTACAAGTGTCAAAACCTTGGCTGAACATTATAGAGACCTCGGATATTATTTCCATGAAGCCATTAGTAAATCAAGTGCATGGTTTAGGTGTTTAGGATAATGAAGATTGTGAGGTTTGTGGGATCCTGCATTTTAGCAGGTGGTCCCAATGGTGTTGAATCTAGATATGATGAGATTGTGAGATGTCTGTATGAGGTTCAGATGATTAAGATGGATGTCTCATCCCGATTGTCATCTGCAGAAAGTGCTGTTAATGTGGTAGATATTTGTTTCTGGTAGAGTGACTGACTAAATTGAGGCTGCAGGTTTTGCTTGCTTGTACTTGGTAAACATTGTGATGTGGGTTTCAGCATCTTCGATGAAGTGTTGAAACTTGAAGCCGTTGACCTGATTAGACAGCTTAAGGTGGATAGTGTGATCAGGTTTTGAGAATTGATAAGAGGGCAAG
Source organism: Pleurodeles waltl (assembly GCF_031143425.1). Lineage (NCBI taxonomy): Eukaryota > Metazoa > Chordata > Amphibia > Caudata > Salamandridae > Pleurodeles > Pleurodeles waltl. The sequence goes on from NC_090440.1 coordinate 1,666,468,386, forward strand.
GTATAGCTGAATTCGGTTGGTTAATGGGCAGGAGGTGCAGATGTAGTTGAGGGCTGTTATGATTTCATGGGGGGCCTGACAAAGGCTGTGACTGGGCTTACAAACACAGATGAGCTTGCTATGGTATACCACTGACCCCCCTGCAGCATGCACCTGCATTATGGCCACTCTGTACTTGTCTTTTCTTCATTGCAGTGAGTGGCTAAGCAAGTCTGTTCATGTGGTGGTTCCATTGCCACTGTTTGTACTCACTGCTACTGGGAGAAGACCGGAGGCTGGCATGAGATTATCTAACTGGATCGTGAATAATAATTTGAATTTCTGTTAAATAGGCACCACATTCTATTACCTCCTTGAGCACTGCGTGGGCTTCGGGACGTCTAGAGATATATATATATAGAGAAACACAATTTCAAGGATTTAACTACTTAAAGGTTGATTAGAGTTGGTGTGTACAAGTTATTTAAAGGCAGATAATGAAAATAGCCTCTTCCACTAGTCCGCAATTCCATTACTAATGTAGCATTCTCTAAGGAATAGATAGTTTTTTCTGAGATCAGTTGTTACATAGTGGTGACCTCTCAGTCTGGCAGGTTTCACTGCTCCTCCCGAAATCGACACTTGTTTAGAGTGGTCAATCGCACCTCTGTTATTGATGTTACACAGGAACGTTAGTCATCGTAAAAAAGGAAATGTTCACTACTTTTGGTGGCTATTTATTATCTCATCTATGCTGTTTCTCTGGCCTTCTTTTTTCAGGCTACCTCTCTACACATTCACAGCAGTTTCCTTTCTGTTCAAGGGTTATCTCTTATCAAATTATTTAGATCACCTCCCAAGATTAATTTTTAGGTTGAAGGTTGATTGTGAAAACACATCTTGTGGACATTCTGAAAGTTTCCCTTGGAATGCATTCACCCATTGCTTACCATTGGGTTTGCGGTTTGTAACTCACATTTTCTAGCTTTCTTTTTACTGGCTTTATTTGTTTTAGACTGTTCAGCATGTTTTTGTTGCTCTAGTGAAACAAACTTTGTTCACTGTCACTCCTTGTATTCTTCCATGACTCCTTGCATATTGTAATTTTGTTCTTATCTTGGCACATTTGCTGTGCTGTCCAAGACAGAGTTCAAATGTTGGGCTGTGTCTTCCGAGGGTCCTTGGTGTTTGCTTTTTTCCCCCCTGACTTCAAAGTAAGTGTATTTAAGTGACAGCCTTGTCGCGTACTGGGAAAGTAAAGATTTTTTTTCTAGCACACAAAAAAAATGTAAATATCTGTAAATGAACTGTGCAAATATTTCACATTATATCAGAATTATAAAAGCACAAATGAATCAATTTGTTTGTAATTCGGAGTGTGGTGCAAACCAATATTTGAATATGATCAAAACAAATCAGCACAATGGATGATGCCATTTTCACACATTATTGTTTGTGCGCAGTATAGTTTTATCAGTAAAACAGTGTATGCAAATGTAGTTGTCCTTACAATTGAAAATGTGTTTGTAATGGCAGTGTGCTACCACACCATGCATAATCCACACTACACTACACTACACCACTTCACTGTACAGCACTGTATGCCCCTCCACTCTACAACACACTACTCCATGACTTGACTTTCCTCTCTACCACACTGCACTCAGTCTGCCACTTCACACTGGGCCACTTTATGTCACTCCACTGTAAGACACTCCATGCCACTTTACTCCACTCTACTCCATGACACTGTACTCTACTCCACCATATGGCACTCCACTCTGTGCCCCTCCACTTCATGCCCCTCCACAATACATTCCTCCACTCTGACATCCCACTGTACTCCACTGTCCACCGGTCCACTCCGCGACACTCCACTTTATGACACTCTGCACCACTCCACTCTGACACTCTATGATACTTTATTCTACTCTATTCTACAACTCTACTCCACTGAATGCCTTTACACCACAATCTACACCACTTCACTCTAGGCCACGCAACTCTACTTCTTGGAACTCCACTCTAAACCACGCCAGTCTACACCACTCCACTTTGTGACTCTACTCCACTCTGTGTCACTCCACTTTAAGACTTTGCTCCACTCTACTCCACAACACGCTACTCTACGCCATTCTATGACACTGCTTTCCATGACACTTTATTCCGGTCATCACCTCTCCACTCTACATCCCTCCACTCCACAACACTCTTCTGGTTTGTGACACTCTATGCCACTCTGCTTCACTCTTCGCGACTCCACTCTAAGCCACTCTCCTGTATGCTGCTAACCTTAAGCCTTGCTGAGCAGCAGCTTCGCTGGTGTACAGCGTGGCTAAAACACACTGTAAAAGCCAACAGCGTTTGCGTAACGATACCTATTGGCTTTGCTAGTGCTTACTTCTAAAATTCTCTGATTGCCTTTCCTCCTCAATTGACTATCTGACCTCATGCTGCATCCCTATTGTCTCTATCTGTCTTTAACTGCACTATTACTTGACTTGACTTTTCTAGCGCCCTTCCTGTTAGATGGTCTCTGACTGTTCCAACTGCCTTTTTCTAGCTGTTTCTCATTTCTCTCCAGGACCCCCTCTCTGTTACTACCATGTTCTTCTTTAGCCTTCCACCCAGTGCACCCAGGCTCCCTGTATTCTTCAACTGATGCTTCAAAGTGTTTCTGTAATCGAATGAGAGCTGTTAGCCCTTATCTGAAAGATTCTGTTCACATTTCAAGTGCCCATTGGTTGGTCATAAAAAATAACTTAATTTAGATTCCTTTTAACTAGACGGCTGATTGGAAAAAAGCCTAGATAAACTTATTTGTGAGAATATCCATAATCCAGCAAGCAGATTGCTTATATTTATTGACAGAGATGCTACCACCCATAACAAGTCTCATTCCCTTCCATACGTTTCCACATAAAGATATTCTTCCTTTCGCTCTCGTTCTCTTTCTCTCCATTCTTTCGAAAAGAGTTTGCATCTATAATTATTTTAACTGTGGCGGCGCATCAATACAGTGTATTATTTTATTTCTTATTAGTTGTTCTGCCTTGTATCGCGGCATGGAACGATGTGCATTATAGATAATCTGATTAAATATCAAGCACCATTCATTCTTCCTATTTTAAAAACACATATTTGTAAGAACTGAAACACTGTTTTACCAATCTAATGCAATAGGACAACACAGACTCTAGTTATGCTTTTACTTTAGTAAGTAGCTTTCGAATGGCTGAGAGCGCAAAACCCTTAATTATTTGATCCCTTATATAAAAACTTCCCCATTCATTCGTCAATGCTGATGCTAGTAATGTATCCAAAACTTTGACTTCTGTTTTGAATGCACTGTTTTTTGCTTGGCGTTCTTGCAAAACCGCACATGTCATTTTGATGATGAATTAACCTCAATATTTTAGGATTACTTGTTTTCCTTTCCATATTCTTTAGCTTGACAGCTGATTGTAGCTATGACTATAAATATAAATGCTAAAATTATCTGATTGAAACTTTATGGAATAAGTTTATAATGTGCCTTTTAAATCAACCACTAGCAGCACGGTAGTCAAATCGTTTCTGATGTTTTATAAGATTAAAATTTATCATTCAACTGCGCATGAATTAGGACCACAGTCTCCAAAAATACAGGGAGTGCAGAATTATTAGGCAAATGAGTATTTTGACCACATCATCCTCTTTATGCATGTTGTCTTACTCCAAGCTGTATAGGCTCGAAAGCCTACTACCAATTAAGCATATTAGGTGATGTGCATCTCTGTAATGAGAAGGGGTGTGGTCTAATGACATCAACACCCTATATCAGGTGTGCATAATTATTAGGCAACTTCCTTTCCTTTGGCAAAATGGGTCAAAAGAAGGACTTGACAGGCTCAGAAAAGTCAAAAATAGTGAGATATCTTGCAGAGGGATGCAGCACTCTTAAAATTGCAAAGCTACTGAAGCGTGATCATCGAACAATCAAGCGTTTCATTCAAAATAGTCAACAGGGTCGCAAGAAGCGTGTGGAAAAACCAAGGCGCAAAATAACTGCCCATGAACTGAGAAAAGTCAAGCGTGCAGCTGCCACGATGCCACTTGCCACCAGTTTGGCCATATTTCAGAGCTGCAACATCACTGGAGTGCCCAAAAGCACAAGGTGTGCAATACTCAGAAACATGGCCAAGGTAAGAAAGGCTGAAAGACGACCACCACTGAACAAGACACACAAGCTGAAACGTCAAGACTGGGCCAAGAAATATCTCAAGACTGATTTTTCTAAGGTTTTATGGACTGATGAAATGAGAGTGAGTCTTGATGGGCCAGATGGATGGGCCCGTGGCTGGATTGGTAAAGGGCAGAGAGCTCCAGTCCGACTCAGACGCCAGCAAGGTGGAGGTGGAGTACTGGTTTGGGCTGGTATCATCAAAGATGAGCTTGTGGGGCCTTTTCGGGTTGAGGATGGAGTCAAGCTCAACTCCCAGTCCAACTGGCAGTTCCTGGAAGACACCTTCTTCAAGCAGTGGTACAGGAAGAAGTCTGCATCCTTCAAGAAAAACATGGTTTTCATGCAGGACAATGCTCCATCACACGCGTCCAAGTACTCCACAGCGTGGCTGGCAAGAAAGGGTATAAAAGAAGGAAATCTAATGACATGGCCTCCTTGTTCACCTGATCTGAACCCCATTGAGAACCTGTGGTCCATCATCAAATGTGAGATTTACAAGGAGGGAAAACAGTACACCTCTCTGAACAGTGTCTGGGAGGCTGTGGTTGCTGCTGCACGCAATGTTGATGGTGAACAGATCAAAACACTGACAGAATCCATGGATGGCAGGCTTTTGAGTGTCCTTGCAAAGAAAGGTGGCTATATTGGTCACTGATTTGTTTTTGTTTTGTTTTTGAATGTCAGAAATGTATATTGGTGAATGTTGAGATGTTATATTGGTTTCACTGGTAATAACAAATAATTGAAATGGGTATATATATTTTTTTGTTAAGTTGCCTAATAATTATGCACAGTAGTAGTCACCTGCACACACAGATATCCCCCTAACATAGCTAAAACTAAAAACAAACTAAAAACTACTTCCAAAAATATTCAGCTTTGATATTAATGAGTTTTTTGGGTTCATTGAGAACATGGTTGTTGTTCAATAATAAAATTAATCCTCAAAAATACAACTTGCCTAATAATTCTGCACTCCCTGTAGAGCTGAAGTTGTTTTAGACTGGGACTAGAAACTACAATGTATTGGTCTTTTGTTGATTTGGCAACATTTAAGCAATGTTATCCAAAGTGCAGCGCACTCTGAGGTAGTTTTTGACCATGGTGAAAATGAGGGCCCTTCTGCACCCCAGTTTATGACTACCTCAAAGTACCCTCCTCCATGGATAATATCGCTATTGTAAATCAGACCCTTAAAATAATTTCCGTCCATCTGACCACCCGCCACATACAGCAAAAGTTAAGGTCCCCAAGTCCATGTGTATATCCAACTCTGACTCCTGCACTGACCAGGTCCATGCTTCCCGGAGCGGAGCCAGTGCTATATTTGTTTGCTAGCCTAGAGAGGGAGACAAATGGGAGGGGTCCGAGGTCCCTTATGGTTATCAGCTCCCAGATAAAGAACAGGACAACTGGTACGAGAAACTGGCAGAGGCCAGTTGGTTAGATATCTCAGCTGATACTGGCCTGGTTTCTCCTCCTATTGTGGGTACAGAGGAGCGAACCTCATTTGCAGTGGTGGTTTGCAGGGAGGCTAAGATCTTGGACCTTCAATTGCCCAATGAACATCTTGACAGAGAGGTGCTTCAGCCAAGAAGCTCTCATTTTGAAGCACTACTCTCCTTCCAAGAAGCCGTTATAGACGTCCTACTCAGGGCTTGGTCCAAGCCATGCACAGGGGCTCCTCTGCATGGGACAATTGCCCACCACCATCGCCTCACCCCTGAGGACCCCAGTTTTCTTACCCAGCACCCCACCCCTCAGAGCTTGGTGGTCCAGGCCTCCATGTCCAGAATGAATCCTGGCTCGTTCCCTACCACATACCGAGCTCTCCTCTAGGTAGAAGGTTAGGCCTATTATGATAGGATACATGGACATATGATACACTTTGTCTTTCTATGCTAATACAAGGTGGTGGGGGTCTTCATAATCATGACCCTCGTTTGTACAATTCTATCTCTTGCACTGTTCATTATCCTAATCATTGCAGCCCATACGATTTACCGTATTGTATTAAATAAAAACTATTGAAACATTACTGCATCTTCGTTATTGCCTGTGTTTGGTTGAGACATGATATATCTGTGAAAAAGGGGTAATCTCAGTTTAACCACAACACTCCGTGAGATGTCATACTTCTGAGTCCATGCGTAAAGGCTGCCACAAATCACCTTTAACTGTTTGGGTTGTTGGTGAGGTACTGCTAGTGAGCTGGAAGGGTTTGGACTACAGTTGCAACGTGTTGTAGGATAGGGTTAGTCGCCTACAAACATAAGTACTGTCATCCTTGAACCAGACTGATGGTTCAAGGATGACAGTACTTATGTTTGTGACGGGTACTTTGCTGGTCAGTCCTGCAGGGACTTTCTAATTTATTTGGTCTCAGTCCTATCTTTGTGGAGGTATGCTTGGATATCTATTTTAAGTTAAGGGATCTGCAACTAGATGTCTCTATCAGATGAACAAGTTACCTACCTTTGGTAATGTCGTATCTGGAAGAGACTCTGTCTAGTTGCAGATTCCCTGTTAAACTTACCATCCTCCCTGCACTGTGAATAATTGATTATGGTGGTACATCTATAATATATACACATTCTCCACCTACCTTGCTGATCTTGGCTTTTGGCTATGTAGCCATACCTTGTATAGCCACCCATGTGCTCCAGTAAGGAATGATGATAAAATGGTTCTTTGACGCTGTCCTCCACCCCCCACTAGTTCAGCAAATTTGCTAACAAGATGGGGCAAGCCACTTTGTGAAGCAGTTTAAAGAAGGCCACAAATTCAAATGTAGATTGTGAAAGCCCATTATCTGTGCCAGCATAGCCATTAACAAGAGTGATGCTACATTGTGTGTCATTGACTTCCCTTTTCTAAATTTTGTCCGGGAAAAATTAAATTGTGGAAAAAATGTAGTCGTAACTTGAAGGCCATGGTTTATATATTCCTCAATCAAACAATCAATCAAACAAATTTCTTAAGCGCACTACTCACCCAGTAGGGTCTCAAGGTGCTGGGCGGGAGGGGATTACTGCTCGAAAATCCATGTTTTGAGGTGCTTTCTGAAGGTTAGGAGGTCCTGGGTCTTGCGTAGGTTGGTGGGGAGGGAGTTCCAGGTTTTGGTGGCGAGGTGGGAGAAGGATCTGCCACCGGAGGTGGTGCGTTGGATACGGGGGACTGTAGCGAGGGCGAGGTCGGCAGAGCGGAGCTGTCGAGTTGGTTTGTGGAAGTTGATTCGTTCATTGAGGTAGGCTGGTCCAGTGTCGTGGAGGGCTTTGTGAGCGTGGACAAGGATTTTGAAAATGATCCTTTTGTTGCTGGGCAGCCAGTGTAGGGATCTGAGGTGGGTGGAGATGTGTTTGTGGCGAGGGAGGTTGAGGATTAGACGTGCGGCTGCATTTGGATTCGCTGGAGTTTTCTCTGAAGCTTGGCTTGGTCCCTGCGTAGAGGGTGTTGCCGTAGTCCAGTCAGCTGCTTATGAGGGCGTGCGTGACGTTCTTCTTATTTCTAAAGGAATCCATTTGAAAGTCTTGCGTAGCATGCAATGGGTGTTGAAGCAGGAGGATGATATGGTGTTCATTTGCTGAGTCATGAAGAGAGATGAGTCCAGTATGATGCCGAGATTGCGCGGGTGGTGGGTGTTGGGGGTGGTCCAAGGGTGGTGGGCCACAAAAAGTCGTTCCATGCTGTCTTGTTGGGACCGAAGATGATGATCTTGTTTTTTTCAGAGTTCAATTTGAGGTGGCTTGCTGTCATCCAGTTAGCGATGGCGAGGAGTCCGGCGTGTAGGTTGTTCTTGGCGGTAGATAGGTCCCTCGTGCGGGAGATGATGAGCTGGGTGTCATCAGCACATGAAATGATGGTGAGGCCATGGGGGCTGATGATGTTGGCGAGAGGCGCCTTGTAGATATTGAAAAGGGTGGGGCTGAGGGAGGATCTTTGGGGGACCCCACAGATGGTCTTGGTGGCTGTAGACCGGAAAGGAGGGAGGCAAACTCTTTGGGTTCTTTCGGAGAGGAAGGAGGTGAGCCAGTCCAGGGCTTTGTGGCGCATTCCGGCGTCGAAGAGGCGTGTGCGGAGGGTTTGGTGGCATACAGTGTCGAAAGCAGCGGAGAGGTCTAGGAGGATGAGGGCGACGGTTTCGGCCTTGTCGAATATGGTCCTGATGTCATCTGTACAGGCTATGAGGGCGGTCTCGGTGCTGTGGTTTTTGCGGAATCCAGACTGGGAGACGTTGAGTATGTTGTTGTCTTCTAGGAAGCGAGACAGTTGTATGTTTACTATCTTCTCTATGACCTTTGCGGGGAAGGGGAGTAGAGAGATGGTTCAGTAGTTTGTGAGGTCTTCAGGGTCTGCTTGGTTTTTTTTGAGAAGAGCGTTGACTTCGGCGTGTTTCCAAATATCTGGGAAGGTTTCGGTCTCGAAGGAACTGTTGATGACGACCCGGAGCTGGGGAGCGATGATTTTGCTGTCCTTGTTGAAGATGTGGTGGGGGCAAGGGTCTGTTGGGGAGCCTGAGTGGATGGAGCTCATGGTTTTGCAGACTTCTTTGTCGTTGGTGGGGGTCCAGGTGTTCAGTAGGTTGGTGCGGCAGGATGCTGTGGTGTTGGTTGTGTCGGTGATGGTGATGGTGGGTGATGACGATGTGAAGCTGTTGTGTATGTCTGCGATCTTGCGGTGGAAGTAGTTGGAGAGGGAGTTACAAAGGTCTTGGGGGTGTGGAGGATCGATGGTGCAGGATTTGGGTTTGGTGAGTTCTTTGATGGCAGAAAGTTCCTTGCTGTTGTGTGTGTTGTTGTCTATGTGTTCTTTGTAGAAGGATCGTTTGGTGGTCCGGATGAGTTGGTGATGTTTGCGCATGGCTGATTTGAGGGCGGAGAAGTTGCTCACTGATGGTTCTTGGCGCCAGGCTCTCTCGATTTTTCGGCATTCCTGAGCAGTGGCATGATACCGACAGGGATTATAATTAGTGAGATACTTGAGACTACCTTTTTTTTGGATCTTTGATGGAAAGCAAACCGAGCCAAACATCTTTGATTAACCATAGAAAGCAACAACTGCACTAAAAGACAGGCCAAAGAGAAAAGCCTACCACTTTTTTGTTAGGCTTTTTGGTGTTTAGAAACATGTTTTTTCCATGAACACCTAAAAATATTTCAAGATGCCCATAAATCTGTGTTCAAACAAAACTGATTGTATGAGAGTATTTTTGCCATGTTAATGGGTGGGGGAGTATCCCTGCCAGCCGCTAAGGTCACACAAATCTGCTAGTAGTGTTTGGCCTATGACCAGTTGCTGAAAGGAGGCAATGAGTGATCAGCACTATGTGCCCTAACATACACATAATGCTCCATTTCATTGCTCTCAGCCGAGCAAAATGCTTTTTTCCATTCACACGTTTGTATTTTTTCCACAAACTGTGCTGCAAGTAAACGGATTTGCAAGTTAGCAAATTTATACTCCATATTTTACAACTTAACAGAAAATGGAATTTGAATTGTTGTGTATAGAATGAGAGGCATGAGATGAAAATCTCGCAATCCATTTTTCTTTACAGAATAATAGCTAATTCCTCACTATTAGATATATCAACATAATAGATATCGCACCGTTATAGTTGAGCCGAAAATGCACTTACATCCCAGGCCGTACAGCTTCCTCGTGTGAGGGCCACATCGTTCATGCAGCTCTAAGATGAAATTACAGCTGAATGAATAGCATCTTCATTTATCTTCAAGCTCTCCTCTGTGCTACCAGGGAATCCACTCTTTCAACATTCTCCAGGAATTACATTACGCCATTATAAGAGTCTTCTGCAGCAGTGCAAAACGGATTGTTTTGGAAAATGATCTTGGCTCGGCTATAAATTACATCCACAGGTGCAAAGGAATTTGCTGTTTTCTTTTAAAACATTAAAGAATACAATTACAGGCTTAATTTATGTTCGGATGCACACGTGTCCATTACCATAACGGAATTAGGGCTGCAAAGTGTCACTCAAAGAATAATCTAGGACCGTTTTCATTTGTAACTGATGACACATTATTTCAATTACTGGTTTTGCCTCCAATTTTCATGGAAGCAATTCGTTACCTCAAAGATTGATTGGCCACAGTCATTGTGTATCATTTAATATTAGTGCTTCCCTTTAGAAAGCGGCAGTATTTCTATTCAGTGGTTGTAAAGATGTTGCTCATCCGGCAATATTGGAAGTATGTAACCTTGAAACCTCTTTGCATATTTTCCGTCTGCTGTGCTACATGCCATCCCGCGCTGTAGTACGGACCTTCAGGGTATATAGACAATTGCATAGGGCAGGGAGCTAATGAACGCAGAGCAGGGATCTGTATATAGTCTTAAGGTCACGCATTTGAATCTTGGAAGGATCCACAAGCAAAATGTCCTACCCGAGGTCAATAGAATAGCAATCCTTCCGATAGGTAATAAAAAAAAAAAAGAGTTTTTCTTTTTGTTTGGGGCACCCCAGTGTGATTATCAAATCTGTAACATTGTAGTTGGAATATTTTGAATATCACAGTCGGAAGGGTCAGGAGCTGGAGTTTACAGCAGAGACGGGTGGAGAATAATGGGCGTGGGCTGGAGGATATTTGCAGCAGTGGGAAGGTAAACGTATTATGTTATTGTATGATAACTGTGGCAGCATCTTTATTTCAGTGATGCAGTCAAAATTCTGTGAGAAGATCTAAACCCTCATTACCATACGTGTGGAAAATACACCATATTCAAGATGCCTTGTAATTTTTTAGGTTTGCTGAAGAGTGGGGTATTTTCCGCATGTGGTAAATAAAATTGCCCCAGAGTGAGGTATGTACCATGTGTGGTAAATAGCTTCTATTCTGAATGTTAAACTTGTAATTTGTAATTTATTTATCAGTGTGTTCAGTTAGTTAAAACCATTACACAGCCAGTACGTGACAAAAAAGATAATAAAATACAGCACAAGGATCGGTTTTACGTTATATTCAGATGGACTGCGGAGAATTACAGAATTGCTTGCTGACTACTTTTGCGTACTTGTCCTGCTCGTTCAATCTCTTGGAGTTGACACCCTAGTTTGTCTAAGAATTTTAGCAGCCTGCAGCTGAGCTGCACATAGTCTCCTTTCAATCCAGCCAGAATCGCAGGTCTGCACCTGTGCAGCCCTCATTGAAGCCAGACTGGTCGTAGAAGCTTTTTACGGTCCATTGTAGTGCTTTTGCGGAGACATATCTGGTGGACCAGTGTTTCTGGAGCCAGCCCGCAGAGTCGACAGGTGCCCGTCATATTACCTTGCGTCCACCTGGGGAAATGGGCGTATGATGGAAGGCAGCCCATTTGGTATTTCGTAAAAGCTGCTTTAGTCCGTGGGTTGACTGCTGCCCCCAGGTAGGATGGTGGGACAGGAGTAACATATGATGACAAAATGAACCAAGCGTGGCTTCATTTTGATAAGACTTCTTTGTCCAGTTGCTGCGAGAGAGATTTGACTCTTGCTTTCGTCACACGCTTAACGAGCTAGAGCGAGTTGAGTTGAGGCAGTTGGTCTACCAGGTCCAATGCCGTCAGAGAGCCCTCGAGATAAAGACAAAAAGGAGAGTTGGAGTCTGCAGCCATTTCGGCCCAGATAAGGGAACTTAAAGAGCCTTCCCTTGCTGCCTTCAGTTTGTAGCTTAGGTTAATTTAATTCCCCTTTCCTTGCTAGAGACTGTCTGACCAGGCCAAATTCTAGGCAGACCTGGGCTGGTGAATCACGATTTGGTAGGCTGAACAGCCTCTTAAAAAGCTTGACGATCATATTGTCCAAGTGCTTTTCACCTCTGCCCCTCAAAGCTTTGCTGCCATATGTGATTGTTGGAATTAATTTTGCTTGGATGGCCTTTAATAGCTTTTTTAACGCGGTTAAATGCAAATGTGAGTGAGATGGATTTCTGGCTTAGGCATTCCAGGTGGGGCTTAAAGGAGCTGTTGCAGTCAAGAAGAACCCCTAGGTAGTTATATGTGTGCACTGTTTCAATTTTGTTGTAGCCCAAGTACCACTGGTGCCACAGCCGCGCGGTCATCTTTAAGGGCATGATCTTTTGATTTGCCCAGGTTAATCAGAAGAGCATTTCCTTCTGAAAATTCGGCTGTTGCGTTGAGTAGCCTTTGCAGACATATTCTGGTGTGGATAAAAAGAATAAGCTCATCAGCGTACATCAAGCATGCTATAGCAGTTTGCCTCAACCTTGGTGGGTGCGAGTTCACAATGTCAGCCCCGCCGGTAAATCGGCCAAAGAAAGATTGAAAAGACGAGGTGCAAGCACCCTGAGAGGTAGGAATTTTCCTGGAGAGGTGCTTCCAGTCACCCAATTTAACCCTCACCCAGGTACCTGTATGGAGAAGGGCTGTTGCTTTCAACAGGTGGGCCGGAATGCCCCATTTCGCAAGCTTACACCATATTTTACCTCTGTCTACTCAATCAAACGCTTGTTTATAGTCTATGAAGGAAAGGAAGAAGGACTTCTTGGTGCACTAACATTGGTCAAATAGTAGTGCTCCAGCCATAAGATTGGCAGCCGTGCCTTCCTCTTTAGAGAACACGGTTTACTTGAATGGGATCAGGTTATTGGCAGCAGCCAGGTTTCTAGCTCCTCTAGGAGCGTCCCTGCAAAGATTTTTGACTCAACATTTAAAGGTGCAATCAGTCTGTATTTTGCTGGGTCATTAGTCACACCTCCTTTGAAGATAGGGGTGATGATTGAGCCTCTCCCAGCTTGCGGAATGGTATTAGTGGCGTATTTAGTTGTAAAGTGCAGAGAAGTGATTTACCCAAAAGTCCGGGTCCTCTTTGTACAAGGCGGCAGGGATACCATTGGGTCTTGGTGCTCCCTTGCTTCGACATTTAATGATTCCCTTCCTCGTTGTTTCTGAGAAAGTGAGAAAGAAGCTTCGTGGATGGTTTGTAGAGCCGGTGGACTGTGAGCTTGTGTTTTTTCCTGGGGCTGGGAGCCCTCACCTACAGGACCCTCGGCCAGGAGACCAAAATGGCAGGAGAGATATTGATACCAAGTGGACTCAGAGATGTAAATTGTGGAGCGGGTATGTGTTGCAGAACTTAGGCTGTTTATATGCTTCCAGAACTGCGCATGCCTGTTTGTCTTTGATGCATGCAGGTGTTTCCCTGCTAGCCCGGCTGCCTTGTCTCTTTGATGTGCCCACAGGTGACCTCTATAGGCAGATCTGGAGGTGAAGACCAGCGCTCTCAAGGCCTCATTTCTAGGGTCTTTCTGAAGAAGGTGAAGGGTGGTTTTTAAATTCCATTTAAGTGTCTTTGTGCGCCTTCCGGATAGCTTCTTCAGAGAGCTCTGTTCGCAGTAGATTAATATTGAAGTCGACGCTTAGGATGAGTTCGGGGCAAGGAACGTTGTTAAGTAGTTCTTCAATGTTCTCTTTCAGTAGACGTGCAGCCTCCAGTTTGCAAGTTTTCTCCGGAGGGATGTAGATGTTCATTAGGGTTAGGTGGGGGGTGGAAGACTATTGTGTTGTAGAAAGAAAAACTGTCATCAAGTTTTTGCACATGGCTGAGGACATGTGGTGGTGCCCCTTCATTGCTGCGCTGGAATATGTAATGAGGCTGCCACTCAGGCACCCAAAGCGGGCCCTCGTAGTTTCTGGGACGTGATAACTCACGAATCCCAGGATTGTAGGTGGAGAGTCCGTCCAGGTCTCCTGCAGTATTATTATTTGGAATGACGTTATGTAGTTAAGTAGGCTCCCGTCCTCCAGTGTGTCCGGCAGCCCGTTAATGTTCCAGGAGCATATTGCAGGATTGGATTTATCCTCCTGGTTGCCGGTGTTTGGATAAATGTTAAACTTGAAAACGGGGATTAACATACAGAATCATTTTAAAACACCAACTCCTGCATGTTTTGCATTTTGTTGGGCATTTTTCCCTCGAATCATTTCAGCAGGTTTGACCTGCCGGTCAAGCAAAAAAATATGAGTTTGTGATAATTGCATGCAACTCCTAATTCTGATTGTATTTCATTATCATGGGAGTTAATCTCTTAACTCGTAAAGATAATATCAAACTCTCATGATGTGGTGGGTAAATCAAAAGTGAGGAACAAAACATCTACCTCCTTATGTGGTAAAACTGAAATGGCCTTATGTTCTATAGACACCTTACCCACTGTGTATGACCCTTGATCAAGGGCAATCATCTTGATTTAAGGCAGAATCGTTAAGTGTGAAGGGAAATGTTTATGGCAGAACATCCACATTTTTTTCTCGAATAGTTTTATTGTAAAATTTATAAAATGTCGTTTTTAGATCAGTCCTGCTTTAAGCGTTTATGTATGCTTTTTGTTGTGCTGCAGAGTCATCAGTGTGATGTAGATTTATTTGTGAAGCTCAATGTTTGCCTTAGTTATGAGCCCTTGGGCCCATGGACTGTTTGTTGTGGGTGACTGGGCTGGGAGGGTGGCAAACCTCAGGCAGGGGAACAAGTGGAGAATACAAGATTCATATTGATGCAGTACATGCTGATCTTTGGGTTTTCCATACGTGGGGATGAACCATGTGAATGACTATTGAAGCTTACAGAAATACAAGAGGAGGGTGTAGCTGAGGGGTGCAAGGCACATCCAAGTGGTGAGAACTGTTTGTGGAGGGCCTCGTTGTAGTGGTGTTATGCAGTGGAAGAAGCCAGGGCCTTTGGATACATTGAAGCTGAAGTATGTAATGCTTCATTGAAAGCAAGATGGTTCAAGATGATGCAACTAAGAAGCTTGAAGGTGGACAGCTTCAAATAATTTGAGCAGCACTATAGACACATTGACACTTTAAGCAACCCTAACCTATTTTAGCTGCTCTCTTTGTTTAAACTGTTTCTTAATATATTTCCTGTTGCCTACCTTTGAGCACCCAGTGATCATTGTCACACTGAGTAGCAGTATATGTCATTAGGCACACCTGCCTGGCACATTAGAACAAGACAGGTTTATTGAGCAGCCTTGTTATATTTGAACAACATCACTGGCACCCTGTGAGAGTAAAGTGGACAGAGCCTGACTACCATGCATCGGTGAGACGTATCAGCTTACAGTGGCTTGTTTATGTGTGTCATGCCATCATTTATACAGGTTAAATGGCAGGGAAGTGTAAGACTCGTTTCTCTTTGTGTGTTGGTCAGGTTCCTACTGTGGGGGCAGTATGCCCCATCTTTGCCTAGTGATGGGTTTAGGGAGTAAAGTTGTGTCATTAGGTGAACTCTTCAGTTTTTGCTAGTTGGATCTATCTAAGATTTCGTTTAAACAGTTTGACATTAACCCAACCAGAGGTGTGTGGCACTATTGCAATTGAAATAGGGAGGAATTACACAGTGCACTATGCAAATTTGGGCCAATAGACAACCAGGTTTTTATTTAACATATTAGCATATCAAGTTAGGTCTGGCTTTTAAAGACTGAGGGATAGAGTTCCAAGGGCTAGAACTGAGGACTTTGAAATTCCTGCTAACTCATGAAACTTATTCAAACTTGAAAACAAGAACAACAAAGACTCGGAGATGAAGTCCATTTTCTTATTTGTTCCGCGAAGAAAGTAGGTTTCTAGTTGTAAAAAAAACAAACAAAAAGAAGATGCAGCAGGCAAATAGTCTTGAAAGCAGTCCTTTTATTAACAGGTAGCCAGTAAGATCAAACACTTTGTTAGGTACTTTATTCAATTTATGGCGATCAAATGAAAACAGAGCTGCCAAATAGTTTTCAAATATTATTTCTGGAAGATAGTGTTATAATATTCCATGTGGGATACAAAGGCATCCATAACAAGAACTCTGTGACATATGCCAAGAAAGGGAATATGCCTTCAAAGGCTTCTCAATTGGAAGAAACAAACCTTGCTCACCCCCAATATGTGGGGAAGAGAACCTTAACCGCATAAAGCCAATTTTAAAAGGTTATAACAAAATGGAGCTCTGTACAGAACTTTGTAATTGAGGGGTGACTGTTTTCTCTGGAAGTTTGGTAGGTAAGGAGAGAGAAAGATGGGTCAGAAAATACTTGAGAGAGGAGTTTTCTCCTGCTCCATATTGTGAAATTGGGTGGTTGGAAAGGACCTGTTCTGAGGATCTCAGCCTTTAGTTTTCATCAGCCAAAGTTCTGGGGCAGTGGAATATTCTGGGGGTCCAACATAACTAATGGCCTTTTCCCAGAGCAGAAGGCCCTTTCACAGGTTAGTTTGTGCAAGTGATGTTAGTCAGGGAAAGATATTCCTCCCTGAATCTTCACAGCAAATGTAGCTTCTGTAGCCTCTTTCTGCATGCTTAACAGCTTGCAGGCTCACAACCCACTTACTTACCTGAACATGTTTCTGGAAATCCCCTCTACACCCGGAGGGCTATCCCACCCAGTCTGAAGACTACTGCTTTAGATAGATCTGTTAGTGGGAAGATGTCTTTATACATCAGCATTTTAGACAGAGGTTAAACCAAATGGGCAACTCCAGTTAGTCCAAATGTAGTGAAAGGGGAATCATGCACACATGTAAATCAGCACTCCCCGTGGAACGACTCTTGGTGGCCATCAGAGTTTGGACTAGCACCCACCCCCACCGGCCACACACTCAACCTTGTCATCATCCTGAACAGCAAGCTCACCATGAAAAACCAGATCAACGCAGTCTCTTTCACCTGCTTCCTAACTGTTCGCATGCTCTGTAAGATCTTAAAATGGCTCCCCATCAATACCAGACGAACTGTCACTCAAGCCATAGCCACCAGCTGGCCGGACTGCGGAACATACTCTATGTAGGAATCACCACACACCTCCCGAAGAGACTGCAGACCATACAGAACTCAGCGGCCAGACTCATCCCCAACCTCCCCAGACAGAGCCACATCAACCCCGAACTCAAGAAGCTCAGAAGAGATGTCAATTCAGGATGCTGATCCATGCCTAAAAAGCCCTTCAGAATCAAAGACCACCATACCTCAACCAAAGACTGAACTTCATCAACCTTCACCTACCTTTCCCTCATGCACACCGCTCGCATTCGCTGGAGGAACAATGGGGGATGCTCCTTCTCCTGCCTCACAGCGAAATCCTAGAACAACCTAGCCCTTCACCTGCAGACCTCATCCTTCCTTCTGTTATTCAGGTAAATGACTCAATACTTGGCTGTTCGATCGAACCCCTTAGCAGCAATGCTCTCAGTTCCTGGATTCCCTTGCAGGTGAGTAGCCGTGCTCTATAAATGTGTTTTTGATGTGGTTTCAACTTTGAATTTAAACAAATGATTTTCTTTGTCTTTAAACTTGCAAACTTAAGTAATGTATACCCTTTTTCCTGGTTCTTTTATACCCTATGTGTGGTTACACATGAAATTGTGTGGTGAGTTGTACAAGCAGAGCTATGACATTGCAAAATCAGAATAAAGACCAACTCCTGTGTGCACATTTGTGTTTTACATTGACGATACAATGGTACGTCATTATGTTTACAGTCACTAATTCAATTATGCTGCAATTCTCAACCTATTTACTCTCATTTTGTTCTTGGTACTGGACTCAATGAAACAAGAGTAGTTGAACCATGACGGTAAAAGGTATTTGGTGTTCTTTTGAAGCGTGGTGTACATTGAGTTTATTTGTTCTGCTGGAACAGTTTATGGACAGTGAGAGGTTTCCTGTGGTATGCAGTGCTTTGAAAATACGTTACCATGAGCGGTTTGTAGGAGCATCTGACTTGTGTTAGTTTATTAAAATGATTCAACAGAAGACACCTTTGATTATTTAACAAGAAGCATCTTTGATCAACGACAATCATTTTTGGCGCTGAGCAGCTTTGTTCCAAGGTTTGTATCTTTAAACCGAGATGAATATTGATTATCAAATCTAATCAAGGTCGTTCAGCCACTTAAAATAACAAGGTGGTGGCATCTCCTTCAGTCTTTTGTGTGCACCAGTTCCCATTACTTAAATTCGCCTCCAGTAAAGGTGGAAATATAAAGTGGAAAAATAAAGTTTTTGTCCCTCTCATTTAGTTACTTTTAGCAACAGGTAATTATAGTTTTTTTTCATACTTTATGGGCAAAGAGTATCTCTCTTTAATGCAGTGAGTGCAGTGTCTCTGAGGCCCAAGGATGTGAGCAACCCACTGCACCCAAATTATGGCTATTTTTTTCTTTTGACTACATAGTCAATGAGCTCTATTCCAGCGGCGCCCGCCTTATATCTCAAGGGGAGAGATGGGGTGAGGGGTTGGGGGGGAATAAATAAATAAAATAAATATATAATAATAAAAAGTACCTTTTTCCCGTGGTCGCCGCCGCGTCCTGCCACGTTGCTCCTCTGGTCTTCTTGTGGTGTCCCAGCCCGGTTGTGCATACAGCCAGGCAGGGGAAACCTAAGTGTGCATGTGTGTTTGGCCGGGCTGAGATGGCCGGCAAACACACATGTGCACTTAATGCACTCTCCCCTCCTGCCCCCCTTCCACCACCACAGCCACACCCCACCCTGAACACACTGCTGGCTGAGACAGCAGATGAAAGATAAAACGATAATTAAATATCCTTTTATCTTTCATCTCCTGGCTTAGCCAGGGGGGCGACTCTCCTTCACCATTGCAAAGGAGCTGCCCCTGCTGATTTCTTTTTCTGGCGTTAATGCCCGTGGCCCAATGCTGCAGCGTTGTTGGGCTGTCAGTAGTCTATAAATATAGCAGGGCTGCCAAGGGCCTCAGCTCCCCTGTATCAAAAGAGGGCCATAATTGAGATGCATTGAGCCTCTCTCCTGTGGCATCCGTGCCACTGCACCTACTTTACTGCTTCACTAATGCCTGGTCTTCAATCCACCTGCATGCATGCCTCTTCCGTCCACCTGCTTACTCTACCTTTTTCTGAATGTAACTGTTGCAAGTTCTATTTTTATCTCTGCCTTCTTCCTTTCTCAGTTGTTCCTATATGTTTATCTTAAGTTCTTTCTCCCTTTTCTGCCTCTCTTTCTCTTCCTCCTGTCAAAGTATAATGAGGAAAAATACGTTTCTGCCCCCAAAAATAAACACCACTGGCACAAACTAAGCACAAGGTACAATTGTATGTACTTTTTGCAGTGTCAGCAAGAAAACCCAAAGAACGAAGCTGGGGATGGAGTTCCTGTTTCTACAGCAGTAAAGGATCTGTTAAGTGTTTGTGTTGCCATGTGTAGTGATTTATTAGAGGTGAAGCAACATTGCAAATAAGGTAGCTGTATAAAATCAAAACACCTCATTTTGATGTGTTTCTATCTTGTCAAAATCTAGTAAGGAGGGTTGTAGCCAAGAGCTGAGACGAGTCTCATTAGAAAACTCAGACCAAAGCTGTGCCTTGTTAATGTCAGCTGTCTGTATACATCGCATAGTTCTAATAGAAACTGAGGGGTAATCTTGGTCAGAGAAGGTGGCAGACGTGGGAGACAAACCTGGGAGACATGCTGCTGAACAAAACTGCTTTAGAAATGCTTCCTGTGCCGGCACAGCAGACAACACGCATACAAAGATATGCAGTTCTCTTCCGTGGACTTCCCATCTGAGCAAATTGTTTTACATTGTGCAATCCATTACAGGTCAAATTGAGTTTTAAAATGTTGACCCTTTGCTTTTACAAGCCCATATTGAAAAGGATTGTGGATTTAGTAAGTGTTTGAATCATTAGCAGGATTTTGTTTTATTGATTTACACAATTTAAAATTGTGACGTTGTAGCAGGTAAACTAAAAACCATAGGCTTGCAGTCTTGACAAACCAGAAATTCCTTTTCTATGCTACAGTCAATGCGCGCATCAATTTGATTATCCGTGGTTCATAGGTATGCATCATTGCATAATCGTGGTGCTGTACTGTAAAGTTCAAAGTAGTACCACAGCCTATAAATGCCAGCACTCCCTGGTTTAGAAGGGAAACACTCATTTATAAGGAAATAAAGCTTTTTTTTTTAGGTTTCTCCTTCTACAGGTGGCTTCGCTCCAATATAAGTTTCAGGAAATTAATTTCACCGATTTCTTTCCTATAAATCTCCCTCTATGAAGCATGCAGTTTATTACAGAAGTAACAATCGAAAGGATGGAGGCCCCTGTTCATTGTTCAAAGTAGGGTAGTTATTGCTGGTGAGTGCAGGAGGTAGATTTTAACTGTCCAGTGCTTCAAATGTTCAAAATCAATGGCGTTCACTGAGATAAAGTGAAAGCATCAAGCTCAATAAATGCTTCTTTTATATATCTAGGAGATAGGGAGCACTTATCAAGGACTTTATTTCCATTGCTTGATGTACGCCTTTCTATTTTTAATAATGGTGGAAGTGTTAGTAATGGTAATGGTGGAAATAATATTAGAATAAGTAACTAGGGAAAAAGTAGGAGGCTTGTGTTTGGTACAATAGGACTTTTATGCGAGGGATGGAGTAGTTGGTGGAAAATCAATGGAATGTAGTGATGTTGCCCAATACATTTAAAACAGCAAGTAGAGCTTAGTGACTGAAGTTGATCACTTTGACATTACAGCACTCCATGGCGTTGTAGGCATATCAATTAATTTTACTGTGTTTCTGATTGCAGAAATTTGTGAACTTGTTCTGAAATGTAACAATCTGTAATGCATGTGAAGATCCCCACGGATGTACACAATCTTTATTCGTATCCCAACACGCAATTGATCTATAACACTCTCTCGCTCCCCAGCTATGCCTGCATGATGCAAATGCCTGGTGGCCACAGGCTTGAAAGTCTATGGATCAGCTATACAGCATCATATTTTGCTACCCGATCTAATAGCTCCTATTAACCAACATTGTTGCTTATTTTAAAACGGTGGTAGAAATGATACAGTTTGGGTGTGGATCTTTATTAGGTAAACATTTCTTTAAAGAACATGTGTATTTAAGTTTTTTAGTAGGTATGTCTTCATGAATTTAAAAAAGGTATTTTAAAAATGCATTAGGGTCAATTCCTCATTTCCTGCAGCTCAGTCTGTAGGAAATGTTTTCTACACCACACGTTCTGGGCCTGTTGTATAGCTTACAGGTGCACCTCACTTATCAATACAGAATGTTGAAGAAGTGGGAAAATCACAATAGGACACAGGCAAATCAAGCAATCAACGTCTTTAATATTTAAAAAACATATATCCTCATTTAAAGTTTTTAGTTTATGGAAAAACCCGTAGTAATGTAAATTCATATGTATACCTGTTGCTCGTCTGTTAGGGCGATAGGATGCCAGGATGTGAGAGCTACATAAAAACATAGCAAATCGGTATTCCATTGTTCTAAATGAAAAATAAAAATAACAACTATAGAAATCGTCTAGTCTTTTAGCAGATGTAAACCTTTAGCATACACAAGTGAAACCACATACTCTGAAGTTAGTGGTAGGAGACATGTCCTGCACTAATCAAAAGGTATAAGTACATAAATAGGACGTTCCTTTATTTACCACCCCCGCAAAGGTATTTACGTTTCATCATGTAATTAGACAAACAGTAGGGAAGCAACAAGGAAAATTGGCTTTATTTACTTCTGTTGTTTCAGTTTGTCATCACTCAGTTTGTTATCCTGAATTGCAGATGCGATCCATGAGTGAGTCAATGCGTACATTACCTTTGATGGATATTTATTAATTAATTTGCTGAGTAGAGTCTCTGCAGGGGCAATTAGTCACTGTTTGCTGATGTAGAGAAACCGGTTTGTTCCTTCTATTGGGAGCTGTGGGAGAGTGACAAGGAAGGCGGTGTGGGCAGACAGTGATGTCCATAGAAATGATTGACACTCCTTAAGATCAACCATATTTCTGTAGTTGATTACAAACCTTTGGAATGCCACAGATTGGCATTAAGGGAATAATGCAGGTCACGGACATAATAATCACAGGCTATAGTTCTGATCATTCACCTTTTGACAGCTCAGTTGCATAGCCTCCTTTAGTGTTGTCACGCTGGCATTCGGTACACATTGAATGATCTGTGTTTTATGGAATATAGAGAGCACTGCTGTATTGTAGAATACTGATATTGCAAACTCTCATTTAGCTTACAGGTCCCTTGTATTTTCATGACAAATGATCTGTATGTGATGAGACACCAATGGTTAAGTAAGCCAATTGAATGTGTATCTATGCTATCCGCTGTCTGAGTGAACACTTGACTTCAGGCACTTGGCCTTTGAAAAACCGGGCTATCACAGAGCCACAAGCAACTGGTTCATAAAGAGTTCCAGCTTTATGTTTGGGTAAACCAAAAGTATCTCAGAGCTGTGAGTAAAGATGTGCTGTAGGAAGGAGAAGAAAGCTGAAGGAGGTGATGCAAGTTGGTGCAGATCATGTCTCCTCTCACCAAAGTGCCACTTGTTGAAGTCAACTTTTAACATTCCAGCCTCCTGTGCTGGAATAATGTGCTTAAATAAGCAAGCAGCACTGTCTATGTGTTTGTTGGCTTCCCGGAAAGTAACCTGCCTCAACAACTTCTTTCTTGTTGTCATTAACATTGCAGAGCTACTCAACCCCACTGGTCAGATATCTAAGAGGGAAACACACCCAGTGCTGAGATCGCTAGGTGACCATCAAGTCATAGAGTAACGTTGAATCAGTTCCTCATTCCTTCGAGGTCACTATAGGGCATACTGATAGATGAACTAAAATAAAGATCTTGGATATTCAGCATGAAGAAAATGTGAATCTGCGGTAGCCAGAACTCTGTTAAAAAGATCGTTTCATTATATGTCTACAAGGATTCATTTACAAACAAACATTGTTGCAGTAGTTCCTTGGAAAATCCCACAGACAGTCCAAGAATTACTTTTGCAGTGTCCTACAGTGTGAACGTGTCCCAGAATTGTAAGAGTGCTGTACAATACATTTTCCAGATTGCAAAATAAGTTGGTAGAGAATGTCAGTGTTGGTATATACATGAGAATAAAATAAAGCCAAACACACAGAAAAGATGATGGGAGAAATGTTTTTTAATAATTCAGCCACTGGCAATAGCTCTGGGTAGCATTTAAGCCAATTGTGTTTCACTCAGCCTAGACCGAGGCATACCTTACTCAAATCAATACTGACCGTGCGCCTTATGTGAACAGTCGATCTCGAACTGCCAAGCAAGGTCCCCTTCAGAAGGGATCACAAGCAACCCCAGACCGGTTTCGGCTATGTTAGGCCTCATGACTGAGGTATCGCTTAGATCTTCTGGCACAGAGAGCAAGGAACCCACGTCTGGGGTCAGCCGTGGCCATTTAAAGCATTACACAAAACACTCAAAAGGTGCCACAGGGTCTAAGCTATACCTCCTTGATTAGGCCTAGCAAGGCCAAAGCTGGTGTGTTGTTGCTTGTTTTCTCTTGTGGATGGAGGCATTTCAGGGTGGACTGCTAAGCATGAAGAGCAGGGTCCATACTGATTTGCATAAGGCTGGCCTCTGTTTGGTGTGGCTCAATGTGCAAAAAATGAAGGGATGGATTGCTGCCCAGAGCCATTGCTAGTGATTTAAACTAAAGACTCGTCCTAAGTTTGTATCTTAATTTAACTATTGCAGATAAACCAATTATTACATTAACAGGCATTTTGATGCTATAGCAACTTACAGAATTTTCTGAGCGAGATATTTACCTCTTTAAGTTTATTTTAATTTAAGTATCATTTCTTGTTAAGACCTAGGGGTATACAGTCTCTATTTATATCGTGTGTAGTCTAAAGATTTTGTGTGACTGAGGCATTTCAGCTTCTTCCCAGGAAGGCAGTGTAAAGGCTGCTACAGAAGTTACATTCTGCATCAGTGGCGGCAAATCATAGCGTCTCACACAATCAATTCGGAAAAGGCTCAAGAAAGAGAAACATTGTTAAATGTCAGTGTAGTTGAAATCCCGGGAAGCAAACACTTTGTTGTGTGCCAATAAATACAGAATGTAAAAAGCACGTTAAAGTAAGGATTAAGAAGAACATATTCATAAAGAACATTTTAGAACGAAGGAGTGGTGGATGTTTCTCTGTTAAAAGTGATCTTGCTAGCATTTTAACGCACTGCCCTGCACATGCCGTGATATGAGCACAGTGAAATGGTTACGAATCTGCACACTTATGCAATCTTTTCCCCGCATATGTGCCCTCGCTTCTGTGATGTCCTACCAGAATAGTATCAATGAAATGTTTAATTGTTGCTTAAAGCATCAGAGCTCCTAAAAGCACAAATCGTAAACAGAGCTGCCCGCCACAGGGATGATTTGCAAGACTCGTCGTTGATGACATTTTATAAAATGATTTCAGTTCGAGATGTAAATGGAGATCAGCGTTTGTGAAGGAGACCTTGCCATAGGTATACCAACAGGGGAGGCATATTTTAACACTAATCACAAGACAGCGTTGTGCAAAGATTCTTTTTACCGTATGGGAGAGGGGCGAGATTTTCATTACCAGAGAGCCTGCATTCTAGAGTAGATATTTATCGTGCATCACTGTAATTTGAATTCTTAAAGGCAATATGCACAGAATAAGAGTAACAACTGCTGATGACTGCCTCAAGAGCCAGAGCGCTAGATGAAAGGTTTACATGGGCTCATTAGCCTGATCCTTCCTTGCACCTTTGGACGATTCCAAATGTGGATCGGTCCAGTCCAGCAGCCCGAGTCAGGTTCCTGCACTAGGTGTTCTGTTTCACCCTGCACTGTACAGCAGATAGCTAGAGACAGTGGCTGGTCTTGATAGCAGCACTGCCTAGGACTGTACTAGTCTTCTATGAAGTAACGTTTTGCAGCCTGTGCAGCACTTCTGGGCTTGAGTTGCTAGTTCAGAGGCATAATGCACTAGATGGATGTGTGCCCCCCCCACCCCCCACACCCACCCCCCAAAGCCCATGAAACCAGATGGAGACCTCAAGCTCTGGCTCTAGAGTTGGTCATGCCTTGCATTCGATAGCTCCAGGCCAGGCTACCAAATTTCAAACCTTGTATAATTTCCTTACTTGTTATACTGTTTGATAAACCTGTAATTCTAATCACGTGGCATAAATTACACATCAGTTGCATCTATTGAAATCCAAAAGAACAGTCAAGTAAAGCAATATGATTGCATGAACTCACAAGAGAAGAGTGGAAATAGTGGACGAAGGGTCAAAAGCAAGTGAATCTGAACAGTGTGTGATCAACTGACTGGTGTCTTTTCTCTGGCTAGTGCAAAAAGTGAGTACTTTGATCTCATCCGATTAGTTATACAGATTTAAGTAGGTTACTGTTTTTTGAAGACTGCATTGAAACCATGTTATTGTTGGTGCACAGCATTTTGTTTTCTCTTATCATTTTAAAGGAACCCGAGGTGGCATAGATCACAAGCTAAGTGAGAACAGTGGTATACTCCTTGAATACAAACATTTTCCTTGAAGTTGGCAGATGACTTGATCCCTGGCATGTAATGGCTTGATCCCTGGCATGTAATGGCTTGATCCCTGGCATGTAATAGCCTGATCCCTAGCAGAAAACTGCGGTCAAGGGGATTTTACAGATGAACATGATATTTTATGCCCTTTATTTGTATACAGTTGACATGTAAAATGTTGTAAAGTGTTTTGTTTAATGACCGGCTCTCGCTGGTGCACTCATTTCTGTTTTTGGAAAGAGGCCAACCAAGGTTTATTGGAGGAAATGCAAGGTCCTATTTTTTTCATCAGACATATTTACTCTGAAATTGCTTCCAATCTCACGGCCATCCATGGTATTAGTCTTGGATCAGTTTAGCTTCAGTTTTTTTTGTTACACTCTTTGTTTTCCTGCAAGGAGCAAATGTCAGGAAGTTAGAAATATAGTGGGCGTTTGGTCGATACGTTCGTTGTTTGAGATTCATGTGGAAACATTCATCATTTTACACACCAAATCGCTTGAAGGGGTAATCTGTAGTAATTTCATACATTTTATACGAACAGTGAATGTAATCACAGGTTAATTCTCTTTCCTTTGTTTTCTAACACTGTGTACCTAGAGTAAATTGGCAGCTGTACAGAAAAAGACACCGGGTACCCTGAGGGGAAAATATGTTTCTCTCTGGTTAGGCTCCCCTGCCAAAATGTTGTGCATGCTTGCTCTGTGTGAGAAAGCAGGCGCAAGCAGATTCTCGAACTGGGGTTCTCTTCTATGGTTAGAAACACGATTTCACATCGTGGAAGACACTCCTCCCATTGCACCGGATCAATGGCAGCATCTTACTCATTTTGCTGAGCTTTAAAAACACTGCATTAATCACCTAAGTAAAAAAAAACAATACATTTTAGCACTGGAGCATTTTTTACGTCTGGTTTTTGAGAGCACAGCCGTCAAACAGACCTATTGCTAACAATATACGTATAGTGCGTTTTGGTCCACCCCTTTCAACCATTGGCTTTCTTCAGCCTCTCTCAGCCATTCCCAGGGACATTGTCAATCAAGTCTTGGCCTTCCAGTTGGCTCTTTGAATGTATTTTTCCACCTCTACTTCGTCCTTGCATGGAACTGTACGACGGACTACTTTACAATTGTACACTCTGTCTGCACTTAATGGCTCCCTGTTTTGGGGCTTGCTCTAATGGGCTAATGTTGCATGCACTAGCACTTCAACCGCAGACAATAACCCCAGCAGCAAGGGTTACAAATGAATGAAATGAAGTATTGGTGAGGAGGGAGTTAAAGAGAATGGAGTGTAGCAGGTTGTGTAGTAGAAAAATGGATATCACCACAGGTTTTCCATGTCCACAATATGTCAAGATTATGTGCAAGCTATGACATAGATGTCATACCACTTATGTAATGTTTAAATGCGTTAAGTCTTGAAGAGGCCAGTAGCACAAAACTAGACTGAATCCAGCATTTTAGTACTCTTAACCCTCTTACATTTTCTGTAAGTTTCTGTTTTTTTTTTTAATATTGCGCAAACTTGACCCAAAGGTATTGGACCGCTTTACACAAGAACCACTTATTACAGAAAGACACATTCACGTTTTTTTCAGCACAGAGAGATCAACAGATTTGCCCATACTTCCAGGATGTTGAACCGACGCTGAGACTCGAGCCTGGTTGCCTATTTACAAAGTTAGTAGCTTTAGCCTTAACACCACATCCTCTGTGTATAACCAAATTTGCGACAGTGACTTACGAGCTTAGCCCAAAGGGTTGCTGTAATACCGATATTAGCTGCTACTGGAGTCTTTCCTTTCCCTCGACCTATTCTGTAGTAGCCCATTATATGTGGTGCCAAGGTAAAACCCAAGCACCATCACAGAAGGGCCTCAGATGTATGTATGCCCCGAATTGCAACGTCCGTTTACTTCTGCTGTTGTATACTGATGTTGGCTTCCTCAACCAGTGAACGTGTGTCAGTTATGTAAATGGTCTTACTTCACAACACAAGTGTTGCCTGTCAACCTGTGATCTCTGGGGAAGGTGAAATGCTGAAGCAGCTCCTCTATCTTCATCACCTTTTAAAGAGCTTGTAAGGGAGTGAAAGACAATCTGCCTTCTCTGATCTGAGCCGTACTTGGATAAACTAATATGTCTCACTCTTAACTCCCACTCTACGACTCAGAAATCCTGTCCAGCACTTAAGTGTTATTCTAACATTTAGATTACAATTGGTTTTGATCTCTATAGATAATGAAATGGATAGTAAATGTATGTTCACATTGTGACTCGTGTTGGCAGCATTTTCCCGCTATCCTGCTTTGAGGGTGCGTGGCTGTAGTGGTGGAAGTAAGTACAGCAATATATGAAGGTTCATGGGGGATGGCAGAGGTAAGCATTCTAATATTGATCACTGAAAAATCTATGTGGCATAAAACTTAAAAAGAGAGCCTGCAGTACCCAGGAGTGTCGTCTGTGTCCAGATTGGTTGCACAAGAAGGACAACAGCCTCCACCAAAGGATATCGCTGAGACCAGTGTGGAGGGAGACCAGTAGCCCAGGTTCAGCTGGCCTTCTACTGGCTCAAAGAGGACTTCGAGATACCCCAACCTCTGTGGTCAAAGTCTTTCGACCTGTGGACCAAGGAGCAACTGCAAGATTATCTCCGTCCATGGCTCAGCACCCAGAGCGTCCTTGAAAATCCTCAATCTCTGCATCCATAGCATCAGGACCACTCCATTGAAGTCTATGACGGTTGTGCTGTAAAGTTAAGAACTGGACTGGAGAACACTTTGGTGGCCAGGTAGCTGGCCAATTTCGCCTTGGTGGACCCCCTTAACCTTCTTATTGGATTTACTCACCCCAGTCAGGCCAGAGTAGCTGAAAACAGCTCTTTCAGACTTTTCATAAGTTTACAGATTCTACGGTTACCAGTGCTTGTTTGTGGTTGAACTGAGATTTATGTTTTTTTTTTTTAATCTATATCTCTGGAATCCTCCGGTGAATTTTGTCAATCTTGGACTCTAACAATTCATAAAAATATAATCTATTTTTATAAATTGGTGTCAGATTTTGTTTGTGTGGTGTGTCTATCTTATTTGGTTGTTTGGTGTGGCTAAAGGCTTTACACTAGTACCTTTGTTTAAGCCTTGCTGCTCAAAGCCACAGCAGTTTGAGCTAGAGGTTTAGCAAACAAGCCTTACTGGACCCAAGACAGTTTTTGTGAGTGTAATATAGTGTACATACCATATAGTACACCCAAAAGCTGACACCCATGCATGAGGAAGATACTGCTCTGACAAAAACTGAAGAAAGCAGGGCTAGCAGATCAACGCGTTGACACATGGATACATCTGTAGTGCTGTACGAAGGGAAAGGTCCGAGATCCCAGAGGTGTCTCCATAGCTGAATCAACATGTGACCCTTAGGGTCTCGTAAAACTTGCCAGAGTGTGAGTAGAACGCAAACCTCAAGTGCATAAAGAAGATCAACAGCCAATGAGACAATGCCCACAGGGGGGCACCTACCACTGCAACCCGTGGTGGGAAACTAGATTGGGTGTTGTTTTTTTGTTTTTTTTTAAACTGGACCTGAGAAAGGAACTCAAGCAGCACAAATCCCATAGCTGTGAGTGCCATGTCTCCGGCACAACTCCTCAATTGGAGCTGGCTCTGGCACTCCTGACCCAAGACAGCAAATGCAGGTATCTTTTGTAGAAAATCGTGACCACCTCAATGCTACCTGCTGGCGCACAGGAGGATTGCTGGAAAAATTCTCCTGGTCTAGATCGCGGGATATTCTAAAGGTGAGGAACCGGTGGTTTGATAGCTATCTACCAAAAAGAGTGTTACAGAAGGTACTACTTGGTCTTTACGGAAAAGGTGATTACATGAAGCTGCTCAGGAGGACTGGGTGATTAATTAAGAACATACTTTTAAAGCAACTAAAGTCAGTTCTAGGGGCAGGGTGCTGGGCGAGTGTAGAGATTGCTTATTGAACTGTCTCATCATTCTTTTCTCTGGAACCAAACTCGGAAGAGCATTGGTGTCTTTTAAGCTTCATAGTACAGTTCCTTTCATTACTGTCAGGCACAAGTACAGGAAATTTGAAGATTACCTATGTTTTGGTTAAAGACAACTATTTCAGCCACTGTGACGTGTTTTGGTCTTGCGATAAATGGAAAGATATACTTTTTTAAACTACCCCTTATTTAATGAATGAGGTTTCCATTTTACTTATTTTCTGTTCAAATCAGGCACTCCCTTGAGCTCCGAGCTATTCGTAATAATACATTTGTATTTCTCTGGCTTTGCTTCCATTGCTTTTATTGCATTTTTGGTCTTGCACTTCTTCATATTGCTTGGTTCTAATGCTATTTATGAGCTGTCTTCAAGTAGTCGTTGTGTCAAAATAAATCACATTACCCTTTCTCGATTCTTCAACCTAAATCCATTTGCTATCCTGCTATGGAAACAAAACCTGTTTTCCTGATTTCGGTATTTTGTTTTCCTTTTCCTTCCACAATTCAAATAATTCTGGTAATTTTTTTAAAAGAACACAGGTTTGCTTTACATTCTCTTGTGTTTCCGTCCTGGTTATTTCAAATATACTAGCGACAAACACCAGAGGGTGATTTAGAACAAATATTTATTTCCGTAAAACAAACAGAAATAAATCACAGGGCATGATGGGTGATGTAAGAGATCACAAAAGAATATTGCAAAGTAAATCCTCAGTGGTTGTACTTTTCTGACAAATTATACCCGTGGTAGAATTTCCAGGTAGTTCTGTTTGTCTGACCTTCACTCCACATTTTCTTTTAGTCACCAGGCTTTTTACACCTGTTAACTCAAAGCAAGAGATTGACAGTTTATACTTATACTTAACCCTAGCAAACTTTATTGCATAAGCAGTTTGTAAACATAGCTACATCAATGATTGGTGGCCCTATAAATCTTATTACAGGATCCAAATCCACGTCTGTTTCAGATCACATCTGGTCAAATGCATTTGTTGTGCAAGGGAAATTTCAAATACCTTGGCCTTCCGCCATGGCTTTTTGAGCAGCCAATCTGTACTGAAGGATCGTCAGACGAAAGCCTGTGCTCAATTGTGCTAATCTGTACCAGCAAGGGGACACCTGAAAAAGTTGTTACCTATCTAAGAATGGAAGAAAACCTATTGGTAGCACTAGGCGATTCCTGGGGACCTGTGATTTACAGAAGGTGATTTAGAGGGACCTGTGGATATTCAGATAGTTATCTGAGCTCCGAAATCTTTCTTTGTGATGTCTTAGTAAAATCATCTTGGTCAAAATGGATTTCTTCGCGATAAACATGCCTAAAAACTTGTAAGTAGTTCAGTCTTCTTCATAAAATTGGCCAAAATGAATAACCACTATGCAAAGTTGTAAGCCGGTGGAATGTTAGTAGCCATAATGAGTCCTAGAATCGCTGGCAGAGACTACAAAGATTTGAAGACTAGGCTTCTATAAGCAGTCAAGTGCATTTCTGCTTGTTGTTTTGGGTTATACCTTATTGCAGGAGAATGATGCAGGTCTGAATCGCTCTCGTAGGGTAGAGTAGGGCAGTTCAGAAAGCCACAAGTGCAGAGACGTCAGCAGGCCGCACAGCTATGTTTTATAGTGTACTTGTTTATGAATAGTTTAGTTTGTATGACTGGTGTTTTTATATTAGTTTTGAACGCTTCCTCTAATTTAAATTCATTCCATTTTGTTTTTATTTAGATGTAAGGAGTTTAATTTTGGTTTGCTCTTTTGGTATTTACATTTTTATGATTGAAAATGCAATAGCTAGATTTAGAGACAATTACCAGTAATCTATTCCAGAACATCATATTGGTTGACATCTTTGTTTTGCAATTGAAACGAATTGATGGATCTATAAAATCTCTGGTCAGAGGGTGGGTTGCCATTCAAAATATTGAAGTCAATATAGATATGTTTCTGATATTATCAAAATCAGTTGAACATATTCCGGGAGGATGGGGATATCATCCTGGGAGGGGACTTTTATCTGGCCTGGGACCCGTCAGGCTGAAATGTATCCACCTTACAGGGAACTGGCACTGTGTCAGCAGCCCTTAAGTTTGAAATAACAGATCTGGGCTTAGTAGACGCCTGTAGGGACTATCATGCGGATGCTAGGGATTACGCGTTCTTTTCTCATGTCCATCAGCCATATTCAGACATTGATTACTTCTTTCTCACACACCCTCTACTAATGGAGCTATACTCCTCCCTCATCTCTGACATTTCAGTCTCTCACCATGCACACATAGAACTGACCTTGTATAGGTGGAAGGGTGGCTCTCCGCCAGTCCCGGGTTGGCGCCTTCACCCATCAACACTAAGAGATCGGGTGGACGTCAAGACAATACCCACTGCTGTATTTAACCACTTTTACTTGAACGCCCACCCCGGCATCTTGGCGCATACTCTTTTGGATGGGCTTAAGGCCACCAACAGGGGTGAAGTTTCATTCATCTCCATCGCCCGCGTGAGGGAGGACAGACTAGTGTAGAAAGGTCTAACCGCAGAGATCAAAGTCTTGAAATGCCAGGACCAGGCCAACCCATCCCAGTGCAACAAACAGCAGCTAGCCCTTCTGCGTGATCACCCTCCACACCAATAAGGCAGAGTGTATTCTCCTTGCACTCAAACAAAGGTACTAGAGGGGGCAACAATGTGGGGACGCTCCTGGTGTGCAAGATACAGCAGCAGCGTGCATGTGCCCACATCCCAGGACTACAGACGCCACTGAGAAAGTGGGCTCCCTCTGACATTGCTAAACGACAGGCCTTCCACGATTTCTATCAAGTTTTATACACCACTTCCACTCCCCAGACCATCATGATTACCTGGCTGGGTGTCACTGGGACTAACTCAACTCTGGACTTACCCTCACTATGTCTGAGATCTCTCTGAAACCTGGTAAGGACCCAACATTATGAGCCTCATACCTCCCTATAGCACTTTTGAACAAAGACGCAAAACTCTATACTAAAAGTTTAGCTAGCAGACTAGAGCCCTATCTCCCCAGACTTGCTGACCCAGACCAGGTTGGTTTTATCCATAATACGCAGGGTGCGAACAATATCCACCACCTGGCGCACCTAGTGGAGAAGGCCATTCAACATACCATTCCTGCTTGATGCAGAGATGGCATTCTATTGGCTCAGTTGGCCCTTCCTACAGACTGTGATCCAAAAGATTGGCCTAGGTCCTAAGATGACTGACAGAATTATGGCCTCCTACCCATCCCCAACTGTGAGAATCTGTGTCAGTGGAGGCCTCTCCCAGGCCATTCACCAGGCAGTTGGGCCCTAGCAGTGGAACCTCTGGCGGCCACCATCTTGCAGTTGGAAGATACAGTGGGTATACCCTTTGGTGGGAATGTCCACAAGGTTGCTCTGTTTGCTGACGACCTGCTGTTGACCCTTGAGCAGTCAAGGAGGTTGCTACCAGCACTGGTCTGCACACTCTAAGCCTTTCAGGCGGTGTCAGACTTCTCGAGCAATCTGACACCGCCTGAAAGGCGCTGAACCTAACTATCCCCCAGATGGACCTGCCATCAGTCCAATCGCTTACTTCTTTCCAGTGGGACCATGGATCTATTCAATATCTTGGCCTACACCTTACCCCCACACTCACGACCTGGTTGAGTGCCAACAGGTCCATCTGTCGTAAATCCGTTTTGGAGAATCTCCGCTGCTGACAACCCCTTCAGGTGTCCTGGCTGGGACACCTCAATGTGGTCAAGATGTCCCTCTTGTCAAAAATACTATGGCTGTCTTTACAACCTCGGCGGTCTTTTAACAAGACTGCTGAGGGACCGCCGTGCGGAAGACCGCCAGAAGTGGCGGTTTGCCGCTCTGCGTATTATGACTGTCGGCTGCTCTCCGTCCTTTGTACGACGGAGAGCCGCCAACAGCCATACTGGCGGTTGGCGGGGAAGTGGAGGTTGCTCCACCTCCACCGCCACGCCAACAGAACACTGCCCAGCGAATCACGTTCTGTGATTCGGAGCGGCGGTGTTCTGTTGGTGTGGGGTGTCCGCGGAGCAGCCCCCATGGCTCCCGTCCCCTCCCGGAGGATCGACGGACAAGTTAGTCAATCGTCCGTTAGGGATGGGGGGTGTTGTGTGGGTGCATGGGGGTGTGCGTCTGTGTATGTAGAGGGGGGGTGTGAGTGTGTGGATGCTTGCGGGGGTGTTGCTTGTGTTGGGAATGAGTGCGTGTATGTCTGTATGGATGTGTGCGTGTATGTCTGTATATGGGTGTGCGTGTCTGACTGAGTGTGTGGATGTAGACATGTATGTTGGTGTGTGTGCGTGTATGTGTGTTGGTGGTGCCTGCGTGCGTGTCGTGTGTGTGTGAGTTATGTGATGTTGGGGGTCGGGGTGGGGAGGGGGGCCCTGCCACCTTTGGGCGGTTGCAGGGGTGGTGGGGGGTGTAGGGGAGGGAGTCGGGGTGGGAGTGGGGGGTTGGGGAGACCCCTATCAGTGCCAGGGAAAGAAGTCCCTGGCACTGATAGGGCTTACCGCCATGGATTTCATGGCGGTTCCTACCGCTGGAAATCCACGGCGGTAAGCCGGGTCGAAATACCGGCAGCGGTATTGTGACGGCTGCCGGGCTGGAGACCCAGGTCTCCAGCCCAGCGGTCGTCTCCGCCCTGGAGGGCGGAACGGTGAAGCGGCGGATGACCATGACGGTAACCGCCATGGTCATAATACTAAAAAAAAGACCGCCAGCCTGTTGCCGGTCTTACCGCCGCTTTAAACCGTCCGCCAGGGTTGTAATGACCCCCTATATCTCTTTCAATGCTTCCCCACGCCTATTCCACAACACAAGACTCTGTGCCTCCAACAAGAAATCCGCTCCTTCATATGGGGGCAGAAGCGACCTAGTTTGTCTAACAGAGCATTGACTCTTCCTCACAACCGAGGAGGATTGGGGGGCCCCAACCACCTCAAAGGGAAATGGCTTACAAGGTCATGACATACTGGTATCTTACCCCGATCCGACTACACATGATCTTTCCCTCAACCTCTCCCTTATGCTGATGCTGCTCCTGAACATCTGGTGATTATATACATATCTGGTGGTCATGCCATGGCATCACCACCTTCTGGAAAGAAATCCTAAGCCATATTACGGGAACAATAGGTTACCCGATCACAGACTCATTTACAACTGTACTACTTGGCTCCTGACCTCATTCCCTGCAAGTGATGACTCATGCAGAATGGCACCTAATCTCCCAAATGTTGGAAGCGGCCAAACAGCTTATTGCATTACACTGGAAACAATCTGCCACCCCTCCCACTACCCTATGGTTCTCACATCTATGGCAGGTCGTAACCATGGAACTGCTATCTCACAGATTAACCCTCTCTGAGGGAAAATGTACTCGCATCTGGCAACCACTTATACAATACCTCTCTCAGTTGGAATATACCTGCTTCACACTACCTAGGCTCAAAGCTCTCCAGCTCTTTCAATGACAGAGACCCCAGCCACCCTCCTCTGCCCCTCCCTACTCTGATTCTTCTTCTTGCCCTCTCCAGGGACATTAGGTGCTAGTAGAGATCTGTCTTTGGCTTAGTGCAACCCTTATTTTTTGCTCTGGGCACGTTTTCTTCTGATATTTTGCCTATTCCCCCATTGTTACGATGTTTGTGGTGGGGCTCTCTGTTATTGATACATTGGTACTCCTCCACTACTTCTAGGTTACTCCTCCCACTTACCCCCTTGTCACTATGCATGTACATGAATATTGTTCTCAATAATTGGGTAACTGTGGTCCTGTTGTACTGGATTATTGTGGCATTGCTGTGTTCAAGGTGCTAAGGTTTTGCTGTTATCTCTTAACTACAAAAACTTTAACAAAGAGATATTTACAAAAAATTAGTTTAACATAAAAACAGTCAGTTCACATACTTTGACCCCTCCCGCATTGACATTAAAGCCATCCTTTAGACATTCACAAATGCTTAGTTAAACACACAGTTGACACATGTAACCAAGCCAGTTACAAACATATGCACAGCAAAAGAAGAAGTTAATTTTTATTTATTAGCATTTTCCGTTGTCTTGGCTTTGGAACAGCACAAATACTCAGAAAAAAATGTGGGTATGTTTTTGTAATTCGTCCTAAATCTTAACGCTGCTGGAACCAAAGATCAGTTTGGGGAGAAGAAGGGAAATATTTGAATAAAAACCTTGTATACATAAGAGAGGGGAAGCTTTAGCAGCTTTTAGTGTATGAAAATTCAGCTGCTGACAAGATGCCCAATTCTCTTTAAATGTATTTGCAGTAGCATCACAGATATTATTCTATACCGTGATTAGGTTCCTCTGTATGTCTATGTCACTTGGAATGAAAAGTAGAAGGAAAAACTTGTCCAACTCCTAATGCCTTATTTAAGGCTTAACAAAACAAAACAAATGCTGAATATCTCTGCCAAGTATGAGTTAGCCCAGAGAGTCTAAAATATCTGCTAACCATTCGACCATTTTATCAGCTGTTTGTAACCTGGGCAAAGGTGAACTATGAGCCCGCTTTGAAAAAGTGTGTGCAGTAAACATTAATGCCCAATATCTTTCTGTAAGAAATTGGATTAATAATTGTGGTCGGTGACTACCCATCTCAGGGAATAATCACAGCCCTTGCAGGTGAACCCTCAGAGTCATGAATGAACCTAAGCTAAACCCTCTGGTACCATTGGCTCAGAGCAGACAGGCTTAATAGAACACTGTGTAACTTATTTATGCAGTGCCACAAAAAAAATGTGAAACAATAAATATCCCAAACTGAATTAGAAAATTAGTAAACAAAGGAATGACACAAAATTACAAAAATCCAATAAACGTTTTAGGAATACTGCCAAGAAGCACAAAGTGCCAAAGATAGTCATTGGTTGCGGTAGGCCGGAACCTAGGCACAATTTGATGCTGGCTGCAATAGAATGCAGTTCAGATACGCCAACCAGGTTTGTCCTGGTGAAATATTTTACTTTCAGACTTAGTCCTTTCTGTCCCAGTCCACCACAGGGATACACTTAGAAAGCTGGTTAGCTGACCAGTTGTAGAAAAAGGCCTCTTGTAGCTTGTAGTATCATTGTAACTTGAACGGGAGGTCAGCCTTTTGACTCTTAGAGTTCAC
The DNA here is from genome assembly GCF_031143425.1 of Pleurodeles waltl. Lineage (NCBI taxonomy): Eukaryota > Metazoa > Chordata > Amphibia > Caudata > Salamandridae > Pleurodeles > Pleurodeles waltl. The sequence continues at coordinate 1,666,505,134 of NC_090440.1, forward strand.
TTCTTTGTCCTGGGCACAAGAAGGAGGATGTCCTTTACTTCAGAGCTCGTTCCAGGTCAGAACAAGCAGGCTCAGTCCTCTTCTGGTCTTCCTCAGGTCCAGAAAGTGTTCGTTAAGTAGGTCCATGGAGATGGCACATTGGTGCCTTACATGAGCTAGCGGTGAGAATGACTCCTGGGCATGCTTTTACTAATGGGGTAAAAGCATGTCTCTGCCTCCCATTCTCATTTTGGGGATTTGCAAGATGGTGAATGTTGCACCCACACAGAACACTGGTTCTAAGGGTTGTGTGTGTTTGGAGGGGTGGGTATGCTATAGTATCCCGAGTATCCTACTAAAATCCAGTTTAAAGCAGCCACTGCACCCCATGTTAAATCCAGAGACAGAAGTCTGAAAGAACAAAGGTTTCCAGCTACCAGATAGTGGATACACAAGAACTATCTTGGCATTCTGTTCCCATCCTTTCAAGTGTGCCTTCAATATTGTATCTAAACCCAGTGACCTGTGAAGCATTATTGACCACAAAAATTTCAAAGAGGATGCTCACAGCCCCCATTTTTCTGAGCACAAAGGAGCCATGCACAAAGGAACCATGCCTGTCCCTTCAGTTTGACCTGTCAATCACCTTGACCTGTTGTGTGACTCCTGGGAGGCATGTCACACCTTTTTTACTACTGTTCAAGTGCTAATCCAAACCTGGGAGAAGTTGAAGAGCAAATGCAAAATTAGCCTTTATGAACTTCAGGGAGAGAAAAGGTAATGTTCTAAAAGTACTTTTAGTAGTTGTTTACTTATCTTTCTAGCTAGTCCCATTCCCACAATACAGTATATGGGTTTTAATCTGTGCTCTGTACATTGGACAACTAGGACTACCAGAGGCCAAAATAGCTTTTGGTGCTAGCCATTGTGACAGCATCTTAACATTAAATTACTACACTTCATGCTTTTATATACCATGCCCCCGGCCTGGCTGAGTAGAAGACCTACATGGGGAAGGCTTATAAGTATTAAAAAAGGAAGGTTTTGACCAATCAAAATGGTTTATTTTGACACGTTGAATTGCAACGTTTGCACCACTACAGTCACAGTACAGTGATAGGCCAGAAGCCAACTTATGCACTGCCACTATAGAGGATTGCACAATAGGTGCTGCAGTCCACTAGTGACATTTAACTTCCGGGCCCTGGATACTTATTGTACCATATACTAAGGACATATACATATTTTGAATATGCCATTTAGGAATATGCTGATTTTACCATGTTTAAGGGGGAGCACAGGCACTTGACTACTGAGTAGGGGTAAAGTGCACAGAGTTCTAAAGCCATCATCATATAGGGTCTAGCAAAAAAGTGAAAAATCGGGGATAACTATTCAGAAAAGACTGATTTGCTACGCTTTCAATACAGTTATCAAATCTGTCAAAAAGATTAAATTCCAAAGTTATAGCTGTAAATATCCAAAAGGCCTAGCATATAATGAGTTATGCAGAGCACAAACTGAACAAACAAGAACATTTTCTGATGGATACACCTATCTGTGGATTCCTCACCTAAAGAATTCTCCCCTCGCGCTAGCCCTCAACGGAAATTTCTTCTAGCTCTGCACGTCGACGATGACGTCACAATCGCCCGACTCCACGCGACGCCACATGACGTCATCCAGGCAATAAGAAGCCCTCGTCGACGTGCAGACGTCAGTTCCCTTTTTTACGTGCCCGAGTAACGGTTAATTCTTCGAGGCTCACAGGGAGCTACTGTTTCCAACGACGGTTACGATGTCGCAGCCTAGAAAATCCGGCTTTAAACCTTGCAACCAGTGCGGGGGTCGAAGTCGGTTACCGACCCCCACGAAAACTGCCTCTGGTACCTTCGTTCCGACCATGAGGTCGAGTCATGCGGCTCATGTCAGCGCATGAACCCTAAGGCACTTAAAGAGAGGGAGGCAAAATTGTTCTTGGCTCGGTCCAAGAAGAAGAAGGAGAGGCGTCATTGGAGGGAGTCGTCTTCGAGATCCTCGAGGTCTCGTCACCATCATAGTGACTCTCGGCGCCGTCACGGATCTCGGCGCCGATCGAGCAAGGGACGGTCCAGGTCAAGATCGGCTTCTCCGTCGGCTCGGCGTCGTCCGATGTGGGAGATAAGCCCGACGTCACCCCTCCGCCTCCTACGACCCCGACGTCACCCGGGTCGGTCTTTGAGGTCGAGCCTCCCCAGAGGCCTGAAGGTTCTCCTAGCCAGGAGTTACCTGGACCCTCCTCGGCATCTAAGCCGGCGCCGGTGCAGCAGCAGCAATATCCGGCTTTCCCGACTCCGGGATCGGATCCTGCAGCGTTTTTAAACGCAATGTTTAACATTTTTGCTTCCATGACGCCGGGTGGAAGTCATGCAGGTCCGTCTGGCCCTCTGGCCTATGATTTGGGTGTTCCGGCGTCTTACAGATCGACGCCGTTCACCCCATTTTTATCTGCTGCACCTGAAGCGGCGCTGATGCCTATGCAGTCGCCCAGGCTGACTACACCTGCTACGGCGCCGTCGGATTCGCCTCGGATCCGATCGACGTCTAAGAATCCTTTAGAGCCGGAGCTTCCGACTTCGGACGGATCTGAGGTTCGGCGCCGACGAAGATCTTCGGCGTCGGCCGACGCCTTATCGACTCCAGGCTTGGAGTCAAGACTTAAATCAAGACGTCTGGCTCTTCGACTTTTGGAGGAAGAAGAGTACACGAGACAACACCTGGAGGAAGGTGAAGTTGTAGAGCCCTCTGGTGACTTCCAGGGGCTGGATATGGCTAGTGGCCTGGGCACTACCCCGGAATGGGATCTAGCTTCCCCTGGAAAGGTCACCGAGGAAGCTGCTTCATTCCACGCAGTCATTCGGAAGGCTGCAGACTTTTTGGATCTTCCCCTTCCTACCACGGAGGTCAGGAGAAATTTATTGACAGAGGTTTTACACCCAGCTTCTGCTTCTGCTGAGCCTCTTTTGCCCTTCAGTGAGGCTCTGCTGGACCCCATTAAGGATATCTGGCTGAAACACGTGTCCATTGCTGCAGTCAACAGAGCGGTTGCTCGTCGATACAGGACAGCGCCTGGGGATCCAGTGTTTCTCTCCAGACAGCCAACTCCGGAGAGTCTAGTGGTGCAAGCCTCTTGTTCGTCCAGATCCTCTCCTGGCTCGTTTCCTGGGACCCCTGCGGACAGGGAGTCAAAAAAGATGGACCATACTGCAAAAAAGACATTTTCATCTTGCAGTATGGCCCTAAAGTCTTCCAATGCAACTTGCATACTGGGGCGTTACATCCATGCCCTTATGGAAGAGGCGAAGGGCCACCCTAATTTGTCCCAGGAGATGTTGCAGCTATTGACGGATGCTCAGGCGGCTGCGACTCAGGTGATCCAGTCGGGATTGGATACTTCGGACTCAGTGGCTAGGGCTATGGGCACGACCATAGTTTCTAGACGGCAGTCTTGGCTACGGTCATCTGGCTTCTCGTTGGACGTGCAGGCCACACTTCTTGATCTTCCTTTTGATGGAGAGAAGCTCTTCCGCGCAAAGGCTGACTCTGCCCTGGAGCGTTTTAAAGAAAGCAGAGCTACTGCTAGATCTTTGGGACTCCAGTCGTCAGCATCATCCTCCTGTAGAGGCTTTTGGAGGTTTAAAGGATTTGGACGTGGTTCCTTTCGTGGAAGATTGCAAGGACCACAACAATCTGCTTCTACCCTGCCATACAGATCCTTCAGGGGCAGGGGCAGAGTCCGTACGAGAGGAGCCACCTTGCAGCACTCTGCCTCTTCCTCTTCCTCAGGGGGGTGCAGCAAGGAAAGCAGCCGTAGTCCTCCTCCACTCCCTGTCCACTTGTCTCCGGTAGGGGGGAGACTTGCCCATTTTCTTCCAATGTGGGAGGTTATAACATCGGACTCCTGGGTCATCGACATTGTGAAGAAGGGGTACGCTCTTCCCTTTCGGGAATTCCCTCCTACCTTCCCTCCCCGCCCATCCTTCTGTTCGGAAGACCATCTTCTCCTATTACAGCAGGAGATATTATCCCTGTTAGCAAAAGGTGCAATAGAGTTGGTTCCCGAGCAAGAGAGGGGTCAGGGTTGTTATTCAAGATACTTCCTGATTCCCAAAAAGGATGGTCGGCTGAGACCGATTTTGGACTTGAGGATTTTGAATTGGTTCCTCAAACAGGAAAAATTCAAAATGCTGATCCTCTCACAGGTTCTTTTGGCGTTGAACGAAGGAGACTGGATGGTGTCGGTCGATTTGCAGGACGCGTATTTTCATATTCCGATCCTCAAATCGCACAGGAAGTATCTCCGGTTTGTAGTGGGATCGCAGCATTATCAGTTTACGGTCCTCCCTTTTGGTCTTACTTCAGCACCTCGAGTCTTCACAAAGGTGATGGCGGTGGTAGCAACAGAGCTCAGAAGAAGGGGGATAGCTGTGTTTCCCTATCTGGACGATTGGTTGATCAAGGCCAAAACTCCGGAGCTCGTGCGGTGCCATCTCCAGTCGACGACTCAATTGTTGTACGACCTGGGTTTTTCAGTCAATGTACCCAAATCTCACCTGGAGACCTCTCAACACCTCCTGTTCATAGGGGCAGTATTGGACACGACATTGAATCGGGCCTTTCCTCCACCCCAGCGGGTCCAGGATATTCAGGCATTGATTCCAATGTTTCAAAATGGAGCGGTAGTTCCAGTCCTCAAGGTCCTTCGACTGCTCGGTCTGTTCGCTTCTTGCATACTGTTGGTCACTCATGCACTCTGGCACATGAGGGCTCTTCAGTGGTGCGTCCGCAGGCAGTGGTTTCAGAACAAAGGGGATCTCGAAGATTCGATAAAGATCTCCAGAGACACTGCAGTGGATCTTCAGTGTTGGGCAGCGGTCGACAGCCTGTCTCAAGGAAGGCCGTTCTCGCTGCCACCTCCAGTGGCCACAGTGGTAACGGATGCTTCCACTCTAGGGTGGGGAGCTCATCTGGGGGACCTGGAGATCAAGGGCCTTTGGTCTCCAGGGGAACAGAAGTTACATATCAATCTGTTAGAGTTGCGGGCAGTACGTCTGGCACTCAAGGCCTTCCTCCCTTCCATTCGCGGTCAGTCAATCCAAGTTCTAACGGACAACACGACCGCGATGTGGTATATAAACAAACAGGGAGGAGTGGGGTCGTATCTTCTCTGCAGAGAAGCTCTTTGTCTCTGGTCCTGGCTTCAGGACCACAAGATCTGCTTGATTGCACATCACTTGGCCGGAGTCCTGAACGTGCGTGCAGACATTCACAGTCGACGCAGCTCGGTCGACCACGAGTGGCGTCTTCATCCAGATCTAGTTCTGTGTATCTTCAGGATGTGGGGATATCCGCAAATAGATCTGTTTGCCACTCAAGAGAATGCGCAGTGCCCGCTATTTTGCAGCCTCCAGTATCCGGTGCAAGGAGCTTTCAGATGTCCTGGAAGGGTCAGTTACTTTATGCGTTTCCCCCCATACCCTTGATTCCTCGAGTTCTCAGGAAGATCCGCCAAGACCGAGCTCAAGTCATACTAATAGCTCCGAATTGGCCGAGAAGGGTGTGGTATTCGGACCTACTCCAACTCTCTCAGTGCCCTCCGCTCCGTCTCCCTTGCAGGGTGGACCTCCTCTCGCAATCGCAGGGGCAGATTCTACATCCCCACCTCCAGAGCCTGCATCTTCATGCCTGGAGATGAATGGGGCAATCTGAGTTCCTTTTCTCTCCCTCTAGATGTGGTGGAGGTTATTTTATCGGCCATGCGACACTCCACCAAGTCAATCTATGCTAATCGTTGGGCTAAATTTACAAGCTGGTGTGGAGAGAATAGTTTAGATCCTTTAAAAGCTGGTTTATCTGACATTTTGTCATTTGCACTCCATCTGGCACAGAAAGGTTTTGCAATTGCCACTGTTAAAGCTTTTCTGTGCCTTCCTGATCAACCATCCTTCTTTAAATCACCAATTGTTTTAAAGTTTCTAAAGGGACTCACTAATAGGTATCCACCCACACCATTCGTTATGCCTCAGTGGGACCTTAACTTAGTCTTAACTTTTCTTATGGGGGCTCCGTTCAAACCAATGCACTCTTGTTCTTTACGGTTCCTAGTATTCAAAACTGTTTTCCTGGTGGCCATAACATCTGCCAGAAGGGTTAGCGAGCTTCAGGCTCTCACTGTGGAAACCCCATACCTTTCTTTCTTTAAGGAAAAAGTGGTGTTGAGGACAAGGCGGCTTTCCTACCGAAGGTTGTTACACCCTTTCACCTGGGGCAGTCAATTACTCTCTCTTCCTTTTACCCTCCACCTCACCCATCCAAGGAGGAAGAGAGGCTCCACCGGCTGGATCCACGAAGAGCTCTGAGCTTTTACGTCGCCAGCTCGAAAGAGTTCAGACAGGATGAACAGCTCTTCATTGGATATGTGGGGAAGAGGAAAGGTAGAGCGGTCCACAAGAGAACGCTATCCAGGTGGGTCATTCTATGTATTAAGATCTGCTATTCTTTGGCGAAGAGGGATCCACCTGTGGGGCTTCATGCCCATTCCACCAGAGCCAAAGCAGCTTCATCAGCTTTGGCTAGAGGTGTTCCTGTGGCTGACATCTGCAGGGCAGCGACTTGGGCGTCCCTCCATACTTTTGCCAAACATTACTGTTTGGACTCTGAGGTTAGGAGGGATGGCCATTTGTTTGCTCGGTGCTGCAAGATCTCTTGGTTTGACCATTCGGGCACCCACCACCGGAGGTTATACTGCTTGGGGACTCTATTCTTTAGGTGAGGAATCCACAGGTAGGTGTATCCATCAGAAGAATAAGTTACTTACCTTCGGTAATGCTTTTTCTGGTGGATACAGTAACTACCTGTGGATTCCTCACGGTCCCACCCGCCTCCCCGTTGCCTGACTGGTCAAGCCAAGATCTCTTTGGGTGCGCATCCTTGATCTTGTATATATGTGTATATAGCTGTTTCATGCATATAGTTGTATTGATTGTATATACTTTTCCTTTGCAAATTAAGATAGTGAAAAGGACATTTTGGACTGGGATTATACATACATATATTTATTTCTCTCTCAAATTGAGCATTCATAACTGTTATTTATATTGAGTTTTATAATAAATGTTTTATTATCATTTATTCTGGATAAATGTGTACTCTTTAGGTTTAACCTGTTCGCCTCTATGGCACGTAAAAAAAATGGTGATAACTGACATCTGCACGTCGACGAGGGCTTCTTATTGCCTGGATGACATCATGTGGCGTCGCGTGGAGTTCGGCGATTGTGACGTCATCGTCGACGTGCAGAGCTAGAAGAAATTTCCGTTGAGGGCTAGCGCGAGGGGAGAATTCTTTAGGTGAGGAATCCACAGGTAGTTACTGTATCCACCAGAAAAAGCGTTACCGAAGGTAAGTAACTTATTCTTCTTGAACATCAGAAGGGGCAGTTGTCCACCAGAAGATTTTAATACTAAATCCAATGTGGTCTTAGGTCTGTGACTACCAATGTGTGAGACATGACACATTTGCATTGTATCTAGCTGTAACTCTTTAGTTGGCACAAATATGACTAACTGATAAACTATAATGAATTGTGTTGAACTAAAGGGGTCTTTATTGAAACTCTTCTAGTTTCTTTGGAACTGTCTATTCTTTAGGTATCTTAACTGTGTTTAAGAAGATTGAACTATTCCAGCCACACGTTGAGTCCCTATTATAGTTTTATAATATGTGAGTGATGTCTCTAGATAGCCAGATAATCAGCCAGTGGATTATTTGCACCATGAATATAACTAATGGAAAACTCATACTATACAAACAAAATATCCATCTAGCTTGACACATGTTGCTGCACTGAAGTTTTTGCAAACTGAAAATTCCAGTGACCAGTTTGAATTTCATAAGGTTCTCTTGGGGCCATGGAAAGATGTTTCCATTAAGTACAGGCTATTTTCATGAGTAAATGTTCTCTTTGATAAACTATGAAGATTTGTTCTGATTGTGATCAAGTGTGAGGCAAACTAGAGATAAGATGTTCTTGTTCATCATTTTCTTGCTCTTGTAATAAAACTGCATCAGTTTGCTCTCGCTGAAGCTTCTGTTGCCACAAATTTTCTAGAAATGTCATGATGACATTAAATGAGGTTCTGAGTAAACATCAGTTTTAGTGTACAAAAATAGTTTCCGCTAGATCGGACCATTCTTCATGTTTTCCTTCTTTAGCTCACAATTGATATCACTAGTTATCTCTGCACAGTTCTTAACAAGTTGACAAAAATATTTGCAAGTCCTAAGAAACTCTGAATGTCTTTCAAGTTAGAAGGTAAGGGCCATTCTAAAATAGTTGAACTCTATTTGGAATCCATGAAAATGTCCAATGCAATTAGTCTAAAGCCAAGATTTTCAACTTTTTTTCTAGAACTTGCGCTTCTCAGGTTAAATCTACAAATGTTATCGAAGTCTTAAAGTACCAAACTCAGATGTTCCTGATGAAAACCTAGCAAATCAAACTGACCCAAGGCAGGGAATATTGAATCACAAAGTTGTTGAAAAGTTGTATGTTCATTACACAATCCAAATGGCATTATTAAAATGTCCAAATGGGGTGCAGAAGGTTGTTTCCCAATCATAGCCTTCCTTTAGTAATAATAAATAGTAAGCTTCTCGCAAATCAAGTTTGGTAAAATCATGCTTTACATACTGGTTCTAAAATATCCTTTCCAGGAGGTAAAGGATCCGTATCCTTTATTGTGATCTTATTTTAAACCTCTCTAATTGATTGTGGGTTAAAGATCTTGATCCTCCTTGGGAACGTAAAACTAAGGTGCCGAAGCAGGAGATGAGGATGGGACAGTTAGCCTGTTTTATAAATTCTCCTGCAAATAAGCCTTCATCACCTTCTTCTCTTTTTCAAGTTAAAGTAAATGTGTCCAAAAGGAAGAATGGCATCAAGCTTTTTCAATTTAACACAATGTTATACCCTGTGATGGGGAAGTGACCAAATCTTAGGCCTAAAAGAAGCTGGAAAATAGGTATGGTACCGCAGTGGTACACGCAGATTGAATGTAAAATTGTTATTCTCATCACTGAGGAACCAATAGCCTGACAAACCTGTAATTACAAAAATATTGTTTAAGTAGACTAATTGACATACAAATTACGTCTCTTTTACAATGGGATCCCAAAAATTACTGCATAATTGGGAGATACTAAACAAGTGTCAAAAGATAACCCTACAGTTTGATCTCCAAAAAAGACTTGCAGTGTAAAAGAGACTGCACCTAAAACGATTGGTGAGTCATCAACAAGTCTCATATTTGACATTCCTTGGTCAGTGAACACTCTACAGGAGGTGCTAACAATGCAGAAGTAATGGTTGCTTTTCCTTCTTCATTTCTTGTAGCAATTGGTTGATCTTATTCATAAATGATGCAATATAAGGAAGGCAATGCATTCCTGTCCTTATTTCTTTCTGCAGAGAGATTGAATTTATTATATATTATTTTGAGGGCACTTAGTACAAGTTTGAGTCATACTTCCAGCATCACCTCAATACAGACACAAACCAGGCTTTTGCAGGTGATCCTTTTCATCTTTAGTTGAAGGTCCCCGGATTACCTCAACTTGCTTAGTAAAACCTTTGAAGAAGCTGATTATTAAAATTTCTTGCCATAGTAGTGCAGTTTCTCATTTATTTCTTTTAGTTTCGCCTGTAATCTGTAGTCAATTAACAGTACTGAATTAGTAAGTTTAGACAAGGACAAAGGGCGTGACAAATGAAACAACCCATCCTTTATTTCTTGTCTGAAGCCACTTTGAAAAAGAGTTGCCCATGTTTTTGCAACCCAGATAGTTTCAGCTACCAATAGACAAAAAACAAATCAGAATATCCATTCCACCTTGCAGAATAGTGCACAAGTCCATGTGTTCAACATCATCTTAAATGCACATAGAAAAGCATAAGATGTCCCTTGGCAAGCATCTGAATTTAGTACTAAAGGAGTTCCCCAGGCCAAGGCTAATTCTGTAAGGAAACTAATCAAGTAACCCACGTTTGATTGATTGTGGCTAAATTGTGCAGGGCAAAGCCAAAATGCACCACAAGAGAACATAAGAATTTACTTAACATCACTGAAGCCTCAGAAAAGCTAAGAGCACTCGAGAAGGCTACTGGGATATCTGTATTCCACAATATCAAGGTCTATTATAAAATCAGATTCTCCATGTGTAATTGTTGTAACTATTGAACTAGGATCTTCAAATGATCCATCGTATTGGAAAACCCAAGGAGTCATTGGTGTCGAAATCTGTCAAGGACTGGATGCTGCAAATTGCCCTTTTAATTCCTCAAAGAAAAGCGAACTCCTCCCACTAGCCACAGTGCCACCCTGCACTAGATAGTATATGTGAATGGTTTCAGGTGTCTCCTTAAGAGAGTCACAAATAGGAGGGAAAATACATTGTTTGCAATTGTGTTGCTGTTGATTTTATATAAAAAAGAATGTACAGTTGAATATCGAAGCACAGCCCCCCCGATATAACAAACATTTGCGTTCAAGACACAAAGAAAGCTAACGTGTTTCACTCCCAGCGGCAGGCACTCCTGGGGCTTTTTCAAGGCTAATATATTCTATGCAGTACCAACACAGAAATGAGAGAAACTTACATTTTTATATAATCAAAAGCCAAAAATAAAGGTCAAAATAGAACAGAGCATAACAAGACCATATGGCATGCATTTTCATTTAATTAGAGAACCAAAGATGGTGGTCAAAATGGAACAAAACATTGACTGATCATTAGGTCTCATTTAGAGCCCCTTTGAGCTACCCGGCATAGCCAGCACAGTGTTGCCTTTTTTTATACCCTCTAACAATTCATCTGCTAAGGCTGGATTTCTGATATTGTACATCCTATTTTTATACATTATACGCAGGGTTGCTGGGAATTTAAGTTCCGCTCCCACCTTTTTTAACTCTTCCAATCATTTTCCCAGCTCCCACTGCATATTCAACGTCATTCTAGATAAGTCCGACCTAATCTCAAATGAGAACTCCTCAATTTTCAGAGAACCCAATCCCAATGCCTTCTCCAATATTTTTTCTTTCAACTGATAAATCTGGAAATTAACCAAGATCTTCCGCAGCTTTTCTCTTTTAGGATCCTTCCTAAACGGATTTCTATAAATTCTCTAAATATATTTTATAATCTCAGCCTCACTTTCTTCCATAGGCACTGATTTTTTTTTTTATAAGAGACGCAACATATTTTTTTTAGGTCGTCGCCTTCCACACATTCCGCCACCTTTAGAATCCTTAGATTATTCCTTTTTGAGGAATTTTCCAAGTGCTCCAATTTATCCTGTAAACTACGTTCACTTTCCTTTAGTAATTTGATTTCCTCCTTGTTCTTACTCAATTCTTCTTTAATAGTCTCCATTGACTCCTCCAGGGCTTGAGTCCTAAGGGCCAAAAGATCAAATTTCTTCTCCAAAGACTCACAAGCTGACCTAATCTCACCTTGGTTTGCTTCTGAAACTGCAAACCCTTTGGATATATTTTCTGTCAATGCCAAAAACATACTATCCAATTTATTGAGATCGGGTCGCTCCACCGTCCCCAAGCTGCACCGAGAGGGAATAGGGGGGGAGATCCCATCACCCCCGAAAACTCCTCCGGGCTGGAACGAGTAGATAGTTCCAAAGTCCTCTATACTGACCGTAGCCCCTCCCTCACTAACGCCACAAGAAGCCACCTGAGAAACCTTGTCAGGTCGGGGGGATACAATACCCTGCTTCACCATACCTCCATCTTCTGAGAAGCAAACCACTTGGCCCTTCTTTTCCATCTGGACACCAGAAGTAGAAACAACCGACGGTAGAGCCCTAAAATATGCCCGCACAGATGGAGTCACTTTAATTTTACCAATGCTTGCCTTTTTTTCTGACCAGAGTTGGCTCTTCTCAAGTTCTCCCCAACCTCCTCCCTGGAAGAACTTTCAGCCTGATATCCACCTTCCATCCTTCACCCCCTTCTTGTCCTCCTCCTCCTCCTGGGAACAGGCTTAAGTTTTTTTATATAAAATGTATTTTTGATGGCCCCCTCCTTCTTGTGGGCTCCTCTCTTACCTATAGCCAAAATTGATCCTTTTACCGGCTTGGAGGAAGAGAGAAGCAGGCTGGGATCCTCGTGGAGCAAACCTGTCCTGCAGGACACCGCCTGCTCAGCCACCAGACTGGTGCTGACTGTGCCCACGGTCCCCCAGAGAGGAACGCGCGTAGCTACCTGCCGGCTCTTCCTCAGCTCCAGGGTGGCGCGTGCCCAGCCCGCCGAAGCGCTGCCATTGATGCTCGTGGGGCTGAAGCCCCAATACATTGGCCCTCAGGTAAGGTCCCATCTCTGCTGCGCCTTTGCTCGAAGACAAAACTCTGCGCTCTGCATTCTCCGGGAAGCTCGGTTGGACACTCAGCGCGCGGCACGCCTGCCACCCGCCATGTTCCCCCGACCCCGGGTTGGGTGGGAGAGGAGTGTAAGGTAGTGGTTCTAGGGGGGGGTTGGGGATGGGGCTCGCATTGAGGGTGGGTTGCTTGGGAGGAAGTTATAAAATGTCCTTATGCATCCTTGGTCACTTACGCACAAATGTATAGGGGTTCAGAGGGTCAGAGAGAGGGGGCGGGTTTATTGCAAACAATGTCTTGGAATGTGAATGGTTTAAGGGTAAAAGCTAGGGCAAGAAAAAATGTGTTGTTACTCAGGGAATGTCCAGCACACATAATAGTTTTGCAAGAGACGCATTTAACTAAGGAAGAGATGTTTAGCTTGTTCCCTAGTCACAAATGGATTCAACACTATGCTTGTACAGATCAAAATGTTAACACTAGGGGGGTAGCAATTTTACTTAAGCGTCTGGTAAACGTGTCATTGATTGGAACTAAAACAGAAAAGTCAGGTGGATGGCTTTTGGTTACCCTTTAATTGGGGAGAAGGAAATTCACACTGGTGGGGTTTTATGGTCCTAATTGTGATGATATAGAACCTCTGCAGAGGGGTTTTTCGAATCTCTTCGAGTGTATGGATCCGGTTATTATGGTTGGTGATTTTAATGTGGTTCTGGATAATAAGTCAGTTCTAGGTCAGTGGATACTTCAAAATCTCAACAATATCTTAAATTAATGATGAATGAGTTCCAAATATGCAACTTATTGTGATTAAGAGTAGGGGAGCTTTGGGAATTTTCTTTTCATAATAGAAAGTACGGCCATGCATCACAAATAGATTATTTTCTAGTAGATAAATCGGTGTGTGCTCTAGTAAAAGATATTACTTATTCTCCTGCACATTTGTCTGGTCATGCAGCAGTCATTCTAAGAATGTATTGTCCCCAAGAGACGAGCAGGAGAAGGTGGACTCTCGATAGAACTCTCTTGTTAGAAGAGGATATTATAGGCCGGCTTAGGAAGGACACAGAGGAATTCTTTAGAATTAATCAGGGTTCAGCTTCTTTAGGTGTAGTGTTGGATACTTATAAGGCAGTAATGAGGGGACGGATTATAAGTGTCGCTAGTTATAGAGGAAGACAGTATAGGGTCCAGTTGGAGGGTATTGAGAGGCAAATACGGGTGTGTGATTTGGAGCTAGAGAAGGGGGGTGATGTGGAATTTTTGAAAAACAAGAGAATGGATTTGCGGCAGCAGCTGGAGTCGGCTCCAACAAGTCAAAATTGATAAGAGATAGGAGGTAAATAAGCAGATACAGTTTGAGACTGGAGAAAATATGGGGAAGCTATTGGCATGGAAAATGAAGAAAAACCAGGTCAGGGGCAATTTATATAAACTTGTGGATAGTTATTAGGGGGTTAGATTGACGTCTCCTGATGAGATAGAAGAGGCCTTTTTAAAGTTTTTTTTCCTCTCTATATAGGGAGGATGGGGAAGCAGAGTTGGAGGCAGCTGAGAATTGGTTGGATATGGATATCCTTGCCAGGCTCACGCTGGATAAATTGTCATATTTGAGCGGCCCAATTATGGTAGGGGAGATAAGGACTGTTCTGAAAAAGAGTAGTAAAGGGAAGGCGGCAGGACCAGATGGTATCCCGGTTGAGTTCTATCAGATATTGGATGACTCTGTAATCCCTCAGATGGTTCAATTATTTTTGGAGATTTTTGAGGAGGGCGTTTTACCACCAGCTTCATGGCGGGAAGCTATTATTTCTCTTATTCTAAAACCAGCTAAATCTTCAGTGAGGTGTGAATCATATAGACCAATATCTTTGTTGAACACTGATTATAACATTTTTGCTAAGGTCTTGGCTAATAGGCTAAGTGGTGTAATTGGTGAACTAATACATCCAGATCAAAAAGGCTTTATACGGTATAGGTTTATGTAAGAGCAAACATTTAACCTAATTGGGGCTATTGACTTAGCTACTACGTATCAAGAACTGTTAGCAGTTATAGCTTTGGATGCTATGACAGAGTTTGATAGGGTTACTTGGAACTACCTAAATTTAGTTTTTTATGATATAATTTGGGTACTAAATTTTGCCGAGCAATTCGGTTGATTTATCAGGTACCAGAGGCGAGGGTGTTGGTGAATAGAGGACTTATGGATTTATTTGCGATTACTAGAGGTACTAGACAGGGTTGTCCTCTTTCCCCTTTGTTGTTTGATCTCTATATTTAGTCCTTTGCAAGAAGGATTAGGCAATTTTCAAGAATTTCTCCCTTTAGTAGTAAAGGATGGGTGAAGAAGGTTGCTTTGTTTGCTGATGACCTCTTGGTTTACACTTCAAATTTATTTGACTCTTTCCCGGCATTATTGAGTTTAGCAGAGGGTTTTGGGAGGGTTTCTGGTTATCGTATTAATCCGGATAAAACAGAAATTATGATATAGAACATGGGGGCCGGCAATCGCCATACCACAAAATCTATGAGATACTTAGGTTTGGTAATAGACCAGGAGGTGGAGCGAATTGCTGAGGTTAATTTTAGGGCGGTAGCAGTAGAATGTAGTAAGTTAATGTTAAGATGGGCACATCTGCCTCTTACATTGATTGGGAGGGTAAATTTGGTCAAAATGATGATCCTGCCTAAGTTGAATTTTCTTTTTAACTCCATCCCATTATTAATGGATAGTAAGCTCTTGAGTACGTTTCAACAAAAGGTCAATTTGTTTGTTTGGGCACAGAAGGGGTCTAGGATCGCTTGGAAGAAACTGCGTAGGAGGAAGGAGAAAGAAGGCCTCACACTTCCTGATTTACAGTATTACACATGGGCATTCCATCTGAGGAATGTAAGAATGTTGTTTAGTGATCCAGATCACTTGGCGGTTGGAGAAATGCTTAATTGTATGTTAACAACAGTTAAAGGCACAGCTATCTACTTTTTGCCTAAGTTTGGGGATCCCAAGTTTTTTAAGAAAGTGAGACTGAAGATATTGCAGGATGCGGCTGAAGTGTGGTATAGGGTGCGGCAATTGGCAGGTATTGAATATTATATTTTTTGGGCACAGTTTGGGAGTCCCCGGGGACGCCGGAAGGTCTTACTGATGTGCTAGCTTTGCCGCTTAAGAGAGCGGGGATCCAATACTGGGGGGAGCTAGTTGATAGTGGTTTGTTATTATCTTGGAAAGATCTTATGGAACAGACTGGTCAAAGTTTATCAAGGCTGAAATATATACAATTGAGGAATTGGTCTCAGAAAGTTACAACTAGGTTGTGGTCTGCAAACCAGTTTTTAGACAATATAATAAATAACCACGCAAGTTTAGCAAAGGTCTCTAGTTGGTATTGGGCCCTGGTGGAGGTGCAGGATGGGGACTTCAACTTTCCGCACTTTCTTTGGGGGGAAGTTATGCCTGCAAATCAAATACAAAGAGGGTGGGGAGACTCAATGCGTATTGAGTATAAAGAAGTTAAGTTAGCACCACTATTGAGGAACCACCTTTTTACCTTGCATAGGGTCTTTTTTACACCAGCGAAGCTATCAAAGATGAGAGGAGGAGACCCAGTCAACTGTGCAAAATGTGGCTTATTGAGAGCATCAGACATTCATATGTTTTGGGATTGCCCATTGGTACAAAGCTTTTGGGTAAAGGTGTGTAAGGTTATTACGAGGGTTGTGCAACAACTGATTTTGCCAAGTCTCCCTTTAGTGATTTTAGTGTCCTGAACAAAGGTGAAGTTAAGAGTAAGTTGAAGAGAAGAGTAATTTGTTTTGCGATAATTTTGCCTAGTCGGGAAATATGTTGTAAGTGGACTTCCTCTTTCCCTTCGTCATATACGGACTGGTTGGGGCACTTAAGGGAAGGTAATAATTAAGGATGCAAATAGGGAAGGGAAGGTGGAGGAATGGTCACGTTTATGGGTCACTGCTGTACAGGACAACACTGCTTAATAGATATTTTTTATAAATGTAAGTCTTGTCCGATGACTAAAGGCTAGGTTAATTGAACTCTCGAGTGGTCTGTTATAGAGATTAAATGAGAGAGACCCAAGCCCCCTCCCCTTCTTGGCATCATGGATTTGTACATAAGTGAGATTGTTTACTCATTTCGACAACATGAAGCTGATCCAATTAGGGGTGTATGAGGACAATGAAAAAAAAAAGAAATAAAAATGGAACAAAACATGAAATACAAGAGCATAAGACAAACAACATACAGAAGAAAGAGACGTCAAAATAATTGGACATGTTAAAAATGTTATCCGATTGTATGAACCATATCTTCACATAGTTTCTGGCAAATTGCCTTTAGAAGTACACATCTTCAGAACCTGTTTCATCATAGTTCGTCTTTGCATACAGTGATTGGTTTTTGATAATTCCTAAAATTATTTTGTAATCTAAGTGATAATGGTGAGAAATTGGGCACCAAAGAAGAAACCATATGTGAAATGTAGTATCACCCTAAAGACTAGAAGGTGGTACAGAGAAAACATTGAGGATTCAGGTTAGAAAAGTGAAGCTTAGTGCTTACCCTTTAGCAGTAAAAGGTGAAGTCTTCAATCTGTAATGGGAGATATAAGAGACAAATGAAAAATATATTTATCATATGAGGTAATTGCTCCCACTCATGTGGGCCCGCAGAGAGTAGTCAAGTGGTTGTGTATTCATAAGGTCCAAAACATGCACATCACGGCACGCATCCTTATTGGCAAAGATTATTGGTGCAACCACAGTGAGAATTGCATGAGGGGCAGTTGTGTATTCACAAGACCCAAAAAGCATCCACCACAACACACATCTTATTCGGCAAGGATTATTAACATAACCCCAAAGGGAAACAAACTTTGCATAAGGGGCTAAAACACCAAATGTAACGTAACCCTGATCAGACAGGGGAGTTGGATAGAGGGATGTGTGCAAGGTAATAATCAGTTAGAGAAGCATTAGGGGCACGTACTTCAAAAATGTAGGGGAAAGTCACTTTAATAGGGAGTAAGGCAGGAAGAGGTCAAGCCACAGCCAATGGACAGCATCGTAGACGCCAAAAGTATTAGTGAACAAATGGTTGAATGCCTTTTAATACGTAAACTGTGTTTACCTTGCAAAAAATAAAACGGTCGATAAAAATGCTGAGATTGCTCTTCTGCGGTCACTGAACTAAGACGCCAGCGCAACTCATTTTAAGGTGTAGCAAAGGAAGTACTTAGGGTAGTTAAAGTTGGATGGTAAACTTCCATGTAGGTCGCAAAAGGAAAAGACAGTCCAGAAGAGTTCAGCCATCTTGAAATGATCATGTAAGGTAACAAAGATATGGGGGAACAGTCGATAAAAGCTGATCCGGTGTGTTGTGGCATTCATACACTAAATGGATTTAAGATTCAAGCTTGATTAAAAAAAAAATATATATATATATATATCTGTTAGAGACTTCAAGTTGCTGATTCATTACCTTAGAATTTCCCACAGGGTCAGACAGGATTCAGAAATTTTTCTTCAAGCAGTAAGCTGTCCGGTGGCCTAGGTTGAATCCACATGTACTGTGGGCGTTGTTTTTGCCATGATGATGTTGTGGTAGTACATAGGCGCCACCCTGGTGCGCTGACATCCATTCTTTTCTTTCCGCACCAGCCTACAAGCAGATCTGGAGGGGAGGTACCGTTTTTTGACTGATTTAGACCATTTTGTCGTGTTTTTTTGCATGTTTTAGGTGCGTCGAGGATGTCATGGAAGACCGGTTTCAAGCTGTGTGACTCCTGTCCCAGCATGTTGTCGATGACGGATCCGTACCTCGTGGGTTTGTGCAGTCTGGAGCGCATGCAGCACCTAAAGTCATGTTCCGAGTGCCGGGCAGTGTACCTGAGGAGCTGTCCCTCAAGCTCATGGCGGCCCATGCTCAACTCAGCGTTGCTTCCGGTCTCGATCGAGAGGAAAGTCAGGAGACCACTCACGGATCCATCACCACTCTCCTTTGACCCACTCAAAGTGCTTGGGAAATTCGAGTCACAAGAAGAAGTCAAAGAAGAAAAAACATTCTTCAACTTCACCCCGTCGCTCAGACGATGCTCAAGGTCTCCGTCTTCAGATCCTGTTTCTGTGTCGACTCCACACCTCTCTGAGGTTCCGAGAGCCGGAGCCACCACTGCTCAACTCAAAGAATTCTATGAGGCCATGCGCCTCATACTGGGGCACACCGATCCCCCTGACACGCCTTTGGGCCCAGTGGGGTCAGAGGGGGGCCCCCTTGAGTTCTGCGTGGGTGGCTACGGCCCTGGCTCCGATGGGCCCCTCAGGATACGTTGTTAGATCTTTGCCAATGGCGGCCATGCTCCCCGGCGTTGGCAAAGACGTTGACACTTGCGACGTCAGTCGGGCCCACAATCGACATCGAACCCATATTGATACTGGACTCTGACCCAGAGGTGGACCGATGTGGCTTGATGCCTCTTTCTTTGACGGGGCCTACATTCCACAGGTTGGAACCTGACACTTATTCTTATGGTTATTGGGAAAGTGGTGCGGGGATTGCTGGACCCTTTAGAATTCCAGCTGGAAGACCCTGAAGTGGACTGGACACAGGAATTGGGCGAAGCTAGTGGTCTGCATACCTCTCCTGATGCTGGCATCCTCTCTCCCCCTACTGTGGCTACAGCGGAAGGGGTGTGAGAAGGGCAGCTGAGGCCTCCGAACCCCTCTTATCTTTTAATGAAGCCCTAACTGATGTCCTTCTGGGTACCTGGTGCGAACCCAGCACAGGGATTCCTGTGAACAGGACGATCGCCGCCGTTATCAGCCTGTGCCAAACGACCCTAAATTCCTTACCCAACACCCTACTTCTGAGAGCCTTGTCATCCAGGCTTCTTCTTCATTGGACGCATTCTCATCCCCGCACCCCTGGATAGGGAATCAAAAAGGCTGAATCAGCTTGGGAAGAAAATGTTCTCTTTCTCAAGTTTGGCATTGCAGTCTGTGAACACTGCATGCCTTTTGGGCTGCTATTCCCATACTTAATGGGATATGGTGGCACAGGTGCTGCCGCATATTCTGGAGGAGGCCCTGGCCGTTCTCTCCCAAGCTGTTGCTGACGGGAGGGATGCAGCAAGGGATACAGAAATTGTGGAAAACCAGAAAGGGAGCACCCTGCCTCACACACCAGCATGTGCCATTCCCAATGCATCATGGTAAATGCAGTCAAAGTTAATTTTATATCCATAAAGTAAACTGTAGTTTTTCAACTTAGTAGGTGCAGCAAGTGCTGTAAATCTCTGGACACGTGTTTCTGGGTTCAGCCCTTCATCAGCAGAGAGCAGCTTTGTTTGTGGGGTTGCTGGAAATGCTGCCAAAAGTCCTCTTAGGTTTATGTACCACTCACTGGCACGAAGGTGCTCAACCAGAGCTCGTCAGCTCATTGGCTCAAGGGAGCTTTCTTAAACAGGAAAACCAGAAAGGGAGCTCCCTGCCTCACTCTCCAGCATGCAGTCAGCCCCAGTGCAGCATGGTATATGCAGTCAAAGTTTGTTTTATAGCCATAAAGTAAACTGTAGTTTTTCACCTTAGTAGGTGATGCAAGTGCTGTAAATCTCTGGATCCGTATTTCTGGGTTGGCATTGAGGGCTGGACACAACTCACTCACTGGGCAGATCAGTTGCATCGACAGTGGCCTCACAGCGTCACGCCTGGTTGAGGACATCTGGCTTTTTGGGGGATGTTCAACAACCTTTCCTGGACATGCCCTTCGATGGTACCCATCTCTTCGGAGACAAAGCGGACACAGCACTTGAGCGTTTTATGGAGTCCCGGGCTACGACCTGGTCCCCTGGCTTTGCATCTGCTCGTCACCCTCCACAGTTCGTTTTTCGCCACTTTCCAGATCTGCGTTCATCCCCCTCCAGCCGTCATGCAGCGCATGCTGCACAGTCTCTGCGTGGCCACGGACGCAGGATCCCACATGCTCATAGATCAGGGAGCCAGCGGTCCACCCAGCCCACCACTGCCCCTGCTGCAGCTTCCAAACCTTCCTAGTCCGTTGCTCCATCCTGGACAAATTGGTGGCAGGATCTGCCATCACCTGCCCCACTAGTAATCCATTACGATGGATAGGTGGGTTTTGCAAATATTCTGAAGGGGCTACTCCCTCTCCTTCAAGGTTACCATGCCACCATACTAATATTGGATGGCAGAGGATCACCTGGCACTTCGAGAAGTCAACGGCTCTCTTGGCCAAAGGAGCCATAGAGAGGGTCCTGTGCCAGAAGTAGGTTGTGGTTGTTATTCCCGCTACTTTCTGGTGCCCAAAAAGGACAAGGGCCACTGCCCTATTCTAGACCTCCTGTCCTTCAATCTCTTCCTCAGGAAAGAGAAGTTCAAAATTCTCACTCATCTGTGCCAGCTAGGTGTTTCAGGCTTCCCTTATTTGACGACTGGCTGTTGAAGCGGGTACGTCTCCCACCTCCAGACTAAGGCGAACTTCCTGCATTTGCTGGGGTTCACTGTAAACATGTCAAAGTCATATATGACTCCCTTTCAGACGTTCCCTTTCATCGGAGCTGTTCTGGACATAGTGTGGTTTTGGTCTTATCCTCCCAAAAAGTAAGTCTAGGATATGCAGGCTGTTATACCGATGTTATGGCCTCTACCCTGGGTTTTGGTGAGAATGACTCTGAGGCTTCTGGGCCTCATGGCTTCCTGCATCCTGCTGCTGACACATGGCAGATGGTGTATGCAGGCTATGCAGTGGGACCTGAAATTCCAGTGGGCGCACCCACCATCTGTGGAATCTCTCTGACGTGGTCCAGATCCTGGAGGGAACTGCGCAAGATCTGCGGTGGTGGCTTTCAAATCGTGATTGGGTCAGAGGCAGATCCCTCTCCCATCCCCAGCTAGATCTCACAGTAGTGACAGATGCGTCACTCCTGGGATGGGGTACCACATGGGGAGGCGGAGATCAGAGGCATCTGGTCTCTGGCAGAGTCCGTGCTCCATATCAATCTGCTGGAGCTCAGGGCGATCAGGCTTGCATTGAAAGCATTCCTTCACTCTCTCCAAGAGAAAGTGGTGCAGGGTTTCACGTACAACACACTGCCATGTGATACTGCAACAAGAACGTCTGGGCATATTCCTGGTGGTTCATCATCTGCTAGGCTCTCTGAAAGCCAGAGCAGATGAACTCAGCCATCGATGCATGGTCAATCACGAATGGCGTCTCTTTCCGGAGGTGGTGCAAGGTCTCATTCAGCAGTGGGGAGAGCCTTGGTTAGATCGGTTCGCCTCCACAGAGAACAAGCAATGTCAGCTGTTTCGCACGTTGGTGTTTCCAAGGTGATACTCGCTCAGCGACGCTTTTTGTTTCCAGTGAAAGTCAGCCTCCTTTACGCCTTTCCATCAATACCACTTCTGCCCAGAGTTCGAAGAAGATCAAGAACAACTGGGCCCAAGTTTTTCCTGTGGCTCCGGACTGGGCACGAAGATTATGGTAGCCAGAGCTTCTGAGCATGGCCCTCGATCATCTGATATGGCTGCTGATTCAGGAGGATCTTCTGTCACAGCAGGAGGGGATCGTTCTCCACCCGAACCTGTGCAGTCATCGCCTCCTTGCATGCCGATTGATGGGCAGCAGTTAACAGCTTTCTACTTTACTTCCGAAATCTTCAGTGTTATCTTGGCAGCCAGGCGTCCCTCCACTGACATGGTATACGGCTGTCGTCTGAACAAATTTGTGGCATGGTGTACCAGCAAGTCTGTTGATCCCCTTTGTGCAACTCTGAGGCTCTACTGTTCAGCAGGGCTCCGCTTTGGGCACCCTTAAAGGCTACCTGTCTGCCATCTCTGCCTTCCTCAGACTGCCAGATCAACCATCCTTATTCAAATCTTCCATCATTGGTAGATTTCTTAAGAGACTCAACCACATGTTCCCACCTGCCCCATTCATAATGCCCCAGTGGGATTTGAACCTGGTACTTACATACCTTATTTTGAGCCACTACATAAATGTCCTTTTAGGCTCCTTACACTGAAAAACGTTTTCCCTATTTCCATCACCTCTGCTCGCAGATTCTACCTGTCCATCGTGACAAAGTGGTGCTTCATACTAGGGCCTCCTTCCTCCCTAAAGTGATCACAGCCTTTAATGTAGGCCAATCCATAATTTTTCCTAATTTTTACGCACCTCCTCATCCTTCTCATGAAGAGGAGAGACTCCACCGTCTGGATCCCAAAAGAGCATTGGCATTCTACCTCAATCGTACCAAAGATTTCTGGGTAGACGATCAACTCTTGGTAGGTTATGTGGGTGCAAAGAAAGGATGGGCGGTGCAGAAGTGGATCATGGCTCAGTGGGTTGTCCTCTGCATCAAGATGTGCTTTGGCAAAGAAGCAACCCCCTGCAGGTTTGCATGCTCATTCCACCAGACCAACTGCTGCAACCACAGCGTTAGCACGTGGAGTGCCAGTCCTGGACATCTGCTAGGCAGCCACGTGGGCATCTCTGCACACGTTCACAAAGCATTACTGCCTGGACTTTCAGGTCCGCAGAGATGTCTACTTTGGCCGTTTGGTCCTGCAGGACTTTTTAGTCTGATCTTTGTTTGCAGCCCACCACCAAGGATGGTATTGCTTGGGTATCCATCCTAAGGTAAGGAATCTGCAACTAGAAGTTCCTATCAAGTGAACAAGTTCCCTACCTTCGCTAACAAAATATCTGTTAGAGACATATTCAAATTGCAGATTCCTTACTGATCCACCCATCCTCCCTCCTTGCGAACTGATTTCTAGGGACAGGGTCTTCTTTTTTAGGGCCCTAGTTCTGGCGCATCAATATCAGTATTCTTCATGGCTCTGCTTTCCTGGTGTGGAAAGTCGTGAAAAGAAATTGACGTCAGCACGTCTGGGTGGTGCCTATATACTACTGCAACGTCATCACGGTGAACCCGGCGCACCCGGAGTTGACCGACGACACCTAACAGTGCGTAAGAGTACTGCTCAAAGAAAAATCTCCGGGTCCAGTCTGACACCTGGGGGAAATTCTAAGGTAAGGAATCTGCAACTAGTATATGTTTCTACCAGATACTTGGTTACCGAAGGTAGGTAACTTGTTCATTAAATTATGTGAAGGGAAATGGTTCAGAAACGCGCATCACAAAGAGATTATGCCATAATCAACACTGTGGTATGTATATAAAGACCATGAATAAAGTGATTGGAGGGCAGGGAGTCTTCATCAGTGAATCTGTAAACTTTAGGGGGCAAAAGGCATTTGGCCATCATAAAACCTGTGCGGCATAATGCGGAGCAGATGATATTTATACATGACAGTTTTAGGGTCAGAAGTGAGTTCTCTATTTCCTCCTCTGGAGTGCATTTTTAATGTGCTGCAGTCCAAAAAAGAAAAACATTTTGTTATGTGAATGGTATTCTTGATAATGTTCTGTTAGTGGGAGGGCCACCTCCACTTTATTAATGTTCGATAATGTTCCAAGATCCTGATTCGTAGAGGTCTGATGATGCTCCTGACATAAAACTGTTTGCAAGGGCATATAATAATGTAAATGACCTAACAGCTGCTATTGCATTTAAGCCAGGTATTAATTTTGACTAATTTCCTGTGAGGGAGAGAAACTCAATTTTTTCGTTCAGACCAAATTTTCCAGCTCCACCGTTTTGACGTGTTTTTTTATCCACTAATTCTGATTTACACGGGATTTAAGATTCCACGCTCTTTGGAAGTCCATTTGTGGGAATTCCGAAATTACTCATTTAAATGAAGGATTATTCATTAATAGGTACAAGGATTTTTAATTGCTTTCCGAATATACTAGTGGCCAATCTGGAAGTCTGTTAGAAACCTTGTCTTTGTTGTATTTTTGGAACTGGTTCATTGGTTTCTAGAATGAAGCATGTCATCTTGGTTTTTTAGTTTCATATTCATTTACACATTCGAGAAGATGTATTTTGTTTTATAAAAAAGCATCTCCTCAAATAAGAATGTGTGCCCGGTCACAAACAGGGCTATCCGGCTTCCTGCATATATTGTCTTGGAAGCTCTCAAACATCTCTGCATTCTCAGCATATTGAGAAAAGCATCTTTCACCACAACTTCGTGATTTGAGTTGAGGGAGGTCAGCTGACAATTAAGGTTCTTCCTTCATTTCTCAGTGGATGGTTGAGTTCTGCTTAGTTTTGAAGGGCTGTGGTTTTAATGTTGAAAAGTGCATTTACATCTTTTGAGGTGTGGTAGGAGTTTCAGAGGCAATAAGTTCTTCTTGGGGGGCGTTCGTGAGGAGTTCATTGAAAGAGCAGAGCTTAACTTTTTCTGTTTTTGGTGTGAAGGATGTTCAAGTGGATGGTGAAATTGTCCATCCAGTTTAAGAGAAGGTGGGCGCTTATTTTAGGCGAGTCTGACAGGCTGAGGTTGACTGAGTTGCCTCTGGTTGTTGGTTGGTTCGATGATGAGCTGTTCAGTGTGTTGAAGAATGTGTTGAGGGATTCCTTTGTTGTCTATTGATTGGCAGATTGAGGTCTCAGAGAAATGTAGGGTTGGTGTGCTAAATCGGCATATGTGATTTGTTCTGTGAAGTTCTTCGTGAATTCATTCTCAAAATCAGGCGGAAGGGAAGCTATGTGGGAGAATGATGATTTTGAAAGAGTAAGATGTCTCTGCACACTGGGTCTCTGAGTGTGCAGGCCCAGGAAGACCTGGGGATGGTCCATAACGTGTATTGCATGGCGAAAATAGTTTTTAATACACAGGTACCTGCTTCTGAAATAATATTTGTGTATGTTTTCATTGTTTTAGTTTTCACCTCTACAGCTCGGGATGTAGCACGTGTCCCTTAGTCAAAACCCAGCACTCAGCGAGCTGTTTAAAGGCTTAATCTGAATGCTGTCAAGCGCATGTAGTGCTGATCACCAAGGCTTCCCGATCCTACTCCAACTCATGTCTCTTTTGACCAGCACCCCTTCATTTCCCATATTTTTATCCCATTTTTGCAGCTTCTTACTTATCCCTGCTTCCTCCATTTGCTTTCGTATATTTTCTTCCTCCTTTTGCCTACCGTTTCTCGCTTTCGCTTTCTTTCTTCGACTTTGAGCCTGAGGATGGGGATAAATACCATCTCCCCTACCGAGTGCTGGCGCCAGCTGCCTGCAGTGAATGCTCCGCATTCGCTCTCAGTCGGGGTGCTCTTTTGAGAAATGAAACTCGCCCATGGTATGAGAGTTTTGTTCCCTTTCACACTGGGTTGTACTCTCCTATTTAGTAAGTTTTTGCAAGCAAAATCTCCATCATAGTTAACTGTCATCCCTGACAATGGCGTTGTCCAGGTTCACTGCTGCACTTGTTATAAACAACAAATTACAGTTCAGCACACCCCAGGCTGCAGGGAGTCATGAGGCGGATTTAGTGCGCTGCTGTAAATGTGAATCAGCAGAGTAATAATACTGGGCAGAACTCCAGTTGCTAATAAAGCAGGAAATAAAAACAGCAGTGAATTAAGGAGCTTGAGCTTGAGTTTGATTTGTAATAAATGAACCTGGTTCTGCTCGAGGAGCCACATGCCGAAACGTTTAGTAATGCTAGTGATCCTTGCAGGCAGTTGATATATAGGTGTTTTTAGATTGACTATTGTACGGGCATTATAATTTTATTTTTTGAGTCCATGCAAAATACTGACTGAAAAATATTTCAAAATGTCTCTACCCGTTGAATTACGTAATAGCTTTGAAGAATTGCTGTACACAAAGCCGATGTGTTGAAATTTAATCTGTAGGATCAACCCTTGCAGCTCTGCTGTCCTTATGGCCCTCCATTCAGTGGGATCTGTTCAACCCTGCTCGCAGTCAAGTTGGTGTCGTTTAATAGTGCTGGAAATATGGAAAGAGCATAAAAGTGTTATTAATTGGACTAAATAATTCTGTGGTTTACTTGGTGTTCGTCAGCTTCCTATTGAGAATTATTGTTTGCCTGACCATTAAGTATTTTAGTGTTGGTAACCTGGAGGAAATGGAGAAAAAGTTGGCAGCCAAACAGTGAGGACATGCTTATTATGTATCAGGCTATAAAAATGAGTTGGTTTGGATAGTTCTGCTGGCTTTTTGAAATCTCTGTGCACCTTCTTGAAGTTAGCTGCCAAAATATCTCTTACCCACTATTTAAGGTATTATCTCGTAACCACGTGGATATTTCCTGAACATAAAATTCCAGCCTGTCTTGTTCCTCCTTAGCTTTTTGTCTAAGATTTTTGACAGTATACCTCAAAAAAAGAGCATTTAAATGTGTTCTGCCGTTTCACATGTATGGTTGAATTCTACATTTTCCATAAAGAATTTTGACACTGAGTTTTTACTTTGAGCAACACTTCTGAGAGCCATAAAAGTTTCCTGTCTCAGGTCCATCTTGAATTACGGCTTCCAGTAGGATCACTTACTATTAGCTGAATTGCAGAATGATCAGAAAAGATCTGAAAGATGTAATACCTCTATTTCTCTTCCGGCCAGTGTTTTATCTGAATAGAGTACATTAGATGAAGAGAAGTGGCTGTGCTTCTTAGAACGTAATGTTTGAACTCTTTGGTTACCGGCCCACTGTATGAAAACATCACCAGGAACTAAGTCATGGACAGTCTGTCAAAACACCAAGCACCTTTGGAGGAATGAGGCCTAAATCTCTCCAAAACATTGGCTGATGATGTGTTGAAATTCTCAACTGTAGGATGGCGATGGGAAGTCGAAACATTTAGCAGAGACTGGAGAGAGGGTTTGGATCATCAATATTGGAGACATAAAATTATGCTATAGAAAAAGTGGTGTATTGGTGCCATTTTCTGTCAAGAATTCACCTTCCAGAATCATTACTCCAATAAGCTAATATAACTGTTGGTGCTGCCAGTATCTTGGTGCGGGATCCCGGTGTGTTAATGAATTAGTATTAATGGTTTAGGAGATTGTTACATGAGCTACCACAGTTTTACCCCATCCCTAAATGAATGTTATGAATTTGCATATCTGCCTCTGTCCTGCTCCTCTCTTACCCGGCATCATGCAAACAGATAGTTTTAGAAGACTTATACGTCCGAAATAATTCTCTTCTCTTTTGAGGGTTAAAGGAACCTACACATTTCTGTATTTTGAAATCTTTTTACAAAGTGCCCATTAAAGTACATGGTTCTCAGATAGGCTGCGGCATATCAAGCGCCTGGATACCCTATCGGGTGATTAGCCACGCTTTCTAAATCCTTATTGATTGATGTCGACAGATGTGGATTGGATTAAGAGTAACCTGGTGGTAGTAGACTGGTTGATAAGAAATCTTGCGGGGATCAAATGGTGGACATGTTGTCTCATTGTTCAGTTGCTCATCTTGGAACCTAAAGAGCTGTGTTCTGACTTCCAGCTTTGACATTTGAGCGGAAGCACTCGTTTTTAGGTAAATCACTTAACTTCCTGTGTCACTAACTGTTAATATGCGTTTATTTTCATTGCTTGTGACCAAGAGTGCGGATGCAGACTGAGTTCTTTGTGATTGTATGTTCTGGAAGAGGAATGAGGGCAGAAGCTCACGCCAGTGTCAGTGCTAGTATGAATGGTCTTAAAAGCTTTGTGAAGAGAGTCCAGGGGCATCTTTATAATTACAGGTGAGTTGTAAAGTGATTGATCTCTTCCCTGACCTCCAACACAGTTGACTATTCAGTATTTGGCCTGGAGCAAGAGCTGGAGATGTTGCGGTTTACACCTGGAAAGATTTGTTAGACATGAGATGGGCCCGGGGAAACATCGGTTGATGGTTAAGTTTGCCCTTAGAGAAAGGATCTGCCACCTGGGGGTTTCAAACAGAAGCTTCAAGTACATATAGACTGGGTGAAATGAGCAAGGCTGCTTGAGTAGCTGGAGACTAACCCAAAGAATTTCATTCCATTCTTTTCGGCTTTGATGCCAGAGTATGCACTGTAGACTTTATATGCAATGTAATCAGAGGAGTATGGTTTACCTTTTGGACCATATTTGTGACTATGTTACCGAAATGCCACATATTAAAGCTCAGCAAAGGAAATGTGGGGCTGGCACCTATTTTCGAGAACCAAGGAATATTCCAATAAATGTAAAAGAATATTATTTTTCACTGTAGTAACTGTAGAAAATGTTTTGATATGTATATTTATATTGAAAATAGGACGCAAAGGATTGTATTTTCTTCACAAGTGCGAAGTCCAGTTACATATTCCCTCACCTTCTAGCACCTCTTAACCCAATCCCAGACACAACTGTGTTTTGTGTGTGGCACCTAATGTTCGAGATGTCCCTGCTGCACTAAAAATGTCACAGCTGTTCCTTAGTTCTATGTCCACACTATATCAAATTCCTATAATACATAAAATACCAATACATGCCTGCAGATTGTGCTGCAGAAATGAAAACGATGCATCATGCATCTTGAGACGGAGATCAACCTACCTCCTGTTGTGAAGATGGATGCCGAAGGCAGATTGCACCCAGGGTGAAGAGGCAAAATACGTAACTAAGGCACTGTGATGTGCAGTGCATCTCACTCTTTCTTTGGACATAAGTTTAAAATGCCTTTTAAAGCACATTGTGGCTTACAAAAAATGCTAACCTAGTTGAGTTTGCTGAGGTGTGATACTAGTTTTATAAGGAAAAACCTTTGAGGGTCTATCTGATATTTAGTAATTCTTCTAGTGCTAGTTCTTAAGACTCGTTAATTTTTGGCTAGAGAATACTTTACAAGCCTAATGTCTGGAAAACATGCATTTCCAAGAACTATCTACAGTTGTATGTCACCTTTGTTCACAATTCTATTGTAAAACGAATGAATGCTGTTTACAGATGTGTGCGCGCACTACATTGTTCTTGTCTTCACTGGATTACCACTAGCCATACTTATCACACATGGGAAAACCTTGGCAAGCTGGAGGACTGTGATACTTTAATGATTGGATAGACAAAGAGATTACTGTGCAAGCAACCCTGAGGAGTCAGCTGACTCAATGTGATTTGCTATTGTGGAGAAAGTTACTCCTATGTACTCAGCCATATTGAATCATTTTCTCTTCAGGCCTGCCTGTGAACCCTGCGTGTTATTAGTCGATATATATTTACAAAGTTATGCTGCAAAACAGTTTTGAGTGACAGGATTCTCTGTACATGCTAACTATCTGCAGTACATATCAGGAGGGAAAACCTACTTCATGGCAGCTTTTGGCTCTCCGTCAAGCGCTATTAACAGTTTAGTGGATAAATTGTCCATGAAGGTATATTCCTTGTTCTCTTAGATGGAAGGGGTTGGCTAATACCTTTGTAAGAAAATATATGGTGAAATAAATGAACAGGCTCTTTATCTGCAACTATGGATATTTTGGTTTTGTAGGGAATACCTGATACCACTCACCTATTACTTCCCTGAAACCCTTGTCTCTTTGAAGTACCTGTTTGTCATATATGTTGTGCTTTGGACCTAGAGGAGCCAATAGGTCGACCCCAAAGGAGACTTGTCCAGAGCAGAACATGCCATGGTAAGGTCATAGGACATGGTCTAGCACTGTTCTGTTTCATCTTAATCTGTATAGCAAGCTGCAATTAAACTGGCAGTATAGTAAAGATCATCACATAACTACACCCCTGTGGAAACCCAAATGCAATGATTGATTTAAAGGGGTCTCTGTGAGGCTTCCAAAGGAAAATAATGGGTTATGCTTGATCATTTTACTTCAGTGGTCTTCAGATCACAGTATGGGTAGCCGTGTAATATGGCTGCACGTTAGTGATACCAGAACATTCTAAACCTTTAACCGCTTACCTGCTGAAGCTTTTCTTCAGCGCTGAGTATCTTTTTAGGTTTCGCCTGTATGCGCACATGCTTGCAAACTCTTTTGTTAGTTAAAAAAAATACTTAAAAGGGGCTTGGAACCAACCGCTTACTTACCTGAACTTACCATTGGCTTACGCCAATGTCGCTCTGATTTACCTGCTTCGGGTTGGCCAACACATCATCTTCACGTCACTTCCTTCTTCTTCTTTGCCAATCTTGAAGTCGACTTGCCTATAAATCAAATACTCCTTCCAGTCACTTCCTATTGGACACTGGCCAGTGTTCTTCCTCTGGCTGCAATGTTGAAGGTACTTCTTTTTTCTTCTTGCGTGCTTTGTTCTTTCTTTGCTGACATCTTCAGTCTTCAATGTCTTCTTCTCTGTCTTTTCTCTTCGTTGCCATCCGTCTTCTTTTTTCCTTCTGCATACCGTGTTGTCTTTGTTGTCTTCTTTACCACATACCGTCTTCTGTCTTCTCACGTTTGCACTCTTCTCACGACTTCTGTCTTCTCACGCCTTCTGTCTTCTGTCTTCTGTCTTCTCCTGTCTTCTGTCTTCTCACGTTTTCTGCCGCCTTCTGCGGTCTTTTGTCTTTTTTCTTCTATTTTTTTCTTCTAACATGCTTGTCAATATGTTTCGCTTTTGTATTTTTTTCTATGTAACTGGCTTACAAATATTATTATTTTTTTATAATAATGTTTGTTTTTAATTTAATAAAACAAACATTATTATCACATTTCTCTAATATTTTGAAGCCAGTTACATAGAAAATAGACAAAGGCAAAGCCTATTAGCTTTGCCAGTGCTTGTTTTATATTTGGTATACTTTGTGCTTACTCCTTCATAAATTTCTGTCCACATGAGGTATTCATGCTAAGTGTGTGTCCTTTTTCCAGCATCCCATGGATTCTAAATGTTCTTAAGATTCTAAAGGTTGTGAATTTTTCTGATGGGCACTGAGAAAATAGCCAAATTACTGCTAAATTTAGAGGTTTGGGGAAAAATAGGACCTATTAGATGCAAGGTAAGGAACTACCAAGCTGTAGATATGAGGCCATGAAGGGCTTAGTGAGGGTTTTTCCAGGAGACATTACAGCTTCAGATTAGAAGCACTGTGATAGGTAATGAATATTATGGAGGAGTTGAAGAGGAAAGTAGGTTCTATTAAAGATTTAGAGGCGAGAGCAGTGGTTCATGGACTGAAAACATCAAATGAAGTGCTTGATGGGTTGGCTGAATTGATTATTGGGATGAGCTCTGCCTGTAATGCGGTGCCAGAGTAAAACAGGATGAGTCTGGAGTGCAGGACGATGAAGGTGGTGAATAGGGTGATGAGGGTTTTACTAACAGTAGTGCAGTTAGATAAGAAGTATAATGCAAAGTCATGTGCTGAGAGTGAATATTTAGATATAGCTGTGCATGGTAGTGATAGTAGAGTGGTCAACTTGTACGTCTCTGTGGTTGGGGTTGAAGTGATTTGATAAAGCTCTGAGAATAGCCAGATTTTGCAGTGCCTAATTGTTTTATTGTGTTTGATGTCTGTTTGATGTCTATTTGGATGTGCACGTCTTTTTGCACTATTCTTAAGGGATACTTTGATCTAATTTGGGTGACATCCAAGGCTGTGGGTAATATGCGGCAGGAGAGAATGTTCATTGGGGTAGTATGTTCCAAAAGCATGCTTAAGGGCATTAATAAATAGGTCTACTAATGTCGAGTTTAGGAACTGGTAGATCATTATGCAGTCAGTGAGGAATGCTAGGAGAGAGTCTGAAGAATGTTTCCATTTGGCGATGAGGGAGGTAGCAGTTAGTAGGTGCACACGAAGACTATTCAGCAGAACTTCCAGGACGGCATGGTTAGAGTGGGACAGGATAAAAACAGGTGAGGAGTGAGTAATTTTTTCTGATAGCCTTAAATCCATTGGATTTCACCGATTACCGGGTGCCAATTTATTACAAGTCTCGATTTCATTATTCAACCGTAGACCAGCTTTCAAGACTGGTTGCTTTTTGCTACTGTTCTTTCTGTAAACTTGTTTACAAACTCGCCCACCCCATCAAAGATAGTAACAGGAGACTGACAAGAGTAGAGAAATTTGCAGCTTTATGGTGTTATATTTACTTCTATTACAAAAACTGTTGTTTTTAATTCATTATTGTGTGACAGAAACTAGTTTTATGTGTTTCATGTGATGTTGCTATATAAAATACAA
This sequence comes from Pleurodeles waltl, assembly GCF_031143425.1. Classification (NCBI taxonomy): domain Eukaryota; kingdom Metazoa; phylum Chordata; class Amphibia; order Caudata; family Salamandridae; genus Pleurodeles; species Pleurodeles waltl. The sequence goes on from NC_090440.1 coordinate 1,666,537,614, forward strand.
AGAGTAATGGAAAAGGAAAGGAATATTTCATTCAGCATTTACCTTCACCAGCGGATCAGTTTTTATCAAGAGATGTTTGGACTGATTTAAAGGCCAGGCACCAGGTAACAAAACTAATGAGTAGATTAACTCAATGCTGCCTTGTGGTGATAAAATACAAATGTACCAGTGAAATGCGGCATTTAATTAAAGTATGGAATAAAATGGAATTTGGCAACACACCTATGGTAAGAACATTTTGTGGTTAGCTAAACTCAGAAAGCTTCTAGCAGTTCCAGGGTATGTTCTCGCCTGCTGTTTAGCTTAATGTTGGCAGATTTATTTGTTTGACGACTTACAGGATGCAGCACGTTCAGATCATACTGAATGTAAATGTAAACTGAAGGATATGTTTTGTAAGAGGTATATTCATGGGATACAGTTTTTTCCATGCACTTGGCTTTAGGGTTTTGGGGGCACACTAATTGTGGGTTTACCCAGCAGGGGCTCTCTGTGGATGTTTTATTTTCCCTAACTGTGGTGTTTGGTAGTGGATTAAGGGGTGATTTTATAACCAAAGCACCATAGCTTTGAGAGTCAGAATTGTGTCATGGGGCATTTCTAGGGGGATGTTTGGGTTTTACATACTCCCACCAAAATGGTGTCAGCTTTGGCAGTGTTCTTTATAGTCTTTAAAGTTCCATTGACCTTTGTATGAATTTCAGAGCTTGAACCCTTCCCAACCTGTGTGAGGCCCAGTCAGTGACCTTGTGTTGCTCTTGTTTTTGATAGTTTTTTTGTCTAGAATGTATTGTTCCTTAGCTAGGTTCTAATTAACCCATATTCATGCTAATCTCTTGTAACCATGTCCAGTGTCCTTATCTGGCCTCTTCTTCACCCTTGTCTGTTCCAAAGTGCACTTTTATGTTTCTGTGTTACCTTTCCTGTGCCTCCCAGCCCCTAGTTTTCTCTATCTCACCTTAACTGCTTTTTCTTAGGTTCTCTATCCACAAGACTCCCTGCTGCGTGGCTCTTTGCTTAAATTGCTTGTCCTTGAGGCTGTCTGTTTCTGTGATCCCTGGGTTAGCTTGATTCACCGATGGATGGATGCATATTGAAAGACGACAGCTATATAGAATTGTAGGCAGATATTCACATACAAACAGATACATCAGTGAAGCACCAGTGTAGCTCTGCTGTCTATGGCAAGTGATAACTACTGTCTGCAATAACACACGGATAAATGAGCTGAGCAACTGAAAGCTCAACTCTGTGACAAGTAAAGGATAGCTCAGTTGTCTGCATTGTGCATGTGGCCACTGTGCTGAGTAAAGGTTAGCTTTTCTGTCTGTGATAAAATGGTAGCTCTGCTGGCTTCACTGAGTAAAGGAGCAGTCAGATGAACAAACGATATCTCTGCTGTCTGACAAAAGAGAAATGGATCTGCTGGATGACAAGTGTTAGATAGGTCTGCTGTATTTCACAAGTGATGACAAACTCCACTGCCTGCACTGAGACCGGGATCAATCAGCTAAGGAAGAAATAGCTCCAGCGCTGTGTGACGAGGTGGGGGTCACTCTGTTGTCTGCACTTGGTAAGGTATCCTTCTTCTGAAAAGGAGGTAGTTCTATCTCTGACAAGTGAATTTATTTTCTGATTTTCTGGTCTCTACCCTAATGTGTAACTTTTCCCTGTTGTGTTGTTGTGTCACAGAGCACTTCTAAGGAATACTGAGAGACAGGCCTTCCTGCTCCCTCACGATCATAATTACATTTACTGGAAAATCCCCAAGTTATAGAAAGTGCAGGAAGGCCTGAGATACTTGGGAAATTCAGTCACTAAACCTCTCATTACTCTTAGAGATCCGGCTTGTAGGAAGATGGGGACGCCAATGCAGATGTATTTGCATGAATGTTAAGGTTCAGGCAGTGGGACACCTCGATCCCCGGCTGGTACACCATCAGTGCCAAATGGTGCCAAGTGCCCAAGGCTGCTAGTGTCACTGCTCTGGTAAGGCACCCTGTTCCTACCACCTCAGCATGCCGCCTATTTGGACACTTATTTCACTCTACCGTAGGAGAGGCCATTCCCATCAGAGAAAGTGCTTTTCCTGACTTGTGTTTAGCCTTTCTGCGCCTTGACCTAGTAGAACATGCACAGTCCCAAAGTAGCCATCATTGTCTATTCATCACCATCCCTTGTGTCCCCCATGAGTGAGTGAGTGAGTAGATAGTTCTAAAGTGCAGCATAAATCCAAAGGCATCTAGGTGCTGAAACTAACTCAAATAGCAGAGTGAAACGGACAGGTCACCAAAACAGATGCATTTTCAAGTTTTTGTAAAGATGCAGTGGTCTTCAATTTCACAAAGCGAGAAACAGTCAGAACAGAAACGAATTTCCTCCATGCCTGGAACCTCTAAAGCAAGGAACCAGAGAAAAGAAGAAAATTGCTGGAATGAAGAAGGCCCTTGTGGTGTATGGCTAGCGGACAAGGTTTGCAGCAAAATCGATCCGGTATCATAAATGCTTTGTGAGCCAAGCATTATGCTGATTCTTTTTGGCTACTAGCATACAGTGGAGCTTAGGGAAGCATCAGAAAGTCTGCTTCAAAACAAGCTGTACTGGCATGTTCTGCCAGCTGTGGAACTCACATAAAGCAGAAGTTAGGAGTCATGAGCAGCATACATTTGTGTAGTCGGAGCATAGAGATGATAAGGGCATTGTCAACTCAGCCGTTTAGCTCCCATAGGATGAAGGGAAGGATTTTTCTCAAGATTTTCATTTGACAGTAGCAGTGTGCCTCTACTGCATTCTGGGTAGTCATCCCAAATTGTTTCTCAAACCACAGACCTGTGCTCTGTGCCATATGAACTGGATCAAGTGGAACACCCACACAAAGAAGTCAAGAACGTTGGGGCCAAAGAGGACCCCTGCCCAGGAGCATAACTTAGGATTTAGAGGCATTAAGTCTTCTTCATCCAGTGTAGGATAGTGGTTAGACATTGCAATACCTTGTCCTAGGTCTTTTCTCTTTTGTCTTGTCAATTTGGTATCCTGGGCATAAGAGAATACTTTAGACCTGATTAAGAAGGCCAAGGGACAGAGTTTTTAAATGTAATGTGAATGGGGATTAATGAGGTTCCACAGAGAACTCTGTAGCTGACTAGATAATATTTGGGATGAAAAGAAGGAAGACTCGGGACTTAAGTCTAACTATCACCCCGAAAAAGATGGAACGTTTCCTCTAACATGCAATCTCCTTTTAGCCTGAAATCTCCTATTGTCACCTTATAGCTTCCTTTAAAATGTTCATTAGACGCAAACCTCATTGTTAGAATATCTGTCTAACCCCATCTATTACTCTAGAGTTTTCTGAAGGGGTACCCAATTCATGCTTGGGTCCTCACTGAAAAAGTTCTTCACTCTCACAACCCCATGTTGCGAGCGCAAGGCTGAAGACCCTCAGCGTTGCCATGTTGACACCTCACTTAAAAACAACTTAAAACTATCTCTTTTGCTCGAGAACATTTGTACCTTGTTCAAGTTTCAAGTTTTTATTTCTATATGATTAGGAACTCTAAACGAGGTCCACATAAAAAGACATAAGAATTAAATATATAAATAAACGATCAAATAGCTTACCCAACAAACAAGGGTTCCACCCATAAAGAGCAACATGTTAAAGATCTCTACCCCTTACTTTAAAAGAAATCCCAGAACATCCCCCACCCTACTACCTTAAGAGACAGCGCATCATAAAACACCATATTTAAAATCTGTATCCTTAATATAAATATAAAAAGCTTTTAAAGAAACAAAAAATTCTAAAACAGAACAATTAATTGAGCGGATCATACAAGGCTTGAAGAAACTCTGCTAAAGACAGTATAGAAAGCTGGAGACAAATGGGTCTTAGCCATTTACGCCGAAACATAATGAGGGATGGGCAGGCAAATAAAACATGATTTAAGTCTTGGGTGCCACCTAAACAAAAGTTACACTCCTTAGCCGAGCCATACCATTTTGCCAGAAGAACATTTAATGGTAGCAATCCCTGGCGAAGCAACATCCAAAAACGCCTAATCCCATGTGGTAGATTCCATGCAGTATACGGTTGTGCTTTTTTTTTTTTTTTTTAATATTAAGGAGTCTGCTAAAATGTCTTTTGTGCACAACGTTCTATGTCCAATCGAAAGCTTAAAGACCACGTAGCCTCTTTCAAGCCAATTTTCAATTGAGAGGGAGTAAAAGCCGGGACCTGATTGCAGTCTAACTCCAGCCTTTCTGAGGCGTAGGAAAAATTCTTACTTATGGTATAGCTGAAATTATTGTTTGCCAGAATTTCTTTCCTCAGCATGGACCTTAAGGTATTATCCTTACTCCTTGCGAAGCAAGCGACCCAGTGTATAGCCCCTGCTGAGCCCTGAACAAACACACTTCTTAAACCTAGTTCCAGCCTTAAGGCCACCATTGAAGTAGCTTAATTGACAGACACAAATTTACTAAGGGTTTTGCCTTCCAACAGATTAAAAAAAAAACATTTAGAGACATCGATCAATTCCAAGCCATATAGGAGGGATGCTGGAATTTATGATCGATAGACCGCTAGAAGGTGCGCAAAGTGCCTCCTCCCAGTGGCAATATACAAGGCCCCTAAACCCCCCTGCTTGACAGCCAGCTTTGGATTTATTATTTTCTATGTGCTCTTTATCGCTAAGATTCCCACAGACTATTTTCTCTAAAAAGGTATGAGTTCACAATTTCAAGCTTTTGAGTACCTAGGGACCAGTGAAAATTAGGGAACTTATTTTTTTTGTTTCCATGGAAGCATATAACCTTGCTCTTCCAAACATTAACTTTTAAAAAGAGGGCCTCAGTATACTGTGACAAAAACTGAAGACAGTTATTTAAGCCTTTGGGGGTTAAGTCGAAAATTATCAAATTAGGATATAGTAAGCAGCAAACATAATTCCCGACGATTTGCGGGTGAATGCACTTGCTCTGGGATAGGTAAGAGGGGAGATCTGAAATATATAAAGAGAAGAGCAGAGGCGCCAATTGATTTAATCCGTTCAGGGTGGGTATCTCTTGGGATAAACCTTTGTCTCACCCTAAAAGTATTCCACACCAAGTATAGGAATGAAGCGCTCTCACTAGCTCAAGAAGAATATTAGGCATCCCCAAGGGGAATAATATTGTTCTCATCAGCCCAAATAGTTAGTCTGGAAAGCAGACATTTAGCAAAGCGTTTCCCCACTGTGTCCAGGAGGGCGATCTGCAGGTAGTTGGCTGGACAGTTACGGTCTCCCTTCTCAAATAAAGGCAAAATAATACTGCCGACCCAAGAGGGTGGAATACTTCTGGAAACATCTTCTAAAAACAACAGATCAGTTCTTACTCCAGGAGCAAATATCCTGTTTTATTACCGAAATGGGTAATTCGTCAGGACCCGTAGCGGCGGAGAGGTGCATAGCTCGAATGGGCAGATCTCTCTCCTTTACTGTAGGAGGATCGATGGATTGTGACCCTTTCGGGAAGCTGAAACAATTCAGCCCCATTTGATACATAAAGGGTGGCAATAAATTCAAACCAACGAGCTTCAGCTATGGCTACAGGGGAAGAACACATTCTTGACTCGCAGCCTTCGACCAACCAATGACCAAAAACGTCTAGCCTGTCCCTTTACCGCTGCTTCCCTGAGGTGGAACCAAAGCCTGTCACCAGAGTCTCTTGCGAGACAGGCCTTCAAGTGCCTCCTTCTTTTTAACAAGGCCACCCTGGAGTTCCTTTCAGATGAATATTCTAAGTACTGAACCCTAACCAGCCGATTTATTTCCCTATTCAGGGCAAGTAATGGATGAGGATTCACCTTATGTCTACTTTTTGGAGATCTTAGAGAGGAGCTAATTAACAGCTGCTTCATAAATTTCACAAAGTTTTGCAATGCATTCCCCTCCTAGTTTTTCCAGTTCTGCAACAGCAGGCTGTAAGATCTCTAACATGCCTGAGATCCTTCTGTGATCCCACTGGGTCCTCCCTGTCTTTTTATCAAACATGGTGATTGTCCCACCCAACTCCCAAGTCCCTGTCATCACCATGTTCAATTCCAACGAGAAGAAAAGCTAACAGAGGTATTTATAATCTTTAAGTCACTTAGCAGTGAGAAAGAGGAGTAACCTAGCGCCAGGTAATCTAATATTGCCTTTCCCCCTGGGGAAACATGCGTAAAGGAAACTGGAGAGTCCGATGGCTACCTTCCATTAGCTATAATACAATACTTTCTCCTGAGGAGATCAAATAGAAGTTTCCCTCTCTTATTTGTTCTTATCAAGAGGGGGAAAACACAGGATGGAATTTGCAGGTCTTGCTCTCTCTCAACGTCTCTCGACGTCGTGGACTTGGCGCAAGATGTGATTGTAAATAATGCAGTTTAATCCTCCAACTAGCACTGCAGAGGTAGGATACTCACCATCTAGAGCATTTTTTTATATAGTCAGAAACCTTCTGCAACAAAGCATCATAGACCACTTTGTGGGGGTATGTAGGCATTGACCAGTAACAGGGGGTAGAGCCCCGGGTCGGATTATGGACCTGAAGGGTTAAGGCCATGAAAAAGTTGCTGGGATCTTTATAACAATCATATTTCCACTTAAGTTTAGTTGACAGCAAGCAGGCGACTCCCCCTTTAGCATGCCCCCTTCGACAAAGGGTGGCCTTACAGTCTAAGACATAATAATCCTCCCACAGTAAATCCCTATCGGACCATGTCTCCTGGAGGCAAATCAAAGCTTAAAGAACTGAGTAAAAGTAACTTCCTCCTACTATATTTTACCCCTTCAGCATTCCATGAGACAATTTTTAGGCCAGTGCCAGTTAAGGGGTTGAAGCAGGAACCTGGACCCCTGCAACCTGGTTTAGGGCACTCGGGAGCCAACCCCACTCATCCAGACCATTAATGCTTTTTTGCTCAGGGGCAATTGAAGCTTAAGTTAGGTCCTTCAAATCTACCTTGGGCCTAAACTCACACTGGACCTTTGAGTTGGGTGATACCTGTGACAAACAACAAGCTTTGTTCTTTTCCACAACCCCACTGGTGCCAGCCCGGTTCAAACCCAGAAAGGGAATCACATCAATCTTGCGACACTGCAAAAAATCAGCATTTTGAAGGACCAGCTTAGCCAAACGCTAAAAGCAAAAGGAAATCAATCCTTTACTTAAAAGCCACATTAGAATACAATAGAAAAACAAGGTCCATGTCATGGCTTTGGATTGACCTCAATGAGCTACACTGAGAAGCAGTTTAACAGTGTACATGTATCCAAAATTAAATCTTCATCAAAGATTGGAATAAAGTATTCTATATATGTGTCTGCATTGCATCCAGTTGCAGGAGTGCCTTCTGAAAATACAGGGCCATAGGGGTCTCCCTTCAGCCTGAGGAGCGAAAATATCGGAGCTGTTTGGTTCAGTGGGGGAGGCAGACCAGGGGGGTTATCAAAGAAAGGCTTACTCTCCGACTCCCTGGCGGCTGCTCCATTAGTCCCACATGTGATCCCAGTTGCAAAAGAGAAGGAATAAATCATGCTAGATGCCTCCATTCATTTTTGTGTGGAGTTTGTTGCCTCAGAGAAATGTACTTTCCTTCTGCCTTTCTTAGTGATCCTTCAAACTGGTCTTTTCAAACCTTTAGATTTTTTCCTCTTGTTTTTCACTCCCACTATTAGCAGTGGAACAAGTGATTCCGGAGAACAATTCTTCTGATTAGACAAGGCTTTAAATATTGGGAACACCTCCTGTTCAGTCTGATTAGACTTTGCCGACCATTACTCTTGACCAGGGAGGGGTCAAAAATTTAATTGTATGAAGTCTACTGGGCTATCTAGCGGTGCCCTTTTACTGATAGTCTCTTTGCACTGAGATTTACCATCCTGCATGCTCACTTCCACGCCAGAACGCACCATGGGATTCTCCAGCACATTTGATAGCAACAGGGGGGACAGACAGTGATCCCGAGTGGCCTTGATGCAATCTCCTGTTTTTGTTATCTTTAGACAATTCCTTTAAGATGGCTGTCAGAATTGAGAATACAGTCAAATTTCTTCAAAAGTTTTAAAATTGCGGAAAGCAGATTTTCCAAGCTGTAATGGGAGAACCCAACCTCTTGGTCTGGTGATTGACTAGGTAAATTATGCATACTTCCAGAACTGGGGTCACAGATAGGTGAGTGTACACAAATTCTTGGGTGGACGGGTTACTACTAAACAGATGGAGACCAGTTGGTTGAACCATAGGCACAGGATCCCCGGGTGGCGAGGAGTAGTCATTGATCTGATACCCATATCTCCTACAGAGGTCTAAGTCCAAATCGGGTCAGGTGAAGTCTTAAAGCCCAGTGACTTAGCTCCATGCCAGCTGTCATGCCAAGAAGAATGACAAGCTCTGTCTCCTCCTGAGGGATTTTTTCTTTTTACCATAAAGTAAAAATGTGATTCTGGCCCTTCACCCATGAGGCCGGGTTGACCTTATTCCGAAGGGAATTGGATTTCGTTTTTGTACATGTCCTTCCTGGGAGCAAGCGCCCTGAGCAAATTTCTTTAGGGTCATAATTTATACTTCTCCTCCAAACCACCAGAACCAAGTCAAAGCAGAGGGGTGATGAAGAAGTCTCTCAACTTATTCAAAAGCAATATGCAATATATTCTTAGAGGCCAATCCGCCCAGCTTCGAAGGTCCTCCCTTCTCTTCTCCTCTTCGGGCTGGTCCAAATTCGCTCTTCACTAAGAAGTGGGGCAGGCCACTTCCAACGCACTTCCAGGGCACCCAACAGCTTCGTGTCCGCCAACAGCCGGAGGCAAGTGGAGCAGGACAGCAATGCGTGGCAAGCCACACTGGCATAACGCCAGCTGCTTCTGCTCCTAGCAGGCTGCCTCCAGCCTAGTCCATCCCACTCGCCACAGGTGCTCCAAGCTCCAGGTTCTCCAGGGGTTCCAGATACAGCTCCTCTCGCCCGGAGCGCACTCTGGGGACCGTTTTGCTGTTTTCCCGCTAAATTTCCAGCCCACTCCTTGAACCAATGATGAGGGCAGGGTGCCGGTGGAGATGCACTGTAGGGCTGAGTAGGATGATCGCCAGCGCCGCAAGACCACTGACCCCCACTCTGCACCCCTATGCTACTGCAAAAGGGCGGAGAGGGCAAGCAGCTTTATAAGAAGGGCCGGGTCAGTCCAAACGTTAATGCGGCGGCAGTAGGAGAGGGCGACCAAGAGCAGAACACCAGACAGCCGGAAATGCAGGCAGTGAGACACACCCCTTCATCTCCCTGCTTCTAGCGGCAGGACGCCGAGCCAGGACAGCATGACAGCAGTCGGGCCGGCGGCAAACACTGTCAGGGAGACTCCCTCCTTTTCCCTGCTTCCAGTGATGGGACGAGGCAAAGGGCGGAACCGGACTGGGCTGGGCAGGTGGGTCGGCAGATGGGTTGGTGGACCAGCGACAAGCGCAGTACGGCCAGAGCAGCTTGGACAAGAATCGGCCAGAGCGGCAGAAGCTGCTCGGCTGACACTTCTACTTTATCCTCTCTCCACGCTCTGCACTCCCCATGGCTTCCCAGCGGCCTGCTCTACGCTGCCTCTTCCTGGCAGCGTCTGCTGCTCCTCTGCTCTGGTGCTTGACTTTCTCTGCTCTCTGTGTGAAAAATTCCTAAAGACAGTCCGTTATCTGACAGTGACACCCGCTATCTGTTAGTACCTCATTCACATTCAGGCGCTCCTCAGCCAGCTTTTCCTCCAGTCCTGAACCTGCAGACACTGTCATTCATCCACACTCGATTCAGGCTTCCTAAGTGAACTTATCCTTTCTTTCTGGCAAACAAGATACAGTGTTCTCCCAATTTCACACGCTAACTTTGGCATCCTGGTGGAGCACCCAATCACTCATGTACAACAAATGGCCAGGTCTTCATGTGCACTCTCTTATGCTGTAGGGAGGAGATCATGCACAGATCACAAAACCACTTAGTGAAGTATTCCTTGATGGGAAATTAGCAAGTTTTATAAGGGACATACATTCAGTCACTTGCTCATAGGAATGATTAGTTATTTAAATTTATTTTGGTTGGAAATATTAATTTCTTTAAAATTGTGAAAAAAGTGTGAATTTGATGGGTGGATATCTTTTGCATACTGGTACGTATTTGCGTGCCTTGAGGGTTCTTATAGAAATACCTCCTGTGTATTGGAGGTCCTGCAACCAAATATATGGGGGTTAATTTGTACTGAAATATAACAACACCAGAATAAGGATGCTTGTTTCTGGTCCTGGTAGGGTCTGGCCTGGCAACTCGGGCAGGACTGTTCCCCCTGAGGAGCAGGGTCAGACTGATTTGCATATGGCTGGGTGCAAACTGGGGTGACGCTGCAAGCAAAATAATAATGGATTAAACCCAGATCTGTCACTGGGAGTGAGTGTTTGAAAAGGCTCAAAACTCTGTTGATCATTTTATTTTGTTGTGTTGCTATGTGCACCATAATTGACTAGGGTATGCCCAGACATGGGTCCCTTGCTCGCATTGCCACTGGGTTAAAACTAGCAAAACTGCTCCGCCGAGGATGCTTGTTTCTGGTCCAGGGAGAACCTGGCCTGGCAGTTCGGGCTGGACTGTGCCCATGGGGAGAAGGGTCAAGACTAATTTGCATATGGCTGGGTCCAGGCTGGGGTGACGTGGAGAGGAAAATAACGGTGGTTTAGATGGATTAAACCCAGATCTGTGACTGGGAGCGAGTGTTTGAAAAGTTTCAACACTCTGGGGGTTATTCTAACTTTGGAGGAGTGTTAATCCGTCCCAAAAGTGACGGTAAAGTGACGGATATACCACCAGCCGTATTACGAGTTCCATAGGATATAATGGACTCGTAATACGGCTGGTGGTAAATCCGTCACTTTTCCGTCACTTTTGGGACGGATTAACACCTCCTCCAAAGTTAGAATAACCCCCTCTGTCCACCATTTTATTTTATGTTGTTGCTTTGTGCGCCCTAAGTGGCTAGGGTCTGCCCAGATCTGGGTACTGGATTCAAGCTAGTCTGGCTGATGAGGGGTGATACTCCGAAACCGGTTCCTGGATGCTTGTTTCCAGTCCAGGGAAGACCTGGCCTGGAAGTTCGGGCGGGACTGTTCATATGGAGAGCAGGGTCAAGACTGATTTCCATATGGCTGAGTCCAAAATGGGGTGACGTGGTGAGCAAAATAATGATGGATTAAACCCAGATCTGTGACTGGGGTTGCGTGTTTGAAAAGCTTCAACACTGCGTCCATCATTGTATTTTGTGGTGTTGCTACTGAAACATAACACCCACTGTGTGATTAGTTTGTTCATTTTTTTCAGTGGTATTTGGCAGGAATTTGTTTATTTCCTATTCTAAATCCATTATTCCACAAACAGGATAAAGGTAAATCCTCGTTTATTTTGTGGTAAATACATGTTTCTTCTCCTTCAAATGGACAGAAACAGTGACAGTCGTGCCACTAACCTACAGTTTCTGTTTGTAAGACTTGAGAGCCTACAGAGGGAGGTTTGGTTTGCCTATTATGGTGGGTAGTTATCCTTACAATGAATAGAGCGCTGTGTAATGTGCGTAATTTGTTTATTAAATAATATCTCCCTGTAGTGAAGGCCTCGCATATGATGCTATTGGCTATGATACATGAGAAATAAAAGTGGGAACACATCCAATTTCTATTTAATCACATAGTTTGTCATACTTGCTGATTATTATTTTGATCCTGAATAAAATGCATAAGATTTATCAGTGCTGGTGTGCATCTGCCTTGCTATCGCTCTGTTTGTCTAGTCTCACACTGTGTGTGTTAGCACATTGTAATTGTCTGTCATGGATATATATGGTAACAATTAGGCCAAACTCTATATTAGAAAGCAAGTTTAGCAAGGCAGTATAATTTATAAAGATAATTTTATGTTTCTGTATTGCTATCCGTTTACACATCGTTTTTATTCTCTTCCCTGGTGTTTAGGCCTTTTTACGAATGTGCAATCTGCCAGTCCAGGTGCTTTGCAGGGCAAATGCGGAATATATGTCCCCATCTGGTAAGTGTGTGTATACCTGTGTAATGATCCTGTAGCACTGTGGCATACTTTGCAAATAATTAAAGACCCATGCTCCTGTGTATGAAGCGATTTCAGCTTATTTCTGTGCCTGATTCTCCCAGGATTTATGATGAGGGGTGTTATCAACCTAGGGTGTAATTTCATTATTTTCCTTAGATGTGACCAGTTGAGCAGTGCTGCGAATTGCCACAAATGAGACCTGTTTGAGTCACCTGTGTTGTCCTGTGGGGTTGCAGAATTTGTGTAAAGGGTCACATATGTGACCTCAGTAGCTGATGGGATGGCCAATGTATGCTGGAAATAGACAGCGAGAAAAGACAAAAATGGTGAGATAAAGGCCAGCTGACCAGCGTAAGGAGTTCCCCCAATTTATCACACTCCGGTGCCTTGAGGCATCTAATCGAAAGGCAGAACCTCTTTAGCACAACCTTACACAAAGCACTGAACCGTGATCAGGGTTTTTAAATGGCAGGCACTGAAGCCATCGACTTCTGAAAATGTCAGACATGCTGCTGGAAGCCAGCTGCCAAACCTTTTGGCCAGTAGTGGTCACCTTTGGACACACATGGATCAGAACTACAAGCCTAATGAAGCAATCCTCTCCTAGTTAGGATTACCTGATTGGAATTACGAGAGATTCTCTTCTTTAGAAAGTAATCGTGACCGTAAATGCAGACATGCAACATCTTAATGAACTGCGTTGTGATCAGTGTCTATGGGAGGTGTTCTGCTTGCTACTGCTGGTATGTCACCTCTGAACCCCCCCTCCCATTTAATGTCTTGCTTACACTGTATTAACAATCCACAGTCTCAAATATAATAAAAGTACTATGGAAGAGCACCTTATTGCCACTTCCTGTTTAGAACATTAACCATTTAGGCCATCATTGCAAAATTATCTAAATCCATGTACTCTTTAAGCAATCCTTTAAAGAAAAAAACTTCCTTTCATCAGTACCCAGCCTTGTTAGCACAAGCATTCTGACCCACTGTTTCACTAAACATGAGTTAAAGACTTATTAATGCCAGATTTCTTATTAAGAATGGTCTGTCTTTCGATGTTCTGCTACTAGACTAGAATCTGGGCTACTTCTTTGACAGAGGAACGTGGTAGCTTCTCTCTCTTGTTACATCGTACAAAGAAACTCATCAACATAGCATATCCCATTATAAGACAAAACATTAAATATTTAAGCAAATGCAGTATGTTTCAGCAAACTGAGAGAAAATCACTAATTTAATTGAATATCGAGATACTTGATGAACTTAGCCAAATATTTATTTTAAACATTTTATGTCATTATGCGGATAGTAGCTATACATAAGCATAGATAGTAACCCTCCTCTTCCCAACAGGAGTCTCGAGCATATATATGATACAGTAAGAAGGTGCATATACAAATACAAAATAGAAAATCCCTAAATATAGATCGGGATGCTTATCTTTTATTGTCGAACAAAATTATGAAACATGAGTGTGTAATCAAGGAGACCTTCCCCTCCTCAACCAGTTCAGCAGTCTGTTCCTCCACCCAAATCAAGGAAGCCTGATATTCAAGGATTCGAGTATCTTAGTCAGCATTCTGCCAGTTCCTCTGTGACTTTGTTGTCACGCCTTGTCAGTTTAATCTGTTGTTTGTCCTCCAAACCCCATTCTTGTAGGTCTTTCTGCCATTTCCTAAATTCAGGAGGCTGTGATGCTGCCCATTGGAACTCTGTGTGGCAGTTTGCATCACAGTACCCAGTGCTAAAAGGCACAGTCTCATTTTCTGGGCTTTCTTGACTGGAAATATACAAAGCAAACAGTTTTTTCATCGATACCTTTAGTGTTATCCCAATAATATTTTCCAGCTCTGCAGTTGGTCCGAAAACGTCACAACTCGCAGGCAGTTCCAAATGACATGTATAAAGGAGGCCCACCTTCCCCACATCTCCTGCACATGGCCCGCCTATGACATTAAATCCGGGCCAGTCTGTTGTTTAGGGGTTTGGAGGAGATACACTTGATGTAAAAAGTGAAATTGGATTAACTTGAAGAAGACATTTGGATTGACCCATTCGGCCTGCTCGCAGGCCGTCTGCCAGTCCCCTGTCAATATGGTTCTGGATTATCATCTACCCACTTCTGGTACGCCCTGCCCTTATTCCCCCTTCTGTCAGTGACAAGCAATAAGTTTGATCAACCTGTGGCACTCCCCTAATTCCAAGAGCTGCTTCATGACCCTGTGTTCTAACAGGGCCTGAGGGAAAGCCGGCCAAATATCACGCACCATGCGTGCTATCAGTGCATATTGCAAGAATTGTCAGGCCCCATCCCGATTTCCTGACATTGTGTTATGGAGAATAGTGTGCCATTCAAATACAGATCTCACTCAGTATCACAGCCACCCCTACACCAATCACAAAGGAACATGTCCCTCTGCACAACCCAGAATCGTTGCAGCAACCAGAGGGGTATGTTGAAGGCAAACTCGGACCTCTTCGGTACTCGCACCACTTCTCTATGCCATATCTCACCCATGTGTTGTACCAGCTATGGCATCTCCATCGGTACACTTCATCCTCAAAAAAACAATTCAGGGAGTGTATAGTCCCCAGGGGTACCAGCCAGTAGAGATTTTTCCTAATTTGGGCTGTACGCAAACCAACGAGTGGCATGCTGCATTTGGGCCACCGCAAAGTATAGAAGGATGTCTGGCAACCCCAAGCCCTAAACCAACCAGGTAAATTTTGATACATCCATCTTCACCCTGCTATGTTTGCCTAGCAAACCAAGTTACCAAGCAAAACATCTAGTGTGCGCAGTATTGCCATGAGAGTCAGGCACATGGTGTTCTGGAGGGTGCAAGGGCATCTGGCAAAAACACCATCTTTGCCAGTGATCCCCAATCCTGCAGCTGATCCTTCAAACAGGAAGGAAGACTCAAACCGCAAGCACAATAAACATAGGAGAGAGTGGGCATCCCTGTCCAGACCCCCTATACAGGGTCCATGCATCAGTTTCTTCAGGGTCCATCCTTCTGTTTGCACCCTAGCCCATGGGTCCGTGTAAAATAATTGAACCCAGCCAATAAGGTTGGGACCAAATCCCAGAGTTTCCAGAACTACCCAAAGATACGTCCAGTTAACGGACTTGAATGCACATTTTAGGTTCAGGGTGACATGTCATCGGAATCGGCTAGGGCACTCCTACTAGGAACTAACTGCTGAGGGTTAAACAGTGTGCTTCTACCGAGGATGAACCCTATCTGGTCCTCGTGCACAAAGAAGTCAATGACTCCCAGTAGCATGTTAGCCAGATCTTTACTCAATAGCTTAACCCCTTCACTGCCAGGCCTTTTCCCCCCCTCCTGTGCTGAGCCTTTTTTTGGCTATTTGGGGCAGTTCACGCTTAGGCCCTCATAACTTTTTGTTCACATAAGCTACCCATGCCAAATTTGCATCCTTTTTTTCCAACATCCTAGGGATTCTAGAGGTACCCAGACATTGTGGGTTCCCCAGAAGGAGGCCATGAAATTAGACAAAAAACTGTGAAATTGTAGTTTAAAAAAAAAAAAATGGGAAAAAGGGGCTGCAGAAGAAGGCTTGTGGTTTGTTCCCTGAAAATGGCATCAACAAAGGGTTTGCATTGCTAAAATCACCAGCTTCCCAGCTTTCAGGAACAGGCAGACTTGAATCAGAAAACCCAATTTTTCAACACAATTTTGGCATTTTACTGGCACATACCCCATTTTTACGATTTTTTGTGCTTTCAGCCTCCTTCCAGTCAGTGACAGAAATGGACGTGAAACCAATGCTGGATCCCAGAAACCAAAACATTTCTGAAAAGTAAACAAAATTCTGAATTCAGCAAGGGGTAATTTGTGTAGATCCTACAAGGGTTTCCTACAGAAAATAACAACTGAAAAAACAAAATTTGAAATTGAGGTGAAAAAAACTGAAATCTTTCTCTACGTTTTACTCTGTAACTTTTTCCTGCAATGTCAGATGTTTTAAAGCAATATACCGTTACGTCTGCTGGACTCTTCTCGTTGCGGGGATATATAGGACTTGTAGGTTCATCAACAACTCTAGGTACCCAGAGCCAAAAAATGAGCTGCACCCTGCAGTGGGTTTTCATTCTATACCGGGTATACAGCAATTAATTTGCTGAAATACAAAGAGTAAAAAATAGCTATCAAGAAAACCTTTGTATTTCCAAAATGGGCACAAGATAAGGTGTTGAGGAGCAGTGGTTATTTGCACATCTCTGAATTCCAGGGTGCCCATACTAGCATGTGAATTACAGGGCATTTCTCAAATAGATGTCTTTTTTACACACTCTCTTATATTTGGAAGGAAAAAATGTAGAGAAAGACCAGGGGCAATAACACTTGTTTTGCTATTCTATGTTCCCCCAAGTCTCCCGATAAAAATGGTTCCCTCACTTGTGTGGGTAGGCCTAGCGCCCGTGACAGGAAATGCCCCAAAACACAACGTGGACACATCACATTTTTTGACAGAAAACAGAGTTGTTTTTTCCAAAGTGCCTACCTGTAGATTTTGGCCTCTAGCTCAGCTGGCACCTAGGGAAACCTACCAAACCTGTGCATTTGTGACAACTAGAGACCTAGGGGAATCCAAAATGGGGTGACTTGTGGGGCTCTGACCAGGTTCTGTTACCCAGAATCCTTTGCAAACCTCAAAGTTTGGCTGACAAAACACATTTTCTTCAGATTTCGGTGACAGAAAGTTCTGGAATCTGAGAGGAGCCACAAATTTCCTTCCACCCAGCGTTTCCCCAAGTCTCCCGATAAAAATGGTACCTCACTTGTGTGGGTAGGCCTAGCGCCTGCGACAGGAAATGTCCCAAAATGCCCCAAAACACAACGTGGACACATCCCATTTTTTGACAGAAAACAGAGGTGTTTTTTGCAAGCTGTAGATTTTGGCCTCTAGCTCAGCCGGCACCTAGGGAAACCTATCAAACCTGTGCATTTCTGAAAACTAGAGACCTAGGGGAATCCAAGATGGGGTGACTTGTGGGGCTCTGACCAGGTTCTGTTACCCAGAATCCTTTGCAAACCTCAAAATTTGACCCCAAAAAAAAGTTTTCCTCTCATTTCGGTGACAGAAAGTTCTGGAATCTGAGAGGAGCCACAAATTTCCTTCCACCCAGCGTTCCCCCAAGTCTCCCGATAAAAATTATACCTCACTTGTGTGGGTAGGCCAGGTGCCTGCAACAGAATAAGGACAAAAACTTGTGGAGATAGAGGGGATAGCACAGTGAGTTGATAAGGACATATTCTTCTTTTATACTTCTTTAGGCTGACTCTGCTTTAGGGACCCACACAAGTGTGGTGTCATTTTACTTGGGAGACTGAGGGAAACGCTGGGGAGTAGGAATTTTGTGCTGTAGCGATGATCGTACAAACGAAAGTCAGGAAAATATGCTTTTTTAAGCAAAGTTTGAGGTTTGCAGAGGAGTCTGGGTAAGAAAATGTTGGGGGGTCAACGCAAGCCACACCTCCCTGGACTCCTTGGGGTGTCTAGTTTTAGAAAATGTCTGGGTTTGGTAGGTTTCCCTAGATGAAGGCCGCACCCAGGACCAAAAACATAGGTGCCCCCTCCTCCCCAAACACAGGTAGTTTTGTAATATATCATTTTGATGTGTCCACATACGTCTGTGATTTGCCAAACACTAAAATTGTGAAAAGAAACGCACTTAGGTTATGTGAAAAAGACCCCTCACCCACCAACCAAGTTGGTGGCATGCTTCATCATCGGGGTCCCACCCGAGGCACCTAGCGTGTCACAGGTGTGCTGCGATGCCTGATTACAGCAGAGCAGGTTTTTCATTTTTACCACACACACTGCTTGGATTTGGCACAAGGGTGAGTGATGGTTCAGTGGATCAAATTTTATTAACAAGAGATTTCACAAAAATGAAATGCACTGTTAATAACTGAAAGGCCAAAAACCTGAACCAGTGACTCACAGCTCGTGAGCTGTAAAGCCACGGCAAGGCACCAACCGCTTTACAGTCCATTCACACACCTTTCATACATGACATGTACAAGACCATTCACGTCGCCAGCCACGGGCCCAGCACATTACAACACTTGCATCGACAGACAGCGCCACTCAAGGGCCCATCACTTACATACGCCCACATGCCTGATACAACAATCACACCAGCTGATGGGAGTATGTGGACTGGTGTTTGGCTGGCAGTGTGTTGCAGTAGCCAACAGCAAGTCAATATGTACACTATGTACACCCTTTAAACAAAGAAACCCCTAACTAATTAGAAATAATTACAAAACTACAAACACAAAAGCTCTAACTAAGTACATGACAAAAATGCTAACCATGAAACTGAACACATGAAAATACAAAACAGACGTAAGTTTACACTCATGTTTGTTCCCAGTAATTCTTCTGGGTGTGGTAATTCATAAAACAACCACCCACACACAGCCCAGGCTTTGAAGGACAATCTGGGCAGTACATTTGAGTCTCCCTCTGGATACCTCTTCGAAAACACACTCTACATTTCTTTGCTGGAAAGTCTTTTTTGGGTGTGGGAGGAATGTGCTCAGCAAAGTGGCGATCTTTCAATCTAGCCACATCCTCCACCACTGCTTCTCTAGGAACTCTGGCCTGTTCCACCACAATAAGGCTCTCTATCACTGACTTCTGAAATTTCACAAATGTCATCTTTGACTCTGGAGACCTATCCTTAAACACAATAAAAGCATTACAAGTTGCTAAGTGAAAGAGGTGAATTGCTAACTTCTTATACCAAACGTAAGACTTACGAATCGCAGTATAAGGTTCCAACCTTTGATCAACTCTATCTACGCTTATTATAATCTAAAATGCACACCGGTGTGCTCACTTCAGCAACCTGGCCCCAAACAGTCACGGGGGAAGTACTCTCATCATGGATGGTACTTAGCATGTAGACATCCCTCCTGTCTGAAAACTTCAAAGCTAGCAACTCATCATTCCGCAAGGCACTGCACTGTCCCCTCTGAAGTTTTTTTACAGAAAAGCTCCCTTGGATAGCCTTTCCGGTTACAACGAATTGAACCACAAGCAACAGTGTCCACTCTAAACAATTCCTTGAACAACTGCACTCCAGTGTAAAAGTTATCTACATACAAATGGTGACCTTTGTTGAACAGTCGTCTACCAAGTTCCCACACACTTTTCTCAGTAACTCCAAAAGTGGGAGGACAACGAGGGGGGGTCAATACTGGAATCCCTACCAGCGTAGACACAGAAATTATACACATATCCTGTACTACTTTCAGACAGCATGTACAATTTAATTCCACATCGTGCCCTCTTGCTAGGAATGTACTGCCTAAAAACCAAACGACCCTTGAAGAGGACCAAAGACTCGTCCACAGCTATTTCTTTGCCTGGAACATAAACCTCTGAAAACCGATCTACAAAATGATCAAGGACAGGCCTAATCTTAAAAAGACGGTCAGAATCAGGGTGATCTTGTGGCAAGGCTAATGCATTGTCAATAAAATGCAGCATCCTAAGAAGAAACAAATACCGATTACGACTCATTGTTGCAGGAAATATAGCTGTTGCCATCAAGGGACTAGTAGACCAATAAGAAGCCAGTGACGGCTTCCTTATCTACCCCATCAAAAGAGTCAAACCTAAAAACCTTTTCATCTCCTCCAAATTTGTGGGAGTCCACTGGGCAGCTCTAGAGTGTTGTCCGTCAAATACTGCTCCGCATACAAATTAGTTTGCTCAACAATCTCTTCCAAAAACACATCATCCACAAATAACTCAAAGAAATTGACAGGCAAAAAGTTCTCAGTATTGACTCTACACCCTGGGAGACCAGTAAAGGCAGGCAACTCTGGCTGCTCCATGTTTGGGGCAACCCAGAGTTCAGGTCTTCTAACGGGAAACCTTTCAGCCCCAGGTTGCTGCACTAATGGCACATCAGTGTCCTCCTCTAAAACAGGCCCTTAATCTGCACTGAGTGTGGCTTCCTCATCAGAAGATTCCTCTCCGACAGAAACTTCACTGCCAGAATCCCTCACTTCCTCCTCGGCCTCAGATGCAGAGTCCGTCTCATAATCATGATCAGACAGTGACTCAAAAAGCATACCAGCCACCTGCTGAGCGGTCATCCTGCAGCTAGCCATGATCTTTCCTACGAAAATTAAGTGGACAAATGCACCACCAACAACCAGCACTGTGTAAGATAAGTAATAAGGTGTATCTTTATTAGTAAGAGTTATAAACTCAAAAACTATACCGCTCACTTGCCTGAAAAAGCTTGAATCACCAGCAACTACTCTGCACAGACACAGCAATCACCAATGATATCCCACTAAAAAGAAAGAAAGAAAAGCAAATTAGAAATAAGACAACACAAATATCATTGTGCACAAATCTAAGGACAATTTCACACAAACCTGCATTTAGTACACCACTTACAAACATGTCATTCATGCATGGCAACAATACTCCTTTGGAGTAAATTGTTTTTACTTACCTAAAACATGCAACTATGCAAACCGCAGGTCAACCACCGCCAAAACCGCAATGAGCCACAGCAAAGAAAGTAAAAGCTTTGAACTAGAACAAAAAGGAGGAAAAAAATGATCACAAATGCAAATACTTCATCAGTTGACAAACATCCCACCATCAAACATTTAGAAATTGGTGCCTAAGTGGATTCTGCCATAGGGGCAGATGGGCCTACTAAAAAATAGGCCTATCTGCCCCAAGGAGGGCAGAAAATACCTTTAGTAGTGTGTCCCCAGGGGGAGCGACCCTTTCCCAAGGGCCCACCCCCAAACAAAAAACAAAGCACACACACACGTACTATCCCTGGTGCCTACGTGGCTTCTGCCCCCTGATGGGCCTATAAAAATAGGCCCATCTGCCCCCAAGGGGGGCAGAAATGGCCAACAGTTCAATGCCCCCCTTGGGGGGCGCCCCTTGCCCAAGGGGACGCCCCCCACATAAATAAACATATTTTTAAAAATCCCTGGCGTTCTAGTGGTTTCTGCCCCCCTTGGGGGCAGATCAGCCTAAAAATAATAGGCTGATCTGTCCCCAAGGGGGGCAGAAATGGCCTTGGTACATGTGCCCCCAAAGGGGGGGGCGACCATTGCCCAAGGGGCTGCCCCCCCTCCACTAACACACACTATCCCTGGTGTCTAAGTGGTTTCTGCCCCCCCTTGGGGGCAGATGGGCCTAAAAAAAAAATAGGCCCATCTGCCCACAAGGGGTGCAGAAATGGCCAACAGTTCAATGCCTCCCTTGGGGGAGGGGGTGCCCCTTGCCCAAGGGAAGGCCCCCCCCCCATATAAATGAACATATTAAAAAAATCCCTGGCGTTCTAGTTGTTTCTGCCCCCCTTGGGGGCAGATGAGCTAAAAATAATAGGCCTATCTGTCCCCAAGGGGGGGCAGAAATGGCCTTGGTACACGTGCCCCCAAAGGGGGGCGACCCTTGCCCAAGGGGTTGCCCCCCCCACACTAACACACACACACTATCCCTGGTGTCTAAGTGGCTTCTGCCCCCCCTTGGGGGTAGATCAGCTTAAATATAATAGGCAGAAATGGCCACAAGAAACATGCCCCCAAATGGGAGCGACCCTTGCCCAACGGGCAGCTCCCCAACGCAAAACATTTCACAGTAAATAAAAAAAAAGAAAATCCCTGGCGTCTAGTAGATTCTGCCCCCCTTGGGGGCAGATCGGCCTAAACATAATAGACCGATCTGCCCCATGCCCCCAAAAGGGAGCGACCTTTGCCCAAGGGGCCGCTCCCAAACATGTAAACATTTTATACAACAACAACAACAAAATCCCTGGCGTCTAGTGGATTCTGCCCCCCTTGGGAGTAGATCGGCCTAGAAATAATAGGCCGATCTGCCCCCAAGGGGGGCAGAAATGGCCACTATAAACATGCCCCCAAAAGGGAGCAACCGTTGCCCAAAGGGCCGCTCCCAAACACATAAACGTTTTAAAAACAATAATTAAAAAAAATCCCTGGCGTCTAGTGAATTCTGCCCCCCTTGGGGGCAGATCGGCCTACAAATAATAGGCCGATCTGCCCCCAAGGGGGGCAGAAATGGCCAACATAAACATGCCCCCAAAAGGGAGCGACCCTTGGCCAAAGGGCCGCTCCCAAACACATAAACATTTTAAACATAATATAAAACAAAAAATCCCTGGCGTCTAGTGGGCATTCCTGCTGCCCGATTGCATTAATGCTCAAAGAGACACCGGGGGAAAGGAAAAGCCTTTCCTTTCCCCCGGTGCCTCTTTGTCCCAAACCCCCCACCCGCCGGAGGAGAAACTTACCTGTTTCTCTCTTCGCCGCACTGGAAGCAAATGGCTTCCAGTGCGACCGGCAGTGGGTAATTACAGGGGGGTGGGCGTGGGGGTGGAAGGGGAAGGTCTTCCCCTTCCATCCCCGCCTTGGGGGGTTGGGGGCGAACCCCACAGAGGGAGCGCTAGCGCTCCCTCCGGGCTCTGTGCCAAGGACGTAATGGTTACATCCTCGGCACAGGAGCACTGTGTCACGGGACGTAACCATTACGTCCGCGGCACAGAAGGGGCTAACATCCATATTTAGTAAGGAGATTGGACAATTGTACAAGACCTGGGTGGGGTCCTTTCTCCCCTTGTGCCCCAAGACTGTCATAGCCTCCTGCATCATAGACAGTAACTGGCCAGTCTCTCTAGCCTCATCAAATAGGTCAACAGTTGCTCCAACAAGAGTGATGGCATTTCTAGTTGCAAATCCACTGGGAAGTCATCCAGCCCAGAGGCTTTACCTCTGATTATTCAGCTTGGGCACACCAAGGAGGTCCTGAAAGGTCTTGTGCCACTCCGGCTCAAGCAGCGGAAGACACACCTTTGCTCAAAAGTCTCTGACCTCCTGCTCAGTTGCTGTAAAAGCTGTACTCCCTCCTTCTCCAAGTAGTTCTTGCAGGTCTTTAATGTGCTCTCTGGACTGCTCCTCTCTTCCATCACTCCTTTGTAAAGATAACATATAAGGGTGGGGCTTCTCCCCGTTTAACACCCACACTAGAAGGCAGCAATACTCGTCCCCCCTCTCGAAATAGCCTGTGCCTGTAAAGTATATAAGTGTTTTTTTCAAGCTCAGACCAGGTTTCTTCAATCTGATGTTTTGTATCAAGCACCCTGGATGCTTCACAATCCGTGCCTCCAAACCAGCCAACACTTTTTCCGTATCCAGCAAGGCTGACTCCTGCTGTTTCCTTACCCCCAAAGATCTGTGATAAACATTCTCTTCAAATAGCAACTTCATAGGCCTCCCACTCTAGCGCTCTACTGTCTGTGGACCCCTAGTTTTTCAGGAAGTAGTATCTAGTAAAACAACTAGTATGTACGAAGAAGGCTGCATCACATAATACCTCTGTACACAAACTCTGCAGTGGTATTGGAGGAATGAACAAGCATTTCACAATACAAAAAAAGAGTCAGGGAATGGTCTGTTAGGAATCTATTCAAATATAGGGCAGTGCCAAACAACTCCATATCCCTCTGCTTACTGAGCACAAAATCTATTCTGCTACAGGTATCATCCACTTGAGAGTGAAACGAATAGATCTTGTCAGTAGGGTGCCAGTATCTCCAAATATCCAACAGATCAGATTCCATGTATATTTTCGAAAGGGCCTTCTCCATTCCAGGTTTCAGTCATGGCCAAGAGGGTTGTTTAATCAAATCCCCAGTCCTGTACACAGTTAAAATCACCTACCCATATAATTTGTGCAAAAAGAACAGATGATGGACGGAATGCTGAACAATGTAAACTTTCACCCCAGTCACAAAGATCTGGGTTTAATCTTTTGTTTATTTGCTCACCATGCCACCCCAGTTTGGACCTAGCCATATGCAAATCAGCCTTGACCCTGTTCACCATGGGAACAGTCCAGCTCGAACTGCCAAGCCAGGTCCTCCCTGGACCGGAAACAAGCATCCTAGGACCGGTTTCACAGTATCACCCTTCATCAACTAGGCTAGTTTGAATCCAGTGGCGCAGTGAGCAAGGGACCCAAGTCTGGGCATACCCTTCCCACACCCCAACCTTTCAGCTTCAAGAGATGTACACAAAAAGATTTTACTTGATATTTACAATCTGAAAATTCTGAGTAATGTATAGGACTTTTGCAACTACATTATGCCACGGTAGTAAGCCTCACTTTATCATAGGTAAACATTATGATGTACTTGCGGGATTCTCAACACCAAAGAACAGGAATTGCTTAAGCTTAGTAGGATATCCATAAAGTGTTCCAAATTGTAAAGTGAGGTAAATAATCCATTATGATGTTCGAAATTTCAGATGAATTACAGATCATATTGGCTAATAGCCTAACATGCCAATACCTATTTGTTATCTTTGTGTTAAAAAGTACAGCTCTTCAATGTAAAGGCACCAATGTGAATGTTAGATAGGTGCACTTTATTTTGTTCATTGCCCTATGTAAATGTGTTCACACATTGATACATTTGTGAAATGCATGAACACATTAAAATAGTTAATGTTATATTTTTGTGTATTTCATTTTGTTGGGATACTGTAACCAGAGTGTTGAGTGACGTTGGTCATTGCACACCCGTGGATGGTCGGGAACTGAATTCGAAGAATGTTGTCCTTTTTGCCCAAGTCGTGCAACACACTTTGCGTTGTATCGTAAACTTCTCTTTGTCACAAGAGTCATAGGTCCAAAGCTTCTAAAGCCGAACTTTGCACTTGCCACGCAGGAAGTTGCTCCGCTAAACTACGATGGGGCGTAGTGGGGGTGGGGGGGGGAGTGGGAGTGTGCAGTTTAGCAGGGCATTGCTTCACTGTGCCTTTTTTCTGGATGTTCCATCCTGTTGTTTTGCTCTGAAAATGTACAACTGTCCACAAATACTAAATCTCACAACGAAACAACGAGATATTGTTTTTCTGCAGATTGAGGGCAGCGGGAATTGAGAAGGGGGCATATATTTGTGTCAGTCAGTACTTAACAATCAGTTAAGTGCAGCCAAATTGCAGCAGTAATTGATTCTAGGGGCAGTTGGTGGCCATGTTGGTTAATTTCCCCCGACTATAATTTAGTCCCCAGTTTAGGTGATAGATAAACCTATCAGTCTAATTAAAGACAACCAAACATTTCCAGTTTTTGTTCGGGCAAAAACAGCTCTTCACGTTGAAGGCAAACATTGCCACACTGCTTCATGCCATTTATCCTCTCACAAAATATTTATGTAGTACCTCAGATGCGCTCGTTACATTACGCTAATGTTCCCCCTTAGTCCATTTGTATTTTTTTTCAAACTGCAAACGACCTGTTTTATTGCAGTTACAAATTAGATTGGCAGACAATTGTAAAACAAAGTAAATGGTAAAATTCTAATTCACAAGAGCTGAAAGTAGATTGGTCCCTGTTAAACGAGCTAAATGATTTTAATGTGGATCTAGCGCAGCCCCTTCCCCCTTTCATGATAAGACGCGTTTTGCTAATTGAAAATTAGGGATTCCCCTGAGCAGATCCTCGTTGTACAACGAGGAGTCAAATCTCTGTGGACTGTGGTAGATGGTCCTTTCAAGTCCCTACTTTTTCCTGGACTGTTTCGTTTAAGATTTAGTAAAATAATGCTCAGAAATGCGTTCATACAAAGTCCTTTTGGAGGTGATGTAGGTTCCAGAGTACATTCGCTTCTTTTGTGATATGCTGCTCACGGGGAATGCAGATGAAGCCTTTGTCTGGCGCAATTTACCCCATCCGTTACCCTTAGGCTGACTGTAGCCCGAAGGGGAGGATCTGTTGAAGGGGATCTTTGCTGAGCCTGCTGTTCATGTGACCTCTGTATGAACTGCAGCTGACAGCAGGCTGCCTGCTTGGAGGCGAAGGAGCCTGAGGCACAGAGGCGAAGGATTTGTTTCGTGGGAAGATGGGGTACATAAGATTTGTCAATTCACATAAACTGCTGAACGATTTGTTTTTTTCTAAATTCGCGTTTTCCTTTACATAAAGTTCAAGCTTTTTTCTGTCTTCATTTGAGAGCTTTTTTGTATTCCTCACCCAACAAAACCAATGTATCGATATGGTAAGGCCTCATTAAAATGGGCTCTTGACCCTCGGCATTAGGAAGGTGAGGAACAGGACAAGCTTTGTTATAAGGAGGATAAGTATCTATAGAAGTACAGTGGGTAGAAGTACCGCAAGTATAACCGCTAAATCAGTTGTTTTTATTAACCGTCGCTTAAATGGGATGTAAACCCTTCTGGCAATTCTACACGCACATCTCCAGTTCAAGAGCAAGGCCATATTTACACAAGGCGCTCAGGCTCAGCACCAGACCAAGAAGTGCTTTTTGTGCACTGGCAAACAATAACGATTTGAGTAAGACATGCTGCAACTGCGCAGTTTATGTTGCACTCCCAAGTGCAGCCGACATACAAAATGTGCATTCACTGAGGGATGCACTGAAATCTGCACCTAACATACTTCCTTTCTCCTATCGCAGTCCTGAACAGGCACAGGCCTGTCCAGGGGAAGTCCCAGTCCTGAGTCAGGGCCTCTGATTACATGTTGCTTGTAGATGCGAATGTATAAGAACAGGGCGTGCATGCCAGTTTCCTTTAAGCCCTGGCGTTAGTCAAGACTTTTTGATTTTTCTAAAATCATTTAATTTACTTAGAGGGGCTTCTAGCCAGTCCATTTCATATGTTGGTCTATTACAGTGTCATTCACCTTTTTTCTTCCACCCACCTCAGCAGAGGGTATAGGGCAGTGGCTTAGCCCACCTCAGCCATTGACTAACTTCTCACTGTGTAATGACGTCCTGCTCCTTCACAGTGAGCACTCCTCATACAAAGTGGTTCCCTTAAATCCAAGTGGTAACTGTAGCAATATTTTGCTTTTTGAGAGCAAAAATGTATTTTGGTTTTAACTATTGTTTTTAAATTACGTCGACCTGGGCCTAGAAGCTACCACAATATTGCAAATTTGCAAAAATATGACAAAGCATTGACAAAGCTAAAGGTAGGCGACCAGCGTCAGTTGTATTGGCTTCCCCAATGCTTGTTTATGGGCATGGGCTGAACATGTAAGTGCAGTATTTACAGTTGCACCGAGTCATTCTCTAGCTGCAGGAACCGAGTGAATCAGGACCTTGGGTGAAAAAAACAAACATGGCTGCATGATTGTGACTGCATTTTGCCTTGTGCACTTTTGGGACTGCTTCTTTCTTCCTTTTTTCGTACACCGTACACCAGGCCAGAATGTTTAATTATTTTGTATTGGCGGGGCGTGGTCAGCAAGATGGCCGATCGTTTGCACTAAACCAGTGCACCCGACCAGCTAATGGCATCCTGAACCATCTTCTCCACACTGACGAGGATTTGAGCCCCAAATAGCCTGTACACCACAACTGACATCAGTGAACACAATGTTTGTATTGTTTTGGACCCCGAGTCACCTGTTTAACAGCCTTAGGCAGGAAGAAATGATGAGGCCTAGAGGCGCTGGCCCACGGTCGTGCAAGTTGTGGCCTGCCTGGGGACCCCCAGTAGTGAATGCAGCAGTGGGTGCCAGGCCCATCGGCCGCATTGCACAATCAGGCGATTACTAGAAGACAGACCTGGCCCTCAGCAGTGATGAGCAAGGTCCGCCTGGCCTAGCCACCCCGATGAATTGATCTGAGCAAAGCAGACCCCCGGAGGCATGGTGACTGGCACCTACAGTGTTGTGGAGGAGGTGCCACTCCGTCCCCCTCTCCCTCATCCTGCCATCCCCTCCCGGGACAAGATGGGCTGTATGCCTGAGGACAGCCAAGACCGCAAAACAGTGCCCATCAGGAGAGACATGATCCTAGGCTGGCTGAGGTGACGAGGGCTGGAGTGCAGGGGCCCTGAGGTTCTGGTGGGATCGGAGCATGGACAGGTGGCGAGGCGGAGTTCGCACCTCACCGGTGGCGAGGGGCGATCTGAGACTGGACTTGTATGGAAGCTGGATTTTCCTCCCCCTCCCCCACTGACTAAGAGAGATCTTCGGAGGGGCACTGTGTTCTGGAGGTTGCTGCAGTCTTCCCCCACCCAAAATAATTGCAGAGCTGAGGGCTGGAGAGCTGTGGTCTTGACATCTGTGCTGCACATGTTCCTGAGTACCTCATCTAGGGGCCGTGAGGGTGCCTCGCCCCCCACCAGCTTGGAGCCGGATAGGTTGTACCCCGCCAGGGTAGTCATCGCTGCTGACTCTAGGTGGTGACATTCGTCCCGTGGAGCGTGATGGTCCGGAACAAAAAGATCACACTGTTCAACAAACCACCATGGACCAGTTTGCGGCCCAAAGCTCAACCGTAGGCCTGCAGGTAGTAGACCAGGATGGCCTGCAGACCCCACAGGGTCCCACAAGAGTGCAAATCCTGGCGCCATTGAAGCCTCCAGCGCAGTGGTACAACGTAAAATTGAAGCGATAGCCTTGGATGTACATTTATTGCATGCTGACGTCTAAAAAATGTCAGAAAGGTCAGTTGAAACTTAGAAAAAAGTCAGTGCACTCCAGTCAGAAATGCGAACCCTCAAAGCCACGGTGACGGAGCTGGAAACTCAGACACGCAAGTTGGAACTAGAGGCAGAAGACACGAATGGGAGAGCCTGTAGATGCAATCTACGCTTTGTGGAATTTACAGAAAAAAACAAAGGCTCCCTGCCGGAACTGTTCCTCGAGGAATGGATTAGGGTGCAGCTCTCAGACATTGGATTGTCCCAATTGTTTTTAGTGGGATGGTCCCAGTGGTTGTTGGAGCTTTCTCCCCCACAAGCGGGTACTCCTAGAACTGTTTTCACAAAGATACTTAATTACAGAGACTGTTATGTCATTCGACAGTGGGTGCGCCGAAGGGGAGATCCCACCTTTGACAATCATGTGATCTGGATATTCCCAGACTATACTAGGTCAGTCCAGCAACAACAGCAGATCTTTACTGGGGTCAAACAGAAGTTGAGAGCAATGGGCCTCCAATATATGCTGTTGTATCCGGCCAAACTCCGAGTATTGCACGGTGGCCACACACATTTCTACGCATCACCAGAAGACTTATGGGACTGTCTAAGAGTCGCAGTGATGGCAAGATTGAGCCAAAGGGCCAGGGAGGCGACCGGAGAGCGACATTGGGATGCAGGAGAAAAAGCAGGCTGCGGCGGCACTCTACTCCGGGGCCCTGGTGGTGTTCTGAAAAGATGGCAAGCTGGACTTGGAGCAGCAGCGACAAGGAATGTGAACAAGCCAGGGCCCTGGTGGGGTCGGTCACATTGGCAAATCAGCCAGGAGCAGTTCAGATCAGCTGGAGGACTCCCCGCCCACTGTCGCTGAACTGGCATAACATCGACCTACTCTCTGAAGTCACCTTCCTGACTGGTGGGGATTATTTAAGAGTCCTTTATGAAGGGTGCTCCCATCCCTGATGGGACACTGGGGGCAACTAGCCTTCTTTAATGGGCAGGGGTTGTAGATCTAGGCCTTAATAATGTGACTGGTTTACAGATCATCAAGATGCAAAATGTGAAGTTATGTTTAAGGGGCTCTGCTCCCGGGGGGAGATCACCCTGCAGGCTGGGATTTACATACACACTGGATTGTTGGTGCTTTCGCCCCTTTACCCCTACCAGCATATCTGATCCCACAGTGACTTAGTGGGATCTATCCCCTGCACACGGCTGACTGTACGCGATGTGGTTTGCCCCCTACCAGATTTGTCCACGTTCATGGAGTTGCAGGGTCCTACATCCCTACTGTATGCAAGTCACAGAATTGGTGACCGGGATAACGGGGGTCTGTTTGGCTCACACAATTCAATATTGCCTTGTGGGCCTTCTACCACTCCCTAGGGAAGGCAGATAAAATAATTATAGATTTGCTCTCCTAGGTCCTAGATGCCGTATAGCCATTCATTGGGCAACAGCAGCACCCCCGACTCATGACAGATGGTGAATGGATATACTGGAACGTGCGATTGCGTAAGGGGACACGCCTCCGACGTGTCTGCACGGACACGTGGAGAGAGACCTTGCAAGATGGGATGAGATGGTGGACCGAATCGGGGTGACCTGAAGGCTACCTGGTGGGTGACTCCCCTCAGAGCCATATGTGCCGTTGGTGGTGTCTAAATATTTGATGTGACTATGAGCGAGAAAGGCAAAATCGAGATGGTGGATGGCTATCCTGCTTCACCATGACATAGTCCGTGGGGGTGTTCGCACCACTTTCCCCCTCTTACCCTTGATCTTAGCTTCCACCCCCACAAGACCTCAGACACCACCCCCCACACTCCCACCCCAGGGTTGTACATAGTACTCCTGCTTGAATACCTTTGAAGAGCGGCTACTTCTATCCCTATACACCCACTGTTTCATATTAAAATATTTCAAATAACGTCTTGTTTGTAAATTTAATCGTATGCAGAGCTACTGTAATATGTTCTGTTGTCTAATGTCTGAAAGCGTTAATAAACATGTATTAACAAAATTCTGTAAAGTATTTTGTGTAGTGCTGTATGCTGCGAAGACTGTTTAAGGATTTCCACACTTGTTTCTGGGAAAATACTAACAAATATTTTCATCCAAAGCCTTTACTTTTGAGGACCAAACATCATTGCGTCCGTAGAACGTGTTGCTTTCTCTCATTAACGGGATCTGCTTTAAATTCCCCATTGCTTCGGAAGTATCCCAGACTACTTTTAAAAGCCTCTGCAGCCTGCGTGAACAGCCATGTTTAAACTCTGTCACAAGCACGGATACAACTCCAGGCTCCATTTCTTTGTTTGTGCAGCTCAAATCAGAAAATATAGTTATGTTTCTATCTTTGAAGACATTTTGCAGCACCCCTGTTGTATTTGAATCGCCATTGTAAGGTGAGTAACATCTCCCGGGTACCATGATGACCGCTTGTGCACCACCTTCATCATGTTGGGTTTTTTCGGTGTTGTAGTGTAACCCTACATCAATAAACAGTACAACCAGGCAAAAAGCTCTGTGCAGTGCTACAGATGGATACATGGCTGCAGCTACAAAGCATCCACTGCCCGGAGTCTTTAAAGTCTCTTGATTATCCACCTCACTCTCTCCTCACTTCCCAAACGGTGACAAGAACAGAACTGTGACAAGTCATGCTGGTTGCCTCATTCTCTATGTTGCATGCATTAATGGTTCCATTTGTTGTATATAAAAAGCAGATAATTTTGGTGATGTGTCAATAGAAGTCTAAAGCATTTATATTATATATGCTTTTTTGCATTTATCACTTTTCACAATATAAAACAGTGAGTTAACTGAATAGGGATATTATCGTATCCTTAGGCCCTTGATCTGAGGTGGCCTTGAATTGTTGTTGGTTAAAATGCGCAGAGGCAAATGTTGTTATTGGCGTTCCTGATTATTTGAATAGGGACTCGCATGCAGTTTCTGTCTTTCAGACCGGTAAAACTGTATATTTTCCCACCTTTGTGACATATTTTGCCCACAGAAAATTCTCCACCAGAATTTCCTCGTGGAATTTGCAAGGGAAAAAACCCGAGTCATTGTGCAGTTTGTGTTCAACTTTGAATCCAAAATTGCCACCGATTTCAGTTTGATCTTGGCAATCGGTATGTGGCTGGTAGTTGTCAACTGACCTTTAATGTGCATTGTTGGCTCAAAAGTGTTTCATTACCGACCAGTACCCCCATTCTTAGCCTGGCAACTCGTTCATGACATGCAATCTTCTTATTTTCATACCTACAGGCAAAGTGCCATTCATTC
Organism: Pleurodeles waltl; assembly: GCF_031143425.1. Lineage (NCBI taxonomy): Eukaryota > Metazoa > Chordata > Amphibia > Caudata > Salamandridae > Pleurodeles > Pleurodeles waltl. The sequence continues at coordinate 1,666,569,513 of NC_090440.1, forward strand.
ATGTAGGAAACCAAGTGGTCTCAGAGCTTGGCCCTATCGTCCAGTTTGTAAAAGCAAAGGTAAGAAAATACTTGATCTATTAGTGCATTACTGTTGCCGTTTTCTTTCTAATAGTGTATTAGCAAAGGAAGCCTTCTGTTTCTGAATCAAAGTGTTATAGTGCTCATGTATCTGGGTTGTAATACCCCATCATATTTGCTGGTAAGAATATAATAATTGCGAATCCATTAAACTGGCTTTCTCCTTGTATTTCCCACTCCAAAACACTGAAGAGATAGCTGAGTAGCTCATAATTGGTGCATAGGCAACATAAATAAAATTTTCTCCTGTGTTGCATATCTGTATATTGTTTCACATGTCATCCAGTAATGTACACATGCTATGGTTTATTTTTAGAAATTAGAGACCAAGGGCCAGATGAAGGAACATTCCGAATTGCGACCTGCAAATTGTGAGTCAGAAGGACTTGCAATTTGCGAGTCGCATTTCGGAATGTTGGATGGTGTCCCTGACACCATCTGCTAATCGCAAGGGGGTCGCAAAGGCCCACCTCATGAATGTTCATGAGGTGGGTCGCAATTTGCAACCCCCCTGCGAATGCCGGCCTTCAAGGGATGGTGGCCTGCTGCGGACAGCAGACCCCCATGTCTGTGACTGCTTTTTAATAAAGCATTTTTGTTTTGTAATGCAGCCCGTTTTCCTTAAAGGAAAACGAGATGCATTAAAAAAATGAAAAATGAAACGTTTTCTGCTCTGAAAAAATGTTTGCAGTGCCAATCTCAAGGGGAAGGGGTCCCCCCCCTTCCTAATTGCGACTCGCAAACCCGTTTTGCGATTCGCTAACCAGGTTACCGAATCGCAAAACGAGGTTTGTGCATTGTAAAGTGCTTTTTGCACGTCGCAAACAGCTAAATTTGCTGTTTGCGTTGTGCAAAATGCGTTGTACATCTGGCCCCAAGTTTTTCTATAATTTTCTGATAAATTAACAAGATATTTTTTCACCACTTGGATTGGGAAGTCTTTCCTTTAATTTTTATAGTCGTGTGAGTTCAGGATAAAAATGTGTGACCTTAGGAAACAGGAGTTTGTTATAAAAGTCACAAACTAGGGGCTGGCACTCTTTATTTCATTTCTTTTCAATTGGGTCCCTTCCGTTTCATGACCAGTTAAAATGTTATACCTGATTTCTTAGAAGCTATGTGGGAATTCCTTTTTGACATCAAGTCAGTCTAATATTCATGCCATGGTATGATTACTTCAGAGTGGGAGCGGATGAGGGAAGAATGTAAGAGGGTGTATGGTGACAGAGAGGGGAATAGGGTCCAGAAAGAGAGGAAGAAGAAGAAATGATTTAACGTGTTATGAGAGATACTTCCACAGGCCAGAGAGTCTCAGTGAAACAGAAGGTTACTTATGTTCCCCCAACCCCGCCCAAACAAAATTTAAATTCATATCTCTTTTGCAGTCTCCAAAAAATATTTTAAACTGTGGACCAGCAACTGAGGGAGAAAGAAGATGGCCTGGAGTGAGGGAAAGAGGGAGGAAAGCAGGGAAGTTATGGGAGCAACCCAGTACTCAGGCCTGTGGGTAAAAGATGTACCAGGTTTAGGATAGAAGCACTTCCTAACATGGTGATGGCTTGTTCCTAGCAGTTAATATAATCTTTACAATTCTCAGAACCCCTGCCAAGTTCTGTAGATGGCTGTTCTGGTTAGGTTCATTTGAACTAAGGAGCGGTGTCTTTGTTTTGGATAAGTTAAAGATGTAAAACTTCAAGCCCTTCTGGTTTAATACCAGGATTTTAAAATGTCATGTGGGCATCAGCCGGTGGAAGAGTTTTGATAGAGAGTCGTTCTTAATGCCAGCTTGCATCAGCTCTGTTTACAGGATTTTCAATTGCTAGACAAGGTGTTTTGCTTTTAAATGATTGGTCTTTGTGAATGGTGCCGTAAAAATCCACCTATCCAGTTCCTCTGTCTTGTTGCATTGTTGACCATGCTGAAAGTAGCAGTTGGCTCTTCTGCATGTTGCATAGCAAAAGTGCCTGCTTCCTACTCAACTCCAAACGAATGAAGTATTGGTTTTAACCAAGCTTTTCCAAGCTTTTCTTGGGCTAGAATTGAAGAGGCCAAAAAAGACCCAGAAGATATACTAGTGTTTCTGTTTGCCATACTTCACAAATACATTAGCATGAACTTCTGTTTAAGTAAGCCCAAGCTCATTTCGTGGCTGCAGTTTCCAGATATTCCTGTAAGATAGTTTAGACATCATGCAAAGCCTTTTCGCTGTCCATTATTTTAGTATTATGCTCCTCTTAATTCTGTTTTGTAATTAGAACTCATGGTACACTGTTCAAAGGATTGTAGGAAAGGACAGAGGGGTCCCCTGGTAGCCACTAGGAAGCGTCCCCTCCTCTCCCCAGGGTGTATTTGGCCAGACACATGGTGTAGTCCATTCCTAGTAGACACAGATACAGGATTTTCCAGTTCACAGGTATACAGTTAGTTTTTTAGCATTGTATTAGAAGATAGTTTTTTTTACAGTAGAATTTGAATGCAGGCCACACACACAATACTGCTCTGTCACCAAAGCGAGATTACATACCTTTTTTGGGTGTCACTGAGTAATATTCAAAATATCAGTGCAACTACGCCAGCAAAACAGTACAATTAAGTGAGTCGCCTGTTAAAGGTATTGAATTTGTCTGTGTTAGACCTAGATAGCAACTGTGACTTTTGCAAACAAACCCTAAGACCCTCTGTAGCCCCAGGCACCCCATGCTCTCACAATTCAACTTATATTAGAATGTCTGCCTGAGGGGAAACTGGAAAAAAGGAGCGATAGCAGCAGCCAGCATGGGAGGACCAAGTTAAACATATGAAATGAGAAATACATTGACTATCATCAGTAGCAAATATTTATTATCAGCAAGAAAAAATAATAAGTTAACAATTCACCACCATTAGGGCTGTTGATGCTGCTTAGCCTTGAAGGTAGTGGCTATTGGTTCCAACATAGATGTCCGCACAAATGGATTTTGGATGAAGCACTGAGAAAAAACAGGAATAGGAAGAACAAAGTCCAACAGAATAAAAGGACGTACAACAAAAAAAGAAATATTACGTGGGCGGGAAAGTCGTATGTATACTATAGAAGGAACAGGTATAGCAGACCTACTCTAGGCATTGTCAGGTAGTGTACTGTTGTGATCATCCTTCTTTTATTTTTCCTCCCTGTATAAGGACTCAGACGAGGAAACAGAAAGACTACCTGTTTTGTGGCCATCATCATGAATAATGTTTGTGTCCATAGTTCTCAGGCAGATGTTGCATTGATTCTGACAAGAGGAAGACGGGGTCTGTTCTGTGTTCCTGCCCTGTCCTAAGTGTAATCACCGTAGCTGCCAGTCTTGTGGTGTACTGACATGAAAATTGTGCACACAGCTATAGCCCACGTGGTTCTGACACACAGCACTCGCCACATGACTTCCGAAGGACCCCCTGGGAACTGGCAAGCAATGTCCTGCAAAGGGTCAGGAGTGTATTATGGGTATCAATTAATTTTCAACACCAAAATGAGGGTGATATATGTGCAGTCGTGCGATATGGGTAGCAGGAACAAAAAAAAGGGTGGATATGTTTGTAAATTATGGGGAGGGGGAAGGAATTGTAAAGCTCAGAGGGCAGTAACACTGGTCGAACTTGTAATGTGTTCAGATCAAAAAGCAGGCAAATGCAAAGGGAATGTTGTGAAAAAGATGCACTATAATGCAGACTTAGGCTGTGGCGTTTTTATGCGGCTTAAAGACTGTTTTGCATTAGAGTCTTTGGGTTATCACCTAAAAAAATAGATTTTATAGAAGATGTGGGAAATGTATTATTTTAATTTGCACGGTGCCTATGACTTTGGTGAGAACTGAGGAGAACGTAGATACGCCTGTACTTGCAGGCTGCTGGTCTCATCTAAGGATCAGGTCCTACAGGCCTCAAGTTTCTAAAGTCTATGCATGAGTTGATCATCTATTCCAGATATCTTATTTGCCTTCAGGTAAATGCAGTCCTTTCTATTCTATTCTTAATATTATTCTTAATCTACCACCATCATTCAAAGAGCAAAACTGGGTTGAATTAATACTTTTGCATGAACTTTGAAAAGTTGAAGGCTCTAAAGATTTTTTTTCCTCCAAAATGAGCATTTAAAGTGCACTGGGCAAGAAACAGTTGACAGAATTTGATGTAAATATGGATCCAAAGACACTGCCACACGAAGCCTGAGGATTAGAATCTATTTACCCAAATGAGTTTTGGGGGAGTTAACATGGAGAAGTTTATCTAAACCGCATTAGATCAGCAGGCATACTCTCGCTTTTGATCGCTACCCCATATGTCTCTCCTCCCTTTTTAGGGTCGAGCCTGCTTTGCATGCGCTCGCGCATGCGTATAGCAGGGAGACTCTTTTGTATTTATAAAAGGGCTCGGAGCCCTGTCAACTTCACGTCAGTGCTTTTTATTGGTTCGTGGGCTTCCCTAATTAAATCTGCTTGCTTTCATTAGTCGAAGGCACGCATGTGGCATGCCTTTTCCGGTGGCAAGCCCTCCTCGAGCGCAGCGACCAAGTACAGAAAACATGCGAGGCTCGCTGTTTTCCATCGAGTTCGTGGACTTTTTTTTCTCTAATTTAGGAGCCCGATCTCGCTTGGCAGAAGTCGAGCGCTTTACCTACTTGATTTCACTTTTTCGGGTTACGTGCATAAATGCACTTTTGCCCGATAGGTGAAAAGTCGGGTTAGGAGTTTACAACGCGATCGGCTCTAACACGAGCAAACGCGAGACCCGATGCATTGTAAATGCTTGTTATCTATGTCTTGAAATCTGAACATTGTGTTATACAAAAACACTACAGCAAATCATGACTGTGATTCTCTCATAAGGTGACTTGTGTTTAGAGCTGGGGTCCTTACAGGGTAATAATGGTCACAATATTTCTGACTAGATTTTTAATGCTTAGTAGTTGCTGTTTAGAAGTTATGACTGTAAACATGTACAACAGAGACTGTAAAAGACGACATACCTGAGGCAGGTGGGAAAACAGTGCAATGCCTCTTAACAGCACCGAGTTAGACCAGAACCCGGTCACACCCTCAGTAGGCCGAAGCCAACCACTGGACACTGTTTCATGTTTCCTAGCTCATTTTGTTCAAGGTTTTTTGATGTGTATTCTAGGCTTGCACTCATAATTATACCATGATAAAATTGACTGTGAAGTCCCAAAATGGAAAACAAAAGTGGATAAAGCTAGGAAATCTGATAATTCATAGACAAACTGGTGCCAACAGTACACACAGCCTTACTAAAATGTTTTACCAAGTAAAGCGAGGCAGAGGGTTCAAGGTAAGCTATGCTGTGGTCGCTCAGTGTACTAATGCATTCACTGCACAGATACATGTGTGACCTAGGCCACAGGTTAGAATACAAGGAGATCCACTCCTCCTTTCATCTTTCAAAGGACATTAACATAAGTATTACTAAGTTGGTTTATAATAAACATGTTATCAGTGCACAAATACCCCTTGAACTGGTTGTGAGCATAACACAAACCTGCTATGTTAGGTTTCCTACCTGAGTTGTGTGTTAGGAATTCAGTTCGACTTTTTCCTCGTTCACCACTGCATCTTCTTTCCACTCCTTCAGTTCCATCAGAGATGCTTGAGGCACACTCTCCTGCTTTCATTCCAGCATTTCACTCACTCCTGTAGTCTTTCTTCCCAGCTTTCTGACTCCGCTCTTATGTCACTCCTCCCCAGTCCTTTCCCTCCTTCTGCCTCAGCTAAGCAGCCACTACACTTCTTCATTCCTGGTGCTTACTTCCTCCCCAGCCTTCTTTCCACCTGAATTGCCTTCTCCATCCCTTAGCCCGACTCATCTTTCTCTCCTTCTCACAAACTCTGCTTCTTTCACCAATGACTTCTTTCCCTTAGCACAGAAAACCCTCCTTCACTTCTGCCCCTCTCTTGCTCCTTTACCCATTTTTTGTTTTCCTCCCCACATTTAGGTGCGGCTTTCTATTCCAGTTTATCGACTTCATCCCATCTATTCTTCCTCTCTATTTGTTCCAAATGGTTTTCCCTTTCTTTTGTTTACATTATTTCTTTGCATCTGTTTTTCCTTCATTGTCTGCAGCTCTCCATTCCCTCCTAGAGCCCTTTTGTACCTTTTCGGCACCTCTGGGGCCTCAGCATCCTGACCTGTGGGTGTCCATTGGAGTTCACCTTGAGAATTAGGGCCTGAATTAGATATCTAAATCAGGCCCTCAATGTCTTGCTAACCAAGGTAAATTTCGACTAGAAAACTAAATTTGCAGGTGCGTGGATGTTTGCGGGCAACTTGACAGGTCCAGGCTATAAAGGGAAATACTGCGCATTCCCCTACTTTGAGCCCTTTTGAAATGAGTGAAAAACATTTGCTCATTAACGATGCCAGTAAAACAGTATTTGCTCACAGCCCGGCGGCCCAAAAAATTAAAAAATAAACTGCTGCGTTTACGTCTCAGACAAATATATTGGAATTAATCTCCTTGGTCACAGATCGGGAAAGGCTGTATTGTCACTGGGGAGAGGACTGGATTGTCTCGGTGTGGTGAGCTATATCAGGGTCCATTTTTATGAACACAATCCTTAATAACATTGGGGATTGAAGAAAGTGGACTAGCTGCAGTTCTCCTGACATACCAGCCCTACAGTTCAATATGTGCAAAACTGGAAAGTCACAAGGTTGACCTGCCTGTACCGTTTGCACTAAACGTGAAAGACAAAGGAATAGAGAGACGGATACAGTGAGCATCTTCCGTCAAGCGTGAAGAAAGCAATTGTTGCTGTGCTTGAGTTTGTCGTCAAGTTTTAAACTTTCCCTCAAATATAATGGAATGCAGCAGTGTGATGACTTTTCCCTTCTATACTATCAGATACACCTTTATGGAAGCTAGTACTCCTGACCCAACGATCCCACTGTCTGTTTTAATATCACTGTAGTTCTCTACATTTGATTCGAGAGGCCATTGTAAATACATTAGGTTGCAGTCGTCTGGACTGCTATAATGGTATTTAATTGGTACTTCCCAACTGTGCAGCTAAGTAGTCTTCAGAGGGTCTAAGAAGCAGTCTCCTGCCTGCTCACCAGAGTTGAAAGAGCAAACCACATCACTGTTCTCCCTTAGGGCTCTTCATGTGTTGCCAGTGAATAAAGGAGCTACATTTAAGGCCCTATGCATCACTCACTATACAATCCGCTGTCAGAATTCCACGCTTCCTTTGCATAGTTTTCTCTCAGTCACTCTGTACTTTAAGGCAAGCAAAAGAAATGAATCATTTTTAGCTACTGGGGCAAACTGTGCTTATTTCACTGAATTTGATATAACCCTTTTGAACTATTTTTAATTTTCTCTCTGTAAAACTGCAGAGTAGGAAAGTGAACAAAATCTGTTGTCTCACTCTCTTACTTCGTAGTCCACCTTATCGTATAAACCAGTCACTTGCACTATTTTTCTGGAAATCTGTGATCAGAACTTGTTCGTAGAGTAAGCAAACAGAGGGTGGAGAAGCTGACAGCACACAACCTGTTTCTAAGCTCTCTTTGCCCCTGCAAACCAAACCTGCTGTTTTTTCATAGAGGAAGCAGTTGGTAACCTCCCTTTTTAGGTCCCTCCTACCAGACATTGCAGCTGTCTGGTTGCAAAAACATATTGTAGGCTTTACCAAGAACATAAAGGGGCTTAACATTTGTTGGCTTTCCTGTCCCAGTTTGGCATATTTGAGTTTGTTCCTCCCTTGAAGCATATCCTCTTTCATCTCTTATCAACGGCTGGCTTCTATGCTTTCACTGCTTGCTTTTCAAGCACTACTTTTTATTTTGTGTTAAGCGCTCCATTAGAATGCATGTGTGTACTTCTTTCCCCCTGCACTGCATGTTGCTCTTGGTTGCCTGTGTGCTTCTTCCTGCACCCACCCCATGTCTCATTTGCGCTCACTTCTACCTTTTTCTTTCTTGCCCATATGCTTCTCCCCTGTCTGCTTCATGTTGCTGTCTTACCTATTGCTTGTCCTCCCCACCCTGCATGTTGCTTTGCCCCACCTGAAACCTCCTTCTCTGTCGCCTATTGCTTCTGCTTCCCACATCTCCATGTTATTTCTGTCCCCCTGCCCTCTATGTTGCTTCCCTCCCACCCGTGCCCTCCTTCACAAATATGTGTTGCTTATCCTCATCAAGCCCTGGCATTGCTTCCCTCACCTTGTTGCTCACCACCTCACCTGTGCTTCAAAAAACGCATTTTTACATTTTTCTTACTTTTATTTGCTGATTCAACTCAATTCGGCAAATTAAAAAAAAAGTTAAAAACTCCCTTGCAACTGCAGTTAGACAGAGTCCAAGTTACCCCTTTTTCATTTCATTTTTTAGGTCTCAGCCTACCAGACACCACAGCTGTGTGGTATGGAAAAGATATTTGGGGTGTTTCGGAAAGTTGACAGGGAATACATTCTGCCTGTTGCTTGTCATTGACTTTGTAGTTTGTAGCTCACATTTTCGTGCTTCCAATTTGCTGACTTTATTTGCTTTAGGCTGTCCAGCTTGAGTTCGTACCACCCCACGTGAAAGCTGTGTTTACTGTATTCTTCCACAAACTCGTTTTCTGTAGTAAACAGGCAGCCAAATCATCATCTTATTTTGTCTCATTTGCTGGGCATTCAAAGATTGATGTCAGGCGTTGTCTTCCAATAGAGCTTGTGTTTACTTTGCTTTCGGTTGACTTCAAAGTAAGAGCGTTTATAAGGAAAGCGGAATGCAGATTAGTCTCTGCATGGAGCCCACTAATGTCTCCATAGTGGTGGTACGCGCTCTTCATACCTATACCTCGTTTTAAAAATTATTCATCCTGCATGCAACTTAGTGGGATCACACTGTTAACTTCATCCGCAATTTTAGTCAAGAGTTGGCAGTGCATTTTTTTTATTTCAACCGTAGAGACCGTATGGATGTAGTCCACTTACTGACTGTAAGCAGTCACAAACCGAGATACCTTTAAGATGCTACTGCATGGACAGGGCGACTCGTTCTCACTGTTTGTCTGCATGCTAAGGCGGGGGCTACTCAGGCACTCGGAGGTTGTCTGCTTGACCCGGATAACTGTCTTTTCAGTCTCTCTAAGGTACAGGCTATGCCATCTCTCACCGGCGATCATCACCATCCTATCCAGAATCCGCCTGCCATGCCTTTCTCCTATCCCCAAACCAAGGGTTGAAGATAAAAGGACCACTTTTTAATTTATTCTATCACTTTTCCTAGAATCTGGCCTGCAATACTAAACAAACGGGAGTTGTTGTTACTTTATTCATTTCTATAGCACTGTATGCCTCCACAAATGCGCTTCAAAGCTTCGTCTATAATAATCGATTGCATCTAACATGTCTGTGAGATAGCTGGCGAGTTAACCACCTGTTGCTGCTTTCTGCCTACAGCCTGGGTTACCGGTTTAGATCCCAGCAGCAGGGTACACTCAGCCTTTCATGTTTTGTTGGTAAAGAAATTCAGTTACCGAACCGGTCTACGCAGACATAGGCGGTGATCTGCAGGTGCTGAGTTTGAATTGCGGCGAGACAGACTCATCCTTCCATCTTTATTAGGTTGGTAAATTGAGCGCCCCATATCAGGGAATAGTAACGAACACCTTCTGGGTACAGTGCTTAGGAAAGGCAGTAGTGCTGTATTAAACCCTCTTTAGAAAGAAGCTGTTTTGCTGTAGATAAGCTGAATGTATCTGAGATTCTTAAGGATCTGCTACTTAAGGGTGTCATAAAGTCAGACCAACGGGAGGGAAGTATACTGTTCAAAACACAAGAAAATATACAAATATGATATTATTTGCAGATGTATTTAAACTGTGAAGATTTCTAACATTTTGTGACTTTGTAAATAAGAATGCATACCAATATTTTTTGTAAATAAAGTTTGCTTTCTGCGGTCTGGCTCTGTATTCAGATATGTAACCCGTTACCTTTACAGTGCGCATACAACATACATACAGTAAACCGTTATGCCAACATTCCGTACTACTCACATACATTCCTTCAGTCGCCTTCAGTCCCTCAATCCTTCCATCCCTAATTAAAAAAATAAAAATAAATAGGCATTACCTTAATGTTAAATTATATAAATTACATAAACTAAAAAAAAAAAAAAAAAAAAAAAACTTTGACATTCACTAAGGCAAGACCTATTGTCTTTACCAATGCTTATCTCTACTTTGGAGTCCGAAAGGAAATAGGTGTTGGAATGCTAATTCAGTAAGTGTGACTGCTCAGCTTGGGATGGAGAGCATCAGTGGAAGTGAGACATGGAGCCCCCGAAACAGGAAGTGCCTGTGGACTGTTCTACTACACAGCTTGGGAGCGTGCAGCAGAATGTGCGCGAGGAGCAGCAAGTAAGAGACTGCCGGGAAGTGCTGCAAGCCTGCGATCAGCTGTAGTCTGTCTAGTGCTGGAGGGCACCACACCATTGTCCTACACGTGGATTTGTGAGTGTCAAAAATGTTAGAACTATATCTATTAAGCTATGCTATTGGTCTGCCTATTTTTGGTTTCCATTTGTACTGGTAACTTTGATATTTGACTGCGAGGGCACAGTGGCTGGTGGTGTCAGTGGGTCTGTTCAGCCCCACCGGCCTTACCAGCCCATTGTTCTTATCACGGTTTATCACTTCAACGTCATCTTTCAGTGTTCATATGTACCATTTGTTTTAGTTTCTCCGTTGCCACTCTCCAGTGCAGCATCCCAGTATGTAGCTTAATTGATCTTTTTAATTTATGATACCTTCCGTAGCATTTATTTATTTAATAGCTATATATTTTGTGTGACTATGTAGCCTAATGGTTTGGAAGAATCTGTGAGCGTTGAGAAAGTTAGATTCCAGTCAGGGGCGACGGCCACCACCAGGCAGTTCAGCGGCAAACAGGGATGTACAGTTTAGTTTTGAGCTGTCGCCTTCGGATGCCAGCTACACATTAAATAATATAGCATGAGTGTACTTTTAAACCCTATTTTTAAAACTTCTTTGCAATTGTGTTTGAGACATACATAAAAAAAACTTTGAAAAAAGCATTGTATATAATCAGGTTGACAAATCTCGACAAAGTCACGGGCATACTGACATGTAAAGTAGCATTTTTCCGATACTCTGGTGAGAGCACCATTTTTTAATATTTAGTTAAAAATAAAATAATTTGTTTACATTTATTTTACCGTGTCTGAGTGGCTCATCTCTTGAATTGATTACTGATAAGTTCATATTTTGGGGCATTGGTTCTCCGCTCATGCCCTCTCTTTAGATCGTTATTGGATTGCAGCAAAATACAGACAACCTGTTTATTTGGGTGATTTGCCACTGGCTATGTCTGAATAAAGCACAGTGAGAAGCGAGAAAGAACAAGAAGATAAAAAAGAAGATATATATATATATATTTGTGTGTAGTTTTATAAAATAGCACTTAATCAGCAAGTGTAATCCATGCTAGACCAGTCTATCTCAGAGCTTCACCTGGCCTTGCAGTCCCCCACAGAAAGTTTTGATTCTGCCATGTTTATTGAATCTATTAAGAGAAAGTGTTTTGGGTTAAGACAGAATGACACCAAAGTCCTGTGAAAACAAAGTCATCCACTTTAATCCATGCCAAAATGCAGGGGTACTGATCCTCCGACCTTTGGTCAGTGCTGCATTCATTCGAGAGTTGCAAGTCTGCAAGGTAATGGAGTGACTTGATGATGACTCCAGTTGTTTTTGCAACTGTAGCAGTAGGGCAGCCATTGCATCATGGAAGTGGCAACGGGACAGTAAAAAAAATTAATTGACATGAAACGGACAGCGCGGGCTGCGCATTATAACATTTTTTTTTTCATCATGTTGGTTGAGGGGAAGGGAATAAGCATGAGGGACAATGAGAAGGTGGGAGGGAAATAACCAACACGGCGTGGGGGTTGGCAGGGTATAAGCAACAGAGTAAGGAAGGGGAAACAGCAATAAGCAACGTGGACTGAGGGTTGGTAAGGAAATATGGAACACAGATGGGGGCTGAGGGGTGTGAGAAGGGAAGAAGCAACAAGGGCCTTCCACTGCTGGCGCAGTGACTGAGACAAAGGAAGAAGAAGGGGAAAAAAAAATAGTTCCTCAATCAGCATCAGCAATGGAAGGACCTTAATCAAGTTGAAGCTGTCGGTACTTGATCCCTGTTCCAGCTGCAAGCGGAGGAAGTGAAGTCGACTCCAGCTGCCCATTTGAAAGGTAGCAGGTGTGAGTGGCAATGAAGCCACAAATGGAAAGTAATTGGCAGGAGACAAGCCCCTTTACTGTATACAATACCCCTTTCAGTAAGACCACGTATGTGTCATTAGGTACGACCTAAAAAGCAGGCAAAACTTAACACATTACTTTACTTCACACTATATTAGCAGTGGTTTAATATCCACAGGATTAAAACATCAGACATATATATTTCAATGTAATTTCTTAGATGTAGAATGAACGGAGTTTTAGTTAATATTGTTCAGTGAGAGAGATTGAAAGTAATAGTTTTATCTGCTGAGCCATGGGTGTTGCTGACATGAAGAATGACACTTCCTTTATCTGGTCTTAGTATAGGCTGAGGTTCAAGTTAATATCAGGATTTAGAAGGGTTACGGAATGCCTTGTGCAGGGTGTCCTAAGGCTAACCTTCTCTTACCAGTTGTTGATTTAACAATCATCTCGTTGTGGTGGGTAGTGATAAATGCCTTCGAGCTTGGCTGTATGTAGAAACGGGCATTAACTTGGCGGGTAAGCAGAGACAGGGCACTAGTGGGATGTTGCCTATAGCTGGGGGCCACTGTCCTAAGAATTGCTCTTCAAAGAACTAGCCAAGTTGACCGATTTGTGATTTTTTTGTGTTCCCAGAAAGACTGGATCGAATTGCTCTGATACTGAAAATCTTATATGTGCAAGTGCACTCAACCTAAAATGGTGGGTCTGTGGTGGAACAGGATTCATCGGATAGTGATACTGCTCTGAAGTATGTAGTTTCGTCGGAAACTATTGGCAGACAAAAATTACTTACAATCGCATTCCCACAAGGCGTAGGCACAAAGTACTAACGTCAAGTGGTTCCAAAAGACAGCCATTCTTTTTCATTGCAAGCAAAATCGTATCACCCCGATAGCAGTATAGTGGACAAAGGGCTCCTAATTCGCCAACATACATTTTCCTGAAAGCTGACCAGTTGCTTCCTTCTCTCCAGTAAGCTGTTTTGTATGTACTTTGACAATCTTAAAATACTCAAAATGTGAAGAAGCTCCGAAAATGGCATACCCCGGATGTTTAATCTCTTGTGTGTTTTCATTTCGCTGATTCGTACATTTCTTTCTCCTTAGGGCCACTCACTGAGCGATGGCCTAGATGAAGCCCAGAAAGCGGAGATGAAAGCCTACATGGAATTAGTCAATAACATGCTCCTGACAGCTGAGGTACATTATGATTTCACCACGTGGCATTTGGTTTCAAGGGTAGACCAACAACAAATCACTTCCTTGGCACATGCGGTACTTGACTTTGACTAGATAGCACAAGTGGGATACTAGGGAAAGTGGGTGGTGTTAATGTAATCTTTCCTGAAGGCTGAATGTTCTTTTTTTTAAAAGCATTTTTTCATTGCATCCGAAAAAATTAAGCTCTGTAAAGGCTGTCAAACAGTGCACTATTAGTAGATGAAACAAGTAAAATCATGTGTTCCGGATATCGGTGGGATGATTTCACCCTTACAAAGGTCTAAAGCTGTAATTGATTTTCGGTTGCTTTAATTCTTAATCACATCTTGAACTAATCAAACAACGACTTTGTTAAAATTGTCTATCTTTATTTGTTAGCCAATTCTATCCACATTCTGAGCTGCTAAATTGCAGAAGTTGCCTTGTTCACTGCCAGCAGCCTGCTACTTAAAAAAAAAGTGTCTGTGACTTACGACTTGCACGTGTCAGCCCATAAGATGGCTCAGTGAGTTAAGTTTAATGCTGACATCTCCTGTGCTCAACAAGTCACGAGATTGATTGGTCTCTTGGATGCTGTCTGTACCTTTTGGATAAAGGATCTTTTGGGACACAAATATACATCTTCCCTAATCCACAATATAGGCTAACATAGTACAAGCTCTCAATATTGCCCTTTCATATAGGTACATTCTCACGCTTTGAGCCATAGAAATCTAAAACACTATCAGTGTTTCTGTATTTGTGAAAACAATTTTATTAATTTTGTATAGGTTTAAGCTTTGAATATGAAGTTGTCAAACCTTAACCATCCTCTCAGAGTTAAGCAAGCTATATGAGATTAAGGAAAGGCATGAATACCATACTTTTCAGGAAAGCATACTTTCAAGGTTCCTGACTGTGAAGCTCCATTCGTCTTTCTTTTCTCGCAAGATACTGGGCCACAAGATGAAGCAGAGTCAAGAAGTTGAAGCAAACTTTGAGAATCTGTTCCTGCCCTCTGGCATTGCAGATTAGTGGTTTATTCTTACTATACAGGGCAGGGCGTCCACATGGCCTTAACATCAGATCATCTGACTGGACACCGTCTTTACCCTTCAAAATATCATCCTCAGACCTGCCCTTGGTCAGCCATCGTTCTTCATCCATAAGTCTTCTCTACCTCCAAAAGGTTTATAGCAGGCCTAGTGTGAGAAAACAGGGCTGATTGCAGAGGCCCCCTAACTTTTTGCCCCCATTTTCCACTTTTTGCTGGTGTTTTCCGGACTCTGATGGTGCCCTGGTTACTGCTAACCAGTCCCAGGGCCTGTGCTCTGTGTAAAATCAATATGCAAATTAGGCTTATTATTATTGGCTAAGACAACCTACCTATAAGTCCCTAGTATATGGTAGGGCATGTAGGTTTAGGGACCACAGCATAGGTAGTGCACTGCTGAGGTGCCCAGTGTCATTTTAAAGGCAGGCCTGCCTTGCTGGCTGCTTTTAAATTAAAGTTATATGCAAATTCGACTTTGGAATTAAAAGTAGTTCCAAAATCTTAAACTACCTTATGTGTGCATATAAGTCACCCCTAAGGTGTGCCCTATGTGCCCCTAGGGCTGGGTGCTATGTAACTATAAGAAGGGACCTTATAAAAGTAGTTTTATAAGCCCTGGTGAGGTAAAAACAGCCAAATTCATTTTTCCCTCATTGTAGTAAATGGCCTTCATAGGCTAGAATGGGGATACTTTATTTTAATTTTTAAAGTCCCCTTAAATGATGGATACCAAGAGTTTGGTATCAAATTAATTGTTATAATAAATCCCACAACCTTCCAGTTGTTGGATTTAATATAACGTGTTCAGGTAAAGAATTTT
Source organism: Pleurodeles waltl (assembly GCF_031143425.1). Lineage (NCBI taxonomy): Eukaryota > Metazoa > Chordata > Amphibia > Caudata > Salamandridae > Pleurodeles > Pleurodeles waltl. The sequence goes on from NC_090440.1 coordinate 1,666,584,925, forward strand.
AAACTTTACCTGAAAAGTTGCCAATTTCAGCCCTGCATTGTATTTGCTGCTGTGCTCTGATTGGCCAGCCTCTGGCAGCCTGGCCAGGCTGCCTTGATGAGGTGTGAAGTGGCCTGGCTTCACACAAAGAGATGTGCCTGTGGGAGGGAATTTCCCCTCCGCAGATGGTGAGGCAGGAAGGGGGAGGGCTGCCAAACTGGTCTTCAAAGGCAGAGAAGGACATTTGGAACAACCCAGCAACACCCCCACATCCTGCAACCCCAGACAACTAGGTGCCCCCTTCATTAGATTAGGAGAGGGCAGGAGAGGGGTGTGTTTATGATTTTTAGCCACACCAGTGGGTGGGCTCAGCCATATGTAACCTCCAAAAATCAGATTCAGCCATGATGGATTTTTGAAGAATGTTGCCTCCTGGGATTGATTTTTTCCACACTTCCCAGGAAGTGGTCACCACAGGGAGAAGGACCCTGCACCAGGATAAAACTGGCAGACCTGTACCCACACCTCAGTTCCCTACCACATCCCTACCAGGAAGAACTACAGAAGAAGAAGGACTTGCCCTGCTGGACCCCTGGCCTGCACCTGGAACCTACACTCAGAAGGACTGCACCAGCTGCACACTTGGGCTTCACCACAAGAAGGATTTTGCCTGGCTACAACTGGTTCAAGGAGGGACTCCCTGTTTGCTACAGGTGAAAAATTGCTAACCAGAGTCCCCTGCAACAACTCCTGAAGAAATCAACCAGCTGGCCACTGCCCAGTGGCCAAAAAGGAGTTTGCACCAGGTGCATTCTGGGAGATGTAGTCCACACCCCCAAGGATCATCTCAGAACTTCTGGACCCTTGGGGTGAGCTGTGGACCCCAAAAGAACATTAAAGGAACGTCTGGTAGAAGCCCCAGAAGTTTGGAGAAGTTTTGAAAAAAATCTCCATAGAGGGACCGACCCGCCGCGGCAACTCTAGCCGGCTTGCCTCAACCACGACCCGGCCTGATTTGCTCGTTCGTCCCGGTAAAGAAAATCTCCAAAAAAGAGACTAAATCCGAAGGTAAAAAGTTGACCGAGACCTCCCAGCCAGCGTATCAGAGGAGGGCTCCAGGGACGTCGGATCAAGATCCAGGCTTACCCCGGTCGAAGGATTTTCACCTCGAAAAAACAACTAAGTCTGAAGGTAAAAATCTCCACTGAGGATTCCTGCGACGCGTATCCGGAGAAGGGCTCCAGGAGGTCAGATTGGACTGGCAGGTTCGTCCCGCTGAAGAAAATCTTCAGAAAAGAGACCAGGGGCCAGATGTAGTAAGCGTTTTGCATGGCGCAAACTGCGAAAATCGCAGTTTGCGCCATGCAAAACGCGAATTGCGATGCACATTCCCATTTTGCGAGTCGGTACCGACTCGCAAAATGGGAATGCGACTTGTAACGCAAAATGGGAATGCGACTCGCAAATAGAAAGGGGTGTTCCCTTCCTATTTGCGACTCGCACCGCAATGCAGAATTGCTTTGTGACCGCGAACGCGGGCGCAAAGCAATTCGCAGTTACCACCAGTGTCACACTGGTGGTAACCCATTCACAAAAGCGAAGGGGTCCCCAAGGGACCCCTTCCCCTTTGTGAATGTTGCCATCAATGTTTTTTCAGAGCAGGCAGTGGTCCAATGGACCACTGCCTGCTCTGAAAAACTGAAACCAAATGGTTTCGTAATTTTTTTGTATTGCAACTCGTTTTCCTTTAAGGAAAACTGGCTGCAATACAAAAAAAAAACTGCTTTATTTAAAAAGCAGTCACAGACATGGAGGTCTGCTGTCTCCAGCAGGCCACCATCTCTGTGAGTGCAGGGAATCTCAATGGGGTCGCAAAATGCAACCCACCTCATTAATATTAATGAGGTGGGTCTTTGCGACCCCATTGAGATTCGCAGCCGTTGTCTGAGACACCGTTCTGCTTCCGATTTTGCGATTCGGAAATTGCGAGTCGCACCGACTCGCAATTTCCGAATTGCAAAATCGGAATTTTCTACATCTGGCCCTAAGTGTGAAGGTAAACTTTTGACCGAGGCCTCCCACGAGCTGTAGCCGAGCAGGGCTCCATCGCGGTCGTCCTTAAACTTTGACTTTGCCCCGGTCGAGGTGCAACCAGATGACCCGATTGGCGCTTTTTTGTTTGTAGGCGCTAAAAAAAACAATAATTCTTTAAAAATTCATATCTCCGGCTCCCCTTATCCGATTTCATTAGTTTTTGTGTCATTTTAAATATAAAAATATAATCTATTTTTATAAACTGGTTTCGGATTTTTAAACTGTTTCCTGCGTTTTATTTAATTACTGTTTTGTGATATTTGAATGCTTTACACTCTGTCTCCTAAGTTAAGCCTTGTCGCTCATTGCCAGGCTATCAAGGGTTGAGCTGGGTTTAATGTACTGAGACCTCACTGGACCTAGGTCGAGGTTAGTGGCCTATTGCTAAGTGTAGGTACCTACCTGCCCTTACCAATAACCCATTTTCCAACACCAAGGTGAAATTTTAATTGTGAGAGCTTTGTGCTTTTTACAAGAAATGTCTGAAATCTTTCCATGTTACATAAATACGCAGCAGTTTCAGGCAAAATGAATAGATCAGAAACCCGAGAACAAAATGAGAACCAAGCATGCAAGCACCTGCTGTTCACGTTATATATGTTTTTTGCACTTTTCTTTAGCATGGAAACACACATAGCGCTCGTAGGCCAATGAAGAGGTATTATTGTCAGTTAGTCCTTCTTCCCTTCCATAAGGGCAGTTATCTGTATGAAAATTGCACACAAGATATGTCCTCACATACAAGATGCCACAGGAAATGCATCCAAGGCTCATGCAGTTTCTAAGGTCTCATGGTGAATGTTGCGAAAGCAGCACATTCGTCCAGTTTCATAATTCCTACAAGATCTTTTCTGCTAGATCCAGATCTCCACTGGTGAAAATAACATTATCAGCGTAAGAAAAACAGAAATTAACCGTGATATGATTAGGTCAATCTATAGGATTGCAGTCGTGTAAAAAAAATTAGGCACAAGCTTTAGCCAGAAGTGCTTAACTGTCAGTTCATTTTGGGCAGCACCCTTGTCTTTTTCACTGTTCTTTAGAACTTTCCCTGATATGTTTCTTTACGATTCAGGAACATCGTCCTTACGACAGTTTGGCCCCGATTCTTATGTTGAAAGCTGCCATTATTACTTCAACTTTCATGAAGATGTCATGTACAACCCCATTATTGATATCTACTTTCTCTAGTGCTAGTGGTTCTTAATTGTGGTTCTATATTGCTTTGTTTCTTTTCCAGTGCATACATTTGCAAGTGATTTAGGATCTTCTGTAGATGTGATGCTTTGAATTATTCCCCATCATTAGATTTTGAATCCTTAAACAGATATTATATACACCTGTACACACTTAGTATACTATTGCCTGTAGCCTAGCCACTTCCTTACTGTGGTCCGCACAGCAGCCAGTCAGATGGAGAGGTTCTACAGGACCGCAGAGGACTCCATGCGTGAGATTTTTGACTGCACAGTATGTGAAGAAAGTATGAGCTTCCTAATTCCAGCATTTTCTGCCACTCTTTTCCACACTTTGGAATGCACATTACCACATTCATTCATCAGCTGCTTCTGTGTCATTTAGAAACTAACCTTTACATTAATTTGTTTCCCCTCTAAAGTTAGGCCACCACCGAGTTATCGCCATCTGGGTTCAACTTACCATATCTTGAACCTCCTGTGAAAAAGAAAAAGTCACCTTTTAGCCTTTGCAAAACATGTGACCTCTAATGATGTGTGGGGGAACACGGTCTGTCTGCAGCCGAAGCATATTCCCCTGGATTGCAGCATCTCTCACTCACTTTTGCAAAGCTTCTGAGAATAAGAGAAAAAACTGCTCTTTCTCCTCAGAAAGACTTCTTCGTCTGGAGAAGAGATGGTCAGGAGCACACCTCTGCTTTGCACCTCCTGCTTATATTCGAAATTAGATGTAAATATGTAGTCATGTGGTTGCTGCACATAGTGATGCAAAAGGGTGAACACTTCTTAAGTGTCCCAGCATTCCTCTGAAAAAATAATGTCTTTCCTTCGAAAACACCCATTTTGTATCTTGCACAATGCAGAAAAACAAAACCTTTGCTGCCTAAATTCAAAATCTGTCTCACCAGCAGGAAAGCCTTACTTTTTATCCATTTTCATTTTGTCATCAACCTAACACCAATCGCTCTACACTTCTCTTCACACGTACTTCATTGATAAAGTCTCTGCTGTTTGCGAAAGGCCCCAAAGATGGCATCCTTGTCAATCACAGGACGATTCACATTGTTGGTAACATCATTGACAGCCATGTCAACAGCCAGAAGATCAACTATGTTAATGACAATGTTCATTTGTCCACATCTTGTTGACAGCAACTGCCCATTTCTTTGGCCTGTGCTGTATGCTTACATCATCATACCTCTGACACGTGTTACATCAAAAAAGTGCTGTTATGGCTTGTTAGATCCAGTAGGAAGGAGGAAAAGGAGTAGGAAGATGAAATGTCTGCTTATTAGGCTGTTTGGGATCCATGACAGTTGTAATCCACATTCTGTCAAAAGAGATTACAATTTCTTCCTACTGTCCTTCCACTCTCACTATTACCCATGATCACCTTCCTCCCCATGTTGGTCACGCTTTCTTTCAGCTGTGCTTGAAGGCTTCATTGTACACTGGCTTGTGTTTGGTTTTATAGAGTTCCTTTAAAAAAAAAAAAAAAGTTGTGTACTTGTTCTGTTGTGATCATAATGTTTTTGTACAGTGGCCATTTAACATCATCTATCACTAACAGAAATACGGAGTAACATTTTGGGATAAGAGGCGGGTTTTGGTTGAGGGAGTGATCTGTTTGTGTGGATGAATATGTAGAAAGTGGGTTTTTTCATTTTGCGTAGTCTTTTTCGACAGATATTTGTTTTAGCCCAAAACTAACCACTTCTGTGTCCCCCTTGGTACTCCTCTGTAATCGTTTCAAAAGTGCGAGAATCTATTCATCATCATACACAAGAGAACACAAAGTTACTTACCAGTAACAATAACTCTCCTGAGTCATATACATGTTTTAGTACCTTTCTCCTCTCTCCTCCGTTCCATCCACTATCCTGCGGGACATTTAATTAACGGTTCGGCCTGTAACTGCAGTAAGGCAAATGGCAGGATAGTTCAGCCTTGTTGGTAACATTTAGGAGCAGCACACAGTGATGGCTTGGCCTCTCAGCGCCAAAAAGTCTGCTGTACGACCCCGAAGTGTTTCTGGAACCCTCGTCTGGCGCCAACGACGATTTAAAATGTGACAACGTATTGAATGCCCGCTAAAGCGAGGGCTAGATTTTCTGTAGACCTTTTCTATGGCACTGTCAATTCCAGATACCAGAGTGAGCTGTAACTATTTGTCTACATCATGCATCTGTAGAGTAAAGTTGTAGCTATTACGTATTGTATTTGTTTTCATTGCAGCTACATATTCAGTGGTGTGATGAAGCTACAGTAGAGGAGGTGAGTGGTTCTGCAGCATTTATATTTATTAAAATTTAATGAGAAAACACTTTTGCTCGCAACGGCAAGTCCCTACTCATAAATGAAACATTGAGGTTTCTACCATTAGTGGTACTGTTCTTTCACTTAGTTTGCTTGCACATGCGTTTTACGGAAGATGTTGTTCATAAACCCGGTGTAAAGTGCATCTATTATTATGACCGAAGTGCTTTTCCTGGGATCGGACACAACAAACTTTAAACGGTCCATGGCTGATGCTAATGTTTCATAACAGCATGAAGTTTTACACAAAAGTCAACAACCGTATCCTACGAACTAAAAAGATAATATATATATATTTTTTTAATGGAATGGATGCATATCCTCTTTGAAGGACAATGTATTGAACTGCTGGTTCATGTTATTTATATTTGGCTTGTGTTTCCCACAGATAACTCGACCGAGGTATAGTTCTCCATATCCTTGGCCTCTCAACTATATATTGACCTATCAGAAGCAGTTGGAAATTAGACGCAAGATGAAAGCCATTGGTTGGGCTGGCAAAACTATAGAGCAGGTGAGTTTCTCACTCATTTCTTTTGAATACAGTAGTTCCTTCACTTTGGGAAAAGTGTTAAATTGGCCAGTTGATATTAAGTTTGAATACTGTTATAGATTAAAACTATATTTCTGTTCAGAACTTGAAATACCTCTTGTTTTCTTTTAATGAGGTCATGGCCACGTGGCCCCAAACACTCTTCCCAACCGCTTGACTTGCAATCGCTGTGCTAGCTATAAGTGTGCATGATATTGCAGGGCTTTTTGAGTCAGGCACGCTATCTTCAGCTGGATTCTGGATTCAAAAGGAAGCCATTGTAGAATCATGAGCCAGGGTGTATTATGATTAAAACTTCTCATTCCTGTTACCATTCTCGCTGCAGCATTGAAAGTTGACTTGAGTGGTGAAATTCGTGACTTTGGTAATCCTGTTAGGGTTACACTGCTAACTCTGGCTATGTCTACAGATTGAACTGCAATCTTGAATTCTGTTGGCAAGATGAAAGGTTTCACCTTCTTGAGGAGTTTGCAGTGGAGAAACACACTGTCTGTGATTGAACTGTGAACTGTGCTTACAAGTCGGTGTTCTTATCTAGTGATATCCCTAGGGATTTTGTTTATTCAATAATAACAGGATGACATTTTAGGACATCAAGGTGGTTGATCCAATCTTTTATAGATGGAAAGTGTAGGGTGGGGCGATGAGAAATAATTCAGTTTTTAGGGAGTTCAGTTTGAGGTGGTTTCATACCAGCCAGGATTGGATTTTTACTAGCTTGTGGTTTAGTTGACCGATATCCTCCAGTAAGGATATCTTCAAGTAACGCTGGATGTTATCTACGTACATATGGTATGCGAGGTCTGCATGTCTAAGGATCTCTGTCAGTGGTTTCATACAGAGGTTGAAAAATATTGGAGAGATGGTGAATCCTTGATGGACTCCAAGTCTAACTGGGATGTGTGATAGTGAGCCAGTCAATCGATCTTAGTAGTAGTTTCCTTTATTTTCTTTGTGGCATAGAGGCCATCACTAACATGGAGTGCTATATTAAGTGAATGTAATGAAAAGTGAGCAAAACGCATTACATCCTGCTATAAGAATAAATAAAGAATGTTCTATCAATCATTATTTATTTTTTATTTATTTGGACAATTTTGTATAGTTCAAACATGACCCAAGAGTATTAGAGTGCAATACATAGAAAACCCATTATCTGTAACATAGAATTTTAGATTTAGAGCACTACGCAGAGAAAACCATACCTTTATTCTATGTCTACTTAAATGGCCTACAAAAATCTCAAAAACATCAAGTTCATCTTTTCCACTTGCTCTGCTGCCTATGTGCTTGCGAAACTGAAAGATCGCTGTGGGTCCACAAAAGGCACCTCATATGTCAAGCAGTCCAGGTATCCGTCCTGGTCCGGACCGATATTGTAGGAAACTGTTTCTTAAAAGCCTTTTGACCTCTTTCTTGAAAGTGATGGGGGATGGGTTTGATCAAAACTCTGACGAGGGAGTTCCGTAGTCTCAGGGCAGATCAGGAGAAGGTGCATGTTTCTCATTTTATCTGAATCTAGGAAGTTTGCAGCCAGAGAGAACTGGTGCTCCGAAGAGAATAGCTGCCTTCTGAGATTGTGAGCTTTTGTGCTAGGCATAAGGGTGCATCATATTGCAGGGCTTTTTGGGTGAGACATGCTATCTTCAGCTCGATTCTGGCTTTGAAAGGAAACCATTGTAGAATCTTGAGCCAGGATGTATTATGATTAAAACATCTTATTCCTGTTTCCATTCTCGCTGCAGCATTAAAGTTTATCTTAAGTGGTGAAATTCATGACTTTGGTAATCCTGCAAGGATTGCACTCCCTGGTAAATCCTTGACAAACTCCAAGTCTAACCATACCGACCTCTCCCATATGGTAACTTTGGGTTCCCTTATTACATTTAATAAGTGGTAAGCTTTGTTTGGGAGCAAGTAGAAGTGTTATGTTTGGTTTCTAAAAATTGTACTTTAAAATCAACTTAATTGGTTAAGTCACAGTTCTGGAAATGGCACTTTTAATAAGTTCACATTTTCTTGTCCTAAACATTTGGTGCCCGCAGCCTTACCCTGCTTCACATATTTAGGTGGAGTTGGCAGTTAGCCTTTGTGTATTCTTATCACACAACTGATATGGCAGGAATTGTCTCCTTGTATTTGTTCAGGGGTAATTGGGCACTTCTCTGCTACATGATAATTACCATGACAAAACATGAAGGTATTGGTCAGAAAGGCCTCCCCCGCTTTTTTTGTGGCATGCTTCATTGTTGGCCTGTCTTTCCCACCTTGTCATTAGGGAGGGAGATCAGAAGATCACTGTTCTGGTCACCAGTGGGGTGCAGTTAATGCTTAAACAACCTAAAGAGTAAACCCAGAAATTTCCTTTCTTATAGGGTACACTTGGTTAAATTAAAATGTGAGGATGGTACCAAGAGCTTATGTCTCGAGCATCACATCAAAATGTAGTTGCCAACATGTTTGGGCCTCATCTGAATCCCTCATAGGATGGTCTCGGGCTGTCATCAGGGCAGTCCAGGTACCCCTAAAGTCAGTCTCTCTTGCACCTCTCATGTGCATGCTAGGTAAGAGTAGGTCTTACCTGTCAGTGTACCGTCTTCACCTTGGGATAAAAACAAAATTAAAAACATGCTATACAGTTGATACTCTGTATTTTAACCATCTAAAATTATTTCAAAGCAGGATCTATTCCATAAGCATGCTTCGATATCTCAGCCAGATGGACAGAATGCTATCCTGTATTGCACTTGCAAGCACCTATCATGATGCACATGACATCAAATCATGCTCAAATATATGTGTAAAACAGATCATTGAATCATGTAGGTTTTACAGTTACTTACATAACTATTGAAAACAGCTTACATACAGTGTAGGTGTGATACACAAGTCATATTTTATTGTCACTATCTTTTGTCATGTTGAGTTCCACTAAGTGGAGTCTTATGTGTCAGCACTTAAGTTGTGTGTATCTTTACATCAATCTGCACATGGTTGATAAGCCAGTGTATTCTCCTAGGCAGATATGGGTGTTCCATCATTGATTGCCTGCTCTTGGTGTATCGTAAGGCTGATGTTTAGAGTGACACAAAGCTCACTTGCTGTAGGAAAGTGCCCCTTTTTGACATAATCACCCCCACTTTTTACCTGGCATATGATGCAGTTTTGACTGAAAGTGCACTAGGTTCCTGCTAATCAGGTCCTCAGTGCTAGATCTTTCCCTAAAACTGTGTAATTATTCCCCAGTTGGCAATACCTTTGGCACCCCTGTAAGACCTTAGTAAATGCTACTACTGGTACCTAGGGCATTGGTACCAAAGAGTGTCCTCAAGTGCAGCATGTATTATGCCACCCTCAGGGACCCTTCAGCTAGCACTTGTAAACTGCCATTGCAGGCTGCGTGTCTTGGTGCAGGGAAAAGGGAAAACATGACATGACACACAGTGAGTTGACAGGGAAGCCATTTTAAGTGCATGTGCTTGACACTGGTCAATGTGGGTTCTCACACTGCATGATGGCTTAACTGAAAATAGGGATGTTGGGTATCAAATATCTTGTATTAATACACCCACACTGATTCCAGTTATGGATTTATTAACACACGCACCCAGAGGACAGCTTAGAGGTGCCCCCTGAAAAACCTACCATCCACCCGTGTGCTAGTTCATACTTTCAACTAGCTTGCCACAAACAGATAGGTTTCTGACCCCAAAGGGTGAGAGCCTCTGCTCTTGAGCAGTCAGGAACAAAGCCTGCTGTTGCAGGGGTGTTGACACCCCCCCTCCCAACAGGATGACCTGCAAATCTGAATTCCAAGGCAAGAGACTTCAAAGCAGCCCACCGCCCTTGGTATGAAGATCTGAGTTACCTTAGAAGGAGATGCCAACCCGCCTACCACAGGGCCAATTTGGCCCTGGACATGCAGGAAAATTAGTGGTCAGGAAGGTGTGTCCATTCTCAGGTCATTTCCACCCCTACTGGAGCTGCGTGATGTGGACTGGAAATTTCAAAGCCTGCCATGTTGGTGATAGCAGAACTAGGACCTTTGGGGCCGGGTATGTCCACTTCCCACAGAAAGATTTCATATATGGGGCATAGTGACCCCAGAGTTAAGTAGCCCATGGCTACTATCCTAGACTCCCCTAACATCCCTAAATTCAATATTTAGGTGAGCGACTGGCACCAGAACATCAAGTCCTGCTGGCCTGAAGCAACAAGAAGGACACTCCAGAGATGCAAAAGTCAAGAACTGAAGACCGACCAGTGACTGACTGAGCATCAACCCTGCCAATCTACCTGCTGACTTCGACAGATGCGACAAAGGCACATCGTCTTACAGCTATGTGTGCATCCAAAAGCCTGGGAGGAATGTCAGCCTTCACCCTAGCAATAGGAACTCCTGCGGAGGAGCAGAGCTGCTTCCCTGCATCCTGCAGGCACTGAAAGAAGAACTGAGAGGACTCCGGACTACCAAAACCTGACAACGGAATGCACCACTGCACCCGTGCCCCCTATCCCAAGTGGAAAAGGGCCAATGGTCCGAACCTGGACCCCAGACCTCCCAGAGACAAAGTCCACCTTGTGTCTCCCCACTGTGACCTTTCCAATGATGTCTGTAGCCTCTTTGTGAAGGCTCCCCTCTATTGTGAGTGCCCAAGAGACAGACAAGATGCCTCAGGACACCTCTACACCCATCCTCCCTGGACCAGGGAGAAGAGGACCAAGGGTGTCCCCACGTCTCTCAGCCTCGTGAGACCTTAGCCCGCTTGTTTGCTTGGTCGGAGTGGACCTCAAGTCCATGCCTGCAGCCTTTTCCTGCAGGTCCCCTCTACGTGACTGATCCGATGACAGAAACCAGATGCCTAAGAACACCCCTGCAGCCCTGGCTTCAGGAGAAGAGAACCAAAGGTGTCCCCACGTCCCTGAGCATCTCAAGATTTGAACCCTCTTGTTGGTTCACCCGGACTGGTCCCCCAGTCCTTGCCTGAAGTGCCGTTCTGACCGGACCAATCCCCATTGAATTCAGTGGGGCACCCAACGCTGACCTGCACCCGACCGCTGTCCAAGATGACTTGTTGGTGTGGCCAAGCAACCTACCTCATACTCACCTTAAGTCTAGAAGGTTGGTCCTGTAAGTCACTGCTGAGTCCCTGTTTGTCGTATGTGTTTTTCCTCCATAGGTTAACATTGCAGCTTCAGGAAATTTCAAGTGTCGACTTTTCAAATCTGTAAGAATGTCTTATGCAAACCATGCTTACTTGATCGTATTGACTTTGGTGCGTAAATATATATAAAGAAACTTGTTATTTTGTGTGCCTACTGCAAAAAGTCTAACACTCCTCTCATATGCCTGAGGCTGCTGGACCTCACTACCTCCTAAGAAAGCATCTTGGGATTGTTAGAGCACGCCCCTGCCCACTAGTAAAGGAACCCCTGGACTTTTTGCACAGTATACCTCATTTTGGTATACTATATAAAGAGCCAGCTTCCTACACTTGCCATCTGTGCATACATCATATTAACTAAACGCATGTCAGTATGTATACCTACGATTGTTTATACATGGTTATTTCATTGTGGCTGTCAGGCCAATGCCTTTTCTTCTAAATCTTTGTACAGGTTTTTTCTCGTACTGAATCTCAATTGCTATCCCACAGATGGAAATGCTTCTGTATACTTAGTGTCATTCATCAATAATATAGGCCAAAGTTTTAGACTTTTCATTCTTACTGCCAATTAGTTACAGCCAGTACTGCAGTCAAACCTTTATCCTTCAAAGGTGAATGCTTCCATACACTCAGCGTCACTCTACAATCATAGTGGCCAAAATTCATGGTATTACACAATCAACAGTCTCATTAAACATTGCGTCCTCGGGTGCACCAATACTCCGTATTATGTCATCGGAGAAGATCATAGGAGGACTGGCAGCTGCCATAGGCTTTCAGAAGTAATCTGAACCTTGACGAAGTAAGGCGGGGATCGGGTGGTTTGGGCCTAATAATTTCTATCCTCTCCAAAATAGAACTTCATAATAGACTATTATGCTCCCACACAGGCTGACAACAGGGCAGGGAGGCAGGAAAGTCCAGAAACTTCTGTGGGGGCTAAACTCCAGAAGTTTTTTCCTGCTTCAAAGTTGGCATCCGGTATAAAAAGAGGACCCTCGGCTTTAGTATTCTCCTCGACCTGTGGATACTACAGAAGAAGGACTTCCCTGTTCACCTGCAGCACTGGCCCTGCATCTGGGCCTCCGTGAGGCGTACCCTGTTGTCTGAGAAGGAAAACTGGATCTCTTCCCTTCATCTCAGGCTGACGTAACTCCAAGGTGCAGCTAACTGATCACTTGTTCTGAGCTACAGGGACACAACAAGCTCCGGAGGCCTCCCTGCAATTGCCCAGCTGACCTGCTGCAGAGGAGCTGCCTGGACCTGCCTGAGCCTTGCTGACCTCTGCTGAAGTGAGTTCCTGTTTCCCAAGTGGAGCCTGTCCAGGTCCTGGGCACTTGGCTGACCTCCTCCCGGGAAAGCTTCTCCCGGCCTAACTGAAGGTTCCACCAAGTCCAGCGTGCAGCCCCGCAAGGCCTCGATGTACACCTGCCAACTTCATAGGAACCCGCACTAAGTGATGCAAAGCAAGATGCAGACTCTTTGTGGTTGAAAGGAAAATCCAGTGTCTGCAATTTCTGCTTCCTCAGAGTGATGGCACAGTTTGGTATCAGTTTTCTCCCATAGTTAAACCAACAAGGCTTCTAATCCAATGTTATTCTGTAGAAGATGATAGGGAGCATTATGACCGCCAGGGTCGCAGTTGTGGTTGGACTGCCGCCAGTGTTACTGTCCGACCGCCACATTATGGCGGTCGGACCGCCAGCAATGCCAGATTACGAGCTTTCTTTGGTCTGGCGGTGCTGGCGGTCCTAAATTGCCAAGGCAGCGCTACGCTGGGCATTACAAGTCCCTTTACTACCAGTGATTACATGGCGGTAGCACTGCCATGTAAAGGCTGGCGGAGACAGAGCGCAGGGGGCCCCGTGAACTGTGTTCACTGTCTGTTTTGCAGAGAGTGAACATCATGACAGGTGCTGGTGCACCCTACGCACTACAGCATTGCCGCCGGCTCTATAATGAGCTGAAGACAATGCTGTAGGCCATTTCCTGCTGGGCCAGTGGATGAAAACACAGTTTCCACCCGTTCACCCAGCGGGAAACTCTTAATGAGGCCCCTGGCAGCAACCTGCCCGTCGGGACTTCGGCAGACGGCCTTTTCCGTCCGCAGAGGTCATAATGACCCCCATAGTGTTTTTGTACTTATTGATTAGATAGAGCGCATGGGTTTTACAAGATTGTGGAAGTCTACAGGCCTGTTCTCTTGTTTGAGAAGAGGCTCATTCTTCTGGACCATCTGCACCTTCTTAGAGGACAGACCTTCCTCAAAGACCTAATGAAGTAAGGTCAGGCTTCTTCATTTTGCCTCTTGTAGAATCAGTGCTGCTTGGTAGTAAATTCAAAGTATGAAAGTACATACCATAGAATGTGTTCCTTTATAGAGACACAGATAAATGAAATGAAATGATAGTGCTGAATATAGGTTTCTGATTTGCTTTCTTCTTCTTTTCTCCTATTTTTGGTTTATTACCTACTGGCAATAGCCAGTAAGTAGTTATAGTTAGGACCAACTTTTACCATAGATTAAGCATTTTTTGTTTGGCTAATAACGTTAGTGCTGTTTGACAAATGCTTACACAAATTTCCATAAAAGTGCCCTTCTTTACCTAGTTGTGCATGAAAAGTTTCAGGATGATCCCTCAAGCAGGGGCCAAGAAAAAGGTGGAGTGCGGGGGTCCCATTCTATGTCTATGGGGATTTCGCAATCTTTGGACCGGGCTGCAGCCTGAACCGCTTAACAGAATTACACAAAATTTGTCAGGAAGCTAAATTTTGTTCCGCAGATCGTGCTTTTTGTGATTTGGTGTCAATATGTTTAGTAGTTTCGGAGTTATTAAAGAAAAAATATATCCACAGATCCAAAGCCTTATGGGAGAAAAAAAAAACTCACACACCATACCCCTGCTGTGCATGGGCCGAAGGGGTTGGGTGCATGTGGTCGGGGGCTGGCCACAAGCCAGTGCAAGTCAGTGGTTGTATTAACGTACAGTATTTATATATTACTTTAAAATGAACACAGAAATCCACTGAAAAAAGCAAAGGTCACCAGGACGTTCTAGTTAGGTTCACGTTTTACCCACACACAAGCATAGAAATTCACCAGTTATAGTTATACTTATCTGAAGAAACTATAACTTGTGCCGGGAAGTAACTTTAAGCTACGAGTTATATTTGTTTTTCCTTTGTAAAATCAAATGAGTGTATGGTGTCAAAATGTGCCTTTTAAAGGAAATTGATTTATCTGCTGAACATTCCTTGCTACAGACATGTCAAGTACCTGACTTGTAATAGTGGATCTTCGAAAAATCTGTTTTTTAATTGTTCATGTGCCCTGAGACTTTCAGTACCAACCAAATGCTCAAGTTTCTCGCAGTTCTTCCTGTCCTACAGCATGTGCTGAGCTTTTTTTACTATGAATATTGATATGTTCAGTACTTTATTTTGCTGACGTTAGTGTGTAATCCTTGCTTCAAATCGAAGTCACTTTAGTGACATCAGAAATGGTGAGATGTGATCAGTCCTTCTCAACCGCTTGGCTAGTCTGGTAGCAACACATAGGCCTGCTTTAAAAGAAGACGCTTGCATTTTCAGAATTCCTTAGATTGGAGGGGTACTATACACCAGCTTTAAGAGCACAAGTGATTTAACCACTTGTTTGAAATCCAGATCTGGTATGAAAGCTTTAGATCCACATAAGAGTTTCTTTACAAGTATTGTTCCTTTGGTCAGTAAGTTCATGTTTGCTTGTATGCGAAGGTTCTAGTCTAAAATGAAACCAATATGTTTGGTGCATTGCTCAGTGGAGGCTGCTGTTCCTTTCTGTAAATGTATAGAAAAAATCTGCGATTGAAATGGATCATATAGGAGAAGAAGTTAAAAGGAGCTCTGTTTTGAGCCGATTTTGTTTAAAACAGTTTTTTCTCACCAATAACTTGGACTGTGAATTCTGTATCTTTAGTGAAACAAATGGGCTATAAGGAACTGTGTGTTGTCAGTAAGTATGTGATGTAAAATGTTATTAGATTGGTTGAGAAAAGAGGGAGAGGTTTCCAACTTCAGACTAAAGTGCATACGAGAGGGAATTGAGCCTTGGGGATCCCTTTGTTGTAGCAGAGTAGGATTGGGAGAGAGAGTTGGCGGATTCCTATACCTTTACAATGGTTTTCAGGTATGACAACCACCCGAGGTGGGTGCTATTCACCCCTATTGTTAGTTGGAGGATCTTCGAAAGAGCTGAATAATTTTCTGTATTAAATGGCATGCTAGGTC
The DNA here is from genome assembly GCF_031143425.1 of Pleurodeles waltl. Classification (NCBI taxonomy): domain Eukaryota; kingdom Metazoa; phylum Chordata; class Amphibia; order Caudata; family Salamandridae; genus Pleurodeles; species Pleurodeles waltl. The sequence goes on from NC_090440.1 coordinate 1,666,600,500, forward strand.
AACTAGGACCAGGAGGCAGTAATGCACTTTGTCCAAGATGTGGAGTGTGTAAGCAACTATTTTTGCATCCTGACCCGCAGCGTGAGTGATGCTTATCTAAGAGGATGTTTTCCTCTTGCAAGCATTTAAGCTGGAATTATCTGCAGCTGTTTAAGACTTTAGTTAGGAAGGGTAAATTAGAGACCGAGAAGTTGCTGAAATCATCAGACTGTTTGCAGATTTTTGTTATTACTGTTGATAACTTGGCCTATTTTTAAGCAGGCTGTTGCTTATCATATAAGCACAAAGGTGTGAGTCTAGTTTAACCAGGTATAAAAAAGGGGCTGGGGGGGACTGATGTTATGTTATTTGTAAAACACACTATCATCCTCTAGGGTACTTGTTCACTGGGCAGATGTGTTCCTAGAATTGCCTATGGTAGTGTGGTTAGTTGAAAAGCCAAGTCTTAAGCTTCTTGCGGAGTTCAGGAAGAAAGGAGGCGCCTCTGATGTGGATGGAAGTGCTTTTCATGCTCTAGGAGAGATGTAGGAGAATGCCTAGCCTTCTGATCTGGTTCTGTGTATGTGTTGGAGCAGAGCAGGGGTGTCTGGGTGGTTGGTGGATGGAGATGCTCCTGTTCAGGAAGATGGGGCCTAGGTTCTGTAGTGCCTTAACATGTGTGTATGAGGAGTTTGAAATGAGCATGTTTGTGTATCTGGAACCACTGGAGCTCCATAAGGTCTGGTCTGATGTGAATTCTGTGTAGGTGGTTGAAGATGAGCCTGGCTGCCAAGTCCTGGCTGGTTCTCTTTGAGAAAATGGATGGGTTCTGCGAAATGGCAGAAATGCTATTTCTTGGCAATGATTTTATGGAGGTTTTCAGGGAAGGAAGACCAAGTGGTTTGGTCTTACTTACAGGGAAGAAAGACCAAGTGGCTTTATATTTCTGTATTGTTCTGCTTTTTCCTGAACATTCATATAATGTGTGAAACAGAGTCCTATCTTTTTTTTAACCTTTTTTACAAGGAAGGTAGGTAACTCCTCACAGCTTTCTTTGGGAATGTAGTAGGCCACTTCTGACAGGCAGGAGAGTGGAGAGTGTCACAATTTCAGTAGCTTATTTGGGCAGTTTTTAGCTTGCCCGCTCCACCTTTTCATATGGCTTGCATCTTTGTATTTGTCTTTCAGTTTGTAGATGCACCAGAGAGGTAAGGGAGGAATTACCACACCAAACTCATTCAGATCTTTTAAGTGCCAGTGCTTTGATCTGTATTTTACTTTTTCCCTGGATATCATGTCTTATGATAACTGTTTTGGTCTCATTAAACTGGGCTTTGAGTAGGGAATGCCTCAGTTCTAGATACAGGACCTGAGTCGATGAGTGGTGAGTGGGTTGAGGTGAGAGAAAGGAGACTGATGATGAGGGCCACTGCCATTAGATCTGATGGATAATGGTGAGTTGATATGTGGACAAGAACAATGCTTGTGAGAGAGGGTAGATGTCCTTCCAGGAGGATGGGTCATAAATTGAAGATTATATTGTTCAGTGTTATTGTCTGTAACTTGAATAGCAATCTTGTGTTACTAAAGATAGAAACTGATAGACTGGTTCTAATGAACATGGAGAGGACACATCAAGTGTCGGTCTTATTTATTTTTATTGTTGCAGGAGATATTTAAATTCTACTGGATTTGCAGTCCAAAGAGTGATACTTGGTGCACAAAAGATAAGATTAGGTTTGAGGCTACTATTGCTTGTGCTGTGATATTGGTCCACAACAAAGCTTTTCAGAATTCTCGTAATAATGTGTGTGTTAGGATTCGACTACATTTTGAAGTGATTGGAAGAATAAATGACTTTGAACTTTTTGGAGCCTGCTTTAAGAAAGCAGTTGAAGATGGATAACAATTTGGAGTATGTCATTTGTAAAGAAGAAGTTGAGGTATAAAGACAAAGAGGTCTGGTTTAATTGTAATGCCAAAGTATCCGTATCCCAGTTTAGCCGAGATTTTTGTTGCCAAAAGGGGATTTATTTCAGTTTCTCTCTTGCGTCAAACATCTACTAATGAATGCAGTATTAAAAGGGTAAACTCAAAATAAATGTAAAGCATCCCTATTATATTTTTGTTTACGTTGTCTCTCTTCCTGTACCAGGACTAGAAGGAAGGGTGCAAATTATGTGATTTTTGCTTATGCTCATCATGAGCTGGCAGTCTAGTATGTGAGCATGGATTGTGAACATAAGTGTCCGAATACTGCCTTGTCTGACATACAAAGGTTTTAAATATAACAGGTAAAACATACCCTACTGAGTACGATTGCAGGCGAGATGCTGACAGATTCGTTAATGCTGACAGATTCGTTAATGCTGACAGATGTGTTGTTTAAATGTTCTTTGCAAGCTAGTGCTTAACTTCAATTTATACAGTACCTAATTTAGCAGGCTTACGTCGTGTAGTCTTACCACACACTCCTAATATTCTGTCAAATAGGATTGTATCATTCAGTTGAGTAACAGAAAGTAAGGTGTGCAAGTCTCACATTGGTGATCTGTAAGGGCATAGTTGTACTACCTCTTGGAAATATTGCCCACGTTTTAGCAAGATATCTCTTAGCTGTAATTACTGGCTCTCCAGCCACTGTAATCAGGCTCAAGTTCTGTTCAGACCCCTTAAGGGCATTTCTGTTAATACTGTACCCTGGAATCATGATGTAGTGCTTTCTCTGCACCCCTTGCAATTAGGCTCAATTTCAGTTCATAGCCCTTAAAGGCATGGAGTTTCTACAATGTTGTGAAATTATGATGTAGCGCATTGTCACCTTTCAGTTTTTCAGAGCCCCAGGACTAATGTTTGTTTGACATATTTGCTGGTGGTGTGTTTGAACTACTGTTACAACCTTAGTGTTAATATGTCAATGTCAGTAGTGGTTTTTAGGGTATCAACGTAATCCTTTAATTTCATCAAGCTGCTGACTTGTCTTATCTGACCTTATGTGTTTCTTTCATAGCATACTAGGTAAAATCATAAATATTTACTTTCAGTTAATTTTAACTGTCTTTATACAGTTGGGCTCGGTTGGTCAGCATGCGTTCTGTGGCTAGAGACTTTTTCACTCTCTGTTTAGTATTTGTATGTAGCGGTAAGGAGAGCTTCTTTCTGAACTCGGCATCACTGAATATATATATCATGTACTACCCATCTTTACTAACATTCTCTAAATAGCCTAGTAACTTTGTCATATACTGAGGAGGGTTTTAGCACTCACTGTAGCTGCATTTCCCAGAATCGGTGTCTAAGCCAGACCATATCCAAATTAAAACTATTTCTGATTAAAGGCACCTTACATCTTGACTTATCAATATTTTGACTGTAAAATGTGTGTGTTGGCTTATTTAATTTGATAAATATCTATGGAATATGCAGAAAATCCACAGAATTGTGTGTTATCCATCCATTGAAAGTTCTTCAGCACCTCTTGAGGGATAGGTCTTCAGTACCTTATGAAGGGTGTATACAGTATACACTGCAGTAGGAGGCATTGACCCATGTTGCAAGACTTAGTTACACCTTTTTCCAACAAACTTTGGTAAAACCATTTGGCCTTGTTTGTGGCAATTGGTAGTCTGAACGCCACTCAAGTAAGTCACTGTGCCTTTTTGGGGGCTGATTTTTAAAGTTGGTGAGTGGATTTAGAAAAAAGAACGTTTTACTTTTCACTTACCTTATTTTCGCACATCAGGTTGCGTCGTATTTCATTGCTTTCCAGTCCACCACGGTCACCATTTGAGCGGAGAAAGCAATCATACTTGGCCCCAATTCCTGGTTGAACCATCATTACTGAAGTTGCAGTCTAGTTGTTAATCTCCACTCTGCTATTTAAGTTTGATGGCAGCAGGGACGCGCTGCAATAGGTATTCTCAAAGCGACTCAAACAAGACACTGTGTCTTCCTATTTACGGCTTCTGAAAGTCTTAACAGTTTTCTGTGTAATATCAAGTCCTTACCTAAACACGCCATCAAACTCTGGGACTGGTTCTCCTCCTGGGCTCCTGATACTGGTTTTCTTACTGAAACCTGGATTGGTCCTTCCTCTTTACCAGCCGTTTTTCTAGCTATTCCTGATAACTATCACATTTTAAGGCTTGACAGAGACAGCAAGCCTGGCGGAGGCATTACTATATTTTACAAAGACTCAATGAAGGTCACTGTTATAGACAAACAAATGACAGACTGGGTTGAAATATGCACTTCTAAAATAAATCTTTCACATAATGTCTGCTGGTAAGCCGCATTAGTTTATTGACCACCAGGCCCCCAGCCCCCCAAAAAAGATTTCAAACATAATTTAAAAGAATATATTGCGACACACATTCTCGCTTCACAGCGCTTCCCTTTGCTTGGTAATTTTAACTTCCATGGTGAGGATTCTTCTAATTCAGAAGTCGTGCAAATTATGTCGGATTTAGCTACACTAGGCTTACAGCAGAAAGTTAACAGCCTGACCCATATTGCAGGTCACATGGTTGGTTTATTATTTACTAACTCTCAAATTCTTACATGTGCACCGCCTCTATCTCTGGTCTGGAATGATCATCACCTGATCAGTGCTAAAAGTAATAGTGTCAACAAAGGGGTATCCAGACCTTGGCACAGAGTTAATCACGAGTCCTTCTCCAAGGCATTTGAGTTTTACCTGATTCCTGAGGCCTTAGACTTGGACAATGCGGTCGTTGAGTTTCATGGAGGTTTAAGCCGTGCTCTTAACCGAATTGCACCACCGAAAATATGTGCAAAAACTAAGTGCAGAATTCATGCAGTCTGGTATTCAACTGACCGGTGCCAGGAGAAATCCACTTGCTAAAATAAGAAAGATGGTGGCGCTCCAGTAATAACTCCAGTGGCAAGATAGCTTACAGAGCAGCTCTCACAGGTGTTCAAGAAGTGTTTAACAAGCCTGTAAATCTTATGTTACTCATCAAATTGACCAAGCAGGGAACTCACCCAAAAGACTCTAATAAAACCTGAACAAATTCACTAACCCACGGTGTGCAAGAAATTCAGGCACCTAAAAAAATATGCAATTTTTTTACGGTTTTCTTTGAAGAGAAATAAATCTTATTTATCAAAATTTCCATTAGGCTCCCGATTTTAGTGACATAGATTTAATTTTGGAGGCTCCCCGTCCAATAATTTTTGCGGCTTATCAAACCTTGCCTCATTCACCTCTGAGGAAATTTATACTGCCAAAGTCAGTAAAACCTGGTTCTGCAGCTGGCATATGCCCCCCCTAAAATTGTTGCATTACTCTCAAAGCAGTTGGTGCCAGCAGTATGTTATTTGTTTAACCTGTCAATCAACAAAGAAAAACCCCTCAAGCATGGAAAGAGGCTCAAATTAGACCTATTAAAAAAAAAAAGGCCCATCTCGCCTCCTCTGACTTGATAAATTATTGTCCCATTTCCCTTCTTCCTCTACTAGGCAAAGTTCTTGAAGGACTAATAAATAAATAACCCACAAGCTACAGCGAGGAAAAAAATTGCTCTCAGTCTAGGTTTCGATCATGTCACAGTACCAAAACTGCTTTAGTAGATGTCACTGATCATATTAGGTTAGCCCTTTACTCTGATGCTCCAGTCATGCTTTTGCTGTTGGATCTATCTGCTGCATTTGATACGGTATCCCACGCGAGGCTACTACAGAGACTGCTAGATGTGGGAATTAATGGGACTAGCCTAAAATGGTTCAGATTTTTTTTTAAATAACAGAACCCAAACCATCTCATTAGGCTCTTTTAAATCACACACCGTGCAGATTGATAAGGGTGTACCCCAGGGCTCCTGTTTAAGTCCCAGGCCTTTTAACTTATATGTTGCCCCTTCGGCGAACATTGTGAAAGTACATGGCCTGGAGTTGCAGTGCTATGCAGATGACACACAGCTGGTAGTTTCTTTTAATAACGATCTAGAAAAAAACAAATAATGTTTTTCCACCGGAATGAAAGCAGTTGCTGTATGGATGTCTAGAATTGCCTACAACTGAATGCTCATAAAACTGAGATCACGCTGTTTGGGAAATCCCAGCTGCTTTGGGTGGCAGATTGGTGGCCTGAGGAACTAGGCCATGCACCTTTCCCCATACAGTTAGTGAAAAATCTCGGAGTCCGTCTGGAGTTTGAGCTAATTATGAAAGAACTGATTGTACCCACAGTTGGCACATGCTTCCATACGCTGCGCCTTCTGAAGCAAACCTCTCCCAGAAGCTTAAGTCCTACTGCCCCACATGATGCTCGGATCCAGTGACAAAGCCTTATCTACAGTGTCCTGCATTAAAAAGTCAAGAGAAGGTGGCAAATCTTACTCCTATTTGGCCCCTGTATATTGGAATAAACTACCCTACGACATCAGAACGTGCACATACCACCTTCAATTCAGGACAAAGCTCAAGACAGTCTTTTCTAACAATTTCTCGCCTGTTGACTACCTAGGAAGTGCCGAGTTACCCCTGGTTGGGGTGATTTGTGCGCAATATCAAGTGAATTTAACATAATATAACACAACAGTGTCCTTTAGCCATGATGTACAGCAGCACTCAGTTGTGTAGCATGGCTAAAAGTAAGGAAAAAGGCCCTATGAGGCAGCCAGCGGTAACCATGTCATAGCACTTTTATTTTTTTATTGCTGGTATGAGGGACGGCAGGATTGGAGGTAACACGGAAGGAGGATGCTGCAAAGAGGGCGCCGTGCTGCACAACATGGCTAATGGTAATGGCTCCAGAAATATAATCCCACTTCTATATATGTGGCCTCAACCAGTTTCTGGGAATTCAGCCATCCTAGATTTTAAAAGGATTCTGCCGGATACTCTGAGCAAATGCAGGTGTTGAGGTAGAAAATAATATAAATAGCGAATACCCTCATTTACCGTAGATCAAAACCTATTTAAGAGGAGACATGCAGACCTTTTTAATCATGTACTAATTATTTTAAGCATATTCATAATTGCATCAGCTTATAAGAGGAACAGTTGAATCAATTTTCAAACAAATCCACAGCAAAACAGAAAATTGTTTTATATCTGCTATCAGCATGTTACAGAAACATCCATATTATCTTATACCAGTGCTAGATATAATTTCACATTCCAATACCAGTTTTTCAGATCATGATAACACATTTTTAGACAGGATCGTGATTTATGAATAATTATAACAGCAACCAAAAAGTGATTTATTATATATGTTGACAAAAAACAGACTCTGCAGGCATCGCAGCACTCTCTTAGGCAAGCCAAAGCGTTTTGATATCCATTTCAGAATTCAGGTTTTTTCCAAGATCTTCATCGGGGCCAAAGTTATTCTCGTACAAAATAGACACATATGACACTTCCCCCTTGTGTGAACTGCAACCACTCATATGGATTTTCCGCACAAGCCTTAAATCAATGAATGGTGTCTTGTATTGAATGAAAAAAGAGAGTCCTGTCACCAGAAACCACCCATTAATTTATAAAAACTCTCACCAACTTAATGGATCAATATTTGATGTGGAAAAAAGACAAGAGGAAAGGTCGGTGTATTACCATTTAGTCAAGATTGAAAATAGTTAATATTAGAAAAACCATTTCTCGGCTGGACATTGTCCATACCTTCACTCATGTGTGCCTCTTATTTTCAGCATCTTCTTATCATGGCACAACCAGCGTAACTCCAACCGTACACAGGTGGTGATCATTTCCTGTGGGCTGCGCTGCCGTCGGATTCCTCCACCGCTGGAAGTTGTTGGTCATCATGCGCAAATGCATAACTTTCAATGTTACGCTCATCTTAATTGCTTCCAGTGGGATCCACTCCCATCAGACTACTCCTACGCTGCTAGTCGATGACCCAGTTTCTATGCTGCAGAAGACCCAACATTTTTTAACACATCCGGTCACCGGTAACAAATTCCGGATTACGTCATTGCATGTACAACCTATACCTTATGGGAAATAAAGTCCCTGGACTCCCAAAAAAATGGCTTTTCTTATACCTCCCCTGCAGCTCGGGGCCCCCAAGGAAATGGTGCTCATATATATATTTCAAACATCCCAAACATTTCATTGTTTCAGTTAATCATCTCTGAGAGTGTACATGCGGAATTAAAATGTCTAGTTCACAACCTCCGCTGATGCCCTTTTAAAGTTGTGATGTCAAAAAAACATTTTTTGAGAAATCATTGAAGACTGACAGGATAAAAAGCTCCAACATAAACATTCAAAAAATTTGATATACATGATGTTTAAAATATTTTGGTATATGTTCCATCCCTCAGGGACACTGTCTCACCATATAGTCTCCATATGACACCATGACCCGATCCCTTTCAGATGTTATTGATCTAAGATAATTCATTGAGGCTGGTTTACACTGCATGTAATTTCAAAATCATTCGTAGTTGACATTTTAATAATGCCGTCTCTACAGCACTGCTTTTAGTGGATACTTGTTTAAGGACACTCCAGATCATCTCATTCTTATTGTGGTTTAGATCAATGGAGCGTTTAATACTTTTTTTTTTACGAATCCTTGATTTAAGTTGGATAATACGTGTTTTTATTTCTTGTGTAGTCTTCCGTGTATATGCCTGACATTTTATAATGAAAATCACATTCTTTGTGTTGCAATTCGTGAACTCCAAATGAGAGATTCTTTGCTCATTATATACCATTCTGTACCTTCAATATTTAGTGAGCATACTAAGCAATTGCCACATTTATGATGACCTTTAATCTGTGGCAAGCAAAGCATACCAGGAAACACTGTTGGTTCCTTGTTTGTTTCTGTTTTAGAGTGTACAGTCATATCTGGGATATTTTTATTGTGCCCGAAGGCAAAGAGCGGATCACCTATTCTAGGACATTTACTTTGTATCCTATGCCAATTCTTTTTGATGATCTTCTTAATATGATTCGTATGAAAGTTATACATTTCTACGCACATCTGCCTTTTATTTTCCGCTTTATGCCTCTCCGTCAGTAGTGCCTCTCTTGGGGTGTGCCATGCCCTTTTTAAAGATTTCTGTAGAAGTTTCTTTCAATAGCTTCCCTTTCATAGTTTCTCAAGAAATTAATTTACATGGTTAAAGAAATCGTCCTTCCTGTTGCAATTTCTGCAGCTTCTAAGAAATTGGCTGTAATGCAAATTATCCTTACATTGATGGAAGTAAATGGGGAGTAAACTCGATTGTGGAGTTCTTGCAAGATACATTGATATTTTCTGAAACCCTTTGTAAACAAGGTCCATTCATACATTTAAGACACTACATATATCAGCAATAAAATTGGTGATCGAAAATTTGACTCGGAAAATTATATTTTCATAACTATGTATTTGGGAAGTTTATACACCAACAAACCACAGGATACCGCAATGGAAACTTTGGAGTGTTTTTTGGATGATAGGTCATGTCCCCACCACGGTCCCAATTTACTTTATATTACAGTTGTCAAAGTTGTGCTTGATGAAGATTTTTTTTTAATCCAGTCAACAGTGCTACTATATATCCAGATTAAGGGGAGAGCAATGGGACGTCCCTTCACACCTGAGCTGGCTGTGCTGGTTATGGCACACTATGAGATAAACGGATGTACAGCAACAATCCATACTGGGAGAAGATCCACTTCTGGAAAAGATACATTGAGTATGTATTGATGATTTGGAGGGGTGCAATTGAGCAATTAGTAAACTTTCATCTATGGATCAATTCACGTACCCATGATATTAAGTTCATGCTCCAGTATAGTGATCATGAGATCAACTTTCTGGATTTGACCTTAAAACACCAGAAAAGGTAGAATTTTCACCACTGTATATAACAAGGCCACTGAGAGAAAACAGTTTCTTCATTACACAAGTTTGCATCCCAGGTGTATTTCGTGATTAGTCAGTGCACACAATAATACAAATCATCTTTGTTCAGGTTCATGAGATTCTGAAATTTGGACCATGCAAGGGATTGTTCTAGCTTTCAGCCAACATATTGTTCATCCGCAGTGCAGTGCGCCTATTCATTCTGTCTGTTCATGCTTTTTTTTTGATGGATTAAATGAATATTTTATTTGACTAGCAAATTGTTGGGGCTGCAGAGATTCAACATTTGCAGACTTTCCTGTTTTTACAGTAGAGGAAACGTCTACTGCCCAAATAACTATGTGTGCAAGGCTACTTTTTAGGTATGTCTTCACATGTATGTTTTTACTGTAAAAGTTTTTCAAATGCTGCTGCTGGTGGGGGAGATGCGCCTCCTCTATAGCAGAGGAGCCGCCTCTGAAGGGGAGTGAAATGTAACAGCAGCTACGGGGCATGGCTAATGCATAATGAGAACTACTGTTTCAATTACTCACAACAAATGCACAAACACTGGTTCGCTAGTAGTACCTGTGTTTTTCTAAAGCTTGACAGGCCGGCACTTTTGAATTCCCTCATTCCTTTCCTCAACAAGGAGCAGAGGGTATTTAACTGCCTAGTGCGCCTTGAGACAAACAGCTTGTCTGTCTGTGCTTTAGCAGTAATAATAGCTTTACATAGAGAGACAATTGCACTCTTACTAGGGCCACTGTTGTCACAATGATCCGAAAACGCTGTCCTTCTTATTTAATGTAATTTCTCTATGTCTGTAGTAACATTTTGGATCTACCTTATTCCTTTAGTTTCATTTGCTACTTTAGTTTCCATATTCTACATTGTGTCACACTCTTTTCTAGTCTAATATGTCTGTAATGTATTATATTTCCTGTTTTGTTCGTGTTCTCGGTTCCGCTTTAATCCAGCTACAGCCACAGATGTGTACAAAAAATTTACATATTTTTTGTTTTAAACAATTAATTGAATAAAGGAATCCGCCTTTCCCTCTTAATTTAACAGAGATTGACATAGAAAACAATGTATCGGCAGTTTATGCCGACGTATTTGTTAACTGCAAATTAATAGATATTCTGTGTGAAAGAACACTGGCGCAAGAGATAACTTGGCCATTTCAGAGGAGTGACCAGACATGCCAGGAGCCAGATGGGGTAATTGTCAAACCCCTGACGGTGGCATGAGTTAACAGAGATTAGCTATCTGGCCCTCTTCTTTAAGCACTACCACCACTAGCTTTCTCTGGGGAGGGGCTGCTGCCTAGAAGTAGGAGTCAGACATCTGCTACATGAAAGGTGTTGAGAGTTCTAGTGGTTCCCCGAGTACTAGTGAGGGAATATTACTTGTTTTTTTAGCCCTAGTGTGATGGACAACTGACCTTGATAAACTGGATAAATGTCAGAGAGAAGTGCAGATTTCTATTTGTGGGGAAAGTTCCTGATTATTTTGATGACCATGTATAAAGATTTTATACAAATTGGTTAATGCTAGAATCACATTGCTGGCTTCATAATTTCACTTAAAATGTGGAATGGTACACAGAAATTAATCTTGATGAGTGAAGAACATCCATCTAAACGAACAAACTGTATGAATTCACTTCTGTACGAAGTGTGCACATTCCATTTAAGAACAGAAAGACATCTTGTAAACCCACTGCTCCTTACAGACGTTTTCCTAAGGTTGCAATAAGCCATGGTCTGTCTGTGATGATTTAATGTCCTGTAGAAACTTGCATTCTGTTTAATGATGTGATTTATAAGGAGCAAGTGATCCAGTGCCCAAGGCCCTATGAACTTGCCTCATAGGATATCTACAACTCACAGGTCCTGTTTTCAGTTGAGACTTATGTACAGCAGTTTCAAATCCAAATGTGAGTCCCTGTCGCAAATGTCTAGTTAGTCTTTCATCTGCCACTCTGGGGATGGGAAAGGAAATGTCCTTTTACTCCCAGGAGGGCAAAGCCAGAAAAAGTCCCTCATTTTCAGTTATCTGACTGTCTTCCAGACTTGATCTACCTTGTCTCTGGAAGATGAGGTTGCAGCATGGTAGCTTTTCTTCCTAAAAGTGCACCAAATGAGAGACAAAATAGTGAATTCCATCCCATTTGGAAGAAGTGGTAATCTGCCTTAATGACAGGTGTCATTTGAATTAACCTGTATTGCCAACAGAGTTAAAAAATGCTGCAGAGTGACCACATTTTAGACATGTCTGATATCTGTTTTTCCACAGGGGGCTGCAAAACCGCATTCTATGTTTCTCTGTAGAAGGGGTCATTGCTTATTCCCCTTATGACTGGGTTTGACTTACTGGGTTTCTTAAGTGCTCTTTGAGACAGGTAAAGGCCACGTCAACAGCTGCCCAGAATAGCATACTATCTAGTTATCCTTTGAGTTTTGGGTAGAGCATGCAAGGTCTGCCCATTTGGCATGACCATCAAATCACGTTTCTGTACATTGGAGACTGGAGGGAGTACTGTTATCATGAACATATACTGTAGTTGGTGTATATAAAAACATGAACATTTTCTATAAAATTTAGCATCAAAATCCATTGTCAGTACGAGGGTATAGATCATTTACTGAAGAGCTACATAAAATCGGCAAGCATTTTCTGGAACAAGTATCAAGAAAGTCCTTGGTACCTGGATAAGAGCACAGTGAGAAATCGGGGGTAGAGGTTTACTATAAGTGAGCATAGGGAAAGGAGGTTAAGGCAGCGAGTACAGGTAACGAACGTTAGAGCGGGTAAGAAGGAGCACACTAGCACTTAAGTCTTCAGAAAGTGGATAAACTGAATTGTGAGTCAAGATTTCCAGTCAGGGTTGGTAGTTGAGGTATCCAAATATAACTTCAAGGAGAGCTGGGCGACCAATGGTAAGGGAATGCCATCTGTCTGCGCAAACCAGTTGTCCCAAGCTAGCAGTAAAGCATGACATTTGCGGGCTGGAATCATTGTAAGTGGGGGAGGACTCCAGATTCAGCTGGCTACTAAGCCGTAACTGTATGTGCAGAGGAGAAAGGGGAGATGGAGCGGTCCAGATAGTAACTGTTCCTGTTAGGGGGAAGCATGAGAACTGGCAAGTAAGCCTTCCACTCTCACGTACCGTATTTCTAGGTGTCAATGGAGATACTCGAGTTGGCAGGCAGTCCATGAGCTTGTATGGTAGGGGGAAGTGGAGGAAGTGAGGGAGGGGAGAGCTATCCTGTGATGGCCCGCAATGGCACCATTCGGGTGTCTGTAATAACAGAGTGGGTGCTGCCAGCTCAGATATGTTACATGCTCTAGGGAGGGAGCAAGAAAAAGTAAAAGAAAGGAACCTAGGAATGCAATTAAAGAGCAACTTGCTGAGCCAATAGGAAAGCAAACCAACGTTTTGATTGGGCAGTTAATCTAATAAAAGAAATCAGTTAAAAAGTAGGATAGACATTGTAACTGTGAACCAGGATCAGATCTCAGTCTTTAGCGCACCATCTTTTGATTCTGGGCAAATCACTTCATTTCCCTGTATTTAAAACACGAAAAATAATATATTCTGGTGGTCATGTAAAGTGGTCTAATGTCATAGGCCAGGTTTGCACTACATACAACTGCAAAATAATAAAACTGGAAATTAGCTTGATTCTCCTTGATTTAAAAATATGTTTCAGATCGATGTGGACTTCAAACCAATGTTTTAGTTTGTTTGGATGGGTTTATGTGTTTTTTAAGTTGTCCTTCATATATTGTTACTGTATCACTTTGTTTTAAAGATGTTTAAGATATGTTTTTTATAATGTTAATAATAAAACATTAACTTATTGACCTAAATATATATATTTTAACAACTTTTGATCTCACTAAGAGTGGTCTAGTAAATGGACTGGGTTCCCCAACCCTGGAATTACTAATACCTGGAGTACTGGTTACTCTGGGAGTGGTGAACATCCGACTCACTAAAGTTGGATCCTGAGAGTGCACTAAGAAATAAGGAATTAAAGTGGAATCAGTAATTCTGGATCCACTTCCCCTTGTAATTCCTCTTTTTCACCACATTTTTCCCAAGAGATTTTGGCTGATTTCAGCATCCGAAATCTCCAGGCGAAAGTAAAGAGATCCGCAGTGATCCCGCTGATCTCATAATTTCAAGGAGGACGGTTACTGCTGCTCCCATCTGCATTAAGAGGCCCCTCGTAATGTTAGCCTTTGTAATTTTGGATCAATGTTCTATATTCCATTCCACATATAATTTCTGGTTGAGGAATTGAATACATTAGTTAAACCACACATGCTCAACAGTATCGTAGAGGATTTCGTGGCTGACATTTGCCACCAGAAGATGCACAGTCCACTTTCTCACCTGACTTGTTGATTCAGACATCTAGAGGCCTATTCGCAAAGGCATTTTGGAGTATGTAAAATCATACTCCTTTACGTACTCATATGCCTTTGTGAAATTGCCCCAAACCATCTGAAATGTGAATAAAATAGAAATTCAGTGACTATTCATATACAGTTAGTATGAACAGAATGGACTCTACTCTCTTTCACTTTTATGAATGGGAAGGGGAACATTTTGGACTAATTCACAAAGGCATGTAAAAGTAGCTAAATTAGTACTCCTGTACGACTTCCCTTATTCATAAATGCTTTTGTAAATCGACCCTAGTCTGCATCAGGGGGTCTTTAACTTACAGATAGAATTGGGCACCCTCTGGCTTCTCTAGGTCTCACTGTACCCTGCCTTTCTTCATCCTACCTAAAAGCCCCAGTTCACTGGAAGTCTTGAACCCAAAAGAAGGAAAACATTCTCTCCACTGCACTCCATATGGGAGCCTTTTGACCATATAGGACACACGTTACTTGTATTACCAGAAATGTACCACGGTGTGGTAGTTCTTGAGGGCGCTCATCCCGACAGACAACTACAAATAATGTGGGGTCCCTCGACCCAATGTTTGCAATAGTGATAAAAAGATGGAAGCCCAGTTAAAAGCCCCACAGCTCCTTTCACGTGGCTTCTCAACTACTCTGGAGCTTCCTTTTGCCAAGTCGGTCTCTGCCAACAAATAAGTTCGCAGGTACCTGGTATACAAAAATCATCATATATTTAAATAAACATGCACAGCAGAAGTGTACCCAGCAGATATGTTCGCAGGTACCTAATATACAAAAAACGTGTACTGAAAAGACTTATTTTCAAACGCTGCGTAGATAAAATTGACCATAAATTATCATGATCGATACACATAGCTAAGCAGTTAATTTTTTACGGTGATTTCATTGTTTGTGTTTTGTTTAGTTTGCTTGCCTTTACAAACCAACGTCCAGCTCTGAATTATCCTGCGAGTGCAAATACATAAAATGTGCACAATGCTTCAAGGCTAGAGTCATCTGCAGTATTAATCCCTTCTCTCTCCACTTGACATTTTACATCAGGTGTACGACGATGTGGACCAGTGCTGCCAGGCTCTTTCCCATAGGCTAGGCACACAGCCCTACTTCTTCAATAAGCAGTAAGTCCTTTAATCCAACTTTACCTTTTTGCATTGAACAAAGTAGCCTGTTATCTTCAACTTCAAAGAAATACCAGATAAATATATCACGACTGACAGCCTGTAATTTGTCTTTTAAAAAATGATCCCTTGCCTACAGATTCATACGAATTGTGCTTTCCCTTTCTGTCAATTTTTCTTTTTAGATAAGGTTTGTAAATGAAACTGTTTGTGGTTACCAATTCACCGAGTCTCTTCTACGGATATTTGTGTTGCTTCTTATCAATGAATGATATGCAATACCAGTTGCATTACTTTGATGCGTCTTGTTGTTCTAGTCCGGACATATTGGAAGTGGATGGCGCATTGGACTCTTGAGAATACAATATAATTTATACTTGTAACTCCGATGTGAGCACTGAACATATGTGGTAGGGCTCCACTGAGTGGGAGGACAAGCACTCCCCCCTATGGCTGTGGGGTTCTACTGTCTGCATGCCAAAGCACTCCGCCCCATGGCTGTGGGGCTCCCCTGAGTGCAAGGATAGGCACTCCACACCCTAGCTGTAGTCCTCCCACTAAGTGTGTGGACAAGCACCCATCCCCATGGTTGTGGGGTTCCCCTGAGTGTGTGAAAAAGCTGCACAAAGTGATGCAGTGGCCACCCTATGAATGCAGCTTAGAATATATATGCTCTCTTTGTACATCCAAAGCTCTGGAGCTTAAAATTAAGATTGATGATACTCAGCATAATTACTCTGTTTATCCCCTCCTATGCTTAGTCCTTGCTTTGTGTGGTGGGTGTACCATGCAGAACGAGCATCTTGTTGCCCAGCCTGGCCCTTTTCTAAGTGTGATCCCTCTCCTGATAGGCTTTTCCCTTCCTTTGGATTTTATGATTATGAGAAGATGGTACTCACACCTAGTCACCCAACTTCTGTGTAAAACGGCGAAGCTCCTCTTTTCATATGTGGACTGGAGAATCGAAGTATTGAACATTACCAGTAAGTAACGCAATGTCTACTTTTCAGATGGCATCCCTCTTCTTAAGGCCCAAAGTGTGCACTTTAAAACAAAATCGCATTAATTAGCTCTTGTTCAGGCTGTATTTACAACCAGAAATTCTGTGATTCTGATGGTAT
This sequence comes from Pleurodeles waltl, assembly GCF_031143425.1. Lineage (NCBI taxonomy): Eukaryota > Metazoa > Chordata > Amphibia > Caudata > Salamandridae > Pleurodeles > Pleurodeles waltl. The sequence continues at coordinate 1,666,616,993 of NC_090440.1, forward strand.
TAAGTAAACAGGACTCTCTCTGTTTTTTTCAGTGTATGTCTATTTACCAGATTAGCATTTGAAAATTAATGTTTGATAAGTGTATAAAGAGTCTTCCAAACCTATTTTAAAACTGTTAAAATGATTTCAGCAGCAGTCCTGTTCTGTTGCGTGGACATGCGACAGAAATGCTGGCGATGGGTTGGTTATACTAATCCGAAAAGGTGGGGATTATAGTGTGATTCAGTATTTGTCATCAGCTCGGAAGTTCATTGCTAGTTATAAACATTGCCGAAGAGGGCTTCCTCTGACTTTAATCTTAGAAAAGGCACAGCCTAGGCTCAGGGCAGCTTCTCTCATCCCAGTTCTCCTTGAAATTGAATTTGCATGGATACAGTGCTTACTACCCCTGACAAGGCATTGGAGTGCTTTATGTCAAGTACCACACTACACTAGAACCACAATTTAGTGGTTCATCCATTGGTTATTGGGATTAGTTTTGTGTTTGCAAGGATGCCATTCCATACATCTTTTCCCGTTTCTTTGTGGTACATTAACGAATTGCGTGTAATCGTAAGTGAAGGCTATGGAAAAAACATAGAGTGGATGAAATTATCAGATATTGTTAGGTTGAAGGGATATGGTTTCAAAGAAAAACAGAATAAGGCAGATAAGCATGTGACAGAATAGTCTGTATACTGAGGAGGCATGTAGAAGAGAATGAGATGGTCATTCAAAAAAAATAAAGGAGAAATGTTAAAATTTAAGTCAGGGTTAGCATTTCGTGTAGCATTTTAGGAATATTGGGAATGGAGTTATTTTGCAATAGCATTTAATCTTTGGACGTAAACCTGTAGAAAGACACAATAAACTATTTGCTGCAAGACCCAACTACAATTTTTAATTGTGCTCTAAAATAATGTGAGTTTTAGCTGTCTTTGTGGAGACACTCGACCTTAATAGAGAAAGGCAGATACTTGCTTCACCACAGAAAGTAAGTGTTGAGAACCCTTTATGAGCGGCTGTCAAGCGGTGTGTCATTCAATACTATGAAGTATTGCTACATTTTATGCACTATCCATAAACTACGCACATAGTCATATGTAGAGACCAGCCATCTTAATCTATAACAAGGTAGTTGGTAAACATGTTGCAGCAATCATCGTTAGTAAATTCAGTGCATGATTATCTTTAGCTAACTAGGTTTCATGTATTCCCAAATGTAGCTTTAGGTTGACATTGGGATGCTGCGTGTTTATAGGTTTAATTAGTTTAACTCCATGTATAATGTTTTTTCCTTTTACTGTATTTAAATCGTTGTAATTTCAATGACTTTATTTTAGGTATTTACTTTACTTGCTTTTAAATGTAACTGCACATCAGCGTGTGTGGTTCAGAATTGTTCATGTTAAAAAATAAAAAAAAACTACTGCTTGTTCAATCGGTAATTGCATTTCTCAAAGTGTAGAGGTTCCCTTAACTTCTAAAGGGTATGTGTTGTGATGGAAAGTCTTTTCCAAGATCTAAGCCCTTGAAACCCAGGTTGCCATTTCCAAGGATTAGATTTCAAAGAATTTATGCTTTTCCCATGCCTACACACATTCATGATGTGTAAAAATACTAAATAGAATAATGTATCAGCTATCTTTCTAAGACACTGTGCAGTGATATGAGGCCGTGGAGCCGGTGTGACGTTGTGCTAAACAAAAACGTGCATCATTACATATATGGCTGCAGGCAATAGTGACTACTACGTGTGATGCTAGTAAACACTTTCTTACCCACCCGTCTGCTGGTATTTACTTTCTTAACACATCCAATTACTGAACTAACAAAAGGCACCGCACAGACAGGAATGATTTATCTGAAGTAAATCTTCAAGTGAGAGAACTCTGTGAGCTTTGTTGAGCCATACTCGTGAAAAAAGCTTTTTGATCCCTCACTGACAATTTGGCTACTTCACCAAAGTTGACTTTCAGAGATCCAGATCGGTCTTCCCTTTTGAACGTATATGCCAGCTTTATCAGATTCAGAGCTTGACTCTACCAACAAAGACAGCATGGTTTGCTTACACTAGTGGGAGTACGACTGCTACAGAAAGGAAATTCTGTCTCAGTGGTCACTGGGCAGTCACTGCTAGGTGTTTTGACTATGGGATTCAAACTTCACAATAATCCATTTACGTTCATGTACAAGACAGACAATTAAGAGGTTACTACCCTAAAATGGATTTCGTCTCTTTCAATGTTAAGCTCTTGCAGGACATTCGATCAGTGAGCTTCAAAGCTGTTAACTAGTGCCAGCTTCGGTACCTTCAGGAACCCATTGAGAGCTTTTGTCTGACCTGACGCTTCAAATGAACAGGTAAACGCTCTCAGCAAAACTGTGGCGACTCCCCTCTGTGTTTTGGAACGCTAAGGCCAAAGTACAAAGCCATAACAACTCTATACAAAATTCACCAATATGCATCTGACATCTTTGTTTTTTTTGCTGCAGTCAAATAATCAACTGCAAACTCAAATGAATATTTCAGGTCCTGAATGCCAAAAGAATTAAATAAGTCAACATGTACTTTGCTCTCTATCATTGCTGGAACATTCATCCTATGTGGCTTCCTGGACTTTTACTCATCCATCGTTTTGTGACTGGTTAGGTTGCACAGGATTGTCTTGGTCAGCTTTGAACCATCTTGCCAGAGAAGTATCAGTTAGCAGCAGTAGTCCTCTTATTGGCTTGATTCAGCACAAATCGTGTTTGAAGAGAACGTGTGGTTCATCTTGGACAAAACAGCTTCAGAATTTGTAGCATTCTTCGCTGTGGTAGTTTTCAGTCTTTCATATATTTTCATGTTTTTCTTTCTCAATTTAAAGCTATTATCATATGACATCAGCCATGGTCATTGCAGACATAAGAAGATCTCCATTTTAGCATCTGTTCCTTGAATGCTTCTAATTGGGTCACCACAGACTAACCTCCCTGGATCAGAATCCCCAATCTTCCTCTAAAGGTTCACCTGGACCCTTGCGTCTTCCTTCCAGTTTCTACAGTGAAACATTCAATCTGATTGAATCCAAGTTCATGGACGATAAGTATTCCCTGGAGACTTGTCCCAGAATTACAGAGTCAGAACCACCTCATATAACTCTGAAGAAGTGTACTGTCAGCCCAACTCGTTTTGGACAGAACACTCTTTAAAAAGACTAGAATTATACGCATAATCTTGAGATCATTGTGTTGCATTGGAACTGTATTTATATAAAGCACATCATACCACCAACATGGTGTTGAAGGGGATGTACCGCCGGGACACTTGTGCTGTAGAAGTGGAATTTGATTGAGTCATTTGTTCATTTGGGGACAAGTAGTGCACTGCTCAGTCAGAGTGCTAAGGATGGAAAATGCCTGGCTTACATATTACTGGTATGGTTAGTGTTTTGATGCTTTATGTGAGGATGAGAGTTGTGCCCTCATCTTGTCGTCACACTTATGCTTGAAATTGAGTTGAAATAGCATGCAATAGGACAATTAAGAATTAGCATGCTAGTGCATGGATTCATTGAAAGTATGTGATATGTTATGTTATATTGATTTGTATAATCGCACTAATCACTGAGAGGGTAACCAGGCACTTGGTTATGTGGTCCTAAAGGTGCTTATATGAAGAGCCAATTCTTTAGGTCTTTGCGGAACTCAAGGAGTGAGGCAAAGGCTCTGATGTGTAGAGGGAGTTGTTCCATGTCTTGAATGCGATGTAAGAGAATTAGCGACCTCCAATTTTGATTTTGCAGATGCAGGGACTGTGTGAGAGTGAGGCAGAGCGTAGGTGTCTAGTAAGTTGGTTAAAGTGTATGCAGCTGTTTTTGTATTCTGATCCTGTGTTGTGTAGGGCTTTGTATATGTGCATGAGAAGTTAGAAGTGGCTACGCTCGTGAATGGGGTGCCAGTGAAGCTTCCTGAGGTGCGGTGTAATGTGGGTGCAGCTTGGGAGGTATCTATACCTTGTAAAGTGCTGATTGCATAGCTTTCCTAGTGCTCCAAGTAGTCTATGTCCGATTCGGAAGAGGACGATGAAGTGACTCACGGAGGTTATGTGTATTTTGTTCGACATTGCTGTATTTTTTAGAGGTTTGTTTCACTTTCTTTGTGGTTTCCAGACATTTATTTAAAGAGGTGAGCCTTCCTTGTGAATTTCAGGTTTTCAGACCTTTGGCAAATGCCAAAAGCAAAATACCCTGAACTAATAATGCCTTTTTTAATAACTTTTTTTGTTTTTGTTAGTATCTAAGAGAACATATTTGACTGTCTTGGTTCTGTTTGGAGGGAAGGTTGCTTCTTTTCTGGGTGACTTGAGCACTCTGGTCAGAAGTTCAGTCTTCAGTGGGTATGAGAAAGTAGCTTCTTTCTAGCATGGTTACCTTCACTTTTGGCCTGTTTGTGAGTGCGTGTCAGTGTGTTTTTACTGTGTCACTTGGATCCTGCTAGCCAGGACCCCAGTGCTCATAGTTTGTGGCCTAATGTGTGTGTTGTCAGTAGTGCTTGACTGTGTCACTGAGGCTCTGCTAACCAGAACCTCAGTGCTTATGCTCTCTCTGCTTTTAAATTTGTCACTGTAGGCTAGTGACTTCTTTTTACCAATTTCAATTGGCACAGTGGACCCCCCTTATAAGTCCCTAGTATATGGTACCTAGGTACCCAGGGCATTGGGGTTTCAGGAGATCCTTATGGGCTGCAGCATTTCTTTTGCCACCCATAAGGAGCTCAGACAAAACCTTCCACAGGCCTGCCATGGCACCCTGCGTGAAATAGGTCACACACTATTTCACAGCCATTTTCACTGCACTTAAGTAACTTATAAGTCACCTATGTGTCTAACCTTCACTTGCTGAAGGTTAGGTGCAAAGTTACTACATGTGAGGGCACCCTTGCACTAGCAAAGGTGCCCCCACATAGTTTAGATCCATTTCCCCAGACTTTGTGAGTGCGGGGACGCCATTACATAAGTGCACTACATATAGGTCAATACCTACATGTAGCTTCACAATGGTAACTCCAAATATGGCCATGTAAGGTGTCTAAGATCATAGAATTGTCCCCCCCATTCCAAATCTGGTATATTGGGGAGCCAATTCCATGCATCCTGGGGGCTCCACTCTGGACCCCCAGTACTGCCAAACCAGCTCTCTGAGGCTTGCAATGCAGCTACAGCTGCTGCCACCCCACAGACAGGGTTCTGCCATCCTGGGGTCTGAGCAGCTCAGTCTCAGGAAGGCAGAACAAAGCATTTCCTTTGGGAGGAGGGTGTTTCACCCTGTCCCTTTGGAAATAGGTGTAACTGGTTGGGGAGGGGTAGCCTCCCCCAGCCTCTGGAAATACTTTGAAGGGCACAGATGGTGCCCCCCTTGCATAAGCCAGTCTGCACCGGTTCGGAGACCCCTTGTCCCTGCTCTGGCGCGAAACTGGACAAAGGAAAGGGGAGTGACCACTCCCCTGTCCATCACCACCCTAGGGGTGGTGGCCAGAGCTCCTCCAGTGTGTCCCAGACTTCAGCCATCTTGCTTTGCAAGGTGTGGGGGTACTCTGGAGGCCTCTGAGTGGCCAGTGCCAGCAGGTGACGTCAGAGACCTTTCCTGATAGGTACTTACGTGATAAGGTAGCCAATCCCCCTCTTAGTGCTATTTAGGGTCTCTCCTGTGGGTTCTTTTCAGATTCCACTTGCAAGTTTCCAGCAAGAATCCTCTGCAACTACTACGTCATCCTCTGACCTTGGATCAACCGCAGACTGCTCCAGGAACCGCTGTAACAGCAACAAAGTATCCAGAAGGGCTACTTTTTCTCTGTAACTTCAGCTCCAGCCAGCGACTGCAACAGTTTCCATGGTGTGCACGCTCTGAGGACTCCCTGTCTTCACCCTGCACCAGAAGGACCGAAGAAATCTCCCGTGGGGTAACGGAGTCACTCCCCTGCTCACGCAGGCACCTTCTAAGTCAACAACCGGTTCTCTTGGACTCCTCTCCTGGCGATGAGCGTGCTCCTTTGAACACAGAGGGTGGACCCCATTAACACTGACTGTCCTGAGGTCCTGCTGTGCCAATTTGGAGGAGGTAAGACCTTGCCTTCCCCCAGAACGACAGTACCCCTGTGCACCACATCTTCTTCACCTCCTGAGGCCTCTGTGCACTATTTGCAAAAGTCATTCGTACACAGCCTGGCCCAGGTCCCCAGCACTCTATCCTGCGACGCTCAACTCGCTGAGTTGTTCTCTGGCGGCGTGGGACCTATCTTTGTACTGCTGCACCAACTGCATTTTGCACCTCCTTTGTCCCCGTGTCCTGGGACTCCCGTGGGTGCTATCTGGTGCTCTGAGGGCTCTCTGAAGTGCTGGGAGCCCCCTCTTACTCCCCACACAGAGTTTAGGCCCCCAGGTCCCTCCTGGGTCCAGATAGCGCCTACTTGATGCAAAACGCGACTTTGCCGGAACCAAGGCTTGTTGCCTCTGAGCACTATTTGCAAAATTCCTTTGTGCAGAGCCTGGCCCAGGTCCCCAGCACTCTATCCTGCAACGCTCAACTCGCTGAGTTGTTCTTCGGTGGCGTGGGACTTTCCTTTGTAGTGCTGCACCAACTGCATTTTGCACCTCCTTTGTCCCCGTGTCCTGGGACTCCCGTGGGTGCTATCTGGTGCTCTGAGGGCTCTCTGAAGTGCTGAGACCCCCTTCTTCCTCCTCACACAGAGTTTAGGCCCCTGGGTCCAGATAGCGCCTACTTGACGCAAAACGCGACTTTGCCGGAACCAAGGCTTGTTGGAGGAATCCAGCACCAAAACTCGTCTTCATCCAACTTCACAACGTGGGACATCCAGTGCATCACGCAGGAACCCTCTGACATCTTCCTAGGGTGCATTTCTGCAGTCTTCGTCCAACCGGGGACTCTTCTTTTGCACCCTCTTCTAGGTTGGCAGGGGCTCCTGTCCTTCCTGGAACTTCTTTCGTCTTCGGAACTTGGTCTCCTTCCTCTGCAGGTCTTCAGGTCCAGGAATTCACCATTTGTTGTTTGAAGACTTGGTTGGTTCTTGCAATAACTCTAATCACGACTTGTAGTGTGTCCTAAGGAAACTTGAAGTACTTTACTTCTGCTTTTCTGGGCTCTGGGGTGGGGTAATTTACTTACCTTTACTGTATTCTTACTCTCGCAGCGATTCTGCACACACTGCTCTTGTCTAGGGGGGAATTCGTAATTTGCATTCCACTTTCTTAGTATATAGCTTGTGTTGCCACTAGACCTATTTTCTCCCATTGCATTCTATAGCATTTCCTATTGTTTGCAGTATCCTGTCTAATTACTTACCTTATTTTGGTGTCTATGTATATATTGTGTATAATACTTACCTCCAGAAGGAGTGTTGCCTATAAGAAATTTTTGGTGTCACTCAAATAAACTACCTTTATTTTTGGTAACACTGAGTATTGTCTTTACTTGTGTATGAGTACTGTGTGATTATTAGTGGTATTGCAGGAGCATTGCATGTCTCCTAGTTCAGCCTAAGCTGCTCTGCTATAGCTACCTCTATCAGCCTAAGCTGCTAGAACACTGCTACATTTCACTAACTGGACCTGGTGTAAGGTGTAAGTACAAGGTGCCCACTACAAACCAGGCCAGCCTTCTGATGTGTAGAGGGAGTTGTTCCATGTCTTGAATGCGATGTAAGAGAATTAGCGACCTCCAATTTTGATTTTGCAGTTGCAGGGACTGTGTGAGAGTGAGGCAGAGCGTAGGTGTCTAGTAAGTTGGTTAAAGTGTATGCAGCTGTTTTTGTATTCTGATCCTGTGTTGTGTAGGGCTTTGTATATGTGCATGAGAAGTTAGAAGTGGCTGCGCTCGTGAATGGGGTGCCAGTGAAGCTTCCTGAGGTGCGGTGTAATGTGGGTGCAGCTTGGGAGGTATCTATACCTTGTAAAGTGCTGATTGCATAGCTTTCCTAGTGCTCCAAGTAGTCTACGTCCGATTCGGAAGAGGACGATGAAGTGACTCACGGAGATTATGTATATTTTGTTATACATTGCCATATTTTTTAGAGGTTTTTTTTCACTTTCTTTGTGGTTTCCAGACATTTACTTAAAGAGGTGAGCCTTCCTCGTGAATTCCAGGTTTTCAGACCTTTGGCAAATGTTAAAAGCAAAATACCCTAAAATAATAATGTCTTTTCCGTGTCTTTTTTGTTTTGTTAGTATCTTAGAGAACATTTGACTGACTCGGTTGTGTTTGGAGGGAAGGTCGCTTCTTTTTTGGGTGACTTGAGCACTCGGGTCAGAAGTTCAGTCTTCAGGGGGCTGTCAGGTAGAGCCCAGAGCATGGATACTGTCTCTTTGTGGCTGCAGTTGTGCTTTGATTTTGCAAAGATGTTTATTTCCATTTGTTTGGCCCTCATGACAAAAGAAATGGATCCAAGTGCCACTGCCACACAGCTTCCCTTCCCACTTGTCAAAGCGTTGCAGGCACATGAAAAGCTCGGGCGGGACGTGTTTGACTGTTTGAAGTGCACCATTCTCTCTTGAGGGCTGTTTTTGTTATGCACGGGAGCCGTGATGGAGGCAGGAAGGCAGGCTCCCCCAGTGAAGCCTGTCCCACATTCAGAATGCGGAATACTTGGAACAGGAAGCAACGAACATACTGCTGGGAGTCGAAGACCTCTCTTTTTATTTAAAATGTTCTTCATTTGCCGAAAACGTATTTAATGTGTTCGTCGCGGTATCGCTCTTAGACTGGCAATTAAAATGCAGAAGTTGTACATTAAGCATACATTTTTCGTTCTTTTTTCGTGGTGGTTCGAGTTCTCCAGAGTTGGGCAGCTTTGAAACCCCCATTCCCAAGGTTTTCAGATACAACCATCATCACAAGATCAATATGTATTAGATTTTGTCCATGTGTTAGAAATGTATGTTCACACACACTGTCAAATGTTGCTGCAGTCCGCCCCCTTCGTAGGTATGCGAGGGTACTTTGCATCTGTAGATGTCTTTGTGCAGTGCTGTGTTTTCCTGTACAGATGATTGGCTCCCTTTTTCCAATTCTTCAATTGTATTGAATACAATACGCAATGGCCAACCTCTAGTGATCACACAGCAGAAAAGTGAGGGAGGTAGTTTTCAAAACTGCATTATTGCGAACTGAAATTCTTTAGACATTTTGGAAAGCGCTATGTGACCCATTGGGTTACATCAGAGCACTTAGATTCTTAAAGAAGAAGCATGAAAGCGTGAGATAGGGATGTTAAATTGGATGAGTTAAAAAAAAAAAACATATCCATTGTTCTTTAGTCACAACTCGAGAAACTGTGGAAAGTAAAAGGCAATTCTAAATAGTTTCGTTTTCAGATGTTTCCTGAACTATTTGTTCAGGAACTCCACATTAGTGTTCAGAATCCACATTAGTGTGAGGTTATTCCTCATTCTACATCCCTTTATGTGTCATATTTCCAATTGATCATGAGATGATGAGAGGTTCTTGGTAGGTCCATAGTGAGTTGTGGGTTTATCTAGATTTTCCTGACCTTTGCCCCAGGACCTCCTGTGTCCTATCATCAATAGGGAGTCAGTGGAGTACTTCAGAGAGGTGTAGGACTTCATGTGTCCATACTTGTGCATATTTAAGTAAGTCCTGTAGCCTTTGTATTCTGACATTGAGTTTCTTGAGTAGGCCAGTCTAAATATTACAATAAAATACATTTGCCAAGACCTAACTTCTTGTCAGTTCGACCCTATGATCAGTTTTGAGTAGTCCTAGAATTTTTCAGACTAATGACAGCTGGATATTAGTACCTCCTAATTACTGTGTTGACTTGAGTGGTAAGGAAATGCTCAGGGTCGATGAGAATTTTCTAGGGCTTGACTAACACCAGTTCACATCTAAAAGACCTTTTGCTTATTATTGTTGTAGTGGGGTGAAACGCCTCTGAGCGTTCACCAGAAAAGGTGCCATAAAATTTTTAGAACTGCCTCCCCCTTTGGGACTTAGCCTGGCTCACCAGGCACGCCAAACCACATAGTGCCTGTATAGCCACCCCCACCAGGATGGTGCTTAAAATATGGGACATACTCGCATACAAGAGGGGCTTCACTACCTTTCCGTCCCCCAATACACTGATCACTCACAACCCAGACTTCACTCTGAAGCTCGATCCCCACACATTTCCTAGCTGGGAAGTGGGAGACTGTAGGACGCTAAGGGACCTCTTTGTGGGATTGTGGGAGCCATCATAAAATCTTTTGAGCAAGGCAAGTCTGACTACCATCTTCCTGAAACATCATTACTGTAGTACTATCAGCTGCGGCATTGGGCGCTGCATCCTTCTACACTCAGGGTGCCACTCGAGCATATACCCCCTTCGAATAGCTAGTAACAACCTTTGATAGCTCTAGGAGACTGATTTCCAACATCTGTCAGGTGCTCCAACACTCTGTGCCCTGCCAAGCTCACACATACCAAACCCACTGGCAGGCAAGTACTACAAAGGGCATATCATCCAAACAGTGGTAAACTATCTGGTGTGGTATCCCCAAGTCCTATAGAAGCCTCTCCGTAGTGATATTTGTGTGTTGACCATTGACTTCGTGTTGCACCACTTTGCACTTGCTTTAGCTGCCCACCGTCACTGTAGTGGTCACCAGTTAAAGACTCCATTTTGTGTTCCGCTTAGCCTCACTGCCACATTAGAGGTGCGAGTAGTTTTCCATACAAACATGTTATGCAACGTGTTTTCTATTTCTACATGTTCTCTTTCTCACCAAAGAGCTAGGACATATTATCACTGAAGAGCTAGTACATAATATGGAGGAGGTAGTCAGTCAGCATGATAAGGATGTACCAGACTGGTGTTTATGGTACAGCAAGGAATGGTTTGATTTTGGCCTATTCCCAACGTGTTTCTTTCAAAGCTTACCTAAACTAGCCAGCATTTTTGAATATTTCTTCTTGATGGGAGGGTTTGTTCCAGAAAGCCCCTTCTCCAGTTCTTTAAGATATAAAAGATGACCCTGGTCGGTGTTGTAGATTCCGAGACCTCAGTCAGGATTTTAGACGTCGAATGCCTGACCTCTTTCCTGTGAGGGTGGAGATCTCTTTCTCGCAGTCGAACGGGGTCATCGTCTTTCTGGCATGAGAAAGATGAAGCATCTGGCAGGCCCTACGTGATGCATTTTTATTAATTATTTGCTTTGCCTTATGTATGAATATATATCCATATATCAATATACGTGTTTGTATCCTTGCATGTATCTATTTGCTGTTTATAGATTGAAGATTCTTTATACATGGTCTTATGTTATTGTTCCACATTCTGAAAGTACACTTTTTACTATTAAAGCCTTCCTTCACAAATCTTGCAAAAAGCTATAATAAATTTCTTCTTCAGATTAAGAAGTGCATTCCAGAGAATCTTTTCTACTCCTTTCAGTGTGTATATTTTGACTCAGTCAAAAGTAAAGCAGAACGCTCTCCCAATGGGAAATGGCCTAAAGGCTCATGCTCCAGTTGTATTACACTCAGACTTGCCTTTCCACCATGTACCCTTCCGCATCCCTCCTCTGCTGGCACTGTGGAACAGAGCCCAAAGACAACTGCCACATCTGGTGATCCTGCTCACTCATAATCACATACTGGAAGAACATCTTGGGACACATCAAGGGCACCTGCTCCCTACCTTCCACATCACACTTATACTAGGCATCCAACCCCTCACTTTAGAAGCAATGACACACACTGATTGGCAGCTCATAGCATTGGCCTGGAAAAAGGCAACAGTGCCTCCAGTTGCCCAGTGCTTCACATGTCTTTGGCACAGGATGGCAATGGAACAGCTTTCCCACAACTTGTCTCGGCTGGAGGCCAAGTTCCTATGTGTATGGCACCCATTATGTCAATATATTAACCACCTGGAGTTTACCTGCTTTACTCCACTGAAGCTTAGGCCCTGTAGCTCTTTAAATAAACTGCTTATAGATAGCTGCCTCCCTAACGGTCTCCCTTCCCCCCACCCCCATTGTCAGTGGGGACCCTTCACACACTGCTTCACGACTCTATCCCTATTCTGGAGTTCCTCGTAAAGTGTATTGACCTGAACTCGATGTACGTTGTGGTTCCCATGTTTTTATTGGTTTACAACATGCCTTACTGTGGGGGATTCCCCTGCTTGGCTTCCTTGCTCCTTTTTTTGCCTATTACTGTGGCGCATTATTTGCGTCTTGTGACACCTAACTGCTGTGCAGTGCCTTGCTTTGTATATTATTGTGATATTTCACTGAACCTACATCGTACAATGGTTTGCTTTGTTATAAACTTTCAGTAAAAAGATTTCAAACAAAAAAATTAGAACAAGATGATCCATATTATATCATAGGCACCACAATGCATTTACCATCCCTTCTGACTATGCTTCGCACTGTCATTAATAATTATATTTTAACTTTTGCAACTAAAGAAAATTGATATTTAAAGGGAGTGAACAAGTGATTAATGTGTACTGGATGTGTGGTCGTCAATGTGGTCCGAGACGGAATGGGCTCTTAGTCTTCGAGTCTGTCTTCACAAGAGTCCAGGCATGGAGAAAATCTCTAAAATTGTTATTTTTTTGTTTCTGTAGTCTAAACATCTTACATATATGTCTGTAACACATTACAGAAATTAATTCACTGACGGGGAGGATCTTCCTTAGCAACTGAGGAATATCAGGGCAAAAATGCAGTAAGGGGAAAGGTCAATCACATATGCAGTTTGAGGGCGTACAGACCGTTTCGAGAAGTGGGAGTTTCAAAGCAATTGGAGCTTTAGTTTTTTGGAGCCTCCAGAAATTAATACGTTACGGTTCTTACATTGGTCCTGCCGAGCCTGTTGCTGCCCTTGTAATGGGACACAAAGTAGGGTCCACTGTCGCCATGACCTAGGTCTTACCCTGAAACTGTATCTCCTTGCAAGTGGAGCACGTGCGGGTAAGACATCTATTCCCTTTTGAATGTTTGCTTTAGAAGAAACAAATTAAGGAAGGCCCAGGAGCGCAGGGCAATCAGTGAAGGCAGGTCCTGGTTTTCTTGAATAAATAATCACTAGAGTAAACAACAAAGCATGTAACCAAAGACATGTAAAAATGATACATAGCTAAACAAAAAAAATCAAAGTCTAACCTATTGCAAAATATTGAGATCTGTTCCTGCATTTTTGTGGTGTGGAGTGACGGCTGTGAAACTCGCTGCCTCCTGTCCTGTGTGTACTCTGGTGGCCAACATGCTCTGTTACAGTCCAAGATTTCATCTTTCTCCTGGTGGGGATGTGGCTGCTGGAACTGAAGCTCGTTCTCTGTGCAAAGTGAGCAAGGGACGTGAGGAATGGGCGCTTTGACCTCTCCCAACCAATGGGCTTCTTTTGCGGATCTGTAAGAACCACGGTGGAATAAAATGGATTCTCTGCCCAAATGGGGAATCAATGGGGATAAGAAGAAAATGGAATGCAAATGCTTGCTCATGCGTGCCATGAAGAATGGGGAATACAAGTGCAGCGCCATAGTTCGGAACTCACTCGTTGGCAGCTTCTGTCCATGTGGTAACAGGTTATAATCATGACGTGGGGCTTAGCTCATAGACCTGGGCATCAGGAAGGCCAGTGCCTTGTCACGAACCCCACGCTTTGGACACACATGCTGCACACTGAATGAAGCTAAATTCAGGGCTACTCAACTACGAGACTGAGTTCCACAGGCATAACAGGTGAGCAGGCTCCTTATGACTCTGGCTCAGATTCTTGCAGTGACACAAGGCCCAATCAATTGGCAGGCAGAATAGGGGCCCATTGCATGACATTGCTTTTTAGAGTGGATATGCAGGGACAAGCATTAAGATGCGTTAATCTAACCTGCCTCAAACCAGTTCTACAACATTAAATAGTGGATCCACATCACCTGTCGTGAAAACATGTATAAAATGGGACCAAGACTACCCCACTTGTTTTCCAGTTCAAAGTTATTCTTGACCAAGGAAGGCAGTGCTCCCTCAATTACGCCGACAGCCATGTGGGCAGGGCTGGTGTTCTGCATGGCAGCCAGTCATAAGAACTCCCTTGTGCTGTCTGGCATTTCTGCCCCAGGCTACGAATTACTTGTGTTATCACTGCCTGCCAGTGGTGTTCACTTGTGAGGAGCTGTCTTCACTGGTGTGGAGGCCGCAACTACCAGAGGTTGAGCACTCATCTTCAGTGGCCTGAAATCTGCAACTGCTGAAGATATGTGTGCACCTACATTGGCCAGGAAGCCACAAATGCCAAAGACAAGCACCTACCTAGCAGGGCTGTCACACTGTTCAACACCAGAGGCCATGTAATGAGTGGGACTGCTGCATGATGTCTAGCCTCAGCGATGGTGACTCCGAACATGCTTGACACATCAACCAGTTCCATCAGTCCACAGCTCTGTCGGAGAGGTAGCACGGGGCTCAACTTGCAGGAACTAAGTGGCTATGCCCAACTTGCAATTCATTGTCTATAGCTGTATCTTTGCATAAGCTACTATAGGCATTAGGTTCTTGGCTTGTGGGTTGGGAGAGGGTACCATTGAGAGTGTACTCATTCACTAGAACTTTTAAGCGAGGTCGCAACCCTTTGACTGAACCACCTCTAGAATTTGAAAAATGGGTTTTGATGAGCGATTACTGTACTGTCTATTTAACTAATGATGTGCACAGGCATGGGCAATACATTATTGTCAGGTTTTTTTAAGAGCTTTATCAGCATTTTCCATTAAATTCAAAAGATTGTTTCACATCGTAGTAAAGCTTCATATTCACGATACCAGTATTACATGTATCATACTTATAGCACACTACATCGCTGTACATTAAATCCATGCATTATGTTTATGGTTGCAGTAATGTACGACACAGGTCCAAATGTCCAACTTCGCCTCTAACAATTGGAAATAACAGTTTCCCCCTCCCATTGTGTACCTGTGGAGAAACATGTGCCGGCCATTCTTTAGTGCATTACGTGTTTTGCCACTTGTAGAATTGCATGGCTGGCAAACTTCCTCTCCCTGGAGACAATAATAGCTGTACCTGTTGGTCTTGTGAACATTATGGGTGGTATGTGGGTCACGTGAAACAAAGCTGGATGTCCTTGCTAATTGGCTTTGTGTTGCATTATCTCTGTGTTCGGCATAGGTGACTACCAGGTTATTGTGTGTAGCTCGCTCTCCTCCATGTGATACATGTGGTCTGTGGTGTAGCTATAACATTTGGCATTACTACTAATCAAGATGGGTTATCATTCGTGCCTCCCCTGTCGTCGTATCAGCTCATCTCATTTACCTTTAGTTGTTTTTAATGTTATCCGGTTCTTTCTTCTCTGTGAAGTGCTTTGTTTCAGCCCAGTGTGCAGCTCCTGTCTCCAGCTTTCAAGCGTAGGAGGAGCAGAAGATTGCCATCTTATTGTAATATGTTGTATAGCAATCAATGGTGCGAGGTCTGCAAATTTGTTAGCTATTTTATATTCCTTGGGCCTTGAGTACATCTCCAGCAGACAAGGCTCCATAATTGTCATGTCTTTTCTGCCCATGACTTGGCCTTTGGTTTCTGTGATATCTTGCCAATAAGTGTGCAGTGTTAGACCTTTCCAGAGCATGTACTGGAGATCGGCCATGTCAGATTTGCACCTGGGGCAGTTAGCACATCTGTCTGGATATTTTTTGGGCTAATCCTATGTTGGGTAAGGTATGCTCTATGTTATAGTAAATTGGCAATACCTAAATTGTGCATGTGAGAAAACAGGGCTGATTGCAGAGGCCCCCTAACTTTTTGCCCCCATTTTCCACTTTTTTAGTGTTTTCCTGACTCTGATGGTGCCCTGGGTACTGCTAACCAGTCCCAGGGCCTGTGCTCTGTGTAAAATCAATATGCAAATTAGGCTAATTATAATTGGCTAAGTTAACCTACCTATAAGTCCCTAGTATATGGTAGGGCATGTAGGTTTAGGGACCACAGCATAGGTAGTGCACCCATAGGTGCACTGCTGAGGTGCCCAGTGTCATTTTAAAGGCAGGCCTGCCTTGCTGGCTGCTTTTAAATTAAAGTTATATGCAAATTCGACTTTGGAATTAAAAGTAGTTCCAGAGTCTTAAACTACCTTATTTTTACATATAAGTCACCCCTAAGGTGTGCCCTATGTGCCCCTAGCACTGGGTGCCATGTAACTATAAGCAGGGACCTTATAAAAAATAGTTTTATAAGCCCTGGTGAGGTAAAAACAGCCAAAATCGTTTTTCCCTCATTGTAGTAAATGGCCTTCATAGGCTAGAATGGGGAGACTTTATTTTAATTTTTAAAGTCTCCTTAAATGATGCATACCAAGAGTTTGGTATCAAATTAATTGTTGTAATAAATCCCACAACTTCCAGTTGTTGGATTTAATATAACTTGTTCAGGTAAAGAGTTTTAAACTTTACCTGAAAAGTTGCCAATTTCAGCCCTGCATTGTTTTTGCTGCTGTGCTCTGATTGGCCAGCCTTGAGCAGCTTGACCAAGCTGCCTTGATGAGGTGTGAAGTGGCCTGGCTTCACACAAAGGAATGTGCCTGTGGGAGGGAATCTCCCCTCAGCAGATGGTGAGGCAGGAAGGGGGAGGGCTGCCAAACTGGTCTTCAAAGGCAGAGAAGGACATTTGGAGCAACCAGCAACACCCCCACATCCTGCAACCCCAGACAACTAGGTGCCCCCTTGATTAGATTAGGAGAGGGCAGGAGAGGGGTGTGCTTATGATTTTTAGCCACACCAGTGGGTGGGCTCAGCCAGATGTAACCTCCAAAAATCAGATTCAGCCATGATGGATTTTTAGAGAATGTTGCCTCCTGGGATTGATTTTTGCCACACTTCCCAGGAAGTGGTCATCACAGGGGGAAGGACCCTGCACCTGATTGGAGAACCAGGACCCCCCTGCTTTTCACCCAGGAGAAAGGATAAAACTGGCAGGCCTGCACCCACACCTCAGTTCCCTACCACATCCAACAAGGAAGAACAACTGAAGAAGGACGACTGCCCTGCTGGACCCCTGGCCTGCACCTGGAACCTGCACTCAGAAGGACTGCACCAGCTGCACACTTGGGCTTCACCACAAGAAGGACTTTGCCTGGCTTCAACTGGTTCAAGGAGGGACTCCCTGTTTGCTACAGATGAAAAATTGCTATCCAGAGTCCCCTGCACCAACTCCCGAAGAAAGCGACCAGCTGACCACTGTCCAGTGGCCAAAAAGGAGTTTGCGCCAGGTGTATTCTGGGAGTTGTAGTCCGCACCCCCCAAGGACCATCTCAGAACTTCTGGACCCTTGGGGTGAGCTGTGGACCCCAAAAGAACCTTAAAAGGACATCTGGGTGAAGCCCCAGAAGTTTGGAGAATTTTTGTAAAAAAGCTCCATAGAGGGACCGACCCGCCGCTGCAACTCTAGCCGGCTTGCCTCAACCGCGACCCGGCCTGATTTGCTGGTTCGTTCCAGTAAGAAAAATCTCCGAAAAAGAGACTAAGTCCGAAGGTAAAAAGTTGACCGGGACCTCCCAGCCATCGTATCCGAGAAGGGCTCCATGGACGTCTGATCAAGATCCAGGTTTACCCCGGTCGAAGGATTTTCACCTCGAAAAAACGACTAAGCCCGAAGGTAAAAATCTCCTCCGAGGATTCCAGCATCGCGTATCCGGAGAAGGGCTCCAGGAGGTCGGATTGGACTGGCAGGTTCGTCCCGCTGAAGAAAATCTTCGAAAAAAAGACTAAGTGTGAAGGTAACATTTTAACCGAGGCCTCCCACGGCCTGTAGCCGAGCAGGGCTCCATTGCGGTCGGCCTGAAACTTTGACTTTGCCCGGTCGAGGTGCAACCAGATGACCCGATTGGCGCTTTTTGTTTCTAGGCGCTAAAAAAAAAATAATTCTTTAAAAATTCATATCTCCGGTTCCCCTTATCCGATTTTATTCGTTTTGGTGTCATTTTAAAGATAAAAATATAATCTATTTTTATAAATTGGTTTTGGATTTTTAAACTGTTTCCTGTGTTTTATTTAATTACTGTTTTGTGGTATTTGAATGCTTTACACTCTGTCTCCTAAGTTAAGCCTTGACGCTCGTTGCCAAGCTACCAAGGGTTGAGCTGGGGTTAATTTACTGAGACCTAACTGGACCTTAGTGGAGGTTAGTGGCCTATTGCTAAGTGTAGGTACCTACCTGCCCTTACCAATAACCCATTTTCCAACAGTGCATTGCAGGACACTTTTTCCTGGGTACTCCAGTGCATGGTCCCATTCCTTGTCAAAGAAATTCTGTTCCTTCACAGTTTCCCGTTTGTCCTTAATGTCTGGAAGGAGACGCCTGTGTGTTCAAGAAGGATATCATCCTATGACTTCGCCTCATTGTTTAAAGCGCAGTAATGACTAATGACAGCATGTGTTGGAGTCTCATCCCAAAGAATGTTCCATCCCTTGGTAAGAACATGTACCACCTGCGTAGCTGGCCAGTGGGTATTTCCCGAACATGAATAAGTGTCTGGAAGGCCATTAGAATACCATTGTAGAATAAATGACCAACCAACCTTTGTTGGTTGGTCCCCGCTTTGTCCCAGTTCTGTAAGTCTCTAAGGGAGCTGATGGAAAACCCTTTAATAGTATCTCCGAAGGTTAAGCTGTAATCAACATGGCATTGCCAAACTACTTCTCAACCTCTCTAGTGCTGATCTGACCCAGAAAAGGGAAATCTCTCTTGTGCTTGTTGGGGCCAAGCACAAGTGCTTGAATTGCTCCTTCTCATATTTGTTTAGGCGTGAAACCTGTTTCGTTTACATGGTGCTCTGCAAGCCGCAGCACCTCCAAATGTAGCTGCACAGCTAGTTAATACCCTCAAAGGCTGGCACTCCCATGCCTCCCCTAAGGAGACGGTATCTTTAGTTTGGTCAACCCTTCTCTTCTCCGCCCAGCTCCTCAAATTAGGTTATCCAATACTGTGTTGAGCTCTTTAACTATTGCTGCTGGGATCAAAATGGTAAGTGGGTAAAATAATAAAGCAAACATGGGATCACTACCAGTTTAAAGATTGCTATTTGACTGCCACTGACAGTGGCTTATGTTCAGAAGGCCATCTGAGATCTTAAATGCCTTATCACATGGCAGACCTTCCCCTCTATTAGATTGACTTCCTTATGATAGGTGTAAGGAAACAGTCTTTTTGCAGGTTTCTCCCCACTTTTTGCCCCATTTAGATTACTAGCTGCTGGTTTTTCGACTTTGAGAGTACACTAAGGCTTGCCAACCAGCCTTCAGTGCCAGTGTTCTAACCCCTTACAAACTGTATGTCGAATTGGCTTTCCACAGTTGGCAATTACTGACATAGTTAAAGTCCCCTGTATATGGTACCCAGGGTATCAAGGGCATTTAAGGCAGATTGTCAACCCAGGGTTGCAGCACTGATTGTACCACCCTGTGTGTGACAAAGTACAAAATGTCTCCTAGCCTGCAACTGCAGAATTGAAGAGCTGTGGTCACACTGCTAGTTCGACTTTGACATTCAAACTAATGGCAAAGCCACCACTTCCCTTAACAATACATGTACGTCTCCCTTAAGGAAGGCTTATAGAGTCCTATGGCAGGGAACTGTATATTATTAAGTAGAACACAATACATATTTTCTATGTATGTTGAACACGATACATATTTTCTATGTATGTTGTAGCAGCAACACCTCTAAATTGTTGTTTTGCTGTAGAAAAGTTAGTAGCCCCAATGGCTAATTCTGGGTTACCAGCTGGCACCCCAGCCTGGATAACATCTGAATGGGACTACCTAACTGTGTACTGTAAGGTATCAAATTAATTGTGACAGTAAACCGGACCTGATGCCCAGGTCGAATTTATTGTAACTATTTAAATAATGCAACTTTTTGAAAGTTGCCACTCTGTGACCCAGCTGGTCCAGTAGCCTCAGACGGGCACTGGCCAAAAGACAGCTTTCTGCCTGCCTCCCAGGCTTAGAAACAATAACAGCCCACTGCAGGAAGAGGTGTTGCCTCCCCCTCACAGGAAGCCACCTACGGTGTTAGCCCAAAAGGCAAGCTTCAAAGGAGAAGCCGTCTTTGGTAGGCAAATGGGGATCACACTCCTGAGGGGTTGCCCTTTGTTCAGGTAGACAGGCTGGCGACAAGGACAGAGAAGGTAAACCAGTGCCCAAACTGGTTTTCTCATGGGCATGAGGCCCAGAGGTAGCCACACCTCTAGTTTGTGCTACCAAGCTCCTAACAGCCAAGCAAGGGTACAGACATCTTAGAAGTGGGTAGAATAGTCCACTCTGGGATTCTTAAGTGCCCCACATTGCCGAAAAGTTGTCACCAAGAGGGAGGGGACCTGGTGGCTTATTGATTAGTGAGCATGCTATCCCTTCAGGGCACTTCCCTGGGATACATATGACACCCCTTGTACCCTGATATTGTATAGAGAAAGGGAGACCCCTTTACAATTGATTTAAGGTCTGGGATCAGGTGGAAAATTGACAATATAAATAGCAAAGTACCCCAAACAACCTGTATTTCTTTTCCAATTGCTTCAGGTACCAAGTCTGGGACCAAACCCAACAATTTGACTTTTAATGTATTTTCATCTTTTTTATTTTTTTCATATTTCATTGATATATATTTATGTATTTTTTACTTTTCCACATATACTCAGAACATATATATTTCTACAGAACATCAGATCACTGCTTCTCCATTTGTTCTGACTGTTTATACAGTGGTTACATCAAATTCTTACATAAGTATGTTTGCACTTAAAAAAAACTAAAACATTATAGACTGTTGATTGGAGAGGTTATGGGTTAGTATTAGGCACAGGCACTTTACTGGTGAACAGAGAAAGGACTGGAGCAAGATCTGACCAATCTACGGTTAGGTGGAAAAAGAAGTACAGACTGGAGATTCGTTAGGTTATAGGTTTACATTAGACACAGGCACTTTTCATGCGGACGGAGCAAGGAGTGGCGTAAGATCAGACCACGAAAGTTCCAGGTCTGACTACTTGCTTAATATTTATTATAGAGTTGAATGACATAATATTATTGAGGTTTGCTGTGTAACAAGAGATTTCTGTAGCTGAGGTTAAAATAAGGTCTGAAGAAGTGCACTTTTTTGTATTTTAAATGAATGTATTATAATTGGTTTTGTATTTGTATAGAAATGGTATGCACTGTTTTTAATTAACTATACAAATAAAATTTGACTTGACTTGACATTACAACATTTTTACATGCACCTTAGTTATATACCATCCCATCAATCCCCTCATTTCTTTTCACAACACATCCTCTCTTATTCCAATTCATACACATCCTCGTTGCATTCCACATACACCACAAATTACAACAGGATAAGATCTTCAGTTTCAACCGATGTTGTGCTGCGGACTAGGATCACTCTTAAAAGCAGTTGATGCATATTTTGGTGGGTGAAACAATACTTCTACATCCACCTTCTTCAGAACCCACTAATGATGGATGATTTTATTCTTGTTGACCAATGGAAGTTTTTGTTGGAGTTTTTTTTATATTCTTATATTGACAATTGTTTGTCTCCTTTATGATCCTTATCCTAATAGGGATACTTACACGCAGAGATACCTTATCTCATCCTCAGCCAACGGTGGAATCCAATCAAGTTGTCTTTTGTCCTCACATACTTTAGACACAGTCTCTTCACTCCTTATAATGTATTTGTAGAGGCAAATCCTTTAAGAACTTATACACACACATCAAGCAGGAAAACTCTTTGGTCTTCTTTCCTCCATTATAAAGCGGTGCATGCCATAGTCCCCCGTCCAAATGGAAGCAGAACTTTTCACCCTGAACCACAGATCACGTCAAAAGTTGAACAAGGGCCAAAGAAGGACAGCCTTGCTTACACCTGGGCATAAAAAGAGGCTGCACCGACTGCTAGACTTCAACTGCTGCACCTTGGGCAAGTGAAGTTGGGACTGTGCCTGTGGTTCCTGGCTCAGGGAAAAGTCATGCCCCAGACCAAAGCAGTGACTCCAAGGGTCAGTTGGCTGACCCACTGGAACCATCTTCAAGGACAAAAAAGCTGAAGTAGCTCAATTGGCCAATTCAGGAGCCACTTCAGAAGAATCACCACTGGCTGACACTGGGCGTCCCTCAACAGCCAAACGTTGCACCTAAGTCAGCCGGACTTGGGAGTGTCGTCCGAGTCCAGATTGGTCGCCCAAGAGGGATACTAACCTCCACCAAAGACTTTTGTTGTGCCCGCTGTGTTTTCAGATTGGTAGCCCAGCTGCTGCTGACCTTCTACTGTCTGGAAGAGGACTTTGTGGGTCCCTGACCTCTGTGGCCAAGGTCACCCCACACAACCTGTGGACCAAGGAATCACCACAAAGGCACCCTCAGACCGCAGAGCAACCGGAGCATCTTTGAGCATCTTTTCATCCTGTATCCCCAGCATCAGGGCCATCCGATTAAAGTCTATGGCGGTTGTGCTCTAAAGTTTGGAACTTGACTGGAAAACGCTCTGGTGGCCAGATAACTGTCCAAATCTACCCCATTGCACCCCTCCTCCCCAAACCTCTATCCTGTTGCATTTGGTCACCCTAACCAGGCCAGAGTAGCTTAACTAACTCTTTACAAACTTTGCAAAAGCTTGCAATCTTTAAGTTAACCAATGCTTGTTTGCCGTTGAATTAAGAAGTGAAAAATCCTTAAACATCTGTATCTCCGGAACCCTTTGGTGGATTGTGCTCATTTTGGACTCTATAAAATTCATAAAGATATAATCTTTTTTTTATAAATTGGTGTTGTGTTTCTTTCATAATGTGTGACTTCATATTTCTTTGCTTGGTACTGTTAAATGCTTTAAACTAGTTCCTTTGTCCAAGCCTTCCTGCTCAAAGCCATAGCTGCCCAGGGTTGAGCCTAAGGTTGTTCAAATAAGCCTGACCACCAGCTGCTGTAAAATTTTCCTTGTCATTAGCCAGTGACGTTTCTGTGACATTTTTGTGCCAGAAACTTCATTGCCTCCCACAAACAAGATGTTTGCTTCTAAAGACATCTGTAGCTGAAGTGGTCTACTTTTTCACAATGGTGTAAAAAAATATGTATTTTACGTTAGCCTGTGTGGTGATGTTATGGTATAGTGAGGCCTTTTTAATCTGTGTAGAGTATCAAATCATTCCAAATATCACTGGTGGGTTACAATGGTATTGGATTTTTTAAGGCTTAAGTGTAAAATGTTAGAGATTTGATTCAGGTGAACATGGTTCTAAGTGAGTGGCTACTTTATCAAGCTGCAATTGCTAGATTAATATGCATGCTATTTTCAAAGGTGACTCTTTCTGTGGAGGTTTGCTTTTAAGGCTGCATTTGCTCTGCTCATTGGAGGTAAATAGACATTTGCGTTACAGGTGGCAAAGTGGTTTTCCTTTTGTTTGTCCACAAAGGGCATACACAGGGTTATAAAGAATAACTTGTTTTTCAACGGCGGGGGCTCTGCTATGGCGGAGGAGCGTCACCTCCCTGCCAGCAGCAGCAGCTGCAAAACCTTTACAAGAAAACCATAATAAACTTTGTTTATTATGGTTTTCTTGTAAAGGGGCAGGGCCACGGGCTGTGACAAGCACTGAGGGGGAGTGCACATGTATGTTTGGCACTGTGTTGCTGGGCTGGAGAGAGCAAGCACAGGCTCCCTGTCTGCCTGGGAGCGCCCTGGCTGGGCACTCCCAGCCAATCGTAACGCTGCTCTGAGCAGCGTCAGGATTGGCCGCAGGGCAGGCTGGGAGCCTGTGTCTGCCTCCTGTGACCAGCAAGAAGGAGCGGCGGAGCCGCTGCAGCAAGCCAGGTAAGTTTTTATTTATTTATTTTTTATTTAATGTTTATTCCAACCGCGCGCCGCCCCACCCATTCAGCGCACAGCAAGCTGCGACTGTTGTTTTCATAAAGCACTATAAATAAGAAATGTTCATATCATACAATTTAATGTTATTCACTTACTGACTAAAGAAGGAAGTCGGCCTTGCTGCTATTCAAACTTTTGACATTGAGATTACTACAAATAGCAGCAACCATTTGTTTACTGAAATCAAATATAAAACGTATATTTTGACTTTATATCTGGTTATATGATGTCATTATAATACCTTTCTTCACATTTACAGTATTGGGGACTGATGTTTTAGATATCCCTTATTATGTGAAGTGTTCTATGTTGAATGATACCTAGTTTGACCTTTTGTTTTACATGGTTTGTACCTGTGTCCAACTCAGGTCTGTGATGTGGTTCTGTGGTTTTGTATACAGTTTTTTTACTGAGGCATCTTTCTGGTTTGTATATGCTTTTACAAATTTTGTTGACTACGATTTTTTTTAAACTGAACTACTGATGGCTCAATTTGTGGTGAAGAGGCTGAGAAGAACTTGAGGTTGATAGAGTAGGGAGGTGTCAGGAAAGGTAAATGTTATTCATATTTGTAGAGCTCTTTGTTACTAGGAAGGGCACCCTGGCGCTGAGCAGCTGTGAGCCTAGGCACACCTATGACCTAATGGAACAGCTTGAAAAGCTGTCTCTTCAGCTTTTTGTGGAACTCAAGAAGTGAGGAGGAGGCTCTTATTTGTAGCAGCAGTTTGTTCTGTGCTTTAGGAGCTATGAAGGAGAACACTGGACTTCTGGATTTTGTTTTCCCTATGTGTGGAAATAGGAGTCTAGATGAGTGGAGGTGTCTGGAAGGTTTGTGGGGGTTTGTGAAAGCATATGCAGTTGTTGAGGTATGCTGGGCCAGTGTTATGTAGTGCCTTGAAAGTGTGGGTGAGAATTATGAATTGTGCTTGTTTGTGAATGGGGAAACAGGGGAGTTACTTCTGGTGTGGTGTGATGTGAGTGTGGTGTGGAAGGTTGAGACTGATTATGACTGCTGAGTTCTGAATGATCTGCAGTCTTCTGGTGAGTTGTTTGTTTGTCCCGGCACAGGGGTGTTTCCATAGTCCATCTTGCTTGTGACCATGGCCTGCTTGATGGTTTTCCGGGTGCTGATTGGGAGCCATTTAGAAATCTCCCTCCACATTGTGAGGGTATGGAAGCATGAGGAGGTGACGGCACTGATTTGGGTGGTCATATCTAGTTTACTGTTGATGATCCCGAGGTTCTTAGCATGGGTGGTGGGGGTGGGTGTCAATCCTAGGACCTTCGCCACGAGGTGGAGTTCCAAGGTGATGTGCTCGTCCCAAAGATCGTGATTTTGTTCTTCTCGATGTTCAGCTTTAGATAGTTGATATTCATCCAGTGGTGATTTAAGTGATGCAGGATTGAACTTGTTCCAGGTACGCTTCGTATTGTCTGTGAGGGGGAGAATGAGTTGCATGTCATCAGCGTAGTAGAGGACATTGATATTGTGAGAATGGATGATGCTGGCTTGAGGGATCATGCAAGTGTTGAAGAGGGTCGGGCTCATGTAGAATCCTTGTGGAACTCCGCAGATGAGGTCGTGGGCATCCAAGGTAATGGTGCCAGGCTTGATTGACTGTGTCCTTAGAGCTGGAAGGAGCTCCATCTGAGTGCGTGTCCTTGATTCTGATGTGTAGGAGTTGGATGAGGATGGCATAGGAGACTGTGTCAAATGCTGCAGAGAGGTCCAGGAGGATGAGGGTTGCTGTGTCTCCTCTGGCCAGTGTCATGGCATGTTATCTGTGGTGGCAATAAAGGCAGTGTCCCTGCTGTGGTTATGTCTGAAGACAGGCTGAGTGGTGTTGAGCAGTTGGTGGTTGTTCAAGTATTCGGTGATGTGTCTGTTGTTGATTTTCTCTAAGACCCTGACCTGTAATAATAGCAGGGAGATCGGCAAGCATACTGGCAAGTTTTGAAGGGTCTGCAGACTGTTTCTTGAGTAATGGGAAGACAGTTGTGGGTTTCCAAGCATATGGGAAAGTCCCGGAAGAGATGGAGGCATTCAGACAGGGTGTGAGCATTGCGCTGATGGGTTCCAGACCTCCGGAGTAGGCATGGTGGGGCAGAGGCCCGATGATACCCCTGTGAGAATGGACTGAATGATGGCAGTGTATTTTTATGGGGTGTTGATGGGCCATATGGTTAGCAGCAGTTCTTTAGATAAGATCAGGAGGCATTTAGTGACGTCTGATGGGTCCAGATGCGGGTTGAAGTAGCTGTAAATGGCAGTGATTTTATTCCTGAAGAATTGAGAGAGATTGTTGCGGAGGTTCTGCGAGGGGGTGATTGAGTTAGAGACAGCCGATGGTGAGGTAAAATCTAGTCTGCAAGACACTATACGTTGGTGTTGACAAGTAGCCAATGACGTAGAGTACATTGAGGCAGTGGGGTGAGTTTATCTGTGTGAACACGTGATTGGGAATAGTAATCTTCACAGTGTTCAAATTCTTCCCTCCGGCTTTTAAAAATTGTGTAATGCCTAATGGCCTTTTCTTGGAAAACAGTGGCTTTTCATCACCCTCAAATGTCTTGAGTATGATCCCACCACAAAGAACTGAGTTAAGATATTAACAAAAAATAGGTTGTGAATATGCGTGTGAAAAGAATTAAAAACATGTTCAAATTTCTGATTTTTTTTTTTTTAAATGTATACAGTAACTGAATATACTTGCATTTGAAAACATTATAAAGGATCGTAAGAAATGCCAGCAAACGGCTCGTTTTTAAAGATTCACTCTTTCCAAACTAAAACCCACTGTTTGTTTGAAATATTTACTTAACGCACACACTTAAAAATGAAGTATCATCAGGCCTAAAGTCATCTGGAACCGAGTAATCTTTATCAAACTATCCACCTGCATCCTGCGCGCCCCCCCCCCCCATGCTTTCTTTCTATCGGACATCCCCTGCACACACTCCCCTCAGAATCACAAGACTTGCTCCATACTGCATTCATGCTT
Organism: Pleurodeles waltl; assembly: GCF_031143425.1. Taxonomy (NCBI): domain Eukaryota; kingdom Metazoa; phylum Chordata; class Amphibia; order Caudata; family Salamandridae; genus Pleurodeles; species Pleurodeles waltl. The sequence goes on from NC_090440.1 coordinate 1,666,643,918, forward strand.
GTATGACAAAATGAAGAAGCAGCGGTAAATCCAATAAGTTTGAGATTTGTATGGTGTGTGGATTGGGCTTGTGCATGTTGTATAAACAGCAACTACTGGTCTTGTCAGTGCTTGTTTGGCCAGCAACACCGGGGTGGGAGGGCAAATAATAGCACTCCGTCTGAAAAATTAAAATACACTCAAAAAATTGTTGTATTCTTTTTGGTTTCGTCCATTTTTAGATGCTTTTGTACTTGTTTGGTCCCCGCTGCTATAGGCCGCTCTCAAATTGATCCCCCGCCCCCCAATGGAAAGAATGGTGATACTAAAATAGTCAAATGGGATTATCCAAGATGAGGTTAACAGAGTTCAAGCCAGCGACTGAGGGCTTCCAAGCAGAGGAAGCAGGTGTCGGTAATAGTCTGACCCAAAGCCCCTTAAAGTAAATAATGAGTGCAATATATATACCAAGAATGGCACAAGCACCGTAGATGTTAATCCTAAAAAGGACACTAATGTTGAACAGTTTCCTCAAATCGTTGAAAGAATGAGCCTGGAGTCTGATCTCTTTCTACTCGTGCGGTATCTTGGAGCACACAGGGGTCCAATGATTGGCTCTAGATGTCCTCAGCTTTAGGTACCCTCTGATAAGCACCTCTATCTTTTCTTTACACCTGAATATGCGTGTGCAGCTAGCGTCGATTCTGTTGCGTTTTTTGTCTTTTAAAATAAACGCACTCGTGCCTTCATCTGGTTAGATAAGCATGAAAACGTGTGGTGTACAGTCCATGCCCCCGTGTGCTTTACTGCCACACTTTACTTTTCTGCCACAGTATTCTCCTACTTCCGCAACAGTCTCCGAGTGAGTGTCTAAGTGATTGAGTGACTGTGAACTGAAACTTTTACAGCCTCTTTCATGTTCAAGAAAATTGTTCATTTTTATGAGAAAGTTTTATGTTGTTCTGTCTAGTTCTAAGAAGTTGAAATATTCGTGGAAATTAAAGGCGTTTTGTGTTTGATTTTACAATGTACACTAACTGTTTATTTAAAAATGCTGTTCTTTTAGTCGGAGACAGGACAAACAAAGATAAGTAATAATTCGAGCTGTGAGTTAAGCGCTTGTTAATAAGACTTGTATGTGACCTGCAGGTCATAGGTTCGAACCTTGACAGTGCATACTACACACTCCAGATATGCATAAATAGAAGACCGTTGTATTTTAGATAATAGTATTGTTTAGGAAACAGTAAAAGCGGCGGTTTCAAGCGCTACACAAAAGGAGATGGCTCTTGCTCAGTTGTAGAACATGTTGGGGGTCGTATTTATAGCACGCTAACGTGTGTGGGGTTTCTTCTCTTTCTCTCTAGGCCCACCGAGCTGGACGCACTGGTGTTTGGACATCTGTTCACCATCCTCACCACCCAGCTGACAAACGACGAGCTGTGTGACAGAGTGAAGAACTACAGCAACCTGATAGCGTTCTGCAGAAGAATAGAGCAGAAGTACTTTGAGGAGCAAGGCCCCGCCCTCTCCTCAGGCTCCTCCTTCCTGCTCTCGCAGGGAGCTCTCGACCGGGTCGCGTCTTCTGGCTCCTCCTTCATGTTCCCAAAATGACCCTTCTCTGACATGGGTATATTCAAAATTAAAGTTTGCTTTGGTGCTTAATAAGTTTTTTTCCAGAACTACTTTCGAAACTAAATATATTCTGCAGTTTGTTGCTAACATGCAAATAAACGATTGCAAGAAATGGCATATGTAGTAGCGATTGCGCGGCCCCGTTTCCCCGCCTGTATTCCATCTCATGCAATTCAAAGCAACGTTGGAACAAACCTGTATCTGCATATAAATAAATCAAAGTCAACTGTGTCCCAACTACATTTCCTTCTCTTTGATGTCCAAGACAGCCGCTGGCTAATCCCTATACATATGTGGCAAGCGCTGTTCCCAGAGCCAACCACGCAGCGAACTAAAAAGGGCTCCATTTGCATGACACGCCAAGGATTACCATGTTGGCTACACGGCTCAGCTAGTCGTGGTGAAGCCACTTTCCCGGTCCGACAAGAGGCCACTCGGGAAATCTGCGTGTTTACAAGGTGATTAGCCTCTGTAACAGATTAGCATTTAAAAGGCGTACCTCTTCTATCATCAGGCTGGCAAAGAAGGCGATCTAAGCAAAGATGCCCCCTCCCCTGAAGAAATCAGGTGTTTATCTGATCTGCTGGTTTAGCCTAAAGGCACACTTCCTACATTTCAGTTTCAGGTAACTTGAGACGTGTCGGGCTGTTGATCTGTTTGCCTAACTTCAAGCCACTTGGTGTTTACTTATTGAGCCGTTTGCTCGGGTATTTGTTTTGTGGGGCACAGAGGAGAGCGCGTGTGTGTGGCATGTTAAAACTTATCTTTAAAGTACGCATTTTACAGCCATAAGATTCTTTTTTTCGGAATGCACTACCTTGCACGGTGACCATTTGCACATTGTGTTCCTATGAGTTTTTTGTGGCTAACATGTAATTATCTTGCATCCCCCTAGTGCCTAATCAACAATGCCCCCAAAGGTCACTCTGGAAACTCAGTCATGGGCCGCACAGGTCATCATCAGGTTACGACCTGACCCCGGTATTGACCAGCAGATTTCCTAACGCCATTTCCTGACATAGTTACAAGTTGCCAGCAGGAAATATTGATCGATTGGTGATTCGTGTAAGTTAATCAAATCCAAAAACAATATTTCAAATGTATGTCGTAGGACGACAGACACGTATCCATGACCTTTGCCTACTCATTTGTATCCAACAATAATTGCAGATTTTGGTCGGTAATGTGGTATGAACCCCTTTGTATCGTAACTCAGGAAAAATGTGCAAAGGTCACATATCGGTTTGTTGTAACGCCACAAGTGCAAAAAAATAAAACATGTCATTTATTGCACGTGAGGTGCTTAGTGATTGGCGCATATGAGGTTCGCAACACCAGGAAACACGGAATACATAAATGAGAACATCATACACTATTTAAGAGCGAAATTTGAAAATAATTATGAAAACTGTATCTGAGACCTGCACGGCGAGGGAAAGATGAAGGCACGCATCCAAGCGAAACATTCCCAGTTGACCAGGTACGAATGGTGTCCATTGGATCCTTACAAGTTGCTGGCACTTGTATTTTAGGGCATCTAGTGAACTCCTACATAAAAGATGCCAGTTGGGTCCATCTGCCTCTTGAAATCGGCAACTGATGCGTGTTGGTTTTAGTTTCTGTTTTTATCTAACCATTGGGATGCTCCTTGTTCTATTTCTGATTAACGTTTGTAATACAGAGTTTAAAAACTCCATTACACAGCTCAATATAGTTTCTGGACTACGCGGGGTAGGACTAGAATATCCCCTTAACGCATGGGACTCAAAAACCTATTCTGCATGCCAAAAACAGTATTTAGGGTTACAGAACAGAAGCCCATCACAAAAGCCTCACATCAGTTTACTGATGCGTCTTATAATGAAACAGTCAAATATTGGTAGTGAGACAGTTCCTAGTGATAATTTTCAAATTCAGTCAAGCCATAGACAAAGAATATGTTTCCAACTTTTATTGCAATCTAAAATACATTCTGAAAATAACAGAAGTTGTTTTTTATATTCTCAATATACAGTCCCTCATTTTCCTGATAGCAACGGTTTTCATGCAGATACCACTCGTGTTTAGATTCATGAAGCACACATAGCAATTCCATTTTTTCTTCTAAAGTTGTGGGTTGTAATCAGCTTCTCTCACATTCAGCAAATTTACAAAGTGAAGTCAGTCCCCAATGGCCTTTCATATTTTTTGAGACTATTCGGCTTGCTACTAGTTTGCTTGATTCCCCTTTAGCTTGGGTAGTTTATTCTGTTACTCGTTTTTTTGCTTTAAGCTCTGCGTGTCGTGTCATCAACCATTTGCAGTAGTTGACAACATGACACTTGCCTCTTTATTTTTTATTTTTTGGGAGAACTATCAGCTGAGGCCTTTTTGCAGAAAGTGCCCCGGGGGTAAAGTGGACGTGCGCACTGGCTTTGTGCGCACTGGGACACTTTGGTATTATTACATTACAGAAGGGGCCACAGATGCTTGTATGGCCCCTTCTGTAATACTGATAGTGCTGGCACACCTGTAGCACCATCGGAATCATGAGGGCAATCCTTCTTTTGAATGGGGGCATGGCCTCATGCAAATGAGTAAATCATTTTAACTCTGTGTCCGCGCTGTATTTCTGACTCATGCACCGGCAAGCATACTCTCTGGATGCCCACTGACAGTAAGCCACAAAAAGGTACAGCACGCTTATTTCGCCCTCCCTGAGGCCAGCCCTCTAGATGGGGTTAAAGGGGCTCCCATGGACCCCGCAGACATCCCCCTGCTGGCAGGTGGAGTTACGCACTGCACCCACCTGCTAGGGGAATCTCTGACCCCTCTTCAAAGTGCGGGTGGGTTGCTGTCTGCACAGTAAAACAGATGATCCCTATTTCACTTGAATGTGCTGCCCTGGGGCTGCACAAGTTTGCAGCTGTCCTGGTGGCGGCGCATTCTTTATAAAGGGTGCACTTTCCCTGTTTGATACTGGGATACCCGGTTTAAAGGTGCGCTGTGGAACAAACGGAGAGACTGCGCTCTTTTAATAACATGGAACCTGGTATGCACCTGCACTCTCTGTGTACTACCATCTGTGTGACGGGACATCCGAACCTCCTGGCTTAGTTGCAGAGTAAGATGCACCAATCCCGTAGGAAATTAGGGCCACATGTACTAAAGTTTGAAATTGCAAGTTCCTAATTGTGATTTCATGGGAATCCCAATTAGGAAATTGAAATTTAAAATGTATGAAACTCTTTTGAGTTTCTTTTGCGATTCCCAGTGGGTCACAAAAGGACCTACCTTATGAATATTAATGAGGTAGGTGGTAATTTGCGACCCATTAGAAATCGCAGCCATCATTGGAATGGTGGCCTGCTGGGCTCAGCAGACCACCATGTCTGTGATTGCTTTTAAAGCTATTTATTTTTTTGTAAACACAGTCCATTCTCCTTAAAGGAAAACGGGTTGCATTTTAAAAGCAAAAAATGAAATGTTTAGATTTAAAAGTAGGCAGTGGTCAGTGGGACCGCTGCTTGCTCTTAAAAAATATTTTCCCCACCATTCTCAAAAGGTGAAAAGAGGGAGCTTGTGGACCCATTCCCATTTGCGAATGGTTTACCACCAACTTTCTGTTGTCGGTAAAATGCAAATGTTTTGTGACCGCATTCCGGTCGCAAAACTTTTGTCCATACCTTTCCCATTCGTCATTAGGAAGACATGCCCTCAAGATGCCCCTTCCTAATACCGAATGACAAAACCCAAATGGCGATTTGGTAACAAGTTACCAAATCACAATTTGGGCTTTGAACATCCCAAAAAGCATTTTTCTAGTTGCAAACCAGCCGATTATCTGAATCGGCCTGTTTGCGACTTTAAAAATGCTTTGTATGTGTGGCCCTTAATTCTTCCAACATTAGAGCACAGTGTAAGGAGTAAGTCTTTTCAACCTTGCAAGGTCTGAGTATTTTTTCTGCCAGTGAGATATTGAGGCATATCCCATAGATCCTCTCCATCCCTCATCAAGGTCACCTTCTCCATGCCAGTGGTGTTGATACCGCTGTAAAGGAGAAAGAACTGGGTTGCAGTACTGCTTTTTCTACTACTTTCAAGCCACTACTTTCCGCCTGTCCATGTTGTCACAGTAAGTAAATTCAAGTCATCTGTTATTCACAAGTGAGAACATTTCTAGAGTGTAAACCTTTGTTTGACAGTACTTTCCTCCTTCTGTTCACTGTTTCTAAAAGTTTTCTGGAGTGAACCAGACAACTGTCCACTCTGTTGAAGAATGTTGTTCTGCCGTGGTCGGTCTTTTCAGCTTCCTCAGTCACAGAGCCAGGCCATACCGTATCTGTACTTGTTGCCTGCACTCAGAATGCATGCTTCTTGTCTATAAGCTCAGGCAGGTTTGTGACTATTGTGAAATTGTGTCTGTTCTTTACCAGTTCTTAATAGCCAGTATGTGCCTTTTAAGGTTATGATTATTTGTAGCCATGCAGTTGTGATCAAAACGTAAGGAGAAAGAAAATGTAATGCTAGTATGTTCACTTTCAAACAATACTTTTTTGGGGGGGTTGTCTGCAGTTTTTTCTGTCTTAGTTGCCTTAAAATTTGTGACCGAGCAATAGTTTAGATTTAGAAACTGGATATGTGGATGGTGATGTGTTTGCTGTAAGAGGACATTTTTCAGATTGATGGTCTTTTTTCATTTGCCTGCATGGTTGTGGAACACGGAGTCAGGGTCGCTTGAAAGGACTTCTCGTCTTTAAAGGTCTGGCAACAGACAGCTTTGGGTTTTTGGGGGATTTCGTGTCCTCAGTTCTTCAAAAAATTGTAATAAGAATTACAGAGAATGTGAGTGGGATTTCTGCCAGCCATGCCACTTTAGACAGGGCCTAGTCTTAAACAAATCCTTCTTTATCTTGCTCCAGTAGGAACAGTCTAGCCCAAAGTGCCAGAACAGGTCCCCTGTGACCTGGAATCCAAGCAACACCGACTGATTTTGGTCTATTTGGGCCTTGTCAGTAGGCTACATGGTTCTAACGTCATAATGATCACAGGACCCATTTCTGTGAGTACGCTTCACACTTGGGGCAGCACACTGGGGAACAGAAAGAAGTTCCTGTCTGAGGTGGTGTAGTGGGCAAAAAAACTATGGACTGGGACGCGACCAGGGGTTGAGATTAATCAAGCTTTCCACCCATCACTTTATCTCTTTTCAGTGTGACAGCTTTAGTTCGGGTATGCCCAGACGTGGGTCCCATGCTGACTGCCATAGGACTTGAGCTACACCCTACTGAAGAGATCCAAGTAGGCTGTAACCATTTTTGGATTGCTTGTGTTTCTGTTCAAAGGGAATCTAAACTGTTAGTTGGCACAGGATTATTCACACTAGAGCAGGATCCATACTGATTTGCTTGTGACTGGTTCCTGTCTGAGGTGATATGCTGGGCAAAGAAACTGTGAACTGGGATGTGGCCCCAAATAGTTATCAATGGCTGAGTTAATTTAAGCATTCCACCCGAAACTTTGTTTCTCCCTTTTTCTGTATTTAGTTTATACCCAGCTCAGATAACCACTGCTCACCCCCTTCGTAGCTTGGTACGAGCAGTCAGGCTTAACTCAGAAGCAATGTGTAAAGCATTTGCACATAACATACAGTAACAGTGAAAACACTGCAAAAGGACACCACACCAGTTTTAGAATAATAACCAATATTTATCTATTTAAAACAAGACCAAATACGATAAAAATCCAACATACAGTAATAAAAATATGAATTCTGCAAGATTTACTCAAAAATACAGTTCCTTCAAGTCAGTAGCTCCACCTGGGGCTATCACAGCGTTGTGATCAACAAAACCAACAGTTCAGGCCTGCTGTGGCGAAGCGGGCCAGCTACGGTGTCGGGAAGACCAGCAAACAGTACCTTGGATTTGTAGGGCATCGTGATGCTTGCAGTGAGCTCCGAAGAGGGGCTTCAGTACCAGAGTCAGTGCAGGAGTCGTCTGGCTCTTGAAGTCATACGCATTGCAGATCGAACTCTGGGCTGATGAAGTCAGGAGCGCTGGCGTGGATGGCGTCGGGGCTGTGGTGCGAAGCGAGATGATGCGACATGCGGTGCCCACAGGTCACGGTGCAGGCAGCGGCTCGGTGATGGTGTCCAGCGGCATTGGTGAGTCCAGGTCTGTGGTGTGAAGCATGGCGGTGCAACGTGCGGTGTCAGTAGGCTCAAGCCAGTGGGACGAAACGGTGCTTTGTGACCCTCACGAGCGGTGTCCACAGGCTACGGTGCAGGCAGGGATGCCTGGTGACAACACAGGAGTCAATGGTGCTGGCATCAGTCGACCAGAGCTGCAGTGTGGGATGGGACGGTGCTTCGTGCTCCTCATAAGCGGTGTCTACATGCCACAGTGCAGGCAGTGGTGCTGGTGTCAGCAGGAGCGTCATCGTCTGGGAGGCCCAGGCTGCGGTATGAGCAGGCAGTGCCAGAGTGCAGGGCCCACTGGTCGCGGTGCGAACAGCGCCTCAGTGTAGTCGTCTGATAACGGCATCGGTGAGACCAGGGTCATAGTGCGAAGCGTGGCAATGCGACATCAGGTCACAGTGCAGGCCAATGTCGTCGTTGGCAGTGTCTCTGTGGTTTCTCCTCTTGAACAGCACAAAACACACAGTTCCCAGTGCTGCAGGTCGAAGAAACTGAAGTATTTGGTGTCCCCGAGACTTCCAACAGGAGGCATGCTCTACTCCAAGCCCTTGGAGAACTTTCTGAAGCAGGACACACAGCAAAGTTCACCCTTTACTCTCTTTTCAGGCAGAAGCAGCAACTGCAGGCCAGTCCAGCAAAGCAGCACATCAAAAGGACAGTACTCCTCCTCCAGCTCTCCAGCTCTCCAGCTCTTCAGCTCTTCTCCTTGGCAGAGGTTCCTCTTGATTCCAGAAAGATTCCAAAAGTCTGAGGTTTTGGGTCTTCTTCCTATACCCCTTTCTGCCTTTGAAGTTGGCAAACTTCAAAGCAAAGTCTTAAGTGTTTGTGAGATCCTTCCTTGTCCCGGCCAGGCCCCAGACACACGCCAGGGGGTTGGAGACTGCATTGTGTGCAGGCAGGCACAGTCCTTTCAGGTGTGAACGACCACTCCTCCCTCCCCTTTAGTTCAGATGGCTCATCAGGATATGCAGGCTACACCCCTCCCCCTTTGTGTCACTGTCTAGAGAGGTGCAAAACAGCCCAACTGTCAAACTGACCCAGCCACAATCCACAAACAGGCAGGGTCACAGAATGGTTAAAGCAAGAAAATGCAGACTTTCTAAAGGTGGCATTTTCAAACAGACAATTTAAAAACCAACTTCACTAAAAGATGTATTTTTAAATTGTGAGTTCAGCGACCCTAAACTCCACATTTTTATCTGCTTTCAAAGGGAATCTGCGCTTTAAGGATATTTAAAGGCAGCCCCCATGTTAACCTACGAGAGAGATAGGCCTTGCACAGTGAAAACCGAATTTGGCAGTATTTCACTGTTAGGACATATAAAACACATTAGTATATGTCCTACCTTAAACATACACTGCACCCTGCCCCTGGGGCTACCTAGGGCCTACCTTAGGGGTGCCTGACGTCGAATTGGCAGTTTAAAACTGTACATACAGACACTGGGTGGCAGGTCTGAGCCATGTTTACAGGGCTACTAATGTGGGTGGCACACCCAGTGCTGCAGGCCCACTAGTAGCATTTGATTTACAGGCCCTGGGCACCTCTAGTGCACTTTACTAGGGACTCACCAGTAAATCAGATATGCCAGTCATGGATAAACCAATCAACATTACAATTTACACAGAGAGCATATTCACTTTGCACTGTTTTATCAGTGGTAAAGTGCCCAGAGTCCTAAAGCCAACAAAAACTGGTCAGAAAAATTTGGAGGAAGGAGGCAAAAAGACTCGGGATGACCCTGCAAAAAGGTCCAGGTGCAACAGATCCCATGCCACTCTACACCATTCTACACTGCAACACATTACGCCACTCCATTCCACTCTATTTCACTGGATGCCTTTCCAATCTATGACACTTTAGGACACTTATAACACTTATCTCTACTCCATGCTCCACCACTTTACGACCCTCCATTCCACTCTACGCCTTTCCACTATATGCACACCCATTCTACGCCCTTCCACTGTATGCCACTCTACATCACTCCACTATGCGCCACGCCATTCTGCTCCACTACACTCTGCCATCCTACACTGTTCTGTTCAACTCTACTCAGCAATACTGCATACTATGCCACTCCACTCTGTGCTGCTCTTCTCTCCAACACGGTTCTCTGTGCGAGTACACTCTGCCAGTGCACTCTACTCTGTACCTCTCCATTATACTCACCTGCACTCTACACCACTCAATTCTACCCCACTCTAATCTGCTCTGCACCACTGCACTCTACATCACTCCACTCTTCGTCAGTCCATGCTACTGCACTTTGCACTGCACCACTACACTTTACTCAACTGCATTCTACTCTGCACCACTCTACACTGCTGCACTATACGTCAGTGCAGTGTATGCAACTACACTCTATGCCACTCTACCATGCATCATTCTATGCCACTGCACTCTACCCCACTCTACTCTGCTCAACTCTATGCCACTGCACTCTGTGCCACTATACACTGCTGCACTCTGCGCTACTCTGTTCTACTCTGTACCACTCTATTCTTTGCCAGTGCACAATACCCTGTTCTCTATGCCACTCTACACCACGGATTTTTATGACTCTACTTTGGACCCTTACACTCTCCCCACTGAACTCTTTATCACTGTTCTCAATGCCACTACACTCTATGACAATGGACTCTACACTACTGCGCTCTACCATGCACCACTCTACTCTACGCCATTGCACTCTACTGCACTATACATCAGTGCACTCTATGCCATTACACTATGCCACTATACACTGCATCACTCTACTCCACTCCACAGCACTCTATGCCTCTGTACTCTGAAACTCTACACTACTTTACTCAACACCACTTCACTCAGTGCCACTCTACTCTGCACTACTCTATTCTATGCCAGTACACTATACACTTCTGCACTCTACACTACTTCATTCTACACAACTCTACTTTGTGCACTCTACTCTACGCCACTTAACTCCGCTCTCTGCCACTCCACTCTGTCATTCTATACTCCTCCACTCCAAACTTTGTTGCTCCACTCTGCTGCTCTACTACACTCTTTGCCACTCCACTCTACACCATGCCTTACCACTCTGACACACCACTCTGACACTGTGCTACTCCACCCTATGCCACCACTCTCTGACACTTTACTCTATGCCATGCCACTCTGACATTTTACTCCACCGTGACAATTTACTCCACTCCATGACACACCACTCTGACTTGCCTGACTCGCCACTTTATGACTCACCACTCTGCGATACTCTATGGCACTATGCCACTCCACACTACGCCACCACTCTGACACTTTACGCTAAGCCACTCAACTCTACGACATTGTACTCCACTCTGACATTGTACTCCACTCTGACGCGCCACGCAACGACTCGCCACGCTACGACTCGCCACGCTACGACTCGCTACGACTCGCCACGCTACGACTCGCCACGCTACGACTCGCCACGCTACGAGATGCCACTCTATTGCTCGGCACTCTGATACCTCAATCAATGCCACACTGAGCCACTCCACTCTCCTCTACGACGCTAACTTTAAGACATACTGCACAGCAACCATGCTGGTGTTCAGCTTGTCTAAAACGGATTGGTTTAGCCAATAGCTTATGCACAGGTAAGACTTATTGGCTATGCCAATGGATGTTTGTTTAGCAATGGATGCTGTATGGCCTCTGTTTTGAAGAGACAGAGCTATTCACTAAGCAGGTTCATTTGATTTACAATGCAGTTAAGATAGGTTGTTGGATTTACACATTTCAAAATTCATGAATTAAAGATGTTCCCTTCGTAGGCCGTCTCGCAATAGAGACTGGGTTTCTTGACATTAATTTCTTTCATATTTCCTCTGTAAAATAGCAGTTACCTTCGGATGCCTAAACAAGGCCACAAAGTATGATAGCCTCAGCAGACCTTCAGGAGCAGAGACTACATTTCTAACTTTTATGTAATTTTAAACTTGAGTGGCATGTTAGTGTGGGTGGGGGGGGGGGCACTTAATACAATTGCTTTTCATTGCTCAACATGACTTGACTAAGAAACTTCCGTGTCACGTAGTTTCTTGCCGATGGCCAAGTTTTTTAGGTTGGTGGGGGGCAGAGGGGCAGTAGTCGGGGGGGGTGTTTTGAAAGACCCAATAATAGTCTTTTTGGAAGCTTTCCCTTCCTCACAATATTTTCTTATTTTTTTCCAGTAATCTTTGTATTCTTTCTTCATTTCATTCTAAAATGTGGACCTCTGAAACACTTGAACCATTTTCTAGTGTTCAAGTATTTATGTAGAATGGTTTGTCAACTAGACTGTATTGTCAGTCTGTCTGGCTATACAGTCTGCAATACGCATGTTGGTGTGTCAGCTTTCTGAATGTCCCCAAGATGTCTTCAGTGAACTAGACAACAGTGCGATCTGATTGGGTTTGACTAAAAAGCCATAACCCAGCAACTAAAATGTTGTTGCATGGAAACTAAATACAGAAAAAGGAAAGGATGCAACTGCCATTTTTAATTCCTGATAATTCCCCACAGAGCAAGGCAGGTGTGTGTCTGTTTCTTTGTGTGGCAGTTACATTGCAACTGAACTTTCTCTCTTCCTTCTCCTTCCTCACATCCAATGGGTACTGTCAGAGTAGGAACTAGATAGTAGAATAAGAAAGGGAAACAAGAAGGGTGAAAACTAAGTTCAGTGTGTGTACTGCATGATGCAACAGGCATCTGGAAGATTCTGCATGCATATTTTTCTTGGTATCATATCGAAAGTTTTGGAATATACATATTCCCCCTACACTCTTAGCACCCTGAGAACATGCACCCTGATTTGAGGTACATGTGTTTTTGGAATGGGTTATGGTCAGTGCTTAATTTGGAAATTAAAACGTCTGGTGCTCAAAGTCCTCCTTTTAAACATGCGGCTGCTGCAATTAAATGTGCGAGCATGCAATACTGAAGCAGCGTAATCCTGAAGCCATGTCGAGCCTCTTCAATCCATTTACAGCCACTCCCTGCCCTTTCAGCTCACTCTTGCAGTTTTCTGTTTTCTCCCTTTGTGACGCTTTTTCGTTTTCCTCTTCCTCCGTCCACAGGAAATGCTTGAGGCAGAAAAATAAGCGACGGCCCTCAAAAACAAGTGCCGGTGCAAGCACTGGGTAAGATGAGATGTACTCCTTGCTTACGTTACTAGGGGATCCTCATCTAGGGTGACCAGAATTTTAAATCCAAAAACTGGGACATTAAAAAAAAAATGGAAAAGGGACTACAATTTTATTCCAACCGAGTACGCAGAGTGACAGTGGTCATCAGCATAGAACTACAAAGAAGGGTGCTAGGAACACAAAATGCATTTTTTAAAGCCAGCATCATGCCTGTTAATTGAATTGCTTTCTTATGACAGCTGCTAACTATTCCTGCTTTGGAACACATAAAAAGGCACCTACCACGGTTTTCAGTCAACCCTCTGAAAACCGAGACATAAGCTACATTTCCCAAAATCTGCCGGGACAGCAGGAAAAAAACTGGACTGTCCCATCAAATCCAGTACTCCTGGGTCACCCTATCCTTATCTAGCCTACTTATGACCAGCATCTCTGGATTATTTTTATCTGACTTTGCACTTTATGGGAAAGGAATATCTGATAGGGCAGACTTGGGTGTTGACGTACCACCTTTTTAGGTCAAGCGCGCAAGCACTTTGACCTGTTGTAAGTATTGTGGGCTTTTAACCATGCCTGTCATGCCCATCACTTTCACTCGTTTGTGGGCTTGCCTTTAAAAAAATCACTTGATGCCGTTGGTAAATGCTTTACGTTTGTCCCGCTTTGAGGCTGTTTTTGTCACACCTTGCAGACTGCCCCTGTTACATGGATTATCCCACAATTGCCAATATACTAAAGGATGGGCAAACTATTTCTCTTGTCTCTCCCCTTCGTGCTGCATGGAGGCCATGGCGCTCACAGAGTGAACAGGCACAACAACGTGAACTCAATCGGCGATATTGCAGCGCTGATCTCATTGTTGTCAATTACCTAATCAGTCTCATTTCTTGTGGTTCTCCCTTTAAAATACTTGAAATTGGTGAATGCTTTACATAAAACAGAAATCCTCAAACAGAAAACGGCTTTCTCGGCACACGGGAGAGCTGATACTACAATATTCACTGCATTCGAGAAAACTCAACCTATAATGCTTTGCAAGGCATTACTTTTACAAAACATTTTTGCTCATAACTCAGCCTGTGGTGGTCCTAGGACAATGGGACCACCTTCAAAACATTGCCCACAATGTCCTCTTTCTCTCTACATCATCTCTGGGTCCCCACACTAAGTTATTGGGGACCCCCAAATAATAACACCTCTGAACATTCAGTGTCTGTTTAAGCTCTCTCGTGGCAGGAACTTTTGTTTTACAGCTGGGAATAGCTTGGGTTTTAAGGGCCTTGTTTGTAATATCATTGTTATAGGCCTCCTACTCCTGAATATATGTTATGCACTGTGCCCGTTAGGGGCTAAATATGTGGTTACACTGCATAATTTATTGCCATTTTCTTTTTGTGTGGTTATGCCCTCTAGGGGCTAACTATATAGTTACATGAACATATTTCTTACAAATGCTATTTTCATTGTGCTGTCCTTTAGGGGCTGTTCTAAGCATTATAGTCATATCAACATATTTAAATATTCATGGCACATAAACTTGTCCCATTATGCTTTGCAGGGCATTACTTTTACAAAACATGTTCCCTCATAACTCAGCCTGTGGTAGTCTTAGGACAATGGGTCCACCTTCAAAATATTGACCACAGTGTGCCCTTTTTCTCTACACCATATCTGGGTCCCCACACTGTATTAGTGGGGACTCCAAAATAATAACCCTCATTATTCATTATGTTTTTCAGCTGTCTCATGGCTGGAACTTTTGTTTTACAGCTGGCAAAACTTATGTTTTATTGGTCTTGTTCCTAATATCAGTGCAATAGTCCTGCTAGCCTTGAAAATGTGTAATGCACTATGTCCTCTAGGAGCTATATATATAGTAACACTGCATTACTTTCTCCCATTTTTTCATATGATAATGCTCTCTAAGGACTGACTGTGTGGTTTCATGACCATATTTTTTTCAAATGTTATTTTTATTGTGGTGTCCTCTAGGGGCTGTTCTGAGCATTGCAGTCAGCATACTATAATATTCCTGTCACGAAAACTCACCCCATATTGCTTTGCAGGGCATTACTTTTATAAAACATTTTTGCTCATAACTCAGCCTGAAGTAGTCCTACGACAATGGCACCACCTTCAAAACGCTCTCTCTGTCTACATCACCTCTGTGTCCTCACACTAGGTTAGTGGGGACCCCAAAATAATACCCCTCCCCAACCACCACCACCTCCATTCAGTGTCTTTTAAGCTTTCTCATAGCTACAACTTTTGTTTTATAGCTGGGAGAAGTTTTGTTTTAAAGGCTTTCTTTGTAACTTCATTGCAGTAGGCCTGCTATCCCATAAATACCCTCTAGGGGCAAAGTATACGGTTACACTGCATTACTTTCTCCTTTATTTCCTGAGGCTGTCTATCCCCTCTAGGTGCTAACAATATGGTTACATGACCATGTTTCTTACAAATTATATTTTTGATATGGTTCCCTCTAGGGGCTGTTTTAAGCATTACCGTCTAATGCCAAATGTTTATTTCTGCTAAAGGTTTATATGATCATTGTATATGCTTTAATAATCTCTCCTTATTACAATTATGACCATAATTTAGGCCTTCTTAACATCCTTATTACATTATGACTGTTTGAACACTCTTGATCTGTTTGGGTGACCCTTCGAGTTTATTTCTTCTCTATGGCTGTCTTGTGACTTTTGGGGGAAATTGTGTTAGCCAGCTAGCAACTCTAATGGTGGGGTGGTGAAAGTGGTATTCTATTGGAATTAGCATGGCAGATTTAAATTAGGTTGCTAAATGGTAACATTTTCATTTTTTGCTGCAGATAGAGGAAGAAAGTAAATGGAAGTGATTTAGTTATATGCAGAGCCACTGGAATTATATGGCAGGAAAAGACAAAATTATAAGGCAGAGTTGACTAATTTATGTGGAAAGCAAAGTCTAGTTATGAATTTACAATGCCAATAGCTCTAACTCTAGCAAATGCGAGACCTATTGCATTGCAAATGCTTGTTACGTTTGTCCCTGACTGCCAGTGTTTTCTTCTGTGGAAAGTGGGGCATAAATTAAATGCAGTGGATTGGTCTTGATCAGCCAGGTTGACTTTCGAGCCGTCTAGCCCTTGCAAAAAACATTTTTTTTCCAGGGACTGCATATCATTGTCATTACTCTGTGACCTCCTGGATTACTGATGGTGGGTACCTCTTTGGGTACCCACCTCATCTGTGCACAGCTATGTAATGAGTGAGTACATCAAGAAGAAACTGACCAAGCACGGACAAAGACAGTGCAGAACCCCACCCCCCAAAAAACACAAAATGATGGACAGCATGAAAGAAGCTGCAGATTGAGCACAGTCGAATCCCAACAGTGCCTAATGTGGTCTGGAAGAACAAGACAAGTCACGGCATAATAAGCTCAGGAATACAAGCCTTGATCCCACAATGAAACAAAGAAAAAAGTGGTAACAATATAGGGAAGAGAGGTGACAACCCTGCTTCCAAAAATAGACCGAAAAGCTGTGATACACAATGCATATTATCAGGCTCTCAATGCGCTTCATTGTACCAATGGAAAGGAACTTCCTGAAAGGAAATATTCTCCATCTTTGTCTGGGACGATGTAAGAAAAAAAAGAAAACTTATATGCCACGTTGGTTTAGAAACATGTGTAAGGGAAGTCCTACATCTTCACATGTTTCTGAATAAAGAGACTTTGTGATTCTATGTCAGGACCGGAGGCTGAGATTATGCTTCTCTTTCCATGCTTTATTTTTTACAGCAGCCAATGAAAATCATGGAAAGTAAAAACTACATGACCCAATATCAGTCATAACACGTGATAAACCATAGAGGAGGAAGCCTATAAAGTGTTGCATCATACCAAGCCACTCCTCTTTCTTTGCTGCTTCGCAGCCAGATAAGTGTGATTTCCTTTTTCTTACTGTTATAATTAAAAGTGTTGGAGCGGGCTTTTCCCCTCCTTATAAGCGTCCTTTGGAACGCTTTTCATCAGTGGAGTGGGAGCGAGGACTCGTGCTCTCTGCGCAGTCCTTTTATGCCGGTGAGGTTCTTTCCTTTCTTTCATTTTATGTTTTTATGACCCGCGCTCAGCGTGATCGCGTTTTATGGGTCTACGTTTTCCTTTCTCTCCCCTTCTTCACCGCGTGTGCACTTCGGATGCGCGTGTGAAGCCATTCCTCCCCGAACGTCCTGTTCTCGAGCCCGATCGCTCTGCCGGGCCGAACTTCGATGGTTTCTTCCCCCCGGGGCGCCAATTAGTTAACGCTCGGATCGGAGCATTGCTCTTGGAATTTCTTCATGCTCATTCGGAGCGCTACAATTAAATTGTTTATTCTTCCCCGGGGGGTCTGATTACAGCGCTCGTACCGGAGTGCGTCTTGGGATTGTGTCTTTTTATTCCTTCTCCACGAGGGCATTACTGGAGAGGCCCTGCCTCGTGTGAAATAAGCGCATCAGCGCTATTAAGCCCCTCGTCACGGGGACATTATTAGAGGCGCTGCCTCGTGAGATCAAAGCGTTTTCAGCGCTTTTAAGACCATCTTTTGAGTTCCTCCACCGGCTCAGCTCCCATCTACGTCCCAGTGCTTGGACACTGGGGTTGAAACAATTCTGATTCAGGCTGGGCCTGGTTCAAGGGTGTTTAACCCCTTCAGGGCAGCTCCCTCCACATCTAAAAAATGTGGATATTTTGATTACTACCCTGATTTATTATTTTATTGGTTATACTGCTCCCCGGGAGCTCACTTCTGCTGTATCTCAGTATGGCTGTCTATGATGACCAAGCCAAAGAATTGTACTATATGGATGATACTGCTGGCTCGTTTGACCAGGACTTAGTGTATGCTCTAGACGCAGGTGTGCGTCACTCAGTTAATCAGGCCTTGGCTCAGGCCATTCAGCCCATCAAGCACCATCTCTTGAGCTTGGTAGATCAACAGGCTTGGGCAGCCCCCGTGAGCGCCCCTACCATGGGAGATCCTTCCTTTGCGGCAAACCCGCAGCCTGCGAAACAGCCTTCTAACCCGCATGCTGCGGATTTCCAATCCCTTATAAGGAATATGGCAAGAGAGCATGATTACAATGCGGGATCACAAAAGAAAGTTGTGAATGATCCAGCCTCTTCTTCTTCTTCCTCTGAGCACTCCTCCGAGCAGGAGGATGCGCCTCCTCGTAAACGCAAGAAGAAAGCTCACCACCAGGAGGTTCCTACCCCTAAGGTGTTGACTTTTGAACCAGAGGACATCGTACACCCCAGATCTTCTCTGTGGTTACCACCCCCTGAGGTGCCGGATTATGTAGAAGCCCATATTAGACACAGATTTGATAAGGATATTCGTTCTAGATTAAGATCTGAGTGCCCCAGACCTGATTTTCCCTCCAAGGTTACCGAGACTCCAGAGTTGGATCCTACCCTAGTAACTTTCCTCAAGAAATCCGCTAAGGATCCTAAGAAGGGTATCGATCGCACCTGGTGTGGATGCCAAGATAAACTTTTAGACGTTTCCGGACCTCTAACTAAGATCCTGGAATTAGCCTTTTTAAGCCAAGGAATCGGGTGATCCTATTAACCCAGATATTCTGGTAGGCTGGGCTCAGAGAGCTCTATGTTTCTTCCGCAATGCTAATTGCGCCATCTCATCTGAACGACGCAGATCGGTTTTGATGAAGCTAGATCCCAAGCTGGCGGACCTCGCTGCATCGGAATCAGGCCCTGTGGCCCAGGGTTTACTTTTTGGTTCGCCCTTCATGAAGGAACTTTTTAAGTTCGTATCCACCTACGCCAGTCTAGACAAGGCACAAGGATCCATCCGGAGAGTGCTAGGTCCACTTTTTCGAGGGGCCGGACGCTACAGAGGGCATGCCTTCGGCCGTTTCAATCAACAAGGCCCCCATCGTGGATCCTTCCAACAAGGAAGAGGAGGTTATCAGGGTTACGACTCCTCCTTGTCTACCTTCTACCCGTCAAGACCTAGGTATGGTTGAGGCAGATTCCGCAGAGGGAGATCCAAAGGACAACAATCTTTCTCCCAGGAGTCGGGAGCCACAAGTGAGCTTGGTCTTGAGTTCAGAAGTAATTTTGGGGGGCAGAACTCAGAAGTTTTTGGAGAATTGGCATCTAATTTCATCAGATGCTTGGGTCTTAGAGACCGTGCAAGGGTTCAAACTAGAATTTTACGAGTCCCCTTATCAGACATGCCTTCCCAAGCAGGGATATTTTTCCCTTCAAGAACACAGTCTTATTTCCGCAGAAATTTCGGCTCTGCTCAAGAAGGGTGCTGTTATCAGAGTTCCCCATCACCCTTCAGGTTTTGTCAGCCCAGTATTTCTGGTAGACAAGAAGGGTGGCGGCTCACGCCTAGTTCTAAACTTAAAAGACTTCAACGTTTTTTTGCTATATCGTCATTTCAAAATGGAAGGTATCCATTTACTGAGAGATGTTCTCCAAGAGGGAGACTGGTTAGTCCGCTTAGATCTAAAGGACGCTTACTTGACCATTCCTATTTTTCCTCCACATCGGAGGTTCCTTCAGTTCTGTTGGGAGACCGAATATTACGAGTACAAGGTTCTCCCCTTTGGTCTGTCCTCCGCCCCTTGGTTTTTCACGAAGGTTATGCGTCCAGCAGTGGAATTCTTTCGCTCCCAAGGGGTCAGGTTAATTGTGTACCTAGACGACATCCTAATCATGGCCCAGGATCGGGACCTTCTGTTAGATCATCCCGAATGGTCAGTGTCTCTTCTTCAGAGTCTGGGTTTTATAATCAATGCCCAAAAATCCGTTCTGGTCCCCTCTCATCGGATAGACTTTCTGGGGTTCCAGATAGACTCGTTACAGTCTCTTCTGATTCTTCCTTCCGGGAAGATCCGTTCAATCAAGAGAGAATTGAAGTGTCTATTATCCAAACAGACTGTTTCCTTGAGAGCGATTGCTCGCATGGTGGGCCTGCTTTGTTCTTCGATTCAGGCGATATTCCCGGGTCCCTTGCATTACCGAACCCTTCAACGATTGAAGATTTCTCATCTTCAGAAGGGCCTCCGTTATGCAGATCAAGTTCCCCTGTCAGAGGAGGCCCGTGCAGAGATGCATTGGTGGCTCGATCATATGGAAGCCTGGAACGGCAGAGCCATATTCAGCTCTCTCCCGGATGTAGTGATAGAGTCCGACGCCAGTCGTTGGGGCTGGGGAGCCCGGTGCGGCTCAGTGTCCACGGGAGGCAGATGGTCCAACTCAGAGTTGAGTCTCCACATAAATTGCTTGGAACTCCTAGCAGGCTCTTTTGCAATCAAGAGTCTTTCTCCCATCAGAGCGAATTGTTGTATTCTCCTTCGCATGGACAATATCTCGGCAGTGAGATATGTCAACAAGTTGGGGGGAACTCGTTCCCGCATTCTGGCGGAGATAGCCAAGGAATTCTGGCACTTTTGCCTTCAGCACAGGATTTCAGTGGTGGCGGAGTACCTCCCTGGGACCAGCAACTTAGTGGCCGATTGGAACTCTCGTCACCTGAGAGACTTCAGCGATTGGAGGTTACATCCCAGAGTTTTCCGAACTCTCTCTGCGAAGTGGGGCCCCTTTTCGATCGATCTGTTTGCATCTCGCCTCAATCGGCAGATGAAACGTTTTTTCAGTTGGAGGCCAGATCCGGAGGCATCAAGGACGGATGCGTTTCTTCAGGACTGGTCTCGGGGAACTGAGTTATGCATTTCCTCCCTTCTTAATGATACCCAGGGTTTTGGCCCAGATCAGACGTCAGCAAGCGGAGTTAGTCCTGGTGACGCCACTTTGGAGATCTCAAGCATGGTTTCCGGTAGCAATGGAACTGAGTTGCGATCATCCGATCCTTCTTCCCTTCCGGGAGAATCTCCTCCAGGACCCTCAGGGCTTGTTACATCCATTGATCATGTCAGGCCAGCTATCCCTGATGGCATGGCATCTTTCAGGGAAAGATGGGACATCCCAGGACTTTCGCAAGAGTCTTCTGAATTCATTGCGGGTTCCTGGTCCTCCATTACTCACAAGAGGTACGCTTCGGCGTGGAAGCGATGGAGTGCTTGGTGTAGTCCTAGGAGTGCAGATCCTTCTTCAGCAGGTTGCTGTCTGGTCCTGAATTTCCTTTCCTCCTTAGCAGCGTCAGGTCTGGCATACCAGTCTATTAATAATTATAGGTCCGCTATTTCAGCAGGGCATTTACCAGTGGAGGGTAAACCCATCGGTGAGTCTCCTATTGTGTGTAAATTAATGAGGGGTATCAGGTTAGCTAATCCTCCTCGCCCCCGTTATTCGTCCCTTTGGGATGTTAATGTTGTCCTTCGTTTTTTAGAATCCTGGCCTGCTAATAGATTTTTGTCTAGGAAACAGTTATCAGCTAAACTCACCATGTTGTTGTGTTTGATATCTTGTAAGAGAGTATCAGATGTTAGAGCGCTAGATTTGGCTGGGAGAGTTTTTTCTCCTGAGGGAGTCTTTTTCTCCAGTTCGCATAGAACTAAATGCAATCTGAAGTCCGTGTTTTACCCCTGTTTTGTAGACAACCCCAAGCTTTGTGTGGTGCAGTGTCTTAAAGCTTACGAGGTGAGTACAGAATAATTTTGTTCTGATATGGAGGGTCAATTACTCATTTCCTTAGTTAAGCCATATCATCCTGTTTCCTCAGCCACTCTCGCTAGATGGATGCGTTGGTTGCTGAGTGAAGCAGGCATTGATGTTTCTAAGTTTGGTGCGCATTCTGCCAGAGGAGCTATGGCATCAAAGTCTTTGGCTTTGGGCTCTCGTTTAGAGGACATTTTAAAGGCAGCAGATTGGTCTTCGCCTTCGACTTTTAAAACTTTTTATTATAAACCTATTGTTGATATAGCCTCTGTAGTTGTGAATCAGTTTTGAACAAGCATAATCTGAGCCTCCGGTCCTGACATAGAATAAAAAAAATTCTAGCATTCGCGCTAAGAATTTTTCAATTCTATTAAGGACACGGAGGCGAGGATTATCCCGCCGCACTGTATATATATGATGGTGGAGTGTCATGTTATTTTGTTGCTATTATGTGCAAGTTACTGTACGTCAGTGCTATCCCACCCTATTGATTAGTTGATATAAGTATTTCTTATGTTATTCAGTTTTTATGGCCTGGATTTTTTTCTTTTTTTTTTTTCTAGGAAATGATGAGAAGTAGTGCGGTCTGCCGCGATATCGTTCTTCTTCCAGTCAAGTGGGATGCCAGTTCTTCTGTTTTTCAGGATTTTGTTTGCAAGTTTTTGTTAAGACTTTGACTTTTCTGTTGCGAATTTTGGACAAAGAAAGAGGAGTGGCTTGGTGTGATGCAACACTTTATAGGCTTCCTCCTCTATGGTTTATCACGTGTTATGACTGATATTGGATCATGTCGTTTTTACTTTCCATGATTTTCATTGGCTGCTGTAAAAAATAAAGCATGGAAAGAGAAGCATAATCCTCGCCTCCGTGTCCTTAATAGAATTGAAAAATTCTTAGTGCGAAAGCTAGATTTTTTTTTATTCTTGTCCTTTCTTTATTTCTCTGAAGAGTACACTGGGAGAACAAGTGAAGGGGCCACGCTCAGGAACACACTTGGAAATGCGAAAATTAAGAGCAGGTGGATGCATATTAAACTAGTGTGCCAGTACATATTGCTTACAACATATCCTTGTTAATGAGATTTAATATTTATAATCTAAAATGATGTATTTGCCGCGGCTACCATTGGTACCTATTGTGTAAATTGATGGTTTGCTGTTTTGTTTACTTTGCTGCTTAAAGCGGGATATCATGAAAAAGAAGCACCCCCGATGTTGAAATGCAGAAGGATTCCAAGATGCGGCTAATGAAGCCTCTTAGGATCAGCTGGGCTGCTAGCAAACGCTTCATTTCCTGCGAATCTCTCTCCTTACAAGCAGAGCCGAGCTCCCAGGGCTCTCGCAACAATTATCACCCACTTGTTCTGCTGCTTTCGAGCTTTTTTCATTAGTCAGGTTGAGAAATTCATGGTATTAATCATGACTGAAGTTGTTATTTATCACCTGCCGGGTGCAAAATAATAATTTTGGCACTAGTGGGGCAGCGGGCCAGAGGTACCAAATTAAGTAAAACATCTCAACAGAAGCAAGGATCATTTTTCTGATTAATGAATTGTTATAAAGGGAAAGTGCTATCATTATCCTGTCCTACCTATACAAAGTGCAACGTACGTTATCCAATGTGGGCTACCATTGCCCGGTGTTGATGGTCATTGTTTCACGATTTGTTTGTATTCATGAACCTTTTTCTTCCTGATTATATGCTAATTTGTTTTGCTAGTGAAAACACTGACTCAGACACGGACAAACGCGCGGGCATTTTTAAAACCCTTATATTATCCGCGAAATAGCTACCCATATAAGTGGCTTCTTTTTTTTAAATTGTTGCAAAAATATTATTGATTTTTAAATAAAGTATGTGCTGTTTACATTCGGCGTTTTAAGCCAAAATGTAGCTCGTGTTTCTAAAGCGCGGGTTGCTTATTTTTTAATTCCATGTATACAGCCTAATCCTAAACTGCCATTTTGGAGTCACATTTTTTATTGCGTACATTTATTTTCTCAATGTTCATTGACTAGACTCGTGGTGTTATTTTTTTAAGGGGGTAAAAGTACATATAACCCCGTCTTCAGCAAGGCTGATGCAAGCAATTGTGTTCCGTTTTAAAAGGGGGGGGGGGTGGTGTGAGGGTCGAACAAGAGGCAGCACCAGTGCCCTTTCCAACCCCTCTTTCAAATGCATTCATTTCTCGGGATCAAATTGCTCTTTGGTGGTATGAAATCTCCCCGCGCACCAATCCCGGCAGGTCGGGAATGGCGACCCTGCTTGGAGCAGAGCTCGAGTCAGATATTCGCCGCAGAACGCTTCCGCCCGGCTGCCCGTCAGAAGCCATCTTGCTGCGAATGCCTCACGCGGCCGGGAGTGCAGCTTGTGGAACTGATGAGGTGAGCAGCACTGCACAGCAGCTCGCTGCCGCTAATCACAGGACTGAAGAAACACATACATCATCTGCCACATAGGTTGGCATTTCAAGTAAAAAACCTTCACATTGTGTAAGATGTTGGACAAATGATGACCATATGCATGTTTGTCTCGCTGCAGATGGCTCGGCCTCCTCGGCTGGGGAAAAGCTGAGCTAGCCTTTCCCCCCCTCTCCATCTCTCTCTCTCTCCACAGACACAGTTTAATATCGGTGACACAGTTTATGTCCTCTGCAAAAACAATAATGGAGAATAAGGTGACATAAATTATTTGCAAATCCTTTGACATATGCAGGGCATTGTCCTTGCAATAATCACCAGCAGTCTGTCAGTTTAAGATATGAACCGTGCCACAGCCGCTTTGTGTCATTGTGCGAAGCTTTCACATGGTGTATTTTCACAGATTTGTTCTTCTGAGAACTGCTGCAGCACACATCAAATTGCATTATGTTTAGTCATACGCGGTAAACATGACCGCGATTTAAAAGAAAGAGAACCGCGAGTAGACGGCAGCCCAGCGCGTGGATCAATTGGATTATATATATATATATATATATATATATATATATATATATATATATATCTCATAGTCAACCCTACTTACTATTTTTAAAGGGCCATTTTAGACAATTTAGCATAACTCAAAATATAGAAATGCTCTTTTAAAATGTATTATATTCATTTATAACACTCTTGTATAGAGCAGAGAGCAGACGCGACTTACGGGTATCGGAACGGTTTCCATAAAAGCTGTGTCACATGATCAGTTAATAAAAAAGAAAATACAGTTTAATTGGGAGACATAAGGTACAGTTATGCAGACTCAAATCAAGGATAGAGAAGTAGAAAAACAAGTGTCTGTTATCTGGAAAAGTGACCTGTACTTACAGAAATACTCAACGAGGCAACCAACGTGGAATCTCAGGTTTATGATGTTACCAGAATCAAAACTTGACTATCAGAAAACAGGGCTTACCAGAAGAAAAAAACCCACACACCAGCTTAATAAAATATTATGCCTAATTGTACAAATATTGTGAGTGTTTCTATTAATGTATTTTACACATTTCTCGGTTACTTTTTTGATTTAGAGCCACAAAAAGCCACCGTTCAAATATGGCCGCACAGTGAAAAATGATTATGCTACATGTTCTGCCTTACCAATTCAATTTCCACAGCGGCTGAAGGCACAGCCTTTGTAGTGGCTCAGTCTGTGGTAGTAGATAGAGCCTTTGAAAAACCTCAGGAAGAGGCTGGACGCTAAACAAAAGAGGCCACAAAAATATCTACTGCAGCGCTGGCTGGCCCTTACCACTGATGCTGTAGCCATTTAAATGTGTTGTGTTATTTGTATCCATATTATTATTTTGAAAGTGTGAATAATATACATAGTTGGCTGTTCGCAAAGATTACCCACATGTGCAGTTATTATAGGAGGATACAGTTTTCCAAAATATACTGTGCTGGGATGATGCTTTGATCAGCTCAGTTGTGTTACAGGACTTGTAGCTTCATATGTTTTAACATAAAGTGCATTGGTCACTAGTAAACATTTTCGTAAAGCAAATTAGAGTTGGTTGATCTAGAGCACTAGTAGATTTAAAGTTAGTGCACAATCCTATTTCTGTGCATTTTCCAAGTATGATGAGTTCAAAATAGAGTTTGCAGTGAGAAAAGGTACAGCAGAAGAACAGCAGCGTTTCACTTGCTAATCCAAAAACTGTTAAATGAATCACACACTCATACAGAATTTGGTAGGCACCACCACCCCTTTAAGAATGACTTTGCTTTGTTCTTTACACTCCCCTTGAGTGGTGTGGCTTTTGTGCTTAATGAACAAAAAATGTAATTTTAATGGCGCATGTACATTCCCAATCTTTTCTTGATCTGCCTTCTCTGTCAAATGTAGCTCTCACATGATCTACCTTTTCCCTCTTGAGATTCAGCTGGTATTTGAGGTAAAGCAAGATTCTCCAACACCGTGTCTTAGCTTGAGTACAGAAACTGGCCTGACCTGCCACACATCAGGTGTGAGGAGAGCAGACATTCATTTACTATTTCTGGTTTATGTTCTTTTATGCAGGGGTGTCCAAGCGTGGAATGGAGGAGGGTTTACTTTCGGTACCCTGTCATTTTTGCTTAGCATGTCACCACTATGATGGTCCAGAGCATTTGATTCCTTCCTGACATAGTGGTAGGGATAGTGACGAGTTAAACACATTTCTTAGGTGCTAGGATGTGTTTACTTGGTTCCACAGCTGCTACTTCTTCACTCACGTGTGTGGGATCCCCCAATGCTCCAAGACCCTGAGTTTCTCAGGCAGCAAAACAGGCATCGTATCAATGCATGTTTACTTTTTCAACCACCAAGGAAAGCACAGGGGCAGCTATGCCAAACACCAGCGTGGAAGGGAAACCCGTCTCACATCACTATACAGACAGTGATCTTCTAAGTGGACATTTTGCAAACCAAGGCTTTGGCTGAAGGCCCCTGCATAAGAAATCATAGGGATGTGGCCTGTTTTCAGTTCCTGATTGTTTCAGACATATGAGCATAAAGGGGGACCCCCTCAGATTTCTTTTAATGGTCGAACAAACACATGCACAACCCTACAGAACGGTTGTGCGATTGGAATGCCTCTGTATAACAGTCTCCATTTTCTTGCTCCTCCGAAAAGCATGCAAGTCTGCCAGTTTTTTGTAGCAATAATGGAGGAAACGAGAACCCACTGCTGGTGCCATTTAGCTTTCAGGAGAGAAGTCGGACTATAATGAGGTGCTGAAGTACAGCCCATCACTGGTAACTGTTCCCAAAGGAATATCACATACTGGGAGCATTGCACAGAAGCTGATGAAGAAGTCTTCAGTTCCACCATAAGAAGAAGCAGGTGGCTACTCCTCATATAGTCCAGTTATTTTGGAATGCCAACTGCACCTCTTTGGAAGTAGGGCTAGGGAGCACACCTCTGTAGCTATCCCACCTTCAGTCCTCAGTACATTGACCAGCCCTGGGTGGAGAACCTATAGTGCACTTAGAGCATTTCCAGTTTAGTTTGGCTATGATATGACCGGGAACTGCTGAAGAACTGCTGCAGTAAAGAGAGATTCGGGCATTGTACTTTGCTTTCCAGTACCAGACAACTGCACTGCTGAAGGCTTCTTTAAGGATACCTCACTTTATGGAATACTCACTCTGTTACAGGGGCACAGCTAATCATAGTGCAGCAGGTGTAGTGGCACGGAGGCAGGTTTGTAGGGTAATATCTTTTACTACCCAACCAGGGGCATGAGAACCAGTTTTATTCTTTCCTTTAGAGCCATGCCACTCTTGATACACTGGTGCCGTCTTGACCATCCATTTCTGTACCTTAGATGACATCCAGAAAGATCTCTCACTTCAGGTGCCCAGTGTTTAGAAAACAGCTACGCGTAGTTTTCCTGTAATAAATAGAGGAGTAGAGGTGTGAGAGCTATCAAATTAATAGGGAGAGCAGAGCTGGGCCAAGGGGGTGGCTTGGATCTTACAGCCTGTTCACGAGTTAAGCCCTTAAAATATTTCCTATGTAAATAATACACGAATCACATAAAATTATACAATCTCTTAAAAATTCAAAAATGTATTTCTTCACATGTGGAAGCTTTGACATTAATAGGACACATTATAATTGTGCACTGAAAAAATAGCACAATTAAGGGATTGGGTGAGCCACTCTAACCTGACATTGTCCAACTTCATGTCGTCTGACTGAGTGCTCACTTAGAAATCTAGTTTTGAGTCTGGGCAACTGTTTTTCACATGCGCTGCAATAGTGTTGTGCACTTATGAAACGCAATGTACTTATCAAAATATTAACTTTCATTATTAAAGCTGCAGTTCTTACACCGGACAGGCATTAAATTGTCAGAAGATTCCTTTTTCCAGTGTTTTTTTTGTAAATTTTGTTTTTGGGGGGGGGGGGCAGGCAGGCACCCAAGCGTCTGATATGAAACACTTCACTCCTGCTGTTCCTACTTCCCTGCTAAAAGTTACTGGGATTTTATGGCAACACCTGAAGCTCTAATTATGTACATACCCCTTTTAATCAACTTCTATAAGCAGCACAATACCATAGCAACTATAGAAGCCTGAAACCATACAACGTTCTGCCTTAAAATGAAACCTCTTTTAATGCTGCTTCTGGAAAGATAAGTCGCTTTTCTGTTTCTGATTTGGTGTGGCCATGTTTGTGGGTCTGGACCTGTGAGATTGTATTTGCATGTTTTGATCTGGACGGACAGTTATTTCGAGACTGGGAGTGGAGTTCGTCAGCTGTTACTTTCATACGTGATGCTCTTGTTTACTTGCGTACTGAAGCACGGTGAGCATGAAGCTGAATACCCTCTTCCTAGAATCGGGGCTGTATCCAAGTAGACGTATCCTGTAGAGCACATTTGCTTCAATTAGTGTGATGCTGTCTCCAGACTGACAGTAGAACTACTGTTAGTTTTAGTCCTGTTGGCCAGATACAACGTGCTTAGATATGTTTACATTCTAGAGCTGCCATTTTGTTATTTTCTTAATATAACGTTTTAATAGTATATAGAGCAAGTGTAATCCACAGCACTTTTATAGCAAGCATATCTGCTTCACATGTATATACACAAGGCACTAAAACCTTTTTGTATCCTGTGTCAGTACTTCAGCAGATCCCCAGTGAATGTAAATGACAGTAGTGGTGGGCACAGGCCAGGATCAGAGTGATATCAGAAGCTGGTATAAACACACACAACATATGAGATAGATAACAGGCAATGACTCATCCTCACCTTCATCCCTTGCATGTAAAGTTACAAGTTCACGCGTGTTTAAAACATATCTTCAGATGGATTCCCAAGAGCACCAGACGCACAGTCACTAAAGCCTAATCACCAGCAGGCTTGACTACAGCATCACACTCTGCCGAAATCCCCAACCACGTCCTCCATCGCCTTCAGACAATCCAGAATGTCACTGCTAGACTAGTCCTGGGCCTTCCTCCCCCTTGCGCACCCACAGCACTCACACACACACACATCTCCTCAGCGATCTACACTGGCTGCTTATACACAAACACTGCCAATTCATACTCCTCACTCATGCATGCAAGACACTGCATGACATTGGACCAGCATACCTCAACTCCCTCGTCCACTTCCACAAGCCCACCAGGCACCTACAGTCTGCCTCCCTCTCTCTAACACACACACACCACACATTCACAAAAGCAGAAACAAGTGCTGGCCTCCTCATACCTCACACCCTCAACATGGAACAACCTCCCCCTACACTTAAGGGCCTCCTCCACACTTCTGGAATTCCGTAAGAAGCTGAAAACCTAGCTCTTAAATGAATGACCCTGAAGATGATCTTCACACCTGCTCCAGGGCCTGGATACCCCTTGGGTGATTAGTCACACTTCACAAATCAATGTAACATAACATAACATCTTAAGCAAAGCAATCTGGCCTAAGATGGACAGTGGCAAGGAAACCAACGTCTTTAAGTCTTGGCTTGTCCTGTTAAGCAGTAGAGGTATATTGTTGTCCCAGTATGCCTACAGAGGAGAAATATATGTATCCCCACGTATTTCAATGTGTCACGGCAAAGCTGTGATAGCTTTCCTCAGGTGTCAGTTCCATCCTTGATAGAGACCGCTATAGAGTAGGACCAATCAACTACAAGACTAGAGGCAATGCTGAAGAGCTCCAGTATTTTCATCACCCGGTCTCTGTCACTGAGTAGAAGTGGAGGTAGAGCAGGATGTTATCTGTATATAAAGATATTAAAGCTGTCATTTTAGTTTGTTTTGATTAATGTGGTACTGTTTTGGTTATATTAGCTTTACAGTTGAGGGAATTAAGTAGGTTAGGCAAGTGCTGTTTTTTGAGTAGAGTTGTTGGGGTTAGTAGTTTAAGTAATTATCAACGCCATCACCAGGATCAGTGGTTTGTCAAGGGAGGAAATCAGACAGTTGATTACTAGTGATGTGAGGCTGGTTTTTGCTGGAGAGATCAACAGATACGAAAAAGGCAGGGTAGAAGACGGTTAGCATAGATGACCCAGGGTATGAACAGTTTTTTCTATGTCAGATTCAGAAAAATAGCATGGTAAATCAAGGCAGACTAATAAAAGGAGCAAGCTGGTAGCACAACAGTCTACTTAAAGTAAAAATCCTGTGATACAGTGTAGTGTACATTGTCTGATAATAGGAGAATCAACCACAGATCAAGGAATTTGGCAAGGGAAGGCACCTTCTAGGGGTGTGGCCAAGATGGCGGTCGGGTAGGATGCCTAGTGAATAGCTCCGTCTATGGCCCACATAATATCCTGCATATTCCTGCCCACCCAGTGCCCAGGTCGCCTGCAGCGACTACCAGATGCTAGGCAGTAAAGAGGAGCTTGAAAATGGTGTGATTGCCGCCGGAGATAACTGAGGCGACCCAAAGGTGTGACTCACGCTGGGCCGAGCGGGCCGAGGCGACGCCTTCACTACACACCAAATAAACCTCGAGGTACCCGAAGACGGGGCCGGGCGCGACCACGTGATGCAAGTCAAGTTAGGTCCAGAGGAGGAGAGCAGACCGGAGGCACGCTTCCTGAGCCTGGGCCGCAGGCTCGGCTGGAATCCCCAGCGGAGTAGGAGGAGTGCTGTGCACAAGGCCGGTGGAGAAAGGAGCTTGAGGTGGCACAGAAGATCCTACTGTGACAAAATCGGAACGCCGGAAAAGGAGAAAACGCGCATGAATGTCGGAGGCCTGGTGATGCGTCCTACTTTGCAGAGAGACACTGGGGTTGGGACGGACATCAGCACCTCGGCAGCGCGTTGCTGGACCTAAGACGAGGTTACTGGGGGCCTCATCAGATCGATAAGCGGGAGAATGCACGCCCTGCTTAGGGGCAAGACCACAGGGAAATACAAAAGCCCATGGAGAGCGGCCCTACCAAACCCAGAACCCAGATGAGGAGACTCCCGCGTGACAGAAGGGGCTAGCACGAAAACATAGCGACTGCTCCTGGACACCCTGACCACAATACACTGCCAGGTGGGAACAGTGGTAGACACCATCTAAGAGAGTGTTGGTGCTACCTGACTAAGTGCACACACAAGGCAGGGGCCAGATACTTGTAAGTGCCCACTCCCGGCACTGGTGAAGAGGGAGTCCGACGTGAGTGCAAACAGTATGTCTTAGAGGCACTGTGACCCCAGGTGAGAGACCTATGCAGCATTTCATCCCTCTGATGGCAAAAGAACGGATTATCCCTTGTGTGGAGCTACCCCTAGAGATCTCCTGATGGACAGCACAACTTGTCTCACAGAAGGCAATTTACATACCTCACAGGGTGCCTGAAGGCTGCACATGGAGAGACCGTACTGCTGGCCAAGTCTGCTGTGGCGCTGAACTCAGTGTCAAGGGTGTCTAAATCAATTGCACTCCGCACAGCAGTCACCAGCGCCCCACTGGTTAACCGGCGACACGTTGATTGTGTGCTGCAACAATATGGTGAAGCCTAAGCTCTCCAAACCCCAGCCACAAGATGGCCAAACCAAACTCACTCCTTGCTGATGCCAGAAGACGCCATATCTACGTTGAAACAAGTGGAATCTACGCTCACCGCTCATTCCTCGCAGTTTTCCTCTGGTACTGTCACTAAATTCTTCTCGATTGACAGAGCACATAGGATTCCGGGAAGGGCCCCCCACCTGGGGCTCCACCTCACCCACTAATTGCCAGGTTTCTAAATTACCGTGATCGAGACCTGATCCTACGGAGCTTTCAAGCACATGGCCCATGGCATTTTGAGGGCTCCACTGTCACAGCCTATCCGGACTTTACTGCGGAGGTTCACTGGCGGGGCTTCTATGTGAAAATCAAGTAGCGACTATGGGAATTGAACATTAAATAAGCACTGCTGTTCCCCACTAAGCTCTGAGTGGTGGACGAGGAGAAGACTCTTATTTTCCCTACACCTGATAATGCATGAATGTATGGACATGGATGAATGCTAAGGGGTTTGCACCACAATCAGTGGGTGGTATGGATGCAGGTGAATGGCTACTAGTAACTACACATCGTCGCTGACGTAATGGATCAAGACACAAACCCACCAAAACAAAAGCTGCGAAGGAGAGGGCTAAAGCACTAGAAGAGACCACGCAATATACAGCAAATACCTTTGCTATATTCCAGGAGAAACAGCACTCTGGTTCGGGCTTGAACACAGGGAGCTCCCACTCCACCTTACCAGGCCTGTTTAAGGGTCCTGTCATTTCGTCTCACACTGCAGACGAACTGTAACTGATTCACTCCAGGCCACCTACAATATCTAACCATGCCATGAGCGCCCAATGCAGGAACGAGCATTGCTGCAATGAATAGGAGCGCAGAAATGAAGAGCCAGGGCCGGACACCTGCGGGCTGCAAGGAGCTCTAGATTGACACTTGAGCTGGTCCCACCGCTCCCCCTGACCACTACTGAGAAGCTGGATGGGATTACACTTTCTAGGGCTGTGGCCGAAGGGTGCGACTCTGGCTGGAACTTTATGTCCTGACCCAGGTTATCCAAATGGACAGGTTTAGTCTCTATTTACTATTGGACCTACATGTGCTGTAATGTGAGGCATCGTGGTGGCATGGGCATAGACCTACCGCCTGAGAGGTTACTGTTAATTGTTTACTGGTTAGTTCAGATTATTTCATTTTCGCAGAGGATGAAGGGAAGAAGGCAGATAAGGGCAATGGAGACACAGGGCAAGAAGGTCTAGTCCTCACACATGCAGAGCAAGAACATTACATGGGATTGCACAGCAGGAAGGGAGGACACAAGTGGGACGTTTTGCTCCAAACTATATCGTAATGGGGGATCACACCACTGAGGACAGGCTAAATTACACCCTTATTACTTGGAATGTCAGTGGCATTGCTACGTCTGCTAAAAGATACAGAGTACACTCCTATCTTAAAGGGTACAAATTACCATCCTGCTGGAAACTCATCTCACTGAAGGTGAACTCTCAAACGTAAGTCTAAATGGTGAGGACAAATAAATGGCACGTCTTATTCGGCTTTCGCCAGCGGTGTATTAATCTGGGTAGCACCAGGGGTACCTTTCATATCTCACACACATACAGCAGATGCAGGAGGCCGAAATGTCATTGTGTAAGGGTTCCTAGACAGGGCACCCTTCGCGATTGTGGGGGTTTATGCCCCAATTTGTGCACAAGGGGACTTCTTCAACACACTTACACCAGCGGTCTTTGGTGACCCTCTGACCCCGTGCCTGTGGGGAGGGGATTTTAATTGCATTCCAGACGTGGAACTAGACCGATCGTTAACTCCGCTACGAAGGGCGGCGAGTAGAGGGGTGTCCCAACAACTGGGTACATGGATTACAAGCAGGGGGCTACATGATTTATGGTGCCTCAAACACCCATTAGAGAAGGAATACTCTTTTTATTCCCAAGTACATGACCTACACACCTGAATAGATTTGTTGTTGGGAACGATCGCCATGGGACAAAAAGTAACAAGGGTAGAATACCTTGCCAACACCTTATCTGATCACTGCACGTTACTACTAGTCCTCCAATGGGGAGCACCACAGATGGAACAATGGCCGTTACACAATCCGCCATCAATGATGTCTTTCGAGATTACTATCACACACTATATCAAGCGCCCCCGCGCCCCACACGTATGCAAGTGGAGGCTTTCATGTATGAAGCCCCTGTGTCCCGTCTTTCCCTAGCATAGGCAGCTGCACCAGAAGAACCTATCCAGATTGAAGAACTATGTGCAACTATAGCCCAAATGGCCTGAAATAAAATGCCGGGTACAGACGGCCTACCAAGAGAATGCTACGTGTCCTATTCAGCTCATCTCACCCAACCATTGCTAGAAGGTTTTCAAGAA
The DNA here is from genome assembly GCF_031143425.1 of Pleurodeles waltl. Classification (NCBI taxonomy): domain Eukaryota; kingdom Metazoa; phylum Chordata; class Amphibia; order Caudata; family Salamandridae; genus Pleurodeles; species Pleurodeles waltl. The sequence goes on from NC_090440.1 coordinate 1,666,677,815, forward strand.
ACATGGACACAAGGAAAGCTACCGACCTCCCAATGTGAGGCGCTGATAGCGGTCTTACCCAAACAGGATGGGATCCCACGGACGTATCCCTGCTTAATCTTGACTGAAAAATATTGGTGAAAATACTAGCAAACAGACTACTTCCTTTTATCAAAACACTGGCCCATGAGGACCAAGCTGGGTTCATACCTGGCCTCAGCACCTTTCTCAACATTAGACGCCTTTTACTCAACATGCATCAGACCCCTCTGAGGCGCATTGCTGAGTTGCGGTGTCACTGTTCATTGAGAAAGCATTCAATACCATTAGCTGGGAGTTCCTATTCATTGTCCTCTGACATATGGGCTTTGGACACAAATTTTGGAAATGGATCCACACATTGTACACCAGGCCGATGGCAAGAGTGAAAATGGGACAACTTATAGCCAACAGCTTTCCGATCTCCAGGGGCACCAGACAGGACTGCCTACTTTCCCCTCTTTTATTTGCCCTGGCTATGGAACCCCTAGCTTGCCACCTGCGCGCGCAAGCGAGGGAATGGGGGATTCTGGATAGGGACCTTCATCACGTCATCTCATTATATGTGGATGAGGCACTAATATATCTCAGTGACATACATACCTCTTTAGCAGATGTGATGAACCTATTAGACACCTTTGGGGAATTGTCCGGTCTAAAGGTGAACTGGTCAAAGTCATGCTTGTTCCCACTGGCTCCGATTCCAAGATGCTAATTCTGCCCAGGCTGCTCTACTTTTTTGCATCCCTTCTTATTTGGCTCCCCAGGAGTTATTTCTGGGAATTGAACCGCCAACTACTGGAACTAATATGGGGACAAGGTAGGTGGCAGGTAGTCTTAACTGCAATCCAGCGCCCACTTGCTGAGGGAGGAATGGGCCCCAGATTTTGAACGTTATTATGCCGCAGCACAACTGCAATGGCCCCCTACACTGGCTCAGTAAATGCCAGAGCGAAGAGCCAAAGATGGTGAAGAAGATAATAGGTGACACTCCCATGTATGTGTGGTTAACAGACAGTACATGCCAACCACAGAGGGGATCTAGCCTAATGGGCAACGCTCGAAGATGCTGGGCTCAATTTGTAAGGAGCACACCCGCGTCCCTCCATACTCACCCCTGATTCTCATATCCCAGATGCCGGGAGGACCCCAACTAGCTGCGCTACATGACCTGACACCTTGGACTGCAGAAGGAATCACAACACTAGAGGATCTCTGAGGATGGTACTATAATGTCCTACACGGACACCATGGAGATTGCAGCCTTGCGACCAGGCCACTTCCTGACCTATCACGCCATCCGCCAACTAATACATGAAACATGGGGTACAGGCGATGCAGCACCACTGCAATCGCTGGTCTTGCATTTATTGCTCTCAGACGTCGGCCAGAAAAGAATTATATCACTACTATACATAGCACTACACACCAACACCAGCATGCTCATGGAGGGAGCACTCGCTAGGTGGAATGCTGTCTTCCCACAACAACTTAGGATACCAAAATGGGTGGTGCATGACGTCATGTGCTGGAGGTATCTCGTAATCCCCGATTGAGATTCACACAGCTTAACTACACTCACCAAGCCCACTTATCCCCACACTGCATTGGCCACATGTTCCGTAACTCAACACCTCAATGCCCACGATGCAGGCTAACAGCAACAGGATTTTATCACATGATATGGGAATACCTCCCCGTGCTAAATGCATGGCATTCAATTACCACCCAGATAGAAGAGATCAGAGAGCACCCACTAACTTCTACTCCTGAATCATGCCTATTAGTAATACGTCCCAGAACTAAGACAGACAAATATCTACACAGATTCATTGATTTGGCACTCGTTTTGGTCAAAAGGCAAATAGCCATGCAATGGAAAGCACCCACGCACCGGATACAATTAAGTGGTTCCACACAGTCTCGAGATGGGTGAAGACGGAGGCGAGAGTCTTGCACTCGTTGAGGGGCAAGGGCCAACTACATATGGGCTGTGAAAGCTGGGACACACTGGTGGCAAAATGGGAAGCTAAAGATGACACTTACCTAACGTGATAAGGGTCACATTGTACTAAAACATATCCTCAACCATATTTTCCCACCTAGTGATGGAACAGTGTCCTGCACATCACAAGTGTAGGGCTCAAATACATTACAAACTGCACCATAACACCCTGCATGTTGAATTCCGTAGAACAATTCTTCTTATCCCCGTACACATTAAACGCGCATTAGCTTATCTCTTCAACACCGTTAGACTTATTGAAGTCCAGGCAACAGGGTGAACTGCTTCTATGGGATTGTAATCTAAACTGTATGACACTTATGCATTCTGTTGTGTTTAGACGATTGCTCCTCGATGGAACGTACCCTACTTCCTCTCCCAGGACATTGTTCTGAAGTCTGCAAATGTTTATATTTGTTGTTCAATAAATCAATAGAAAGATTTTTTTTTTTTTTAAAGAGAAGGCACCTTCTGGAAGGGAACTAAAAGTTAGTGAAAAGACATTTATATATCAGATTAATTTTTGCAGAATGTTTTAGTGTTGCATGATTCTCATGATATGGATCTTTTGGCAATAGGGATGTAAATAAAGATGTGATCAGGGACCTATCCATAGGGTAGAGAAATATTTGAACTGGAGAAGGGTGGTCCATTGTCCCAGATCTAGAGAACAGTGGCCATCGGAACCATGTGGGTAAATAATTACGTAACCAAATAAGGAAAACTCTAGCGGCAGAGACAGAAATATTTTGCGGTCTGAAAGCTTAATACCGGTAATAGCTTGCCAAACCCATGAATCAACCTAGTCCAACCTTTGTATCTAATTAAAACTAGCAACTGAAACATGATCTTTTAAGTAAGCTGGGTTCCTTGAGAATCTTCTGGTGCTTTGACAAAGCTAGTCTCTGAATTCTCAGAGTCCTTCTCTCGGGTATCCATGCTGTTTTTCTTCCAAAAGTTGTTTTCATCTTCCACACTCTCACTTCCTTTTCCCCCTCCTGCTAGCCTTCTGTCTGTATAATGAGCTCCTAGTCATGTCTCAGGGTCTTCTATATGCTGTGTTTACTGTGTTTCTAAATTTCTTTACCACTTTAATCGTTTTTCTAAATTTAGACCACACATTTGTCCCTTACATGTACACCAATCTCTCTGGTAGCTTTCCTATCATCATAGCATTCTTTCCTCTTTTCTATAAAGCTAATTTCTTTTTTTGGGGTAGCAAAAAAACCAATGAACGTTTGACATCATTAAGCATTTCGTCCAAAACTTTTTCTTTTTGATCTTTTTCCTATCATCATAGCATTCCTTACTCTTTTCTATAAAGCTAGTTTATTTTTTCTCTGTTTATCCTCTATTGATACCATCAGACTTCCTTTACACCACCTCATTTATCCAGGAGCGGCTCGCGGCAAGTAGAAGGGGCGGGCGGGGGAGGGGATGGAAAGGCTATTGAAACAATTTTTTTTTAAAAGCACTTCCCTCAACACCACTCCGCTCCTGCTTCTCCTCGTTGCAGACAAAGGATCCCATTCTGCCGTGCAGCCAATCCTGACACCGCTCAAAGCAGCATCAGGATTGGCTGGGAGCCCAGCCGGGGCGATCTGAGGCAGACTGGGAGCCTGTGCAGGCTCTCTCCAGCCCAGCAACACAGTTGCTTATGAAGGAGCTGCCCCTGCCTTTATCTTGGAACCAAAGTGTTGTTCGGATTTCAACCAGAAAACAATTCAGAAGATGCATTACCTGTGGTTTTGCGTGGTACCATACAATATAACATTTGCCTCTTATGTAGTTCCTCCGCCACTCTAAACCATTAGCTCTTGCTCACTGAATACCTTTCTTTACTGTTTTTGGCCTCAGGATTACAAAACACATTTTTATGAACTACTCTAAATCCAGTTAGATTATCGTGCAGTTCCTTGTAGCAAATGTCTACCTCGTTCTCTGTTAGGATAAAAGAGGCTAAATCCTCACTTTGAAATACCTTTTCCAAAAACCTACTCGCACCCTTGAACTGATGTTTCACACACATTGGAACACCAGCCACATTGAAAACATATCTATCAATGCAAAGACATATGGTTTGGTGCGTTCGTCTTGAGTAGGCCAGTCAAATCTAAGTCTACATCATCTCAGAGGCCCTTCAGAATACTGTGGTGAAGCCTTGGTGGATGATGTCTCTTGTGAATGTTATCACTATCCTAGCTTTCTCTTCAGTGTGTTATTATTCTCTCTCCTTCTAAGTCTAACCCCTCCTACCAAAAACGAAGTCTGATCCTCATTTAATTTTTACTGAATCCTAGGGCTTTAAGTAAGGTGGGTTGTGCCCAGTCTCAGACCCAGCAGTAATTAAAAACTGACCTTAAAACATGTCCCTACCCGCCCCTATTCATATCCTTAACTTTACAGGCAAGACTTCAGGTTGAGTTCTCAACAATGATTGTAAAATTGGAATCCATATCAGCAATGCAGCCCCTGTTTACATCTCACATATTTTACGTCCTTAAGAATGTTGGCTTTTTCCAGGTGCTTTGTTTCTGTAGTTTGTGTATGCAAAATAAGATTATTTTATGTTGCATTATGTGAATTCCGTCACCTTTAGGTGTTAGAGTGTTTTCAGGGTCTGAAGGGATGAACATTACAGGGTACAATTGAGAGCTCTGGATTTAAGAATAAAGGCAGTGTCAGTTTCTCACACTGACCACCAGTGGGTCATAAAAGTGCTAAGACAACATGCTTGTCCAGTTCTTGTCATCTCTACAGAGCAGTGGTCATATATGTGCCAATTGTAATTACCATTTTGTGTGAAAGCGTGTGAAGTCGGCATACACAGCTATTCTAATATTGTCATCACGAAAGGAAAGGATGATATTGTTTACAGGTGTGTGCTTGTGTATGTGTGTACAAGATAGAGAATGGGCATAGTTAAGGGAAGGTGATGGAAGCACATGCAGAAGAACAGAGTGACAAAACAGTGATGAAGAGGAGCAGAGATGACGAGATGTAGATGGAGAATTTCAGAAAGAGGGTGCAAGTGACTAACATAGAATGAGCGACTGCAGAGGAAAGTGGTATGAAGGAGAGAACATAAGTAATTAACATAATTCAAGACCATTACCTCGTCCACAGACTTTATAATGTTTAATTCACAGCCTCATATTGTCAGATTTGAAACGTTTCCAGTTCTAATTATTCACTACATTATTGTTGTTACTTATCTACGTTGACACTGCTAACAAGCATTGGCTTGTTTTAAATATACGTTCATTATTGTATGATACGTCTGAAAGGAATAACAGAAAACTCACAAGGAGGCTCCCAAATACTTATCAGATGACATGACAAGCATAGCATTCTGGTTCGAATGGTTAAGGCCAAGACCTTAATTGCATATGCAATGCCTCTCGGAAGTGTTTCATAGTTAGGCTTCTTTGGCGACAGCCCTTTTTATGACCCCCCACCTCTTTCACCCTACATAAATCTGTACCACTCCGAAATGTCCTCATGTGCTTTACTAACCAATTTGCTGTTCAATAACTCAAGATATATTGATTTTGTTTCTCTGAACAATAAGTTTTTTTTTAGACAGCTTTTTCTTCACAAAACCCAACACTTTCTCCCAACATATTTTTGTCCCCCCCACCCACCCAGCCTTTTCCATCATTTGTTTGGTAATCTCCGACAGAGTAATATCTTTTTACATATCAACTTTACTTTCCCCTTCTGATATTATCCTGCTGGTAATCACAAAAACACTCTGTTGTAACCAATGCTCATCTTCAGCACCCTTTTGATTCAATACTTTGGTGCCTAACTTGGACATAATGTTTTGTCATAGGTGTTTTATTCTACAATGCGGGTGTATTTCTGCAAGTCTAACCCCTCTTTTGGAAAAAATCTTCCACAAGTTTGTGGCTAGATTTTACAGCCAATACTTCAACCATTTTTAGGTCAAGCATAGCAGCGACGTGTTGGTATGTATCTGGGAGTTTAACATGCCCACCGCACGGCCATCACTATTACTTGTTCGTGGGCTTGCCTTTCAAAAATCCTTTGTTTTCGTTGGTAACCACTTTACGTTTGTTCCTCCTTGGGGTGGTTTTGTAACCGCCTTGGCCATCGACCCTGTTACATGGATAATTGTACTTTTGCCGATAACTTTGAATACAAGTGAACTTCTTTTTCCTTTTTGTCTCTCTCCTTGCACGAATGGCCGGCACTTTGAATCAGCTCACTTATATCAACTGTTTTACTTTTTATTTTCAGTTTGTGTGGCAAGAAAAGTCCATTTAGTAATTTACAAAGCTGATAGCTCTACCTCGAGCAAATGAGAGACCCATTGCATTGCAAATGCCTGTTTAATTTGTTCATAACCTAATGAACTGTTAGCGCTTCCTCCTGTATTACAGAATAGTTAAATTCCACACCTATTAATGATCAAGAAGCAAATGCTTCTGTAATTCCATGTTTATGTTCTCCCTACTTTGGGCGTTTTCCCAGTGGGCTGGAAGGGTGGGGGCTGGCTTTTCAGCAGTGCTACAATATCAGCCCCTAGTAGCAAAAGAACAAAATCAGCAGTGCTTCATCCTAACTACCCCTTCCCCCTCCCCCACACATACACACACACAACCTCTCTGCGTCCTAGGGGCTGGTCTGACAAAATTGCCAGGGCTGCTTTGGGTTCCCAGTCCGCCCCTGGATCTTGTTCTCTCCCCAGATCTCTATTACCTGAAACTCATCCTCACATTTCTCTTCCTAAATAGATATCATATTTTACTTAAGTAAGTTCCTCATTGAATTAGGCTTTTATGACAGTTTCTCCACGAATCTTCAGCCATGCCTGGAAATCAGAGTAACTCTTCTTTGTTTTACGGCAATGTTAGTTTATGTTGTCTGTGCCAACTCTATTTTCATTTTGACTCCTCTTTCAGATATATAATGTCCCAAATAATACATCTTGTCCTTCCCAAAACAACATATTTCAGTCTGCAACATTAAAACATATTCTTCAAATCTTGCCAGTATCTTTCTAGCTCTTGTATTATATTCTTCTTACTATTTTCCAAAGATCGACAAATCATCCTGACAGTACCTACTCCCTTCAATGTCTCCCAGAACAGAAGTCAGGGCCTTTTGAAGCACCGAAGCTGCTGAAATAAGACCAAAACAGATCTCTGAAAAATGTATATGCTCACATTGATGTTCTAAACATTGTCAAGTCTTGCGACTAAATGTGAAGTTTGCATTGATGATATGCAGAAGCAAAATCAAGAATGGTAAAAATCTTTGCACCTGCTATCATTTACAGCATTCTGTGATGTTAGGTAGAAGATATGTATCTACAGCTGTATCTTTATTGAGATCTGTGCAGACTAATTTCACTGCTTGGCTTTCTCACCACTACCATAGTTGTCAACTATTCAGTGGCTTCTACCAGCAATATGACTACTGAGTCACAGATCATATCCAACATTGTTTTTATAAACTGAATCACTGACATTGACCGATAACCATCCAACTTTAGAAACTAGATGTTTGGCCACTTTACACAATTTGATTTTATGAATATATGACTTCAAAGAGCCCAACTTCTTGTCACTGCAGCAGGATATTTTTTCAGAATTCATACATTCCCTCTCAAGTTTGTGGGATGAAATTAAGACCCATGCACTCTCCAAATTCTTTCTGGTGGGGTCTATCTAAGATAGTGTCTCCTTTGAGAAAGACACATACCTTGCCTGCTACCATCCTTCCTGTGAATTCCAAAATTGCTTGAAAAATCCATTCATCTTTTAATGTCCTAGCCTAATAGTTGTCTTAGTCAACTTAATCACACTTTTGAACTGCTGGTTGTAAACATCTTCAGAAATTATTGATAATCTCCAGCATGCATCAAACATTTCATTTTTTATCTTCTAACAGTACCTGCTCTGATGAGTTCCCACCACACTTGCTTCCAATTTGCAATACAGTCTCATCATAAATATTGTTGGTTTTCTAGCCTGCTGAATAACTCCTGCAACCTCTACATCTATTACAAATGGCTTTCACTGTGGGACAATCTCTGCTGCTGGCCGAGTGATCTATTACTCCCTACCTAAAGCATTGTCCACTGGTCTGGTGAGCAGGTAATGTCATGTCTGAAAAGCTAATGGAAATTCACTGGTTGATTTTTGTCCATGAACCCTTGGCGAATGTAAAATATATGCAGTGAGTGCCATTTGCATTTACAGAGAACAAGACTCTTGAAGACCCTGCATGGGTTTCTGCAGGGAAAGAAGCATTTAAACCAGTGCAAATGTGCAGGCTTAATAGAGAGGGAAGTGTGTGAGCTCACCAATATTTTCGAACAGCACAGACTCTGTGTACATCAGTTTACAATAGACACACCAATCTCTGTCTGTTACGGGGCCATATAAAATTTGACAGAGGAAGCACCTGGTGTTAGCGGCCTTTCAATCGTATATTGCTGGATGTCCCTGCTAACCTCTGGGACACTGATTAGCTTTAGTACTTGTATATCATCACAAGGGAAAGCGTGTTTTGTTTCACCATTTAGGCACAATAAATCTGATTCGCAAAGTCTATTGTGTACCTGGTAGGTTCCTTCTGTCAAAATAATTTGGATGTTTTTAAGTGTTTGATTTCTTCTGCTGCTTTCATCATTGTTTAACAGGGGCATGCAGATATTATTCCATAGAATTGGTGCATATCTTGACCTTGTCCCTTCTTTGTAGGAACGAAGCTCTAAGCCTGAAATGTGCTCCCAGCAGCAGGGACTGATGAATTACTGTTCACTGATCTGCTTGCTTAGTCAGTGATCGTCAACTCAGGCATTTCATTGGTCCAAATCCTGAGAGATAACATCAGTCTGATAGGCCTAGCTGCTATGCAAGTAGATTGAAAAAGTATTCAGTGGAGTAAAATCTTTGCAATTGCAAAATGTATATCGGTGCACTGTGTGCACTGCCTACCACAAAAGCTGGGATCTAGTCAAAGATTTTGAATTTTAATTTGGATCTTTGTAACACTAAACTCCATTATGACAATGATGTGCAAGAAAGAAGAAAGGCTCATCACTACGTTTGTTCCTACCCAGTTTCGGATGCTACATTTTACCCGAGTTCAACAGATTTGAATTAGAAGGACTTACCACCTCCTTGTGGAAATGTACCTCTGGTCACTGAGAGTATTGTATCTTTTTTTGTTGAACGTAAAGTGCACAATGTTTGATGAACTATCTGTTTTTTATGTCTGACTGTAGAAGAAGAGTAATGATTGTAGGTTGATGACTGTTCAAGGAGTTTTTTTAATGCTGTTTTTTCTTGATCCTGCTTACAATTCTAGTGATTGTATTGTGCACCCATTATAGCCAACATATGTTTTAATGATGCCTGATAACAGTGCAAGGCATTAGCCTACGTAGCTCCAAACATGACCCTTTCATTAACAGAAATACATGGGTCTCTTACCAAAGGACTGCTCCTATTATACAGTCTTATGTAGACATGTCCGCTGTGCATCCTCTCATTTATGTTCCTTCAGAAATGGGCAAGTCTGCCCTTACCCACTAGAGTTTCAACTGCAGTAATGGCTACAATGTGCTAGATTTCAACAGCAAACGAAGAATCTAGATCCAATGCCGCATATCAACTTCTTTGTGGAATCCTAAACAAAAGCTTGTGAATTTTGTTTACCATTTAAGCACAATGTACTCAATTCCCAAAGTCCATTGTAGACCTGACTTCTGTTTCTCTCTGGTCAATGTAAGTCTACATTTAGATAACGAAATTCATTGAGGTGTTTAGTTAGGGAATATTTAGGGCCTGATTTAGTTCTTGGCTGATTTAGTTCTTCCCATCTGCCAAAATATAAATCCCATTATATCCTATGGGATTTATATATCAGCGGACAGGATATCCATCACCGTTGTGACGGAGTAACCCCTCCGCCTAGAACTAAATCAGGCCCTTAATGTGCATTATGCAAAGTTGTTCCTTTGTTATTCTGTCTGCTAGGAAAGTGTAGAATAACAATATTCCGTTCTTTAAAATCTCTAATGAACCACTGCTTAATTCCACCTGCTCAGCATGGTTATTTTTTTGGTGATGCAAGGAACGCCCTGACCGGGCTCTGAGATTGGGGCTAGGATTATAAATACAATAGCAGAATTGTTGATTTCTTATATCAACTTCTCTGGCCTTGGCTACTTCTCATCTGGGCAGATTTCCCTTTACTCTCAGTCATCATGTAACCTTCCTCGATGCTTCACAGGACCAATCCAATCTAAGAGCCAAACTAGATCTAGTACAATGTCATCAGTGTGAGCCCGAAATCCTTTAAATTGGGCAGGTCACATGACCATGCACTACTTTTCCACCTCATTATTATAAGTCTGTCACTCAAGAAATGTCTTACACAAGTATATAAATGTCTGGTTACTAAGCCTTTTTTACATTGATTTTGCCTACAGTTGCATCAGACCATACAACTATTTAGTACCATACCATAGTTAATATACTAACCACTGATTTTTTATGGCATTTAGGTGCATTTGTGCCACAAAAGGAAGTGTAAAGTTCACCATTACCCATACACAGGTCTTCTGGTTTTCAGTTGAAGCCAATTGTAACCACTTAAACACCATCAAAGGTAATATTTGCTTTTCACCAGAAACCAGAAAAGTGATTTTGCTGCTGTTTTAGTGCTTTGACACCTTCTGGTGTCAAACAGTTTAAGTGCAGCCCTACCACTAAGTTCTTTTCTGTGTAGATGTTCCCACTATGACCCACTGTGGTCATGGTAAACCACTTACTATACCTGTGCCATTCACAGGGTCCCTGGATCCTCAGAACTTATGTCACTTCCATTTGTGAGTCTGAGTCAACTTATTCCATTTCAGGTCACCGTATGTTGCTGGACAGTTTCCATTAGGTTCGTGTTGAACTCAGAACAGTGTGTCATTTCATTGCAAGCGGAATCTCCATGAGGTTATATTTCATTGACAGCGTTTTCCTTTCTCTTAGCTCTGGTATCAGGATTCTATGTACAGATAACTCCAGAATGAATGTCCTCCCATAAAACATTGTACCAAAGACTCCTGCTTCTAGGTTTACTAAATGATGATCTAAAAAGAAAACCTATATGAACCGCATGGTTTCTCACATAATGATCAGGGGCCATATCATGAACATCTTCAGTGCCGATTCGTAGGCCCAGTTGGGGTTTGTGCACCAGTTTTGCCATTATAGTGCTGCTTTTAACACATACATAAACTCAGAAAACCTGCAAGTTTCAGTATGAGCTGTAGACAGTACTGCTTGGAAACATAAAGAGGCAATCATTGTAATGTGTTTCCAAGTATTGGTTGCAAACTGTGCAATTTTAGTAGAACAGCTGCATAGACTTATTCTGACCCTGCACACTCAAGTAGGACACATTTATGACGCATTCCCAGGATCACCAAGTTCATCTTGTGTTCCTACTTCCTTCATGTCAAAATGAGTCTTCAAATTTATGGTGCTGAAACAAGGCTTGACACTTAGCAATATCACTTGTATGCCGTATGACTGCATTTGATAGAAACATATTGAGCTGTGTGTTCCTTTCCCCTCCATACTCCCCACCTCCACAAGATGGAAAAGGCGCTACAACTGTGCACGCTACGCAGAACACAAAGGTGAAGTCTTACTGCAGTTCTCACACATGCTCAGCAGGAACACAGCCTGACTCTGCTTTCAAATAAAAAAGTTCTCATAATTTGTAAAACTCCATGCTAAATTGTACTTATGCTGATTTTCACATAAGCACAAAATGCCATAACTAACTTAATTCATTGTGTGAACTGCACAGGCAAATGGCTCAAGGCATCTTGCAGATTATTAAGTTTCTTTACTACCTCTGCTGCTTCTCTATACAACAAAGCAGTTTGCTATCAACAAATTCCCTATAGAAGCGTATTAATTCCTTATCAGTCTTCTTCTCCCTTGTGACCAGGCAGAGTAGAAATAAGTCCAGGTCAGACACTAATAATACATGTATTAGCCCTGTTCTTTCTTGGTATCTTGAGACAAAGGAAAGGACAGTGTAATACTGACTTGCAATAACAGAGCACTAAGCACCCCACAATATATATTTCAAGTTCCAAGTAGAAAATCTTCATTCAGCTGATATTTTCCATTTCTTTAAAGTACAGCACAGGAGGATAACATGTTAAATGCCCCCTATGAAGCTCTTATATATTACAATCCAATATTAATTAAATAAACACATATCTCCATCCGTGCACAGGCTTGACATGGTGTGAGATGTAGCTACTGAAAAGAGAGGTTTGGGTACCAAGAAATCAGACAAGCACTCGGATGAAACAATGAGACATGATTTGAAAGAGCAGATACAAGGAAAAGAAGCAAAGAAAGCAGTTAGCAGCAAGAAAGAGTAGAGGAGTTATTCACAATGCGAATGAAGAAGAAAGGAATTAAAACACATTTTTATAAGCACTTTAAAAACACAATTGCCATGATTTTCTGCAGAACATAGAAAGAGTAAGTAGTGATAACAGATTTTACACTTTTTGAAAACACCGAAAACAACCCATCAGAATTCACAACAAATACAAATTGAAAACCGGAAAGCCGACCCACAACCCTCGTTTACATGTAACCTTGGTTTATATTTTCATTAAGAGTCTAAAGCACTAAAACACTCCGGTAAACATAAAAAATTATATCATTTATTGTATATCATATATTTTAAAGATAGCATTGTACACTATAAGACATATCTCATAATTCCCTTATCTGATTTGCAATGGATGAGTATTATACACATTAAAAGCACCTAGTGCCTAATTTAGAATTGTTCTGCATTATTTGACATTTGTAGATTCCCACGACCTTGAGGAATATGAAGAACAGATCATTTCAGTCATCCACAGCGCTTTGACCTGATATGTCCTCATAGACCACCACCATGGCCAAGAAACGTTAGGAGAACATCAGTGACAATTTGTGTACCTGTCCTTTACTTTTATTCCCATTTACCTAGTTTTGCCTTGCTTCATTTGCTCTTTTCTACCCCTTATTAAATCTGTCAATATTTTCAGATTTGTGCTTGCATACATGTTGGTACTTCTAACCAAATCTGTTCATTTTTAAAGGGAAGATGAAATCCAGGATGCAGGATGTCCTGCTGGAATCTGAAAAGGTCACAGCTTTCCAATTTTACCAAAGATCCAAGTTTCTTCCTGTAAAACGCTTCTTTAACTCGCCCTATAGTTAGCACTTTTTATAAATGTTAGTTACAACAATTTGCCAGTCCTTCGCCTCAGAGCCATTAACAAAGGGTTCTCCGTGAGGTACCAGACCCCAGCAAACTGTTGTAATTTCCCATCTTGAACCTGTATCTGAGTGTGCAGTGCCTCCTGCGCCACAGCAGCCCCTAATAATCACACACACAGAATAACAGCAGCATGGACGATTGAGATGAAGACTTCAATAATTTAAGCATTTCTGAGGAACTTGAGTTCCACTGGATTTCTGAATGAACTTGCAGAAAATACCGTGCTAGTCAACTTCATTTAGGAAGTGGTGTATGACAGTAACGCGCTCACAGGAAGTCAGCTTTCTTTGTGTTAGGCATTTAAAATAGGAATGGCAACTGTATGAATATGTATGGCAAATGTAATTAGTGTATTCAAAGCACTAATCAAAAATAATTCAAATTGATGCCTCCTTCTGAGCAAAATGCTGTAGAAACACTATGCTAGACCATGCAAAGTTTACAGTAGGCAGACAGGATGTAGAAAATCAGCCTTGAGCTAGTTTTCATTCAGATAGTAGAGTCCCTGATATTATTATTGAGATATCAATGTAGGGCAAGGCCATGATATGCCTAGATGTAAAGTAAAAAAGACAGAGATCATGGAACAGACAAAAATTAATGGCATATTAGGTCTAGGGTGAATTAAAAAAGTAATTGCAAAAAGGTCAATGGAACTGAGGTAAGTGTATGAGCCGGGATCTATGAATGACAGTTAAGTCATCCGGTTTGTTTAAAATTACATCATGACTACAGAATGGAAAAAATGGACAGCGGGTACGCGTTATGCAGACTAAAAACGTAAGATGAAAATTATATGCGGACTAGTGTAGCTGAGCGGGCTACCTCGATGTGCAGGAGTGTATACACGAGCAAGTATCGTGAAACACTGGTGTTTCCATGGTAGATGGCCACCAATGGAAATGTATAAAGAAATAGGCACGTCTTTGTAGTGAAAGGAACACAGTTAGCTAAAATCCAAAGGACGGGAAGCTGTGAAAGTAAGAGCCGATCTGCACAGAACGCTTAGAGCAGCTCGGTGTAGTTACGCAAAGCAGGTAATACGAAGTGCAAATGACTACAAAAGAGCGAACAAGAGAAACAGGTAGTTCCTAATTGTTAACGTGTGAGACAAATTACAATAACGTGCACGGGAGGATTACCTCCGAAAGCCGGTTCACGACTCGCAGTTGAAGTGAGGTTACGCGTGGTGTGTAAGAAATACCCTTTATAAAGAAGTGTCACAAACATTGACAAAGGACAGTTAAGAGAGGAGAAGAAGAGAAAGGAAAAAAGGCGGGTGCCATATTGGAATGGCTCCGATCCAGCCGAAGTGATATGCATTCCGGTCAGTGGTTTCATGGAGGGACAGCAAAGGTCAACGGATGGATTAAAGAAAAAAATATATATGATGATACGTCATACAGGCACAGAGCATGAAATATATTTCAAGAGTACATTAAATGGCATAATATTTGTTATGTAGGAAAAACATAATGATAAGAACATGTACAGGAAAGCACAGATAATCATATTTGTACAGTACAGTTCTGGTATGGTGAGAAACATATGAAATGTATACCAGGTAGAAGAATATTTTCTTATGTCAAGAAAACAACATTAAAATTTACATTGCAAGAGATGTTGAGAATAGGTTGGCTAGATAATAGTTTTTGTCGGACAAAGAGACACTGGTATTGACATAAGTGATGAATCAGAGAAAGACATGCAAATCCTTTTCAATGTTAAGTCCCTCCTCCACAGCCCTGAGTTTAATAATCCAACTACTTTGAGACACCTCAAGATCAAGGTTTTGTTGCCACCCCTAGGTGGGTTGTTCACCACATCTATCCCATGTGCAGTAATGCCTAAGATCTCTCGTTGTCCGTGGGTGATGTTGTAATGTGTTGCAAAGGGATAGTTTGTGTTGTTTGTACGAATAGCCCTAATGTGTTCTTGAATTCTCTCTTATAGGTGTCTGATTGTACTATCCACATAGATGTGTCCACATATGCATATTAGACAGTACACAACAAACTTAGTGTTACAGTTTATGAATTTACAAATTTTGTGCGTGACCAGTGTGTTGTACTGAAAGTTGAATATCTTGTCTTTTATAAAGCAGCAAATATTGCAATGGCCACATTTATAAGAGCCGTGCGGAGGTTGGGGTAGCCATCTGTTGGTGTCTTCTGGTGGTGTGAAGCTATGGCAAAGGTAATCCTGTAAAGTGCGGCCTCTGCTATAGGTGATACTCAGTTTGTCAGTGCGGCCTTTGTGTAGAGTGTTGTCAGCTAAAAGAAAAGACCAATGTTTCTGTACAATTCTGTGTACCTGTGTGCTCAAGGCATTGTGTGTAATGATTAGTGATAGTTTATTATGAGTGTTCTCCTTTTGTGGTGTAGTTAGTAGATCTGCTCGTTTCATTTTCTTAATTTTGTTGCTGGCTTGTTGGAGAAGGTTAGGGTGGTAGCCCCTCTGAGAGAAGCGTTGTTTCATTTGTTGGAGTTCTTCTAGAAAAACATCATCCTCACTGCAATTGCGTCTAATTCTGGTGCTCTCACCAAAGGGAATGGCTCTGATTTGTGAGATCGAATGAGAGCTAGTAGCATGCAGCAAGGCATTGCAGGCTGTAGGTTTTTTTA
Source organism: Pleurodeles waltl (assembly GCF_031143425.1). Taxonomy (NCBI): domain Eukaryota; kingdom Metazoa; phylum Chordata; class Amphibia; order Caudata; family Salamandridae; genus Pleurodeles; species Pleurodeles waltl. The sequence continues at coordinate 1,666,693,799 of NC_090440.1, forward strand.
AAAGCTTGGAACAAATCCTGTTGTGTTTGATATACAATGTTAAGTCTAAAAAATGGACTGATGTTGAACTGTATTCATGAGTAAAATTGATTTTGTACATATTTGAATTGAGATGTTGAAAAAATAAATTAAGAAGAGGTGTATCACCAGACCAAAAAAGAAGTATATCGTCAATGTATCTACCCCAGCATAGGATATGTTGTGTCAGTTCAGAAGGGCAGTCTTTCCAGAGATGCATTTTTTCAAAGTAACCCATGTATAAATTAGCAAAGGACGGTGAGAATTTTGCTCCCATGGCTACTCCTTGTATCTGACGATACCAAGTGCCATTGTGTAGAAAGATGTTATTGTCTAAGACAGTTTGAATGAAATCCATCAGCATGTTAGAATGTTCAAGTAAGGTGGCATCACGTGTGTCTAAAAAATGTTGGATGGCGATCAGTCCTTCTGTCCTGTTAATGCTAGGGTATAATGAGGCGACATTTAGAGTCACTAGAAAATTGCTGGATGTTTATCGTATTCTTCTGTGTCTACCAATTAGACCTACAGCCTTGAAAAAGTCCATGTGACGAAACACGTGTCGGCTGTTCACAGATCATACTTTGTCTACAAGGAATAAAACCTCCTTCAATCACTACACAGTGTCTGGACTCTGAACTTTTTTTCTCCACTTTGGACTGACTTTTTGGACTACTTTGGTGTGCCCTGGCATTCTTTGACTTTGCTCCAGCTCTGATTGGTGATCCGATCAGTGCGCCGACACCCGTGGTGGTTGGGTGTTTGTACCAGGTTGGCACCCCCAACAATTGCTTTGAACTTGAACTACTGAGTCATTCATGTGAATTCGGATGTGCGAACATTTAGCATTAACCACTATTTCTGTTTGTCTTTTGTATTTGAGCTACAAGAACGCTGTATTTTTTATTTCAACTAAACTCGAAGCCCTGGCAGAGTTTCCACTAAATCTCTTTTGGTGGTACTTTTTCCATCCGGTTACTAATTGTATGCTGGTGGCATCTTAATTGGTGGCAGATAGCTGTATGTAAAGTACCGTGAGAAACTTAATAATTGGGATTCTAAAGCCACTCGTCTGGCCAAGATGGAAGCGTTCTGCTGACCACTGTAGCCTGCCCTGGGAGCTTTTTAACATTGAAGCGTGTATAAGTGTGGGAACACCAGTGCCTTGGACAGAGAGCGAAAAGTGGAGGCTCCGGTGATGGTAAAAGCGGTGCTTCCTCATCTTTTACCCTCTAACCTAGCTGGGAAGTGTCACAGCCCCCTTGACTGCGATTCTTAGACTGCTGATAGCATTGGCCATTTCTAGTGCACTCTCGGGGTGAGAACCTGGATAACCAGGAGGGTGTTCTTTTGGATGGATGTAACTGGGTGATGGCTGTAGCATGGAATGAATGCCCCTCGAGGGCAAAACAGGCAGGAGATATGACTGGGGGAGAACAAGCAACATACCCCTCGAAGCCAGATGAGATCTCTGACACATGACCCCTTGTGTTTGGAGACAAAATATCACAAACCCTGCGATATTGCTGAAACTAGCAAGGAATCTTCTAACGTGCTGCCGATCCTAGGTTTTGAGGAGTGAGGCTGCAGGTACTTATCTTATTGAAAGGACTTTCAATAAGGACTTTTATTTAAGTAATCCTGGCTGACGAAGAGTACTTTTCTTAGCCCAAAAGAGGAGTGCATGTCATGGGCAGGATTGCATCACCTTTATAATCTAGTGAGGATCCAGAGCTCCGTCACAATGAAAATACTCTGCTGTGTGAAATCAATGCCAGGCACTACTAAATAGTGGGTGAAATCTGAACTATTGAGATGGCTGCAACGACTGTGGAGAGCACATGAAGGGTTTGGCCTGCAGGATGGCAGAAGAGGAGATGGAGCAGGAGACCACGAAGAAGAGGCTTCAGACCCTGGAAGAACAGGTGGCAACTTCAACTGATGCAGTGAATAACTGAGAGGCTTTGTGGGTAAATGTAAATGAAGGAGTCAAATCACTGGAAGCAAAAACTGAATGCCTTGATAATATTCAACAACAAACACAGCTGTGAAAGTGCTCTGAATTCCACTATGAATCCAGGGTGACACTTTGGAAATGCTGGAAACTGTAAGTGCTGTGTTATGTGAGTTGCTTGGAATGCAAATCTAGATACTATGTCCATTAGTTCAATTCTCAAAAAAATCTCAGAGGAACAATATGGTTGCTGGGGAAACAGTGATGATTAACTGTTCATCTGCTGATCTGCACAACAGTTTTACAAGCTGCTAACAAAAAAGTACAGTGCTAAGGGGTTGGAATGGCTCCTCTTTGTTTCCTGAGCTAAGCTCAAAGGCACACCCAGAAGAGGGCACTTCTGGATGTGAAGAGAAGCCTGAAAGTAAAGGGTATGTGGGCCCCATGCTCGCTATGCCACCGGATTCAAGCTAGCCTGGCTAATGAGTGGTGATACCCTGAAATGGGTCCCAGGATGCTTGTTTCCTTTCCAGGGAGGACCTGGCCTGGCAGTTCGGGCTGGACTGTTCCCATGGCGAGCAAGGTCAAGACTGATTTGCTTATGACTGGGTCCAAACTGGAAAGGCACAGCATGCAAAAAACATTATGGATTAAACCACGATCTGTGACTGGCAGTGAATGATTTGTCCATCATCTCTTCTTTTAAGATTGGAAAATGTGCATCTACTAAATATGTTGTGATGGTACAAGCCAAACAATTGGGTTGTATGACAAAATATTTTGAATAGCAATATTGACATGAATATTGTGTCAAAGAATTGTTTACTAAACTATTGTGCTTCTATACTTAGAATGTAAATGGCAAAAATATGTGTCAAAATATCATTCAAGAGAATATTGCTCAATAAAGGAAAGAAAAAAGTATTTTTTAAATAAATATGGACTTTAAACTTATTTATTTAAAATTATAAAATAGTTAAAATAATATAATGCAAAATAATAGCTGTAATTAGATATGTACATGCTTATACATATGTAGGTAATTATACATTAAAAAATATAGATAACAATGACTAAACAATTTTCAAATCCATTTAATTTAAAATATTAATCGTAAGGTTAAAACAGGCAATATACATATATATATATATATATATATTCAACAAGAATATCTAACCTAATTTAAATATTAAAATGAGCATATAAAACTAGTCTCATTGAATACTTTAAATGTACAAATAATGAACATATTTCTTTTAATTTTACAATATTTTAACAATTAAACAAATTCAAAATATTCAGTAACAAAATAAAATTGAAAACCTATATATATTACAAAATATTAAATATTAAAAAATTGAAATACAATATTTTTTCTGAAAATAAAATCATTTGAAAGGTTAAATATAAAAACACATAAGACAAAAACAATAATGTAAAAAATAATTTATATAACTCCGGTCTAAGAAACATTAGAGAAAGAATTTTACTTTTGAAGGGTTAGATTTACTTTCCTGCTCCAATTTAAGAAAAGGTAGGGATAGCGTTGGACTTCGGTCGGTTTACATTTACTACTCCTACTCCACTCTAAGCAACAGTAAGGAAACGCTAGACTTTGGGGATATTTGATTTACTATTCCCACACTAATCTGAGCAAAGGTTGTGAAAATGTTGGACTGTGAAGAGGTTAGATTTATTATTTGCACTCATAATCATTTTATAGAAAACATTTAGGGCCATATGTACGAAAGCTTTTTCCCATTGACACAGAATGGGTAAAATCCTTTGGTACATCTGGCCCTTAAATACTGAAAAACAGTAGTTTATTAAATCGCATTTTATATAAAAACACATACTATGTAAAATAAATAACTAAAATAAAAAATGTGTTTGGAAAAATACAATTTTACATTAATTAAAATTAAATGTACTTACCTCCCTACAACCCAAAAAACATTAAAATTAATAAAGAATATATCAATTAATTTTTTTTCATTGAAATATTCCTTAAGTTAAGCAAATAAAATGAAAAAATAATTACAAATGTATTAATAATTCAAATAAAACATATAATATACACAAGAAAATATTGCACATGTAGATAATTATCAATTAAATAATTAATTGATGAACAATTCATTACAAAATATAACTTCAATAGCTTCCCACTCTTTACCCCTGCAAAACCAGCAACTACTTCTAAAATATAATTAACTAATAAATGTATAAATATACTTTTTTTAATATACAATAAAAATTTGTTATTAATTATAATGTATTAAAATCCCCGCCCTACTCCCCTACAATAACAAAAATATAAAAATTTAAATATGCATTAAAATGAACAGTCAACTTAAATAACAGTTAAGCACTTTACATAATTATTAATCAATTCATATTTAATGTCATTGATAATGATACCAAAATATGACTCCTAAAATGTATAAATTATTATATATTAAATAAAAGACTAAATGTATTCATTACAACAGTATTAAAGTAAACAATATTGAATACAACAAAATTCTTAACAATTATACAACAAAAAAATTATATTCTTACCTTTGAGATTCTGTCCACAATATTTTGGTAGTTATGATCGTTTAGAAACAACATTCATGTCACAAAACATTTTTCTTCAACATTTGTGTCATTCACCGATTAAATGAGAATACACTGAACTGAAAGTCTTGTTCTGTCATGAGAACAACCTTACAAGAGCTTGATGCCTCACCTTTCCATGTCAGTCAGGCTACTGAGAATGATATGACAGGTCCAATTCTTCATGTATACTGTAATAGAGAACCACTTCAGAATCAGACATGGTTTAACTCTGCAGTGAGTTTGTTCAGGTGCTCTGCTTATCATTCCTAGGATGGTGCTACTGGTGCCCCCAGTCCAACTTCACTCCTCTTCCCGGGAAGTACCCCTGAGACCCCCACTTTCATCCCATCTTGGTGGGTTGTTCTGCTCCCACCCCTCTTCCATCTCAGCTGGCTTCTTCACTCTCTGTTCAGTGATAACAGTGGGGCTGCAAGGATTTGCCTTTTGCCGTACTTGCTGTTAGACCATGTCAGGCTGGTGCCGCCTCCATCAAAGTCCCTCTTCCTCAGTCTCTGTCAGGTGTGCCTCACCTACTTCTTGTCAATTACCGGCTAGCCCACCATGTATGCCTGCAGTTGTTGGAGCCTCCTCAGCCATTCGGCCTCATCTGTGGACTCTTCTGTGATTTTTCCTGGGGCCCCGGGAAAGGCACCAACCAAGGGCACAGGGTATGCCACTTCTCTGAATATGTGACATCGCCTGCAACAGTGGTGGTATCGAATACACTGACATGTTTTTTAGGATTTCGGTTGACTAGGCATTGAGATAATTAAGATTGGAGCCTCCATCTTAGGTCACTACGCCACACCTCACCACTCCTCCTATCTCCAGGGATTGCTGCTTCTGAGTGTACCTTCACAGAGTGTATTTGCTCATGTTGGTTAACAATACCTCCAAGGATTGTATGTCTTTTTCTTCTGGGTAGACCGCCACATATGTGCATCCTGGCTGCTTAACAGTGCTTCCATTGATGGGGTCTTTGTGCATGCAGAGTGTACTCTATATAACAGGTTCCCTGTGAATTTTAGCCCCGTCTTACAATTCTTACCACTCGTAAAGTTGTAGGTATGCACTGCTGTGTCGAGTCTCACGCTGTCTGCAACACATCATACTTATTCTGTGAATATAATTCTACTGCACCATGTTTGAAGCATTACCATGCCTCTCTACTGCATTTCTGTTTTTATAAAATAAATCAACACAAATTTCTGTTTAAATACCTATCTGCTACAATGTAACAGGGTTTTTAGAAATTCAGATGTGTGCTGACGAACATCAAGAAATAATTGAGTCTGTGGAGATAGTGGAATTGTGTGAGGCCTATCTTGTTTTTCCTCTTCATTAAAGTTCCAGATTCTTAAGCTACCACAACTAAACCATTCACTCAGAATCTAGAGTGTGGCTGTCTCCTTCCTAGAACAGCCATTGATAGAGGAGTAGTTGCTGGCTAAATAAAACACAACTTGAAGTGCCTCATTGTGTTGCCGAAACATGTTACTACTATCTGCGGCTTCATTGGATAAGAGAATCAACTTGACATGTTCAGCAAGGATGTAATCACCTCTTGATCCTTGTGATCTAGACAATGCAAAGTGTTGACTATCATTCTTTGACTCATCTGGAGGAATGTGAAAATGTTTCACATTTTTGTATGATCAGTCACGACGTTAGAACGAATGTGTTGAATCACTTTCTTGTTCTCTTGGACTGGCAGAGATACTGTTGAGCAGTCACTTCCTGTCTTGCCGGAGGCATGTTATGGTTTTACCTCTGCCTAGACCTTTCCACCTCAAATTTAACACTCTTACAATCACCTATTTTGTGTCACTGTTTGAATCTAGGTTCTGATAGGCGGCTAATCTCCATATTTTTGCAATAATGTCTCCAATGTATACCTTTTAGTATTTCCTATAATTCATGTCGATAAGATTGTGACATCAGCCTGGCCTTGACGCATAATCTAATGTATGATCAATGGACAGCGTCTTTTGGCCTGAGACCTTAGCAGTAACAAGCTACTTCAACGTGCCTCATTTTTTGTCAAAAACCTTAAAAAGAGTTTTTTTACAGACAGGTTTTAATGCTCACTACCTCTGCCCTAGTATATATATATATATATATATATATATATATATATATATATATATATATATAATAATTTATTGAATCTTGGAAACAAGTGCCTTGAAATGAGACCATCTTATGTTTGGCACATTTATAAGCTTTCCAGACACTGATAAACCAAGAAACGAGAGAGCAGCCTTCCAGGCGCATTTTCCATGCCAACATCTTAGGTAAAAAAAAAAAAATCTACTATCCTGCCTCCGGGAGGGATGCAAGGCCCACTGCAGATCCAGATTGTGCACGGACATCGAACCAGACAGAATCTGGGCCCAAGCGCAGTAGGTCTGAGCAGTTCATCTCCTGCAATCTCAGCAGATGCTTTGGGACAAAGGAGCACAAGAAGGTCACAGAGGTATTTTGCATCCATTTCCATATTCAGCTAAAAATAGAATGCAGGTGCTCTGACTAGTTCATAGGCGCCTTGTGTGTATTAACGTCTAGCACCACGTGCCCACAAGCTGTCAGCTGTGATTACAAAACCGCTCTGCAAAACGCAGCCATGCAAACAGATGCCATTTATTCGAGCTCACCTATAAATCGGGGGAGAGCTGCGGAGTGTTCTTATTTTTGCAGGTTGCCTTGCTGACGTAAGTAACAGTCGACATGAAAAAAGGACAACATGACTCTCCTGAAAGTGTATCCCAGTGCCAAACGCGCTCAGACCTCTCCTATAGAAAGGCCCTCTTGAACACCTTAAATTCGCACATTTTGTTTTAAAAATTGAAAGGAACTTCAGGCCACGTTCAAAGTGAGTGTGATCAGTTCTGAAAGTATTCTACGAATGAGTCAGGCCAATGTGTATCTGTGCAGTAGTTTCTCGCTATTGGCAGTATTGATAATACCCTCAACCTAGGTCATGAAGAGAAACATGACCTTTTTAAGTCAACCAAGCCAAAAGTTTTATCACCGGCAGCTAACATTTTCTTTTTAGTGGGACGTCAAACAATATAGATGTGTTGCACTGTTGGCAATTACATAAACTTATCCCTAACCTCCAGAAGTGGCAGCAGGCCCACAATCTGTCTTTTATCTTCTGCTGACACACACTAGCCTGCCTTTGCCTATTCTGACAAGCTGAAATGGGAAAAATGTGGATGTGAACAGACAGCTACATGGACGGGAGCATAAATGGGCAGTTTTGTTCCATAATGTCATTCTTGTGCAAGCATTCCCCACCCTTTCCACCACCGGCTGCCAGTCCACAGCTGGTGTGTTCGTCTCAGTGTTGGAAACCCATTCTCAGGCTTTTCATAACTATAAGGATGCTTACTTTTTCAGTACACTTTGATTTATAGATTATTGTATAGATCTGTATTTCCATCAATATAACGTGCAACCCTGTGGGGTTTCGGCACCTTCACAGCTATGTTTTGAGGATTCCATCACAGACCGGATGGAATCTATTCCTCTTTGATTGACATGGATCATGAACAGTGTGAGTATGGTTAATATTCTGTTTTCGAGTATATTTTCGGTGCCAGACTTCTGGCCTCCCATAGGTAGATGTCCAAGTGTTTGGAAAGTTTCTCGCAATACATCTTGAATCCTGCAACAGGTGCACTTTGCGAGCCATACTCCTACATAACTTTTGTGAAATTCACCACACTGCCATGAAGAGGCATTTCCACATTCAAAAATGTGCGTAGTTTACAGTTGTCCCAATGGAAATGTCTCTGTTTGTGTGCAAATACACTATATTTGTTCTTTTTTCTCCACGGGGAAAATGTTTTCCCTATGCAGAAGCCTTTTATTCTACCAGCCCCACCAAATATGGGGGGTAATCACTTTCCCATTTAAACAATGGCTACAGATGTACTCCTTCCCTCGACAAGAATTTACACGGTGGTAAGGGGTTGTGAAAAAAATGTAAATAACTATTTGTTAGTGCCCACTGACCTGTTTTTTTTTGGTATTGCTGCACTTGAACACTCACTGCCTGCCCCTGGCAGCAGATTTATTCACATACATTTTTCCTCATTATTTTGTTATGGACCTAAAACCACCTTTTGTAAAATACAAAACTCTCTTTACACTTCCAAGCTTGGTGCTTGTGTAAGCTAAGCATATCCATGCTACTAGCTTTGTGAATGGGCGTTTGTGGGGTGTTGTTGAATACATTTACCACAGAATCGTGGAGCAGTAATTGAGGAAAGTGTCCTGGGACTATAACATACATTTGAGAAGCTCGTGGGCTGCAAGCATACCTAAAGCGAGTTTTTCTTCTGCCACATCATACCCATGTCTCAGCCCACCCATGCTCGACGTTGGCACCCTGCAGTTGTGCAAGGCAGGGTAAGCATCAGTTTAAACAAGCAGCTATGGTTGTTGGGCAACGAAACATGGTCCCTGGTAATTATGCTGCAATTCATCTTGTTGATGTTCTTCAAATTGCTGTAATCAACATTGCTTTGAGACATCCGTGCCCTTAAACTGCACAGTGGCCAGCTTTATTAAGTTTGTTTACAAGATATTTTGCGACTGGGTAAGTACACTTGTGTATACAGGTGTGTTTTTCAGCAAAACTGCGAGGCTGAAGTAGCAGCGTTTTTTAATTTGATTTCCTAGTATGTTTAAGGGCAGAGGACGAAAACGGTTTATCTTTCAGTCAGCAAACTTGTGAACAAGGAGTAAACACACAATGCATAACCTCGTATGCACCCAAATGCATCAGGAACCTAGAAACATGGTCAATGAAAATTGATTTTGCACATTCAATTGTACCATCACAGAATGAATGAAATGCTGCTGTTCATAACCATCTTTTCCTTTGTGCAGAACAAAACAATGCAAAGCTGTGCGGGTGCCATTGGCCCTTCTATTCTTAAAGGTAGGGGCAGTCTAAATCTACAAGGGGCAGATTTCCTAATTCCCCACAGATGTCATAGTTTTCTGCAGATTTTGAACATTTTACTAATTTCTGCAGATTTTTTAACTTTTGGAACTACCCTAAGAATGTCTATGTCTTCCTGAATGTTCAGGCTGAAAAGAGAAAGCTGATGATATCAGAAAGAGAGGAGGAATAAGACTGTGGAGGGGGCAGAGAACAGCGGCCAGAGCGTTGGCTTACCACTTACTAGCAACACGGATGTTAACAGTTATTTTAACCGCAGCTCAGATGAGTTGCGGGTTGGCTGAGCAGTTGACATAGGTGATGATGTAGAAAGGGCGTCATGGGCCCTAATTCAAGCATAGCATATAGGCCATTTTGTCAGGTACTATAATTGGGGTGCAGTGTCCCCTCATACTCTTGGGGCCACTGCAGCGGTTACACACATGATAGATAGGTTCACGGGCACATGCACAGTAAGTCTTTGCGAAGAAGCCATCCAACCCAGCTCACTTAATCATCCAGTGACCCATCCTCCCCATCCTCTATAACTGAGTGCAGCAAGCGTGTGTGGGATGTTAGATACACAAACATGCAAAGAGGGTCCTGAGGCTAGGTGTATGTATGATTGTATGTATACACGCAGAAAGGCACTGAGAGATGTGTGTAGGCAACATTTTTGGGGCGATGGAGATCTAGCTATCAATCTATAGCTGAGGAGAGATGAGCCTGAGAGGAACAGGAAACTTTCATATTTCAATAAGCCTTTTTCAAAACACTGAAAACGTTGGAAATAAATATTTTGAGTGTCCTCTGTACTTTTCTCATTATTTTTTGCCTTGTTTTTAAAAATATTAACATCTTTTTCACCATCAGTTCTGTAGATGTTATCCTTTTTACTCTGCAGAAAGTGAAAAATGATTCCCTGTAGGTTTTCCCATATTTTCCCGAGTGTTAGAGGCTCACTCTTTCTAGTCGCCATTTTTCTTCATTTCCTTCATTTAGAGCTAGTGACTATTAATTTAATATCAAATTAACAAAATGACTGCAACACCACCCATTTCCCCTGTCCCCTTGGCTTTCTGCCTGTCCCTGGCTGTCCTATTTCCATGCATGTGATACGTAGAGCACCACAAAACCCGCTTGGTGCAGTGTGAATCATTGAGATCCGAGCATGACAAAACAAGCTGCCACCCTCCTATTCTTTCTGTGAAAACAATCCTTAAGTTCATTAAAGCACTCTTAGGAAAGCAACCGCAACACTTACAACTAGCACTAGAAACAGACTGTGGGCTCTTTAGATTAGCATTCTACCGGTCTGCAAAATGCTTCCAAGCCTTGTCGTAAGTGCTACATATACCACCATACATAATTACTATAACTATAACTAGAAACACAACTGCAATGGGCTCGTTGATGGATTGGCATCAAACAAATTAGGTCTTAGTTCATACACTGTGTAGGTAACTAGAGGTGAGCGAGCAGTCATGGCACGCGGAAGGGGTGGAGTGAGGCAGCATAAACAATAAACATTAAATTATTATTTTTTTAAAACACTTACCTGCACGCCTCTGTGCCGCTCCGCTCCTCTGTCTCTTTTCCCTGCGGCCAATCCTGACGCTGCTGAGAGCAGCGTAAAGATTGGCTGGGAGCGGCCAGCCAGGGCTCTCCCAGGCAGACTGGGAGCCTGTGCGTGCTCTCTCCAGCCTGGAAACACAGTGCTCGGCTGGAGGGAGCACACTGCCCATGTGTGTCTGGCCGGCCCGAGGCGGCTGGCCAAACATACATGCGCACTGAGGGGGAGTACTGTGCACTCCCCCTCACTGCTCGTCACCCCGCTCCTTTAAAAGAAAACAATAATAAACACAGTTTATTATCGTTTTCTTGGAAAGGTTTTGCAGCTGCGGGGGGTTGATGCTCCTCTGCCCTAACGGATGAGTTGCCCCTGTGGGCGAGCCACTAAAAGCTCAGAGCAGATGCTTGGCTGTGGCTCAGATTAAGGCCCTCTTGATACATCCAGCTCAAAATTAGTAGAGCTTTAGTGGGAGGACACTTGGCTTAGTATCTACAAATGTCAAGTGTTTAACATGAAGAACCAAGAATGAATCTACCCTCAGCCCTGTGTCGTGTGAATCCTGACAAATCTTCCAGAGTCATTAAAAAAAAGTGTAGGGTAGTCTGTGTCTTTTTGTGAAGCACTCACATGTCTGTGGACGAGGTTCCGCGCTATATAAAACTGTCAGAAATAAAATGTGGAGTCTGCCTGTTACCCATGCTCACTCTCATCTTCAAAAAATTAAGGCCAATGCATTAACTTTTGGTGTCAGAAAGAGATACCCAACCAGTGGCTGAATTGCACAGCGTGAAACTGGAAATCTGGGTAGGTCCCTAATTCCCTGCTTGGCCAAACTGTGTGAACCTAGGCAAATACTTTTTCACTGTGCCTCTTTTTTTCATCACCACATATCAGAACATATTTATACACATAAATTAATAAACTATAATGTTGCTTCCTGTATAATCAGTACTTCGGCCACACATAGGGTACACATGACAACGGACGTGCCCCTCAGTTCACTAATAGTGTTACCATAAAAGTAACGGCAGATATGTTTCTCCGTTTCTGTCTAAATCTTATCACTTTTAATAAATACTTCTTGATACTACGTCATATTATGATGTACTCCAGTGTGTTAAAGAAAATTGTTTTTTTTAAATTTTGAAGACACCTTACCATATTCCAACATGTAGTTTGTTGTATCATATATATGCCAAATATTTTCAGAGCTCAGCTAGTGCACAGGCTCTTAGAGCCAGATCCGACCCTTAGTTTGGCTTTTGGTCCCCTAACCCTGTTAATTTGTTGTAGCCCACCTCTATATGTACCTAGGCATTAATTGCAGTGAGAGGTGGTGTGCCTTGAATCCTATCAGTCAAACAATCAGACAGTAAGGGGGAAAAGCAGAAACAACGGAGCTTTCTTGTGCAAATCCACGTGTGAGTAGCTCATGCAGCTCGGATTTTGGTACCTGTAATCTATAACTTACAATGAGCAGAGCTACAAGTACCAAAACGGAATTGAAAAACCTTGCCTGTCCCTGGTACTCACTCGTGGATCTCGGAAACTTAAGAGTTTTGATTAACTGCAATTGAGAAATAAATTGGTCTCTAGTTCTTGATATTTGTGTTGCACAATACAATTAATTAGCATAGAAAGCCTGATCAACCACTGAATGTGGGCTATAAAAGTTTGGGACGAGTAAGGCGATAGAATTTCAAGTGGAGAGGAATTGTCCCTTTCTCCTCCTGATAAAATGGCGCCCACGCATTGGCACTACGCGTTTACCATGACGTAACGCCGACTAAGCATCTCTTGGTCCTCTCGTCTGCATGATAGCGCTTGTACTAGGGTGCTCAGAAACAAATGTAACACGGCGAGTTGGTGCTATATTAAAAAGGTCAGATTAAATGCATATTACTCCATTAAACGTAAGCCTCTGTATAGCTGATAAAAGCAAATGGTCCTTTTAAACTTTGGGCAGTTTGAATTCAGTGATGTAGAAGCTTGCGTCTGACACTATCGTTCATAAAGTCCATCCATTCGCAAGTGTTTGTGAGAAGCTGTGGGTTGCAGCTGCTGCGCTAAAATCACAGTAATCGTAGCATTTTATCCCCTTCCCATCGGAATGAAGTGCAGTCCATTCTTGTACCCGATCTGAAACCAATAACAAAGCTCTTGGTGCTCTTTCTCAGTTCTCACACAAGAGTTTCTCTTATTGTTGGAGATGCATTTTTCTTTATCACCTTGCCACATCACGTTGAAATTATTAGCCTGCCCTCTGCTGCCTCTGCCGGATAAACGTGGAAAAGCATGAACTTTGGGACGCACAGGAGCTTCTTTAAGGTTTATCGTTACGGGCTTCCTGTGCATTCGGCAATGCTCCTGCTGCTCGGCCCTACACTGTCCGGTACAAAAATGCTTTTGATGTGGAGGAGACTTCAGGGTAGGATCGAATGCTCTAGTAGAGCCGTGCACGTAGTTCACCCCGCCAGTACGCGAGTGCTAATATACTGACACTATGACACTGATGGGATTTATCTGGAAAGACCGTCCACTAGTTTATGTCTTAAATGTACGACAAAACGAAAACGACCATAGCAAAACACCAACATAAATTTTGGTTTCCTTGTTAGGCGTTGCTATTTATGCTGCAGTATATGACTAAACCTCGAGCATGTCCCTAGTGTATACATGTTTTTTTTTTTTAATTGTTTGAATAATAAGAGTTAAGTACCATACTTTCTTTGCTGGATGACTAGATATCAGGCTTTGTTAGTGCAGTCCAAATAGCACATCAATTTTTCGATGCTTGTGTTGCTATTTTTAAATATTTTACAAAAAGTAAAGCTCAGAGGGTAATACCCTACCTCACAAAAGAGGGGTCCCCCAAGGATCAATCATCTCACCTTTGCTTTTCAACATCTACATGATATCTTTACCAGAACTGATCAATGATTTTCATCTCACATGCTACAACTATGCAGATGACATACAAATACTAGTTAAATTAGAATGCCCCAAAACATTGAAAACTCAGAAATCTTCAGTTGCCTCAGAGCCGTTGATCAGTGGATGACCTGGAGCCACCTCAAACTAAATGCCTCCAAAACAGAAATACTAACGTGGTGACTGGAAAAGTTATGACCCACTGTGCGCCTGGCCTGACGATTTCGGACCACATCCTCAATTATCCAAGGAAGTTAAAAACCTTAGAATGACCATGAACTCCAAGTTTACTATGAATGCCCAAGCGGACAAATTAGCACGAACAAGCTTCATCACCTTGAAGACTCTACAACGCATCTTCCCCCACCTCGGATTTCCACACAAGGTGCAAGCTACTATCTCACTTGTACTATCCAAACTGGATTATGCCAATGGCCTCTACCATGGATCATCTCTATCTATTACGAAAAAACTACAACGTATTCAGAACTCTGCAGCCAGGCTACTATTACATCTAAAGCCACAAGCCCACATCTCCCCTGCCTTGAGAGCACTACACTGGTTACCCGTTGCCAGAAGATGCACTTTCAAGCTGCTTTGTATCACCCACAAAGCTATACATGGAACAGGACCACTTTTTATCAGAAACAAAATAACCAAATACATTCAACAAAGAAACCTCAGCTCAAGATTGGCACCCCGCCTGAGAACACCACCATACAAGAAAAAGACTATGGCCCATATTTATACTTTTTTAGCGCCGCATTTGCGTCATTTTTTGACGCAAAAGCGGCGCAAACTTACAAAATACAACTGTATTTTGTAAGTTTGCACCGCTTTTGCATTAAAAAGTGGCGCAAATGCAGCACTAAAAAAGTATAAATATGGGCCTATAGGTGGTACATCCTTCTCTGTTCAAGCAGCCAAACTATGGAATTCATTACCCCCAGCTATACGATCCACAGATAACTTTCTTGTCTTCAGAAAACTACTCAAGAGTTGTCTCTTTCCTTCATAACCACCATATACAAACAACTATGGACTGCATATGCCTATGTTGATAAATAATTTTTTCTGATTATGTGTATATTCTAGTTATATATAGTTTTTTTTAGAAAATATGTATGGCTACTATGTCATAACAATAAACTACACACACACTCTTTAAACCTGTTTAACTAAGTATATTTACTCATGGTTTAAATATGTATATGTATGTACATATCTGTGTGTATTCATGTGTGTATGTATGTATGTGTGTGTGTGTGTGTATATATATATATATATATATATATATATATATATATATATATATATATGTGTGTGTGTGTGTATGTTATTCTATGCTTAACATGTTAATAGGTCATTG
Source organism: Pleurodeles waltl (assembly GCF_031143425.1). Classification (NCBI taxonomy): domain Eukaryota; kingdom Metazoa; phylum Chordata; class Amphibia; order Caudata; family Salamandridae; genus Pleurodeles; species Pleurodeles waltl. Next base: position 1,666,709,202 of record NC_090440.1, read on the forward strand.
CATAACTCCTAGATAAGTTGTTATACTAGACACTTATGAATCCCTGCTCTCATCTTATATCACACTTATCTATCACTTATCTATGTGTGTGTATATATATATATATATATATATGTGTGTATGTTATTCTATGCTTAACATGTTCATAGGTCATTGCATAACTCCTAGATAAGTTGTTATACTAGATACTTATGAATCCCTGCTCTCATCTTATATCACACTTATCTACCCATCACCATATGTCATGTCTCTATCAATCTATCTTCCATTCCCACTCTGACTCATCCCAAATCCATTCTACTACTTTCATCTCCTAAATAACTCTGCCTAAGCTCTTCCCTCCGCTTCTACATCTAACTCACCAAACCTCACTTTACTACCATGATCTCCCAAACAACCCTAGTAAATTCTCCCTCATTTATCTCACCCTGCTACTATGATCTCCCTAAACCCTTCCACAGACTCTTCTCCCTTCCATCCTCCTTCACTCATCCCAAGCCTAAATCCTATTACCATATACTCACAATTAACACTTCTGGATTCTTTCCTCCTCCACCCCTCCATTACTCCAGTCAATCTAACCAAACTCTCATATCCGTGTCTCAAATTAACTCATAATAATACTAAAACTGTACTCATATTTCCCTATACTAATCCATCACTAATTCTTGTTGGGTTCCGGAGTAGCGTGCTACTTGCCGAAAAGCGCTTTGATGCCTCGTCAAGGGTAGTAAGCGCTATATCAATACTATTACAATACAATTCAATACAATAATATAATTATACAAAGACTGTTTTAAATAGGTGTGGACTCTAAGACAAACTGCATATTGTACAAATCCATAAGTATGCCACTTTCTGAGGGTGTTTACATGCTTTCACGCTGGGAATAAACAGTTAAAAGGCCTTCATCGGGATGGGAACAGCCTCACAATGAGTAATTTGTACTTTATTCCCAAGCAACATTAGAGCTTTCATTACCAGAGGCCCATAAAAATCCCCGTTGTTTTCATTCCACCCTGATCTACTCTTATCAAGCCTGCAGGTCAGTCTAGGACAGAGGTCTTCAATCTGGGGGTCGCGACCCCCAGGGGGGCCGTGGAGTCCTGGAAAGGGGGTCCCGCATTCCCACAGCAATCCTCAAAATGCCTCAGATGAACTTTGAGTCTCCTGTGCTGTGAAAGCTGCACAGACAGCTAAGGAGGCCTTCCCAGGGCGTCTGCTTCCTGAATGAAATGCAAATGTGCTCTACGAGCTCATCTGCAAATGTAAAGGGTTTTATCTTTATCCTTTTTGTAGTGGCCTATCTTATACTGTGTGTAGTGCAAATATAAAATAATGCCTCACATATTCACAGTGCTTTCTGTCACAGGCTGTGACCTCATGGCACTAAAAATACACAAGTCACTATTCTCAATTGCACTAACCAAGATTTAGTTCTGTCGCTCTCTGGTTACACGCAGACCTCTGCAGTGCATTAACTAATAGAGGTTTCATAATGCACTACAGTGCATTTAACAATGAGTAACAACTTTTTTAAATGTATTTTTCATTTAAGCTGGCTGTTATTTTATATGTAGCTACCTGACAGTGAAAGACCTAAAAAAAAACGTAGAGAATATTTTGAGTTTATTTATGGAGGCTTGCGCTGCTGGAGCATCACTTTTTTTTGATGCTCCAGTGGCACAACTCTCTCAGTCATACCTATGAGGTGACGCAAAGCCTTCCTGAGTGGCTTTGAATGGCGTTGTAGATATGGAGAAAGGCAAAACAGCCTCATTGCCTAACTTTGCGTCGAAGAGGCATTCCATGGGAGTAGTGGTGGGTGTTCCCATGCAACACGCATGGATTTTGACACTGCCCCAGATTTACAAAATCACGTAAACTGGAGCAGTGCCAAAACCTTACGCCTCCCCAGAGCAGGCGTACTGAGGAGAAATGTTTTCATTTCTCCTTGTTTTTTTCCTCTTTCCATGCGTGTTGCTATCTGCCGCACATATAGAAAGAGGTACAATACCTCTCTGGATTGTTTTTGTGCCGGAAGGTGTCCCTTCCTGCACAAATACAATCCTGCCTATATTGGCGCTAGGCAACAATTGTGCGCCAGCGCGGGGGGAAAGGACAGAAATGCACTGTATTTCATAAATACAGTGCATTCCTGCCCTTTTGTATTGGCGTGGGGCAGTGTAGCAAGAAGACTTGTGGCACTGTCCTATGCCAAATCCTCATAAATGAGTACCTTTGTTTTTAGTCACACCCTTGACCACGCCCCCACTCTCACTGACCTTTGGTTTGCTAAACACTGTTTAATATTATTTCCTCACAGTAAAAATGATTTGCTGTGGGAAATGGGGACGTTTATTATTGTTGTTGATGATGAGGAGTACCAGGTTCTAGAAATTTTTATCAGAAGGGGGTCCTTACACCTAAATCTTTTTAAGAGGGGGTCCCGGCATCAAAAAGTTTGAAGACCTCTGGCTCTAGGAGGAATGGGATTGTGAGTTTTTAGGGAATTTCATGGGGAAATTGGAGTTACTGTGCACATTTCCATCTGTTTTTCCCAGTTTTCCACCTGGACGCTGTCCCTTCTAGAAGTAGATGGAATAGCCTTGTAGAATACCATGCATGCCACAATTTTAGAAGAGGAAAGTGGGAGATATTAAAAAGTAATTGGGATACTGTATATCCCCCACTGACTTCTATTGAAGGAGAGGCAATTTCAGGTGGGAGACAGCCAAAATAAAGCCGTATTTAGCATACAAAAATCGGGAGTCCCCTGCCTGAATCGGGTCTATTGCCGTGTATGGAACACCTCTGAGCAGCAGCGTTTCTGCCGAACTAGCTTTTTTAAGTGTGGACCTAGATGGGTCTACATACCATTGCAACCGAAGGTCTTACCAAGGTACACAAGGTGTTGTGGTTAGAAACCTTAACCTTGCACAGTGGTGCACTGGAAGCAGGGTTGGCGTGCGTCCACGTGCACCGTATGAAAGCGTGTTGTATGCTGTGCAGGAAAGAGCGGCAGCCATCTGGATTCTAGATCCAGCAGCTCTTGTTAGGCCAGATCTGGCCCAGTGAAACCTGCTAACTCTGTCCTGGTATATTTTGCAGACACCAGAGCCTAACCAGCAGTTCTGTGAAGGGAAACAAAGACATTCAGCTTGTTGTCATTTCACAAATGCTTAAGAACAAACTATGATCGGAAAGCAGGTTCTTGACGTTTCTAACCCGGTATTTAAGAGACAAGCATGCACTAAAATTTCTAGGTGTGTCTGCCTGTATGAGTTAATTACAGTTATAACGATTTAAATTATCCATTATATGTTAAGAGCGTTTGGTCTAGAGAGAAACATAGGCTTTATGTGTTCTATAGTCCGTGGGGTCTACAGAACACAGTCGTTTTGGGCACTAATATGTTTTTGTGAACCCCTAAAGAGACTTGCTTTAGCAACTTTAGAATAAAGAACGGCTTAGGAAAATGCCAAATGTATGCCTTGCAGTTTACATGCAGCTCCTTGATACTGGTTCATAACTCACTGTGCTGTATTAGACCTGCAGGTAACACAGGGATCTCTGTGACAAAAGCAGTAACCTAGTGAGCTCTCTCCAGCGAACGCACTAGCCAGCATAGTTGTTTTACTGTTATTACACCCTAGAAATTGGGGAGTACTCAAACATGTATGCATCAGGTGACTTACCCTGTAAGAAAAGTTAAAATACAGCCTGTTTGTAAACAATTAAGTAAACAAAAACAGATTTACTATCACATTTTCCCTTGTTGCCAATTTCTTTGAGGCAGATTAAAAAAAAAGTTTATATTGATTGTTCCATGATTCCTCGTGACTCTGCCACTTGTCCCTCTACCCTCTCTGTGCAGCCACACCTTAGCCCCCAAGTGCTCCCCCACACCCCGATTTATGGGATCTTGGAGTATTTTTCCCAATTTCCAGCACTGGGTGTATGTTCAGCGCAACCCCTGATATGGCTGCACACACGTTATATCTTGTGAATTGTAATGTCAAATACCTCCTCATCTGTAAAGACAGAGCAACCATCCCTCGTTACAAATGTTTTATCCATTCTATCTTTGCTCTCAGAGTCCCTTGTGTTGGTATCTTCCGGCTCAGGGGGTGCAATTTACGAAGAGCACCCCCCCATCACACACACACACACACTTGGTTAGGTGCATGACGCCCTGTCACGGAAGCCCACTGGGCCACACACAAACATAAGAAATGCAGCACACAGACACAGGATGAGTTATGATTCTTGTAGAGGGAGGGGCAATAGGCTCGTATCGTCGTTCGTTAGGAGCATTATGTCCAGAATAATGCATCAACACCATATGCTTCAAAACTAATGTATTCTTTTCTTGTCCCCATTATAAAAAGAAAATTAGTGAAAAAAGAGGCACTCGGGGCATATTTATAATGCCCTAGCGCCACCTTGCATCACATTAAGTCATTATTTTTTATGTTAATGTGGCCCAAAGAAGCCGAAATCCCCACACCTTATTTACACTCTGTAACCCTTTGCGCTACATTATGCCTGCGCCAGCCATAATGTATGCAAAGGGGGCATTCCCCCAGTAGGGGAGCTGGAAAAATGGCGCAGAGAAATCTATGAGATTTCCTTGCGCCAATCATTATGCCAATTTTAACGCCTGCTCAAGATCAGGCGTTAAAAAGGGGCTTCCATTCTTCAGAATGGGGCCCTATGTACTCTGCAGGAGTAGCGCCAATATTTTGGAGCTACTCCTGAAGAGCACATAAATAGCGTAATGAAAAATTACACTATTGCCCCCTACCCTGCACCATAGTGCGCCATATTTGAAATACGGCACGCACATGGTGGCGGTAGATGGGTGCTAAGGGGCGCAGGGAAAGTGCCACTGCACAAGAGCACACGGCTGCATGTGGGTGCCCTTTCTGATCACTGTCTTATCTCTAACCTTACCTCTCATAAGCTAAGTATTTGAGGAGGGCCAGAATTTAGAGAGCACTGTTCTGAACTGTAGGGTGGATGATGGTCCCACGATGTTCAGAAAGTGTAACCCCTGCACCGCAGTGACATCAGACGTCTGCCCTGCCCATGACACCATCGGGCACGGGCTGCAGACAGACCCAGGGTGACCCTGTTAAGACCCACAGGTGTCAGATTCCAACACGTTCCCATTCTTCCCTTAGTAGAGGGAGCAAAGGTGGTGTAATCAGTTAACCCATCCATCCAGCTGCAACCATGGGTGACAACCGCTCTGAAAGAGACAAAAGAACAGTCTTTTCAGCATCATATCACTGCATTGCATGAAGGTTACGCGATCCTAGGACTGAACGATACCATCAGCCTAATTAAAAGCATTAATTACACGATTTTCCTTTATTTTCTTAAATGTCTGTTTTATTGTTCTTTCTACATTCCACTTCAAGGGCGTTTCTGTTTTACAGACTACAACAAAATCTAGTAACAAGGATTACGCTGTTCCTTTTAAGTTCATGAAAAGATAAAAATCCATGCAGGGGCGTTTTCACCCAGCTGCCCTTATTCAGAAAATCTGTACCGGGGTCTACAGTGGGTGCTACTGGACGCAAAGGGGCCCGATATGTGAGAGGCTTGTACTTAAAAATTAATAACTGCCAAAACTTTATTACTTCATTAGGAAACAGTCGACCAAAGGCAGTTGTACGGGTGGAAAGCTGTAAAGGAACGAGCCCCGCACGCCGCAGCATGAGGCTGCAGAATCTGACCATTGTTTGATGGGCAGGCAATGCAGTGCGTTTTAAGGTTGAGAAAAATAGTGTGAGCATTTCCTGCCAAAAATAAAATGAGATTCTTTGTCCTGTGCCCTCTTTATTCATTTGCCATCTAGATGGGAAAGAGGCAAGAAAATATAAGTGCAATAGTCGACGGACCTCCCTCTGGAAGTGCTGTGCATGAATTTCACAGGGGGCGAAATTTGATAGCTGCACATTTCATTTTCCACCACTGTCAATATATTGCTTAATTGGGGTTAACGAAGCTGGAATAAGGAATAACCTACAGTTATCAGCCCTTGAAAGCCCCATTACTGCTGTTTTTAGGTTATACCTGCACAGCACTTGCAAAGTCTGTTGTATTAAAACATTTTTTTAAACAGGCTTTGAACCCACCCCATACTTACATGAACGTACCATTTTTTTATTCCAACGTTGCTCTAATTTACATGCTTCTGATTGGCCCGCAAGTCGTCTGCTTTCAATTTCTGCTTTGCTGTCCATGCAGTGGTGTGGAGCCTCAACCAAGTACAGCTTCCATTCACTGGCCTCTGGCTACTGGTTGTCACCCCTCCCCCCCCAGCCCAGTAACATGCATAAGAACACACCACACCCAGAGCTCAGAATTAACATCTTTACTCTTGAGCGTACAATATGTAACTAACTCACAATATCCCATAACTGTTAGGAGCACATCCTGACACCTTCCATATCAGTTGCATAATTTCCTTCATAAGAACACCCCTAAATACGGAGTCCTAGCAAGTACAGTTCTAAGACACTTCACTGGTCACTGGCTACTCAGTCTGCAGGTACTTTTTTTCTCTCCATTTAAGAATGAGCACCCCATACGCGTGCAATTGTAGGTAGTCTCTCTCTTCCCAGCTTGTTGTCGCCCTCCTCCCCCACATTCATTCAGAGGTACTTTTATTTAATTTTACTTCTTGCATCTTCCGTAAACACCACATCTTTAAATTAAATTACTTAATCTCCCCGTGCTTGCCTGCATTTTCACCACCTCCTGCCTATTGATGCTTGACCCCTCCATTGCTGTAAACAGATCTCTTCCTCCCCCCGATCCCCTCCTCCCCCAACTCCGATTTCCTAATTTCTTTTGCCCACTTTTAAAAAGTGCAAATAACACCCCAAGGTATTGGAGCTCTTTACGTGAGCACCAGTTACTTTACACAAGGACATATTTATTGTTGTAGGAACGAGGAGAATACGTGATTTTCCCAGAATCACAGGCTGTTGGGCCGATGCCGAGAATCAAACATGGTTTCCCACTTCCATAGTTGCCAGCTCTGGCCCTTACACCACACCCTCTCCCTGCCTCAGCCTCAGTTCAACATGTTGTGTTTATGGGCAAATCACTTATTCTCCATGTGCCTAAACACAACCTGCTTTTCCCATTTTTTTTGCTGGTTTATATAGCACAAACACTACTTGAAGGTATTGGATCGCTTTACATGAGCACCCAGTATTTTACCAAGGAGATATTTATTATTGTGGGCACAGGGAAATTAAGTGATTTGCCCAGAATCATAAGCTGTTGAGTCAATGCAGAGACTTGAACTCTGCAGCTCTGGCCCTTAACCACATCCTCTCCCCAGAGGATGTCTAATCCTCTCTCTTGCCTTGTCTCAGTTTAACATTTTGTGATTAGGCACAAATCACTTAATGTCCCCATCCCTAAACACAGCAAGCATTGCCAAACTCAATAGGTTTTGTCTATGTGAAATCTACTGGTTTTGACAATGTTGTTTAAGACATATTGCACAGCTGGCTGCTGCACCACATGGCTTAAATGTTTTTTAAAAAAAGAGCTATGTTGCAGACAACATGGACAGCGTCACAGACCCTTTTTTAACTTTAAAACGTGCTACACAGCAGCTAGCAATGCTGTGTAACATGTTGAAAAAACATTAACACAACCAATAGATATAGCAGACGCAAAACCTATTGGCTTTGCCAGTGCTTGTTCCTTCTTTGCTACCTCTTTTTTTCCTGTGCAGATTTGGACACGTATTACTTGGTTAACTCTGTTAAGGAAGAAATATCAGGAGTATTCAAATTTGGCGAAACGTGTAATTCAATTTAGTCACAAAAGCCCATCTGAGCCAGATTTGTCAATAAAGGCTAACTCATATTGAGGGCCTATGTGAAACCTATCACTGTGAGGACCACAGAAGTTTGCGATCAGTGGCAGCAGAGCTGGAATCCTATAAATTACATGCAGATGGTTTGAAGGTACTCACCAGAGGCAGCTGCAATAACCATGTTGTGCAGCTTCTGAGTACGCATAAAAAGATAATCCATAGTTGGTAACAACCGAAATGGCCTGATTAATTTCAAGTACTCTTCACTACTCTGAGTCCAGGTCTTCCTTGTCGCAGTCCTAACTGGGTGAGTGCGAGTCCTCAGCTGTGATACAGGCAATTCTTTTGCTGCTCACCTATGGATATTTTTGAGGGGTCCGTACTTTTTCTGTTACTACTCATGGTTTCCTTGCTCTACTACACGTAAACCCTATCATGCTAATAGGAAGGCCTAGAGATACAAGGCGTAGGATAGTAGCAAAGTGGAAATTAAGAAAGAATGGTCAAATGACTCACAGTAGTAAATCAGGCATTACCACCCCACTGAGTCTTAGTCATCAACATCCTCGATGAATGAGGATATACCACGCAAAATAAGGCCTCCTGACTGCATGGGCACTGGAAACCAAAGAAGAGCCATGGCAATACCCATTCACAGGAAGGAAGCCATATTAAGGAATGAAAGCACCGGAGAGAGACAAAAACAGACAGACAAACCATCCTAATTAACAGACCAAAGGATGACTCAAAACAGCTATTCAAGCAAGAAGACAGCCACATAGCCAGCCCTTAGGAAACTTGACAGAGAGTAAAGGTGGAAAAATACACGAATGGGACACTGTCCACAACTCCTAAACAACTGTGCATGCCAGGAGACAAGCAGCAGGGAGGAAAGCCAAATGGCAAGCCAAAAGTACCCCAAAAAAGTGGTAAGGACCCCAAGACAAGCACCAGGTGTAGAGCAGAGTAAGCCAGAACAATCAAAACTAGCAACAAGAAAAAGACACCGACCAGAAAATCCAAGGGGCCAAGAGGTTAAGTATAACGATCACAAGACACAAGCAATCAATGCCAAGAGCAGCAAGAAAAAGACAGCACCACTGACCAAGAGAATGGACCACAGACCGAACCCGAATGACGAGAGGTGAAGTTAGGCAATTTAGGGTACAACTATGCACTTTTAGAGTGCAGCAAATCCTAGCCATAATCAAAGGGGACACCAAATCACCCAACAGAAGCAAATCCTCAGCTGCTGGGTGTAAGACAGAAAGGCCCAAGACCCAAAAGGTGTCTCACTAAAAATTGTAGGACTGAGCAGGCAAGGCATGCTTATACCGAAGAAGCAAGCCTCCCCTTTTCTACACTCTCCAGGTACAAAGCAGTGACATGCGAGCAAAGTGCTCCAAGCCCAGAATGACAAGGGATTGTGCAGGAAAGTAGCAGGAGGCAGGCATGGTCAGGGGCGGCATGGTGACTGGGAAGGGGGGAGCCAAGACAAAGGCTAGGTAGTTGCTACAAAAACAAGCTCTTGCAAGCCAATACGTCTCAGCAATGACCGAGCTATTGGCAAAGTGAATGGTATGGGTCACATAGGAGAGTGTGTTGGTCCAGGTTTTAAGACTGTGGGTGGGTGCTTATTTTGGGATACAATAGTAAGCTGTGTTGCTGAGGTTGAAGGCAGTGAGAGTTTCTCTCAGAGCCTGTCGGTGAGTCAAATAAAGGTATCCAGACCATAATGAAGAGGAAAGAGATGATGTGTAAGATATACTGATTTCAGCTGCATTAAAAATGACAGAATAAAATGAAAAAAAAGTATATCCAAATACGTGTTTGTAGTATCTTGTGATGTGCCGGTACGTGCAAAATGTCTCAATTAATGCAAAGTGTCTCCACACATTCAAAGTGTCCTTCAAGGTGATGATGAAAAGTTTATCACCCTGATTTTAAAGGCGAGACTGTATCTGTTCACTACTGGCAGCCACGCTGGTGAATATTCCTGCGATCGTTTTACAGGTTTCATGGCTTCCTTGACTCTTCTTTGGACACTGTGGTCGAGCAGCCAAGGCCCCGTCCTATAGATGAAGGAGTGAATGTTAATTCCAAATAAAATAAAACACAATGCTATGTTTGTCTTCGGATGAAGGGATTAATTTGAAAATTAACAAGACCATAAATAACACAACCTGTAGTAAGGCACATCCTTGCTCCCGAGTGGTGTACTTTCTAACTACAGTTACTCCCAATAAGGAAGGATATTCATTTGTAGGGTCACCTCACGCTGTTGCAGTTGAATTGTGCAGCACTACACTACACTAACGATACACTACAGTTAACATATGAAAGTTTTCTCATCAGTTTAAGCGATGGTCTGGAGAATGCATTCGGTCAAGTATAGTTTAACTGGGTAAAGCTCCACTAAAAATACAAAGCAATTAACTAACCTGTAGTTGCAGTGCAGACACATAATGAACAATGCACATGTGCAATCTCTCATGTAAAACTAAGGAGATGAAGTCCGAGCGCGGGATGGATGATTCAAGTATGTCACTTTGTCCCTTTTGGCTTCGGGACTGGTGTTCAGGCTGGAGATTTCTTCTGCTTCAAGATTTGTTTCTGGAGAAGGAGCGCTTGTGAAAAGCACTCTTAAAGAAATAAAAAAAGAAGTCCAGAAACAATGCCTTAAAATGGCTGCTACATATGTTTAGGAGTAATTGGTCCATGCTCTCGGGGAGGGCTAAACCCTGGAAGAGGCATACCATGGACAAATGGGGAGAGCAAGTAATTGAGCGAACCTGGAGCCAGCAAATCGGGGGCCTATGGGCGGGCTGATGCCCACAAAGTGCATACAACAGGTCTCTTTTCGAGATAGCGCATGTACGCTGCCAAGAGCCGAGACCTAACGAACCAGGAGCTGCAATGAAAAACAGGCAGAACCACTGGACATGGTTGAACCAAAAAGCCAGATGGCACCTAGAGTGAGAGAAAGCTCAGAGGGACAGATCACAAAACAGGAAATCAAGCCAGTGAACACACCACACCCTGTCCAAAGAAGAACCATCATAGAGAACCAGTTGAGCAGGAATACTATCACGTCAACAATTCATCAGTAGGGGAAAAATAACAATTCTCATGCAAGTTTCAGAAAGGCCAATTCACCTTATGTACTGAAAGGTTTGAAAAAGTGCAACCTCACCACGTTTCGCCAACCCTGATTTCCAAAGAGTTACATTTAACTCAAAATTAGAATTATGACGTTTCTCTTGAGCTTTTTCTGTGTTCTAAGAGTCACATAGATGCCAAGAACTACCACCAGAGCTAATTTGGGCTGTGGCACTAGGTAAATGTCAGAGAAGCAGTAATTTAAATGAGGTCTTGCTGAAGTTACATTAAAGGGAGGCATATATATGTATATATATATATATATATATATATATATATATATATATATATATATATATATATATATATATATATATATATATATATATATATATATTTAGTTCAGGCCCTCAGCTCCGCCATTGACCACCCTGCTCTTGGTGCTTGGAGGTGTTTACTTTTCTCACACCCTAGTCGCACTACCATTTTCCATCCATCCTTCCCACCACGTTCATTATTTATTATTTGTTGAGGGGCCTGACTGCTGCAGTTTGCTGCTGGGTTGCTCGTTTCCTAAAATATGCTTTTGCACAAATGTAACTGATTATTTATTTACTCCTCAAACATTGGCTTCCCCCATCTTAGAACACTAAATTAAAACAACAAAATGGCAGCCACTTCATGTTGCTTCATGTCACGCATCATCGCACCTACATCACCACACATGCAAGATGATGCGTTTGTGTGCACGAATCATCACACTTTATCATACATGCGCATATGTGTGCATGCGTTGTGAAGTGTGGCTTGAATCTAGGAATGTGAGTAATATGAAGTCCATTTCAGACTTGGTGGACATGTGTGCACATGTGTCTTGGCACATGCATCCACATGCCAGTCCAAACAAGGATTGGCAAAGGCAATATCCTGGCTACTGAGACCTACTGGCTTTCCTAATGCTTGTTAACAGAGAGGAGAGTAGTCTTTACTCTGAGCCAAATCGTTTACGTCTTTTAAAGAGCTTGACCTGCCTCCCACCTGAAACAAATATACCGGCTATGAAAAAACAAAAAATATTAGGTTTGAGAAGAGGGCAAATAACTCTCCTCCACATCTCCAGCTTCCTCGTAAGTGATATATTGGTAAGTGTCATGCCTTTTCATTTCTTTTCTGAGCACTGAAACAGGCCTCTGTATTGCACTGCTCTGATATTTAAATACCATGCAATGTGAAGGACCATACATTTATTTCAGAATTACTACAGAGATTAATACATCATATTGCCAACTCAGCTGCTACAGAACTAAACATATTCAATTATTAAATGCTACACAGCTCGATGATAAAAGGCATGGTGCGGAAACCTAGCAAGTAAGCAACAAGATATATATATATATATATATATATATATATATATATATATATATATATATATATATATATATGGGTACTTGAGGGTCCTGCTATTGAGTGAGACCCAAAAGGAAGCCTTCAAGATGTAATGCAGCACATTTACGAATTACCTGATGCAAACTCAATTTATATAAGGATGTAAATCATTTCCAAACAAGTGTAAAAAAATAAAATGCTGTACATAACAAAAGCCGGATAGGACACAAAACATAAAGCTCGCCTTTTAATATTCCAGTATATGGTAGCCAACCATATCGTGTACACCATTTACAGAAGATATGAGCCTACATTTCAGCAGCCCATCTAGGTTCTATTACTCTCATCAAGGTCAGTAACATCAGCCAACAAAAATATTGCTTCCTCTACATCGCTTAACATTACATCCACAAGGTATGTATATAATTACTACGCTTAATTCCATATTTTCTTACTTACATTTAAACGCTTATGTGTACGCCTTCCGCCGGTGCTGCAAGGGTACCACCGGGCCTGGCATTCAATTAGGCCCTACTCCTATCCCTTCACAAAAGCCCAACGCACATTCTTGTGTGTTTTTTTTTATTTTCACGTCACGAGTGATAATGTTATATGAGGTTATAAACATGTACAATGGGGGCTTAAGTTACAGTTAATAGACTAAATTATAACTGTTTCTTATATATTTTTTACAACACCGCACTTTTGACCATTTGTTTTTTTCAGTAAAAAAAATACATATATATATATATATATATATATATATATATATATATATATATACGCACACACTGGAGATGTGGAATGAAGCATTGGAAATCTAAGGTACCTATATGTATGCATGCACTTTCACAACATTTTGGTTCTTGATATTTAGGCCACAATATTTTGGCACTGTGAAATATTTGTACTTGTTGTTTGCACTTCTTATTCTGACATTCAACTGCAATTTTGGTATCTTCAAAATATTTTAAGCTCCTCCATGTGAAATGTTTGTTTTTCTCCTCGTTCTCTTCCATCTAAGGGTATAACCACTTCTAAACATATGGGTTCAGAAGAAAACAAGAAATTATTTTATTACCATGGGACAGAGATTTTCCTTAAGGCTCATGTCTGAAGAGTGAAACAACAAGATGGAAAACCGCAGGTAAAGTATCTTTGCTTTATTTTATATCATTTCCAAGTATTGGTGCTTCCATAAAGTCTCCACCCAGTGGGAGTGCCAAACTACCGCATGAGTTCCAGAGTACTGCCTTTTTAAATATATGGAGAACACCCCAGCAAGCAACAAAGCTCTGAAGATCCTTTTTTGCCCTAATTCACCTCAGGCTATGCCCCTAAGATATCATATTACAATTTGCATCCTTATCTTAGGATAGCCGCCACAGAAGCAAGGTTACTTGCTCATTCTTTGGTGTACCTCGACTTTCCACCAGGTATCGAAATGCAGAAGCGGCAATGGGAGTAATCATAGGACAAACTTGTTTCTTCCAGCGCCCATGCACTTCATTTTATCTACCCATACTGTTGCACTCTAACCATCGCACTAGTGGCAACCAAAACATATACCTTCTACTGTGGCGGCTCGCAGGTGGTAAAAGGAGAGGGGTGGGGCGTGGGCAGGGGACCAAAAAAACCCTATAATAATAAATAAAAAAACTTACCTTTGGTGCCGAGCTTCGCTGCACCGATCCTCTCCCCGACTAGGCTGCAGGCACAGGGTTCCAGCCTGCCCTGCGTGAAATCCTAAATGCTGCTTTCATGCTGCAGGTAGCATGAAAGCAGCGTAAGGATTCGACGGAGAACCCAGGCAGGGCTCTCCGATGCAGAGTGGAAGCCTCTGCCTTCTGTCTGCAACACAGCAACGCAGTGCCTGTGTTGCTGGGTTGGAGAGAGCCCAGTGTGCATGTGTGTTTGGCCGGCTGGAGACGGCCAGCCAAACATACATGCATACTAAGGGGGAGTGCTGTGCACTCCCCCTCGTCCCCATCAAAGCCCCATGGCCCACCCCTTTTACTATAAAACGATAATAAACGTAGTTTGCGTTTTATTGTAAAGGTTTTGTAGCTGGTGCTGCTAGTGGGGTGGCGATGCTCCTCAGCCATAGCAAAGGAGCCACCCCTGACCTTCTGGAAGCCAGGTCTATATCATCCATTTTCAGATTACACATGATCAAGCTATATTAGTCAGCATATGTTGGTGGAGAACCGTTTAACCACTTCCTACAAATTTCCCTTTGTGTTAGAAGGTAAATTATCAATTTATTTCTTTCTTTACTCAATTTTGCCTGGTCTTCCAAAGGCCCGAAGAGATTAGGGAAGGGCTTACCTTAATATTTATACTGAGGATACTATCACAGCCTTACCCACATTTTCACAGAAATTGCGAGTCTCAGAACATTCTGCAGAGATGTGAATATCATTCGCCTTCTCTAGCCCACATTTTGTGCAATTCACTACTACACTTTTCCCTGTTTTCGATAGTCTATGAGACATTCAATATGCTCTGTGAAGGGAAAACAAGCAGTTTTGACAGTACTACATAGTAAGTTCACTGATACGTACCATACATTATTTAACTACATCCTCGGAAATTATTGTCCCATCTGGTCCTCTGGCAGTACAAAGCCACTGTCCGCTATGTTCAACACCAACCAGTACCATCCCGTGACTTAATTCCTCGTTAGGTTCCATTTTATTAAATTTTCTTCCAGTTCATTAGAGCTCTCTGTCTCCACAGTCAACAACTGAGACTAGCTATTTAGTTGTAAGTATGTAAACTTTGATATTTTCCCATCCGTCATCCCATAAAGCTCGTCCCATGATAGCATCTTACCATCCTGAATCAGTTTTCCCCACCTTTGTATACCCGCCTCCTTTATAGAAAGTGCTAAACTATCCTTAATGAATTCTGGGGTGACTGGAGAGTCCCAAATAGTTGCTAACTTGCTAAAGTATGTCAGACTGGTAGCCTTCCTAATATGGCACCAAAGTTCGGGCATTGCTTGTAGTACCTGAAGCCTCACCTTCGTGTAATACTTGGGATCTCCAAATAAGTATAAGAAATGTGTGTCCCCACAACTGACATCCTTTAACATAGCGGTGAACATGGTGCCTATGTCGGAGCTGTCCAGGCTATTTAGCAAAATTCTCCCATTCTTTAATCGGTGTGCCTATGCATAATATTTCAAATCTTGAAGGGCAAATCCTCCTGTCTCTCTTTTCCTTCAAAGCTTATTCCAGGTTCTGAATATCTTCGTAAAATGTAGTCCCCAATAAAAATATTTACTTGAACTTAATATTCCATAAAATGTAAGAAACTTGATGTATTGAAATTAGCTACATGGTTTAACCGATCTTTGGACCTTTGTTGGGTCCCCATAAACTCGTGCCCTCTTGGTTGTTTTATTTGAGATCATCAAATACCCTAACAACTGGTCAACGTTTCCAAATCTAGATGATTAGATTGGCGGGTCACCAAGTCAGTGCCACAGCTCATACAGCCACCAGAACTTGCTCAACTAGTCCACAAGACCAATAAATAATAAGCAGCCCTAGACAGAGATATCCCTCCTTGCCATTTACAGCCTCTTAGTAAGAAGTATCCCTGCACTAAATAACATGGAATTATATACTATGCCTTGAGCTTTATGAAACTGATACAAAAGTGACAGTGTTCACAACCTGTACTCTACACAGAGTGATACGGCTGCAATGTTTTTATTTAAGGGTCTCGTCAATAAGTTGATATAGGTATGGTTGGGTTCTGATCCAAAGCTGTCACAGCACTATTGAGATGGCTCTGCTTTTTAGGTGTACTATTAATCATTTAACCCCTTCGCTGCCAGGTCTTTTCCTCCTCCTGTGCCGAGCCTTTTTTTGGCTATTTGGGGCAGTTCGTGCTTAGGCCCTCATAACTTTTTGTTCACATAAGCTACCCACGCCAAATTTGCGTCCTTTTTTTCCAACATCCTAGGGATTCTAGAGGTACCCAGACTTTGTGGGTTCCCCAGAAGGAGGCCAAGAAATTAGCCAAAATACAGTGAAAATTTCGTTTTTTTCAAAAAAATGGGAAAAAGGGGCTGCAGAAGAAGGCTTGTGGTTTTTCCCCTGAAAATGGCATCAACCAAGGGTTTGCGGTGCTAAAATCACCAGCTTCCCAGCTTTCAGGAACAGGCAGACTTGAATCAGAAAACCCAATTTTGCAACACAATTTTGCCATTTTACTGGGACATACCCCATTTTTAGGATTTTTTGTGCTTTCAGCCTCCTTCCAGTCAGTGACAGAAATGGGCATGAAACCAATGTTGGATACCAGAAACCGAAACATTTCTGAAAAGTAGACAAAATTCTGAATTCAGAAAGGGGTAATTCGTGTAGATCCTACAAGGGTTTCCTACAGAAAATAACAACTGAAAAGAAAATATTGAAATTGAGGTGAAAAAATCTGCAATTTTTCTCTACGTTTTACTCTGTAACTTTTTCCTGCAATGTCAGATTTTTTAAAGCAATATACCGTTACGTCTGCTGGACTCTTCTGGTTGCGGGGATATATAGGGCTTGTAGGTTCATCAAGAACTCTAGGTACCCAGAGCCAATAAATGACCTGCACCCTGCCTTGGGTTTTCATTCTATACCGGGAATACAGCAATTCATTTGCTGAAATATAAAGAGTAAAAAATAGCTATCAAGAAAACCTTTGTATTTCCAAAATGGGCACAAGATAAGGTGTTGAGGAGCAGTGGTTATTTGCACATCTCTGAATTCCGGGGTGCCCTTTCTAGCATGTGAATTACAGGGCATTTCTCAAATAGACGTCTTTTTTACACACTCTCTTATATTTGGAAGGAAAAAATGTAGAGAAAGACAAGGGGCAATAACACTTGTTTTGCTATTCTATGTTCCCCCAAGTCTCCCGATAAAAATGATACCTCACTTGTGTGGGTAGGCCTAGAGCCCACAACAGGAAATGCCCCAAAACACAACATGGACACATCCCATTTTTTGACAGAAAACAGAGGTTTTTTTTCCAAAGTGCCTACCTGTAGATTGTGGCCTCTAGCTCAGCCGGCACCTAGGGAAACCTACCAAACCTGTGCCTTTCTGAAAACTAGAGACCCAGGGGAATCCAAGATGGGGTGACTTGTGGGGCTCTGACCAGGTTCTGTTACCCAGAATCCTTTGCAAACCTCAAAATTTGGCTAAAAAAACACATTTTCCTCACATTTCGGTGACAGAAAGTTCTGGAATCTGAGAGGAGCCACAAATTTCCTTCCACCCAGCATTCCCCCAAGTCTCCCGATATAAATGGTACCTCACTTGTGTGGGTAGGCCTAGCGCCCACAAAAGGAAATAGCCCAAAACACAACGTGGACACATCCCATTTTTTTTACAGAAAACAGAGGTGTTTTTTGCAAAGTGCCTACCTGTAGATTTTGGCCTCTAGCTCAGCCGGCACCTAGGGCCAATCTTTCAATTCTAGGAGGCACTAACCTTGTCGATCCTGCGAACATCGATACCAGAGGCTTGTGATCAGTGTGATCAGTGATGATATGGCATTCCTGCCCATATAGATACAGATGAAAATGCTGGCATGCCCATCGAATGGCCAACGCCTCTCTCTCGATCTGGGCATAGCGAGTGTCCACGTCTGACAAAGCCTGACTTCCATACGCCACAGGCACCAACTCCTGACTCCTGTGCTCTTGCAGCAGCACAGCCCCCAATTCCACTGGACTGGCATCCACTACTACCTCCGTCCGTCACCCGGGGTTGAAGTAGGCCATTGTAGCCTTGTCCAGCAAAGCCCCTTTGATCGCACTGAAGGCAACCTCTGCCTCCTGGGTCCAGTTCCACTTCATCTTGGTCCTGGTGAGTTGTAGCAACGGTTCCGCCATGGTAGCCAACTGAGGGATGAACCGGCCACAGTACGTGGCCATGCCAAGAAAACTGCGTACCTCAGTGACATTCTGTGGTACGGGTGCAAAACGGATGGCGTCGGCTTTCTTCGGATCCACCTGTAATCCCTTGCGGGAAAAAACATAGCCAAAAAAGTAAATCGAGTTTTGGTAGAATGCACAGTTCTTTTTGTGCAGCGTAAGACCTACCTCTGAGAGCCGTTGGAGTGTTGCATGCAGTCTGACATGGTGATCCTCCAGTGTTTCCGAAAAGATGAGGGTATCATCACTGAGGTTGAGTACACTGACGAGGTCAGACAGCATTTCCCTTCTGGCATTTTGAACTTCCTCTGCTCCGGAGGACACCCCAAAACTCAGCCTCTTGAATCTCCTCAGCCCTACATGTGTGGAGAAGGTAGTAATGTTCCGGCTTTCTGGATCTAGTTCTAGATGATGGTACCCTGAGTTGAGGTCCAACTTCTAAAACCACTGTGCCTCATTCAGATCCACCACAAAGTCGTCCACGGTGGGCGTAATGTTTCTTTCCCTCTTTATAGCTCGGTTGGGCAATCTCATGTCAACACGGAGACAGATGGCACCGGGCTGCTTAGGCTTGGGTGCTATGACCAACGGCAACACCCATTGTGTGGGGCCTGTGATTTTCTTTCTATCACCCTCTGGTCTTCCAACACCTGTAACTCTTTCTCCACTGCTGGGCAAAGGTGGAACAGCACTCTTTGGTGACACAGCGCTGTTGGCGTCACAGCCGGATCAACATGTAGTTTGAATTGCTTCCCCTTAAGCTTCCCAAGCCCTCGAAACAGTTGAGGAAAGTCCTTCAGCATAGAGTCAGCATGGGCTTCATGGACTTGTTGTGCAAAGAAGACTAATTCAAGATCTTCCGCTGTGTGACACCCTAGGAGAGTCCCGCGATCTCCTTCTGCAACATGGAACTTGGCTTGGGTCGAACAGCCCTGGCTCGTGATGGTCACTTCGATGGCTCCCCTCAAGGGTAGAGGGTCACCCCCATCGTATGTGTATATCTTGCTTGTGCATGGTTTCAACACCGGTCGCGGTGACAGATGGTCATATAGCGTGTCATCCATCACATTGAAAGATGCCCCTGTGTCAATGAGTACCACTGTCGGTGTCTCCTGGATGTCCACTGTGCACATGGGGGGGTGGGCGTCGCCTTTGGTGTCCTCTACCAGTGAAGGAGATGACAAACACATCTTCTTCCTCATCCTCAAGGTACCATGTGGTTTCTCCTTCGCGTTGCCCTCCTCTCTGGCACCAGTGGTCTTACTGCCGCCCTGTTCTCAGTCACCACAGTCTGTTTGGATCTTCCACCCCGGCACACCTTTGTGAAGTGATTAATTATTCCGCACTTGTTGCAGCTCTTCTCTTTCGTGACACACACTCCTGGCCTCCTGTGTTCCAGCCCGCAGCTGCTACAGTCGCCTTGACTGGGCCTCGTTGGTCGTAGCGGACGCTGTGGCTCTTGATGTGTTCGCAGGGCCTCCACTTGTTCCCGTTTGACAGTCACTGGGTGAGGCGTTCCCGCTGCAGCCGCCAAATGACTTCGTGCCACGGCCATGTCATCGGCCCGACTGGCTGAGAGTTTGTGACAGCGCTCTGGAATAAAAATCTCATCTAGTGATGTGCCGGGCTATCACAGTATGAGTTTTCACAGCATGTTGGATCGGCACCCCTGGATGACCTGTGCTCTTATTTCTTCATGCTGGTTGAGGCCTACACTGGTGCTGGCGAACTTCCTCAGCCTAGCATAAAACGGATTCTGTATCATTTTGTTGAGCCTGTCGAAGTTTGAACCTCTCATAGTCTGGGTTCAACTGAGGGTCAAAATATAGGTTGAGGGCAGCAATCACTGCGTTGAAGTCATCCGCTGCTCTAGTGTTGGGGAGTGTGCTAAAGAGCTCGTATAGCTCATCCCCTCCCATGTGCAACATGAGTGAGCGTCGCACAGCACCACCCGTCTCCCTCATGGCACAGAAATAGTTGTCCAGCATGCCAAGCCAGTGACGCCACCTTGGTGCAACTGTGGCAGGGTCTGACACTTGACTAAAGGGGGATAATGCCACCACTGACAAATGGGTTCCCTCAACGTGTGGTGGTAGCTGCTGATCCCGGTGTTCCTGAGAGGAACTCATTGTGCCTCACTCTCCGCTTAGGGCCGCCCAGTATCTCTGTCCTTCCTACAGGTTACAGGATGTGGCCCCTTTTCCCTTTATATTATATATATATATATATATATAGACATATATATATATATATATATTTTTTTTTTTCCTGGACTCTTCTTTTCTACCACCACTGTGATATATGTTATTTTTTTCCTCTTGTCACCTTGCCGTGGATCATGTGTCAGCCTGTGGGGCTCCCTCACTGAAGCCGAGTCAGCCTCCCAGCCGCCCGCTCAGTGCAGGGCAGGCACGCGCTGGATCAAACGTGCCTCTCCCCGGTGGGGCCTTCTGCCGGCAGCAGGCATTGGCCGGGGCAAGGGCCTTCCCCTACACTCCTCCTGCCTCTGCTTCCACCCGTCAGCCTCCGCACCTGACGCCGATGGGTCGACGGCGGAGGGGCTCGTGCGACCCTCTGAGAGCTGTTTGCTCCCGGGATCACGACAAGGCGAGGACTGCCGTTGCCGTTAAGAGAGCCGTTATCAAGCGAGCTAGGCCGCGTTAGAGTGCCGCCTGCACTCACGGTAGACAGCGCTATCGCTTCCTCGGGGGTACACACCGCTCGCCCCTGGCCGTTGCACTGTATGGGTCCGGTTGCTCCTCGTCACCAATGTGGCGAGGCCGTCGATCCCCGATTTATGCTAATTTATTAACTGTTGTTTAAGATGCATTCAGTGCTTAGTTTGTAAACGAATAAGAGCCTATCGCTGTCAGTACCTAAGGTTGGGGGTGCCGAATACCAAGACTGTCAAACCTTAATTACACCTTAATACAAATCCTGCCCCTTTACATCATTCTTTCAGATACTTTTTCAACCCTGATTTGTCTTTGTTACTGTTTTCTGTCATTCTCTTCCTCTTTCTTGCTTCCCTTTTTTCTGGGTTCTAGTTCCCAAAAATGAGTGCTCTGATTTAACAAGAGTTGCAGTATACCTGCATAGTATAATGCATTGCATTAACTTTAGTATAATGCAGTGTCCTCCTGCGTTAACAGCAGCCAGTACCATGTTCCTTGAGGTAGAGTACAGCCAAAGTGATAGCCAAGTGGAAACTTAAACTCGCAGTGCTCAGAAGTCCCTAACCAATTATTAATCAAACATAACAGACAGTACCTTTTAAATGTGACACTACAGAAACACATTGATTTACTGCACATTACACTGTCTTCAGAGCCGTTTTAAGGCATAGGCAAAGTGGACAATTGCCCAGAGCCCCCAACATCCAAGAGGCCCCTGTGAAAGTGAAAATTTTCTTTATCTTACTTTTGTCTATTTATCTTATGAAATGCACAAAATGTGATGGGAAGAATGCTTGCAATTTTTCTAACCACTGGCGTCCAAACACATTTTTCTTTTGCTCACCATGTCACCTCAGTTTGGACCTAGCTATTTGCAAATCAGTATTGACCCTGCTCTTTAAGGGAACAGTCCAGTCTGAACTTCCCGGCCAGGTCCTCCCTGAACCAGAACACAAGTAACCCAGAACCAGTTTCACCCTAGTTATGAAATCATCAGTGTGGTACAGCTTGGTTCCAGTGAGACAGTGTGCCTGCGACCCATGTCTGGACATGCCAACTTAGGATAGTACATGGAGCAGACAAAAGGTGATGGGAAGAATGCTTGCAGTTTAACCATTAACAATCGCTTCAGGTAACATCCCAACCCATTGTTCTTTTGCTCATCATGCCACCTCCATTTGGATCCAGCCATATGCAAATCAGTCTTGACCCTGCTCCTCATGGGAATAGTCCAGCCTGAACTGCCAGGCCGGGTCCTACCTGAAGTGGAAAACAAGCAAACCAGGAACCTTTTCACCCCAGTTATGGGCTCATCAGCTGGGTACAGCGTGGTTCTCTATCTCAGCCTTTAGCATATTTTTCAATATTGTTTGGCATCATTGGGGCTTGAATGAATAGAAAATGTGTAATAAAATAATTGAAATTGTTCTGGACAGGTATCATTAAAATATTTCTTGTGCAGGGCCCCCAGAATCCTCAAGATGGCACTGATGGTAATGCATATAACCCACTTACTATCCCATTGGGTACTTGAGTTAGGGTAGTACTGTGCTGTACATGCACGTGTTTTGATAAAATCCTGCTGTATGACGTAGTGTGATAGCATGCTTTATATGTGCAATATGAAACAATATATATTTATCTGCTTTTTGTTTGAGTATTCTAATAGCATTTTTCTGATTAATGATACGCTTTGTAGTCATAAACATGATGTATTTTTACTGTTATATTTTATGATTTTTTTGTGAGAACGGTAATAAGGTTATTTAATTATATTACCACAATTCACATATTCATAGCAGTTTGGCTGTACTTAAGTTTCAATCATTTCACAAGTAGCCGTGTCTCTGTGCGGAATAAACTAATATATTAGCCATAAATCTGCAGTTTATAACCATTACAGCCAAAAATGATTAGGCAGGTCCAGTCTGTTGGATTATTGTTGCTGTGTTATTTCCGAATTCTGCAGTGTCCCTTACACAAGATATCAAAAATGCAGACGCAGGAGCCTTTTACATAAAGAATGTTTGTGGCACATATGTGTGCCATTTTCCCTACCCTTTGCACTCTAGATCTCAGAAACGGTGCAAGAGGTATCAGTAGTAAAGGTAACACGCATTGGCAAACTCAATAGGTCTGATGTAAGTTGCCAGCATTTTGGCTTTGTCAATACTTGTTTTGTTTTCTCCTTATTGTTACAAAACTTTATTTTTGGGGAAGCGGCTGGGCCCTTGCTAACCTAAAAAGAAAACAAGCATTGGCAAAGCTAATATGTCATGTCTTTTTGGCGATCCTGAGCAGTATCAGTTATTAGCACAATGTTTTTGCTGATAATGCGGCTGCTGTTGACAGTCATGCCATTCTATAGATGCACGCGTATGTCACTGTGCATGCTTGTACCTACAGAATGACACAGACATAATTTTGTTTAGCTTTTTGTTGACTGGTCTAAGATGGAGGTCCCCCTAAGGTTAGAAAAAGAACCATGGACGAGGTAGTGTGGGGCAACAGAGGGTAAGGTAGAAGGGGGAGCAACACGGAGTGAGTGGAGGGGATACATTAAAAATGAAGCCAGAGAAGGAGAGAGTAACAAGGAGGAGACAGCAACATGGAACATGGGGTAGGGAGAGAAGGGTGGGAGAAGATGTTTGATGAGCGCAATACTGAACAAGCAAGGGGGATGGAGGAGGAAGCAAAAGAGGGAGATAGCTGGAAAAAACACATGTACTGTGATGCAGTGCCTAACCAAAAATAAAGTAAAAAGAGGTTCCCCAAAAGTGATCAATGAAAGGACACAAGTCAGCCTGTCATGTGGATAGTAATGATGCTGTGCTTCAGGGGAGGGACAAACACAAGATGGAAAAGGAACGTCATCAAATAAGAGAGTTACAAAAAACACAACTAACGATAATGAAATGGTGGCCTCTGTAAGTTCTTGGTAAGTTCATAATGGGTCTTTTGCAACCAGTCAGCTTGCGCTATTTGGTAGGGTACACCTAAAACCATTGGCTAAAAGCGGAAATATTTAGGTCTCAAAAGTTTACATTGGTATACTAGATCTTAGCAATTAAGGGAACTACTTTGTTTGTATATGTGCTCCTTATGAATAGGAAGAATGGCGTCAGTCACAAAGAAATTAGATAATGACTAACTTAGGGTGACTCAAGCTTTCTGCGTTTGCTCCTGTGATGTTTTGCTCCCCTACCAGCAGCTCAGATTTTCAAAATGGTGCTCATTGCTCTCCTCTGTTGCAGTGAGCTGGCTGTTTCGCTTCACCTTATGGATGTGCCAGGTCTACTATAGCAATTTTCACATTAAGAAGGGTGCTTGAACCTCATTGTGGAGTAAGAATTTGCCCACACAACAATTATGTGCATGACAAGTGTTTAATTTGTAATTTGTAAACAAAATAAAATAAAAATAATAAGGGCAGGGTCCTAATGTTTTTCGTAGGATTGTGCTGCTGGCTTTGCAGAAATTCATAGTTGCTGAATATCAAGGCTGCTTATTTTTGATTCCATCTTGAGCCTCTCATTTTCACTATCCTGGACGTTCTCCTTGTCTCACTTTTGCGAGTTGTTCTGACATTCCTTTGTCCTTTTATTATGGTTTTATTGTCCTCCTTTTCCTCCTCCTTTCTTTTTTTAAGTCTTTCTCTCTCCCTCTTGCTCTGGGTCAAAGTCTGAAGATGACAAATAAATCCAGGTACCCACCACCTGCAAAAAGACTTCATATTAAGCACTTGTCTCAGGGGTAAATCTTGAACATGTCGGGGGGCAGTATTGTTAGATTTTTATGGGATGGCCAGAGGGGTCAGGAGTCTCCATGGTCCTCCTGTGAACACTAGCGTAACAATACTTGAGAGGGGCCCCGGCACAGTACATGTCGGAGCCACACTCCATGCTCACTTCCAGGTCATGGAATTGTGCTGAGGGGGGCCCTTGAGCTCTGGCCCGACCCACACTGTGGGAGCTGAGGGGCCTTTGTTACACCACTGCCTATGACCAGAGGTCTATTTCTCTTTCCTCTGCAACACTGACACTTTTACAGGCGACCTTTTTCTGAACTGTGCTCTATGTATACATGTGTGCACAAACATTTGTTTTGCCTTGTCTTTCAGTTTGCACACAACACAAAAGAAGTACCACTCAATCACGATTTACAACTGATTTCTTCCAGGTACGCCTTAGAACAAATGGCTAGAGCAGGAATATAGGGAGAAAATACAGTTGCAAAAATATATTTGCAAATTATTTCCCCCTAAGTAAAAAACAAATCAGGTCCATATTGTGCACATTCGAAAATTGTAGCAGGGCTTTTTGCATCTCTTTTTTTCTACGCTGCTCTCACTGAAATATCATGCTTCTCATAGGGTAACAAATATGTGAATTAATATGTAAGCCCGTGCACAACGGTATGAACATTATGTATAAGCTCACATATATAATGATAGAAAGACCACAGCAAATCATGTATGTGGGCAATACGGCCACAAGCAGAAATGTCAACGTTTTATACCCATATAGATGCTTAAATATGTCCTTGGCACATTAATGTTCTAAACGAGCCACTAATTACCCCACGCTGGTAAAAAGATATTTCGGTACTTAAACAAGAGCGTCAACAAAATAATGTAATATCTAGGAGTACAACATGTCAGAAAGTTATGGGTGGAAACATTTGTATTGGTGGGTATAGACTGCTAATTGTCTGGACAGGGCTTGCTAAACACAAACATAAGCCTTCATTTATAGTCTGGTATACAATTTGTTACACTAAAGAGTATGGCTGAGGAGAAGGATTTACCTCAGATAGAGCTTGGTGAAGAGATGTTCAGAAAATATTTTGAGGAAGGGTTAAAAAGCTCTACTAAGGAAGCAGGCGAGGCCACAATAACCAAGAGGAAGAGGAGTGCCCCTTCAGAGGAGGGGTACTTTATCTCTGACAATGAAAGACCCACTAACCCCAGAAAGGGTGGTAAAGCCCTACACAAAACAAGGCATCTCGATGGGCCCAAAGACACTGGATCAAGAACAAAGTGGGATGACACCCTGTTCTCAGCACGTGGTAGCCTGGGTGCTACAAGAGACCAAGGTAGCCACAGCGCTACAAAAGATGGTGCCAGTAATGGCACAAGAGAGCATGGTGTCCTTCATGGCACAATAGGCAGCCAGGACTCGTTCAGCCTGGATATGTTTCATGCCAATTACAATGAGAAGGGCTTTGATGAGTTTGTCTTTGACACTGAATTGGATCCAGATGCCCTGTGCAGTCTGGATGAAGATTTCAAGCTACACTTGAAGGATGCATATTTCACAATCTCTATGGCAGAGTTCACAGAGATACCTCTGCTTCAGATGGGAGGGAGTGTTGTACCAATTCTGTTGTCTTCCCTTTGGTCTTTCCTCTGCTCTATGGTGTTTTACCAAGGTCTTAAACCTGTTGTGGTTTTTCTGAGGGAGAGAGGAATTCATTTGATCATTTATTTGGACGACATTCTGTTGATGAGTCAAGTAAAGACAGATCTTCTCGATCATTCGAATATGACAAGGGAACTCTTGGAGAGCCCGGGATTTATTGTCAATGTAGAAAATTCAGTTCTGGTTCAGTTCTGGTTCCAAGTCAGTCATTGTAATTTCTATGTTTTCAGGTAGATACCCTAAAAGCTCAACTTCTTTTACCTCAGAAAAAGATAACCAAATTAAGAAAGGAGGTCAGATATATTTTAGGAAGAGAGGTTGTGACTATCAGAGAATTAGCAAGGACCAATGGTATTCTGTCCTCCTCAATTCAGGCTATTTCGCCAGGTCCCCTACATTACAGGGTTCTCCAAGGATTGAAGACAGTTGATTTACACAAAGGTGTTTGGTAGGAAGATAGATACATAGATAGATAGATAGATAGATAGATATATAGATAGATAGATAGATAGATAGATAGATAGATAGATAGATAGATAGATAGATAGATAGATAGATAGAAAGATAGATTCCCAAGGAGTTGTTCGGATCTCGCATGGTGCTTGAACAGCCTAGAGTGTTGAAATTGCTAAGCAATGTTTGGAAATGCGCCAGAGTTTACCTTAGAGACAGATGCCAGTTCTTCGGGGTAGGGAGCCCTTCTGAGCAATCTAGAAACAAAGGGACGTTGGTCAAGTTTAGAGAGTTCTTTACACATAAATTGTTTGGAGTTGATGGCAGGACTGAATGGTCTACAAGCTTCAAGGCTCACTTGGCAAACAGTGTGGTCCTGATTCGCATGAACATCTCAGCAGTCTCCTATATCAATCTCCTGGGGGGATCAAGGTAGTTAGCAGAATTAGTGAGAGAAATTTGGTATTTCTGTTGGGAACACAGGATTAGCTAGACAGTAACCCATATTCCAGGTAAATTGAATCTGAGGGCAGATTGGAATTCTCGTCACCTCAGGAATTTTAGCGATTGGCAGTTGAATCCAGAACATTTCAGGGGAAATAAGGAACTTTGGGGTCCAATAGATTTAGATCTTTTTCCCAGCAGGCTCAGTTCTCAAGATTTTTCAGCTGTAGGCTGGACCTGGATGCTCTGGCAGTAGATGTGTTTTATTCAGGGAAGGGTTAGGCCTTTCCACCATTCACCATAATCCAGAGGGTACTCTGGAAGACTTGGAAAGAGGAGTGAAAATTAGTGCTAGTCACCTCCTTTTGGAACTCATAGGTTTGGTTTCCAGGGGTGATGGAGTTAGCAGTGCAGGAACCTTGTTTTACCCCAAAACATAAGGGTTCACTGATAAGCCCAGATGGAGAAGAACATCCCTTAATGGTAGAAGGAAAGCTGGACTTTCTTGTTTGGAGAATATCAGGGGTTCTGCAGGACTCTAAGGTCTTTCAGGAAAGCTAAAGATTTACTGGATGAGTCATGGGAACCAGGACTAGGAAAGATATTTGGGGGTTGGTTGTAGTTGGTGCGTGGAAAGGATTCTGGACACAGTGGAGGTGCCTGTGATGGTTTTTGCAAATTATTTAGCTGAACTGTTTCAGTCAGGGTTATCTTACAGGACAATTAATTGCCATAGGTTGGGTGTTTTGGGTGGCCACGCTTTAATAGGTGACACCACGACTAGGAATTAACCACTAATCTGCAGGATGATGAAGGGTATATTAATTAAAAGACCCCCTAGGCCTTGCTATACTTCCTTATAGGTAGTTAATGTAGTTTTCAAACTTTTTGACTTATGACCAGGCAATTGTTATCTTTCCTTAAGACAAATTTCACAGAAATTGGCAACCCTTCTCTGTTTAATATTGTTGGGTTTCTGATGTTAAAGTTTTTCAAATTTGTAACAGGGTTTATTCATCAGATGATGTTCATTTCGATATTTGGAAAAGAACAAAGAATGTGTCTGGCCATGTCTTCTATCCTTTATTCCAGGATTGCCCAAAGCTATGTGTGGTAAGTTGCATGAAAGTATATGAGTAGAGAATGCTGGTGTTTAGATATCATGGTGAAGATCAACTTTTGATATGTTATGTGAAGCTGCACAAAGCAGTTTCTACTGGCACTATAGCCAGGTGGATTAGAGCAATAATGAGTGAAGCAGGCATAGACCTATCACATTGTGGTGCTCATTCAGCAGGACATGCAATGGCCAGTAAGGTTTTTTGGGCTGGTGGTACTCTCTCTGAGATCCTTAAGGCGCCAGACTGGTCAAATCCTAACACTTTTGCAAATTTCTATTTGAGACCAGTGAAGCATGTAAGTAGTTTATTAGTAGATAGATTTAAACATGTATAATGATAGCCATCGGTCTAGTAATAAAATTATGAGTCTCCAATTAATGTGCAGAGAGAATCTTGATTTTATTAAAGACAATGGAGGCTATCATATCCCACCCACCTCACCCTGTGTTCTTCTTTGTCGTTGGGGTGAGGTATTTAATTTTATTTATTTTGGTAATAAAGTAGCAAGTTAAAAAAGTAAAGGAGGAGAAAGAACGAAATAGTGAGCCGTTGTATATACTCTGTTTTTTTGGAATAACAGTTTATTTTAGGCTATGGTTATCTTATTTTAAGCTTTTTAAACTTATCCTTTTCCATAGGAAATAATTCTTAAATGGATAAGACCCCAAGAGTTTGTCTGGATGTCTTGTGATGGCCTTGTCACAAAAGTTCCATGTCACTTCATGTTCAAGTTTTTTCTGCGTGTCCTATCCTAAAAGAGGAAGATGGTTGTTGCAATGGATATATATGCTATGCCATGATTCTACAATGGAATATTTTACTTTATGATGTATGTTTGTTCTTTAAAAGGCTGCATGTTGGGGCAGCAATAAAGGATTTATGCATAATGATAGCCTCCATTGTCTTTAATGAAATCAAGATTCTCTCTGCATGTTAATTGGAGAATCGTCATTCTCTTTAATGTTGTAATTCAGTGGATCATGATTAATGTATAATTAAAGACCTGTAATAATGCCTGCCCTCTTTATCTTGCTCCTTGCTTTCATCAAACATTTGTTAAAGTCAGTAAGCATTTAATCACACATTTTATTACACTTTTTTAAGGACTCTAGACCAGTATATTGCTACATAGAATCCCACATATTACTATATTAGGCAAGGATTTTGATGTTGTGTTGGTGACCCTGTCTAACAAAAGCTAGGGTTATAAGATTTGCACTTTGATAATTCTTGTTAACCAATTTTAAGAAGGGGTGTATTTTGTTTTTACCAACTGTAACTTTGTGCATATTTGTAATATCATGGTTGTAATACTGATGCTGGCTTTGTGGGAAAGCTTATGTTGAGCCCAGTATGCCTGAGTTGTTTTTGGTGAGAAGCCTGTGACAAAGGATATAAGCCTTTAGCTATATGCCTGACTGGTGCATTAGGAAAAGTATGCAGATGCTGTAGATTTAGCAGTAGGCCTGACTTATTTATTTTGAAACACATATGGTACAGTCAGTAGGCCTGTAAAGGCTGGATAGTTATTATACCTTTCTAAAACCTGTACACAGATATTTTGTTACGTAGGCTGTTGCAGGCAATCTTAGTAGATAAGAGATTGGTGTGAGGTACCCCATTCAACAAACTCTTGCAGAAGAAGGTGCATCCTGTAATATTTCTAGCTGGACTCTCTTAGAAGGAACTGAAAGCTTTAGCAGTCTGCAGTGCTCTTGTAACAAAATACATAAAAAAATTATTAATGTATTATATACATACCTAAATATAGACAATTACATTCTTAAAGGGGCTTTGGGTCAGCCCTCTTCTGCCATTGTATTTTTTGAGTGTCATGCACATTCTGCTTCTGCCTGTGACAGCATGGGGAAGATGCCATGAGCGCGATATTATTGTGCCTATCTACCTGGAAATTAGTGCACTTCACTGCCAGGGCTGGTGGGCAGGTCCTTGTGTTTTCCATTTTCTTCAAGTATAGTTCCACTCTTACTTCTGTTCTTCTTTTTTATTGTGCACAAAGACTGCATTAAGCTACCCTTGTACCCCTAGTTTACAATAAGCTACATACACCTCAGTGGCTAACCAGAGTGTGTTTAGGAGACTGCTTAATCTGTGTTTAGGAGACTGTGTTTGGAAAGTGTATGCACTAGTGTTTGACTTGAAAAAGTGACATATTTGAGTGCGCGACAGGCAGTATTTCAGTGGTTTTGAAATTGTCCATTCCCTGAAAAGTAGAATCTGCTACCTTGGAAATGTGGATTGTGCCTGTCTATATCCAATGAGATTTTCAAAAGAGCTCCCTCGTCCCTGCCACTAGAGCCTGGGCTTAAGGTAACTTTCCCTTCTATACGTTTCTATTGGTTGTTGCATCTGTTGCCTGTGATTGGTTGCTAGGGCTAGTATTTCTATTGGCTTAAGGGCTGAGGGTGTGTGTTCTGATTGGCTCTAGGGCTAGAGTTTTTTACTGGAGTAAGACTCAAGGGTTTGCATTTTGATTGGTACTAGGGCTACGGTTCCTATTGGACTAAGGGTTTAGGATTAGCTGTTAGGGCTAGGGTTCTGATTGGTTAGTTTGGCCATGTCTCCTTTTGGCTCTTAGGTTTAGGGTTAGGAGTCTGATTGTTTAGGGTTAGGGCGAGGGTTCCATTGGCTGATAGAGCTATTTAAGTATAGGGTTCAGGGTATCCCAGCCTGGGAGTCAAGGCTAAGGGTGGCGAGGACAAGAGCAGTTGCCTGTTTGAGCCAGGTCGGGCCTAGGGCCAGAGATGCTGCCCAATTTTTCATTTTTCACAAGGCCTTAATCCCTCCACATCCTCCAACATCCAAACACAATATCAGCAAAAGCATTCTACTTATACACCACAAACAAACCTCACACAGATCTCAAAGTCTTAACAACCACTACAAAACGACACAAACCACACCTATACACTATTCTACCACAACACTATGGCACCTTCATTCTCACACAAAACACAACACTGTCCTATACCACTAACACACCCACACATTACATCCACAACACAAGGCCACATTATACAAAACTTTAATGCACCCAGACACATGCTCCCTGTTCACAAAACACCTGCTCTAGCCTCTACTTACTCAAAACAAACCCCTTTTTATCATGATGAAACCTATACTCAGCCTTCCATCACAATATCCACAAACTCCCTCCTCCTCTTTTTACCAATTACATACAACTATAGATTCCTTACACTCTAATCTACCACACATATTACCTCTTTACTCAAAACATACACATTTCTCCCAAACACATCACCACACCCCGTACTTTTCAAACACCACTCACCAGCACTAGTGCACATACAAACCCTTCACAAAAACACTACATCTTTATCTCCTATCACTACTCCACAAAAACAAAACACACACACACACCAGCACATCAGCATCACAGACACTTTCGAAATACTTTCTGTCACACCCACTCTCACCCTCCTGACTATACAAATAATACAAATCCTAAACCATCTTTACTCCAAAATTCACATTCTTTACCAACACCTACCACAAACACCTAGCAAAGCAACATTCATTCACCCTCCTCTCATCCATTGCACAATTTAGAGCCTTACAATATGGCCCACATGCTCCATCACCACACCTAACTCATACTCCTTCCACCCTAAACAGAGGCAAACAAAATATACAACATGCCATTCTTCACAGTTTCTCATCCCCGTATCTATTACACAACAAGGCTACTCTACAAAAACAACACAACTCACTATCTCACTCTCAACCACCATCTCCACCACAAACACACGCAGATCCAACTAAATACCTTCTAAGCATGCTGTACGAGCAACACGATCTAGAAAAACAACACTATTGGGACCCTGATACAGTTCATTTCAACACTATTGACACACCTGCTACAAGTTCAAAATATACTGATAACTCCTCTACAGAACAAAATCACACCACCACCAAAACATAATCTCTAAACTGCCTACTCATAAATGCCTGATCACTCTCTAAAAACAAGAAACATATCTAAGACCTACTCACTGACACACAACCTGACTTACTCTTCAAATCTGAATCATGGTTGGGAGATGACATGGCCCCAGTGTTACATGAAGCTGTTCCTCCAGGTTATCAAACCATCACACAAAACTGTATAGGCAAAAGAGGAGGTGGACTAACTGTTATATTCAAACAAGCAATAAAGCTCAGCAAAACAGACAACATCCCCATACAAGGTTGTGAGGCCCCCCTCAACAGATGCAACCGTACACCAACTTCCTCCTGTAACTTCCTCCTCCTTTACAGACCACTACCTAGCAATTCTACATTCTCAGACATATTTCTAGGCACAGTTTCAAACCTTAAAACACTATAATCCATCTTATGCATTCTTGGAGACGTAAACATTTGGGCCCATATTTATACTTTTTGACGCTAAACTGCGCTAACGCAGTTTAGCGTCAAAAAATTTAGCGCCGTCTAACGCCATTCTGAAGCGCCATGCGGGCGCCGTATTTAAGGAATGGCGTTAGCCGGCGCTAGCAGACCGG
This sequence comes from Pleurodeles waltl, assembly GCF_031143425.1. Classification (NCBI taxonomy): domain Eukaryota; kingdom Metazoa; phylum Chordata; class Amphibia; order Caudata; family Salamandridae; genus Pleurodeles; species Pleurodeles waltl. The sequence goes on from NC_090440.1 coordinate 1,666,742,134, forward strand.
CGCTGCCTGGTGTGCGTGGAAAAAAACACGTAGACCAGGCAGCGCCGGCGTAGGGGGAAAATGGCGTTAGGGCGTCTTAAAATGGGGCAAGTCAGGTTGAGGCAAAAAAATCGCCTCAACCCGATTTGCGCCATTTTTTTCGACGCCCAGACGCCATTTAAATGACTCCTGTCTTAGTAAAGACAGGAGTCATGCCCCCTTGCCCAATGGCCATGCCCAGGGGACTTATGTCCCCTGGGCATGGTCATTGGGCATAGTGGCATGTAGGGGGGCACAAATAAGGCCCCCCTATGCCACCAAAAAAAATTAAAAAATATAAAAAATTATACTTACCTGAACTTACCTGAATGTCCCTGGGGTGGGTCCCTCCATCCTTGGGTGTCCTCCTGGGGTGGGCAGGGGTGGCAGGGGGGGTCCCTGGGGGCAGGGGAGGGCACCTGTGGGCTCATTTTGAGCCCACAGGCCCCTTAACGCCTACCCTGACCCAGGCGTTAAAAAGTGGTGCAAATGCGGGGGTTTTTGACCCGCCAACTCCCGGGCGTGATTTTTGCCCGGGAGTATAAATACGACGCATTTGCGTCGCCGTCATTTTTTTAGACGGGAACGCCTTCCTTGCATCTCATTAACGCAAGGAAGGCGTTCACGCAAAAAAATGACGCTATTTGCCCATACTTTGGCGCTAGACGCGTCTAACGCCAAAGTATAAATATGGCGTTAGTTTTGCGCCGAATTTGCGTCGAAAAAAACGACGCTAATGCGGCGCAAACGGAGTATAAATACGGGCCTTGGTTTGACAAACCCAATATGCCCCATCCAAAAGCTATCATCCCTGGCTTAGTCACATTGAACCTACATCTGATTGTACACAATCCTAGATATCATTTTTGCAAACCCAGAACTAGTTACTGTTCAAGTCATCACACCAGTCACATGGCTAGACCATCATTTGGTAACTTTCCAGCACAAAACACCACACATCAACACACCCAAGACCACCTTACATACATCCACCTAGCGACCATGGAAAAAACTCAATTTTGAACACTTAGAAACACAACTAACAGCCAACACAGATCTAGAAAAATAAATTATGTTCAAAAACTTTACAAATGGCTACAGGAAGCTTTCGATCTCCTAATACCACTAAGAAAAACAAAACAGGACAAAAGAAAACAAGCACCTTGGAGAAATACAGAACTAAAAAAGATAAAACAACAGATCAGAAGGCTGCAATAAACCTGGATCAAATCAAACAACATTCAAGACAAACTTTAGCTATGCAAACTTAACAGAATATACAAATCAACAATCAAAAAAGCTAAAAAAAAAAGGTACTACTCAGACAGAATTCAAATGCTCTATCTGAAAATAAAGAATTTTATCAAATTCTCAACAAATTTTGAAAACCTAAATGCACGGAAAGAACTCATCCCATTACTCAAGTTTTTGCAGACAAACTGACAAATCATTACACAACCATGGCAGACACATTGGACTCATATTTAAAACAAAGGAAAACCACCAGCACCAACCCATTTCCAATAATAATCCCCTCAAGAGTAAGCCAACCCAACCTTTGCACTATTTCAAACAAATATCACAAAGTGAATTTATGGATCTGGTCAAAACAAGCAAGTCTTCCGGCTGCCTTTCTGAACCTTGTTCACCACACATCTTCAATCTACCTCTGCTGCCACACCAGCAAGAAGAATCATCAATAATTCTTTAACTACGGGAATCTTTCCTGAAGACCTTAAAAAGGTATACATACACCCGTTATTAAAGAAAACAAACCTGGGCCTCATGCCCACAAAAACAACAGACCAATTACAAATGGTCCTTTCCTGGACAAACTGATAGAAAGAGTAACGTTGCCCAGATGTCACAATTCATTAAAGATAACTCCATACTTTCAGACTACCAAACTGGATACTGCCCATGAAGAGGCACTGAATTTGCACTCATTGCCATCTGGGATGATCTTAAAAACACAATACACCTCAATGGAGTTGTTGCACTACTTCTCCTGGATCTCTCAACTGCCTTTGACATACTTGACCATGAAACACTATTACAAAGACTCCATGAAGCCGGCTGAATCACTTCCTACCTTCAAAACAGACCTAATGTCACATATTCTCCCCCTTTTTCATCCAAACCCTATTTGACAAAAGCAGGGGTTCCTCAAGGCTCATCTCACCCATGCTTTTCAACATCTACATGTTGTCATTACTGACAATGATCAATGAATTTCAACTCACATGCTACAACTATGCAAATGACACACAAATACTCCTTAAACTGGAATGCCCCCCAAAAATTGCAAACTAACAAATCTTCAGTTGCCTCAAAGCCATTGCTCAGTGGATGACATGGAGCCATCTCAAACTGAATGCTTCCAAAACAGAAATACTCACATGTGGCGATTGGAAAAATTCTGACCCACTCTGCGCCTGGCCTGACGCTCTGGGGCCACCTCCTAAACTAAAAGAAAGTAAGAAACTTGGAATTACTATGGACTTCAAGTTAACAATGAATGCTGAAGTGGACAAATTAGCAAAAGCAAGCTTCATCACCATGAAAACTCTGGGATGCACCATCCCCCACCTTGGATATGCACACAAGGTGCAGGCTATTGTCTTGTACTATCTAAACTGGATTACGCCAATGGCTTCTTCAAAAACTACAACTCATTCAGAACTCGGCTGCCAGACTACTTCTACATGTAAAGCCACTATCCTACATCTCCCCTGCCTTGAGGACCCTACATTGGTTACCGGTTGCCAGAAGATCCACCTTCAAGCTGCTTTGTATCACCCACAACGCAATACATGGAACAGAACCGCTTTTCATCTGGAATAAAATAACCAAATACGTTCAAAAAAAGAAATATCCACTCAAGATTGTCACCCCGCCTCAAAACACCATCATACAAGAAAAAGACAATAGGTGGTACATCTTTCTCTGTTCAAGCGGCCAAACTATGGAATTCATTACCCCCAAATATAAGATCCACTGATAACTATCTTATCTTCAGAATACTACTCTAGAGTTGGCTATTTCCTACATAACCACCTTATTCAAACAGCAATGGCCTGCATATCCTTGTGCATGTAAACATGTTATAATTTGATTATGTGTATATTTCTAGATATGTGTATTTCTTTGTACAAATATGTATAATAACCATTTTCTCTTTAGGTCTGTTTAACCCCTTCTCTCCCCCTCAGGTGCAAGGCCTTTTTTTAGCTATTTGGAGCAAGGCACGCTTAGGCCCTCGTAACATTTTGTCCACATAAGCTACCCACGCCAAATTTACGTCCAATTTTTCCAACATCCTAGGGATTCTAGAGGTACCCAGACTTTGTGGGTTTCACAGAAGGAGACCAAGAAATTAGCCAAAATACAGTGACAATTTTTTCAAACAAATGGGAAAAAAGTGCTGCAGAAGAAGGCTTGTGTTTTTTCCCCTGAAAATGGCATCAACAAAGAGTTTGTGGTGCTAAAATCACCAGCTTCCTAGCTTTCAGGCAGACTTGAATCAGAAAAAAACAATTTTTCAACATAGTTTTGGCATTTTACTTGGACATAACCCATTTTTACGATTTTTTGTGCTTTTAGCCTCCTTCCAGTCAGTGACAGAAATGGGTATGAAACCAATGCTGGATCCCAGAAAGCTGAACATTTCTGAAAAGTAGACAAAATTCTCAATTCAGAAATGGGTAATTTGTGTAGATCCTACAAGGGTTTCCCACAGAAAATAACAACTGAAATAAAACAAATATTGAAATTGAGGTAAAAAACAGCCATTTTTCTCTATGTTTTACTCTGTAACTTTTTCCTGCAATGTCAGATTTTTGACAGCAATATACTGTTACATCTGCTGGACTCTTCTGGTTGTGGGTATATATAGGGCCTGTAGGTTCATCAAGAACCCTAGGTACCCAGAGCCAATAAATGAGCTGCACCTTGCAGTGGGTTTTCATTCTATACTGGGTATACAGCAATTTGTTTGCTGAAATATAAAGAGTGAAAAATAGGTATCAAGAAAACCTTTGTATTTCCAAAATGGGCACAAGATAAGGTGTTGAAGAGCAGTGGTTATTTTCACATCTCTGAATTCTGGGGTGCCCATACTAGCATGTGAATTACAGGGCATTTCTCAAATAGTCATCTTTTTTACACACTGTCTGATATTTGGAAGGAAAAAATGTAGAGAAAGACAAGGGGCAATAACACTTGTTTTGCTATTCTATCTCCCCCCAAGTCTCCCGATAAAAATGGTACCTCACTTGTGTGGGTAGGCCTAGCGCCCGTGACAGGAAATGCCCCAAAACACAACGTAGACACATAACATTTTCCCAAAGAAAACAGATGTGTTTTTTGCAAAGTGCCTACCTGTGAATTTTGGCCTCTAACTCAGCCGGCACCTAGGGAAGCCTACCAAACTTGTGCATTTTTTAAAACTAGAGACCTAGGGGAATCCAAGATGGGGTGACTTGTGGGGCTCTCACCAGGTTCTGTTACCCAGAATCCTTTGCAAACCTCACAATTTGGCTAAAAAAACACTTTTCCCTCACATTTCAGTGACAGAAAGTTCTGGAATCTGAGAGGAGCCACAAATGTCATTCCACCCAGCATTCCCCCAACTCTCCCGATAAAAATGATACCTCACTTGTGTGGGTAGGCCTAGTGCCCGCAACAGGAAATGCCCCAAAAGACAACATGGACACATTACATTTTTCCACAGAAAACAGAGGTGGTTTTTGCAAAGTGCCTACCTGTGGATTTTGGCCTCTAGCTCACCTGGCACCTAGGGAAACCTACCAAACTTGTGCATTTTTGAAAACTAGAGACCATGGGAAATCCAAGATGGGGTGACTTGTGGGGCTCTCACCAGGTTCTGTTACCCAGAATCCTTTGCAAACTTAAAAATTTGGCAAAAAAACATTTTTTTCCTCACATTTCGGTGACAGAAAGTTCTTGAATCGGAGAGCAGCCACAAATTTCCTTCCACCCAGCGTTCCCCCAAGTCTCCCAATAAAAATGGTACCTCACTTGTGTGGGTAGGCCTAGTGCCCGCAACAGGAAATGCCGCAAAACACAAAGTGGACACATCACATTTTCTCAAAGAAAACAGGTGTTTTTTGCAAAGTGCCTACCTGTGGACTTTGGCCTCTAGCTCAGCCGGCACCTAGGAAACCTACCAAACCTATGCATTTTGGAAAACTAGACACCTAAGGGAATCCAAGATGAGTGACTTGTGGGGCTCTCGCAGGTTCTGTTACCGAGAATCCTTTGCAAACCTCAATAGTTGGCTGAAAAAAACACTTTTTCCTCACATTTCGGTGACAGAAAGTTCTGGAATCTGAGAGGAGCTACAAATTTCCTTCCTCTCAGCGTTCCCCCAAGTCTCCCGATAAAAATGGTACCTCAGTTGTGTGGGTAGGCCTTGTGCTCGCAACAGGAAATGTCCCAAAACGCTATCTGGACACATCAAAATTATCAAATACAAAACTGCCTGTTTTTGCGGTAGAGGGCACCTGCGTTTTTGGTCCTTGGCTCAGCAGCCATCTAGGGAAACCTACCAAACCCAGACATTTCTGAAAACTAGACACCGAGGGCGTCCAGGGAGGTGTGACTTGCGTGGATCCCCCAATGTTTTCTTACCCAGAATCCTCAGCAAACCTCAAATTTAGCTAAAAAATCTCATTTTTCCCACATTTCTGTGTGGGATCACCGCACCGGGACAAATTTCCTACCACCCGACGGTCCCCTCAGTCTCCCGGTAAAAATGATACCTCACTTGTGTAGGTGGGCCAAGGGCTTGTGACAGGGAAGAGCCAAAAACATGTCGAAATTGAGGTGGAACCAAAGTGGGTCCAAAAGGGAAGTTTGAAAAAAAACATTTTTAGGCTGACAAGTGCAGCAGAAATGTTATCGGTATAGATGAGACAATGCTGGGTGGTAGGAATTTTGTGGATTCCTGCAGATTCTGGAGGGTTCCATCACAAAAATGTGGAGAAATGTGTGCTTTCCAGCAAAGTTGCAGGTTTGCAGGGCTTTGTGGGTAAGGAAATGGTGCGGGGTGCATGTGAAGCACACCACCCTAGAATCAACTAGATGTTTGGTTTTCAGATGTGTCTAGGTCTTGTGGATTTTTCTACATGGCAGCGTCCGAAGGTAAAAAAAAAGTGCAGCCCTCACCATTCCAAGTGGGACGATTTTGAGAGTTACCAAGCTCTCATGGCCCAAATGTAAAACAAAAACCAAAAATAATCAAATGTCCTCTTGCTTGCCATGGGATAAGATGTTTTAGTGTGCGGGGAAGAGCTGAAAGACTGTTAGCCCCTTCAGTTCGGGTGGGGGCATAATCAGGCTTATAGTGGTTGGTAGCCACCACTTCACTATTTTCTTTTCTTTTTTTTATTCCTTGGCGTCTAGTAGACTTTCTGTCCCCCCGGGGTGTGGATCGGGGGTAATTGCCCAATCTGCCCACTGGTGGGCAGAACAACTTTTGCCCCATTTATTTGGGTTGGGGGTATGGCCATACTCCCAACCTCTTATTTTGAAAAAACAAATCTTCCCTGGTCTCTGGTGGGCTTTCTGCCCCCCTTGGGGGCAGATGGGCCTGCCAAAAATAGGCCAATCTTCCCCCAAGGGGGGCAGTTATGGCCAACAGTAATGTGCCCCCATGGGGAGCGACCCCTGTCCAAGGGGCTGCCCCCCAAACAAAACACACACACACACACCAATCCATGGTGTCCAGAGGTTTCTGCCCCCTTAGGCCGATCTGCCCCCAAGGGGGGGCAGAAATGGCCTAAATACAATTTGCCCGTCAGGGGAGTGACCCTTGTCTAAGGGGTCGCTCCCCATACATAAAAACATAAAGTAAATACAAATATATATATATCCCTTGTGTCTGGAGGTTTCTGCCCCCCCGGGGGCAGATCCGCTTAATTATATTAGGCCGATAAAGGCCTAAAAATATTTTGCTCCTCCGGGGAGTGGCCCTTGCCAAAGGGGCCCCTCCTCTTATGCGTTAGTATGAAAAAAATAAAAATTCCCTGGTGTCTTTTGGTTTCTGCCCCCCCCCCCCGGGACAGATCGGCCTAAAATAATTTGGCCCCCCGGGAGAGACCCTTGCCTAGAGGGTCGCTCCCTAAACATAAAAAAATAACAATAAACAAAAAAAAACTATCCCTTGTGTCTAGTAAATAATTTGACCCCTGTGGAGTGGCCCTTGCCCAAGGGGGCGCTCCCCTTATGCGCAAGTATGAATAAAATAAATTATCCCTGGTGTCTAGTGGTTTCTGCCCCCCCTGGGGGCAGATCGGCCTAATAATATTAGGCCGATCACCCCCCGGGTGGCAGAAATGGCACAAAAATCATTTGCCCCCCTGGAGAGTAGCCCTTGCCCAAGTATGAATAAAATAAATAATCCCTGGTGTCTACTGGTTTCTGCCCCCACCGGGGGCAGATCGGCATAATTATATTAGTTAAAATTAAATTGTTAAAAAAGCGTGCTGTATGGAGAAAAAAAAACACAACAAATTGGTTTATGTTTTCAATGCATCTATGAAATAGATAGTTCAATGTGTGAAGATTCATGGTACATTTGATATGTAAAATATACTCTCATACATTGCAATACAAGCATTCCATAGAAGGCAGAAATGATACACAAATTGGCCAGTAACATGAAGTTATAGTTAACAGCCCTCGGGGCAGAGACAAACCCTACTCTATGTATGATTCAAAGAAGTGTTGACAATAGGTCTTGTAAACATTCCTATTTGACATCATAAGGTGACCAAGGAGTCCTATGTGCCCTTATAGCAGGGTGGGATGTGTCACTGGAATGGCCCTAGACATAAAATGCTTGCCCTTTCTATGTCAGTGGGAGCCGCCTCCTGGATGATCCTCTTCGAGCCAGTGGCAAAAACAGCTTGCCACCTCTTTTGCCTCACACAACTCATTTGGGGAATCTAGTTTAGGATTTTATAGGCTCCTGAAGCTCACCTAGAATGATGTGGACCTACATGTGTATGGAGTCACTGACTTCTTCAAAGAATTCCATCTACCCCTTTCACCCTTCTGAGAGAGACAAGAAAATGAAAACCTAATCAATGTAAAGGAAAACTGTATGAAATGGGCCAGTGCTAAATGTCGCCCTAGAACTTTGTATTATTTTGTCTGCAAGATATAATTACCTTACAGTAGCAAGGAAGGTTACTCAAATATACAAGACCATTTATCATCCTCATTCACCACTGGTTGCTCTGATTAGCCAGTCAGGATCTTCACTTCAAGTTTCATGTCCCACCCTTATGCTTGAAATCACCCCAACAATTTTTTATTAAGATCCTGGCTCCTCTGATAAAATTCTCCAAGCACATTTCTGAACATCCTTATTAGACAATTGGATGATGCACACCAGCTTTGTCCCGAAGACCAAGTTAGTCACAACAGTGGTTTGTGATTTCTTGAGGAAACACAGGTTTCTTATTAGCTTGAGGAAATGTTACATGGTGCCAGGTTGGATCTGCAATATTTTGTTGCCATCTTCAGAGCATACTTAGTAGTGGTATTCCATCTGGAAGCACAGACAGACAAGCAGAAGCTGCACCTGCCTCAGCTTCTTCAGAGTGCTTTGCCTTAAGTATAGAGATGGATTTGAATAAAAGAGATCTGGTAGGAGTATAAAGGCTTGTGGCCTGGCCCATATTCTGTTGAAGCAGAGGGATTGCTTATTTTAATTTCTCTTTCAGGTTGCAACAGTCTTCGCTGTACTTTGGGCAAGTTTTCATCTAGGGGAACTAGCTTTCATGTACTTCATCAGTGGGATCCGAATGTTATGTTATGTTATAGGACTTTTATTAAGCACACACATACTCCAAGGAGTCTCTTGGCACAAGCGAAAGAAAAACTGACAGAGATGAGGAGTCAAGATTTAAATAGCAAAGGTTTTTAGTTTTCGTCTGCAATATGGAAGGTCAGTTATACAGCACACCTCCTGAGGCAACAAATTCCATTGAAAGGTGCATAAAAACTTTCACCAGCCCACACCTTCCTAATAAGAGGCATCACTAATGAATTAGTATTCCTTGAGTGGAGAGTCCGGTGAGGGTGGTATAGTTTAAAAAGTGTTGATCAAAAAATGCAGGGCAGATCCAAACAGATGTTTATGCGTAGTAACCATAGATCTGAAGATGATCCGTTTGTGGATAGGATGCCAGTAGAGCTTAGGCAGAATTATACTAGATGAGCAAACCAAGATGCTTGCACAATCACCATGGCTGGATATTGGACTGATTGTAGTCTGCTGCGTTGTTTGTTTACCAAATCATGACATGGGTTACAGTAATAAAGTTGTGACAGAATCACAGCAAAGATGACACTTCTACGAGTGTCTAATGATAACAAAGATAGAAGGAGCTTATGTCTCTGCATGGCCATGTGGCAGGCTAAGATAATAGTGTAAATTTGAAGACTGAACTCGATTTTCATCATCAAATTTCACCTAACGATTTTTGATAGTAAGTTTAGGATTAGGATCCTTACCAAGATCTTCAGTACACCAAGATGTTCAGATGTAAACAACTGATGGGTGATCCAATAAACCATAGCCAAATGGGATCCCTCCATCTGACTTGCTCCATTTATTCTAACCACCAAACACTCTTATCAGGGATAGGGTTGCTCTGGGATGTCTCTCCACCCAGGAAGACAATCCTGGAACTGAAAGGATCTATATATGTGTTTATTGGCCCTGAGGGCATTTGACGTATTTGATTGTTGCAAAATGATGGTGATGCAAACCAACAGGTCACAAAATCTCTGGTGGTAGTACTGCAATTATCCTGGCAATCTGCTGTCGCTGAGAGCAGTTCACATCAGATGGCAGACAGTGATCTGGCAGAAAACTTGAGGAGGCTTTCTTCCTCTTCACTGATGCTCAGGCTCTCTCAGAGGACATGTGATGCTTGGTGGTTACTTTCCTAAAGTGGATTTCTTTAAGGAGAAGGACAATGCCTTGCTTATTATATAGTATATCTATTCTCTGCTAGTGGATGGCTAATAGGGTGTAGGTGCCCTTGTGTGCCCCATGGTCAACATCCCTGCTATAAGACTTGCTGCTGTTGAGTGTTAAATCTGAAACTCTGATCCTTGTCTACCTAAAACCCTTCAACTGGCCCCAGAGCCAATTGCTGACTTTAAGTAGAATGTGTTTACCTTCATGCTGCAATTAGGAGTCTTTCCTACCCCATGTAAGTAAGCAATCATTACTCCGCTACTTAAAAAACCCAATGCAGATCCTGAAGATCGGAAAAAAGTTTGTGTTATTTCTCTGCTACCACTCCCAGCCAAGATACTTGAAAAGTTTGTTAACCAGGAATTGGTTACATTTAATAAGTCGTGCAACATCAGGAGTTTCAAGAGTGGACATAGTACGGAGTCTGCTCTTGCGGCTACAGACAGCATTGACCACCAGGTTGACCAGTGACCACCAGGTTGACCAGTGTGTGGCGGCCATTCCAGTAATGCTTGATTTGTCTGCAGCATTCAATACCACCTTGCTATTATATATGATCCAATGTCTGTAGAAAATCGGTGTAGGTGGGTCCGCACTAAAGCTCCTTCATTACCAACAGAGTACAAATTTTTGGCTGTGGAGGTTTCAAGCCAGAAGCCTTTGGTCCTCCTTGTGCGCTGCTTCAAGGCTTGTCCTTGAATCTGACTCTCTTTAATGTGTATGTTGCTCCACTGGCTTAACTGATGCGCTCTTTTGGATTCCAGGTGCTGTCGTACTTAGATGAAACCCAGATCATTGTGTCTACTTCCCATTTAGCTAAGAAGTTCAATCATTCTTTATCTAGCATTAGTAAGTGGGTGAAAGAAATTGCCCTAAAACTAAATGCTGACAAAACGTAAGTATTGGTGTTTGGCACTTAAGAGTCAATCTTGGTCAACATCTGGTGGCCGGAGGACTGCAAACCTCTTTCCATCACCGGTCAAATCAGCTAAAAATCTGGATGTCTTATTCGACCTGAGCTACGATAGTCACTCACTCTACTAGCACCCACTTTCTTACCATCACGACCCTGAGAAAGGCTGCCCAACTTATCCTTAGAATCCCGAGGCACATCTCAGTCAGAGACAGGATTCGTCCCCTTCACTGGCTTACGGTCAGAAAGATGATTATTTTTTAAGGCCCTTGTATGGTCTTTCTAGCTCTGCATCAGAAATGTTCTCAAGGTTCTCTCTCTCACTGGTACATCTCTAGTATGCTTCTCAGATCCTTCTTCTGCAAGAAGGTGTTGATTCCCAGATTTTGGAAGGCCAGATGGGGAGGCTGTTCCATCTCGGTGGCTGCTGCCAAACTGTGGAATACTTTGCCTGCCCATATCTTTGAAGCTGACTCACATGCTGTGTTTAAAAAACCCTTTGAAAACATAGCGTTTTTATCCTCCCATATACATGAGCCATCTCTGGAACAATTTGTGATGGCTTCAGAATGCCTTCCTATAGCGCCTTCCTATTGCACTTTGACACTTCAGGGTATAGTGTGCTTTATAAATTCCTTTCATTTCATTCCATTTCATATGCTTGTCTTTCTTCTCTTTCCCTTGATCTCAAGAAAAGGGTTAGTACTGATAGGGTGGTTGCCCAAGAAGTACATGATTGCCCCATTTTGGAGCAAGACAGTGTGGTTCTCTTTCCTAAAAGCTTGCCATATTCCAGGAGTGGGTGTCTCCAGTCTATCTGTGTCCCCTAATGTTCCAGGCACTTCTCCCAAATGCTTCCCAGAAAAAGTATCGCTCCACTTGGAAGTTAGAAGATTGGAGTTAGAACTACAAGAGTTGTTGGTGGGTAGCTAGTCACTGTTAGGAAGGCAATTTAGGAAAGGTAGGGGTTGTCAGTCTTGGGATTGTGGTTCTATCCAGGCCTTGTTCATTTTCTCGGATGGTTTCGAGGTGGAACAGGCATCCTCAGCTTGGACATTTCAATGATCTGCCAGCACGGCTTTGAGAGGGCCTTAATAAAGATTTAAGGTGGTGGAAGCTATTACTTCTCGCTCTCATGTTTCTATCCCATTTAATGCTCCTCTGTGTTCTGGAATCTAAATTACCTTTCTGCGAGCCCGCAGGATTATCATTTTGAGTCCTTTGACTCTATCCTTCCTCAGCCTTTTCTAAAGTCTTGCTTTTGGCCATAGATAACTCATCATCTTGCATGGGTGAGCTTGGATCTTTGGTTTCCAAGACACTACTCCTGCACATTCTTCTGGATAAGCTGTTACAGCGGCTCAATCCTGAGTTTGTTCCTAGGATTCCCTCCCATCTCAAGCAATATGAAAGTATGTTCATGATTTTTTGCACAGCACGAAATGGTTCCAAAAATATAGACCTGACCCTGAATTATTGACATGTCATATCTTTGGCCTATCATCTAATTGTTCAGGAGAGGCATGATGGTATTATAAAAAGATACACTAACAAAGTAGTCTCTTCTCTCGATGTCTTCATCTCTTTTTTGTCTGGAAGTTGGTGGATATTAGCATTGGGTACGATTTGAGAGTGTTGCAATTATTATGCAAACTTATCAAAAAGATGCAGGGTTTGGCTCTGTGGTGGTCGTTGGATGAAGAATAATCTGGTTCTGGTATATCCTCACATTTGATCAATACCTGGATGAGGGCTGTGATGGAGAGATACAGTTTGAGTTACTAATTGGTAGTCCATCTCCCTTGCCAAATTCCTTACAAATGACTTTAATTGTTTTTAAGCTTGGGTAGCCAGCAAAGGAGGCAAACAGGGAAATGTTCCCTGATTGTGAGGGCATAGACCTGCTTGGTTCCGATGACAGGCTTTTCTACCTGTTGTTCTCTAATGTTGTGATGGCGTAGGCCTGCATGATTCTGGTGGCAGCCCATTCTAAGACATGGGGGGTCATTCTGACCCTGGCGGAAGACTACCGCCAGGCCAACGACCACGGATGCACCGCCAACAGGCTGGCGGTGCATCCATGGGCATTCTGACCGCGGCGGTACCGCCGCAGTCAGAAACGGAAAACCGGCGGTGTCCCGCCGGTTTCCCGCTGCCCTGGGGAATCCTCCATGGCGGCGCTGCAGGCAGCGCCGCCATGGGGATTCCGACCCCCTTACCGCCAGCCGGGCTCTGGCGGTTTTGACCGCCAGAACCTGGCTGGCGGTAATGGGTGTCGCGGGGCCCCTGGGGGCCCCTGCAGTGCCCATGCCACTGGCACTGCAGGGGCCCCCTAACAGGGCCACACCAAGATTTTCAGTGTCTGCCAAGCAGACACTGAAAATCGCGACGGGTGCAACTGCACCCGTCGCACCCCTTCCACTCCGCCGGCTCCATTTGGAGCCGGCATCCTCATGGAAGGGGGTTTCCCGCTGGGCTGGCGGGCGGCCTCCTGGCGGTCGCCCGCCAGCCCAGCGGGAAACTCAGAATTACAGCGGCGGTCTTTTGACCGCGCAGCGGTATTCTGACGGCGGTACTTTGGCAGGCGGCCTCCGCCGCCCGCCAAGGTCAGAATGAGGCCCATGGTATTTAAGGGTGTGAAGCCTTAGGCCTGCATGAATTCGGTGACAGTCTCTTCTATGTGGTGGTATCTAAGTTGGCATCGGCCTGATGATTCTGGTGGCAGTCCACTCTATGTTGTCTCTGCTGTGATACTGAAGGGTGTGAGAGCATTATCGTCAATTCACCAAAATGCCAGGTGTAGCGGAAGTGACATCGCACACCCATCGTACTTTGTCCTTAAATTTCTTTCTCTCACACGTGCTTACACATGCACACACCTACACACACACTCTCGTGTAAACACTCACCCACCTGCAAGCACGCACACAACATACATCTAAAAGCATGTTTTTAAATTTGAGCTGCCACTGTGTTGCAAGCACTGGGTCGCAAATGCAGTGTTAGGGGTCGCAAGGGGCAAGCCGTGGGTCGCAGCTGCAACCCCTGACGACCCCTAAATGACGTCCTTGTGTGAGGGCACAAACCTGCCTGATTCTGGTGGACAGAAGTCTGTCTGCCCGGCGAGGTGCACACAGCTCTAGTTTCGTATGGCCTGAGACAAAGAAGATGGAGGGGTTGTCACGTGACAACCAGCAAGTGATGGTGCCAATGTGGGATCTCATTTGTTCGTCTGTGCTTGCTGCTGTTTTACTCTTGCTCAGTCATATGGTTATGTCCTTGATTTGTAAACAACACTGCAATTAATAAAGCTGCATTTTCAAGCAGACGTGGAGGCTTGGCGTCCCAGTTTGCACTTAATAGAAGCCATCACATTTTCAAAGTTCCAATAATTAATCCCCTGGTGCAAGGCTAAATCGAAAGTTGACAGCGCCGTTTCTGTCTGCGAGCCCGCCATCTGGAGCTGCCTCCTGCTGACTTCAGAAAAATGACCCTTCTTGTTGCTTTTAGAAATCTTTTAAAAACGCAACCTTTAATCGAGCAATTTGGCTAGTCTGTTTAGTTTTAGTCAGATGATATATATGCATATATTTCAATATATTAGCACGTTCTAGGGTGCGTTATTACAGAACCTAACTTGGAAACGACTACAAACTCCGAAGCACTGTTCTACAATGTTACAAATGTGAGTATGGCCACAGAGCACTGAGACGATTTATATATTCTCAGGAACATTGGAATTATGCGGTAAAATAGGACCAAATTATATGGCAGTGTGAACTACATTATGCAACAAGAATATTGAAATTACGGAGTGTAATGCGGAATGTTCTGTAGCAGTTTTATTTTGCCATTTAGCAATTTTAACACACATTAATAGTGCCCAGGTTAAGTTTTTTTTCTCCTCATTATTACGAGGATACACAGCAATCACCCATTAAAAGATTTTAACTTTTGCAAACAGTTCACCAATTCGATGCATTGGAGCTGGAAACATTTTTGTTGCAATATTCAAATTATCTGACTAGCCATTAGCAATATTTTTGTAGTTGCCATTCAAAACTCAATATTCCGGTAGAATACTGGAGTTTGTGGCAAATGAAATAATCCAGGATTTTGCGGGAAGTACCCCAGCCACAAATTTGCATAATTTCAGTCTCCCTGTTTACCCACTACAGAAAATCAGAGATACTAACTGCTCAGTGGCGGGTGGTGGATTATGGAAGTGGTGGGGCCTAAAGGCACTATCCAGCACTCTGCCTCGGGCCTTGCCAACCTCCGGGCCAGATTTACAGATTGTGCACAAACAGCAGACATCCGTACACAAACAGTTGCAGCCATACGCACATATACATTCAGACATACATACACACATGCACTCCCCAGCATACAGAGAAACACATACTCAAACATTTAAACACAAAAACGTGTCTGGGACAGGCCCACAGTTTCCAACTTCCCTGTCTGTCTCCAGCAGTCGCAGGCAGACCCACAAGCTTCCACCCAATTGGATGCTGGAATAGGGTTGAAAGTACGGGGGTAGACCTTTTATCTCTATTCTAGCTTCTGATAGGGCAAGAGGGTGTATCATTGACAAGCCCTTAAGCGCCATTATCTGACAGGCTGTACCGTGTGATGCTAGTGCAGTATTTAAGATATGTATTGTGCGTGTGTGAGGCCGGGTTGTAACAGCTACCACCTGACATATGTGTAATACAGG
Organism: Pleurodeles waltl; assembly: GCF_031143425.1. NCBI lineage: Eukaryota > Metazoa > Chordata > Amphibia > Caudata > Salamandridae > Pleurodeles > Pleurodeles waltl. Next base: position 1,666,757,803 of record NC_090440.1, read on the forward strand.
GAGAGGAGCCTTCTTCTGCTGGCATGGTATTGTTACAGCTTTTACATGCAAGCGATTTGTGAGATTGTTTTCATATAAAGGCTGCAATATGCTGAGCAGCAGCTGAGCAGCAGTGGCAGATGATGGTAGAGGGTTGAAGCCCTGTCGCCGCATACGCGCAGCCGCTACTGCAACTGCTTCTCGCATAATGATATTACTCAGTGTTGACTACTTTCTGCTTCTTGCCGTGGTTGGAAATAAAAGGTCTAAAGACCTTGGGTGGAACGCTGTTCGTGCACACTATTAGGTGTAATTTGGTGCCTGATTATTATTTTATTGTAATCAAAGGGGAATCATTTATGAAAAAAGTTTTTGCCAGCAAAAGATAATACCTTTACCACATTGTTGATGCCTTCTTCGAACGGGTGGTACCTCGGGGAAAATCAGGCACAGAACTCTTGAGTCAGCACTGCATTTATTCATTCAGAAATGTGTGAAAATAAAAAAATAAGCACAAAAAATGTTGGTGATCAATTTTTCATTTTGCTCAAAACTTGGAATTATGGAATGATTTCCAGGCATATATTTAACAAATGTATATGTTATATGCTTCATTTTTAGCTTGAGCATAGCAGCGCGCAAGAGCTGCTTCGCCTACGTGTTGGTATACATCTGGGCTTTTAACCACACCCATCGCACGCTCATCACTATCACTCGTTCGTGGGCTTGCCTTTCAAAAATCCTTTCTTTTCATTGGTAACTGCTTTACGTTTGTCCATCCTTAGGGCGTTTATTTTTACCGCCTTGGCCATCAACCCTGTTACATGGATAATTGCACGTTTGTCAATAACTTTGACTGCGAGCAAACTTTTTTATCCTTTCATCTGTCTCCTTCAAGCTCAGGGAGGCACTTTGAATTGGCTTGCTTATGTCAACTGTTTTACTTTTTATTTTCAGTTTATGTTGCAAGAAAAGTCTAGTTAGTAATTTTCAACGCAAATAGCTCTAACTCGGGCAAACGTGAGACCCATTGCATTGCAAATGCTTGTTTTCTTTGTGAACTTTGAAAGGTGCTTTTTTGTATTTCTTTTGTACAGTGAAGTGGTGAAATATGTAGTAGGCTAATTGCCCAGAGGGTTGGTTTTGTGCCATACCTCTTGATTCTACAAATCAGAGCCAGATTACTAAGATTTTGCATTAGGATAGCACCACTTTTGTGCACGACTGTTTAAATGAACCTGCTGGCCACTAGGGCATAGGTCCTTGGAGCCTGCAGAAGGCTCGAGGAGGGGGGTGCATGCCCACTTCCCACAGAAAAAGGTTGCCCTGACCCCCTGGTTTATATTTTCAGGAAGATCTGCAGTCCCATTTAAAATAAAACTTACAATTTTGGCCACATAGGGGGTCCCACGGGCAGGATACTCTGTACCCATGTATGTGTTTTAATCTCTTTACAGGACAGGGGACTGAACGAATTCTGGAGTCCTAAAATGTCCACTGTCATATCTTTGTTGATGCAGTGGCAGCCAATCAGATCTTATCTTTTAATCTTTTGGATCCGTGGATCATTTGAGGTTAGAAATTAAGTTTCAAAATATAGTATTACCTGAATAGTGGGTCCCACAGGAGTATCACAGTACTCACGTAATAAAGCAAATAAATAAAAGAGCATTCTGATTGGGTAAGGGGGATTTTCCCCGCCGGTCCCCTTCGTACTGTGTTACCGGTCCTGTGGTACTGAGAAATCTGATTGTCTGGCCACAACACCAACAGAAATGTTGCAGCTGCCATTTTAGGACTAGATCCCCTTGTCATGAGAAAAAAATAGAGTATAAGGAGGAATGAACTCCTGCCCAGGGGTAAAAAAAAAAAAAAAAAAACTCATGCTGTGGGTTTGTGGTGTGATATAGATATCACAAGGCCAGTGGTGAAATGGGAGCACAGGATCTTTGTTATCTCTCTCTCTCTCTCTCTCTCTCTCTCTGTCTCTCTCTCTCTCTCTATATATATATATATATATATATATACACATATACACACACACACATACATACATGTGTATGTGCGTAAACCTTTTTTGATAAATATTTGTGGTATTCCGTGTTTAATGTTACTACTTACTACCAGTAATACATATATACATACAGTAGCATTAAACACAGATTATCACAATTGGTTGTTGCAGTACCAGTGGTTATCTATAAAATGGATAATCTGCACAATTCTGACAGTAATTTGTACCATTAGGATAGTAACTTTATTTAAATCATTGTTTAACTATATATTTAATAAGATAAAAGGTTATACCAATCAGTTAGTTCAGTGGGATCGAGCGAACAATTTGCTTACATTAAAGAGCATAAAATAGCATAACTTTGGAACATGAAATATAGTGTTTGTAGTATATTCATTGAGATGCTCATGTGCTATGTGGGTAGGTGAGAGAAAAGCAAATGTGTGGTAGACAAACATAAATGTAATAGATATATAACAATTTCTAAATCATAGGTAGCAAGACACGTTTGGAAAGGAAAGCACACAATTTTATGTGTTTCTTACGAATTCTAAAGTTCCAAAAAACAAGAACAGTGATCACAAAGTGGTAAAATTAGTACAGCAATAAATAGTGGAAAAACGTATGACTATAGAAAAAGTAGTATGAATAAGGTGATGAAGAGGACAACAGACTGGAACACCTTTAGGTGATCTTCCTTGTGTAAGCAAACAATATTCTGAACATATCTCCCTAATGACAGAGAGAGACTGTGAAAGGGAAGCAAAAGAATTTGAATAAGGTTTGAGTCAAGGCTTGTTTTAGATGTTAGAATAAAAGATACTATTCGTCTGATGTTAATGACGGAAAATAGGTAATTGTATATGATATTTGTTTTAACCAAGCTTTCTCTACTATATTTATTCCTTAGAACAAAACAACACGATCCCTTAAAATGTGTACTGACTTTCTAATACTTTTAAAAGCTAATAAAGATACCAATCCAACATTCATTGTTACTTTTTAGAATATTTTACACACTCAAACTGTAAACCGGGGGGATACTGAGGATCAATTAAGTTAAATTTGATATTTATATATATATATATATATATATATATATATATATATATATAAAGGGAAAATAAGTATTTAATGAAAAAAGAATAGTTTTGGAGAATTTTATTTGCAGTGATATTATTTTTCCTGTTTGGTGGATATACAAATGATGCATCTATGAACTTCAGAAATTGCAGTCTAAAACAAGGTTGAACTTCAATAATTGCCTCCCTTAAGAACCAGAGTATAGATTGGAAATCTTTAAAATGTCTACATGACCTACACATGTCCAGAATATTAACATTGTGCTGACAATAATTAGGTACTCAGCCGACTCAGCCTTAATCCAGTCATTACTGTGGACATTTACAGTGCTGTTTAATGTTGTAATTAAAACCTGTGAAGGAGAGAGAGGTCAAAATAACGCTATCCACCGATATGAATAAATATTATTTATTTTGATGCTCTGCATTTCATTGGTCTTTATTGTTGCAGTGTTACTCAGTTCCTTAAAAACTAACTTAGGCTGTAAACAAGGACATCAATTCAGAAAAATGTGATGGGTGACAGAAGTAACATAATGCAGTGTGACTCTCCTAATGAAATGACAGGATTGGCTCTTTGTCTCACCCTTCAGCGTTTAGCAGACTCCTTTTTCTGTTCAGGGTTGTGTAGGAGCTAGGAGCAGAAACTACAGAAAACAGCAACAATTCCTGGAGCTCTGTGTACTGTCTATCTCTGTGTGCTTTTATGACTTTTGAGACTTGGGGTAGCCTGGATATTGTTAGGGGTATCAAAGGGCAAGTTAAGGATTGCATCTGCTGCTACCACCTACCCCTAATTGCCATACATGTGTATAACATATAAATTATTCCTCCCATCCTTATGTCCTCATCTCTTTTGATAATGCCAGAAACCTTGGACCTCATTGCATCTCAATTCCTTTATTTCAACTGTAGTGCAAACCTTCGATTAAGATTGTACAATATCAAGAAAAATCAACCTCACTTCCAATTCCACACCACCAAGCCATACGTAAAAATAATTTTGACATTAAGGGCCTCATTATGAGTTTGGCGGACAAGAGACCGCCAGACTCATGGTGGCAGTCATGTCCACCGCCGCTTTGGCGGTCCGACTGCAAAATGACCCCCATCTACGCCGGGAACAATCTTCCAGACGGGCTGACGGTGGTGCAGGTCGTAATCAGCCAGGGTGGTGCCGAAGTCAACGCCGCCCTTCTGATTACGACCTGGACCTCCGTCAGCTTTTTCATGGTGGTTTGACCTCCATGAAAAGACTGGCAAACCACCTTGAAAAGGCTGGCAGAGAGCAGGTGCAGGGGGCCACAGGGGACCACTACAATTCCCATGCTTGCATGCTCAAAAGCATGGGCAGTGCAGGGGTCTTTCTGCCCAGGACCCTCGAAATGCACACTGTCTGCTGTGCTGACAGTGTGCATTACGAGGGTGCTCAATCAATCAATCAATATTTGTAAAGCGCGGCTACTCCTCCGTGAGGGTCTCAAGGCTTTGGGGGGCGGGAAGGGGCCTTATCCGTAGAGCCACGTCTTGAGGTTCTTCCTAAAGATGGTGAGCGACGAGCTTTGTCTGAGGTGTAGGGGGAGGTTGTTCCAGCTCTTTGCTGCAGTGTAGGTGAAAGATCGTCCTCCTACGGTGGTTTTGTAGATGCGAGGGACAGTCCTGTGGGCGGCAGCATTGCCACCGACTCGATTACGAGCCAGTGACAATGCTACCGTCACTTTCCCACTGCGTTGATGTGTGGAAACCTTGGTTTCTGCCCATCAGCCCAGCGGGAAAGTGGTAGTAGGGCCAGTGGGGAGGTCACCAGTAAGGCAGCAACCTCCCCATTGGAAGTTCGGCAAACGGATCTTTCCATCCACAGAACTCGTAATCAGGCCCTAAGTATGTTGGATTATTGTAATATCTTGCTTGTGGAATCCAAAAGTACTCTTTGTCTCCATTGACTAAGTGATCAACTTTGCAATAGATAGGATTTTTAATCTTGCAAAGCACCAGTCCACTTCCCACTCTCAGCTACAACTGCATTGGGTACCCACTAGTGACAGAGAATAGACAAATATTGTTAATTCAAGATGATTCATCGTCTATCCCTATTTCTTGCCAATTACTTCACTCATTGCTCTGTGTTCTGCTAACTTTCAGCTCATATTGTTCCACTCCCTTGTGCCTCATCCCAAAACTGATCACTCCATTTACTTGATCCCATTCGTTAAAATACCCTTCAGGCTTTTCTTAAATCCGCTCCCCTCCACACCAGCTTTTACAGCCACCTTGAAGGCTCACATTCTCATTCTAAATAATCCATTTACACTGACACATACCAACGCCATGAGCTCTGAAACTATCTTCCAGTATACTACCATGTTAGGTTGCATGAGTCAATGAAACTACCCCTATGACTTTCTTACATTCCCAAAAATGCCTTCAAACTCAATATGCATAAGCTTATTAGGTTTGGATTCTGCTTTAATAATATCACCTTTTCCACTCATCACTTCTCAACACTTCACCAAATTGTTGATGCGTTCACCCAAAACTTCCGATTTTGTCCTAATTTCATGAGATTTTGCTATGCACTTTGTTCCTTTTTTAGTGCTCTTGAATCTTTTCAAATACATAAATATACAATTCACTGTTGCAAGATTACTCTATGGTTCTATGTCACTTATGTTGAATCTGTGTCTTGGTTCCTTCTATGCAACTAAACACGCAAAGGAGAAACATTAAACTGAGCAGCATCTTTCCTATGTTCAAACACAGACTAGTGCTTCTGAGAAGGTGACAACATTCATGACGGCGTCAGACATCTTGCTACTATAAACTCACCAACAAGTGGAGACCCCTACATACAGAACCTCTGTCATGTTGTTCCACTCAAGAAATTTTTTTTTGTCAAATTCTAAGGAAGTTCGGTCCCCTTATGTTTTGAGCCATCCTTTTAATGATGAGTTTTTTTCTTTCAAAATTGACTCTTAAAAATATGGGAAGAAGAAAATAGGTTTATTTAAGTGCATTGCCCTGATGTCTCTGACCTTCTATGAATTAGTATGAAGTTGCTAGGCAATACAGGGAAATACTTTCAGTGACACAAAATACAGTTAGATTATTTAGTTAGAGCCAATTAGTTCGTTCCCTAAAAGTTGGGGAGACTTGGACTGAATTATATACAGAGGGAGTTGTTACTGTTGTGAAAAGAGGTTCGTTCTGACCAGTTTCAATGTGTAAATAGAAGTGAAAATTAATAAACAGGGCAGAAAGTTTGTGGTGGAAACCAATATAGGATAAATATTCTTTAAATGTTTTTCTTTTCTTTTGAAGAGCTGTGTAGAGTGAACAACCTACTCCCAATAATGACGTGGCACTTATCAGTCTGACCCTACTTCATCATCCACACCCCAACATACCCGTCTGTGTCTCTCTATTTGCATTAAACCTGAACAATTCACATTGCTGCCTTAGAGTCAGAGGAGATATTTCACACGTTTACCTATGGTAAAAAAGAACAAGGAGGCAACTTGACACTCGAGAAGGAGTGGGTATATGGCATTTGTTTGCAGACTGAGGCTTTGCTCTTTGGTGGCCATTGTCTAGGGGTGCATGTGTGCGCCCATCACTGTATTACTGTCTTTATCCTTTCACTATGAGTGGTCACTTCCGGGTCATCCTGGGAAGTGGCTATATTGGCATTGCCTTGACACTACTTCCGCAGTTCTCTCCTGTCTTCTCTGCTCCCAGCTCATCGTATCCCTTTTCATTTTTGGTTCCTTCCTAGCTTCTTTAGCAATTATTGCATGCTTGCTCGGTACCCCACTCTCGCTATGTTTTATTCCACAGTTTCCTCCTCATGCTTCTCTGTCATCAAGATTGGAATCTCGTGTACCTTGGGCTTGTTCACTTAGAAGGCAGGTAAATAACTACTGAACCACTGTTACTGTGAGTTCTCTTATTGTTGCTCACGTTCTTGTCATTTTTGCCTCTAGTGGTGCTGTTGGTACCATTGACGAAATTGCTGGGCTCAGGGACCTGTACATTCTACTCCAAGCACATCAGTATATCTCTCTCTCACTTAATACTTTCCGGGGTCCTTGCGCTGACCCTATGTCCTCCAGGATTTTCTCCGAGTTTAGGGAAAGGTAGGGCTTGACATTAGATTCATTGGCACCACGGAAGGATGCATGACACCACTTGTTTGTTAGTACTAATGACAGCTAAGTGAGTAAGGCTCAGTTTTTTTAAGGTTAAACACCTGCCATAGTGAATAAATTACATTATTAAGGATGTTGAGCTTCCTGTACAATATAATGGAGACTTTGTGAGATATGTGGACAGCTTTCAGTGGGATGAAAACAGTGGGAGGGTTCAATCAGTGGTGTGACCTAAGATGAATGACTTGTAAACCTTTCTAAGACGTGTGGCCCATATAATTAATCATGTGGCTTAAAACATGTAAACTTAAATACTAAGGCTCCATAGGTACCACTTGACCAATGTTCATGTGCCTCTCTGTAAGCCTTATGTTATTACATCCTGTCATATAACATAGTAATGAAGGTGCAACCAAAATAAGCCAGACCTATTGGGTTTGCCAATGCTTGTTAGCAGTATCCAATACATTAATAACAACGAATTTGTTGTGAATAATTAGAAATTAACATGTTTTGTATCTGAAAATGTGATAGTGAAACATCTCTAAGATCTGCAAAGGGGGGTAGTAGTCTACAGAGTCTCTCAATCACTCCTGTGTTTCCTTTCTAACCACTTCCCCTTTCAATCTCTCTGTTAAACACTTATTGCATTTCATATCCAGATCTTTCTCAATTCTCTATCTGCATATCTCACTCCTCCTCTCCTCCTTTGTAGCGCTCTCTTTTCACTCTCTCCCCTTCAGGGACTGATTTGCAGCTTCTTTACTTCACTGTCCCTCTTCACGCACAACGCACCCGCACACCTGTAAGCTCTGCATTTTCTTTCACTTTTGCTCTATCAATATTGTGACACTGTATACCTCCTTCACACACGTTTGCATAGAATCACTATTACAGTTAGCACACGTGACCATTGCTTTGTGAAATCTACAGTGTAGCCAAGAAATGGATGATCACTTTTATGACTCACTTACAGGCACTGTAAGAAACTATAATTCCCTCTTGCCTCATCCTTCAGAGCACTCAATTACACCCCATCGAAAACACCAATCCACAACCTAGACTCACACAGACACCTAGAGGCGACTTAGTTTACAGTATGCACCAAACAAGAGTAATATGTTGCAAGAAAAAAAACAGAAACGCAAAATGCTGGAGAATGCAATCACTTCTCGGGAATACAAGATTAAGTGATATGTAAACTGGGACTGCAACACTGACATGGATTACCTTAACTGCCTTTACAATCATTGTTCAGAAATTGATCAGCGTTTTTTATTGTAAAATTGAAGACATGAATATAGGGCCCAGTAGGGACACGTTTTTAATGTAAGGTTTTTGTTTTAGGACAGGAGAGGCCACCCCGTTTCAAGCAATAGCTATGTTATAAAAACGTACTTTTTGAACTTGAATATTTATGCTCCACAGAAATTCTGGATCTGTTGATAAAGAGACCCCAGAAGTGAAGGATCAGCTGATACTAGAATTTAATATGTCTTTATTTCAATCCTAAAGCAATCCTGCAACTCATAAAACAGAAAACAACGTTTATTGACCTCTATAGATATATTAAAACATTGTATAATTCTGTTAAATCATTCATATTTGTCCTGAGGCGCATGAAAAGTATAATGAATCTGAAACACGTCAACATGAAAGAGGAATTTATGAATAAACATTCAGGTATAGAATTAGGGTGGTTTGTGAATAAAAGAAAGATAGCTGACGAGTTCGCTATGAGTTACCCTCCTCTTTCTGCAACTAATGCACACAATACAACTAAATTTTGCGGTGAATAAAAGTAGTAGAACAATTAGAGACATAGGGCCTTATTTGCGTGGCCCGTGGCGCAGGGCGGTGCAGCCAGTGCCTTGCTGCATCGCCCTGCGCCACCGGGAACAGGCAGAAATGCACAGTTTCTAAAAGATACAGTGTATTTCTGTCTTCTGCCCCTGCGCTGGTGCACAAATTGCTGCCTAATGCCAATGCAGTCACCCTTGCACAATGGTGCAAGGATGCCTACATTGTGGGGATGATTGTTTTGCAGGAAGGGACACATTCCTGCACAAAAACAATCACAAGAGGTTTTTTCCGCTTTCTATACATAGAAAGAGAAAAAAAAACAGGGAGAAATAAAGATATTTATCCCTGTTGCATCACTCTTACGGCACTCCTGAGGTGGCATAGGAATCTGATGCATTCCCAGACTTTTAAGTCTAGGAATGCATCAGATTCCCTTGGGTTCCATGGGTGTTGCGTGCGAACACCCAGAGCAAAACACCCATGCAAATCCCCCTTTCACGAATCCAAGGTGGCTTTGCGTGGTCTTGTAAATATGGACTGGCACACTTCGCCACCGGAGCATAAAAAAATGTTGCTCCGGTGGCACAGTGTGCCTGCCGTTAGGGCCTCGTAAATGAGGCCCATATTTTTTAGATTTTCTGAGGTACATGTTATGTTATTAAAATGTTGTGTTTTAAACCAAATAAAAATATTGTAATTGATGTACTGTTGTAGGAGGATTTCTTGACATCCGATTTTACTGACTCAAAGGATAAAAGAATGCTCATTGCAGGAGGTATGGTAGCAGAATATTGTGGACTAACTTTCTTCTGGCAAAAATATTGTGTCATAAATAACGTTATCGCCACATAGAATAATGGAAAATCTGCACGGAGGGAGATGATTTTTATGTTAACTATTATTTGGACATAAATAATGTCAAATGACATTTTTGTCAAGGATATTCTGACATACAACCTATTATTTTTTTTTTTTAAATCAGAAGGTGGCAAAAAGGCAACCCCCCCTTTGAGCTGTGCTAATACTAGTCATAAAGGACATTAGAACTGAAGCAGAAAAGGAAAAGAACGGCAGTCAGATCCCGGAAGGAAAAGAGGTGCAGTGAAGACCCTATAAAATGCTGTAAATCAGTGGTTCCCAACCTGTGGTCCGGGGACCACTGGGGGTCCGCGAAGACTTCTCAGGGGGTTCGCGACTGCTTAGAAAATTACAAAATATTAACAAATATTGACAAATTAGGTCCCCAGCTTCCAGTAATGACTCAGGCAGGGGTCCCTGGATTCCAATGATGATTCAGTGGGGGTCCCTGGGTTCCATGAATGTTAAAATGGGGGTCCACATAAATCAAAAGGTTGGGAACCACTGCTGTAAATTATCAGGCGGTGGCTATAGATCAATGCCAGAGGTTGGGGCAACTATGGATACACAGAATCCAGGAATCTACTACAGGCGTTCAGGAAAAGTAAAGAATTCAGCCACTGTGCTGGTTTGTTTACAGTTATTAATAATGGATTCAATTTAACTGACACGCGAATTAATGCCTGTATTCCTGAGTATTTAGTCATGACATAACAGGAAGAAGTAAAGGCCATAGCTTCTATAAGCATTCAAGGCAGCAATAAAGCTTGCAGGAAAGCCCCTTGGTCCATCATTGTGCTGCCTGCGTTAACCAGGCAGGGTGAATTTTGTGCCGTGGCAGTTATTATTCTCCCCTGTAATTTGTGGTCTTGGTCCTAATTACCAACCATTGCCGGAGGTTTTAACCCCGCTCTTTCAGTAATAAGGGCTTGCTGCCAGACTGCTTTCTTTCAGTACCTGCTAAGGCTGGGCTCTGGCACAGAGGTGTATTGTTAAATTTGCAGCTGCAAATATGATTTAACTTTAAGCGAAATCTGCAAACCTAGGTGGCGCTGCCGTGGCGGTTGCCACTGAATCTAGCCAGCGCAACCTCACACATTGTGATGTTCTGTCCAAGCGCTCCGTGTACCTACGCCATTGCAGAATTCCACACCGTGTAAACGTCGTTAGTTTCTATACATGGCACACAGTCAGAATAACCAGTAAGTAGGTATGGAATCTTGCGTAAATAACCGCACCTTAAAAAAATTGCCCTGACACTTTGTGTCAGGAAACTTCGGGTGTAATTTACCTGAAGAAAAATGATTTCAAAGAAGTGAAACGTGTTGTTGGTTGTGCGTGCTCTGACACTACATGTTGCCCTCATTCCCAGTGACGTAACAAAACTTGAGGTGTCCCCCTGCAAAGTGCATTGAGGGCCCCTCCCTCAGGAACAGTACTGAGGGGACCGCTTAAAGCACCTCCTGCACCGCGTGGGCTGCTGGGGCCTTTGTTACGCCATTTCTCATTCTGACACCATTGTCTCAAAAGGATGCGGCCGTGTAAAACTAATAAACACAGTACTGTATCAATATTTACCGTGTGCAGCGTCAGTAAGGAGTATTCCACCTTCCTTGCAGAATCCTACGTGGTCGTCTTCATTACATCCTTATTCTTACCAGAACCCCAGCGACAGGAATGCAAACATTCTGGCCTAACATTATGGCTATCTGCAATGCAGTCCAGGCTAAACAACCAACGAGACTTTGATTATCAGACATTACACACTGACCCACTGTCCTGCTCTCTATTGTTTTGCGGAATGCGTGGGCGCAGAGTTTGCACAGATTCTAGGGTCAGACACATTGAGGGAACAAGGGGGCCTTGGTGTCAGATGGCATAAGGCACCTTACATTCTGCTTTCCGCTGAGCGCGAAACAAAAACAGGAAGCGGCCTGGACTGATTGAAACCATGTCAGTCTGCGGAGGGAGGCCGCGCGCGCACAGGAACCTCACAATTTGCTCGCGCTAGGCAAGCTGCTATTTCCTCAGCCAATTGCAGCTGTCTTCATATCAAAGATGTTCTGTTTATAGACAGAAATGTATTGATGCCAGAGAGCGGGAAGGCCGCATGATATATTACCGCTGGCAAGCTGATACCCTCCGAGGGTTACCGCTGGCTCTAATTGAAGCAAGGCCCGGGCTGGTGAGTCAGGGGTCCGAGGAGCTGGTGACAATAGGGAAACAGTCTCCAAAAAAACTGCTTCATTTGAGCGATTGCCACACGATGGCTGAATTAATGGTCAGGAAATGAGCTATTATGATTATTACATCCTCGGCGCTGCCTCATAAACCTGGGGGTGCGCTTTCTTCTTTTTTTTCTTTTTACTTGAACTTAGTTAATCACAGAGAGCTAAAAATGCTATTTTATAATGATTTATTAAATTAATACACTTGCAGATCACCCAGATGAAAATGTATTAAGTTAGTTCAGTGGGAAGATTTTCTGTAAATCTTGTCAGCCGCTGAATTCCATACTTTCATTGAGGTGGGCTGTGGGTGCTGTCTTTACAGTTATGTTTGAATTTGAAGCAGAAAGCCACTCCAGCTTTGAATGATTGTCACTGTTAGCCAGTGTGACCTGGACCTTTGTCCGGCTTATTGAATTGTTTTATAATACGAGGTCCACATGCATTTGAAGGACATAAAATTGAGAAGAGAAAATCAGGCCTTCATTTATTATAGATTGGCATGGGTGTGTAACTCATAACAGAGCGTCAATTTTCTTACCATTTTAAAGGCGCATGTATGCAGTGCTAAACTACGTTGTGTGTCCGTGTGCCTGCACAAACTTTAGTAAATGTGTGCTAAAGAATCATAAATTGGGTTCTTCCAAAAAAAACTGGAAAGCAGATTGTGCAATTTAGTTCCACTGTTTGAGCTGCAGCAGAAAAGATCCAGATGAAGACCAGTTTTGCGGGACACAAAAGGCGTGCAGCATCAGATTAGAATGGCATACAAACTGGCAATATTCACTGAGCAGCCCAGCCAGACATTTCAGAGAACAAGTGTTACCTACAGCAGTCCCAAAAAGATCACTACAAAACACAATGCTCACACGCTCACAAAGCACTGCACAACACCGGACCAGAATACCTCAACAGATGACTCTCCTTCTACAACCCGACCCGGCATCTCTGCTCCGCCGACCTCGCCCTTACAACCGCCCCACGTGTCCGCAGAAATACAACCGGCGGTAGTTCATTCTCATACCTCGCCGCCAAAACGTGGAACACTTCCCACCAGTGCTTAATTTGTAAATAAAAACATGCTGGTGCCCAAAGCCCTCATCTTAAACACAGGGCTGCTGCATTTAAATGTGCAAGCACGGAATACTGAGGCAGCGTAATCCTGAAGCCATCTCAGGCCTCTTCAATCCATTTAAAGCCACCCCCTTCCCTTTCAGCTCACTCTGGCTGCTTTCTGCTTTCTACCTTTAGGCGCTCTTTGATTTTTCTCTTCCTCCGTCTTTCCCATATGTGTCTTTTTCTCGTAGCAAATGATTGAGACAGAAGAATAAGCGGAGGCCCTAAAAAATAAGTGCCGGTGCTTAGCACCAGAAACAATAAGCACAAATTAAGCACTGCTTCCCACCCACCTGCGCCAGACCAAAGACCTCCTTACCTTCAGGAAACTTCTCAAGACCTGGCTGTTCAAGCAGTAGCAGCACCTCCCCCACACCTTCTCCCCTCCTCAGCGCCTTGAGACCCTCACGGGTGAGTAGTACACTTTACAAATCCCTGATTGACTGACTGATTGAAGGCAATGGCACTAAAATCACCTGACACAGGGTTTTAAATAAGGGACACAGGTGAACATCTCCCTGGATGGTTGGCACGCAATTTTGTACAGACATTTGTTAACATGCACTCAGAGCATCAGAGAGATGTGCATACAATGAGGAGCATGTAAGACTGCAGAGAAAATGTAAGGTGGTTATTTTTTTTACTGCGCCACAAGAACAAATGGATTCTCTTTTTAGGCAATTGTAGACTTCTTCAAGTGAAACACTGTAGATGGGTACATCTCCCTGGTGATATGTTCCTCATATTCAGGCCTTAATAAGAGTTTATGTTCTGGAATAATAGGACCTATTTTAGCTTACTAGGGCACAATAACCAAAGCAACTATCATTTTCCCTCCTTAGAAAGTGCAAACTACAGAGGATCGTTTTATATTGTGCAAAACTGATGACAAGAATGCTGAATTACTGACCACTGGGCCAGTGAGTAATGGTCATTTTTGGACCTGAGTAGACTTATGGACCTGAGCCGCACTAGACAACATATATGGAGCAGAGAAATATTACAGAAAGACCGGCATTCATGATTAGTTCCAAGGTCAGTAATTCTAGAAGCAACTGAAAATGGCAGTTTGAATGTCGACTCTCTCTTTTGGTGTTGCAACAAAAGTGCATTCGAAATATTGACCTACAGATATATTGTGACTAACTTACAAAATATTATTAAGGTAGAATTAATAATAGTAAATCTGGACTTACCTCAACTTTAGTTTGGTAGTTGGTATTACAGTCACAATATAGCCATAGGTCAATATTTATACTGTGATATTGTGACATACGCTTCTGTGCCTTTAAAACATCAGTTGTCTGTCATGGAACTTTCAGCGAGGGCCTTAATGGCAGCTATGGACTGCTTACTGGTGAGTTAAATTGAAACACTTACATTTCCAGCAGCGGTCTTACTGATTGAACTATTATAGATTTTGAGGGTGGCTGAGATAAAGGCTTATTCAATCAACTACATATTGTGTCAGCAGTGAGATCGACTTAGGTATGTCTTAGGTAAGAGAAGTCGTGGCCGCTAGTGGAACAGAGTTCCTCCCTAAACCATACTGTACCAGATCACTTTCCCCAGGATTGTCTATGCGGGCCCCTCTAGAACATTTTAGGCCCTTTTCAGGCATAGAGCTGGTACTAGCACAGTGACTACCTTTACATTAATTACAGATACTTATACACCTCTCGGTAAGTTTCATCACGTGGACCCTAACATCTGCTCTGCCCTGATGACACAGCAGTGTCTGCTAGAGTATGTTCACACTATTCCCCAGGCTTGAAAAAAAAGAACCATCCTGTGTAAACTCAATCACTCCAGGTTGTCTTTGAAAATTCAGCACATATGCTTGTAACCTGTGTCTACACCCACAAAATACAACCACTCCTAGTGAGCAGATAGCCCATTGTGCCATTGAATGTGGTCATATAGGAAGGTGATTACTTCTCAGCAAGAGCTTATCCTGCTTGGCTACTCATCTGAATATCCTGTGATTTTTCTACAAGTAGCTACACGATTTCACTGTATCCTCTCCCAATCAGTTGCTTAGACCCAGAGCCAAGAACCGTTCAGATAATAATTTTTTTTACATTTCTTACATATTCTAGAATCTCAGCATAAAGTTTATTCTCTTGATCAACCAGTGTTCAAATAGTTTGACTACTACATCATTAAAAAGTTAAGGAGAAAACATTTTCCTTCAGTGTCCATTGTACTCAGGAAGCAGTGGAGCAGCTGGGAGTTAGTGTCTTTTATGTCTAAGACTACTTAAATGCAGAAGGCATATTGCTTTACAACCTGTGCACACCAGTCGGAAAAAAGCCACATCAACAATATTGAAAAAAGTGAAGGTTACGAGAAGGACAGTGATCAAGTGCATTGCCCAGGAGGAGGGCGTTTAAACACTTTTACACGTTCTACACAGAGTGAAGCCTTTTCTGATAGCACCCTTGAGGTTCCCAGCAGCAAGCGTGGAAAGGCACTACAATGCGCACAGATGGCAGTACTAAAACATAATTTAACATTTGTTTGCTACCCTGAAATCTAGGCGCCACTTGCTGCATGTATGAAGGTGACACACGTTATCCTACATGCAATTTCATTCGCTACATTTGTTAAATGTATTTTTTTTTGTATTTTTTATATAGAGTTTCAAATAGTGCTGACAAGAACTGGCGAGCACTGAAGGCAGAAGAGCTATTCAGATGATGAGGCGAAGAGCCAAGTCTTCAGGGCTTTGTAGAGAGATGGATCTTGGTCAACAGAGGTTGAGGACGAGAGGCCCGTCGTAGTGAAGCACAGATGGGAAGTAGCTGATGAAACAGTAAGCAGCGAATCACTAACAGGCCAGCACCCTTGAGACACAGAGGGGGTCATTCCGACCCCGGCGGGTGGAGACCGCCAGAAGACCGCACCGCGGTCAAATGACCGCGGCGGTCATTCTGACTTTCCCGCTGGGCCGGCGGGCGACCGCCAAAAGGCCGCCCGCCGGTCCAGCGGGAAAGACCCAGCAACGATGAAGCCGGCTCCGAATGGAGCCGGCAGAGTTGCTGGGGTGCGACGGGTGCAGTGGCACCCGTCGCGATTTTCAGTGTCTGCCAAGCAGACACTGAAAATCTTGCTGGGGCCCTGTTAGGGGGCCCCTGCACTGCCCATGCCAGTGGCATGGGCAGTGCAGGGGCCCCCAGGGGCCCCATGACACCCGTTCCCGCCAGCCAGGCTGGCGGGAAGGGGGTCGGAATCCCCATCAGCGCCGCCATGGAGGATTCCTTTGGCCAGGGGAAAACCGTCGGGAAACCGCTGGTTTCCCTTTTCTGACCGCGGCTTTACCGCCGCAGTCAGAATTGGCCAGGAAGCACCGCCAGCCTGTTGGCGGTGCTTCCGTGGTCGTTGGCCCTGGCGGTCAGAATGACCCCCAGAGTGTGTAGAGGGTGGTAAGGGGTGAGCTGTGTTTCAGAAATGTGGGAGAAGCCATGAGGAGAGCCATATACAAGAGGCAATGTTTTATTTAGGCATGGACGAAACGGGAAGCCAACAAGGGATTAACATGTGCCAACCTGCCGGAGCCCCTAATCATTCTGGCAGCTGCATTCATTGAAAATACTTTTATAACTGCTTTCGGGATCTGATTTAGAGAGAATAAAATAACCACGTCTGATGGTATTATTGGCTGCTGTGGCAGATTTTTTTCATCTGATATACGTCATCGTCTTATTTTCTGTAGCATTTCAGTTGAAAAAACATACTCAGGTAACACTTCTTATCAGAAGATCATCATCAAAAACAGAAATGTAAGCTTTTTCTTGTGCAAAAAGAAATAGAATATGGTTCCATGCTACAGTCTATATTTGGAACAATACATTCAATTCCTACACTATCAGGGGCTTTGTATTTCACTTTTGTAAGCAGTTGGGACACATTAATTGGCAATGTGATTCCAATTACAGGAAGTTTGAGTTCTGCAAGTCGTAGTCATCCACTTCCTCTTAAACTTCACTGGAACACTTACTAACCTTTAAATAGTTTGCTTTTCTCCAGAAAAATAATTTGGAATCCTCCGCTGTGAAGAATGTGCATTTGTATTATGGATGATGGAGAGGGGTGTTGTGCCCTGTGTTGCATGGAGGTGTGTCGTGTATATATGAATGTGGTTTTGCATGTCTGCCTGCCTCACTGCTTCAGCCTAGAGTGAGCGATACTGGTGGTGGTTGAGGTTGTGAGTGCTGACCTGGCAGCCCATGTACAGTGAAGGGCTGAGCAGGGAAGTCATCCTGATCCAGGTAGGCCATTATTTATTTCTTTGTTTAGGGATTCTGTGCAGTAGCTACAAAATATGGCTCAAATACAGCGGCAACAAGACAAAATCCTGAATACGGTCAATTACAATTCAGTGGGGTATGGGGGAAACCACATATCCTTCATTCTTCTAACCTGAGGTCCTTCGCTCAATCAAACAACAGATTAAATAGTTCTGTTTTGCGCAGTTCCTTGAAATCAAGGTTGCTCACTGCTGCCATTAGGCACAGGTCTACAGCATTTCATATTGTGGGACCAAGGTCCCAATAATTAGCAGTTATGTTTTTACATTTGTCAGTTGGAGGATCATGTAAGAGCTTGTTGACCAAAGATTTCTGGCAGCGGTGTGGAGGACTACCTGCTATTGCAGGAATGTACGCCCTTTGTTTCGTGAAATTGTGAGGCATGGCGTAGTGTTGTTAACATGATCGTTGTCCTGACTGGTGGCCACTACAATGCTTCCAGGGGTTCTTTCACCTGGTCATAAATATGTAGGATAAACTGCACCATGGCAGGCTGAATTTGAAGTCTTTGTGGCATAGCCTGGAAATAGTTCCCTTTTTGTTTTCCACTGCCCAGTGTTGTTGGTTGAAACCAAGGCTGTGGCAAGATGTGAGGACATGTAATTTCCCTTTATGATTTTCCTGCTTTATGAGTGAGGTAAGGGGCTTCAGTCCTCTTTTTGTTTTCTCCCTCATGGGCCGCATATTAAATAGAGTAGACTAGGGTTCTGGGTCCCTGGAATATGCAGGATGGTAAGCTACAAATATCAGCCACTTCATCTGTGTAGTGGAGCTGCAGGGAATTTGGCCTCAGACTGTAGTCACTGGGTGTGTCAATGCCAGGTAGGGAATCAATGGTTCTACTCCATCAGTAGCCGTCATAGAGTGAAGAGGATGCAGGAAGGTCTTGAAGGTAGGATTGAATCCAGGGTATCTCCAGGGCAGGAGGAAGTGTGCTCAAAAGATCAAAGTATCTCTTTCTAAGTCAGGGGGTGTGACCTTATGGTGTCCATAAAGGCAGAGTTGCCGGACGCCAGCAAATCTTTATATTGACAAGGAACCTAAAGGGTTACTGATCAAAAGTGAATGCAGAGGATTCCAGCCTCCCTAGTAAACACACTTTCAGGCTGGCTTGGAAAAGGGCATTGTCCTCAATAAAGCATGGGACCCAATCACTTTGTTGGGACAATCCAGGTGATGTGGCAAAATCAACCATGGGGTGTATCGACGCAGAGGGAACTGTGTCACTGTCTTGGTATCTTTGATATCAGCTGCAGAGAGTGCTGAGTTTCTTTTATAGCAATCACATGTAACAGCTGTGCTTGTAAAATGCCAGGCATGGTGGCAAAGTGAATTCATGTACTTCACCAGTGCAGTAATCCCATTATGGTGTTCCTGAAAATTGTGTGTAGTGTGGTGTTCGGATTGTCAACTCAACTCAGCTATGGGTCCCATTGTTGGGCTGTCCTTCTCTGGTGGTTTGGATCTGGATTAAGTTTTTGGTGTGTGAGGATATTCTTCAACTCTGTGGATTAGAAGGGCGTCTTGAATTATTGTTGCATATTCGAGGTACTAGTCTTTTATTTCACTTCCGTTCATTGTGATCTTCCTTGTCACGAGGATTAATGCAATCTCCGTTTATTCCATACAGGAAGGAGGTGATATGTGATCTGAATGTGTATTTGACAAGTCTAAGGCATATGTGTTTTGTGCGAGCAGCTTGGTATTTTTTTGTATTCTTTGATTTGTTAGTTTGTCTTGAGGAATGGGATGTGGAGCAAGCGACTTTAATCATTCGATTTCACTGTGGAAGGAGGGGTGTTTTATCATGTGCTGTCTGTAGAGTATCGTGTTTTATGCTGCAGCGTGTTGTGTGTATTTTAATATGTCTTTTGAAGCACTCCTACCGTAGGCAACCTGGCTGAGGTGTTGTGGACAGACTGAGAATGATCAACAGCGTAAGACCTTGTGTTTCTTTGGACGCACTTCTGTGTTTTTGCCATTTGAATTGTTTGGTGGTGGATTGCTGCTGTTGTCAGAGTGAAGGGTTCTGGTTGATTTACAGTGGGGGCAGTGGTGGCTGCCAGCAAAATAAATTGGAGGGGCACAAAAAACTACGACGTACACATAAACATAACATACACGAATAACACACATAACATACACTCATAACATACATACCAATATAAATATTTTGAAAAAAACACCCACCTTACTCATTGTCCTGCAGCACGTCCTCGAATCATGAAGCCAGCAGCCAACTCCCTCATCCAATCAAGCTGCTGTTTTCATGCAGCTAAGCAGCATGAAAAAAGTGTCTTAATTGGCTGGAACGGGCCGCCCCCATGCTCCAAAAGGCACTGTATGCCTGTGCCTTCTCTCCAACACAAATGTCGAAGACAGCCGGGTTAGAGAGGTTTGAAATGCGCATGTTGGTTTGGCCATAGCAAGGTAGCCGGCCAAACCATCATGTGCACGTCAAAGGGGCAACTCCTTACTGCTGCCAATCATTGGCAGCAGTGATGCACTGGCCCACCCACCCTTCCACTTTGTTTGCTGGCAGAAGGCATTAAAAAAAAATTGTAATAAAATCTTTATATTACCATTTTTTATGTTTCTGCACAGCAGTGCAAGTGTCTTGATTGGGTGAGGGAGTACGTGCTGCAGAATGAGGACATGCCGCAGGACATCGAGTAAGGTAAGTATTTTTTAAATATTTATATTGGTGTGCATGTTATGTGTGTATGTTATGTGTGTATGTTATGTATGTTATGTGTGTATGAT
The DNA here is from genome assembly GCF_031143425.1 of Pleurodeles waltl. NCBI lineage: Eukaryota > Metazoa > Chordata > Amphibia > Caudata > Salamandridae > Pleurodeles > Pleurodeles waltl. The sequence continues at coordinate 1,666,778,101 of NC_090440.1, forward strand.
ATGTTAAATGTGTATGTTGTAGTTTTTTTGCGCCCCTCCAATTTATTTTGCTGCCAGCTGCCACTGCACATAACCCTTTCAGGGCCTGCTCTAGGGCAGTGTGAATAGTGCCACCGCACCGGGTGTTGACATCGGGTGGGGGTGCCATGTTTGCAGGTACAGTATGGTTTTAAAATCCCCTGCTGCAGCGTTCCTTGTGGCTAGCAATTTTCAGGGAACAATAAAAATGTCAAGATAACTCTGGTGATTAATGTTCTGCCTGGAGAAAGATCGAAGTTTTGAGGGGCACAGATAAAGGGTGGTAGTAAGGCAATCCATGGTGGAGGTGGTGTTTGGGGGGGGGTGCCAACAAACATTGTCGCACAGGGTGCCACCACTGCTAAGGCCAGCCCTGACCCTTTTCCTACCGCACTACATGGGAACAGAAGCAACACAGAATTAATACAGTCACCTTCAGTCTAAGATGGCATACATGCAATAAGTGTCTAGTCTGTGTATCCTGTGTGAGTGCCCTAGACTCGAACTTCTTGGAAGATGGTGATATCATTGCGTATGTGGGTACATCTGCCTTGATGGGCATGGTGGTCACTAACAGGGCAAGATGTTGTGAAGTGAACAGTGACCTGAAAAGTAGAGTTGGCACAGTGTTAACCTTCGGAGTTCAATAATGTGGTTGTGAGGGGGTACCAACCAAATACATTAGCTACACTAAAAAAGTTAGTGTCTTTTCATGGCCACATGTTGGTTTAGTACCTTAAAAATGAAAGAAATTACATAAAACTTGTGTTGTGTGACTGTTAGTATTCAAGTAAATATTTACATCCATTGACAATGAATTCGCTGAAACCCTGTGGCATAAAGAAAATGATGGAGACCCAGTGCAAAAAATGTCGAGGGGCAACTGAGATTCCCACCACCCACATCATAATTTCTTAATCATAAGAGTGCCACCCCCAAACCCAACCCACTGCCACTGTGTGTTACCTTGAGGAGGGACTGCTGGGAGTGGCCCTTTGAGGCATTAAAAGGCCAGTCTGTGCTAAAGGAGGTAAACGGAGGCGTCCTCTGCAAGGATTAGAGTGCAGTATGAAACATCTGAATAATGAATAATTTAAATGTATGATTTTGTAATGAGCTTACACCCTTAACTTTCATAGTGAAGCTTTTGTTCACGTTTCTCAAACACTCACCATTGATAATGAGAAGGTGTCTTTTTTGAAATGATGAAACCTGGGAACTCGGGACAGCTGAGGTGTTTTTTTAGAGAGAAGGGACATGGAAATAGACCTCTGGTGTGCCTACACTCATTATATGTTTATATAAATCACTGTCAGGAACTGAAATCGACTGAGGTAGAGGTATGCCTCGTAGATTCCCATTACAGCCAATGACAAGAAAGCGCAGCACGAGCTGCACAATGTGTCAGTCATGCGCAAGGAAGGAAAGAGATAAAAAACAAATTGAGATAAATGTGCACTCACTGCAGAATTCAACATTTTTAATTTCTAACTATGCTGCATGAAATTGCGTTATTAAGCATCTCATGCATAATTATGCAGATCCTACCTAAAATATGGTAACGGGGGAGATTAACTATAGTAAAGATAAATAGTTAAAACATATGTCCTAAAGAGTTTGTTCCCATACTTGGTGCTTTGCTTTAGGACGAGTTAAATAAGGAGTATGCAACGTGTGTCAAAGACGGCTAGTTGCATGCCAGGTTTTCAGGATAACCATTCACTGCAACTTCTAAGACTTCTGTTAATAGTCATTGCAAATTCTTCTTGTGTGTCTGTCCTAAAATATGGCCTGGATTATGCCTACAAGAACACTCCTAGTCTAAACGGACAGAATTTGCAGTAATCACTGGTATTGCCAATCTGTTCTTCTAGCGTGGGTTTCCAAACCAAAATCGGGGGCTCCCAATGAGGGAGGAAGGCAATTATCTACAAAATGATGCTTGCTCTACTGGTCACTAATGCTATAAGAAGATACTCATAAGTGTCTTGGTGTATTTGCTGAGATCTCCGTTAAGGATATTCTGGCTCCCTTCCCCTTCTGTTGCCACTGGATAGCAGGCTGTGGAGGAACTGGTAATGCTGGTGTGCATGGCTCACGCTCAAGTTCTTATTTTAGATTATTAGTTTGCCTTCCTCAAGGTAAGCTAAAACACCCAAATAAACTTGCTACAGGCATAAATATTGCAAAATTATTGGTTCTATAACAGAGGACCATTGCATCAATACACAGTGTTTACATAGATCATAAAAAGGTGTGGGTCCACACTAGACAAGGTGATGGACCTAGAAAAATCAGATGGCTCTTGCAGATTACCTGCATGCAACAACCCTGAGACCAGGCGATGGAAATGCGTGGGGGCTGAGGAGCTGAGAGAAGGACGCCCTGTCATCTTTTGCTTAGAAGGAACATCAAGTCATTGAAGAAGGGAAGCCGAGCCTCTGATCACTGAATATTGCCTCAAGTGCTTCTACACTGTGGTACAGATGCCACCGTGGGACCCAATTATCCCACATTACTATGATGGCACACAAGCATGAAGATTGGCCCATTTGAGTCTTCTTAAGGGCTCTTCCTTTTCTGCACCACACAAACAGACACAAGACTGAGATTAACATATTTTTGTGATATGGCTCTGAACTGCAAATGTTTACCTAGAGATGATTTTCCAATTATTCCTCCTGTAAGCAGGCCACTTTCTGTGCTTTCAATCTGCTAAAGCTTTTCTTCCAATTGTGGTTTTGCACCTGCCTTTAGAGTTTCTCCTAACACCCAACTTCCTTCGTTCACACACATCTGTGTCATCATCATTCAACTATCTCCTTCTCATTATATCTGAGATCGTATAAGCCTTCTTCTCAGCTCATACACCCACCTGGTTTAATTATCTCACAAACACTCCCTTTTAAAGACCAGTCTACCGTACCTACTAAAATCTCTTTTAGCTTATGAAATGCCTATTCAGTTTGCTTACAATACACTTTACCATCAATCTTTATAACACATTTTATTGATTTTTCAACAATACAATACAATACAACATTGTACACCTAAGAGGAAAAGATTGGCATGTCGTCACATATACCACTCTTGTTAATCATTCTTAGTTACACTGTAATATCAAACGATCTCCCATCTTTCCTGATACCACCCCTCCCACCCTCAGCATCCTCTGAGTGCAGCATCTATCGACATGGTGAGGAGGGTCCAATCAAATTAGTACCCAGTTCTGTCATAACATGTGCCTGATCATCGATATTTGTGGCCTAGTATGCATCAAAGGTGTCCTGGGCTGTGCAGTATGGCTATTTGGGGTTCATAGTAAGACATGTTTTACCAGCTCTTGGCTTAAAGGGGGAGTTTACAGATCATTGGGTCATTGATGGGCATGTGTGGGGGTGCTATTGTGTGATCTGTATTCCACGTCTCTTATACCATCTACTATATCCTCCCATGCTCTAGAATTATGAATTTTGCCAATACCCCGCCAAGCTTCTCTAATTAGCAATGATCCCTCGCATCTCCCCCACCTTTCTAATTCTCATATCCATGCTGCCAGCTGGGGCCCTTTGGGTCTTTTCAGTGGTGCGTTAGCTCCCTTTTAGCCAGTAGTAAGGCCAAATCTTGGAATTTACTAGTGATTCTGTTTTGCAGATGTGTGCGGGAACTAGTGGAGTAGGCAGGGGCCTAGTGTTGTGGGAACTGCTTTTTCTATCAGCGTCGTCAGTGTTGTGGTAACCCCATCACAGTATATTGTAAGTGAAGGGCAGGCCTGGAACATATGGAGAAAATTGGCGTTCACCTCCCCACATCTCGCACAAGCAGCATCAGTAAGACCAAAAAATGTATTCATTTTTTCGGGGGTGAGCGTAGGACCTATAAGTTTAAAACTAGAGTTTCTAGATATTTTGGGCATGCGTTCTAAGATGGATTCCCATGTGCTTTCTGGTATAGACGTTTCCCAGTCTCTTAACGTGTGCAATGACCCTAGAGCATCAGCTTCTATTGCTCTATATAGACATGAAATGGCCTTGTATGTTCCACAGCTTTTCTGCATTGTGGGCTCACGCCTGCCGCTGTTCCAGTGGCGGCAGATAGCTGCCGTTACTGATCTATGTAAGAGGAAGTGTCCCAGGGGAAGTTCTATAGTTTGCTTAAGCTCATCAAATGTAAGCAAGGCTGAGTCCCCATATAATTGTCCCATGTTGATAAGACCTTCTGTGGACCACTCCCGGGTTCCCCGCCACTTCCCTTTATGTGGCAGGTCTATCAGCAGGTGAAGCGGTATCTCTGGAGAGTATGGAGATCTAGTGTTCGACGTTCGCAGCAGTCAAACCCAGCATTTTTGGATGACAATATATTCCTTTGAGCCAGGGTGCATTGCTGGGCCTATCCTCCGTAGCGTTTTTATCAGAGCCAATAGTGTGGGGACCAGTGTGCTCATTGCCCTGCCTGATTTTTGTCTGCTCGCAATCCATTGGGTGTACCACTGAAGCTGTGCCGCTAAATAATAGGCTTCAAAGCTTGGGAGTGCTAGTCCCCCCGTCCCCGGTAAGCCGCTGCAAGGTTGCGAAGGCCACCCAGCGTCAGCCACTTCGACATATAAAGGATCCCAGCACGGCATTGAGTGTGACAAAGAAGGACTGTGGGATCCATGGGGGAGTGCTCCAAATAAATACAGGAACCAGGGCAGCACCACCATTTTCAGGAGTGCTTTGCATCCTCGCACCGTTAGTGGTAGTGTTTTCCAAAACTCTATGGGGGTCTTCAGCTTTCTCATTGCGAGCTCTAGATTTCCCTCAAAGGTGTCTGGTAGATTATGATAGGTTCTTACCCCCAGGTAGATTAAGCATCTAGGTTCCCAATACAGTTCATTGAACATCTCAGCTGGCTGTAGTTCAAGCTTTAGAGGGAAGAGACTTGAGTTTTACCAGTTGACCTTTAGTATGGACACATCCCTAAAGTCCTGTAGCAGTGCTTTCGCCCCTACCAGGTCATTGTGGGCATCGCTCAGGAATAATAGGAGGCCGTCCGTGTAGAGCGCTATCTTTTGTGGCAACCCCCCCATCTGGATTCCCCTGTAGTAATTATCTCCTCAGGCCAAGTTTGCCAGAGGTTCCATTGCTATTGCAAAGAGGAGAGGTAAAAGGGGGCATCCCTGCCGAGTTCCTCTCTGAACTGCATAGCTCTCCGAGATGGTGTGTCCCGTGCGGACCCGAGCTGTTGGTGACATATAGAGTAGCTTTGTCCACCAAACAAATCCCGGCCCCAAGCCCATACACAGCATTACACCATATAGATAATTCCATTCCAGGATGTCAAAGGCCTTCTCCAAATCTACTGCCATTACTACCACCTCCTCCTGCTCCTGAGCACAACTTTCCATTATGTTAAGGATTCTCTGTATATAAAGCCTGCTTGACTGGGGTGTATGATTTGGGACATGAGAGGGAGAAGTCTGTTAGCCAGGACTTTGCTTAATATCTTATAATCTACATTGAGCATAGATAACGGTCTGTAAACTGCCACATCCGTTGCTTGCTTCCTCGGTTTCAGAAGTGGTATTACTGTGGTATCTGGGAGGCTTCCTGACTGCTTAGCCGCCTAGAAGACATACACCAGTCGGGGAGCCAAATCTGCAGCATAGACTGCATAGATTTCAGCCGGCAATCCATCCGAACCCGAATCCATTCCTTTTGCGAGTTCCTTAATTGCTACGAGAATCTCCTGCGTAGTAATCTCCGAGCCCAGAGTCTTAGCCTAATCAGCCATCACCCGGGTAAGATTGGAATGTGTCATAAACTACTGTATCATGGCGCTGTCTAGGTTGAACTTGTTGGCATGAAGCTTTGTGTAATATTGCAGGAAGCGATCATTGATATCTGCTTAAGAATAAAACGATTTCCCTGTTGTAGCCTGTATTTCAACTATAGTGTTCCCTGCTTAGATGGGTTGGCCAGCCATGCCAATAGGGGGCTGTCACCCTCTGCATGTGTTTTTTCTATGTAAGCTATATAATTGATGGAGCGTAGCCTCTCAGTCTGTGTTGCTACTTTCTCTCTTGCCCCCAGCAGTTCCTCCTGTATTTCTTGGTTTTCTGGGCATCTTTGTTCTACCTCTCTAATGTGGGTTTCAGCCTCTCTAAGGTTCCTGCAACAATATTTTCCTAATCCCCTGAACCTCAAATAGGCAATATTCACAGAACACTAATTTAAATGCATCCCATTCATCTTGTGGGGTTGTGGCAGACTCTGAGTTATCAACAAAGTAAGTGTGGATTTTCCCCTTAAGGGCAGCCTGGAATGGTGGGTCTTCAAGTACTTCTGGAGCTAGTCTCCAAGTGGATATTCGAGCTAAAGTGCATTAATAGTGGATTATGATCTGATATTGTGCGTGCAAGATATTCTTTATCATGTACCTGTGGTAGTATGGCAGCTGCGCATAAGTATATGTCGAGTCGCACATGCAGTTCATGCATGTGAGAAAAATAATAGTAGTCTTGGGCCTGGGGATATCTGTGCCGCCATGCATCCACTAGGAACCATTGCTTTTGCCAATCTGCTAGTCCTCTGGCTTTTCGATGTGTGGAGTTTCACATAAGGGAGGGATGCAATCTTTTCCGAAGGGAGCCAATGATGCAATTAAAGCCTCCCCCAATAATCACGTCATACATTAGGTAAGCGGATAACTGGGTCTACAGCGTTGCCAAGAATGTAAGCTGGTCTGTGTTTGGCCCATACACATTAACAATGGCAATATCTCTTCCATTAAGTCTGCCTGAGATAGCCGCATATGTACCCTCCGAACCCACCAAGGTGTTGCAGTGTTCATATAGGACCCCTGCTCTAATCCAAATTGGTACACCCATAGCAAAGGCCGAGTATGTGGTGTATTACACTTGTCCCCAGCATCTCAGCTGTAATGCTTCCCCCTCTTTGTGTGTTAGATGTGTTTCCTGGAGTAGGGCTATGTGGACACCGTGGCGTTTTAGGTATGAAAATATTTTATATCTTTTTGTTAGGGAGTGTATACCCTGGACTTTCCAGGACATCATTTTATATTTTGTTTCAGGTGCCATATCAATGTGTTGGTCAGTGTACAGTCCTTCTCTGCCCTCCTAACTAGGTTTCCCAATAATGATGCCCACTTTAGAGATGTTGCAGTATCAAGTGTGCTACCTTCCCCAACAAACAAAAACTCCCAACTCCCTTTCCCATGGACAAGAAGCAAAACCCCTCCCATCCAAACTGAACCATAACTAGCCATTCAAGACTGTCTTGTGGGGAGACTTGTCGTAGTGGTACCTGCGGCCAGGTGCGCAGGCATTCATCCGACCTTCAATGCAAGTGTAATAAAGTGTGGCAAAAGGAGTATAATGGTAATGCATTATCTTAAATAATATTCATCATAGAATAATACTTCATGACATAAACATTCCCCCAGTAGCTGTAGGTGAGTCTTAGGAGAAATAGTTTGCTGTTCTGGGAGTGATTTCTGGCAGGATAACACTTGTCCTTGCAAAAACCAGGGATCTAGGGTCTGAGTCAGATTCCTCTACTTCTTCTTCGGGCTGTTTAGATAGTGTAGATGGGACGGTGCTGGAGCCACTCAAGGATGCCACTGCTTCGACTATTCTCCGCCTCTCACTTTGCTTTTCGATAGTCGTGGGTGCCCCTGATGTCTTCAGAAGTTTTCTCTGGTGGGATTGGGGCACCACCGCAGTGGGTTTGCCCGGCCCCCCCTTGGCCCAGCACATGGCTGTTGCTCAATCCATGCCTAAGTTTCCTGTGGAGATCATAAAGAACCGAGAGCCCTCCGGGGTAACCACCCGTAGTTGTGCCGGAAACTCCATGGAGTACGATATTCCCTTTTCCCATAGTCTTTACTTTGCTTCCATAAAAGCTGATCGTTGCTTGTGAGCTTCTCTGGAAGAATCAGGAAAAGTCATTATTCTGCTGTTCATGAGGGTGATAGTGTCTAGTTGTCTGGCCTGTCTTAGGATATGGTCTCGATCCTTGTAAAATAGCAGCCGTGCTACTACCTTCCTCTGTGGCACTCCAGGTGGCAATGGCCGCTCCGGGACCTGGTGTGCCCTTTCTAGTGCAAAAAAGGTACAGAGACCTGTTGGAGCCACCTATGTGTGCAGCCAGTTCTCTAAGACTGATATCATGTCACTCCCCTCCGATCATTCTAGTAGCCCAACTATTCGGATATTGTTACGCTGTGATCTGTTTTCAGCATCGTGCACTTTGGACTCCAGGGCTTTCATGCATGCCTCCTGTGTAGTAAGTTGCGCACAGGTAGCAGCTAATTCTGGACCCACCTCAGCTAATTCTCTCTCATTGTTGGTGACCCTTTCAGCCAGTCTCCTGTGGTCGTCCTTCAGGAGGCCCATGTCTGAACTCAGTGAATCTATTTTAGTCTCTAGGGCTTCTTGCAAAGATGTATTAACCTGCAGTATTTCCTGTAGTGATGGGGGAGATATAGGGTTCTCAGTTGCATCAGATGCAGTTTCTGGCAGTGCTCCCCCTGTGAATCCATCACGAACCATGCCGCTAGTTTCTATTTTTCGCTTCCGGGAGTACTTGCCCATGTTTCTGGTTCATTGGTGTGTCAAGGGGGTCAGATCTATAATCCCTGCAGCTCTCTAATCTCAAGGCGGTAGACTGGTGATCTGATGATTATGGACCAGCTCTCTTTGATTGGGAAGCAGAGGAACTCTGGGGGTCCCTGGTTGTGCCTTTCCCTTGGGAACTAATTTTCAGACTCACTTACGGCTTTCCAGTAGTGAGCTGCTGCTCTGATGGTTGCGCTAGCTGTTCCTTGTCTTCCTCCACACCTGTAGGACCAAGGTCGCAATGGGATCAGGGCGTCCTTGCTTTGCTTTCTCTGGTTTCACCTCCTTCCTTGTCTCGCACCTCACACCTCATGCTTCAAGCTTCACGCTAGGTTCTTCGGAAAGTAGGGCTGAGTTGGTTGTTATCAATATTATCATTTCATCAGTGATTCTGCAATCCAGCACACATCTAATTGCAGCACCACTGACAAACAACAGTAGCTCCTTGCGACTCTCCCCTTTCACGATGAATCGGGTACCCTCTCTGTCATCTCATCAACCTCCTCTTTTTCCACAGTGAGCGATCACCAAACAGGCTCCTGAGCAGTCCTGCTAGTGTTCAAGTTCCAAGGTTGCCCCCACGTATTCTTATCCTCAACTATGTGGGCATGCCTTCCTAGTGGTTGGTTTGCAATCGCTATCAGTCCCTGCAGCGTTTCTGTGTTTCAGCACCCATCGCCCCCATACATAGTCAGAACTCCCCCATGCACTCACCCTTATGTTGCAGACTATTGTATGTGGTGGTATCAGCATGTCAGTGGGCCGTCGGGGGGAATTTGCATTACGATTCACAGTTTCTTCCTTGCAGTCCCCAGGTCCGGTCAGCCCCGCCAGTTAGTTCACAGGCCCACATGCCCTGCTCTCCCTCCTGGCTGGCTCCAGCTGCATGCTTCTGCTTGCACAGGGGGCCACGGCCTCAGCTTGCTTTCCGATCCTCAGCCTGGATAGCCTACCACTTGCCGCAGGGGCTGCTTCACTCATCGGGGCTCAGTGCGTCTTATACCTGCATCGGCTCACTCCACAATTCCATTCAATTTTATTTATTTATGTTTTGGAACTCAACTGACATCCACATAAAAATAAACAATAAAACACTGCATTTGTCCCTACCACACTTTACACATGAAATCTAGTTGGATATGTTTAAAACTCATACAGTTAAAAGTGCTCAACTTTACTTTTTCCGAACATGCGATTGCACAATACTGTAGTCCTATATAAATTGCAAAAAACTAAATTGTGCGAATGCGCACATCAGTGCAATTGAAGCAGATTTAGTGCAAAAGTACTAGGGCAATTTAAGTGCATTACCTTCCATGTACAAATGTGCAGGTACGATACTGAGTAAAACAGTGGGATAAAATATATACACAGACAGTCTAGTACGTTGCCCTTCTGCCCGTAATACAGCGAAAATAATCATGTGCACAAAACAGGGTACTCACAAACTGTACCCAACTCTTCATAATGTGCATCTTATTAAGGTGCTTCAATGCAAAAACCACATATAGATCATGGGGTTAAAACTAGTAAAAAACGTCAAATACCTTGTTCATCCTCACATCAGAACCCATCATTAGGCATGTTATAGGGCACATAGATACTAGGTGTAATAAGGTGCATTATTATAACAGATCCACCTAATTATTTTATTTCATACCGCACCCCAAAGCCAGTTTACGTGTAAATCGATGAGCCTACTTTACAATACGTATACTTAGAATAGATATAAAAAAACCTTTTTTTAAAATTAAAAATTCTAAAGCAAAATAGTTCATTGGGTGGATCATACCAGGCTTGGAGAAACTCAGATTCAGACAACAAGGAGCGCTGAAGACAAATAGGCCTTAACCATGTATGCTGGAATGAGGCAAGAGATGGGCAGACAAATAAGGCATGGATTAAATCTTTAGTTTCAGCAAGATGAAAATTACACTCTTTGGCCGAGCCCTGCCATTTTGCCAGTAGCGTATTCAAAGGAAGCAAACTCTGGTGAAGCAGCATCCAAAAACGTCTAACCCTGTGTGAAATGTTCCATGAAATATAGGGTTGTGTTTTTTTTATTACTAGAGAATTTGCTAAATTCATGAAAGAACTTTTTTTTGCAAAGCTCTCAAGGTCTAGCTGAAAACTCAATGACCACGTTGCCTGCTTCAGACCAGCTTTCAAATGCAAGGGGGATAATTCCAGAACCAGGTTTCGGTCCAACTCCAACCTTTCAAGAGCGTAGGAGAAGTTCTTACAAAGAGAGTTCTTGGCATTATTATTATCTAGAAAGAGTTCTTTCCTTAGCACAGATCTTAAAATGTTTTCCTCGCTCCTTTTAAGTGAAATGGCCAATCGTATAACCCCTGCTAATCCTTGAACGTACACACTTCGTAGCCCCATTTCCAGCCTTAAGGCCACCATGGAATCTGCAGTGTTAACAGACAAGAGTTTTCTAAGGATTTTACCTCCAAACGGATTCAGGACCCCCCATTTATTTAGAGATATCAGTAAATTCCACACCATACAGAAGGGACGTGGGGATTTTAGCTCGATATACTGATAAGAGGTATGAAAATGCCTTCTTCCTGTAGCTATATATATATATATATATACGGCCCCCAGACCTCTTGCTTGACAATCGGCCTTCCATTTATTAGAGGCAATATGAGCTACATCACTAACGTCCCCGCAAACTATTTTCCCTAAAAAGGGATACGATTTCACAATTAAAAAATGTGCTTTCCTAATGACCAATGGAAGTCGGGAAAGTTCATCTTTTTTCCCCCAGGAAGCAGAGAACCTTACTTTTTGAGGCATTAATCTTCAGAACGTGGGACTCGGAGTATTTTTACAAGAACTGGAGATGATTCTGTAAACCTTTAGGTGTTAGGTCAAAAAGTATGATGTCATCAGCATACAACAGACAACATATTGGATACCCTATTTGCGGGGGAAATCCCTTTCTCTGAGACAGGAAAGAAGGAAGATCTGAGATATATAAGGAAAAAAGCAAGGGTGCCAATTGGCAACCTTGCTTTAGTCCATTCAGAGTGGATATCTCTTGGGATAAACCTTTATCGCCCCCTAGAAGAATTCTATACCAAGTAGTGGAGTGAAGAGCTATTACTAACTCTAGGAGAAACAAAGGCATCCTATGCTCGCCAACTTTTTCCATAACAGATCTCTATCCACTTTATCGAATGCAGTTGCAAAAATCAATGAAGGCGACGTATACCACCCCACCTCTCAGTTTCACATATTTTTCTGTAATAACTTGTAACACGGCAATGTTATCCAGGGTACTATAACTGCACCTAAACCCTGACTGTTCCAGGGGAATAATGTTATTCTTCTCTTCCCAGGAGGTGAGTATGGAAATCAGACATTTAGTAAAGATTTTACCAACTGCATCCAAGAGGGCGATCTGCTGGTAATTGGCAGGACAGGTTTGAACACCCTTTTTGTATAAACGTACAATAATACTACCAACCCAGGAGGGAGGAATGCTTCTGGAGAGGCAGCACCTTCTTAAAACCACATATAAGATCTTCCTCAAAGTGCAGATATCTTGTTTTATTACAGAAATGGAAAGTTCGTCAGGACCCATTGCAGCAGAGGAACTTGTAGAGCGGATGGCAAGATCTATCTCTTTTACTGAGGGAGAGGTGAAAGAGTGCATTCTATTACTTTCAGGGGCCTGATACGGTTCTACCCCATTTGAGGCATAAACGGAGGCAATAAATTCAAACCAGCGGGGTTCAGCGATGGTGACAGGTGATGATCGAAGTCTAGACCCACAGCCTTCCCCCACCAATGCCCAAAAACACCTAGCCTGACCCTTTACTGCTGCCTCCCGGAGGTGAATCCAAAGTCTATCACCAGATTGTTTTGCGAGGCGGGCCTTCAAACGCCTCTTTCTCCTTAACAAAGCCACACTGGAATTCCATTCCCTTGAGAAAACTAAATACTGGGACCTGACCAAGTTATTTAGGGCCAGATGTAGCAAAATTTTGCGAGTCGCAAATGGCCCGATTTGCTATTTGCGACCCCGCAAAATTGGAAATGGGATGCAAAAATCCCATTTCCGACTCGCAAAATGCGAGCTGGTACCGACTTGCAAAATTTGCGACCCCATTTTGTGACCCGCAAATAGGAAGTCGCAATTTGCGAGTCGCAAACCATATGCAATAGCAACTCGCAAATTGCGACTAGTCGCAAAAAGCCCATTTTGCACTTCCAATTTACCACTAACTCAGAGCAGGTGGTAACCATTACCAAAGTATAAAAGGAGACCCAGAAGGCATCTGGGTTACTCAAGATGGCGGAGATATACCTGATAGCAGTGAGGAGGAGAGCCCACGCAGCCCAGCAGAGGAGGAGGAGGAGCCAGAGACAGGAGAAGATTTACAGAACAAGGCAGACACTCTTCCAGCAAACTGAGGAGGAAATATATGACAAATATAGACTTAGCAGCGCAGCTATACTAGATTTAATAGAATTACTCAAACCACAGCTAGAACGCCAGACTGTGCGCGGTTGCGCCATCCCTACGCATGTGCAAGTGCTATGCTCACTGCACCTCTTGGCCTCGGGTAGCTATCAGGGGGTCATTGCTGTGGCAGGTGGGGTATCCCAAAGTGCACTATCAAGGTTCTTCAGGGCATTCCTACATGCCATACTCACACACATGTCCCGATACATATACCTACCCAGGAATGAGGCAGAAATTAACAGCACCAAGTTGGACTTTTACCGGATTGCCAACTTTCCCCATGTCATAGGGTGTGTAGACGGGACACATATTCAAATATGCCCTCCTGCAAACCTGGAATATCTGTTCCGCAATAGGAAGTGTACCCACTCACTCAATATTCAGGTTGTGTGTGACGCCCATTATGTCATCACTGACATGGTTGCTAAGTTTCCAGGCAGTACTCATGACTCCTACATTTTTAGGCACAGTGGGATACACCAATGCCTGGAACGTGGGGAGTTTGGAGACGGATACCTCCTAGGTAGAGCTGCATACACCTTGTAGACATGCACACAGATCTGTGTGCAAACCAACCATGACTTGCTAACAGTGTATGTTTTGTGCCCAACAGGTGACAGTGCATATGCACTACGGCCATGGATACTGACTCCGTACTTAACACCCAGCAATGAATGTGAGAGGCGATACAACAGTGCACATAAGAGGACCAGGAACATAATTGAAGAACCTTCTGACTGCTGAAAGCAAGGTTCAGATGCCTCCACCGAAGTGGAGGTGCCCTCCAGTATACCCCCATAACGGTTTTCAAAATAGTTGTCGCATGCGCTATCCTGCACAACATTGCCACCCGACGTGGGCTACCTCTCACCCCTGCAGACCCAGATTCTGAGGATGAAGAGCAAGAGCAACCACATCGCCATCATGGGGATAGGAGCATCGCAAATCAAGGCAGACTGAGACGGGAACACATTGCAAACCAATACTTTGGAAGGTACGTGCCAACTTCTACCATACTCACCAATAGAACAAACACTCCATGTGTTAAGTGTAACGAACAAATGATTTAATATGTGCAAAAAAACAAACTATATACAAGGAAAAACTGTGCAGGGACTTCAAAAGTCCAGCTGGCATGGGACACATTGCCATCATGTGCCCCAACATCAGGGACAGTGTTTAGCTCACACCCTACGGCGTGCTCGCCCAGCTTGGCTGGTACTAGGTGGGTCAGCAGTGCTCTGCCTTGTACTCCCACTCCGTAGCACCCTGGTGTCACCGGCAGAGACACTGCTGACAGTGGAGCCCTCCTCACTGTCTTGTGGGGTGTCACCTGTACCCCTGGACACCTGCCGTGCCTCCATGAGGTCTATTCCATGGGTGATCCGGCCCAGTCCCCGTGCCACATCACCTGCAAAGTGGCCCATGTCAACCTGGAGGCTGACTGTTCTCCTAGACAGCCCAGTTGTGTTCACTGCCAGCCGTACGATAGAGGAGGCCATCCTGTCCAGCCTTTGCAGCAGCTGGCGGTCCCTGCGCCACGCACCGTCACTCTGCGTTAGCAGTCCAGCCACCAGTTCGCGCATTGACAGGGCAAGGTCACCTGTGTTGTTCCCAATGACCTCCAGTTGTGAATGCACCTGCTGCATGCTGTTGGCATGGTTCCTCTCAAAGCGCTGCAAAACCCCACTAATCCTCCTTACCTGTTGGTTTTGCAGGCGCTGACCCCGTAGCAGTTGGGCCTCCATTGGTGTTGTGGAGGAAAGCCCTGACTCTGTCTGCTGCCCTGCTGTCATCATCATGCGTCGCCTGCGCAGCGGTGGAGGCCCTGTGATGTCCGATGTGGCACTCTGGCTTGTACCTGGTGCAGGCTCCAAGACCACTGTTGTAACAGGTGTTGCCAGAGAGGGGATGGTGTTGGTGGTGCAGGTGGGAGTGGTGGCTGGTCCTGTTGTCTCCTCTCGGGGCTGGCTGACCATTGGCACCTGGCTGCTTTGGCGGGTGGGGGTGTCTTGTGGGAGACCTGTGGGACATGGGGAAAACACTGTCAGTGTCTACTATCAGTTAACAACTTCCTAATAAACAATAGCCTATGAAATGCCTACTTGCCTACATTGCCCATAATGCATCATTCTGGTGTTTACTACTCTGAAATGGAGCTATCTTGGTTGTGCATGCCCCTGTGTACATGGTGGGTGGGGGTATGGCATTGATGGGGATACAGGCATATCACATGGTACTCACCGGTTGATGGTCCGGGCTCAGAGGTGTCCAGTTCTCCAAATCCAGTAACAGCCTCCGGCTCCAGGGTCTCCTCAACCCTTTCCTCCAGGGGTGTGGGTGGTGGTATGGTAGATGGTCCCCCTCCTGTGCCTCTCATCTCCCGGAGCCTTTCTGCCACCCTCTCCTTGGTCCGGGAGCGGAGGTCGTACCACCTCTTCTTTAGTTCGCCAACACTCCTGTGGCTGACCCCAGGGAGTTTACCTTCTCCTGGATATCCTGCCAAATTCGTTTTTTTTCAGAGTCTGGCACATTGAGGGCTGCCTTGCCAAACAGCTCATCATGGTGCTGACAGCACTCATCCGTTAGCACCTCCAGCTCCTTCTCTGCAAACTTGAGCTTTCTCTTCCTGGGAGTGTCAGCCATGGTTGCTGGTGCTCTGTTAGCTGTGCTGCAGTTAAAAAGGGTGTGGTCCTCCCTCCTCCCAGGTGTATTTGTAAACTTCCTGGCTGTGATGTCATCATCATGTGCCAGGAAGTGTTTTCCTGAGTGTTCTGGAGTGGTTTCTGGAGTGTTCTGCAGCACCTGCTTTCAATTTTCAGCACAGTCGCAATTTGCGACACCCACTCGCAAATTGCGAGTCCATTTTTTGCGCGGTTGCAAAAAGCGACCTCGCAAACAGCGGACTCGCTATCTGCGGTGTGACTCCGGGTGCGAGTCGCAATTTGTCCGCGCACTTTCTACCTGCATTGCAATTAGCGACACGCAAATTGCGAGTCGCAAATGCTTGCAAATTGCGAGTCGCTAATTTTTTCCTACCTACATCTGGCCCTTATTTCCCTGTTTAAATCAAGTATTATTTTGCTTAGGTGCAGGTCGTAGTACCTGCAATAGCACCTGCCTATCATTCCCTGTTAGGGGACTTTAAGAGCCTGCAGATCTATTAGGGGCACTTTAAGAGCCTGCAGATCTATTCTAGATCCAAACACAGTATGTTCAATGTGTTTAAAATGCTCAGGAAATAAAGGACGATTAAAGGTCTGATTCACTACCTTATCCCCAGGGGCACCAGCGTGACTCAAGAAAGCAACTACATCAATCCCACAACATTGCAAAAAGTCAGCATTTTGAAGGACCAGATTCGTCAAACGTGTGGCGCGAAATGTAATCTTAGACTTAAATCCTGCATTAGAGACCAAAAGGGAAACAAGAGCAATGTCATGGCTTGAAATATGTTTCAATGAACTAGACTCTGAAAAACATCTTAACAGAGTGGTTCTATTCAGAGTTAAGTCTGCATTGAAAATTTAAGTCTGCTATGTGGGTGTCCACATTATGACCTATTGAAGGAGCTCCTTTCCCAGATGAAAAGAAATTAATGTCATTAAGGTCAACCACTGGCCTTGGATGCAAAAAAGGTATAGCTGTTTGATTCAAGACTGAAGGCGTTCCCAAGAGATCGGTGGGAGAAGGATCAATTTTATACTCCCTTCTGGGCTCCTTGGAGGAAACACTAGGCCGTGACGGCAGGAGCGATTGAGGGGACATAGAGGATAACTCTGGGTGTATTTGAGGGGAAACTATCAACTCAGGGAAATTTACTTTCCTTCTGCCTTTCTTATTAATACGTTAATTTGATCTTTTCGATCTTTTTGTTCTTTTCACACCTTTAACTTTGATGCCCTTCTTTTTTCCTTCTCCTATGGACGATAAAGAAGGTGATTCCATGGGACCATTCTTTTGGTTGAAGGAGTTTTCAAAAATTGGGAATACCTTCAGCGCATACTATTTGGACTTCGCTGATTGTTTACACTTAGCCATTGGAGTGTCAAAGACAAATCAAATAAAATCTACTGGGCTGTTCAACAATGTCTTTGCATCACAGTATCTGTTGCACTGAGGTTTACTGGTTTGTGTACTCACATCCACTCTCAAGCATACCCTAAGAGTCGCTAGGAGACGCCCTAGGGGATTGCTGATCTTTTAATATCTGCAAGGGGACAGCTCTGATCCTCGATGGATCTAAGATCAAGTCCCCCTTTTTGTTGTCTTTAGCCAATTCCTTTAAAGTTGCTGTCACGGAGTCAAGGATGCAGTCTGACCCTCCTACAAATTTCTCCAGAAGCTTTGAGATTGATGCAAGTAGATTTTCCAGGCTAAACAAAGAGGCCAAAAACCTGACCTCCTGTTCAGGGGGATGAATGGGCAGGATAACACTTACTTCTAGAGCAGGTGTCATGGACAGGTGAGAATACACGAGTCTTGTAGAGAGGGAATACTATTAAACAGATGCAAGCCTGTGACGGAGGTATACACTTGGACCTGGGGTCCCCAGGTGGAGAAGAAAAATCTTGAGCCTGGAAACCATATCTCTGACATAGATCTAGATCCAAATCAGGCAAGGTAAAGTCTTGGGGCCCAACAGCTGCAAATGCTATAGATAACAGGGCACCACCTTCTTGGGGGCTTTTAAGTGCCATGTCAGCTAGTGGCAGTGGACTGACTGACCGGGCAGATGAGGAGGGAGGAGAAAGACGAAGCTGTAACCTGGACAAGTTCTGAGAGTTCTGAATGCACTGGATATTCTCTATGATCTCTATAGAGGGCTCCAGGTAACCCTGTTCTAAGTCCTTGACTCCTCTTTTCTGATTTTCTTCCACATCATAGGACTCCCTTGAAGGCTCCCTTAAAGACCCCTTAAGTGGCTCCATGCCAGGTGTTGTATTAGAGGGGGCAGCTCTGTTTGATTCCTCAAGTGGAATTTTTGCTTTTCCCCAAAAAGTAAATATTTGCTTCTGTGTCGGCCCTTCAGCAGGACTGCGGGATTTGCTTTATTCCAGAGGGGGTTGGATTTAGTTTTTATACATGATTTTCCTGGAAGCACCCGACCTGAGTGTAACTTCTTCATGGTCATAGTTAAGCTACTTCCTCTGGAATTCTCCAAGTTGTTTAATCTTTAAAAATGACATGGGTGCCTTGCAACTCGGGCAAGACAGGCAGGGCAATTCACCTCCGGCCATCAGCCTCTTCACCTACTGGCCAAGGCCCAGCTGATAGATCTCCTGGGATTTGCTATGGGCCACTGTGGGTGCTGCTGAAACTGTGTCTCAGCTGTGGCTCCTGCTCAATCAGGGACCTCCAAGGTGCTTAAAAGCACTTCAGTCCACACTGCTGCTGTTTCCGAATTCCTGGGCTTCTGGGCTCCAACTCCAGGCTCCTGGCCCCCTGGTTTGGCACTATTGGCAACCTCTAATCACCACCCAAAATGCAGGCTGCGCTTCAGCTCCCGCGCACTGGTTGCTGCTCTCTTGGCAGGCCGCTAGGAGAAGCGCTACAGCCACTCACCGCCACACTCCTCTGACTTTTCGGGCACCATGGGCACCACAGGTTCCCCGAGCTCCTTGCTTGCACCTCGGGTGGTTGCCGTTTCTTCTGTCTAGCGCTGTTGCTGTCGCCACGGCTGCAACCGCCTCTCTACGTCTCACAGTACCTTGCTCCTTGCTATGGATGCCGAGCCTCAGCTCCGGCCCCTCGGCACGGCTCAGATCGCACCTCAGCCTCAGCCTGGCAGAGCCCAGTAGGGGCCCCGTAGGGATCCGGGGAGCTCAGCAATCAACCGTCAGCTGTCAGCCGACCGTTCACCGACATGGACAGACAGCGGGTTCCGGTTCAGCGGTTCTGAGAGCTTCATAGCATTTTTGACTCCACCTATGAAGGTCTTCCCGGAAGTTGAAAACAAATGTTCCCCAGTTGGTATATGCCTTAATTGCCCCTCAGAAGTGGCTGCTGCAGTCAGGACGGAGGCTTGGTAGGACAAGAATGTGTAGAACTGCAGTTTGGTGTCACTGTTAGTGGACAAAGGTGCTGAACATTGCTGCCAGTCAGTCTGCAATGATGTGTTTGGTGACTTGAGCAGGGCTGCCTGGCAGAGGACACCAGGATCAGTTAATGTGTGCTCTGTTGCTTCAGCCACATAGCCATAACCAGCATTGAGCCTATTCTCTTGTGTCACTGGTGGATCCAGGTCACCCCAGGTCCCGCCTGTCTCTCCCTCGAAATAACGCATCAGGCTTTGCAGAACCTTTAGTGAAAGAGTCAGAAACTTGCTTTCTCGTCTCTAGCAGCGCTGCCAGATCTTCACCTTACTCCCAGCATCCACCATGTTGAAGGTAGCGTCTTCTCTGCTGCAGGGGTCTCTTTCTGCTCGTCCTTCGCCGTTCAAGGTGTTGCTTCAGCTCTGGCACCTTTCATCACCCAGAGGTCCGCAGGGGTTCGTACTCTGCTGCTGTGATTCTTGGCCCAGGTGTAGGACCCCTTCAGCCGTTCAGCCGATCCAACTGCTATCAGCTTCTCATGGACCTCCTTCTTTAATGGTGTTGTCGTCCACTGCAGCAACCCGATTTCTGAGCTTCTCGATCCAGTGACAGCATCGATCTGCGTTGGTTCACTAGTCTCACAGGTACCCGCATGTCTTCAAGCACGCTGACTCCAGCAGTCAGCCATTTTAGGTGAAGCATCGCTTTCCCTCCCGTGGCCTCGGACGATCTTGGCTCTGCATTATTCGCCGATTGGAGCCCTCAAAAGGATGGGCACGGTCTTAATCTGTGCGGGGTTTTGCCTGGGGGAGCTCGTATTCTGCAGGATGGGGGTCAGCTGGGACCCAGCCCACCGGAGCGCTCAGGTTTGCATACTATGCAATTCGTGGAAAGCCAGGCCCTCCATACTTTACAATCATTGCTGGCACTTGAATTCATCGGAAAGTCACACCAGCTGCTCTACAAACAGAATTTGCCATATTCTCTCACGCACCACACAGCTACCATGGGGGAGATTGATTAGACCTCCTTTTCCTCAGCAGTCTATCATGATTATCCATACATCTCTACAACATACTTCACCATCTAGTCTAGAATCATAATTCATCACTGCTCCTACCCCTTGAATGCCATGATTACCCAACATCTTTTCTGAAATTGGTTAATTCCTTGATGTTCTAGACATAGGGGCGGCTCCTCCACAAGGGCAGAGGAGCGTCACCCCCGCTAGTAGCGACAGCTGCAAACCTTTTCCCCCAAAACGTTGTTTATGATCATTTTTGGGGAAAAGGGGCGGGGGCACGGGTTGACGAGCAATGAGGGGGGCTCAGCACTCCACCTCAGAGCGCATGTGTTTTTGGCCAGCCGCCTTGGGCCGGCCAAACACACATACGAACAGGGCTCTCTCCAGCCCAGCAACACAGCTGCTGGGCTGGAGAGAGCCTTCACAGGCTCCCAGTCTGCCTGCAGGTGCGCTGGCTGGGTGCCCCCAGCCAATCCTGATGCTGCTCTGAGCAGCGTCAGGAATGGCGCAGGGAGTGAGGAATGGATAGAGCGGCGCACGGCGGGGACGTAAGTGTATTTTAAAATTATTTTATTATTTTTAATTTAATCCCCCTCACCCTCCCTCTGGAAATCCCCCTTCCCCCTGCGCGCAACCTGCCCCTACTGCGTCACGCGAGCCGCGACTGGACACAGTGTTAGTCTATCCAGCAAAACCTTCTTGAAATTTACAGCTAATCCATCCAACCCTGCAAACTGTCCTCTTTTGACAATTGCCCCTATCTAAAGAAATTTCGGGATTGGCTGGTTTTAAATTGTTTGACTGCATTTCTTACTTGCAAGACCCCAATTAATACCTTCCGATCTGACATTAAAACTTGCACTAAAACTGCACTTTGCACAATGTGTAACTTCGCCAACTCTCCATACCATAAGGAAAACTGTCTTCCTTACAAATACTCATCCACCTTTCATCCGCTTTTAATACAGTCAGCAATGCTGCAGCCCTTGCTATACTCACCACTTTGGGCATAAGTAACCAACCACTCAACTGGATTTCTTCCTATCTCTGACAGATCCTTTATTATCTCCTGGTGTTCAAACCTCTTTAGCCCTGTTTCACTGGCAGTTGGCGTTCCACAAAGTTCTGCCCTGGCTCTACTTTTCTCTATTTAGACAAAACACCCCAGAGAAAACACCTCATCAGCCAGGCTCTGTTATCATCTGTATTTCAATGATACCAACATTTTATTTTTTCTTCCCAGCATTTTCCACTCAGGTTTAACCCAGTCTCCAACTGCTTCACAAATATTTGTAATTGGATGACTAGCTGGCACTTTCTGCCAAACCATGACAATGACGAACTTGATTGTGCCAGCCTGTGATGCAATTCACAACACACACCATAAATCAAGCCACCCTCTAGGTTTTTTTGTTGGTAGACAGACTTGTTTTCATATGTCATTGGCAAAGTAGTGTACTGAGCATTACAGCCGAAGTGAGTTATGTGGGTGTGTGTGTGTATTGCACAATGTAACTAGTGAATTTCAGGGCTTTTTTCAAGCTTGTGTTCACTGACCTCTGGGGTGCCAGTGAGTTTCATAGGGATTTTATTTCATTTAATTTTGGGTTTTGAATATATGATGATTGGCGTTTTGCCTCATGATGGTGAGTTTTTGTATGAGATTGTACATGCGTAAATGGTTATTGTGTGAAGATTTAGGGTCGCTGTGTTGAAAGGTAGCTGTGTGGTAGTATATGACTGTGGGTAAGACCCGTCTGCCAGATTTGGATGAATTTTGACATCCCCTCACTAGTTTTAACTTGCTAACTGCTTGCCTAATGTCATTAAGATTCATTCTACAGTGCCTACATTACTAGCAAATTAAATATGTTTGCCCCCTATTGAGATTTGCTACACCAACATATCTGCCAAAATATGTGCAGATTCAACAATTTAAGCCATCATATTAAAAAAACTAACAGCTTTTGTGCACCTTCTCAATTTTTACTGTGCCCCTCATTGATGGGTCTGCATAAAATTTAACATACCAACAATAAGATAAATGTATGACTGTCGGCCAGATTTCGTGTTGATCCCTCCAATGCTGCAAAATAGTAGACCTTTTGACCCTTCACATTTAACTTTGTTCCACAGTCTTGATTTGCATTTGCACAGGGCTTAATTTTCTAAATGTCTGCTAAAACTGATATGGATTCATCAAATAGAACCAAAGCTATTAGTGAATGAAACATTTATTGGCCCTGTTTATCTTTGCTCCCATCTTGACAGATCTTTTCATAATTCCCCCTTTAACTTTAACCTCTTTAAGGGTTCGGCACCAAACTTGACATACTAATTAAAATCTAATCCAATTAAACTTTTGCCAAATGTTGCGTACAACTGTACATCTTTTCCCACTCATTTCTAATTGAGTTTCTCTCTCTGTAAAGGATTTTAAATGAATTTAAAAATACCACAAGTAAGATCCACATACTGTCTGCTAAAATTTCTAAGTTTGCCAAGAATCCCCTCAGTGGTTTTTGCTGCAGTGGTGAGCAAAATGTCATATGGGAGCTAAAGTGCAAAAACATGCGTTTATTGACCCTTACCCCCTTCCAGTTTTTTCCCCAGCACCAAACTGTACCACAATTGACATGCTTGGCCTTAGCCAAGTAAAGTTGGGTGAGCCAACAAATTACTAGAAATAGCAGAGCCACACTCAAGTCAAGGTTCTGGTTTAGCTGTAAGAGCCAATGAATGAGTCAAGCCAATGACAATGTTTGGCAAGTAACTCATGCCACAAACATCATGTAAAGACATGATCAAGTCCCTTCAAAATTCGAAAAAAATATTTTTTTTAGCATGCTGAAGCGCTTCACCTTAATAGATCAGATTGCAGTTACAGACATTTATTAAATGTGTAGTGAATTTAGAAAGAGTCATCTCCCCCAGCTTGGCACTAATGTAATTAGCGACCTAAGATGAAGGGCAGTTCCCATGTACTCCACATATATGACCTAGAATCTTGTTATACATGGAATAAGATTATAGTTTATTTATTCAAACACAAAAGAAGTTTATGTTTCCTGACAATACTGAACCCATATATTTCAGTGTGCTCTCATAAGAAGAAAAAAGGAGGCACAGTGATATAAAATATTTGTCTAGGATCATCCACTTTGGTCAAGTGGGGAAGCTGGTATGATCACTATTTTTATGGTTTTACTTTGTGCAACTCACCCACCAGTTGGGTATCTCTTTCTCTCTCTCACATACACTTAGAAATTGACTGACCTGAGGAATGCTGGTGTGCAGAGAAGGTTTCTTTGCACACCAGCATTCCTCA
Organism: Pleurodeles waltl; assembly: GCF_031143425.1. Classification (NCBI taxonomy): domain Eukaryota; kingdom Metazoa; phylum Chordata; class Amphibia; order Caudata; family Salamandridae; genus Pleurodeles; species Pleurodeles waltl. The sequence continues at coordinate 1,666,801,603 of NC_090440.1, forward strand.
TATTGTTTGTACACACTTTCATACCTTTACTGCGCCACGTGGACAAATACCTTTGAACTACATGAAATACTGTTTTCAAGGTTCTTTCTTTGCATCACAAGAGCCATTCCTATGAACTTTACCTATAAACTCACTCATTTCCTAGCAGTATGCCTACTCATATTCATTCGGATACCTGAGTTAGAAGACCCGGACCATACTCTTACTCTTTAAATTTTACTAGCCATGAAAACGTCCTCTGTGGTGAAACATTGGTCAGATGTAATGGCAGGCATACTATTGGCTGTAGTAGAACAATACATTTCTATGGAATTATCTCATATCTCTTGGACCTACTTCTACCAATTAATCTTATACTAACATTTCTGTTTGATGTGCTCCTGACAAAAACTATTCTCTCCAGTCTCTGGTAGCAAATTGCATATTATAACACTTTTTCTCCACATCTCTGGAGTGGTCTTAGATTTAGCCATACTAACGTGAGACGTGTGGCTGATATATATCACTATCCCCTTTCTGAAGTTGGTACATAGCTGTTGTTTAAAAATGTAGAACTATAAATCAGTGATACTTTTACTTTATTGCATTACTTTGCACTGGGTTGCCTCTTCTGACTACCCATTCATCCCCATGCGCACTTCATGAATAAGGATTTTTCCCAGAACAATAGGAAAATATAGTCATATAGATATTTAGTAGTTTTTGGTTAAAATCTAGTTGTGATCATACAATACAGAGACAATACAATACTCTTTAGACAACAGCTGGTGGACAACATTTTGCAGATGTTAACATTTTTCGTCTGTGTAGCATAAAGCAGTGATGGGACAAAGTACTTCCATTTAAATATTTTTCATTTATACTCTGATGCATTTTACATTTCTATTCTTTGTGTGTTTGTTTCAGTGTTGGCAGCATGGTATGTTGTCAGAAGGCTAAAGTATTTTTATTATAGTTTGAAGGCTAGCTTTGAAGTCCCTGCACAGTGGGGCACAGAGGTAAAAAAGACATAGGTAATTCCAATACGTCTGGCTTTAATATGCTATTGCATGCAAGCATAAGCTCGTGTACAAGTGCACATTTGTACATGCTTGTTTATTGCACTTTAAAGCCAGATTATTGACAATTCCAATACTTGTTTATTTGGATGGTGGTGCGTTTAATGGGTTGATGCGCAGTCCCCCACACAAAAACGTTAAAGGAAATAAATACAATAGACCTGCTTTACCCACTAGGGGATAAAGAAGAGCCTAAAGCCAATATGATAATTAATGGTCTACCTTTTGTGAATTTGCATTTGTGTTTCTAGTGTGGGCACATACCAACAATGCCCACATATCGTGCAAACAAGTAAAGAATGTAATCAAAAACCCATGGTTAGAAAAAAGGCTAGAAAGCCATGAGGAAAAGGCTACTGACTGCTTTCTGACTGTGAAGCTGATTTAGATAAGTAAGATTTGTGACCAGGTGAGTGGGGTTTGCTGGGGTAGTCCCAGTTGTTCACCATATGTGCCAACAAATTTCAGTAAATTTTGCACGTCTCAGGTTTCAGTGACAGTTGACTGAGCACGGAGGGAGACAAGGTTTCATGGCTTCCAGTGAAGCAACAGTTGGCAGCCCCTAGCAGAAAACAAACTTAGTTAAACCATATGGTACTGTTTTCAAACGTCACACTTAGTCTCCCTAGTAGCTCACTGTCCCCATTTTCTCTATCTGTGAGTGCAGTCAGTTAAGTCATCCTTTGCACCTAAGCAAAATTTAATTTCTAGTTCTCTGTTGGTGGAATGTTCCAGTTTTTGGATTTCAAGATCTGTCCACCATACCTACCATATAATAAGAAGAGAGAATATGCCAATTACCAGATGACAAAAATGTTTGAACCTCTCAAAAGGAGGGATGACTGAGAGTTTTGGTCATTGGTGGTAATGGTTAAAGGAATGCTCCTGAGCTAAAGCGGAGTCTCGAATTATTTAGTTGAGAGCTGTAACTCAAATGGAGGGTCCTATATTCTAAGAGCCTAGATGCAAACATATAGGAATGAATACATTTCAGTATAATGAGAAATGAATTTTTAATTTCACCACTATGATGCAAGGTGAATCCTAGAAGGAAAAGGTGACCCCGGACAGATCCATTCTGCTGGACATAGTGTCTGTTCTATAGGGGTGCTCTTCAGGTTCAGGTGGATGAAGGGGGCAGCACTTTCCATACCGGACATTGAAGGGGTGGCAAACCTGGCACTGAATACACTAATGGTTACTTCAATGTGTTTGTATTAATTGCCTTGTGGTTGGTGGATGTTTACAAAGATTTTTCATAATATATTGTTTATGGTGCATATCATTTTCATAAACTCCTATACTTTGTAGTATAGTATTAAGTATGGTGTAGTGGGTATATAAAAAGAGGCTCCTATTTGTCACACTGTGTTTCTTTTTTTTACATGAGAAATATCTTTGAATTAAACTGTTTCTTTCAACAGGTTTACATCCACAAATTGCATACAGAAATTCTCAACCTGTTATAACCCTTGAAATCCTGCATGAAAAACTGACATCCCATCACTTATGTTTTTTAAATCTACCTCTGCTTCTTTCTACCTTCTATCTCCCTCTTCTGTATACAAGTTACTCTGCAAATCGCATGCCTAACTGCCTTAAAGCGCTTTGGAAACCATAAGTATATTAATTCCAGCTAGCAATAGTGCCTCACATAGCCCCCTCTAATAATCACGTCTATGTCAACAATTACCAAAAAGAAAGTAGATAGAATGCATGGAATGAGCATGGAAAACTAACCCCAATAACTAATGGACTGACCACTAACTAGGCTCTGGATAGTGTGTTACTCACAGTAAAGCGATGCGATGCCTCGTCAGGTGTAGTAAGCGATATACTAATACAATTTATAACAATTTATTATAACACCTGCCAAAATTTAACAAGAACTGTAATCTCTGTGAGATAAACACTGCACCACTTTAACTCCAATTACATAGAGGTTACAATTTAACGGGCCACTTGTAATCAGGCGCATAGATCTGAACTTCACTTCTGTGACCGTTTTTGGATTTAAGTACCCCTTTTGGCCTCTTTGTGATGCATCTTGATCCTAAGACTGATGATCCTGCTATGCCTTATGTAGCAATACCCTGGCTAGCTTAGAGCAGTAGTAAACAGGGGTGTTTTGACTAATGTTTTTTTGTCCTGATCAGACCCGCGTGATGATAACTACTAGGAGTGAAACATTGACTAATATCCCACGTAACAGACCCTACACAAAATGGCCTTTGATATTGATTGCCTTTTCCTTTTATAACAAGTGATTTAGCTGTGGTCTTTGCATCTGTTATCCTCCACAAATCTCACTCATATTTCACTCATACGGTACTGTATCGTCAGAGCTTATAATATTGATGTATTCACCTTTGACATCAATAGGGGTGCTGCAGAAATTAACATATACATACTTGCCTCTGATACACCTGTGTTACTGGTGCCTGCTGACTACCCATATAAATATATTGTGGTTTTGACTTCTATTCACTATTGCCAGTGCATAATTTATAAAAGAATGAGTGCCAGTGGCCAAAACTCTGATGAGAAGCCCCCAGCCGATGCTATTAAATGATTAAATGTCCGCGGGCCAAATTCTGTGGGCCTCATTTACAAGGGCATTGTAGCACTGGAATGTCACTTTTGTCCAAAGTTCCGGTGGCCACTTTTTGTGACTTAACGCCGCCTTGTAAATATGGACCCTTTACATGCATCACTTTTTGTGAAAGGGGATTGCAATTCGTGTTGCTGTAGGCGTTTCACTGCAAAACCCATTGCATTTTGATGCCGCCCCAGATTTACAAGAAACCGTAAACCTGAGGCAGCGCCAAAAACGAATGCCACTCTGGGGGTGGCATTAGAGTGGTACAATGAGGAGAAATACTTTTATTTCTCATCATTTTTAGGTCGCGCGCACAAGCGCTCTGACCTGTTGTAATCTATCTGTGGGCTTTTAACAATGCCCATCGCACACGCATCACTATCACTCACTCATGGGCTTGCCTTTCAAAAATCCTTTGTTATCCTTTGTAAATGCTTTATGTTTGTCCCTCCTTGGTGCGGTTTTATTATCGCCTTGGCCATTAACCCTGTTACATGGATAACTGCACTTTTGCCGATACGTTTGACTGCAAGCAAACTTCTTCTTCCTTTTGTGTCTCTCCTTTGCACTCATGCTCATGGCGGCCATTGAGCTTTGAATCAGCTTGCTTATGTCAGCTGTTTTACTTTTCATTTTCAATTTATGTGGCAAGAAAAGTCCAGTTAGGAATGTACAAAGCTAATAGCTCTAACCCAAGCAAACGCGAGACCCAATGCATTGCAAATGCTTGTTGCTTTTTCTATGTGTGCTGCATTCTGCAGCACAAATAGAAGGAGCAAATCACCATTAATGCTTTTTTATGTGCAGGGTGAGTATTTATGTGCTTGTTTATGTCCCTTCTTGCACATAAAGCATCATTAAATATTGACAATTTGTTACTTCAATGTGTGTTGCAGAATGCAGCACACAAAGAACTAGCAAATTGCCATTATTGATTTTTTATGTGCAGGAAAGGATTCCTTCCTGCACATAAACAATAATTCCCTGCAACACAGGCACCCTTGTACTATAGTGTGAGGATGCCTGCGATGGTGCTAAGCAGCTAATTTTAGCACCAGTTCTAGAGAAAACACGGGTGTGCTGTATTGTAGTGAATATGGTGCATCCCTGCATGTCTGAAATGACGCAGCCCAGTGCTGCTAAATTTGCTGCAGCTCTGTGCCTCTTCTTTGTAAATGAGGCCCTGTGGCTGTGTAATCTTGAATCTACCTCATGCCGCTTTAACTCAGTATGAGACACTCCCTGCCCCTTTGTTTCACTCCTGAAGGTTGCTGCTTCAATCAATCAATCAGTATTTGTAAAGCGCGGCTACTCACTCGTGAGGGTCTCAAGGTGCTGAGGGAGAAGGGGAGGGAACTCATCCGAAGAGCCACGTCTTGAGGGTATTCCTATAGGATGGTGAGCGACGGACTTTGTCTGAGGTGCAGGGGTAGGTTGTTCCAGCTCTTCGCTGCAGTGTAGGTAAAAGATCGTCCTCCGGCGGTGGTTTTGCGGATGCGAGGGACGGTGGCCAGGGACATCTGGGCAGAGCGGAGGGATCTGGCGGGGTGTGGAAAGAGACACAGTGGTTCAGGTAGGCTGGTCCTGCATTGTGGATGGTCTTGTACGTGTGGGTGAGAAGCTATAAGGTGATTCGCTTCTCGACCGGTAGCCAGTGGAGGGTCTTCAGGTGTTGGGAAATGTTTTCTCAGTGAGGGAGGCCCAGAATGAGTCTGGCGGTGGCGTTCTGGATGAGTTGAAGTTTCTTGATGTTCCTAGTTGAGGCGCTGACATAGAGGGCATTGCCGTAGTCGAGCTTGCTCGTGACTAAGGTATGGGTGACTGTCCTGCAACAGTTTGCTGGTGTCCATCTGAAGATCTTCAGGAGTTTGCGGAGTGTGTGCCAGCAGGAGGAGGTGACAGCATTTACCTGGCGGGTCATGGATAGGGAGGAGTCGAGGATGATTCCTAAGTTGCGGGCGTGCTCGGTCAGCACGGGGTGGGCTCTGAGGCCACCATGAGTCGTCCCAAGCTGAGGTGGTGTTTCCAAAGATGATGAGCTCTGTCTTGTCGGAGTTGAGCTTGAGGCAGCTTTCTCTCATCCAGGTGGCAACGGCTTCTATTCCTGCGTGAAAATTCCTTTTGCCCGTGTCTGGGTCTTCGGTGAGGGAAATGATGAGTTGTGTGTCATTGGCATATGACATGATGTTCATACCGTGGCTTTTGACAATGGCAGCAAGAGGGGCCATGTATACGTTGAACAGTGAGGACCCTTGAGGGACTCCGCAGTTGACTCCTGTGGGTCTGGAGGTGTCGGGTGGGAGTCTGACCCTCTGCGTCCTCCTGGAGAGGAAGGAGTGGATCCATTTCAGTGCTCTTCTGCAGATTCCGATGTCGTGGAGTCTGGTGTGCAGAGTGCTGTGGGAGACTGTGTTGAATGCTGCTGAGAGATCCAGGAGTATGAGTGCTGCGGTGTGGCTGCGGTCTAGGAGTAATCGGATGTCATTGGTGGCTGCCAAGAGTGCTGTATCTGTGCTGTGATTTCTTCAGAATCCAGCCTTGGAGCTGTCTAGGGAGTTGCTGGCCTCGAAGAAATTCCGTAGTTGTGCTTTGATTGCTTTCTCTTGTACTTTGGTGGGGTAGGGTAGCAGCGAGATGGGCTGGAAATTCTTTAGTACTAATGAGTCGGCTGAAGGTTTGTTCAAGAGAGAGCGTATTTTGGCGTGTTTCCAGTCCTCAGGGAAGATGCCCATGCTGATGGAGCAGTTGATTGTGTTATGAAGCTCGGGCGATGGATGCGCTGGCTCTGATGTATATGTGGTGTGGGCAGGAGTCTAAGGGGGCTCTGGAGGGGTTGCTATTCCTGATGTTGACTGTCTCCTCTGTGGTGAGCATGGACCAGTCATGGATGGTCTGGGTGGGTTCTGGGGAGGTGGGTCGGTCGCGGGTTCCGGTGCCAGGTGACAGAAAGCTGTCGTAGATGTCCTGGATCTTGTGGTGGAAAAAGGAGGCGAGTTTGTTGCACAGGACCTGTGACGGAGGATGCTTGTGGCTTCGGAGTGGGGATCTGTGAACTCGTTGATGACTGAGAAGAGTTCCTTCCAGTTGTGTGCGGAGGAGTTGATGCGCTCCCGGAGTGCGTCCTTCCTTGCGTTCTTGATTTTTCATCGGTGGGTGGTGGTTGCGGCTCTGAATGAGGTGAGGGCTTCGCTGGATTGGCTGTTCCTCCATTTTTTCTCTAAACATCTGCGGGTACGCTTTGATTCTTGGAGTTCCTCTTTTGTGATGATTTTCCCCTCTTTCTCTTTCTCATTTTTCCTCTTTTGTGTGTTTTTTCCTAGCTTACTCTCTGTAAATGTCCAATTAGGAAAAATATTTTCCAGGCCCCAAAATGTTGTGCCTGTGGGCCCCACTGGCTCAAATTAGGCACTGAGGTCCTCATTTTGAGTTTAGGAGGCAGCGGAAGCCACCTGCCAAACTCTTTAGGACGGAAAACCACCACTCCGGTTTTCTGCCCGCTGGTCCTATTACAAGTTTCCTGCTGGCCCAGCTGGAAACAGGCCACAACACTGACGCTGGCTTGTAATCCAGCTGCGGCAATGCTGTGGTGCATAGGGTGCGACAGCAGCCATTGTGCTTTTCGCTCCTTGTAATTAGGGCAGTGAAAAGCGTACCGGGGCTGTCCATGAGGGCCCCCGCACCTGTCTCCACCAGCCTTTGCAGGGCAGTGGAACCGCCATTCAAAAGCCGGCAGAGAGGGGACTCGTAATCCCCAGAGCAGCGCTGCCAGGGGGATTCAGACTGCTGGCACTGTCAGGTTGTCAACAGGTCGTAACCTGGTGGTGCTGGCGGTCGGACCGAGGCAGCTCTGCCACGGTCATAATGTGGAGGCCTGACCTCTGCTTTGGCGGTGGTCTGACCACCATTGCGAGTCTGGCGGTCCCAGGCCCGCCAGAATCACAATGAGCACCTGACTATTGTATTGAGAAATTAAACAAAGGTCCTTCCTGTTGAAAAATACCTATGATTTCTTTCCTGGTGTGGATTACCTGCAAGCATTTCGAATAAATCTTAGAGAGCCATTGCTGCATGTTGTTGCAGACTTCATCCTCATCCTTAACATCAGTGTTTCTATCTTCTATATACAGCCAAGCTGAAATACAGACAAGAACAACTGGTTATTGTTCCTTTTTGATCAGTTACAATTGTATTACAATTATGTGGTGATATCATTTTCGACTTCCTCAAGATGGAATAAGGGCCTCTCAATACCTTAGTTGGCTTATGCACAAAAACTTTTTAAGGTTCTGAACCTACCTGATCTGTTTGATGCACCACACCTTTTAAGTAAAGGTGATAAGATGATTGCAAAGAGCCGCTTTCTAGAGTTCTGTCACTCCCAGGGATTGCATGAGTCAAGCAAGATTGCCATCAAAGAGTACCTTACGTTCTTTGTTACTGAGGGGCGTATACAGTATCTTGTAACACCGCTTACATGATGGAAAGAATTGTACTGATTTGCTTTAGAGCTGGGATGGTCAGCGGCTTCTGAATTTCTCAGGTACTTGTTATCTCTTGAGATTGCCGGCACCGGCTTGTCCCTGCGATGGTCTGTCTTAGCAGACTACGATGCATTTTATGTTTTTCTCTAAATTTTATAAAACCGCTTTCCTTCCATTCATTAAGCCGAGTTTAAAATCTTTGAGGCTCGGGAAGTGCAATGACGCAGTTTTTTCAACCTTTAAGTATCTATGATGTCTGTTATACTGTTTGTGCCTTTTTAAAGCAGCGTTGAGATGTAGGAAACGGATGAATGTTAAGTGCAATAGTGGTTCCTTGTTTATTGGCGGAATGTAGTAGGAGATGCAACATGTTTACTGCATGTGGTGGGTTCTTTTATTGTTTTTCTAATGCTGATTTGTCATAATAGCAATCCTTCTTGTATGCATTATATGCATGTTTCTTTTACCTATGTATCTTTTATGGCTAGGTTTCTGCCGAATAAAGCGTTATGAAAAATGTGGTGATATAAGAATTGGATTACAATTCTGGTTTACATACCTCTGTCATGGGAATCCACCTCTTTGCTTGACCCACTTCTTGACTCTGTTCTCGTGCTGAATGGATAGCGCCTATGCCAGTAACCGTCCGCTTTCTCACAAATTAGCCACTGTCTCAGGTATGCATGCAAGCGTGCATGTAATGTGATTTACTAAATGATGTTAGTTTCATAATTTCCCCGACTAATTCTCTCCTTCTTTCATGCGGAAGTAAATATAGACTAATAACCAAGGCTAGAGATCATATTTTCCATTTCTTTTTTTGTATGATCTTTCTCCACTTCAATATTTCTGTGGCTATATTCATCTTAATACTGGTGACGATATTGCACGTAAATGTTCCGGTCTTATACCAATAGTACTCATATAGATAGCTCAAACAAGCTCCGCCATATTGACTTCTCAAACATTGAATGCAAGCCCTTTGTGAAACGTTACTAAAACGAATGTAAGAATGAGTAAGTGAAAATGATATTGCTCTTTGAACAAATTGTCTGTCAGGATTATCTGGAAGGGTTGAAAACATAATGATGATCTTTTCACCTGCCAAGGAATCCACGAATCAGACGTTCAACAATTAGTACTGCACTCTGATCACTAAAGTGGCACTGGCAAACCACACCCACTGCACGCCCATCACTATCACTCGTTCCTGGGTTTGCCTTTCAAAAATCCTTTGTTATCATTGGTAAACACTTTACGTTTGTCTGTCCTTGGGGGAGTTTTGTTACTGCCTTGGCCATCGACCATGTTACATGGATAATTGCACTTTTGCAGATAAGTTTGATTGAGAGCGAACTTCTTTTTCCTTTTGTGTCTTTCCTTGGCTCTCATGGCGGCCATGGTGCTTTGAATAGGCTCGCTTATGTCAACTGTTTCATTTTCAATTCATGTGGCAAGAAAAGTCCAGATAGGAATTTACAGTGCTAAAAGCTCTAACTCCAGCAAAAGCGAGACCCATTGGACTACAAATGCTTGTTAGGTCTGCTGTTAGCCAAGATCTTTTGGTTTTACTAAGATTTTATCAATAATATACTGAATTACAGAAGTGTATAGCCATCCCTCTTCAACCAGTACGCTGTTGTTGTTTAAAACACATTATTTTTCTGCCCACTGCAAAATGTATGCAAGGGTCAGATGGCTAACTTCCCCATGAGTGATGGCAAGGTGCACATCCGCACACAAATTATTTCCCTGCAGGGCTTTCTATGACCAAAAACATATAAAACAAAGTTTTCCTATTATACATTACTTTTCATATTGTTGAAATCCCGACATCTCCCTCAACAACAAAGTTTCAGAAAAACCATGATAAAACAAGCATTGGCAAAGCCAAAGTGTGGTAACCATTGCCAGACCTATTGGCTTTACCAATGCTTTGCACTTTTTCTTTTCAGCGAATACTGACAAACAATAACCCTAGAGGAGCAAAGTTAAGAGACCGGGATTTAAATCTTTTGATGATGCTATTCTTCTTACATCAAGCATTTTATACTTAGTCTCAAGGCCCAAAAATGTTTCCTTTTAAAATTTGCCTACTGAGACACTAAGACTCCTGGTGAATGCAGACTAATTTATTGGATTATTTAACATGCCTCTATGTCTGTACAGGTTGTTCTCCATCTTATGGGTGAGTAGTTGCGCTATACAAGCACTGACTGATTGATTGATTGATGTGAAAAATTAAAGATAGCTAACTAAAAAAATGTAAAAGATAACGATTTGTGGTGGGTGGAGTGAATATAATTGTCTCACTTCTCTTTTGAAACCAGAAATTGTGAAAATGTGTTGTGACTTTGGATTGTGAACACATGCACCTCATAATGGAAACTTCATTTGTATTTCACAGAGAAGAACATCCACTCACCATTAGATTGCCTGAAACATGTAATCAGAAGATTGAGGAGTGCCGCTGGCTGGGCCTTTTATATAACAAGGACCGTGAGATGTAAGGAATGTAATCTTTGTTGCACAATACTGTTGTCAGAACCCCTTTGAGAGGGCCACTGGACACTCTAGGGCTGCTGAGCTTAAACATTGTGAGTTGAGGCCTTTTATTCCTGATGTGCTGGGGCCCGACCTGCTCTGGATACTGAACAACTGGGCCAAGTACCCCTTATGTACTTGACTCTCAGGATAGCCTGGTCCGAGCAGTCCAAGGCTCCCTCAGGGAGGAGATGTATGCAGGCTAGGGAACCTGGCTCACAACTCAAAATATGCACAGCAGCAGCAATAAATCATTGTTCAACCAGTGTCCAGCCAAATTCGTACTTTTATGAAAAGAAGAGAAGTGTTTTATTTCTACCCCTAGCCACACAAATGAAAAATTGAATATTCACAAACAATTACACAGACTTCCCCTGGGGACGGAGCTCTGGTGTCTCTGTGGCAGTTCCCTGTCCCATTCACCCCTTGTGTTTAGCAATCATGGCTATTCCCTTTTCACTTCTGGTAGCATCCAAGGTATGCCTCACTAATAGTCCAAGTCTCAAGAGTCCAGTATGATTTCAACTTGAAGTCAATAGTGTTCCAGCGCTAATGCGTTAATTAGGCAGCAAGTTCCCCTGGGACTGATTGGCCTGAAACCAGTCTTACTCACACTGGCAGGTGTAAAGTGTTTGGATTTCCTGAGTGCATCCCATCCACGGGCACTTGCAGCAGCTGCAGCTAAGTTCAAGAGAGTTTGCTACATGCAGCCTAGGTGGCTTCACTCAGCGGGAGCACAGTTTCTAGCTCGCAGTCGACCTCCTGAAGCAACCAGAAGCTCTCTGGCAGCTCCTCCTGTGGAGTAAGAGTTCTATTTGTCTCCTGGTGTGGGATGGTTGTGATTATCCTGTCTTGTGTCCCTTTCCTGAGTGATGGTGCACAGGTTCTCCCACTGCATCCTCACTTCTTAGGTGAGAGGGCAGAACAGGTTGCAATCTTGGCTGCTCTCAGTGACCCCATATGACATAAGGGGTCATTGCAAATCATAGTCCATGGGCTCCTGCCTGATTGGCACTGTGAAAGTCTTCATGGCAACCCCTCCTGGCAGACAGGTTGCCAGTTGCTACCACACAAGGCTACGGCCTTTACCACACAGCAGTCTTTTCCACTGCATTCCCTCCTGGCATACAGGGTCAACGTCTGCTAACGCACAAGGCTGCAGCCTTTTCCACGTGGCAGTCTTTTCCACTGCAGCCCGTCCTGGCACACAGAGTCACAGATTCAGCACTATTCGGGGCTCTGGCTTGAATGGTGCAGCTCGACACGTGGCTCAATGTAGTGGCCCTCTCCTGGCATTAGGGAGTCACCAACTTTGTCCTGCACACACGTAACACCCGATTAGTACAGCAGCCATCTTCTCACACCTCACACAGAGAGTTCACTTAGCAGGGCTCCCTGCTGAACCTTGCTACCTCCAACACTCTCCTCTTTACAGGACACACTGGTCTTGGCAAGCAGGCAGGTGCTGGTTCTCCAGGCACCAGTGTAGATGGTCTTGGAATCCCTGAGTGATGTCCCCTTGCCCAGCAGGGAGACTAACGGGCATTGTCCCCCAGTTCTGGTCACAGGCAGAAGTGATGCAGAGCTTCCCATTCTAACACACTAACAGAGCCCAACTGCCTGCTTGGCAGATGACAAATTTTGGGGTCTCAAATTTCCCTTCTTATAGTTTATTTCCTGACACCAAATGTGATTTAGGATCTGAGATTTTGAAGTTGCTGCTGCTTCTTCTGTAGTGCCACTCCTCTGCTCCGTCTTCCTCTTGAATAGCAGTCAGTCACAGCAGGAGTGTCTCCAAAACTGATAGCCCCACAGCACAGGTCATGGGAGTGACTAGAGTTCATACCTCGATGTCAGCCACAGTGATATGTGCATCGAAGGGTTAGCCTAGGAGCCTCAGCCCTACTCTTCTTGATTCTCTTATCATCCCCATCTTCTTCTTGAGATGTACGCCGGCCCCTTCCTGATGACCTTTCACTGAATCAAAGAGCACCCTTTGAAATGTACATGGGGGCCTTACTCTCCCCTGAACATTGTGTGTCCGACTCAGCTTATAGCAATGCAGCAATACACATATCTGTCTGAGGGTTGTTTCTATGCCCAGCACTGTATCCATCATGTACTGTTCCACTCATAGATACACTAACACCCAGCACCTGTATTTATCCTGCACGCATTGCACAGCACTACATCCTTTCAGTACTGTACTACTCATAGGCACATATGTATATACATTCACCATGCACAAACTGCACAGTACTGCATTATCTCTCTATTATTTCCTTCCCAGGCCCACATACACCTATCGCAGATACACCACCCCTGCGCTACACAGCACTTCACACCAAATCGCTGTAGGCTAAGAGTGAGTTAAGCACAGAGCAACAGAACTTTAAAAAGGGGTGAGCCTGTTGGCCTCACTTCAGTGATACAGGTTAGAAAGGACCTGTTTACTCCTACCGATCACTACATGGTATGCTGCCACCGCTGAGCTCATGCTGCTTAACTCCTTGAGAAGGCAGTAGCCTTCCACCACTATGATAGTAGCATTTTGGGCAACTCCTCCTGGTCCATCAATAATTCATTCGTGAGACAGGTCTTTGTCATGGTCCACACGCATGATCCAAGCTGGTCTGAGACAACATAAAATTGCATTAGGGATCCAGACATCAGTACAGTTGGGCACACAGGGCAGAGACGCATGCCCATTACCATGTAGAAAACTTTTCCATTCTAACAGCTATCTTTAACAACATGAACCCAATGTGGAGTGGCGGTAAGTTCAGTGGCGTACAACGCAGCATTGAAGAATGCAGCAGCACAGATTAGAGTGGTGCATAGTAGAGTGCAGTTATGCAGCATGGAGTGGTGCAGAGTTGAGTGTCACAGAGTGCAGTGGCACAGAATAGAGTGGTGCAGAGTACAGTAGAGTGGTGTATAGTTCAGTGGTGTAGAATGCAGTGGCATAGACTAGAGTGGCGTAGAGTAGAGTGGCATAGAGTGGTGCAGAGTGGAGTGGCATTGAGTTGAGTGATGCAGAGGGCAGTGGCACAGATTAGAGTTGAGTAGCATAGAGTGCAGAGTAGAGTTGAATGGCATAGAGTTCAGTGATGTAGAGTGGTGCAGAGTAGAGTAGCCTAGATTGGTGCAGAGTAGAGTATAGTGCCATATAGTGCAGCGACATAGAGTAGAGTAGTGCAGAGTAGAGTGGCACAGAGTTTAGTGGCAGAGAATGCAGTGTTGCAGAGTGGAGTGTCAGAGTACAGTGGTGTAGAGTGAAGTACAGTGGCATAAAGAGCAGTGGTGTAGAGTACAGTGATGCAGGGTAGAGAGCCGGTGTGTAGAGTGCAATGATTATGCGTAGAGTGGCGTAGAGTGCAAAGGTATAGAGTGGTGTGGAACAGAGTGGCGTAGAGTGCAGTGGTGTACAGTAGATTGTTTCAGAGTAGAGTGAAGTAGTGTAAAATGGAGTGGTGCAGGATAGATTCCACATGCGTAGAGTGGCATAGAGTGTAATGGCATAGCGTAAAATGGTGTAAAATGCAGTGGCATACAGTGGTGCAGTGGTGCAGCGTAGATTAGAGTGGAGTACAGTGGATTGACATGGAGTGAGGGGAATAGAGTTGAGTGTTACAGAGTGAAGAGCATTAGCGAACAGTGTACTGGCATAGAGTGCAGTGTCGTAGAGTGCAGTGTTGCAGTTTGGTTTAGAGTACAGTGCCATAGAGTGGAGTTGTGCAGAGTAGATTGGTGTGGCCTAGACTGGAGTTGTGTAGAATTCAGTGCGTAGAGTGGAGTGGTGCAGGGTGCAATGGCATGGAGTGGTGTTAAGTGGAGTCTTGCAGAGTAGAGTGCAGTGGTATGGAGTGGGGAAGAGTAGAGTGGAATGGCCTAGAGTGAAACATTCATGGTGTGGTACACATTACAGACAAAACATTTTCAATTGAAATGACCATTACTTTTGCACAGACATACAGTTTTACTAATAAAACTATACATTGCACAGAAAATGTGTGGAAATTGCATCACCTTGTTTAATGATTTGTTTTGATCATATTAAAGTACTTTTTTCCAACACTCTTTAGAAATTGCAAAAAAATTGCTCTATTTGTGCTTTCCTAATTCTGATATATTCTGAAATACTTACACAGTTCATTTAAATGTTGTTGTGTGCTAGAAAATAACTATTTCCTACCTCCAGTATCCAGCAAGATTGTCACATAAATCCTCTCACTTTGAAGTCAGAGAAAGAAAAGTAAACAAGCCCCCTTGGAATACAGCACCTGATATTTTACCTTGATCTTTGAATGCACAGCAAGTGTGACAGGGTATGAACAAGATTTAAAAGCCTTTTAACAAGAAAGTGAGTTTGTTGAAGGATACAGAAAACATGGTTTAGGCAATGGGAGCGACACACGGAACCTGGAAAGCCTGAAGCAAATAAAGCCAGCAAATGGAAAGGTAGAAGGTGTGAGTTACAAACTACAAAACCAATGGTAATCAACAATCAACAAGGGGAATGTACTCCTAGGTCACCTTTCTGGAAGTCCCCAAGATGTCTTTAGCAAACCAGACAGATGTGCTGTCTGGTAGGCTGTGACCTAAAAAAGGACATCAAACACCGCCTGATATATTCTATTAAGAAATGTTATTTCTCCAAATAGTGAACAAGTGTGACACTGTATCATAAAGGCTTTTTCAAGCTCTTCACACTGATAGATGTCAGTCTTGTTTCTATAGTCCAGTAAATCTTTTCATAGATATCCATGAAAATGATGGCGAGTGACTGCTTCTTGTCGTGAAGTGTTTAAATGAGTCCATGGGAGAATGATTGAAAGTCACGCCACACTTACTATTGGCATGGGTCCTCTATTGCTTTGTATTGTAATTACATTAAATAGAGCTTAGTACCCCTGACAAGGATTTGAAGTTCGTAACAGTGAGTAGCAAGTTACTCTGGAGCTCAATGTTAAAAGACTGGGATTTTACACCGGTCATGCTATTCATCTAACTGCTATTTCTAGTTAGTAGAACAAAATATAACCAGTGAGTGCATGGGTACACAATTACAAACTCAGATCGAATACGATAAAGGTTTAAGGCATTACAAGCTTCAGAATTACTCTTTCGTGCAGTTGTTCATTATCACAATAAAACAAACACATATTCAACATAAGACTCCGCATCACTAGAAGATAGTATTGGGCTTTCAGTAAGAGGGATTGTGGAGTGAAGACGTCCCTGCAGGTTTTTTGAAGTGACCCAATAAGAAAAAAGTGGCCTGGAATAACGTAAGAGACGTTCAAACTATGCTCCCCGAGTCTCCAATGCTCCCCGAGTCTCCAATATAAGTGAGGTCATTTTGTCACTAAAGAAAACCATAGGCTAACTCTGGTTATGAAAAAAACGTTTTCCCATTCAACGCATGCTTCATCTCGCATAGAACATAATAAGGCATCTAGACATTGTTTCCTGGTCGCATCACAGGTCACAAGTTCTCTTTGTCTTAGATTTCCTATCTGGACCACTATTTTCCCTCAACTAGATTGGTAACCAGATGGACCATTTGTTGAGAGCCTCACGGCTCTTGAAGCTTCTATCAGAGCGGCAGGGAACCTGCCCAAAATTTCAACAGACAGTAAAATGTGGAGGAGCTGTTCCACACATCCCGATCAATAGAGGAGTGTGCCCCCAGCATTGTGGCTCGAGGTGCATTTGCTGAATAGTCTGCATAAATTATTTTGTTTTCTAGCGGTTCTCAAAATGTTAAAGCTTTTCTGCTTCTGCTCCCAACCTGTGTCCTCATTGATCCAGAAAATTCACATCCACTTCCGTCTTGGAGATACGAAACATAGGGGCATATTTACTAAACGTTCATGCAAGAACAAGACACCAATGAACATCGCCATAGCTACTAAGTTATGACGCTCTTCCAGTGTCATGTTAAGGATTTGTAGGTCTCCTGTCAAGACGTATTTTAGGACCCATGGAAGGCACAAAAATAGTTTAAATGTCTCACCCGGTACTCAAAAAATCCTTACGATGACTTGAGGTGGAGAGACACAGTCAAAGGTGGAGATAGGCAGATAGTGAGAGAGGTTTAGATCAGAAATAGAACAGACAGCGGTCAAAGAGAGAAAGTTTACTTTCCCAGGGGGTGCGAGGGGCAGAATGGGAGGAGGGCCTTCGGAGCGTGCTGGGCCTTGGGAATTGCCCACTTTCCCCATGCCTTAAAACATCTCTACGGTCTTCAGCATTCTACCTGTGCTGGTGCACTTAGTGCTCCGTGGTGCAAGAATGCCTGCGTTACAGGCAGGATTGTTTGTGTGCAGGAAGGTCACTTTCCTGCTCAAAAACAATCCTAAACAGCAATTTCCTCTTCCTGTGCGTGATGAAGAATGCATCAGGCATAGAAGGAGGAAATAACAAGAAGAAATAAACATATTTGTTCTCGTTAGACCATGGTCAGTGTGCCCTATCATTTTAAAGCAGTCCCATGTTTACTGATTTGAGTAAATGTGGGATTCGCCAAATTCCATGGGTGGATGCACGGAAACGTCAATGCTGCACTCATGGAATGCATACCACTACAAAATTTAACTCCGTGCAGTGGAAGCTTCTGGGTTGCGTTACATTTCTTTACAAAGTCACACAAGGTGGTCCAAACCACCTCTTGTGTGGCTTTGAAAATCTTAATGAAGCCTTTGTGTTACCTTGCATTGCCTTGCACTACGCAAAACCAATGCAAAGGCTTAGTAAATCTGGGCCCGAATTTGCAGTTTTCCATAGATGTCACTTTTGTTCTGTTCAGTATGATACTTGTTGCAACACTCTCATTAGAGGTATTAGCACTGTCTCACCACTAGTTAGGGTACTGATGGAATGAACTCGCAGTTCTGTCTCTCTATTGGGTGTAAGCTTAGGAGTGAAAATTTGTGTTTTCTTTGACTCTTTTTAACTTTTTCCCTTTAATGGCATCTCGAAGCCAATGGGTCAGAGATCCACAGTGGAAAAGTGGGACCACACCAAAAGACACTCCCCCCATGTTTACAGCTCCATATGTCACTTTAATATGGCGATCCAGGCAACCTGTTCTTCCTCTCCATTTTTAAGGATCTCCTCTAATCTCCACTGACCCACCGCAGTGTGGCATCACGGAAGTCTCCTCCAGGTCTGGCATTTCAGATGGCCTAATGTATCTACCCTCTCAAAAGTGAAATGTCTCCAATGTTCTGGGGAGGTGGATTCATTTATCAAGCTTTCAAGCTTTGCCAGCTCCAGCCCTGGAACTTGTTATACCCCCACCCCTCCCGTACTTTTTGAGGACATCTCTAAATCCCCTTCACCATTCACCTCATATCAGGGCCGTAAACCTTCTCCAGGCCCATCCTGCAGCCTTACGGGAGGAGTCATGATGCAGTTTGAGGGGAGAGAAGACTCTCCAGTGCCCAGCTGGCCTTACACCCCGTGCTCCTGAGGCCATGCACTTCTGTGCCCAGAACATAGGTTTGTGAAGCTATTCGCCCAGGATTTACTATAGATAAATGCATCTAAGTTTCTGTCAAGCCAAGGCCCGTCCTTCTGGTACTTATAGTGAACACAAGTGTTGTGTATGATTACACAGTGACTGATTGATTAATTCATTATTACTTTCACTCATTTGATCAATAGTTCTGCCTAGGTGTGTAATTAGCACAGGTTTTCTACTCCTGGTGTGAATAGATCTCACTGACGACTAACGTTGTTTTAGTTTCTCTACATTACCATCCAAGTAGATCAATCTTGGTTGCATTTTAAATTGACATTTTTTATGTGAATAAATTCAATAGTCCAATAACGTTGTTTTAGTTTGCGTGCATTAGCTTCCACATGGATCAATCTTAGTTGCATTTTATATTGACATTTTTTATGAGAATAAATTCAATGGTTGACTAAGGTTGATTTAGTTTCTGCAAATTCCCACCTGTATGGATCAATTTTGGATGCATTAGAAATTCATGATTTTCTTACTAATTTACAATGGTTTATTTTCAAATAATGTATGTAATGAAATAAGATTACATTGAAATATAAGGCTCGTCTGTCAAGGACATCAAAGGGCACATCATAGTCTGTCAAACCCATCAGACTACAGGTGGTATGTTTCCAACGCCATTACACTAAAGAAAGAATGTTATGCTGTTAAAATCATCATGAAGCAAACAGTGTGCTGACACAGAAAAGGACATCACATCACAGATGGTATCCTGCCATGCCCATTACAGTACTTACACCATGCGGCCCAGGCCATAAGGGTGCCAACATGTTTCATCCAGTGCTTAAGTTTAACCGGTGGTTTCTGGTGTTCGGTACTAGCACTTAATTGTCAACACCAGCATTTATGATAGCTGCCACATGGTGGCGCTGTTTGGGTAATTTTAAGATTAACTGAACAACAGTTGTTGATTCATTCATTATACATTAAAACTATTGCCGCTCAAGCTATTCTGCTAGCTTTGGGGGCCTCAGATAGTCTGAATTGTTACACTTGTAGCAGTTTTGCAGGTTTTGTCGTTGGCATCGCTGGCAAGGGCAACGGGTGGTGCAAGCTGCATTGACTTTTTAACGAGGGCCCTGGCATTTTTTTTTTTTTTACAAATCAAGCACTAGTTTCAACATAATCACAGAACAAAGATATACTGCCAAAACCACCATCGTCCCAATGTTGTGCAGCCATTGTCATCATGGTACTGGCAATATGCTTCCAAGAGCATCAAAAAATAGCATGCTGCCCCAGCCAAAGAAATCACGGTGCAGAAAGTGTTTTGGCACCACACAGATGAAAATTCTGCCATGGATGCTAGCATACAGATCCTATGCTGACATTGCCATAGTTAGTACTCTCTGATGGTAAAGGCATCACAGTGTCCGCGGTCTGCTGCACAGGCTACCCCGTACATGCACTATGCGACCAATGACATCACAGTTAAAATAGTATACCGGCGAGGCCAGTTCAGCAGAGGCTATATGCTGCCAAAGCATCGCAGGACAGATGGTGCACTGCTGAGGTCATCACAGCAGCACACTGTGCTGCTGGTGTTATCACAATGCAGACTGTAGGCTGCCAAGGTCATCTCAGTTCACATGGTATGCTGCCGATGCCCTTACAGCACAGTGCGATGCTCGCAAGGCCGTAGCAGTGCAGAGAGGAGGCAGGCAAGACCCCCACGGGGCAGGCAGTACGCTGTGAAGTCCATGCCAGTAAGCAAGCGTTGCTCAGACCATCACTTAAAGAAGCTGCTGGCAAGGTCACATCAGGGCACACAATATGCTGTTCGGTATATAAGAATATAGACGGCGTATTGACATTACAGTGCACAAGCTATGCTGCTGTACCCATCACAGTGTAGTGCTACATTAGCAGGGCAACCAAAGGACAGGCAGAGAATATAGCGCCACGTTCCTCCCAGTACAGATGGTATACTTCTTGAGGTCATCGCAGTACAGCTTGTATACTGCAACGGTCAATGAAGTGCTGATTATGTACTGTCGAGACCACTGCAGTGCCCACGGCCTTGCTCTAAATATCCTAAGGAGCCCATCGATGTGCAGATGGTACACTAGGGAGACCATTGCCCTTTTCAGGGTATGCTGTGAGGACTGTTACAGTACAGGCGTTGTGCGTCCAGGTTTATCACAGTAGAGGTGGTGCACTCTGGAGGGCATCACAGCAAAGGTGGCTTGCTGGTAAGACCATTGGTTCTTCACAATGTGCTGTCAAGGCCAGGCAGTGGCATAGCAGGGCAAACTGGATGACTCAGCACAGACGGCACACTGCCCTCGGCATGACGATATGATGCAGAGAATATCACCAAGCACTCGGTACACTACCCTGGGCATGAGTGTCAACATGGGATGCTATAGAGGATATCATCGAAGATGGTATCCTGCCCTGGGCATAGCAATCTACAGGTCCCTTAACGCCTGCCCTGACCCAGGCGTGAAAAAACGGCGCCCATCAGGCTGTGCGGCATTTTTTAAGGCCCACCCCCTCCTGTGCGTCAAAATGACACCAGAGTATAAATAAGGCGCACAGGCCTTAAAGTCATTTTTTGGAAGGGAACGCCTACCTTGCATATAATTAACGCAAGTCAGGTTCCCCCTTCCAAAAAATGACGCACATGGTGGGATTTTGACGTCCGTGGGGTCGGGCGTCAAAGTATAAATATGGGGCAGGGTTTGCGCCGAATGTGCGTCAGAATTTTTGATGCACATTCGGTGCAAGCAGAGTATAAATATGCCCCTAGGTGTTACTGCAGTATTTGTAGCGAATGTATCCCAGTACAGCGTGCGCTACAATGAGATGAGGATCATTCTGCATTGCTTCCTAGTCACCCAAAGGAACCACGATCACTCTGAGGGGTTTTGAGAACAGAGGGATGGACACAAAATCTCAGCGATCATAGTGTATGGTTTGAAGTCTTCTCTAACACAGCTTCCCATCCCACCTGAGAACTAAAATCCTTCTCTTTCAACAGATTCTCCAATCTCTTAGAAATGTTTGGCCATTAATCAGTAACCTACGCCTATCTGCTGCAGGTTTGCCCCAGTAAGACGACACATTTCCCATCTAAACATTTCTTCCATAGTTAGTTATAGATATGTTTGAACTCGCTCACGCCGGAGCACTACTGTTTTGTTGCGCCCCTATTCTGCTCATTGATTTAATGTTAGTGCTACTGTTTTGTTGCGCCCCTAGTCTGCTCATTGATTTAATGTAAGTGCTACTGTTTTGTTTATGGCCTATGTAAAGTGTTATGTTAGTACCTGCTATAAGACTGAACACAAATAAACGTAAAAAATCTTTGAGAACACTTGCAATTGGCACTTAATGTCTAATGGGGGATTCGGGGAGTGTGCTCCCCCCCCTCCTCGGGTTTCTATGACAGTTCGCAGTCATTAGCTAATAAGGAAACATTTAATGAGGAACTTCCTACGGTTTTTCTAGTGCAGTGCTACTGGGAGTTCAGGACAGGAGGGCAGGGAACTGCATGTTCCCACATCATGCAACAGGCAGTCTAGCTTTGAGACAGTAAAAAATGGAGCACACATGGTCGATTTTAAAACCTGCATATGTGGGCCTTGCGAGTTTGGCACAGATGATCTTCATGTAAAACCGTAAAATTATCGGGCACCTACCATCTTTTGCAGCAGACATGTTGTTGTCATGGGTGGGGTGAAGCTACATAATATGAGTTCACCAGCATTATTCTCGTGACCTACTTTTAAACACTTCCTGCATTTTACACAATTTAATTAGCGTCAAACGGTGTAGTTCTCCCTCACGTGTAGATATATTTCATTCTTTCAAAGTAAGTTAACACTGAAGTTTTATTAACATACAATGGAGACATATAATAGGCTTGCAATTTCTACATCACTGAACACATTCGGGGTCCCTTTGTGAAAAAGTCCTTCTGCGTTTTGTGGTAGTAAAGTTCTACTACTAAGTACAATAGGCAATTCACAAATCTCAGTGTAAATCTCTCCTCTCCTATCTTTTATATGGGGAGATCCTCACAGATATGTTTGCTATTTAGTAATAAATGTGGGAGGGACCGGGGAGTGACTGGGAAAAAAGGCATGCATATTACTCAATAGGAGGGGCTTAGCTCACTACAACCCAAAAGGAACCAAAGCACAAGTGAATGTACTCCAGCTCAGAGCTACCGTTAAATCCAGCACCACCTATAGCTGTCCACTGGCAATGCAACACCCTTCAACAGAAACAGGCATTGAGAAAGCCAATACGCCTCGCCTATACAAGTGTTATTTGTTTTGGCAATGTGTTTTTACCATGTTGTACACCAGTGTAGTTGCTATTCAGCATGGTTAAAAGTTGGTGGTGTGGAGTGTCGTAGAGTAGACGTATCGTAGAGTGGATTTGTTGGTGTGGAGTGTCATAGAGTGGAGTGTGGAGGGTAGAGTGTTTTAGAGTTGACTAGAGTTCAATAGTTCATTGGCAGTGTGGTAGACTGCAGTGTCATAAAGTGGAGTGGCATAGAGTGGAGTGGGGTGGAATACTGTGGAGTGGGTTGGAGTGGACTGATGTAGTGGAGTTGATTGGATTTGTGTAGAGTGGAGTGGATTGGATTGAGTGGGGTAGATTGGATTGGGGTGGACTGGAGTGGGGTATACTGGATTGGGATGGATTAGATTGAAGTGGGGTGGATTACATTAGAGTAATAGGACTGTGGTAGGGTGGACTGTATTAGAGTGGGATAGGTTTTAGTGTGGTGTAGTGGGCTGGACTGGAGTGGGATGGATTGGATTTGAGTGGAGATGATTGGATTGGAGTGAGGTGCCCTGAACTGGGGTGGAGTGGATTGGAGTAGAGTGACGTGGATTGGAGTAGAGTGAAGTGGAATGGATTGGGTTGGGTTGGGTTGGATTGGATTGGAGTGGGGTGGATTGGAGTGGAGTGGGGAGGACTGGATGGGGTGGGCTGGATAGGGAGGACTGGATTGGAGTGGATACATTTAAATGGGGTGGGGGACTGGATTGGGGTGGGGTGGACTAGAGTGGGTTGGGTTGGAGTGAGGTGGGTTATATTGGGGTGGATTGGAGTGGGGTGCAGTCAAGTGGAGTGGGGCAAGATGAATTGAATGGTGTGGTTTGGATTGGAGTGGGTTGGAATGGAGTGAGGTGGAATGTAATCGGGTGGACTGGATTGACAAAGGTGAGGTGGATTGAAGAGATTTGGATTGCAGTGGGGTGGGGTGGATTGGATTGATTTGGGTGGATTGGATTGGGGTACGGTAGGATGCACTGGATTAGAGTGCATTAGGTTGGGGTGGGGCGGATTGGATTGGGCTGGTGTTGATTGAATTGAGGTGGATTGGATGCGGGTCGGGATTCGGAGTGGGGTGGGAGTTGGAGCGGGGTGGACTGAAGTGGGGTGGAATTTTGAGAGTGGGTTGAATTTGATTAGGGTGGATTGGATTGGAGTGGAGTGGACTGGATTTGAGTGGACTGGATTTTGCAGGGTGGATTATGGTGAATTAGAATGGAGTGAGGTGGATTAAAGTGGTTTGGAGTGGGGAGGATTTGGAATGGGATGGATTAAGGTGGATTGGACTGGATGGATTGAAGCGCGGTGGGTGGACTGGACTGCAGTGTGGTTGATTGGGTTGCAGTGGATTGGATTTGAGTGGGGTGGAATGGATTTGAGTGGGTGCATTGGGTTGGATTGGACTCGTGGAGTGGATTGGAGTGGGGCAAATTGGAGGGGGGTGCATTGATTTGGATTGTGCGTTGCAGATTGGAGAGGGGTGGATTGTTTTGGCCTGGAGTGGGGCAGATGGGAGCGAGGTGGATTATTTTGGATTGGAGTTATACAGATTGTTTTGGATTGGAGCGGGACAGATGTTTTTGAAATGGAGTGGGGCAGATTGTTTTGGATTGGCGTGGGGCAGATTATTTTGGATGGAAGTGGGGCAGATTGTTTTGGATTGGAGCAAGCAGAGAGTTTTGGATTGGAGTGGGCAGATTTTTCAGATTTGAGCGTGGCAGATTGGTTTGGATTGGAGTGTGGCAGATGGGAGTGGGCCAGTTTCTTTTGGATTGTAATGGGGCAGATTGTGTTGGATTGCAGTGGGGCAGATTGGAGTAGAGTGGTTTGAGAGATTTGGAGTGGATTAGATTGGGATGAGTGGGGTGGATTGGAGTGGGGTGGACTAGATTGTTCTTGGGTGGATTAGATTGGTCTGGGGTGGATTGATGTTGGGTGAGGTGGGGTGGATTGGCATTGATTGGAGTGGGGTGGATTGGGGTAGACTGCACAATTATGTGTTAAAACATAGTTTGGGAAAGTACACATAACAAGGAAATAATGGTACTTTGCAATACAACAAGATAATCGTCATCATTTGAGAACAGTGCCCACCAGCAAAAACAAATACATGTGTGCAATGTGAGAAAATAAGACTTGGCAAAAGAAAAGAAAGTTAGTTATAGAAAATAAAATTTTGCAATTTTTGGTTGTCATGCTGGGCATGATTTTGTCAGTCACACTCCTTCTGTTTGCGGGACACTAGAAGTTAAAAAAAACAAAATAGTACCTCAGTCATGTTGGGAGCAGCGGATGGGCACTGATTAAGTTAAATCAGTCAGTGCTTGGTCCCTACTCCACAGAGAGGAATGGAAATGATACTAAGGCTTCAGTGATGAGTTACTAGGCTGTAAATGAGTGTGCCAGGCAAGCCAACAAATAGTAACCAACTGGTGGTCTCCAAGCCCTTTTTTGGTAACATAAGTGTTTCGCAAGAGAGACGCGTGTGCTGGCGCATGCTCTCACAAACTCAACCCTTAAAAATGGAGGCAGGGCATTAGAATAAAACCAGATGGGAAATAATATTAAAGGAAAATACATTATTTAAAGTTCTTAAAACTATAGCTAAATTTAATTTAATGTTAATAACTGGGGTGGTGATCTCTCAATGGTAAAATGTATGAAAACGTGAAAACATTTATTAAACTTGAGAAAAAATTGTAAACTCATTTTTATATTGGATTTAAATGTAAATTAATTATATATACTTTAAATGTAGAATCAAATTTAAAAAATTGCTACAGAACTATTACCTTTATTTAGAATAAATATTCAATTAATTTAAATATATTAATTTAAATTAACATTATTTTTTCAAATTTATTAAAAAACACTTAAGTAAAATGTTTAGATTTATTTATTATGTAATATAAATTACAAGCAATGATGTGTAGAATTAATTTCAAACACTATTTTTATTTTTTCAAACTTAAAATGATATTTATATTTACATTAAAAAAGTTACTAAAATATTTGATTACATAACAATATGCACTTTCTAATTTAGTTTTCATTTTTTAACATTACATTCATTTTGTAAATAGGTTTAAAAATTCAAAATATTGAATGTAATTTAACATTATTTGCTATGGCGTTCTGTTTTAAGTCCTGCTTTCCTTATTGTCGAATGAAGGGTGTTACAATGCTGATTGCTGGCCATACTTGCTGCTGGACTTACTGCTGCTCTTTTTTACCAGTAATACATTACACCGGTATGTTTGGTGACACCTTCAGTTTCAGGGGATGGAGGCATGCCAGTCGGCACTTTAGAGTAACTTTAGACTTGTAAATGGTAAATAGCCAAAAAGTTACTCAGAAGTGTAAGAGTAAACTTACATGTATTACTTACAAGTGTAAGTTACCTTTGTAACAAATAATTCACAATCATGTACCAGCTTCTAGCACTTCTAGAAATCTAAAACAAAAGCAAATATCTGGTGTATTCTCATAAAAAATAGGTAACCCTGAAGACGGATGAATGAATGATTCTTCTTCAGTAGTATTCTAGGTTGCTCCACAGCAACTTCTTGCCTGTTTAAATCTGCTTGCCAAAGATAGAGGCTGATGAAGCTTTCTGAATCTGGGTTAGAGCATGGGCAATGCACATGGAAGAAGGAAGGAGGCGCTTGGCTAGTCGTTTTATGCTTCACAGAATTGTCATTTCCTAGGGACACTCATAAAACCTCCAGTGTGTGGTGTGACTGTCACAGAAAGAGGGGCACCACCAGAAAAGGTCCTCCATGACAAAGCCTAACTTTGGCCCACCTGCTGATGCAGGGCTTCAGACTATGGAGAGCAGGCTATAGGACACACCTATTTTTTTAGTGCCATCCATAATGGTGTGGATCTTTCAGTGGTCTGTAATTTGAACAGAATATTTGGCTCTGAAAAAATATTTCCTTGACTGATAATACATGTTAAGAGCTGTGTTGCTGGATTTATTGATGGGTTATGGGCAAGGTAATTGGGTGTGTGTGATTATGTTGCAAAAAGTCAACTGTTGGTGGAGTTTACATGAAAAATAGTATTGCCTTCATCACAGCCCTTTTTATGTTTCCTTGGAGAAGATAGAGTCAGGGAAGAAGACCAGCAGTTTACTGAGACACTCTTGTATAATAGAAGTGGGAGCTCATTTTTAGGTCTCATCTACAAGAAGCTTTAGGTGTCTGCTGTTATTAGACCAATTGTGTACAATACCATTGCGAACAGTGGGCATCGGCCAGCCCATTGCTTATCGTTTTTTGGCATACTTGTCAATCTCATGCATGTTTCTTATTCAATGGATCTCATTCATCTTCCCTTTTTTGTTCCTTCTGCACCAGCATAGCTTCTTTACAATCCTTTTGATTGGATCACTGGCATCATTCCATTGGTTAAATGCAGGGAATTACTTTGTCCTTTTGCTTCCAGATGCTTTCCCTGCTCCGCGTTGTCCTGCTTGGATTATTCTTCCTTCCTCCAGCTTCTCATTTGCTCTTCCATTTCACCAATTTGCTTTTCACTGCTCAATGGTGTTTAGTTGCCACAACTCCCCTGCTTCTGTTGGTCCCCTCATCCCATCCCATTTTTCCTATTTTTTTTCATTTAGGTGATGCCGAAGAGCATCAGCAGCAACCTTTAGCAACTTAAAGCAATGGGGCTAAATAGAAAATAGATTCACTTCTTATAATGTTGGTCCAAATTTTTTAAAAGGTATTTGAATAAAAAGTGCCAAATTCAAACTGAGGCCATGCCACGGCTGATAGAACTTCATGTTCTATTGAGTGATTGCAATTATCAAGCATTTGATCTACAAACCTTCACACTTCTAGAGGTCAATAGCTACATAAATCCTTAACAGACAGTTTTGTCCATTCAAGTATTCTATTCTTATCTCCCTTATTCACTCCTCCTTTGTTTCATTTCCCATTGACTCGTTCATTTACTCACACATTCATTTATTCATTGACTCACTCTCACTAACCAGGGCGTGCAATCTCTGGCCTCTTCCCTGGCAATGTGGAAATATTTGCCTCTTCTAAGGTTGACAGTGGTGCACTAGGCTTTGCTAAGTATTACTATAACACTGTCCTTGTCGCTTCGTTGACAGGCACAGTGACACCAGTCCATTCTTTCATGCATTCTCTTATTCATTCTGGCACTTTCAGGTGCTTTAAGGCTAGCCTATCATTAACTTTAAGTTTCTTCTAGAAGTCTCTATGCAGTTCCTAGAGTGCAGGTATCCATATTAACAACCCCAGAATAAACTTTGCATCATTAGCACTATTGTTGAGAGTTTCAGCAGAGAGATCAAAGAATAAATAGATGTGGCTATGTACAGTGGAAGGGTTGGCTGTCAGAGGCCAGGCCCTGTGCCCTACCCCGTCACAGGATTCCAATTACTCTGTTAAATAAAACCAGAAAACACTGAAATATGCCAGGTTTATGGTGTGTTGAACAAAATGTAAGTTTTTCCCCCCACAAGCACTGCTTATGACCTCACATATTACATTACTGATGACATGATAAATTACATTGCTGATGGCATCACTGATGACAGCTCAGTCATAGGCTCTCAGGAAATTGACTCACTTCCTATGCTCCAGTAAGGCGTGTACCCTTCCCTCTGTAAACATCAAACCTCCACTGCACATGATCTTTAGCCAAGGCTAGGGCTAGGGCCTGCAATCACCCTCCACAAGCAATCAAGTCCTACCATGCACAAACTTTGGATATTCACAGTGGAGGTTGTCTGCAAGCCGTTGTGTAACATGAGACCCTGCATCCATCATACAAAAGGGGACTAGCGGGAAGCTTGTCCTATGGCCAGACCCCACTCTCAACCCATTGCATGTGGCCAACACCTGCTGTACATGGACTTCAGTCATGCCAAATGGGGAATGGCAGTGTTGCCTCGTCTGTGGCCAGGCTCTTTGCCCACCCTTCCATGATCACCTAACACCCTACTCATCCTTCAGTCTTTCTCAGCAAAGGTTCACCAAATGGTTAATTGTTCAAAGATGTTCAGTGGCTTGTTCTCCCCAAGTGGTCTACCACCACTGCACTCATCTGTTGCGTGAATACAAGTAAAAAGACAATGCCATCCATCACAAGTGCTTCAATTCTGAAATATTCAATTTCTTTTACTTGATTTGAAAAGCTTGAAGACAAGCTTATGAATCCAACCATTGATTTAGTTTGCTATATCACTCCTTATTCACAAAACCTGTGGCACACTGTCAGAATCATTTGGTTGATCTCATTAGTAATTTCAACAATGATGCTGTTTAAATATAATCAGTAATGCCATCAATGATACAATTTAACCTGGCATGAGTGATGTAATATTTAAGAGGGGTGTGAGTTATAATCAGTTCACTAAACTATAACTTGTGTATTTCAGCATGTTTTGTTTTTATTTGTTAACTTGTGCATCATTTCCACACCTAACTATAACATCACTTTAACTGTTGTTTTTTTTGAGTGAATAAATCTATCTCGATACATCTATATATGTGTAGATCTACCAACCTGGAAAAAGGTCTTGACTGTTTGCAGTGTAGTCCAATTTCTATATCTATGTCCTTCCCGGTTTTTGATGCTGAAAACCATAGCTAACAACAACCGTTGTTAGGATGCCTGCAGTGCAGAAATGTTTTTCGACATGCCATTGGTTCAGGATTGATACTAAAGGCTTGATTACACCGCAGTGGCTGATTGCATTGCAGGTGCAAACTCCCACTAGCATCTGATACAGGATTTCAACTCAGGCTGTATTCTTGGTCAATAGTGCAAATCTTTGATTTGAGCACGTTGGAACATGTTTCAGTATGCACGAACTAGAATTTCACGCTTCATGCAAAGAAAATAAATCTTTGCTAGGTTTTCTCTGCGACAACCTGTGAGAAAATAGTGTGGGGTAAATATTTTGTACATGGTCTAATAATACAATTAGTGCATGAGCTGAAACCGTCATCCACAGGCCTGGAAGTAGGGGCTCAGGGTTGCTGCAGCACCCTCCAAAATAACCATGCTGGAGTTCACAACCTGAATGAGGATTAAAGATGACTTTAAATGTTGTTTTATCTTGTCATATTTGCTGTACGATCAAAGACAGAGGACAAATGTGAGTCTAGTTTTCTGACAAATTGCTGCTTATTCTGTTAACATGGGATTAGTGTTTACTTGACTTTCCCTCACGGCAAAGTGTGAAAGTGAGCTATTTGACAAGTGATAATCTAGCTGGTGTGAATGGAAAGACTGTAGGATGTCGTTTTCTCACACACAACTGAATTTAAATACTTAAAAATGAACCATACAAACATTTCAAAATAAATAAACAGGAAAGCAAAATTAAGCTTTTTTTCTAATTCTAAAGTGTAATGGGAACAAAGATTTTAATGGAATCAAAACAAATAAAGGCACTTGGTCATGTGCAAATGACATATTCACAGAAACCCAATTTCCACACATTATGGTTTGTACGTTATATAGTTTGATCAGTACAATTGTATGTCTATGGAAGTTTAGTGGTAATTTGAATGAAAAAGGTTCTGTCTGTAAATGACAGTAGGCTACCACGCCATGCTTTAGTAATATATTTGTGAAAGTATGCTCCTAAATGCAACACCAGCTTATTATTAAACTCTTACCACTCTACTGCTGAATGGGCGAGGCTCATTTGTGAAACTTGTTCTTTGTGTGATGTTGGGATTTTTCAGAAGCCCTGCGAGTTCAGTGACGTAACACTGATGTCGGAACCCCTAGTATGGAAATTGTTCCAGCACCACTGCGTCAAATTGAGAATTGCATCCTTTAGCCCAAGAACTGCATTATCCCCGTAGGGGTCTGATTCACAAAGGTAAGCTTCCACTTTTATGTAAGTTTACGATTTTTTCGTACTCACAAAGGTATGTTATGGGTAGTAACTTTACCACTGGGGAGTCTCCACACTCATGGCGGAGACACCATACATAAAGATAGGAGTCCTCTCATTATGTACCGACTCTCCAGTCGTAAAGTAACTACTCATAACATACCTTTGTGAACACGGAAAAATCGTAAACTTTCACCAAAGTATAAGTTTGCCTTTGTAAATCAGTCCCTTGGTTCCTAAATCCTTCAGTAACTTGTATCAACACAAAAACGTATTCAGACTCGGAGACCTTAACCTCCTGTTGGAAGACTATAACTCTGTGGCAATGGTTTCTGCCCTAACTGCCCTTATTGAAGAAACACAGACGCAGAAGATTTCAACGGGACACCCGACTTGCCTGCATTAAAAAGCCTGTAAGCATTTGTGGATTGTAATCGTTTGAGAAATAATAGATA
Source organism: Pleurodeles waltl (assembly GCF_031143425.1). NCBI lineage: Eukaryota > Metazoa > Chordata > Amphibia > Caudata > Salamandridae > Pleurodeles > Pleurodeles waltl. Next base: position 1,666,832,464 of record NC_090440.1, read on the forward strand.
AAGCTTAATGAAGCTTTCCTTTCAGTTTACCTTCCGCATGTTGTTATTAATTTAGGTAACATTTTCTGTTGCAAATGTTCTAAGAGATTTCCCAGTAATCCGATGTTTAAAGAACACATTTAGAAAGCTGGATTAAATAACTTCAGTTTTTAAACGCACCAATTTTCAGTGTAAAATGGAAGCAATAAATCAGTAATGATGTCGGAACAGACTCTTGAACAAGCAAAGGGGTTATAAATCAGACACAACGATCGACTTCTCGGTGTTGGATGCCTTATTTTATTTAACATCTGTGCTACAATTTTTGCTCCCGGCAAGGATAACTTTTACACCTGTCTCACCCGAGGGCAAAGCTTTCTTTCCAGCTGCATTCTTTGGCAGACTGAGGAAGACGGATGACTTTCTGGTGATAAGGGATGGAAGGGACCAAACTAATTGCAGATGTCTCATCATTAGTATGTATGTGTGCTTCCACCAGGGAACGATTGAGTCTGCTCTGCCTTAGCTTAGAATAAGTACTGGGTTTATTCGGTTTTCTGGGCACTTCCAAATTTACTGGGCCAGATTCACAAAGTCAGAAACAGGCCCCCTTAGGGTTGTACAATTAGTGCAAATTTCAGATTTTCTTGGAATTCACAAAGATTTACAACTTTACCTTTCAGAAGATGCTGCTTTTGCAGTTTCCATGGAGTGGTCACATGCATAAATATTCAGAAATGCTTTATGAGTATTTCCAAATGATCAATGTTACCCATATGTGTCCCTGATTTCCGCACTACTACACTTTAAACGCCCTCAGTTGGCATCCCTCTATGTGTGGGTCATGCTGGAACAGTCACACTTATTGGTCAGTGGGTTAGTTAAGGTGTTGGGACATATCTTGTTCATACCAAGATCCATGTGCCTCCCATGTTATGTTATGTTCTGTTATGTTTTGCAGATTTGTAGAGCGCACTTTCACCCAGGAGGTTATACTGGCAATGATCAGTTAGGTGTCTAGGCAAACATATGGCCTATTGGGACTACCTGAAAAGCCAGGTTGTCATCTTCTTGCGGAATTCAAGAAGTGAGGAGGAGGCTCTTATATGTAGTCGCAAGTCAGTAAGTGCTTTAGGAGCAATGTATGAGAAGGCTCAACAGCTGGATCTGGTTTTCCATATGTGTGGAATGTGTGCAAGTGGAAGCCTGGACGGGCGGCGGTGTCTGGAAGATTGGTGGAAACTGATGCGATTGCTGAGGTATGCTGGGCTAATGTTATGTAGCATTTTGAAAGTTTGGGTGAGGAGTTTGAATTGTGCTTGTTTGTGAGTGGGGGACCAGAAGAGCTCCTCCAGGTGTGTTGTGATGTGAGTGCGGCGTGGGAGGTTGAGAGTGATTCTAGATTCCAAATTCTGAATGGTCTGCAGCCTTATGGTGAATTTTATGTTGATCTCGGCAAAGAGGGTGTTTCCATAGCCCAGCTTGCTAGTGATGGTGGCTTGCGTGTCAGTTTTCTGGTGCTGATTGCAGCTATTTGAAAATCTTAATCAGCATCTTCAGGGTATGGACTCATAAAGTGGTGATCGCATTGACTTGCACAGTCATGTTGAGTTTGTTATTGATGATGAGCCTGAGGTTCTTGGTGTGGTTGGTGGGGGTGGGTGTTGGTCTTAGCTCTGTTGGCCCAAGAGTGGATGTGGAGCCCCACAGCAAAGTGCTCTGCCCAAAGCTCATAATTTTGGGCTTGTCGTTCTTCACCTTCATACAGTTGGTCTTCATTTATGCAGGCATTGATCCTGGAGGCTGCCACGGCTTAGATAAAATCCTTCACAATGACAAAGATGTATTTGCTTCTGTTGATGTTGGCATTGATGCAGTCCACCAAAGTGGCATGTTTATGGGCCGGATCATTTGGTGATAGTACTCGCAGTGGTTTTGAACTTGCTGCTGTCCAGAATGCCCTGGTTCATTCTGTATTTGTGCTCCAGTTGTTTGCAGTGGCATTTCATTAATTTGAATTCCTCATTGTACCAATGAGCCTATGGTCTAGACGTTATTGCATTGCTGTATTTAAAAGGGTCCAGGGAGTCAGCACAGAAGCTGATCCAGTTGTTGAAATTCTTGATGACTTCGGGTGGCTGTTGCTGTGTTCATGTCAGTGGGTGTGGAGAGTGATGTTCCAATCCATGTCAGTGATGCTGTTCCAGTTTTGGTGGGCTGGTCTGGTGGTGGTACATGTGGATTGGACCAGGACGAGGATGCTGAACTTGACAAGGCTTGGTCTGTCCAGTAGTCTGGTGTGGACTTGTCAACTCAGATATTGTTGAAAGTGGTGAAAGTAGTGTCCAGGAGGTGTCCAGCAGCATGGGTAGGTCCCTCTGCGCATTGGGTGTGGGCCAGGTTTCCAAAATGTCAATGAGTGCTTTTGAGTTGGGGTTGGCTTGGTCTTCCAGGTGGAAGTTCAGGTCTCTGAGTGGGTCTATTTGCTACCGTCAAATCAAGAGTGAATGGTGAAACAAATTATGGGATGGTATTGGTGGAGGTGGTCCCTTTGGTGTGTAAATGAGAGTTTCTGCATGAAGAATCATGTATACTCACCAATAGGACATAGTTGAAAAACAACTCATTGGTTTTTACTGTTGATAATGCTTAATAATACCTGCAGCCTGATTTGTTTGTATGTTGAATTTTCTCATAGTTCCCCTGATGAAGGGTGTGTACCAGAAATGCATTGAGATTTAACGAATTTGTTTTAAACAAAAGCCTATCAAGTTTGATTTCACATCATGAAGATTATTGAATGGACTTTAGATTCAATGAAATAACGAATTGAAAAAATAAGATATCGTTCTTAAAGAACTGTTAAATTAAGGTTCCATTTCATGCACAAATTGAGCCTATTCTGCCCTCAAAGTGTGTGTTGGGATTAGTGCACAATTATTTGGCTCTAGCTAATTTTCAGAATTGTTAGCGGGATCTGGGCAGGATCCCATCTAACACAGCACCTTTATCAGTTGATAATTGTTCAAACCAGATTACTTTATCGAGGACAGTGTGTGCGATAGTATTCCTTTTTCATGTATTCCTTTTTTCATTTAAATGAGGGTGCCACTTACTGATGAATTTGGCTGTGACATTGTGCTTGAACAACAGGTATTCAACACTGGAGAAACACATGTCCATAAAGGTGGTACAGTTGAACACATTCTTGCAGAGGATGGAAATTCCATCTCTGGGATTGTGAGGTGTGTCTTGCCTGGCGATCTTGTAGCCAGGGTGAATGGTTATGGGGTTGGTGGAATTAGCGGAGCTTCATTCTGCAGAATTCCTCGTAATTGCATTAAAATTATGCAGAATTCCATGAAGTAGCAGAATGGGCACCACAATGTGAAGTGCATCCCCCTCGGTGCCCTTGCTTAAGTATGCAAAGGCACCAAAGGGTATCTAGTCCAGTGCATACTCCCTGTGCCCTTATGAGGGGTATGCAGTGCAGTACAGTGCATACCCCTCATTGCCCCTAAATAGGTATGTAAGGCACCGAGGGGTATCCACTTCCAGTGCATACCCCCTGGTGCTCTTACAAATTTATGGGGTATGCACTGCAGTGCAATTCAGTGCATATTCATAAGTATGTAAGGGCACTGAGGGTTATGCACTCCAGTGCAGTGCATGCTCCTCAGTGCCCTTATGTACTTAAGTACGAGCACCAAAGCTTATGCACTCCAGGGCACTGCATACCCCTCAGTGCCCTGACATACAAAAGTATGTAAGGGCATGGAGGGGTATCTACTCCTGTGTATACCACTCAGTGCTCTTATATACTTATGTAAGGGCGCTGAGAGGGTATGCAGTGCCCCAGGGCCAGTTTTAGGGCTAGTGACGACTGGTGTGACAATCTTTTTTGACACCCCCATGACCTCCTTCTTCCCTCACTACCACCTTGCAAAAGTGCCTCTCATCTTTCCATAGCCCCATTCTCACATATATTTTGTTTGTTTTAATGCACTGATAAAGGCTGGCTTTACAAATCCACTCACCTGTCCACATAAAAATACAGATTCAAAGCGGTCCTGGATGGCTGTAGTACTTCAAACAGAGCTGGAAAAGGGAGCAGCCCTTCTATGTTAAAAAATCACGGTAGATAACAGTTTAAAGGTTTTTAAACAGAGAGGGACTGCTCCCTCTTCTAGCCCGGTTTAAAAAACATTACAGTGCTGACTTATTTCTGCTGGCGGACCAGCAGAATTTATTAGTAATCCGCGTTACATAAGTAAGAGGAAATTACTATATTCCTCCAATCCTGTTGGCAGAATTAAAACTTCCCTTGCTCCCTAGTGGTCAGGTGCCAATGCAGGATTCAACCAGGTTACCCTGAAGAAAAGTAGGTCAAGGGAGTTGTTGTGCAGCAGGTTTCAGATCTTTGTGGTGTGTTTCGTGAGTGAGCAGGTGTTGAGGAGCATACATGCAAGTGTAGAGGAAAGTTGTGTGGGTTGTTGCTGGACTGTGTTAGTGTGAGAGTTTGGGGTGTTGGGTGCAATTGGTGTGGGTGTAGTGAGTGCTGGGTGCGGTTAAGCGCACGAAGCCCAGGAGAACACTCCCTTATTGTTGTATGGTGTGACAAAGCAAAAGAATGGCAAGGCAGAAGAATGTGGAGGAGCAGCTAGAGGTTGATGGCACTGAGGGTTACTGCAAGGTAGCGGGAAGAGAGGGGAAGACCAGGTTTCCTGGTGCTGGGTGCAGTCCAGGCACTGAAGGTGCAAACAGGCTTGGCCTTGGAGGCACCTCTGGTACACCACTGAGACACTCTGGGGGTTATTCTAACTTTGGAGGAGGTGTTAATCCGTCCCAAAAGTGACGGAAAAGTGACGGATTTACCACCAGCCGTATTACGAGTCCATTATATCCTATGGAACTCGTAATACGGCTGGTGGTATATCCGTCACTTTACCGTCACTTTTGGGACGGATTAACACTCCTCCAAAGTTAGAATAACCCCCTCTGTGTGTCCACAGTGTGTCTGCAACGCAACTGTAATTAATTTCTGGGAGGGGAAAGGTGTGAAGTCACTCCTGGCATATAGATGAAGGGGAATCCATTGATGTCACTTCCTTTGCAAATGGATGATGGGCAATCCAGCAACATCACTTCCTGTGCAAATGAATTGAGGACCCATAAAATAAAAAAACACGCTCAAAAGATGACTGGGTTCCAAAAACAAAATATTAAGTTATGGTACCACTGTTGTAGCAGGGCAAAATGTAAAAGGACAACGAAGGCTAGTACAATATACATTCAGCCAACACCAACATACCTCTCCAGTAGCGTTCATGCTTGTGTATGCACATGCACACACAGATAAATACAGACACACACATATGGGTTATAATTCCAGTTTAAATGAGGTTTATTGAGTTGTAATCCTATAGTAGGTGGTAGTAAAATCCCATGCTGGGATGGACTTTAAAAATACATTCTTGGTCACAACATTAACTTGAGGGAATAATGATAGTTTTTTGCAATAGCTGATTCCAGTATTTTGACAGAACTTGAAGAGGTGAAAGTGATACTCTGAAAAGGAATCGAAATAGGGAAGAGGACTCCACATTGTTAAGATCTCGCTGCACATTTGCCAATGGGTTTGACTCTGAGTGAACTTCTGTTTCATTTTGTGTGTTCCTTCACGCTCATGGTGTGGTGTTTTAAATCGGCTCGCTTACGTAAAACTGTATTACTTTTCATTTTCATTTTATATGACAGTAAAAGTCGGGTTAGGACTTTACAATGCTAATAGCTCTAAGTCGAGCAAATGCGAGGCCCATTCCATTGCAAATTCTTGTTAAGAATGTAAACACATGGCCTTTTCTCCTGCATCTGTGGGGCACTCATCAGCATCTGATGCTCTGCATTTCAAGGGAACCTGGCACAGCCATTACACCAAAGGAAAAAATAACTTTTTCTCCTAATTAAGGAAAACTATTTTGTCATTCTATCTTTAATCTTAAAACAACTCTAAAGAACTTCACAAGGCTTCACACGTAGTAACATTTGAAGTGTCCTTGTCACACAGGACAGTGTAAGCTTGCTTCCCTTCTTTCTCCCACACTAAGTCTGGGCCGGGCGTAGGCCTCGTGGGTGCACACTTCTCTTACACAGTGAAACAGCAAGTACATGAACTGAATGAAGTATGGTATGTGTTTTTCTGGACATTAAGATGCATGATACCTGTTAAAGAGGGAGGTTTTGTGGAAGCATATGACAAGGATGGAGGACTAGAATGGCCATGTGTTGGTCGGGGAACCGAAAGCAGGAGTTGGGGTCAAGAGGCTCTCGGGAAGTGGTGTTTACCTGTAACCTGGATCTGTAGGGGCCTAAGCGATGGCCTTCTTAGCAGCAACATTCAGGTTTGTCTACAGAGTACACTTGGGCCTAACCAAAAGTTACCCGTTAGTTACAAAAGCAAGATTGCGCAAGGCAATTGCCTATCCTCACAGCATGGTCTGACCCCTAGTGGTTAGGCAGGGGGTGCAGCCACTAACCGCAAGCAAGCATGCTTAATTTGTGAAATAAATAAATACATAAATAAATAAATAAATAAATAAATAGATAAATAAATAATGAGTGCTGGGGTCCAAAGTTTTTCTTCTTAGGAGTCGATCGACAGAATGCTGAAGGCTAGTGTTGCCACATAGCATGGCTTCTTATCATTAATTTCATCTAATCACTCACAGTTCAAGAGAGCCAATGACTGAAGTGGGTTGAACCATTTTCTCATGTTAGAGGTAGTGGTGACAGCTGTGTGTAATGGATGAAAAGGGCTGACCCAGATTCCCTATATGTATGTTTATGTTTATTTGTAAAAAAAATTATAATTAGGATTTTTTATTACGTAAGGCTGAATAAAGCTCTTTTGGTCACAGGACTTGATGTAAAGGTGACTCTTGCAACAGACAAGGTAAAGCAGTAGCCTCAAGCAATCATCCCTAGATAGTGCCACAATAAAATAACAAAAGGCCCATAAAGACTCTTTAAAAATATTGGTGGCCTATCTGTGCTCCAAAGGCAATATTCTATTTTGACTGCAGTGATGACAATCTTACCAAGGTTCCTGGCCACAGTATCTGTCAGTGCGCACAGAGGTGCAATACCCACCCGGGCAGTAGACCATGGTCTCAGCAATGACATCATTAATTCTCCAGAAAATGTGTGAGAGACCCATACCGTCCTCATAGAGGCATGATACTCGTTCAGGAATAGTATGCTGCTAACTGATGCCACAAGTGTGCTAATGAAAAACAGATTGTTTTTTGAAGTACACAGAAGTAGGGACAGGGGTCAGTAAGACTGACTTGGTCAGTAAGACTAGGAGGTGTGAACTTCAGATTTTCTGACAATCACACTGACAAATCTTGTTAATCATTATGTGAGAAGCATTGCATGAGGGGGGGTTAAGAGCCAGTGGAAAAGCAAAGGAGTGTGGATTGTGAGGCGTATTTAAACAAACAGTATTTTCTAAAATAACCATTTTTATGACCTTCAAAACAGAGATGAGAGTTTATGTGTATTTTTGTCTGAGTGAGTATTTAAAAATCCCAGGTGAAATCCAACAGACACCTTATCATACCCGACTCAAGTATTGTGTACACAACTATTTATTAAATAATACGTTTCCGGGGGGTGTAACACCACAAACCTTCCCCACCTCTCCCAAAAGCTATATCCCTGGGCCTGGACCAGACCCAGAGATCTGCTTCAGCGTTGTTCACCCATCTGGAGGGTGCCTGGTCTAGTATTTCAAAGTGGACTGTTCCTTTTTGGAGCAAGATCAAGGCCGATTTGCATGTGCCACGTCTCTGCCAAGAATGGCATACTAGGCAAAAAAAGGGGAATGGAGTACAGCCCTAAGCGTTCGTGAGTGGTTGAGATCAATTCAAGCATTCCTTCCATACCGCTGGTTTTTGTTGCCTTTATATGTGAGTTCTGTAATGCTCTTTCTTTGGTATGATCTGTGTTTCTTTTTGGATACGGGCCTCTTTCCATTGGAATTACAAAATGTGTGGTAATATGTACCCGGTAAATACTGTGCCATGCAGTACCCTTGATTTGAGGGTGCCTTATTGGTGCACCAAAATAAAGGTCCAACCGAAAAGAGGTCTATGTATTGTAGCCATCGTGCAACCACTTGTTTCTACAGCACAGTGTCAACTCAGATTATTTCTGCAGTGCCCCCTGCCTGTTATTAACGCACACCTTTTTGGGCTATTGAATGTCTCCTCTATTGGTAGATCAATACTCTTCAGAAATGAATGCCAGTCTTCTGTAGAACAGTTTGTACATGTGCGCAAATGCCTTAAGTTTTGCCACCATTTGTAATACACTCACATTTCCTTTCACTAGTGTTTCAGCATGTAACCTTCGACTCTCACTCTTTCCACTCACCTGCTCTCTCTTCCTGTTTGGATTTTGGTTGCAAAAACACAAGCAACATAGATATATTTTTAAGCACCTCTTCTGACAGTGTTCGCATCTACTCAGTGCTGTGCGTCACATTTCTCAGGTGTTTTCCCTGGCCTCGATCCGAACATGTCTGTGCCCAGAAGAGACACGGCTTGTAGTCTGAATGTGAGCGTGTGGTTCATGGGGGAAATAGATCTGGCACAGGATGTTGAGTTAGATCATAGAACTACCTGCCATATGGTGCTGCTACCCTACCCTGGATACCTAGCGAAAGTTCTTTCCTAGAAAGCAACATCAGTCACAAAGGCAACCCATGGGATGGTACATGTCTACGACCCTGCTGACTGCTGGATGTCCTCCATGATGTCTTTTACATAGTGGTGATCAGGGCCCATCAGAAGAGCATTGTATTGTTTCTAAACTTTTATACCATGCAGGTTCATCACCTCGTTATAAAGAGAAGTTGAGAGATAAATTCAAAGTTATAATAACTTTAAAGTAATTCAGTCTGTAGCTTGCTGAATTTCAAGTTCTTTTGCGGTTGTCTGTCTTCTTTAGTTGTACATCAGGGATCACAACTCCACTTGACATTCTTGCAACTGATTCAGATCCACCACTCTGCAATCTCACCAGCCATACTCCTTCCGAGACAAGCTAGCATCCAATAATTCCTATTCATATTTGTGCTCTATCCAGCACATTATCACTTGGTGGGCATAAGAATCCTTCTCTGCCACCCTGTTAGAACTGGGGTTTCTGGTTGTCAGAGTATGCACCCTGTACAAGCCGGAACCACCACTTCTAGACAGGGTAAGCTACATACACACTTAGAGATAACCTGTGCTCACCCTCTGGTAGTTTGGCACAGAGTAGGCAAGCTTATCTAAAGAGGAAATGTGTATTTGTGAAAAACACAGACAGTCACAGAAACACAATGAAAACACCACAAAAAGACTGAGTGCAGGTTTAGAAAAAATAGAGAATATTTATCTGAGTAAAATGGGGCCAAAACGACAAAAATCCAACCATTAAAATCAGAGATATGAACTTTTAAGCAATAAACCAAAAATTGAGGTTAGAAGTCAATAGTGCTAAAAGGTTACTTGAGGTCATAATAGACTGGGATAAATTCACAGTTCACTCTGACTGTGATGGAGGGCAGGCCGGCTACAGGTCTTGTGCAAAGCCTGCTGAAAGACTACCTTGCTTGGAGCAAAGCATCGAGGAGCAATGCAAATGTGAGGGATTGGATTCGATCCACGCAGTCCGGTCGATGCGTCAGTGGGGAGCCCTGCAGTCGGGTCCAACGTTGGCATCGTACTCCATTGAGATAAAGGCAAAGCGGTGCCGTTGATCCACGCTGAGCATCATCATATGGCCGCAAAGGCTGTAGAAGCGAAATTGGATGTTGTCAAACAGCATGGAAGGGTGATGCGTTGGCTCTGATCAGCAAAAAGGTGACAATACTTCAGTTTTATAGTAAAACAGCTGCAGAAACAACTTCTGAGGCCCAGGACTGGAGGGGGCACATGAAACAAGGGTAGGACTCACAGATGACAGAGGTCAGCAGCAAAAGCAGAGTTGCAGGCAGTCTTTTATGTCTCTGAGACTGCAGGAGAACAGGGGCAAGCCAGCATCCCCTTGGAGTCTCTCTGGGTCAGATGAGAGGGTCCAGTCCTTCCTCCAATGGCTAGAAATCAGCAGGCAGCAGGGTAACCCATTAAGCCACACTGCTTGGAAAGCAGTCCAGAAGTGTGGCACTTCTGGCAGGACAGCAGTCCTTACTCCAAGCAGAGGTCTTCCCAGATCCTGTAGTGTGCTGATTTGGTGGGGTCAGATACCCAGTTTGTATACCCAAATGTGCCTTTGAAGTTGGGATGGCTTCAAAGAAGGGTCTTTGGAATGCATCGAGGTCCTCTTTTCCGAACCCAGGCTCCAGACTACCAGTAGGGGTAATCAGTCCTTTGTGACGGGGCAGGCACTTCCCTATTGAAGTGTAAGTGTCAGCTCACCTCCACCTTTCCTGTTGAGGAAGGCCCATAAGAATGCAGATGAATGCAGATGAGTGCTCAAACACACCTGACCTTCCTGTGTTGTGGCTATCCAAAGGGAATGCACAATGCTTAGCAGTCACCTATGCCAGACATGTACTGGCTGTCTAGAGGGAATGCCCAAAGTATAGGTGTCACCTTACCCAGACATGTGTTGGAGATAGGCTGCAAGGCACACAGAGCAGTAGGAGCAGAGAAATGCCCACTTTCTAAAAGTGGCATTTCTAAAATAGTAATATTAAATCCAACTTTAATTACATAGAACCCTGCACTATGGGCTACCTAGGGCCTTCCTCAGGAGAGACCAGTATGTAATAAAAGGGGAGTTTAAGGCTTGGCAAGCAGCTTAAAATGCCAAGTCGAAGTGCCAGTAAAGCTGCACACTTAGGCTCTGCAGTGGCAGGCCCGAGATGTTTAAACAGCTACTCAAGTGGGTGGCACAATCAGTGCTGCAAGCCCACTATTAGTATCTAATATACAGACCCTGGGTATATGGTCTACCACTTTACAAGGGACTTACAAGCAAATTAAATATGCCAGTGGTGGGTACACCAGTGTATGAAGAAGCACGTGCAATTTAGCACCATTGAACAGTGGTAAAACGCTTAGAGTCCTAAAGCCAACAAAAACATATAGTAAAAAGTGGAGGGTAAATGGCAAAAAGTTTGGGGGTGACCCTGCAGAACGCGTCATTTCAAACACACCTTCTTTACCTTTGAGTTATCTTTCTATCTCTATCCCTTAACCATGCCGATTCAGGCCTTGAGTTACTGTGTATTGTATTTTCACATATCCCAGGACTTTGGCTTGATTCTCCTTTCCTTGACAACTGATAATATGGCATTTGTAGTGGTCCTCCTGTGTCGGGGTTCATAAAAATGGCTCCTGTAATAAGTAATATTATCACTATGTATTTTCATTCTTGTCTCCTTTTTAGGCCCAGCCTTGCCAGTAAGTAATTCCTTCTTGTGACACCTCGCACTGTCTGCTCATCGATACCAAAATTAATCCATGGCTCCTTCCAGGAACTGGAACCTCTGGTCACCTTCTCCCAATAACAGTCCCTTCATATCTTAGTCCTGGCTCCTTCACTCTCCTCCAACTGAGGCCTTCATTGTTGTCTTGTTCTCTTTCAGCTAGGTTCTGGGCCTTTTATGCTGTCTATCCTGATAATGATTCTACTCTCTAAATTGGTTGAAACCCCATCCACAGGTCGATTTGTGGACCAAAAAGTATTTATTCTTGCTCTGATTTAAGAAGTCCAAATCCTTCTTAAAAAAAGGAACAAGAGCCTTGACAGCCACATGTTTTTTCTCACACTTGTTGACAATATCATATCAAGTGAAACACCAAAACAGACCACTTACTTGCATATTTTTCACAATTTGCCATTGACTGATGTGATAGACAGAGTAAACGAATACATGAGCATATTGCATTGCCAGCTCTGTGTTTGTAATTTCAAGATATAGCTTTATGCTGATTTTCAATATATGTGTCATGGCATTTTCTTTAATTAATTATGCATTACATTAACTGTCCTCTCAACTGTTTTTGAAATCTTTCCCACAGGGATCATTGTCTCATTCACAATTCATTATCCCAGGTTCATGTCCTATTGCCATGGGGTACCATGGCTTACATAGCACATGAAGGGAGCTGGGCAGCTCCCTTCACAGCAGCTACGTTTTGCAAAGCATGAGTTTCTTTCCTCAGAACAAAAAAATTACATGGCCCAATGTGCACGGATTTTTATATCTGTGCATGGCGGCCATTTTTGCTGGCTGCGCCCGCCAAGCTTCGCATATTGGACGCACTCAGGTAATATGTGATGGCTGCCCGCTCTCAATATGTCAGGACGAACGCTATGTTGGCAGCCTGTTGGCTGATGGGCCACTAAGTCAAAGGTTTAGACTGGCAGAGTCAGTGGAAGCTCCGCCAGTGTAAAACTGATGCTTCTTCCGACTCTAAATAGAGCTGGGGAGACTCAAGTTTAACACAGCGATATTCAACAGTGTGCCTGTTCTGCTAAGCTCTATGGAACATATATTACAAAAATTTTGCTTCATGATTGCACCACTTTTGTGGTGCATCCACGACTCAAAATGCTAGTACATATTTACAAAGCTATGCAAGGGTCAATTTGCGTTGCCTTGCCTGGCTTTGTAAAGAAAATGTAACGCAATGCAGCTGCATGTGCTGTATTACATTACATTTCATTCTGGGTGGCGTACTATAGGTGGAACAGGGCGTTCCCATGCATCTCCCATGGATTTCATTCAGTCCCAGATACACAAAGGTGTGTTTTTTCCTCTTTCTGCCTTTTAACTGATTTTTGTCTCTGCTTTTGCCTTTTTCTGCAGTTTTACTGTTTTTTGTCTCTGCTTTTGCCATTTTTGCAGTGTTGCCCTTCCCGCTCTCTCCCCCTTCGGTATTTCCGCCGCTGCGTCCCTTGCATCCCTGCCACCTCGCGCGCCCATTCGTGCACCGCTCCCACCTCCCAGCTGCCCCTCCCTCCCACCTCCCCTTCTCAATGGCAGCTGCGCCAGAGGCAAGCCCGTCTGCGCCCGTCCACGCCTTGAATTCACCCAGCGCCAGGACCCCTGGTCCCCGCGACCGCCACAATGACCAATGCCATTACACCGCCAGCACCCCCCTTGCACTCAACACCGGGAGATCACACACCTGCTTCCTGGCCGCCCCGAAGCACACCCAAGGACCCTTCACCTGCCGGAACTGCAGCTTCACCAGCCTCCAAACCACCCGCTGAGACAGATCGCAACCACCTCCGATGCATCCTACTGAACACCCGCTCCGCACGCAACCATGCCATCAAACTCTGGGACCTGCTTGACACCTCCGCCCCGGACGTCGCCTTCCTGACAGAGAGCTGGATGAATGACTCCTCAGCCCCGGACATCGCCATAGCCATTCCGGATGGCTACAAGATTACCCACAGGGACCGCACCAACGGAGTCGGAGGCAGAATCGCCAGAGTCCACAAGAGCACCATCAGGGTCACGACCTGCACCGACGACACCCTCAGCACCACCGAACACCTGCACTTCCAGATCCACACCAACCCCAACACCACCCTCAGAGGAACTCTCATCTTGAGACCCCCGGACCACGGCCTCAGTTCTGCGACTCCATCGCCAACATCATCAGAATACATCCTCCTCGGAGATCTGAACTTTCACCTTGAGAATAACAACAACACCAAAACCACCACCCTGATTGACAACCTCACCACCCTCGGACTCAGACAGCTCGTCACAACACCAACCCACTCCGCCAGCCACACGCTGCACCCCGTCTTCTCCGCAAGCTCCCACGTGACCTTCAGCCACACCACTGAACTCCCCTGGACCGACCACTGCTGCATCCACTTCACCTTCCGGAAACCCACCAACCACCGCACCCAATAGATCCCCCGCCGCAGCTGGAGCAAAGTCAGCGAAGCCCAGCTGAACTCCGGCCTCGCTCGAAACCCGCCTGCCGAACCTACCGACCCCAACCTTGCAGCCTGCAACCTCAGGTGCTGAATCGACGACTGCCCCAACACCCTCGTCCCACTCAAGAAACACGTCAACAGAGGCACCTGGTTCGCCCCGGACCTCCGAGCCTCCAAGCAAACCTGCAGGAAGCTGGAGAAGAAATGGCTCTGTGAACAGACACCGGACAGCCTTGCAGCCTTCAAAAACGCCATCCGCAAACACCATCACCTCATCAGATTTGCCAAAAAGACCTCCTTCAAAGACCGCCTTGGCAACAATGCACAGAACAGCAAGAAGCTCTTCAACATCGTGAAGGAACTCTCCAGCCCCAGCTCTAACACCAACGACCTCCCACCGTCGCAAGACCTGTGTGACTCCCTCGCCACCTTCTTCCACCACAAGATCACTAACATCCATGACAGCTTCAACAGCCAGACCACCCTGACAACCACCGACACCTCAGCCTCTCCACCCACCATCGACTATGACCCCCAGCTCACCTGGGCCAACGTAAACGTAGACGACACCATCAAAACCATGAGCACTATCCACTCCAGCTCTCCGTCAGACCCATGCCCACACCACATCTTAAACAAAGCCAGCACCACCACTTCATCCCACCTCCGCAAAATCATCAACATCTTCTTCGAGACCGCAAACTTCCCTGAGAGCTGGGAGCACGCCGAGATCACCACCCTACTCAAGAAACCCAAGGCGGACCCAAGAGACCTCAAGAATTTCCATCCCATCTCTCTGCTCCCTTTCCAGGCCAAGGTCATCGAGAAGATCATCAACAGACAACTGACCCACTTTCTTGAAGAGGACAACCTCCTGGACCCATCCCAGTCAGGGTTCCGCAGCAACCACAGCACTGAAATGGCCCTCATCGCTGCCACCGATAACATCAGGGCCCTGCTTGACATCGGTGAAGCCGTGGCCCTCATCCTCCTGGACCTCTCTGCCGCCTTCGACACCATCTGCCACCGCACCCTACGCGCACGACTCCACAATGCAGGGATCAGTGATAAAGCTCTGAACTGGATCACCTCCTTCCCCTCCGGTAGAACCCAGAGCATCTGCCTCCCCCATTCCGATCCAAAGCCTCCAAGATCATCTGCGGCGTACCCCTAGGATTGTCCTTCAGCCCAACACTATTCAACGTCTACATGGACCCGCTCGCCCACGTCGCCCGGCTGCACAACCTCAACATCATCTCCTAGGCCGACGACACCCAACGGATCCTCTCCCTCACCAAGGACCCACTCACCGCCAAATCCAACCTCCACGAAGGAATGAAGGCCGTCAATGAGAGGATGAAGAACAGCAGACTGAAGCTGAGCTCAGATAAGACGGAGGTCCTCATCCTCGGTGCCAACCCCTCAGCCTGGGACGACTCCTGGTGGCCGACCACACTGGGAGCAGCCCCGACACCCACCGACCATGCACGTAACCTGGGCATCATCCTCGACTCAACACTATCCATGACCAAGCAAGCCAACGCCGTCTCCTCCTCCTACTTCAACATCCTCTGCATGCTCCGCAAGATCTACAGGTGGATCCCCACAGAAACAAGAAGCACAGTTACCCAGGCCCTCGTCAGCAGCAGACTCGACTACGGAAATCCCCTCTACCTGGGAGCCCCGGCCAAACTCCTCAAATGACTGCAACGTATACGAAACGCCTCTGCACGCCTAATCCTCGATGTACCCCGTCACAGCCACATCACTCCCCACCTGAGAGACCTACACTGGCTCCCCGTCAAACAAAGGATGACCTTCAAGCTCCTCACCCACGCACACAAGGCACTCCACAACATCGGTCCAGCCTACCTCAACAGACGACTCACCTTCTGTGCCCCAAACTGCCAGCTCCGCTCTGCTGACCTCGCCTCCGTCCCTCGCATCCGAAGAGCGACCACTGGAGGCAGATCCTTCTCCCACCTCGCCGCCAAGACCTATTACACCCTCCCATTGCTCCTACGACAGACCAAAGACCTGCTGACATTCAGGAGACTTCTCAAAACCTGGCTGTTCGATCAGTAGCCCCACCACAAACCCCCACCCCCCTGCACCCCCTCAGCGCCTTGAGACCCTCACGGGTGTGTAGCGCACTCTACAAGAGTTCTGATTGATTGATTGATTGATTGAACTTGGGATTGCGTGAAATCGCTATGCCTCCCAGAGGATGCCGTAATAAGGAGAGAAATATTTTTTTCTCCTTGTTGTAGAAAGATGAAAATGTCTCAAGAGATTGCTTTTGTTCAGGAAAGTATACCTTCCTGCACAAAAACAATTCTCCTTGCAATGCATGCACACTGGTGCAAGAGTGCCTGCATTGGTGCTAGGCTGTCTGATATGCACCAGTACAAGGAAAAAGAAGACATGCTCCATATATTTGTAAATATGGAGCATTTCTGCCCTCTCCCTTGCGTGCAACGCAGCACAGCAACTTTGTTTGCTGCCATGCGTTGTGTGAAAGTTTAGTAAATATGTATGCCTCCCATTTGTTAAATGTGTTATCAATTACTCTGCCCAAGAATTCAGAATACGTGCCTTTCATATTCAGCTTTCTTCTGCATTCTAATTGTGCACAATGCAAAATACATAGCTGTGACTTACTGGTGTGTTGAACAGTTTGAGATCTGCTGTAAGTCTGTTTCCCATGTTTTACGCTTTTACGGTGTGGTTTTCGTGACGCGGTGCTTCGTGGTTTAACTCCTGCACTCAGGACTTGCATTTCCTTCTGCAGGTGGATCTACACTCCTTCCTTACTCCATATATATTTTAGCTTAAATCATCCTTACATGACAGCCTCAGGCATCTGCCTGCACATGTGTGACTTTACTAAAGTGCCAGGGTTGCACAGTACAATTAAGAATCACTAATAATTCAAAGTATACTTCTTTCTGTAAGAAATCTTTTGAACCAGAATTAAAGCTGTATCCTTTTGTGCCCAGTAGGACAGTTACCTATAAATGCACATGCGTATTAAGTGCATCCCCAAAGGTTCTTTTCTGGTGGTATGGCCACCCTTAGAAAGGGCCAATTGATGCAAAATCCACAAAACATTACATTGGATTGTGCATGGTCAGACTACCTGCTCAGAGAAACGGGACAAGGTTGAATGAAGGTCATTATGAACAGGTTTCTCGTTCTCTGAGCAGCAAAGCCCTCGGGCTGCTACGGTTGAAAGAGGGGCTGGGTGGTCTCGGGTCAGTTGCCCTATTCAAATCTGGGTTTTGCTCAGGTGACCAAGAATAGCTGAGTGCGTATTTTTACACGACTGACGTCGTTAACCAAACGCAGCCCACTCAGACTGCAGGCTAAGGCTTTTGTTAGTATGTTTTGGTTCATGTAATGGAATCTGTAAAACTAGCAGCTTTGAAAAGCCTGAAAACAGGTTACTATAACAACAGATCAGGTAGAGCCTGTGCGCCCTTAATGTGAGGTGAATGCAGCCTTTAACGAGAGGCAAGAACACTTTGATATGAGCTGCAAAAATGGAGCGTGGAGGCAAAATGCATTTTTAAATCTACCCAGACACAGCTTTAGCTGTTTAGCTAGCCCCATGTTTTAAAAAAAAATCTCGATAAAAATTCATACAAGTATCGATCTGTGCAGTTGACATCAGTGATGTAATCAATGATTCCATTTTAGGTCACGAATGATAAAATATGTGAAGGTATTACCAGTGCATGACGGGGCGCATGTTACTCACGCGAGTACCTCCCCCCGCCCCACCCTCCCGTCAGCCTTGTTTGTCAATTGTTACCTTCAAATGCATTTAAGATTTTAGATTTTTCTGACAGTCACCACAGAATACTGCAAGGAGCAATATGTCAGCCCACTTCAGACATTGTCTCTCTTCACTGTGACTGATGGCGTTTTGAATACGTACCCATCCACCTAAAAAGTAGTCCACTTAGGTGCTTTTATTTCTGCTTTCATTTCATATGATTTTTAAATGTGTTTTTTGCGACGGAGTATATGGTACTTTTACAAACGTAGGTATGCCACCTCAAGACAGCAACACTTTACTACTTTTCTACTTCTAACAGCTATTGCATACCTTTGTAAACAAAAACTGGCAAGTCCAATACGCCTGTCCTGCCAACCAGGCAGATTTTTCTCTCTGCTTATTTTTTGTAAACCTATGTAATACACATTACAAATTTAAGCGAAATAAAAAGTAAAAAATACCATTATGTGAAAATGGTGTGCATATGCTTACAAAAAAGTTAAAAAAAAAAAGGCTTATCACAAAAACAAACAAAAACATTAAATGAAAGCTGAAAAAGTCGAGATTGAATCACCATCCTTTGCACAGAAGGGGGCTGCATTTTAGACGGATGTGTGTTTGTGTATAAGACTGAAATGCCATCACTCATTGTGAAGAGGACCAGTGGTTGTGGTGGGCTGTCTCACTGCCCTGTGCTGTATGCTTTGCTGGAAGAAAGCAAAATGTGAATGAGAGTTCCACAGTCCACAGTGATTACAACCTGGACCGCTGTCACTCTGTCGGCATCTTGGATCCTGGCGGGGAGGGCGGTAGGTTGGCGGGTCTGCCCGTCAACCTTGTAATGTGGTGGTTGGACCGCCACAGCCATGGCAGTCCGACTGCCACCACAAAGTCTGGCAGTCTTGTGACCACCAGACTTGTAATCCTCCCCTCAATCTTAGAATCTGCCCAGGAGTCCTTAGACTTAAGAAACGTTTTGAGGCGATGCAGACTTAACTGTTCAGAAAACTACATTGTTGGGGTCTGACTCACAAAAACACTAAACCACACAAGTGAAACTCAGAAATATGTCAACTGAGAGGAACTCTATTGGAAGTTAAAGAATCCCACAGACACACATATACATCCTCATATCGGAGGTTGAGAATATTCCTTTCACAGGCGTTAAATCTTGGATCACATCGAGTGGCTTGCTTTGCCATGGGGTTTGCTCTTGAAGCAAAGGCTTTTTCCCAAGTTTTGCGTAAGTGGAGCTAGTCTATCCTCCCAGGGCTATAAGGAATGCACAAAGATTTAACATATAAATAATTCTATATTTTATTAGTAGTGCCTCTCCTGACATAGTGTATTTGTCCACAAATGCAAACTCATTCTGATTGAACCAGAATCTCTCAGAAAAAACGAAAAGAGTGTCAGTTTGTGCAGGAAAGTGCCCCTTTTTTACATGGTCACCCACACTTTTTGATTGTATTGGAAGCAGTTTTGACTGAAAGTGCTCCTTTTTCACTAAAACTGTGCAACTGTTCCCCAGTTAGCAATTCCTTTAGCTCCCTGTACTCTAGGGTCCCCAAGGACTGTAGCGTCTATTGAGTCACCCTCAGGGACATCCCACCTAGCATATGTAGACTGCCATTGCAGGCTGCATGTCTTTGTGCAGTTAAAAGTGAAAACACGACATGACACAGAGGGGGTCATTCTGACCCTGGCGGCCGGTGGCCGCCAGGGCCACTGACCACGGGAGAACCGCTAACAGGCTGGCGGTGCTCCCAAGAGCATTCTGACCGCGGCGGTTCAGCCGCGGTCAGAAGCGGAAAGTCGGCGGTCTCCCGCCGACTTCCCGCTGCTCGGGGGAATCCTCCATGGCGGCGGAGCGCGCTCCGCCGCCATGGGGATTCTGACACCCCCTACCGCCATCCTGTTCCTGGCGGGTCTCCCGCGGTAGGGGGTGCCGCGGGGGCCAACGGCATGGGCACTGCAGGGGCCCCCGTAAGAGGGCCCCACTGTGTATTTCAGTGTCTGCAATGCAGACACTGAAATACGCGACGGGTGCAAACTGCACCCGTCGCACCCCTGCAACTGCGCCGGCTCAATTCTGAGCCGGCGTCCTCGTTGCAGGGGCATTTCCTCTGGGCCGGCGGGCGCTCTTTTGGAGAGCGCCCGCCGGCCCAGAGGAAATGTTTGAATGGCCGCCGCGGTCTTTTGACCGGGGTGCGGTCATTTGGCGGCGGTACCTTGGCGGACGGCAGAGGCCGTCCGCCAAGGTCATATTCACCCCCAGAGACTGTGTGCCATGCCCCTTAAACACTGCATGTAATATTTGTGTGTCACTTCTACAGCAGGCCTTGCAGCCCTAACGCGGGGTGCATTATATTACCTGTGAGGAAATATCTGCAAGAGAAGAAATGCCCCTGCTATGTCTTTGTCTATTCTCAGAAATAATGCGTGAAAAGGGAAGCCATTTCAAGTACATGTGCTGGACACTGGTCACTATGAATTCACAAGCTACATGATTGCTTCACGGAAAATAGGGATGTTTGGTATCAAACATCTCATATTAATAAATCTTCACTGATACCAGTGATGGATTTATTAATACATGTACCCAGAGGGCACCTTAGAGGTGCCCCCTGAAAACCTATCATCAACCTGTGTGCGACCTGACCAGTTTCAGCCAGCCCGCCGCCACCAGACACAAGTCTGTCCCCACAAGAGTGAGAGCCTTTATTCTCGGGCAGTCATAAACCAAGCCTGCTCTGGGAGAGATGCTTACACACCCCACCCAACAGGATGACCTGTGAACCTGCATTCCAAGGCAGGGGGCTTCATAGAGGCCCACGGCGCTTGGTATGCAGCTCTGGCTTCACTCACAGAGAGATGCCAATCCCCCTACCTCCGGGCACATTTGGCACATGGACAGGTGTGAAATTTAGTATTCAGGGAGGTGTGTCCACTCTTCAGGTCAATCCCACCGCTAAGGTGAGCTGCCTGATGTGGACCCAACTTTTAGAAATCTGCCATCTTGGTGTTGGCAGATTTAGGAACCCTGGGACAGGGTTATGCCCACCTCCCACAGGAAGTGGTCATACAGGGGGTGTAGTGACCCCAGGGGTAAGTAGCCCATTGGCTACTACCCTACACTCCCCGAAACAACTGTAAATGCTTATTTAGGGGAGCCCCTGGCACCAGGAAATCAGATTCCTGAGGACCTGTGAAGAAAAAGGACACTCAAAAGCCGCAAAGGCTTAGGAAGAAGCACTTGACTTGGCCCCAGCCCTGCATCCCTGTCTGCTGTTCCCATGGATTTGCGCCAAAGTCGACTTGTCCTGCATGCGGCTTTGCCTCAAAAAGCCTGGGAGGCCTGCCTGCCTTCAACAAAGACCCAGGAATGCCCATGGAGCAGCAGAGGTGTTTCCCTGCATCTTGCAGGCAACCCTAGACAACCTTGAGGACTCCAAACCACAGAAAACCTGACACCGGAAAGCCCCACTGCACCTGTGCCGCATTAGCCTGAGCTGAAGTGGGCCAATAGTGTTGGTGTGGTCCCCCGCCCTCCAGAGACAAAGCCCACCTTGGACTTGCCCACTGTGGACTCATTGACATCACCTGCAGACTCTGCACGCAGGCCCCATCGACTGCAAGTGCTCCGGTGGCCAAAAACCTGATGACTCAGAACACCTCTGCACCAGTCGACTCTGAGCCGTGGAGAAGAGGACTGAAGGTGTCCCCTCATCCCCGGGTATCTAAAGGCTGGAACCCACTTGTGGTTCCTTTTGACTGGATCCTCACCTGCAGCATCTTTTCGACCAAACCGATCCATATAGAATAACATTGAGTCCCTGATGCCATACTACACCTCTGCATCCGACTGCCTCAGTGCTGACCATTGTGACCTATTGGTGTGGTCCTGACATTTGCCCAATACTTACCTAAAGTATTGGCCTTGTAATTTACTATATTGTACCTGAATGCAGTATCCGTAGGATAACATTGCAGCTTTTCAGAAACTGTAATTGTAATTATATTTATATAACACTTACTACCCCTGACGCCTAAGTTCTTTTCGGCAAGTAGCACGCTACTCCGTAACCCAAAATGATTAGTGGTGGATTAGTATATGGAAATACGAGTACAGTATTAGTATTAGTATGAGTTGATTTGAGCAGAGGATATGTGAGTTTGTTAGTAGGTTTGAATAGAATAATGGAGGGATAGTGGAGGGAAGAATCCAGAAGAGTTAATTGGGAGTTTATAGTAATAGGACGAGGCTTCAGATGAGTAAAGGAGAGATGGAGGAGGGAGGTGTCTGGAGAAAGGGGTTAGGGAGATCATAGTAGTAGAAGGGGTTTTGGATGGGTCAAAGGTGAGATAAGTGAGGGAGAATTTAGTAGGGTTGTTTGGGAGATCATAATAGTAAATTGAGGTTCGGGGTGAGCCAGCGGTGGAAGAGGAGGGAAGAGTTTAGGCAGGGTGATTTTAGAGATCATAGTAGTAGAATGGGTTTGGGATAAGTCAGAGAATGGGGATGGACGATAGATTGATAGAGGTATAGGGTGATGAGGAGACAGAGTGAAGCTTATGTGAGGTTTTTTTCTTCCTCTTGTGCAGTAGGACTAAAATATTAAATAATTTAATATTAAATAAATAGATATGTAAATACATAGTAAGGGAATTTATGTGTAAGGAACATGACAATGGATATACTATTTTGAGATTTAAAGTTGTGTTGTATAAACACAGCCTTTAAAGACTAGCAATATTTGAGGGTAATTTATTTGTGTACTTTTCTAACATTATTTAATCTTTCCTCAATTTTCAAACGCGAAATGCTTGCTGATAGAATAGTTAAGATAACATTTGCTCTTTGTAAAAGCTAAAATAAAAGCAGAGAGTCATAAGTATCTAATCTAACAACTTATCTAGGAACCATGAAATGACCTATGAACATGTTAAGCATGGGATAATTTACACATGTATGTATACAACAACATACGTTTTATACATACTTGTATACACATATATGCACACATATATTTGCACACACACACACATATATATACATTTAACTGTAAATAAATATACATTTGTTAAACAGGTTTAAAGAGTATGTACATATTTTATTATTATGAAATAATAATTATACATATTTCTTAAAGAAATACACATATCTAGATACATACACATAATCAGATTATAAATGTTTACGGACACAGGCATATGCAGTCCATTGCTGTTTGGATATGGTGGTTACGAAGGAAAGAACCAACTCTTGAGTAGTCTTTTGAAAAACAGAAAGTTATCTGTGGATCTTACATTTGGGGGTAATGAATTTCATAGTTTGGCCACATGAACAGAGAAGGATGTACCACCTATAGTCTTTCTCTTGAATGGTGGTGTTTTAAAGCGGGTGCCAATCTTGAGGGGAGGTTTCTTTGTTGAATATAGTTGGTGATTTATTCCTGATGAAAAGTGGTCCTGTTCCATGCATTGCTTTGTGAGTGATACAAAGCAGCTTGAAGGTGGATTCTCTGGCAACCTGTACCAATGCAGTGCCTACAAGGCAGGGGAGATGTGGGCTTGTGGCTTTACATGTAGTTTCTCAGCTGAGTTCTGAATGCATTGTAGTTTTTTTATAGTAGATCAAGATGATTCATGGTAGAGGCCATTGGCATAATCTAGTTTAGATAGTACAATAGAGTTAGTAGCCTTGATCTTGTGTGGAAATCCGAGGTGGGGGAAAATGCATTGCAGAGTTTTCAAGATGATAAAGCTTGATCGTGCTAATTTGTCCACTTGGGCATTCATTGTTAACTTGGAGACCATGGTAATTCCAAGGTTTTTAGCTTCCTTAGATACTTGAGGAGGTGGTCCCAGATCGTCAGGCCAGGCGCACAGTGGGACATCATTTTCCCAGTTGCCACATGTGAGTATTTCCGTTTTGGAAGCATTCAGTTTGAGATGGCTCCACGTCATCCACTGATCAATGACTGTGAGGCAACTGGAGATTTGTGAGTTTCCAATGTCTTTGGGGCATTTCAATATAAGGAGCAGTTGTGTGTCATCTGCATATTTGTAGCATGTGAGTTGAAATTCATTGATCAATTTTGGTAATGACATGTAGATGTTGAAAAGCATAGGTGAGATGATTGATCCTTGAGGGACCCCTGCTTTTGTGAAATATGGTTTGGACAAGAAAGGGGGAGAATAGATGACATTTGTTCTGTTTTGAAGGAAGGATGTGATCCAGTCGAGAGCAGTTTCTTCTATGGTGGCTTTGTGGAGCCTTTGAATTAGGGTATCATGGTCAACAGTGTCAAAGACAGCTGAGAGGTCCAAGAGAAGTAGTGCAGCAACTCCATTGCGGTCGACTGTGTTTTTAGGATCATCCCAGATTGTGATGAGAGCAGATTCAGTGCCACTTCCTGGGCAGAATACAGTTTGGTAGTGTGAAAGTATAGAGTTATCTTCAATGAATTGTGACATCTGGGTGAATACTGCTCTTTCTATCAGTTTGCCCAGTTTATTGAGCTCCTGTGGGTCCAGGTTTGTTATCTTTAATAACGGGCATATGTCTGCCTTTTTAAAATCTTCAGGAAAGGTTTCTGTAGTCAAATAATTATTGATGATTATTCTTACAGATGTGGCAGTACACATAGTTAAAATGATGTACTTGAAGATTGGACAAGGGTTGGAAGGGCTGCCAGAAGGCCTGCTTGCTTTGACCAAATCCATAAATTCACTTTGAAGGACTGCAGATGCTGGGTTGGCTTACTTTTGGAGGGGATTTTAGGAAACTGGTTGGTGCTGGTGGTTTTCCTTTGTTTCAAATAGGAGTCCAATGTGTCTGCCTTAGTTGTGTAATGATTTGCCAGTCTGTCTGTGAATTATTGAGTAATGGGATGATTCCTTACATGAATTTAGGTTTTTGAAATTCGTTGCAGATTTAGCATTTTGAATTCTGTCTGAGTAGTATCTGAGTAGTACCTTTTTAAAAATTTTTGATTGATGATTTGTATATTCTGTTCAGTTTGTGCAGGTGACGTTTGTCTTGAATGTTTTGTTTTGAGCCAGGTTTGTTGCAGCCTTCTGATTTGTTGTTTTATCTTTTTTAGTTCTGCATTCCCCCAAGCTGTTGGTTTTCTTATGCCCTGTTTAGTTTTTTTGAGTGGAAATAGGATATCAAAAGCTTCCTCAATCAATCAATAATTTATAAAGCGCGCTATGTACCCGTTAGGGTTTCGAGGCGCTAAGGGGAAGGGGGGGGGCGCTGCTATCGTTCGAAGAGCCATGTCTTGAGGAGTCTCCTGAAGGTGAGGAGGTCCTGGGTCTGGCGCAGTGAGGTCGGGAGTGAGTTCCAGGTTTTGGCGGCGAGGTAGGAGAAGGATCTGCCGCCAGAGGTCTTGCGCTGGATTCGGGGGATGATGGCGAGGGCAAGGTTGGCAGAGCGTAGTTGTCGTAAGGGAACATAGAAGTTGAGTTTGGTGTTCAGGTAGGCGGGTCCGGTGTCGTGTAGAGCCTTGTGTGCGTGGGTGAGGAGTTTAAAGGTGATCCTCTTGTCCACGGGGAGCCAGTGGAGGTCCTTCAGGTGAGGGGAGATGTGACATCGGCGGGGTATGTCGAGGATCAGGCGGGCGGATGCGTTCTGGATGCGTTGGAGTCGTTTGATGTCTTTTGTTGGGATGCCTGTGTAGAGTGTGTTGCCGTAGTCGAGTCTGCTACTGACGAGGGCTTGGGTCACTGTCTTTCTGGTTCCTGTTGGAATCCACTTGAAGATCCTGCGGAGCATTCGGAGGGTGTTAAAACAGGAGGATGAGACTGCGTTGACCTGTTTGGACATGGTGAGGGTGGAGTCGAGGATGAAGCCGAGATTTCGTGCATGGCTGGCTGGGGTGGGTGGGGGGCCCAGGGCGGTGGGCCACCACGAGTCGTTCCAGGCCGAGGGGGTGTGCCCGAGGATGAGGACTTCCGTCTTGTCGGAGTTGAGTTTCAGGCGGCTGTTGTTCATCCACTCGGCGATGGATTTCAGTCCCTCGTGGAGGTTGGCTTTGGCGGTGAGAGGATCTTTGGTCAGGGAGAGGACGAGTTGGGTGTCGTCGGCGTAGGTGAGGATGCTGAGGTTGTGCTGGCGGGCCAGTTGTGCGAGGGGGGCCATGTAGACGTTGAACTGCGTTGGGCTTAGTGAGGAGCTTTGGGGTACGCCGCAGATGAGGTTGGTGGCATTGGAGCGGAAAGGTGAGAGTCGGACCCTCTGGGTTCTGCCGGAGAGAAAGGAGGAGATCCATTTGAGGGCCTTTTCTTGGATGCCGGCTTCGTGTAAGCGGGTTAGTAGGGTGCGGTGGCAGACTGTATCGAATGCGGCTGATAGGTCTAGGAGGATCAGGGCTGAGGTTTCGCCGTTGTCCATTTGTAGTCTGATGTCATCTGTGGCAGCAAGGAGTGCAGTCTCTGTGCTGTGGTTTCGCCTGAAGCCAGATTGGGAGGGGTCAAGGATGGAGTTGTCTTCTAGGTAGTGGGCGAGCTGTGCGTTGACGATCTTCTCGATGACTTTCGCTGGGAAAGGGAGGAGGGAGATCGGTCGGAAGTTTTTGAGATCGTTGAGGTCAGCCTTAGGTTTCTTGAGGAGGGGTTGGATTTCTGCGTGCTTCCAGCTGTCCGGGAAGGTAGCGGTGTTGAAGGAAAGGTTGGTGATCTTTCGGAGTGTGTGGGCGATGGTGGCGTCGGCTTTGTTGAACACGTGATGTGGGCAGGGGTCAGAGGGAGATCCTGAGTGGATGGAGTTCATGGTCTTTAGGGTTTCGGCGTCGTCTACTTGGGTCCAGGTGGTGATGTGGTCGGCGTGGGAGGAGTTGTTGGGGGTGGGGTCTGGCGGAGGTGAGGTGTTGAAGCTGTCGTGGATGGCTGCAATTTTCTGGTAGAAGAAGGTGGAGAGATCGTTGCAGAGTTTCTGGGATGGAGGGATGTCGTTGACAATGGCGTTGGGGTTGGCGAGTTCTTTCACGATGCCGAAGAGTTCCTTGCAGTCGTGAGCGTTGTTGTTGAGGCGTTCTGTGAAGTGGGAGCGCTTCGCGAGTCGGATCCGTTGGTGGTGTTCACGGTTGGCTTCCTTGAGGGTAGCAAGGTTCTCGGGTGTGCGCTCGAGGATCCATTTTTTCTTGAGTTTCTGGCAGGTGCGTTTGGAGGTGGTCAGTTCGTCTGTGAACCAGGCTGGTTTTTTCTTTTCTTAGTTGGCGGTGGGTCTCTTAAGTGGGGCTAGGATGTTGGCGCAGTCGAGGATCCATTGTTGGAAGTTGGTGGCGGCGGAGTCCGGGTCGGTGGGGTCGGGTGGTGGGTTTTTGGCGAGGGTGTTGGTAAGTTGATCTTCGGTGACTTTTCCCCAGCGGCGGTGCGGCGGTAGAGGAGTGTGGTTGTGTTCGGTGTTTTTCTGGAAGGAGAAATGGACGCAGTGATGGTCGATCCAGTGGAGTTCGGAGGTGTGGCTGAAAGAGATGTGATTGCTTGAAGTGAAGAGTGGGTCAAGGGTGTGGCCGGCGATGTGGGTGGGAGTGTTGACCAGCTGACGGAGTCCGAGGTTGGAGAGGTTGGTGGTCAGTCTCTAGCCACTCATACAGTTTTGGAACAGAATTTATTGTGTCTGGATCTCTGTTGGATGTTAGTTGTGTTTCTAAGTCTTCAAACTTTAGTTTGTTCCATGGTCGATAGATGTATGTATGTAAGGTGGTCTTGGGTGTAGTGGTTTGTGGTGTTTTATGTTGGAAAGTTACTAAATGTGGTCTGACCATGTGATTGGCATGATTCTTTGAACGGTAATTAGTTCTGGGTTAACAAAAATGACATCTTTGATGTGTCCAGTGATGTGTGTGGGATTGTGTACAATCTGATGTAGGTTCAATGTGACTAGGCCAGTGGTGATAGTTTTTAGATGTGGCATGTTGGGTTTGTCAAACCAAATATTTAGGTCCCCAAGAATGCAGATGTTGGAGTATAATGTGATAAGATTTGAAACTGTGTCTAGAAATGTGTCTGGGAATGTTGAATTGTTAGGCAGAGGCCTGTAAAGGAGGAGAACGTTACAGGAGAAAGTTGATGCTGGGTTGCACCTGGTGATGAGGGTCTCACAACCTTGTATGGACGTTTTCTGTTTTGCTGAGAATTATTGCTTATTTGAATAAAATAGCTAGTCCACATACTCTTTTGCCTATATGGTTTTGTGTGATAGTTTAATAGCCTGGAGGAGTGGCTTCATACAACACTGGGGCCATGTCATCTCCCAACCATGATTCTGTTATGAATAGTAAGTCAGGTTGTGTGTCAGTGAGCAGGTTGTAGATGTAGTGCTTATTTTTTTGAGAGTGATCAAGCATTTATGAGTACACAGTTTAGATGTTTTGGTAGTGGTGTCATTTTGTTTTGGAGAAGGGTGAGCAGTATATTTTGAGCTTGTTGCACGTGTGTCATTAGTTTTGATAACTGTATGAGGGTCACAATAGTGTTGTTTTTCTAAATTGTGTTCTTCATCCAGCAGGCTTAGGAGGCATTTTGTTGGATCTGTGTGTGTTTGCGGTGGGCTTGGTGGTTGAGAGTGACATGATGAGCTTACCTTTATTTGTAGAGTAGCAGCCTTGTTGTGTAATAGACAGGGAGATGTGAAGATGTTCAGAGTGGCATGTTTTTTATTTTGTTTGCGTCTGTTCAGGGTGGAAGGAGTATGGATTAAGGGTGATAGAGGAGCATGTGGATCATAATCTAAAGCTTTAAATAGTGTAGTGGATGAGAGGTAGATGTAAGCGAGGAGTGAGAATTTTGGAGTGAAGATTGGTCAGGATTTGTACTATTTTTGTAGTCATGACAGTGGGTGTGGTGGAAAGTATGAAGGTTTGTGTTATTTTAATGTGCTGATGTGTATGGTTTATTTCATTTTGTAGAGTAGTGAGAGGAGATATTGATGTAGTGGTTTCCTGTGAAGGATTTGCATGTGAGTTACTGCTGGTGAGTGGTGTTTGAAAAGCAAGGCAGTGGTGATATGGTTTGGAGAATAGTGTGTGAGGTGTGTAGGGAGGGTATGGACAAGATGTGTGAGTGTTTGTGTTAGATTTGATCACTAGAAGAGGTAATATATGTGGTGAAGTGGAGTGTAAGGATTGTATGGCTGTGTGTAATTGGTACAAAAATGAGGAGGGTGTTGGTGGATGTTGTGATGGAAGGCTGAGTCTAGGTGTTGCCATGATAAAAACGAGTCTGATACAAGCAAATAGAGGATCGTGCTGGTGTTTTGTATGAACAGGGAGTTTGTGTCTGGATGGAGGAAAGTTATGTTGAATGTGGCTTTGTTTTGTGTGGGCGATGTGTGGATGTGTTAGTGGTAAAGGACAGAGTTGTGTTTGGTGAGAGAATCAAGGTGTCTTAATGTTGCAGTTGTGGTGGATATGTGTATAGGTGTGGTATGTGTGGTTTTGTAGTTGTTGTTAAGCCATTGAAATCTGTATGAGGTTTGTTTGTGGTGCATGAGTTGAATGCCTTTGCTGATATTGTGTTTGGATTGTGGAGAATGTGGAGGGTTTAAGGTAGTTGCTGACAAATTGAAAATTGGGCAGCATATCTGGCACTAGGCCTGACCTGGCCTGAACAGTCCATACAGGCAACTGCCCTTGTCTTCTCCACTCTTATTGTCGACGCCTGGGCTGAGATGCCCTGAGCCCTAGGCTTAAATAGCCGTATTGGCCAATGGAACCCTAGCCTTAACCCTAACCAATCAGATTTCTAACGCTACACCCAAGATCCAATAGGAGACCTAGCCCTAGTACCAAGCACAGCCCTAGCCCAGACAGCCAATCACAACAGGAACCTAAAAACCTTCAGACCAATAGGAACCCTATCCCTAGTACCAAGCACAGCCCTATCCCTGCCAGACAAACAAAACAGGAACCCTAAAACCTTTAGACCAATAGGATCCCTAGCACCAAGCACAGCCCTAGCCCTGACAGCCAATCACAAGACCCCAGCCCCAGTACCAAGCACAGCTGTTGCCATCACAGCCAATCACAACAGGAACCCTAAGACCTTTGTCCAGTAGGAACCCTAGCCCTAGCACCAATCAGAACACAAACCGGGTCCTTTAAGCCAATAGAAATATAAACCCCAGCAACCAATCACTTTAACATATGCAACAACCAATAGAAACTTATAAAAGGGCCAAGTTACCTTAAGGCCAAGCCCCTGTGGAAGGGAGGTGCGTCTCTAGTCAGAATCTCCTTGGATACAGAAAGGCAGAATCCACACTTCCAAGCTAGCAGAGTCTACTTTCCAGGTAAGGGACAGATCAGAAAGCAATGAAATATTGTTCGTTGCACACTCAAATATATGGCTTTTTCAAGGCAAAAACAAGTGGTACTTACACTTTCCAAACGCAGTTTAAATCACAGAGCAGATTAATCAAGCTCCTAAACACACTCTAGTTAGCCACGCAGGTGTATGTAGCCTTGTGAGAAAAAAAAGAGGGGGGTGCGATTGGGGCATTCTTTGTAAAAAACTGGGAGGGAAATTGCCCTGTGTTGTCTTTTCAAAACTGCAAAGATTTTTCTTGCAAAACGTACGTACCTAATCGTATTGATTCTGGTGCCAAAATATATATAAAGATACTTGTTAGTTTTGTAAATTGGTGTGGATTTCCTTCTTGATGTGTCTCATTTATTGACTGTGTGTGTATTTTGCAGATGTCTCACATGCCCCTCTAATAAGCCTAAGCCTGCTTGACCATAATACCCCATAAAAGAGCACTTTGGGATTGCCAAAGCAAGCCCCTGTCCACTAATAAGAGAACCTCTGGACTCTTTGTACAATATATCACATTTTGATATATCATATAAAGAACCAGCTTCCTACAGTTTAGAAAATATTCCTTTTAAATAACACCTTCCTTCCACAGCAGTAAAATCTTAGAGGCCAATTACGAGCCTGTTATGTCTACAGGCTGGTTGGCCAACTAAGATTGTTGCCCCATTGGTGCAACTGCACATTGCCTAGCATTGTATGTGGAATGAGTAGCTGACTGCATCCTGCTGTCTAATGGTTTACTATGATGGGCACAACTGTTTATGGGAGGCAGTTCTAGAAAAGGTTGAAAGGAAACCAAGGAGCACGCTAGCGAGCTTTGTAAGGGCACACACCACCAAAGAGCTGGAATATGTGGCAATGTAAATTAAACTGTTAAAATAAGCCAGTGGTACAGCCAACACCCCACCCTCCCCCATTGTTTACAAGGGCTTATCTGTTCTGGGCTGAAGATGGTGAATGTTGGAAAATGGCCCTCTCTGAACGGTCACTCCAAACATTTTGCCTTCTTCCTCCTCTTTTTCGGACCTTGCTTTGTTGGCTTTATAACTCAGGGCAGCTTTCCACTGCTAACCAGTGCTAAAGTACATGTGCTCTCTCTCTAAATCATGGTAACATTGGCTCACACCCAATTGGCATATTTAATTTACTTGTAAGTCCCTAGAATAGTGCACCACATGTGCCCAGGCCCTGTAAATCAAATGCTACTTGAGGGTTCTGCAACAATGAGTGTGCCACCTGCATAAGTAGCCCATTAACTATGTCTCAGGCCTGCCATTACAAGGCCTGTATGTGCAGTTTTACTGCCACTTCAACTTGCCATTTAAAAATACTTTCCAAGCTTTAAACTCCCCTTTTATTATATATCAGTCACCCCTAAAGTAGGCCCTGGGTAGCCACAGGGCAGAGCGCCATGTAAGTAAAAGGCAGGACACGTACTTGCAAGCTTTACAGATCCTGGTAGCAAAAAACTCCCATAGTCTTTTTTCACTACTGTGGAACCTTCTCCTCTCATATGCCAGCATTAGAGATTCCCTTATATGCTGTTAAGCTGTAATTTCTGATCTGAGGAGTGACATTGTCTTGTTTGGTATGGTTGGAATGCACAGGTGTAACAAAGTCCCCCACAGCCCCTGCCGTGCAGAGGGGCCCCCCGAGTTCCAGGGGGCCCCCTCAGCACAGTACCCGGGTGTGATAGCATCTCCCTCCTCTAGTTTCATTACGCGACTGTTGGAATGGTAGTGAGAAATCCTGCTTACTGACGGAGTTGGATTTAACATTACTATTTTAGAAATGCCACTTTTAGAAAGTTGGCATTTCATCTGCACTTACTGCTTTCTGTGTTTTACAGCCTGTCTCCAATCCATGTCTGGTCTGTGCTGGTTGACAGCTCCTCTTGTGCATTCCACCCAGAAAACCACAAATACAGACACTCAGCTGCATCTACATTCATCTGTATACTTATGGGTCATCTTGGGCAGGAAGGGTGGAGTGGCTCTCCATTAAACTTCAAATGCTAGTGGCCTGACCTCACACACAGGACTGATGACCCCCCACAGATCTCCTGGCAGACAGGACTGAGTTGAAAAGGGACCTGGTGAACTTCAGAACCATTCTTTGAATTTTTCCTCTAGTTCAGAGGCACATTTGGGTATATATACTGGGTCAATGACCCTCTAAAATCCAACACTTCTGAACCTACAACTGGACTCTGTCAGAAGGACTGCCGTGCTGCCTAAAGGACTCATCTGAACTGCTTTTCTGGAGGGACTGCTCTAATGCTTGTCGCATTGCTGCCTTCTGGCCTTGACTCTGATGAAAGGACTCTGCCTTCCCCCACAAGTACACTCCAAGGGCTTGGACTGAGCTTGCCCGCTGTTCTGAAGTCTCATGGCCATCAAACACTTCATCTGAAGGAGAAAATCCACAGCGCTGGAAAAATAGAAGCAACGTCTGCAAAATTTGACGCAATGGCTGCAGATGCAGTGCCTGTCTTGCGGTTGAAAAATCTACGCATTGTCTGCTGGATCGCCACAGCGCCTGAGGAACCAAGGCTGGGTGCCCAAAAATCGACGCATCACCTTGCCGCATGGAAAGAAACAACTCATCACCTTCACCATGCCAGAAAACTGACTTTTACTTTCCAATGCATCTCCTCCTCTGCAGCCCTCTGCGTTGTTATATTTGATGCATCCCAGGTACTGTGTGTTAAAAGGACACAACCACTGATTCTTAAGGATTGAGACTCATCTAAACCTTTAAAAAACGATATCTTGACTTGCGCATATTGGATTTTTTTTTTTCTCGCAGATAAGTATTATCTATTTTTCTAAACTGGTGTGGAGTACGTTTTGTGGTGTTTTCACTGTGTTACTGTTGAGTTATTGCACAAATACTTTACACATTGCCTTCTAAGTTAAGCCTGCCTGCTCTGTGCCAAGCTACTGGAGGGTGAGCAAAGGATAATTTAGGTTGTGTTGTGACTTACCCTGATTGGGATTGTGGTCCCTACTTGGACAGGGTGCATACCTCTGCCAACTAGAGATCCAATTTCTAACATTGTACAATTGGAGACTGTCACACAGCACATGTTGAATAATCAAGTAACTTTAGTGGGATATTTCAAGATCCCATAGCCAAACTATTGAGGTAGTGGGCACCTATGTGTCTGTTCACTTCCCACACAGTGTGTGCGTCATCTACTGGTGCTCCTC
The DNA here is from genome assembly GCF_031143425.1 of Pleurodeles waltl. Lineage (NCBI taxonomy): Eukaryota > Metazoa > Chordata > Amphibia > Caudata > Salamandridae > Pleurodeles > Pleurodeles waltl. Next base: position 1,666,865,722 of record NC_090440.1, read on the forward strand.
ATTTTGTGTGGTCTCTTAATTTCCTGCTGTTACTGGTCGAGTCAGAATTATGAGATCTGCAGTAGCGTGCACAGATTCAATGGGCCCTAGTGTGATCACAAAAAATGGCACCTTTGATTGGTTTTGGGCAGGAAGTACAAGACAGCAATTCTCAAGTTTCAATGGGCCCTGGTGGCACTGCACCTCCTGCACCTCCTGCAACAACGGTAGCTTCACCCTTGAAGATCCACAGACACACAGCACATCTCTTAACTTTCAACAGGAGTTTCGGTAGGTAAAGGCACCTGAAATCTCTGAGTGAAAGTGACCCAAAAAAATGAATTATTTGAGCAATCGGACCCAGGATTATAAATTCCCACATCAATCCCTAATTTCTTAGTGGGTCCTCTGGGCCCCAGTTTCAATTAGCAGGATTTGCCCAAATCCCGAAGTTACCACTATCCCAGAAGGGGAAAACCCAGCCCATTTACTGAGCCACTCATAATGAGGGCCTAAATCGTTATCCAGTTGGTGTGATTTTAGTGACCTTGCTGGTTGGGCTTGAAGTCTCTTCCTTCTCACGAGGGACACAATTTGCCAGTCCGCTGGTGTACTTGGACGGTCTCCGGTTTGAAACATATTTTTCTCAGTAAAATGTTTTTAACCGTGTAAAAAGTGCTTTATTGTTTGTGTCCCCACAGTTTCTGCTGGGGTGTTCTTCTGTGTATTCACTTCCCTTGTAAAATAGTTTGCTAAACAGGGCGGGTGAGGGAGGAGGGGAGGTTTCTGACTGAGACACCCCGAGCTGGAGGGAAACATCTTTATACGGGTCTATAGGATGTATGGACGGATTTAATGGGTGCCATTGTAGAAGCACCACATTTTTATGCGAGGTAAGCAAATAAAAGCAAGTGCAAACAGGCACTAAACTATTTGAGTCTAACTAAAGAGGTGGCCGTCAGTCGTGACTTCCACCCAATCAACACTTCCTGCAGCGCTGGCTCTCTCCTCCAGGCGCTGAAACGCGCAGTCATTGCCGTTCTATGAAAAATCTCTCACCGAACAATGACGACCCTGCACGTTTTCGGCTAATTTCGAAGCTGGCCTTTCAGGAGGAGTCCTTACGGTGACAAAACAGGCTTAAGCTTTTTTTTAGGGGCGGCTATGCAGCTGCGGACCCCCTTACAGGTCGGATTTCACCTAAGAATGGGAACTGTACCCGTGATGAGTAGCCCGTCTGCTGAACTTGAGCGAACACTGGACGGCCTGTCAGCGCCCTCATTCTAAGGCGTTCACCATCGCTGACGACTCTGTCTTATCTCCCGCCTGCAATCCCACGGCTTCACCCACCTGATGCTGGAATTTCTAATAAATCACATTTTACCTCGCCCGGGAGTTTCCCTGGTGCTACTCTCTCGTGAAAGTTTTTTAAAATATATGCCCTCGCCCAGTGCTTAATGTATGCAGGTGATTGCAGGTGGTAGGGAACAGCACTCAGTTGTGGGAACCAGGATTTACTTTTCATCAAAAGCAGAAAAGGGAGACAGGAGGACGCGAAATAGGGAAGCAGTGACAAGCGGAGTAAGAGCGAGACAAAGAAACAGAAAGTGTAGGAAGGTCAAAGAAAGAGGGACAAGGGGGATCAAGAATAGGAATCCTTGGTATTTAGCAATCCTGGCATTCAGCAGCGCTGCTAGCGGGATGTAAAGATATACTTTTGAGTCTCTGCCCTTTTTCCCAAATTAAGCACTGCCTTCGTTTGCTTGTATTTTAATATCTTTATTTTTCAATTCTGGATAAACGACGATTACAGGCGGAGCATGGTAATATTCAAGGCCACTGGAATTATGTGGCAGAGGAGAACCAAATTATGTGGCAGGATTGACTAAATTATGCAACAGAAAAGGCTAATTATGCGGCATAATGTAGCACATTTTGCGATAGTATTACTTTATTATTTTATCATTTGTACACCTGGAAACACTGGCTAGGAAAAGATTTCACCTTATTCGTAGAAATTCAATACCCAAATGCAGCAATAGGTAACTGAAAGATGAACAGTCAGTCTTTTGCGAAGGGCCTTCTGGCACATATGAAGACGAATCAGCACATTTTTAGTAACTTTTGATTCAGCTAGAAACGAAAACTTTTTTTGTTAAAATCTGCAGATTCTGCAACAGATAATGAATTATCTGGCAAATGTGGCAAGTCCATAACTATGCAAAAAACGATAAATCAGCAGAATCACATGATTCCTGTGGCCCTTGTATTACTTGACAGGAACCTGGGCTTTAGAGACCAAGACCTGTGTGCCAACCTCTAAGTGTGCGGGTGGGTGGCACCAACGGAATGAATAGGGGCAAAACAGAGTTTTTTTGTTGTTTGGGGTGGTAGATAATCTGTGTGGCTACAGTCATGCTGCATAGACACACCTTTGTCCAACACGAGTTAAGGTAGTCCAATATCATGGAATATCCCTTGGTGGGATACTGCTACCTTCATCACAGGTGCCCAGATATACCTACACTGGGGGTTACCAGGTGAAGGAACACCAGGGTTCATTTTACTGGATTGAAATGCTGGACAGCAAAATCTAGTGCGAATCAGACATTAGTGCAGCGTGCCCCCCGCACTGTGCACCCAAACCACTTCTAGATGGCAGGGCAGTGTGCAACACTCCCCTCAGCCGGCCCACAGCCTCCCCTGTCCCCCTGACACCATGTCCAACCCCTATCAGTTTACTTAATTTATACAGCCATGCCTGACAGATTGGTTGCAGCAGGTGTGTGTTCTATACAATAATCATAAAATAAAAGAATATTATAACATGATTTAAAAAATGACAAGGCTACCAAGCAGAAGTCACAAACATTTGTGGCAGCAGAAGGTATCAATGGAGAATGGGGACCGTGTTGATATATGGAGACGTAGAGATAAGCATGAAAGGCAGAGCTAGCAATTTTGCCAAGTCAGTATGTAAGTAGCTCTTCCAGTTCCAGGTTTTTCTCTTTGCATTCTGGGACTCATAGTCCTATATTTATAATGGAATAAAGAATACAGTAAGTCCCAGAATGCACAAAAAACATGGACTTGATCAACTATTCACGTATGACCTGGGAAATTTGAGAGCTGCAGGAAGGAATCCAGGAGTGCAAACAGGGGCATAGCTTTGGCGTGGGGGACGGTGTTTGGGGTGTTACAGCACCCTAATAAATCTATTGTGAGATAGTCAGATTTTAGCAGGTAGTTTTACATACACACAGGCAAAAAACACACACATCCCGTGTGAAAATCCCAAAAAATATTGGTTATTTTACAGAATATTGTGTTTTCTCTTAGTACTCCTACCAAACCACATTGCTTTCCCTTCCCACTGCCCCTTAAGTCCCACTCATGCACCTTGCTCGTCGTGTAATGTATTGAAACATTATGGCCCGTATTTATACTTTTTGACGCTAAACTGCGCTAACGCAGTTTAGCGTCAAAAGATTTTGCGCCGGCTAACGTCATTCTGAAGCGCCATGCGGGCGCCGTATTTATTGAATGGCGTTAGCCGGTGCAAGCAGACCGGCGCTGCCTGGGGTGCGTGGAAAAAAAAGACGTACACCAGGCAGCGCCGGCGTTGGGAAAAATGGCGTTAGGGCGTCTTAAAATGGCGCAAGTAAGGTTGACGCTAAAAAATCGTCTTAACCCGATTTGCGCCATTTGAAACGACGCCCAGACGCCATTTACATGACTCCTGTCTTAGTAAAGACAGGAGTCATGCCCCCTTGCCCAATGGCCATGCCCAGGGGACTTATACTTATGTCCCCTGGGCATGGTCATTGGGCATAGTGGCATGTAGGGGGCACAAATAAGGCCCCCCTATGCCACCCAAAAAAAAAAAAAAAAAAAATGTATACTTACCTGAACTTACCTGAATGTCCCTGGGATGGGTCCCTCCATCCTTGGGTGTCCTCCTGGGGTGGGCAAGGGTGGCAGGGGGGGTCCCTGGGGGCAGGGGAGGGCACCTGTGGGCTCATTTTGAGCCCACAGGCCCCTTAACGCCTACCCTGACCCAGGCGTTAAAAAGTGGCGCAAATGTGGGGTTTTTTGACCCGACCACTCCCGGGCGTGATTTTTGCCCGGGAGTATAAATACGACGCATTTGCGTCGCCGTCATTTTTTTAGACGGGAACGCCTTCCTTGCATCTCATTAACGCAAGGAAGGCGTTCACGCAAAAAAATGACGCTATTTGCCCATACTTTGGCGCTAGACGCGTCTAACGCCAAAGTATAAATATGGCGTTAGTTTTGCGCCGAATTTGCGTCGAAAAAAACGACGCACATTCGGCGCAAACGGAGTATAAATATGCCCCTATATGCTAGCCTGATTGCTGGAAAATCTGAAGCATCTCCCCCCAATCCTACTGACCAAGCTACACCACTGGCGTAACAAAGGCCCATGCACCCCCGCGGGTGTTTTCAGTATTCACACCAGAAAGCAGGACTGAGGGTCAGACATAAGCTGTAAAACGATGAATAAAGGCAACTTTGTTTCTATCCCATTTGCAAAGAAATATAAAATGGGATTTGTAAATCTTAAATTACTAAAGCAATGGGATCACATGTGGTACCTTGCAGGATGTTGAAGTAGATCAGAGGTATGAATGCAGCAATACTAAAAACATCATCCAATTGCTTAATAAAGGCTAAAAAGGTGCAAGAGCATTGAAGATATGAAGATTCAGCTGTGTGACCTAAAGATGGGTCAAGTAAACATATATCACCTGAAGAATAGCTAGCACGACATCACCGAACATTCTTACTCTGTGTGTTATGGTACCTGGACTAGGTCAAGAGGCCGTAGTCAATGAGTCGATATGTTGTTGTTGGTTTTTTTAATAGAACTTTTTTTATGCTGTTACTTTTAGTGACATAAGGAAAGAAGACTCTACTTGAGGGTGGCCAATTAAATGTGCAAGGTGCATAAAATAATAAATAAATAATAAATGTTTAGGAAAATGTAAATGACGAGTAAGTGTTAAAGAGCTGACTGTGTATACCCATGGCAATGAACGTAAATGTGCAAATATTTCTTATCTGTTTTGTAATGTAGTTCCGTTTTCACATCTGACCTACGGACGCTTTAGCTCAGCTCTCTCATTCGCCTCATGTAACAAAAAATCATAAATAAAAAGGCAAATATATTACAGAGGAGATTTACATCTGCCCTCTTCATCCATTGGTCTGTTGGTGTAGGTGAATGCAGTGGTATCACATAAAGTTATATACCTTGAAAGGGTGAGATACCTTAGCAAAATATTCATGCCAGATAAATTAAATTGTTAGTTTGAGTACCACCAAAGCAACAGAATGGTACGGATCCACCAAAAGGGCCAGCCACGTTAGAGAGTTTTCAGAAGTCTAAAAATGCTTAAGAACAAAAGCAATGAGGCTGCTAAAGCCACGGGAAGAAAGTGCAATAAAGTCGTAGGTGGAATTACTGATACATATGGAAATTCAATCATAAGAATCTGCAAGTTCGCCTAATTATGAGTAAATATTGAGTACCAATGAATCAGAAATACCAGGTGTGATTTTTCTACAGATGATTTTTTCGCACATTAAAATTTTTACCTTCTGGAATTGCCGGCCGGGAAAAAACATGGATGCACAGAAATACCACATCCACAGGAAATGACATAAAGCAACAGGAAGTAGGTATTTTTCTTGCACCGAACCTAATACCAATGAAAATGGTAGACTCCTGATTACATTCTTGATACCTCTGAGCAGCCGTGACCTTGTGGAGTCACTGTCCACTGCAATGCACCAAAACAAAGAGCTATGCAAAGCATCAGACTTTCAACAAACATAAAGTACACATAGCCTGGTACACAGGGCTTTATTCAGCAAAGGCCCTTTCTTCCAAAACATGGACGAAAGATTTTTCTTGCAAGAAACTTGCATTCAGTTATTCAAGGCCACCTTCAGTTCCAGAAAAGTTAGAAGACTGAGATGGGGTGGTTGTGCTGTTTCGTTCTATATCCACCAATGCCTTAACTTCCTTCCATGAACCCTAAAGAACCTTGAGGAGCCTGACACCTACAAACAGTCTTTGAAACCTCACCTGGCATACTGTGTTCCTTAGCTAATCTTCTAAAAATGGTTTTTGAAATCTAGTATTGGCCTTTCTATTTAACGCCAAGGGACAGTTGTGCTTTACACAAAACTTTAGCACAATATAACACAGTGGTTAGCCCTCTTCGAGCAGAGCGACCAAGTCCTGAAAACATATGAGGCTTGCTGTTTTCCGTCCAATTTGTGGACTACTTTTTCTCTTTTTTCGCAGTGCAATCTTGCTTGGCAGAAGTCGAGCGCTTTGCATGACATCGACCCTGAGACGTTTCTATTTCCATTCCATTCTATTTCCATTCTCATTTTTTAGCAGTGCCATCGTGCTAGTTTTTTTTCCATTTAATGAGGCAAGAAAAGTCAGGTTGGGAGTTTACAACTGCTAATAGCTCTAACTCGGAGAAATGTGAGACCCATTGCATTGCAAGTGCTTGTATTTATTGTCAGCATCCTTGGATTTCTCGATCTCCCTTGCAATTCTAGATCCGCCCTTCTAGCACTGCCCCTTCCTCATATTTACGAACCAATCAGCATCAACTTGACTTGTTCCCCTCTCGGCAATTTATTGCTCCCTTTACCCTGTATTTGCTGACAACCCTCCCTTAAATTTATTGATCACCTTCCTTTACATTTACTGGCTATCCACCTCGTATTAGAGAGGTCAACAGATCTCATGTTTACTGGCCTCTCTGCCTCATATTCAAGAGTACCATGCTTTACATTTACCGGCCACCCCCGAGTACAAGGGCAGCAGAGTCTACCACGGTGGCAATAGGAAGCAAAATCAGCCCTGGAGAAAAAATGGTTAAACCAGCCTCGCCCTGCAGAGGGCGACGACTAGAGCATGGATGAGTCGCCGCAGCCCATCCTACCCTGAAAGCAGCCCACTAAACTGCAGCTGACAAGGGAAATGCCAGAGTGGCAGAATGGGCAGTTCCCTAAACCGTTTTTGAAATCTATTGCGTGTGGAATGAATTAAGCTGGAATGCCTCCTAAGAGGCACCAGGGCGAAGGGAGAGATAAACCAATGTGATTTACAGTGGACCAGGAGATGCTCTTCTTGGTCTGTATTAACATGTTCGGCATAGTTCTTTCAACCGAACATTCTTACTCTGTGTGTTATGGGACCTGGACTAGGTCAAGAGGCCGTAGTCAATGAGTCGATATGTTGTTGTTGGTTTTTTTAATAGAACTTTTTTTATGCTGTTACTTTTAGTGACATAAGGAAAGAATACTCTACTTGAGGGTGGCCAATTAAATGTGCAAGGTGCATAAAATAATAAATAAATAATAAATGTTTAGGAAAATGTAAATGACGAGTAAGTGTTAAAGAGCTGACTGTGTATACCCATGGCAATGAACGTAAATGTGCAAATATTTCTTATCTGTTTTGAAATGTAGTTCCGTTTTCACATCTGGCCTACGGACGCTTTAGCTCAGCTCTCTCATTCGCCTCATGTAACAAAAAATCATAAATAAAAAGGCAAATATATTACAGAGGGGATTTACATCTGCCCTCTTCATCCATTGGTCTGTTGAACCACCATTCAACATTTCGCTCCCACCTATGGCAGCATACATCAGAAGGCAATGGATCAGGCAATTAGTTCTCTTGCGTTGTGAGTGAGTTATTTTATCTTACCACTTCTGCCCATACTTGTGAAAAGAAGTGTAAGATACATAGTAAAATATAGCCTCTAGATTTATTATAGGGTTATTATTCCGTATAAAACACATATGCAGACGTGTGTGATTGTGTGCATATATGTGTGTGAGTCACTAAAGAAAAAGGTAGTTCAATTGATGTTGTGAAGGTAGCAGGACATTCGGTGTACAAGGCACGGTAGAATGATGCAAATGCATTGACTACAGCATCTCCCTGGAACCATCTAACATTGGGCATTCAAAACTCCTCCGATATAACTACTCTGGCATGTGCTAAGCCAATAAAAACAACTTGCCTGCTTTGTTTCCGCATTCATACACTTTGGCCTTGGGATGTCTCTCACTGTTTTAGATATTCATCTATTTGCAGCTGCTGAAGAGTCCGCTGCATACATTGCAGCGTTTATAAAACTGCCCCATCCCGGAACTCACAAAATTTAGAGTTGAGATCCACCGAGGTGGCTTCAAGATGCTCAATTGTTTTGTGTTGTAGCTTTTAAGATATTATATTAATTCTACTGCCCTATGTTAAAACATTGGTTTAGATGTTGGAAAAACAGGTGGACTCTGGTCTGGATACAGTCACAAAAGTCTTCGTTGGCGAACCATCATGCATTCAGTCTCCACATCCTGCCACCAGTTGGATCCACAAGGCCGAATAGAAACTCAACGGGAGAATGGACAGATGGTTTCTGTGGAAAAATAATAAATGAACATAGTACAGAGGTAGGAAAAGTAATCCAGAAGGTTATACAAACGGTGTATTCCTAAAAAGAAAGAAAATTACACCAGAAAAGGGTTTCCATATGTCTCACAATCCCAACAAAGTTATGTAAGGTAAACTGGAGTATGTGTGGTGCACAGTTTCATGGTTTATCCCTGCCTATTTCCCAGTTCATTCCAGTGAAGCCTCCCACAAGTACCAGCATCCACTGCTTGGCATTAAGTAGTATCAAGCCCAGCACTTTTAGAAAGGAAGAGGATGGGGGAAGGGGTGGGCATATACTTTGAGGCATGTCAGTGTGTGTGTCCCTGTGTTCTCGACATCATTGGGTATCTGCCTTGTGTGTCATTTCGAATATGTGGGGCCTGGAAAAGAGAATCCATTCTAAAGAGAAGGGCTACCTCCTGAAACCCACTAGTAAGGTTTGTGTGGTACACATTATCGTACCCTTATTATGTCAGGAAAGAGTATTGGCTGCCTATTGAACGAGTCTCGAGCAATAGTACATCAGATGCATAGTGCTTACCAGTCTTTTTGACCACCCCTTTTGTAATCTTAATATTCAAACCATTACCTTGACAAGATGAATTCAGCTCTGTTACGTGTGCGTCAGGCGTTGTTAAATTATGTTTGGACATGGAATGTAGGGAGAAGATGGTCATTTGAGATCCATATCGTCTTGCTGTCAGAAAGGTGTATAGAAGTAACTTGGAAAAACAAAACCAATACTTTGCCCCTACGTTATACTTTTAAAAGGGAGGAACTGTCGATAGTACCTAAGAACAGGAATAGAACGATAAAACCTGGGTATAGGGGTTGCAACAAGAAGAAAACCCAGCATCTCACATGTAAAATATTAGATAACGTAAGGAAGTGCGAAGGAGAAGGATAAAGGAAAGAAAGGGAACTAGTGCCCACCAGTATGCCTGGGGCCCATCTAGTATAGATAGAAGAGGGCCCAACCAAAAGGTATAATTGTTAGGGCATTAAGGCCCATATCTATACTTTTTTGTGCCGCATATGCATATTTTTTTTTTTACGCAAATGCAGCGCACAATTAACTCCATATTTATATCTTGATGCTAGACATGTCTAGTGTCCAAATATTGGAATTTGCACAATCTTTTGGATGCGTGAACCCACCTTGCGTCAATGAGATGCAAGGTAGGCGTTGCCATCCAAAAAATGGCACTATCCCCATAGCGCCATATTTATCCCCACATGCAAAAATGATGCACGGGTGGGAGGCAGGCCTAAATAATGACGCTAAGCTTGCTTAGCGTCATTATTCAATGCCTGGGACCCATTTTCATGGTTAAACACCATGGAATGGGTCCACAGGTGCTCTCCCCAAGCCCCAGGAACACCCTCACCCCCACCAGAGGGACACCAGAGAATGAGGGACCCCATTCCAGGTAAGTCCAGGTAAGTATTTTTTTAATGTTTATTTTTTTGCCACAGGGAGCAATGGCCATGCCCAGGAGACACTTGTCCCCTGTGCTGGCTATTGGGGTGGTGGGCATGACTCCTGCCTTTCCAGGACAGGAGCCATATTTTTGGTGGTTGTGTGCCAGGAAATGGTGCTAGTCTGGTTAGGGGCATTTTTTTGGCCTCTAGCCAGGCTAGTGTAATTTTCTGACACACAACCCCTTCCTTCCCTACCGCCACCCCCACCTGGCTACCGTCGTTTTTGTGGACGTTAGCTGGGTCTTACCGCCAGCTTGCACCATACTATAAATATGACGGCCGTCATGCATCTGAGAATGATGCAAGCCAACTGTAGAGTTTCTGACGCAAAACTGCATTAGTGCTGTTTTGCCCAAAAAATTATAAAGATGGGCCTAAGTCTATTCTGAAATGGCTAGTCTTTTGTGCTGGACCAGATATCACATATAGTTAAGATTGGGATAATGAATCAGTGTTGGAAGATGCATCAGATTTAGCAGAGTATTCAGGCAAAATCAACCTTTGATCTGTGTTTTCGAGTTCTTACGAGCAGGTATGTGGCATTTTGAGCAACAATGGCTTCTGCCTTGCGGGCCTTTGCCCTGTGGTGAATGTATGAAGGCTACATGGGGTAGTCTCTACCACTTTTCAATTACTGGTCAGCCCAAGTCCTCTCTTTTCACGGCCCATTCTCAAATAGAATCAGAATCCTTTTCTAAGTCTATTAGAAGGAGCACAAGGGTGGGCTTTCATTTTGAAGGTAAGTGCCCGAGAAATATGGAGGCGTCTTATATTTCAGTAAGTAGATTGCTGAGGCATGAAACCTCTGTGGTCTTTGTGTGCTAGAGATCAAATAAACCCTTGTAGTCGAATGGATATGCTTTGTCCAGGATTTTGGATTAAATATTTAACAAGTAAAACCAGTCTAATGGACGATCTGGGGCTTTAAAAGCACAGTAATTGACACCAAAATGTATTTTGAAAGGTCCCCTACCTCCAATGACCTACAGAATAGACCATGTGGGTGAGGGATAAGTTGGGAGATGTAATTGTTTGAAGAGTTCAGCTTGGAAGAGATTGGCTCAGGGGCTTTGTTAGCTTGAAGCCGAGTTAGGGTGTCTGACAGCTACTCCACCAAAATCTTATCTTTCAAGTGAGCACGCTCCGCTGTGGACAAACATTATAGACCACCTTCGGGTGATCAGGGAACAGTAACATGTAGTCAGTTTTCATTGCCCTGAGCTTTGTACTTAAAACCCTCAAAAGAGTTTCTTTGTTGTTGTACAGGCTTCTGATAGTCCACTCTCTTTATATTATAGTTAAGCAGCCAAGCTATCATCAGGTGGGAAAGCCACCTGGAGGAGGCTACCGTACCAGGGCTTTATGGGCCCTCTCCATGACAAAGCATGATCAGATAGATTCTGAGCGGAATAATTCCTCGTGGAAGTATTCTGGATGTAATTCCTCCGGCACTTCCTGATCCAACCTGAAGTTGTTGAGTCTTGCCCTGTCCTCTGCATAATCCACCAGATCAATCAGGGCCTTAGATGCACCTGTGAGTTTTAGGATAAATGCCTGTAGATCTTTCACTCTGTCTTCCAGTACTGGCATGTGGACATAGGCCTCAGTGACCATGCCCACCATACTAAGTAAGTACAGAGAGAATAGTGGTAAGCACACACTTCTCTACTTTCTGAACCTGTGGTGGTGATAGCTTGAAGTATAAAATCCATGGATGACGATCACTTGCAGAGATAGTATAAGCAGAAGGACAGGTCAGAGTATCACCAGCGGCTGGAGGGGCACCCCCACCCCTTCTTGCATATTCATTCAATTACTTTGGTTGTGGAGAGGGTCAGCTTTGACTGTGGTCATGTTGCTGCACAGTGGACCAGGTGTGCATCAGAGTGTATACTTCAGAAGTCACGAGCAATGAGCCAGCAAGGGACTATTATAATTACCCAGAACCCACTGGCACAAACACTGCAAACTGAAAAAGATCCAGAGAAGGTCACAGAAGCTGGTGTCAGTAACACACTGATGGGCTTGGAGATGCCAGTTCACTGCATCTATGCCTGGTGAGGGGCACCTTTGGCACTGCTACAGGGGCAAGCTGCCAGTAACAAGCTTTGGAGCCCCTACACTCACACCTGCCCCAATCACCCAAATGTGCATGTGTCTTTGTGAGCTCCCGTTTACCACAGGGTGGAACCCCAGCCAGACAAAAGAAGGATTTCAGGAGGGGGTGTGCCAACAAAAAGCCCAGCTATACTCATAAATTCCACATCGTCTTCAGATCAGCTTCTCTCCTGCACATCAGAGGTGTACAGTGCTCCCTACCAGTGGAAAGGCCACCAGCCCAAGGCACACCCAAGCAGTAATTTGGTTGCCTCCCACACAAGGAGCATGGCACTCCAACACCAGGAGCAGCCCAAGTAATGAACATCCTTTCCTGCTGTCATGAGGCGCCTCTCCTTCCAGTTACTTCAACAGCAAGCATTGGCAAAGTCAATAGGACTTGCCCATGAAAGAGCTATTGGATTTGCCATATGTGTTTTAGCCATATTTTACAACAACATGGCTTCTGTTCACCATGGCTAAAATTTAGTGACATAGAGGAGAGTGGCGTGGAATGTAGTAGAGTGGAATGGTGAAGAATGATGTACAATGTTGTAGAGTGGAGTGGCATAGAGTGTTGTGTATTGGAGTGGCATAAAGTAGAGACTTGTAGCATGGTATACTGTGAAGTACAGTAGAGTGGACTTGTGTAGAGTGGATTGGTGTAGAATGTAGCAGAGTAAAGTGGTGTAGAATGCAGTGATGTAGAGTGCAGTGCCATAGAATTCAGCTGTGTACAATGCAGCATTGTAGAATACAGTGGCTCAGATTAGAGTGTTTCATAGTAGAGTGTAGTGGAGTAGAGCATAGCTGTGCAGAGTAAAGTAGTATAGCGTGCAGTCTTGCAGAGTAGAATGGCGTAGAACGGTGCAGAGTAGAGTATAGTGCAGTAGAGTGCAGTGGCATAGAGTGGAATACTGCAGAGTGAAGTGGCATAGAGTGGAGTGATGTAGAGTGATGTAGAGTGCAGTATCATAGAGTGCAGTGATAAACAATGCAGTAATGCAGAGTAGAGCGCTGTAATGTTCAGTGGTGGAGAGTGCAGTGTTGCAGAGCATAGTGCCCTAGAGTGCAGTGGCATACAGTACAGTGGTGTAGAGTGGAGTGCTGCAGAGTGAAGTGGTGTAGAGTGGAGTGATGCAGAGTAGAGTTGCATAGAGTGCAGTGCAAAGAATGCAGTCATGCAGAGTAGAGTTCCATAGAGTTCAGTGGTGTAGAGTGCAGAGCTGCCGAGTGGCATGTACGAGAGTGCAGTGGTGTAAAGTGTCATAAAGTGCATTGGAGTAGAGTGCAGTGTTGTAGAGTAGATTGGCATACAGTAAGGTGGTGAAGAGTAGAGTGCAATGGTGTAGGTTGTAATGCCCTAGAGTAGAGTCACATAGAGTAGAGTGGCATAAAGTAGAGTGGTGCATAGTAGAGTTCAATAGCATAGTGAGTAATAGTAGAGTAGAGTGGACTAGTTTAGAGTGCATTGGCATAGAGTGTTGCAAAGTACAGTGGTGGAGACTGCAACATAATCGAATTCAGTGGCAGACAGTGCAGAGTTGTAGAATGCAGTGGTGTAGATTAGAGTGGTGCATAGTAGAGTGAAGTTGTGTATAGTGCAGTGGTGCAGAGTAGAGTGGGGTAGAGTATAGTGGCATAGAGTGCAGTGTTGTAGAGTGCTGCAGAGTAGAGTGGCATAGAGTGTAGTATTGTAGAGTGGTGCCGAGTAGAGGGGAATAGAGTGGAATACTGCAGAGTGAAGTGGCATAGAGTGGAGTGATGTAGAGTGCAGTATCATAGAGTACAGTGATAAAGAATGCAGTAATGCAGAGTAGAGTGCTGTAAAGTTCAGTGGTGGGGAGTGCAATGTTGCAGAGCATAGTGCCCTAGAGTGCAGTGGCATACAGTGCAGTGGTGTAGAGTGGAGTACTGCAGAGTGAAGTGGTGTAAAGTGGAGTGATGCAGAGTAGAGTTGCATAGAGTGCAGTGGCAAAGAATGCAGTCATGCAGAGTAGAGTTCCATAGAGTTCAGTGGTGTAGAGTGCAGAGCTGCAGAGTGGCGTGTACGAGAGTGCAGTGGTGTAAAGTGCCATAGAGTGCATTGGAGTAGAGTGCAGTGTTGTAGAGTAGATTGGCATACAGTAAGGTGGTGAAGAGTAGAGTGTAATGGTGTAGGTTGTAATGCCCCAGAGTAGAGTCACATAGAGTAGAGTGGCATAAAGTAGAGTGGTGCATAGTAGAGTTCAATAGCATAGTGAGTAATAGTAGAGTAGAGTGGACTAGTTTAGAGTGCATTGGCTAAGAGTGTTGCAAAGTACAGTGGTGGAGACAGCAACAGAATCAAATTCAGTGGCAGATAGTGCAGAGTTGTAGAATGCAGTGGTGTAGATTAGAGTGGTGCATAGTAGAGTGAAGTTGTGTATAGTGCAGTGGTGCAGAGTAGAGTGGGGTAGACTAGAGTGGCATAGAGCGCAGTGTTGTAGAGTGCTGCAGAGTAGAGTGGCATAGAGTGAAGTATTGTAGAGTGGTGCTGAGTAGAGTGGCATAGAGTGCAGTGGCATAGAGTAGAGTGGCATAAAGTGAAGTGATGTACAGTGGAGTGTGTAGAGTGCAGTGGTGTACAGTGCAGTACCCCAGAGTACAGTGGCAGAGAGTGCAGTGTTGCAGAGTAGAGTGTCATAGAGTGCAGTGGCATAGAGTAGAGTAGAGTGAGGTAGAGTAGAGTGGAGTAGAGAGCAGTGGCATAGACTACAGTGGTGTTGAGTATAGTGCAGTGATGTAGAGTGCATTGGTGTAGAGTGCAGTGCCATAGAATTCAGTGACATAGAGTGGAGTGGCATAGAGTAGAGTGCCATAGAGTAGAGTGTAACAGGGTGGCATAGAGTGCAATGGCATAGAGTAGATTGTTTCAGAGTAGAGTGATGTGGCATAGAGTGGAGTGGTGCAGGGTAGGGTGAGGTGGCGTAGAGTCGAGTGGTGCAGGGTAGAGTGCAGAGGCATAGAGCAGAGTGACATAGCATAAAGCAGTGTGGAGTGCAGTGGCACAGAGTACAGTTATGCAGAGTAGATTAAAGTGGTGTACCGTGTATTGGCATACATTGCAGGGGAGTAGAGTGGAGTAGTACAGAGAAGAGTGCATTGATGTAGAGTGTATTGGTATAGAGTGCAGTGGTATGGAGCTAAGTGTTTCAGAGTGGTGTAGAGTGGAGTGACATAGAGTGGAGTGGCTTAGACTGAAATGGTGTCGAGTGCATTGGCGAAGAGTGTAGTGGCACTGAGTAGAGCACCATAGAGTGCATTGGCATAGAGTAGAGTGCTGCAGAGTGGAGTAGAGAGGTGTAAAGTGAAGTGGAGTGTAGTGGTGCAGAGTGGAGTAGTGAAGAGTGGAGTAGAGTGAGGTGGTGCAGAGTGCAGTGGTGTGGTGTAAAGTGGAGTGGTGTAGAGTGGAGTGCAGTGGCATTGATTGATGCAGAGTACAGTGCAGTGGTGTAGAGTGGAATATGCATGGTGTGATAGCACATTTCCATTACACGCAACACATTTTCAATTGAAAGCACCATTACATTTGCAGACATACAGGAGCATATTTATACTCTGTTTGCGCCGGATTTGCGTCATTTTTTTAAATGCAAATCCAGTGAAAACTTCACTCCATATTTATATTTTGACACTAGACCCGTCTAGCGTCAAAATATTGGAGTTAACGTCATTTTTTAACTGTGAAAACCTACCTTGGGTCAATGAGATGCAAGGTAGGCTTTCCTGGGCAAAAAATTACTCTAAGGCCTTACCGCCTTCTTTATCCTCCCGTGCAAAAATCACGCACGGGAGGAGGAGGGCCTTAAATAATGGCGCTAAGCTTGCTTAGCGCCATTATTTAACACCTGGGTCAGGGCAGGTGTTAGGGGACCTGTGGGCTCATTTCCATGGTCGAAGACCATGAAAGCAGCCCACAGGCGCCCTTCCCTGCCCCAAGGGAAACCCTCAGCCACCCCACCAACACCTGGAGGACACCTAAGGATGGGGGACCCATCCCAGGTAAGTCCAGGTGAGTTTTATTTTTTCAAGGTGCCATGGGGGGCCTAACGTGGGCCCCCCTACATGGCACTGGG
The DNA here is from genome assembly GCF_031143425.1 of Pleurodeles waltl. Taxonomy (NCBI): domain Eukaryota; kingdom Metazoa; phylum Chordata; class Amphibia; order Caudata; family Salamandridae; genus Pleurodeles; species Pleurodeles waltl. Next base: position 1,666,881,868 of record NC_090440.1, read on the forward strand.
CCCAATGGCCATGCCCAGGGGACATATGTCCCCTGGGCATGGCCATTGGGCAGGGGGGCATGACTCCTGTCTTTACTAAGAGAGGAGTCATGTCCATGGGGGTTGTGCATCAAAAAATGACGCTAGTCAGTTTAGAGTCATTTTTCTGACTCTAATGTGACTAGCGCCATTGTTTGACACAACCTCCTGTTTCCCCTACGTCTCCCCCACCCGGTTAGTGTAATTTATTTTGACGCTAACCGGGCCCTACAGCCGGCTAGCGTCATTCCTTAAATATGACACCCAGCTGGCGTCCAGGAATGGTGCTAGCCGGCGGTAAACTTTCTGATGCACTCCTGCGCTAACGCAGGTTTGCCTCACAAACAATAATGTGTGAAAATGTCATCACGTAATGTATTGATTTGTTTTGATCATTTTAAAATAGTTGTTTCCACCTCATTTTAGAATTACCAAAACATGTGCTTCATTTGGGCTTTTCAAATTCTGAAATGTCTGCACAGTTAATTTACAGGCATTTAAATGTTGTTGTGTGCTAGAAAAAAAAACATTGTACAGACTTCCTCAAGCATTCCACCTCCTCCTTCCAAGCCAGCTTGATTGTCACATAAATCCTCTCACTTTGAAGTCAGAGAAACAAAAGTAAACATCAAGTTCTGTGGAAGAGAGAGCATGACATCTGACCTCTGTCTTTAAATGCACAGGAAATGTGACATGATAAAAACATGATTTAAAGGCCTGTTTACAGAAATCAAGAAATGGTGGACAAATATAGTAAATAGGGTTTGGACAAGGGAATGGATGAACCCAAGTTAGACAGCCTAAAACAAATAGAGCCAGCTAAAAAAAAGCAAGCAAATGTGAGTTACATAAAGCTTTCCAAATGTCCCCCCAGATGTCATCCTTCGCTGTCTGGTTCACTTCAACCTAAAAAGGAGGGGCTGAGGAGAAAGCACTGTGTAACCTTACCATTTCCCAGGCACTCTAGTGAATCAACTAAAGTATGGTCCCTCTTTATCCTATTAACAGTAGTTTTTTCCCTTTTCCAACAACTCTGTTTTTTCAAAAAATGTCATGAGTTTTTAAAAGGGTCCTAACCCACGAATGTATGTCGGAACAACGCATGCCGGAACAACGCATGCCTAAACAACGAGGTCGGAACAACGAACGCGTTATTACCACTAATGCCTTTACCTTGAATGCCTTAACAACGATCTTTCGTTGTAAAGGCATTCCTGGTAAAGGCATTAGTGATAGGCATGCATTGTTCCAGCATGCGTCCCCTCTGGACCCCCACCCCCACCTTGTCCCTAAAATTACCGCAACCCCCACCCTACCCCCAAAACCTAAAACAACCCCAACCCCCACCCCATCCCTGAAACCTAAAGTACCCCAACCCCCACGCCTAAAACCTAAAACCACCCCGCCCCTAAAACTACTCCGAGCCCCCCACCCTGCCCCTAACACTAAAGCCCCAAATCCCCCACCCCGCCCCTAAAATTACCCGACGCCCCAACCCACCCCTAAAACCTTAAACCACCCCAACCCCCACCCCTAAAACAACCCCAACCCCCACCCTATCCCTAAAACCTAAACTACCCCAACCCCCACCCCTAAAACCACCCCAACACCCCGCCCCTAAAACAAAAAATACCCCGACCCCCCCACCCTCGCCCCTAAAACTAAAACCCACCCCAAAACAAAAAATACCCCAACCCCCCACCCTGCCCCTAAAACTAAAACCCCAACCCCTCACCCGCGCCTTAAACAAAAAATACCCCGACCCTCCACCCCACCCCTAAACCGCCCCAACGCCCCTCCCCTAAAACTAAAACCCCAACCCCGCCCCTAAAACTAAAAATACCCTGACCCCCCACCCCTGCCCCTAAAACTAAAACCCCAACCCCGCCCCTAAAACTAAAAATACACTGACCCCCCACCCAGCCCCTAAAACTAAAACTAAAACCCCAACCCCCACACCCCTGCCCCGCACATAAACTAAAAACACCCCAACCCCCCACCCCGCCCCTAAAACTAAGACCCCGCCACTAAAACTAAAACTACCCCGACCCCCCACCCCGCCCCTAAAACTAAAACTAAAACCCCAAGCCCCCCACCCCCACCCCGCCCCTAAAACTAAAACCCCATCCCCCCACCCCCACCCCACTTACCTGACCAGACCCCCCACCCCTGCCCCTAAAACCAAAACCCCAACCCCGCCTCGCCCCTAAAACTAAAACCCCAACCCCTCACCCTGCCCCTAAAACTAAAAATACCCCAACCCGCCCCTAAAACCCCAACCCCCCACCCCTGCCCCTAAAACTAAAAATACCCTGACCCCCACACACCCTCCTAAGAGCTCAACCCCCACCCCAGCCCCTAAAACTAAACATACCTCGACCCCCCACCCGCCCCTAAAACTCCAACCCTCAACCCCAGCCCCGCCCCTAAAACTAAAAATACCCCGACCCCCATCACCGCCCCTAAAACTAAAACCGCAACCGCCCACCCCCGCCCCTAAAACTAAAACCCCAACCCCACTTACCTGACTCGTCGCGTCATCCTCCTCAACCGACTCCCTTGTTTGTGCCTTAACCACACATGTGCGTTGTTCAGCACATGCGTGGTTAAGGCACAAAACAACGAAGTCGTGGTTAACCAAAGCATTGTTCCGCTTTCGTTGCCCACGACTTCGTTGTTCCGGAGTCAGCCTTCAGGGCGTTTCTCCTAACCCACGGACCTCATTTCTCAAACATCAATCAAAGCACTTTGAGATAAAATTATTAAAAAAGATGTCTGGATTTTATCGGAGATCCTATCCAGAAAGGCACATGCACTCTGATGAAAATTCTTAAATAACTAGTTATTTCCAGTTCATAATAACAATATAGAGCCTATAAAATCTCATAATTTAGTATCAAATTCAGTAAAACTGATTAAGACCATAAACAATAAAAATAGGTGAAAGGATTTTGTTAATTTTAATTTCCACTATAATCCATCTTCCCTCAGAATCATATTCTTCAGATGCCTTCTCAATATCTGGTTCTTCATGACACAGGTTAATAGTGCCATGCTTCCTACTTAACGTAGGTAAAGTAAAACTAATAAGTAAATCTAAATTCTCATATGTTTTGAAGCCTCATTTTCTGGCAGATGTGATTCTTTTATTAAGGCAAATTTACTATTTAATTTTAAAAGGTAGAATGTATCCCTTTGCTTTTTAACACAATTTCTCTACCCCATAAAGGTTCATGCAATTATTCTGAATGATTAGAAGAGTTCAAGCAATATAACATTATTAACCTACACAATATAGGTCCAATATGCTTTGAGGTCATTACTAACAATTATGGCGTTACTCATGTAATTCCCTGCAGCATAACCAAATGGACGCAAGGATGCATGTTGCACTAAGAAACAGAGCTAAGCTCAGCAGAACCTAAACAGCGAGCTGCGTGGTCGCTCCCATGCTCTAAATGTGGTCTTGCTTGTAGTATGTGTTCCATCAGATTACTCTTAATCACGTGAAGAGGAATAATTGTATAATTGTACATAATTATGTGCCACAGAGTAATCCAGAATTACTGAAATTACTCTGATTACTCCGTTATAATCAACAATTTTCCCAGGCCTACTAATATTATGCATTGATGAAAAAACACAGATTAGCAGGAAAAAACACAGACAGTAAAAAAGACAAAATGAAGACATACAATATAAATCCATAGAGCCTTCGCTGCAACGAATACGTATTAGAAGTGAAAAAAACACGCCCCTGGCTCCTGAAGTCATAAGGTGAACATGGCACAGTTTTTCCTCCGACACTCCCACCAACAATTCAAGATATTAAATGCAACACAACAATATGGGAAGGACAAGGATGACAGTTCTGTAATCGAAACAAAAGACAAATAATTTAGTATATTTGAAAAAAAACATATAGATATCTTTTATTCATTCACAAAATTTGAACCACAAGTGAGCCAATAAATAAGAAGAGCAGATGACATTATCTGGATATTTGTATCTCTTCTCCTCTAGAACTGGAAATAAATGATCTGAATTTTGCCGGATCATCACAAGTGATATGTTTTCTCAGTGTAGTTTAAATAAACGTGAATAACTAAAGCTATGTCTACCATTTTGCTTTTCAACGTAATTATTACATAAAGGTATTATTTCCTTCCGGATTTTGTACTTTTAGCCACATATTGGTAACGAGAGCTTGTTACCATATGTAACAAGCTACCATGTTCACATAGAAGAAATATTTAAATAGTTTTGCATGTTAATTGACGTATTTTAAAAAAATAGCTCTTTCTTTTTAATTGATTGAAACAGGATTATATTCTATCGAGATCTATTAATTTATAATTTCATTAAGCTACCCTAAAGAAAGAAAGTTAATGAATTGTAAATAGAAATATAAATATATAGCATTTATGAGCATTATATAACTATTTTATCTCCAATAGTAAGGTTTCCTTCACTTAAGCAGCAGTAGAGCACGGGTTAAAATTCCCTTCCTGGCCTTTTCAGATGATTGAAGCATGTTGCATTCAAAATTGTGATGTGGAGCACCTGTGGCTAGTGACGTGGAATGTTAATGTTACTAATAATATAATGCACTGTTCCTACAGAGCAATAAGAAGAAGGCAGGGTGAGTACTAGGGAGTCCTATTCAATAGGAGCAAGTGTCCTCACACACCCAGATGGGTGTCATGCTTCATCATCGGACCAGCTCCTCGTCAGACTGGCGCTGCAATGTCTGACGGGCACCACCCTTTCGGGGGGCTCTTTGCCGGAGTTCTTTTATGATGCTGCACTATCCCTCAGGTGAGTAGGGAAAACAAAAAAAGGGGGAAGAAAAGGAGAGCGAACAGATAAACAGGGAGTAAAATTGGCTCAAAAACCCTCTATAAGAACTATCTTTATTGATACGGGGTGCAGGCCAAGATTAAAAACAATTACCAGGAGAGTAAGGTCGACGTGATGCTCGACCACTCTCAAACTGTATCACACAAACTCAGGTAGTCAAGAACTACAAGACCCACCTCAAAATCGGGTCGACATGTTTCGCGTCTATCCGGTCCATATAGGATCCAATGACGCTTCCTCAGGACCTAATGAAATAATGCTTCTCCAAATATAAACTCAAACTGCTCTTGCCTATAACAGCTGAAAATCAAAAACAGGGAGATTACTATCGTCAGTCACTTACTTAGGTCCATTTTGACCCAGTATGTCATTCCTATTCGTCGCCCTGAAAATGTATGAAAATCATAACATTGATTAATGCTCTGGTCAGTGTAAGAGAAATCTAATATAGTAAGGTGAGTATTAAATAAAGTGGCACAGGGTGATCGTGAAAAGGTAGCACGTCATGCCAGTGTAGTAAACAGATTATGCTTACCCTCCCAATTTGAGACAGGACTTCATGGGATCACGCAGACCTTAGGCCTGGTCCACCTAACACGCTGCATGTCATATAGAAAAACATATAGTAACAGGACCGATGTGAGAGTCAAGGAAACACATACTTCAACTATCTAGAAAGGGTACCCAAGGGTCAGATACCCAACACTTAAAGGTACGTAATCAAAAAAGAGAGAAATAGTCAATGGGAGAGAGTGGCCCCACTTAGTTGCGCATACACTCATAAAATGTAGTCGTCTCAATTGTAACAGAAAATCACGGTTTAGTAGGTAATTATCGTAACTAAGAATAGTACACTTCTAGCAGTATCCCTCACAGATACATTCAAAATCCACCAAGTAAGGGAAGACCGAACTGTCCGGTCAGTGAAAGGCTTATCTTGTGAACTGCTGGCTTATTGTTAACAGAATCAAGGTTATCGTGAGACAGTCCAAGTAATGATAATTCAGCCGAATAGCATACGACTAAAAAGTGTGTGCGAGTAGAAACGTATAAAAACGTGTGGCCCCTCGGGACTGCCAATGTGCAGTAAGCTATTACGCAGTCACGCACCTCAGACAGCTGTTACCGGACACTCACTTGATTAGGGCTGGCCGTCGGGAGTTGCTCCTACCCCGGGTCGCGCTCCCGTAATGACGAGGGAAGCGCGGTCGCGGGAAATGAAATAGAGCAAAACCCGGAAGTCGGCTAGCTCGCGCGTTGCTAAGCAACGAATGCGAGTCTAAAGATCTGCAACAACATAGTAGCAAAATCGAAGACGGACTCTGAATCGGCTACCGGCTAGCTAGTACGGCAGCCATAATGGAGTATCTCATTTAGAGATAATCCATAATGTAGGTGAATACATGAATGGAAAGGGCGCTTCAAATTGAAGTCACCCTCAGTCCTCCCCAAACAAACCAACACTTATGTAATGAAATAGAACCGACAATAGCCGTCATAAATCATGAATATTCCTGCATTTAGGTCAATGAGTCATTGGCATCAGTACAGATGGATTTGTGTACAATAATGCTATTATCAAGAAAAGAGGTCACCTCAGGGGTAACGCTATATGTTACAAGACTGTTAGTGAATAAGCAATCTATATGCAGAGACAGAGAGAGGAGTGACAACTGATTACATCAACACACTTTTATGTGGAAATGTTTTCTTCTTCATGGAGAGTACCTCAATACTGTTGTTATTTCAAGGGGAAAAATTGATCCATGGGATGTCATCATTTAAACCCTTTTGGTGGGTCCCAAGTTTAAACACCCAGTGTTGTTCTAACTCAAAAAGAGACTCAGCGTCTCTATGTGGGCATGTCTGTAGTATAACCCACCACATATCATCCGGACTATGTTGTGCTTCGATGTAATGGATACTTAGTTTAGTCGAAGTTCGACCACACCGAATGTTACTGCGGTGTTCATTGATTCTTAATTTTACCGCTCTTGTGGTCATTCCCACATACTGTAAGCCACACGGGCATGTGATCAAATACACGCAGTTTCGGGTGTTGCAGTTGGTATGTTTAAGTAGTCGCCAGTGTCCAATCGGGTCTAGCTCCAAAGAATCAGTTCGTTTTGTCAGGGAGCACACATTACAATTACCACATGGGAAATGGCCCACGACTGGTGGTAACTCCCACAGGGTGCCTTGTCTATTCGACGTCACCCGGGGTCGGGGTCTTGTATGGATCAGTATGTCTCTCAAATTAGTGGTCCTTCTAAAGGCAAAAAGAGGTTTTGGGATATTCTCATTGTTTCTGCGATCCTTCAGACTCCATCCATTCTGGTAAATGAAGGTGCAGGGCCTTCGGGCCCCACTAAAGCAGAATGGGATAAATTATCCTCTCTAAAACGAGATTTGATCAAAACAGTCCTTCATGGGACAATAATGACGGAATATTTGAGAGCCAATATAGCCCCTAATGGATTACTCGTGTCAAACATGCCTAGGATTTTCCTACAAGACCTGGTGTTTAGGAAAGACTGGGCTCAAATTGCCTGGAAATGCACTCGTTACTGGTTGGTATTGATTATCAATACCTCCAGACGGATAGCAGAGTCCATGTCCATACAGATTACACTTATGGAAAACACATTGAAAACTACAGTTTCCATCACAGCATTTAAGAATCGATTAGCTGAGGTCAATTCTGATTTAAATGAGTCAAAAGAATTTTTAACTCAACAAAAAATTACGAAATTGCAAAAAGACATCAGTAGATTTAGTTGAGAAAAAATCTACCCTTATATTAAGGAAGACTATCCAACTGATCCTCAATCTGCTTCATCTGATGATTCCTCTTCGGCAGTTAGGAAACCTCGCAAATATAGTTACAGCTCTTCATCAGATGGGTGGAGTACAGATGATGAGAGACCTCAACCGTATTTCAATTTTCCACAATTCCATCCAAACCAATCAATGGGGTGGCAGCAACCCTTCCCGTTCTACCAACCCCGTCCCATGTTCCCATATGGGCCTTTTTTAGGCAACGGCAGGGGCAGGGGAAGAGGCAGAAGACGAGGAAGAGGCAGAAGGGTCCACTGGGCACAGGAGGAGCCCCAGATGGTCACACGAAGTCAGGGCAAGAACCAACCACCAAGGACCTAATTATCAACCTGTCCACTAGACCCCTCTCCCCTGATGAATCATCTGTTCTCAATAAGGGTCTAGGGTTTGTACCTACTCCCAAAGAAGATTTTTTCCATTTACAAAGTGAACTAACTCAGTTCTTCAGGAAAATTCGATTACAAGCTTTCTTTGGTGACAGACCGCTAAATACAACACCTATGGACTCAGGTCTCAAGAAACCGTCTAAATTTATGCCCCCCGCAGCTGCCACACCCTGCGAGATTCTGGCATTTGAAAAAGCGGTCAATACTGACCTTAACAAATTACGACCTAAAAACACCTTTGTGAATATACCCAGAGTAGAGAGTGATGCTCTTAAGAGGTTGGCAGCTGATAATAACATCACCATCAAGCCAGCAGACAAGGGCGGCGCCATAGTTGTTTTGAATTCATCAGATTATAGACAGGAATGTCTCCGCCTTTTGAGTGACTCTACTTACTACACACGAATCAACCATGATCCAACCGCTAGAATACAAACGGAGATTAGAGGAATGATTCACGAGGCTATTAGCAATTCCTGGATTTCGCAAAAAGAAGCAGATTTTCTAGACACTGCTAATCCCACAATACCTTACTTTTACTGTCTGCCCAAAATTCACAAAGGGAAGATCCCACCTCCTGGCCACCCAATCGTGTCAGGTATAGGATCTATCCTCGAACCATTGTCTACATTCTGCGACCATTTTCTGCAACCACTTGTGCAGCAATCTTCCACATATCTACGGGACACTAAGGATGTCCTCAACCTCATAGAATTTATCAATTCTGAAGGGGAGGTCCAAGCACTGATCACCATGGATGTGGAAGCGCTGTACACCAATATTCCTCAACAAGCTACCTTGGCAGTAGTTGAATCAGCTCTCCTATTGACTACACTTGATCTAACCACTCCGGTGCATTTCATTATGCATTGTGCGAATTTGGCAATGAAAGAAAATTTCTTTCAGTTCGAAGACCTGTTGTTCCACCAGATTCGAGGTACATCAATGGGTAGTACTTTTGCGCCGAGCCTAGCATGTCTTTACATGTATGACTTTGAGAAACGATTCATACTACCTACATCTAACCCATATTCTGGGAACATCAAACTGTGGCGCAGATATATTGACGATATTTTGGTCATCTGGAAGGGGCCTATTGAGGAGGTGACCTCCTTCACGACATGGGTTAACAATCTTGATCCTTTTTTGAATTTCACCACCTCATTCTCTACCACTACGATCACTTTTTTGGATCTGGTGATTAGCATTGACAGTGGCACACTTATGACCTGCACACATCAAAAAACCACAGACCGTAATAGTTTACTACTCTACGATAGTTATCACCCAAAAGCACTTAGAGATAACCTGCCCTTTGGTAAATTTTTATGATTACGTCGTAATTGTAGTAACATTCGTGCTTTTGACACACAAGCTACAGAATTGAAACATAAATTAGATGACCGCCATTATCCGACTAGAGTGGTTAATAGTGCCTACAAAAGAGCTAAATATAGTAATAGGGACCTATTACTACAGACGGCACCTAGACGGACAGATAATAAATTAACATGTGTCACGACCTTTACACCACTGTCTAATACAGTTAAGAAAATCATTAACAAAAGATGGGAGATCCTCCATAGTGGGGGTGAGAATATCCCAAAACCTCTTTTTGCCTTTAGAAGGACCACTAATTTGAGAGACATACTGATCCATACAAGACCCCGACCCCGGGTGACGTCGAATAGACAAGGCACCCTGTGGGAGTTACCACCAGTCGTGGGCCATTTCCCATGTGGTAATTGTAATGTGTGCTCCCTGACAAAACGAACTGATTCTTTGGAGCTAGACCCGATTGGACACTGGCGACTACTTAAACATACCAACTGCAACACCCGAAACTGCGTGTATTTGATCACATGCCCGTGTGGCTTACAGTATGTGGGAATGACCACAAGAGCGGTAAAATTAAGAATCAATGAACACCGCAGTAACATTCGGTGTGGTCGAACTTCGACTAAACTAAGTATCCATTACATCGAAGCACAACATAGTCCGGATGATATGTGGTGGGTTATACTACAGACATGCCCACATAGAGACGCTGAGTCTCTTTTTGAGTTAGAACAACGCTGGGTGTTTAAACTTGGGACCCACCGAAAGGGTTTAAATGATGACATCCCATGGATCAATTTTTCCCCTTGAAATAACAACAGTATTGAGGTACTCTCCATGAAGAAGAAAACATTTCCACATAAAAGTGTGTTGATGTAATCAGTTGTCCCTCCTCTCTCTGTCTCTGCATATAGATTGCTTATTCACTAACAGTCTTGTAACATATAGCGTTACCCCTGAGGTGACCTCTTTTCTTGATAATAGCATTATTGTACACAAATCCATCTGTACTGATGCCAATGACTCATTGACCTAAATGCAGGAATATTCATGATTTATGACGGCTATTGTCGGTTCTATTTCATTACATAAGTGTTGGTTTGTTTGGGGAGGACTGAGGGTGACTTCAATTTGAAGCGCCCTTTCCATTCATGTATTCACCTACATTATGGATTATCTCTAAATGAGATACTCCATTATGGCTGCCGTACTAGCTAGCCGGTAGCCGATTCAGAGTCCGTCTTCGATTTTGCTACTATGTTGTTGCAGATCTTTAGACTCGCATTCGTTGCTTAGCAACGCGCGAGCTAGCCGACTTCCGGGTTTTGCTCTATTTCATTTCCCGCGACCGCGCTTCCCTCGTCATTACGGGAGCGCGACCCGGGGTAGGAGCAACTCCCGACGGCCAGCCCTAATCAAGTGAGTGTCCGGTAACAGCTGTCTGAGGTGCGTGACTGCGTAATAGCTTACTGCACATTGGCAGTCCCGAGGGGCCACACGTTTTTATACGTTTCTACTCGCACACACTTTTTAGTCGTATGCTATTCGGCTGAATTATCATTACTTGGACTGTCTCACGATAACCTTGATTCTGTTAACAATAAGCCAGCAGTTCACAAGATAAGCCTTTCACTGACCGGACAGTTCGGTCTTCCCTGACTTGGTGGATTTTGAATGTATCTGTGAGGGATACTGCTAGAAGTGTACTATTCTTAGTTACGATAATTACCTACTAAACCGTGATTTTCTGTTACAATTGAGACGACTACATTTTATGAGTGTATGCGCAACTAAGTGGGGCCACTCTCTCCCATTGACTATTTCTCTCTTTTTTGATTACGTACCTTTAAGTGTTGGGTATCTGACTCTTGGGTACCCTTTCTAGATAGTTGAAGTATGTGTTTCCTTGACTCTCACATCGGTCCTGTTACTATATGTTTTTCTATATGACATGCAGCGTGTTAGGTGGACCAGGCCTAAGGTCTGCGTGATCCCATGAAGTCCTGTCTCAAATTGGGAGGGTAAGCATAATCTGTTTACTACACTGGCATGACGTGCTACCTTTTCACGATCACCCTGTGCCACTTTATTTAATACTCACCTTACTATATTAGATTTCTCTTACCCTGACCAGAGCATTAATCAATATTATGATTTTCATACATTTTCAGGGCGACGAATAGGAATGACATACTGGGTCAAAATGGACTTATGTAAGTGACTGACGATACTAATCTCCCTGTTTTTGATTGTCAGCTGTTATAGGCAAGAGCAGTTTGAGTTTATATTTGGAGAAGCATTATTTCATTAGGTCCTGAGGAAGCGTCATTGGATCCTATATGGACCGGATAGACGCGAAACATGTCGACCCGATTTTGAGGTGGGTCTTGTAGTTCTTGACCACCTGAGTTTGTGTGATACAGTTTGAGAGTGGTCGAGCATCACGTCGACCTTACTCTCCTGGTAATTGTTTTTAATCTTGGCCTGCACCCCGTATCAATAAAGATAGTTCTTATAGAGGGTTTTTGAGCCAATTTTACTCCCTGTTTATCTGTTCGCTCTCCTTTTCTTCCCCCTTTTTTTGTTTTCCCTACTCACCTGAGGGATAGTGCGGCATCATAAAAGAACTCCGGCAAAGAGCCCCCCGAAAGGGTGGTGCCCGTCAGACATTGCAGCGCCAGTCTGACGAGGAGCTGGTCCGATGATGAAGCATGACACCCATCTGGGTGTGTGAGGACACTTGCTCCTATTGAATAGGACTCCCTAGTACTCACCCTGCCTTCTTCTTATTGCTCTGTAGGAACAGTGCATTATATTATTAGTAACTGTTACTGGAGGGTATGCACTGGACCTTAACTCCTCCGAATCCCTTTATTTTTTGATGTGGAATGTTAATGACCCACTCTACAAGGTTAAAAGAGAAGCCGCCCTGAAACATGCAAAGAGGGTTGGGGAAGGGATACTATTTCTTCAGGAGACTCATCTCCTTGGTAACAGGGTCTGGTGCTTGGCGCACTATGGATACACACAGGCCTTCCACTCAAGGTTCACGTGGAGGTCCAGGGGTACTAGTGTCTTGATCAAAAGCATGGTCCCATTTTAGAAGACCATGACATGTGCGGATGGATATGGCAGATACATGGCTATGACAGGTACTTTGTATGGGGGACCCCTTACTGGGGGGTTCAAGGTGGTGGGTGGCAACTGATATGGCATTGTGAGCTCTTCAATAGATCGCTGGTGTCCACAGGAGAGACTACCAGAGACGGGGACAACACACCTGTCCTCTTTCCTATTGGCATTGGGCCTAGCTGATATGTGGAGTGCACATCACGCCTCTGCGAGGGGCTATACATTCTTCTCAGCTGCCCATCGCTTATCCCGGTTACTTTTTCATCCCACAGATGTACTTGTGTAGGGTCTTCATTGTTACCATTCTGGCCAGAGGACTCTCCCACCATTCTCATGCAGAGATTGTAGTCTTACCCAAGCCCGACTGACCAACACTTGTCATTCCACCTGATCTTGCTGTTGAATTTTGAGGCCAAGATCTTAGCAAAGGCTCTTGCCAACAGGCTGATATGCCTCATCCCAGACTTAGTTCATCGAGACCAAGGCAGGATTCATGCCACACTTCACCACTCGCCACAACATCAGACATTTACATAACGTCTAGGGCTCGCAGAAAGATTGGGGGCTTCAGCAGTTGTTCTCTTGGCAGACATAGACTATAGCCTTAGAACCCGCCGCAGCGGGCTCTACCGGCTATTAAAGGCCCGCTCCCCGCGTTAAATGCCCGAGCCGAAGGCGAGGGCATTTAACAAGGGAGAGGGACTTTAATAGCCGGTAGAGCCCGCTACGGCGGGTTCTAAGGCTATTAGAACATTCTGCCACACAGGGCAGAATGTTCTATTAAAAAAAAAAATGTTCACGGAGCCCGAGGGGATTAATGGGGCTCCATGAGGCTTTGTTCACAGCTGTTGCTGTGAACAAAGCGAACATTGGAATGTTGGCGCTGTGGGCTTTTACCGGCCAGTAAAAGCCCGCAGCACTCCATTGTTTTCAATGGAGCCCCCAGCATTCCAATGTTCTAAAAAGCCTTTGATTCTTTGAGCTTAGAGAACCTGTTTATCCTCCTCCAACACCTGAATTTTGGCTCTCGATTTCTCTCCTAAATAAAACTACTGTACACAGACTTAACAGTGTTGGTGCGGGTGGCAGGGGCAAAGTCAGATGCGTTCCCAGTGCAGCGGGGGACGAGGCAGGGCTGCCCCATATCCCATCCACTGTTTGCTCTTGCGGTAGAGCTGTTGGCGGTGTGGGTGAGGATGAACGCACAGGTGCTGGGCTTTGCAGGGGTGGAGGGACTTTCAGACAGAAAAGCACTGTATGCTGATGATTGTTCTCTTCTTCCTTAACGCACCTGATGAATCAGAGCCCCACACCCTACAGATCATGCATATTTTGGGGAAAATGTCAGGACTTCATATTAATGAGTCAAAGTTCATGGTCTTCCCGACCAGCACGGGCTCCCAAAACCTATGCTGGGTGTCTGGACTAAGGGTTGCTCAACATGGATTCAGATACCTGGGTGTGTTTGTGTCCCCAGACCCGGCCAGGTCACGGATGGCTAACCTGGAGCTGGTTCTGGCTAGCCTGAGGGAGGATTTTAAGGTCTGGACTGTTCTCCCTCTGCCCTTGACTGGGTGGTCTGACAGTTTTAAGATGGTCTCCCTAACCCTGTTTCTTTAACTGCTGCAGAATTTCCCAGACAATATACCAAGGCAGTGGTTCTACAAAATGAACTCCGTACTCACAACCTTTCTCTCGGGAGGGGGGGGGGGAACCCCTCGTATCACTCTCGGTAAATCTTTTCAATCCACTTATTGCAGGAGAATAGCAGCTGCAGATGTTGAATCATATTACCTTGTGTCACATCTTCTGATAATAAATGACTGATGGTACAACGTACAGGGAGACCCCGCGGATGCCTCCGAAAAAAGGTAGACAGGAGATACCTCCTTAGTCTCATATCTTTATGGCAGAGGTGGAGGGCATGACCTTCCACCTGCGACGAAAACCCTCCTCAGTACATGCCGCTCATCTCTCCGACGGATGGGGTGGGAGGACAGGCTAACAGAACTGACGTCACTCTGGCAGGGCCAACTGCTGTCCCAGGTGGCAGCCCTGGAAGGTTTCCAGTAGTGGAACCTCATTGAGATATCCACCCTAGGGAACATTATGTGTGGCACTGTCCTCAAATCGATCCATACCCAACAGGAGAAATATCAGCTCCATCGCAGCCAATTCCACACCATGCACTCACCCCATACATAGCCACCCTGTTGAACTTTTCTGAGTTCAGTCCATTGGATGGTAAACTCCTCACAGGCGATCTAAGTGATCACAAAGTTGCCAAGATGTCTCAGTTACTAATCCCCAACCAGCTAGATGTATTTAGGATCGATACTGGAGTGGGGTGACAGCCTTTATGGGTATAGTTTGTCATGGCAGATCCCTATGGACCCGAAATTTGCCCTCCACATCACCAATGATCCGGGCAGCGATAGATATAAATGAACCCTTTTGCTATTAGGCCTGACACTAGCTTCATGGGATATAGCACGAGAGTGGAAGGCTGTGACTCCCTCTTCGGTGGACATGTGGAACAGGGAGATGTTCCACTGTATGGGCATGGAAGTAGCAATTTACAAAGCGAGAGGCTGCCTCCAGAAACACCCCAAGATTTGGCAGGCCTGGATAGATTATCGGGCATAGCGTTGGAACCTGTCCGCCCTCAACGCCAACTGACATGATGAAGTCTGGTCATTCAATGGATGAGGTGGGGCGAACAATTCAATGATTGATTCTGTTTTATGTTTCTATGATAGTCTGTGGATGGAGGGTGGAATGGGTAGAGGTGAGCAGGTATTTGAGTTTTGTATTTGCTTTATTGTTAAACATTCTATGTTACATTTAGGCACGTTGGGCAGTCTTGTGCATCTCAACACCAAAACCAATAAAATATGTTTTAAAAATTGAGGATGTGAACAGGCAAAGCTGAGTTAATAAAAAGCAAGTCTGGTGCTTAATGTATGAGCAGATTATATTAAAAATAAGCATGCTCCTAGCCTTCCTGCCTGCACAGCTGAGGTTTGGGTCCTTAAATTGTGATTTTGTGAGAGGTCTCTGTACCACAAAAGGAGCCATGCTCACACATGGACACTTTAGAAAAGCAACTCAAATATTTTTTTCTAAATGATAAAACTATTCATGGTACTTTTTGCTATGGTAATTCACCAACTGTGCAATCTGGGTATTCTGTCCCTACACCATACATGGGTTTGGCAGTCTATACAACACGGTCAAATTCTTCTCATGCCTGCTTCATTTCCTTGTCGTTGTTACTCAACTACTTTATCAGGAATATTTGATGCACCATCATCCTGATACTCTTCTTGCCTGATCCTGGCTTTTCATTTTTAAATTTGCTGTTTTGAGTACAGTTTGTTGTGCTTGTCCTTCAAATATCTCATCACAGTTTACGTGCAAAAGGAGTAGGAATCTGAATGACCCCAATTCAGACATTGCTCAAAACATTTGCAAGCCAATTTGCAAGAATTTAATTTCTTCTCTGTACATGAGTGGACAAAAATTCCAAAATGAGGCCTTTTCTTCTTTCTATTTGTGCTGCAGAATATAGCACACATAGAAAGCGGAAAAACAAGAAGAAATAAAGATATTTCTTCTCATTATGCCTCGCCTGGAGAGGCGCATGAATTTGGCACATTGCCAGGTTTACCAGGGTTGGTAAATCTGGGAATGTGTCAAAAACATGGAAACACCCATGTAATGACTTCCTGGTGCAAAGTAGGGCAACACAGTGATTTGTGATGAGTTATCTTACTCCATATTTTTTAAGCCAAAAGTGGCTTTGCATGGCTTCAAAAATATGACTTAGTGGTTTGTGCAACACATGAACCAGGTTGTATGGCGCAAGCATTGTGCAAACCCCATCAAATGTGCCCCATAGTTTTCTGTAACCACACACTAATTGTTAGTTGTCTTTCCTCTAATGCTTGACACAGAATGACAATTATGCTCAAGGGGAAGGAACATATTCCACGAATGCACTATTGTCAGTTTCTGGTTGTAAGTAGCTGGCTTTTTATGCAGTGGGCAATGTAAGAGTACACTATGCAAAATGTTCAAAGGACCCCTATTTGGTTTTGTAGGGGATTTCTTTAATAATCCCAAGTGCTCTATTCATGGTAGTGTGGTCGAGCAGGTTAGGCTTATCAAAGGGGGAGCGTTAAGCAGTTGTTAAACACACAGAGTCAATAAATGGTACACACACTGAAGAAAGAGTTCCAAGACCAATTTATAAAAATAACGCTAGTTTTTATATAATTTTAGACACCAAGGTCATAACAATCAGGTAAGTACTTCTGAAGTTGTCAATTGTAGGTGAAAACTAAAAAAAAACACAAATAACAGTTTTTGAGGCATGTGCCTCTAATGCAGTAATGGTTTTCTATGGAAGAAAAGGACATTTTCTACATAGGGGGTATCTGTAGACAGAGTTTGGGGATGCCTTGCAAAACTTAAAGTGCTAGGGGGCCAAGGTCCTAAGAACCATCAGAAGTTTGGGTTTACCTGCCCTGGCGTATCCCGGTGCAGAGGTACTGGTTAGGTGGGTAGCCTGGATGCTACACCGTAGAAAACAATGGGCACTGTGAACACAGGCTGCAAGGGGGCACTTGGGGACAAGGCCAGTAGAACCCCAGGGGTCTTCGGGCTTGTGAGGGTCTTCGGAGTAAGGTTGCATTGAACCTGGGTTGTGGGGCTCAAATGCAGAGGTGTTTGTTTAGCTAGTCACTTGCTAGGATCCCATGCTTCTTGGGTTTGACCTACAGAGGGGAAGAAAAACACAACAGCAGGACCACTCTCAGTGTGGCCTCCTCAGTTCTGAAGTCTCACGACATGCAGGTTGGTTTTGGTTACATTGTGTCCAGACTAGACACTCAACAAGCCTGGCTGATGAAAGTGCTGCAGGACCAAGCGTATTGGTGCAGCGGGGGCTCCTAAAAGGGCCTAGCATTTTGAAACTCAGCAGAGAGATGAGGCTGACCTCCCAGAGCCACAAAACCTCCTCCTGGCGTGATGCTCCCTTGGTGGGCCCAATGGCTGCAAAATGGTTTACCAGACAGATCTGTGTCTGCAGTTGCAAGGGGATTGCTTTTTGACCCCATGGGAGATGCTAGCTGGTGGCAAAGTGCTGGACGTTGAGTTGGCGCAATTGTCATGGTGCAAGCAGCACAGCAGTGTTTGACACCAAGGCCCTCATTCTGACCTTGGCGGGCGGCGGAGGCCGCCCGCCAAAGTCCCGCCGTCAGGTTACCGTTCCGCGGTCGAAAGACCGCGGCGGTAATTCTGACTTTCCCGCTGGGCTGGCGGGCGGTCGCCTTCAGACCGCCAGCCAGCCCAGCGGGAAAGAGGCTTCCACGATGAAGCCGGCTCGGAATCGAGCCGGCGGAGTGGAAGCTGTGCGACGGGTGCAGTTGCACCCGTCGCGTATTTCACTGTCTGCGCAGCAGACAGTGAAATACATGTAGGGGCCCTCTTACGGGGGCCCCTGCAATGCCCATGCCAGTGGCATGGGCACTGCAGGGGCCCCCAGGGGCCCCGCGACCCCCCCTACCGCCATCCGGATCTCGGCGGTCCGACCGCCGGGATCTGGATGGCGGTAGGGGGGGTCGGAATCCCCGCGGCGGTGCAGCAAGCTGCGCCGCCGCGGAGGATTCAATGGGGCCGCGGTACACTGGCGGGACCCCGCCAGTGGTGCCGGTCTGACCGCGGCTTTACCGCCGCGGTCGGAATCCCCATTGGAGCACCGCCGGCCTGTCGGCGGTGCTCCCGCGGTCCTCCGCCCTGGCGGTCAAAGACCGCCAGGGTCAGAATGACCACCCAAGTCTGATGCAGGTCCTGAGTTTTTGCCGTGACTGCTTTTCTTTATCCTTCTTCTGTTCCCAGGTAGATGAATCTGTCGATCTGGTACCAAGAGGTCCACTAAATTCTCAATTTAGGGGTATTAAGGGGACTGTAGGGTAGTAGTCAATGGGCTACTTATCCCTGGGGTGACTACACCCTCTATATGACCAGTTCCTGTGAGGAGTGGGCATAACCCTGACCCAGACTTTCTAGTTTTACCAAAGTCAAGATGGTGAAACCCTTCCTCGACAATCCACTTCAGGTGACCACCCTTAAGGGTATGCCTAGGCTGTAAGTGTAGATTTGGAAGTGAGCATTCATGCTTTGGGGTCCACAGACCTTCTGCATTATTTTTAGACATGCATGCACTATAACCGTACAGTGTAAACAGCCACTGAAACTAAGCATGTCCTATAATTATCATAGCTGCCAAGTTTCCAAGTTTCATGCTTGATGTGATGCCCCAGTGCAAGTTTTTTTTGCTTTTGAATTCTTGGACTTATAGTTCTGTTTTATAAAAGAATAAACAAGTAAACAAATCCCAGAATTCAAAGACGAAACCTGGACTGGAGCGGCACATCATGCACAGAACTGGGAATCTTGGCAGGGTGGCAGCTTGTATTCTGACATCAGTAATTTTTTGTTGTATGTTAAAATCCATTTTTATGTGCCATAAGTCACCCCTCTGACTAAGGGCCTAATTCTGAGTCTGACGGGCGGCGGAGGCCGCCCGCCAGACTTCCCCCCTCCGAAATACCGCTCCGCGGTCGAAAGACCGCGGAGGGTATTCCGAGTTTTCCCCTGGGCTGGCGGGCGGTCTTCGCAAGACCGCCCGCCAGCCCAGGGGAAAACTCCCTTCCCACGATGACGCCGGCTCGTAATAGAGCCGGCGGAGTGGGAAGGTGCGACGGGTGCAGTTGCACCCGTCGCGTATTTCAGTGTCTGCTTTGCAGACACTGAAATACTTTTAGGGGCCCTCTTACGGGGGCCCCTGCCGTGCCCATGCCATAGGCATGGGCACGGCAGGGGCCCCCAGGGGCCCCGCGACTCCCCCTCCCGCCATCCGGTTCCCGGCGGGAGAACCGCCAGGAACTGGATGGCGGGAGGGGGAGTCGGAATCCTCCATGGCTGCGGAGCGCGCTCCGCAGCCATGGAGGATTCCTACGAGCGGCGGAAAGTCAGCGGGAGACCGCTGGCTTTCCGCGTCTGACCGCGGCTAAACCGCCGCGGTCAGAATGCTCGTAGGAGCACCGCCAGCCTGTTGGCGGTGCTCCCGTGGTCGGTGGCCCTGGCGGCCACCGACCGCCAGGGTCGGAATGACCCGCTAAATGTCTGTAGGCTCAAATGCAGGAAATGTCATGACTTCTGAACCCTTGAATCCACAGAAAGCTTTCTACCAGTTAATAATGAAACAATGCGCTTACAACTGGTTAATATGCACATATTCATGGTCCTCACATAAAAGTGACGTCTGTGTAATTGTAGCTTAATTAGTTGAAAGGAAGCAAAACAAGACGAAAACACCCAGAATGCACTAGGTGATCATACCAAAATCCAGGATTGGAAACAGTGTCTGTAATGACCTGGATGGAGGTGGTCAGTCCAGAAGGCACACAGCATGGATGTAATGAAAATAGCTGAGTTCATAGCTCTGGGCTTCTAGCCTGTGAAGAATGTAAAGGATGCAGTATGGTCATGTACCAAAAGACTGCAGAGTGTCTAGTTAGAGATTAGCATTGCACGCCTTTGACTTAACAAGCAAGGTCTTGGAGATTTTTATAAAAGCTTTTCAGCAGGGTTATGAGGGTGAACAGCCTCTTAAGGAAGGTCAAGAGTGGAATGTGATGGGGAGGGAACATGCTTGGTTCAACATTTGTCCATTTCCTTTCACCAATGCACAGATGCCGCGTTAAGGGGGAAACATTTAGCTTTATATTTAACTAGAAACCTAATGAAAAAGATGACAACTGCACTTGAATTGCGATATATGTAGCTGCAAATGATGTATCAAATTTGATGCAAGGATAAAAAAAATCAGACTTCTGCTTTAAATGCTTTAAATGTAGTAATTTTACTTTTGGACGGCTATGACGGGGATATTTTAGCAATGTGCCTGTTGTGCGGTCTTCCTTTCAATCCTTCTTCTTTTCCACCAAAATACTAACGATAAGATACTTAGGCCCTCATTACGACCCTGGCGGTATAGAACCGCCAGGGCCGCGGCACGCGGGAGCACCGCCGACAGGCCGGCGGTGCCCCGCGGGGCATTCTGACCGCGGCGGCTTAGCCGCGGTCAGAGAAGGGAAACCGGCGGTCTCCCGCCGGTTTCCCGATGCCCCCAAGGAATCCTCCAAGCCGGCACAGCTTGCTGCGCCGGCTTGGGGATTCCGACTCCCCCTCCCGCCATCCAGTTCCTGGCGGTTCTCCCGCCGGGAACCGGATGGCGGGAGGGGGAGTCGCGGGCCCCTGGGGGCCCCTGCAGTGCCCATGCCAACGGCATGGGCACTGCAGGGGCCCCCGTAAGAGGGCCCCAAAATGTATTTCACTGTCTGCCTTGCAGACGGTGAAATACGCGACGGGTGCAACAGCACCCGTCGCACCTTCCCACTACGCCGGCTCGATTACGAGCCGGCATCCTCGTGGGAAGGGAGTTTTTCCCTGGGCTGGCGGGCGGTCTTTTGGAGACCGCCCGCCAGCCCAGGGAAAAACTCATAATACCCTCCGCGGTCTTTTGACCGCGGAGCGGTATTATGGAGGGCTGAATTCTGGCGGGCGGCGGAGGGCCTTAGTTATTCCAGATGTCAGTGGCAATGGTGGTAGGAACACTAGGGGTACAGAGTACCAAGGGCATTGCTCAACAACCATAAGGAATGCTGTGGTTTGAGTGGTGGTCCGACAAGCAGATATGCAAGTTTTAATTAATACAATAGGAGCACAATGTTTGAGTCACTGGTGTACTGAAAAAAGTATGCTCTAGCCTCTCAAAATGTGGTAGAGGCCCTTAAAACAATATTTACAATGACCTACTCACAGATATGCAAACAACTTGGTCAGGTGGGAACACCATGTCCCCAACGAATGGTAACTTCCTGAACGCAAAGGTGTTTTGCAGTTGAGGTTGTAAGAGTGTGTAAAATGTTCATATTAACTAACATTGGCAAAGCAATGGGTCTCGCCTTAGGGACCTCCTGGCTTTGTAATTTGCTTTTGGTAGTGCTGTACAGTTTTGGGACACTGTGCAGCATTGTCAAAATATTTTATTTTAAAAAAAGGAGCAATGGAGGTCGAATCATTCCACAGAAGCACACTAGTCATAACTCATATGTAAACCAGCAGAACGACATGGGCAGTGTTTTCTTTAATCTTTTATTTATTGATCCAAGATTGTTGACGAATCTTGGATCGGTAAACAAAAAATAATTTTTAGCTAGAAAGTATCAAACTAAACAAGCATTGGCAATGCCAATAGGTCGGTTTTTAATGGAATGTTATGTGGTAATGTGAAGCAAGCAATGCATGTAGATAGCATGGGAACGATGACGTCTTTTCAAGGAAGCAAAGAACTGTAGAAAGTACTAGTGTAGCTTAAAAGGTTAGGTGGCAGTTGCACTATCAAGCCAGACCTAAAGAGCCATGTAGGTTAATGACTGCCTTTCTCCCATCTGTGCTGCACACAGAGAAAAACACCATAAATTATCAAATTATCTAATCAATCAATCAATCAATCAGTGTTTGTAAAGCGCAACTACTCACCCGCAAGGGCCTCAAGGCGCTGGGGGGGAAAGTGTAGCGTTCACCAGTGAGGTGGTTCTTTAAAAAGCCATGTCTTCAGCTCCTATGTGAAGTTGAGGAGGGAGGTGGTTTGTCTGCTGTGGAGTGGAAGGGCGTTCCAGGTGGTGGCTGCGAGATAGGGAAAGGAGCATCCCCCTGTTCTGGTTTTCCTGATGCGGGTATTTCGGCGAGAGAGAGAGCTGGGCTGAGCGTAGGGCACTGTGGGATACGTGGAAGTTGAGTTGCCAGGTCATGTAGGCTGGTCCGGTGTTGTGGAGGGCCTTGTGTGCGTGGGTGAGGATCTTGAGGGTGATTCTTTTCTCTGTGGGAAGACACTAAGATATCTAAGACATTTACAATAGCATTACAATGTCCTGTGTGTGTCCCTGAAAGGTCAAGTTTAGGCAGCTGGATAAATAAACCAAATGATTCCAGCTGTGTGGTGAGAAAGCACTTTTTTGTGGAAGCACACAACGTCTGCCCAATCAAAACATGTACTTCTGGCTCCCAACATGTGGGTGGAGACAAAGCCCCTATTCTGGAGTTTTTCACATAATTGTCTGGCGATAGCTGTGCTACAAAGCCAGAGCATAAAAAAGAGCAGGTGATGGAAATAATGGAGGAGCAGGTGGAGGGTTTAAAACAGCACATAAAGCACAGGATGGCAGAAAGACTCGAAAGAGAGAGCACCACTGAAACACACAGGTGTGAGACAGCAATGTGGAGTGTAGGGAAGGGGCAGAGAAACACACAGACAAGAGAGACTATCGGAGGAGAGAGGGAAGTACATGGACATGAGAGAACATGGAGAAGGATAGAAGAAGGGATGCCCACAAGGGAGGCAGTTAAAAAACACATACAGGTGGTCATTCTGACCCTGGCGGTCTTTGACAGCCAGGGCGGAGGACCGCGGGAGCACCGCCGACAGGCCGGCGGTGCTCCAATGGGGATTCCGACCGCGGCGGTAAAGCCGCGGTCGGACCGGCACCACTGGCGGGGTCCCGCCAGTGTACCGCGGCCCCATTGAATCCTCCGCGGCGGCGCAGCTTGCTGCACCGCCGCGGGGATTCCGACCCCCCCTACCGCCATCCAGATCCCGGCGGTCGGACCGCCGAGATCCGGATGGCGGTAGGGGGGGTCGCGGGGCCCCTGGGGGCCCCTGCAGTGCCCATGCCACTGGCATGGGCATTGCAGGGGCCCCCGTAAGAGGGCCCCTACATGTATTTCACTGTCTGCTGCGCAGACAGTGAAATACGCGACGGGTGCAACTGCACCCGTCGCACAGCTTCCACTCCGCCGGCTCGATTCCGAGCCGGCTTCCTCGTGGAAGCCTCTTTCCCGCTGGGCTGGCTGGCGGTCTGAAGGCGACCGCCCGCCAGCCCAGCGGGAAAGTCAGAATTACCGCCGCGGTCTTTCGACTGCGGAACGGTAACCTGACGGCGGGACTTTGGCGGGCGGCCTCCGCCGCCCGCCAAGGTCAGAATGAGGGCCACAATCTCATAGATAACTTAACAAAACGTAGTTCCCTAAAAGTGAGAAGTGGAAAGATACAAGTAAAAAGACTGTACTCGCGAGGAGGGACAAACACAACATGGACAAGGCAAGCCATTAAATAAGTAACAAGCAAAAGAGAGTAAAAATAAAGTCAGCCATAGGATAGGAAAACCAAAATCAAACACAATATCTAATAAATCTCTTTTAATTCAAATTGCAGTAATTAAGGGCAACCATTGGATTGGTGTCCATCATCATGCCTTCAGATGTTTACTCCTTTCATTACAATAAGGTGTATAGCTATGTTAGCAGTCATGTAGTCAAGTTGCGTGATCAAAAAGTGTCCATATTAGTAATAAATTTGCAAGACCTTTGGACTGTATAAACCACTTTCTACAAATCATACCATTCATATGAAGTCCAGGGTCTACTCAGTCCAGATAAGAGTATAGCAATAAATCTGCATCCCACTTTTCAGCTATCTTCAGCTGCTGTCGGCTATACAGGAAGTGTGATTAAGCTGATTTACCATAAATTATTCTTTTTAAAATTAAGGCAAACTAGGCAAGAATAACTCTTACCTTTGATTTTTTTAAATTTCAGAAGAATGTGAGGTGAGATGTTCTTGAGCAGATGAGCATTTATTTGAGTAATGATGAATGAAAGGATAATGTTGTGTTCAAATATCTAACAGGCTTGAAGCACCACATTAGCTAGTGTCTAAATATAACAGATTTGAAGGCCATCAAAGGAAAATATTTATCCATAAAGAAGTAAAAGGTTCTGGACTGGAGACTTCAAATCAGTTTCCATTTCACTCCACGTCTGAAAATTGACCAAAGCAATCTTCAGTCTGGTCAAAGTAGTAAATTGTATTCTTGGAGTTTGTGTTCCTGAGCATTAACTTCGTGGCTGTGGAATTATGTTTTCTAGTAAGTAATGGTGATTTCAAGACTCTGACATTTTCAATATATTCAACCACCAATTGAACTTTATCTTTCCTTTACTCCTTCTTCCGAGTAACATAAGGTCATGTTTAGTGCCAAATGAATTGATTTATCTATGGTTGAATTACATTAATGTACATACTGGCACCCAATAGATTGAAATAGGACTAAATCCCCAGGAAGCACTATCATTTTGAATAAACTACTTCATCCAATTAATGAGAAAAATGTCTTATACCATCTTCTGAGAGTCTTGGTAAGGTGGATAAACATTTTCTTATACTTATATTGAGTGCAGTTTACAAATGTCTTGAGGGACCAAGATTCCATATATTGTACCCAGGCTGAGTCTGTAACTAAAAGGAAAAAAATGAAAGGCACAAAAGTGTTTTTCTTAAAGTTGGTGGTGAGGTAATTGGAAGCAATGGGGCGTAATTACCAACCAACATGGGCCATGAAAGCAACATCAAAGGACAGGGGCACAGGAGCGACATGAGGAGGGCGTGATGGGGTAGAATCCATACAGGAGTTAGAGGGAAGCAGCAGCAGGTGAAAGAGAAGAAATCACCATCACAAAATAAAATGAAGGATGGAATGTTGAAACTTTTCAGACACCCCGCCCCAGTCACAGATCTGGGTGTTATTTTCCTCACCACTTCACCCCAGTTTGGACTCAGACATATGCAAATCAGTCTTGACCCTGCTACCCATGGGAACAATCTAGCCTGAACTGCCAAGCCAGGTCCTCCCTGGACAGCAAACATGCATCCTCGTACCGGTTTCGAGGTATCACCCCTCGTTAGCCAGGCTAACTTGAATCCAGTGCACAGTGAGTCAGGGACCCACAAATGGGCATACCGTAGCCACTTATGGCACACATATCAACATTACAAAATAAAATGAGGGACGGAGTGTTGAAATTTTTCACTCACGCCCAGTCACAGATCTTGGTTTAATCCATCATTATTTTGCTTGCCACGTCACCCTGTTTTATTTTGTGATGTTGCTATGAAAGAGAAGAAACGCCAGGTGGGGGGAAACACACAGGAATTAAGTTATTGGAAGGCAAGCAGTTGAAGCGGCGAAGGCAACCAATCATAAGAAATGTAAACAGACAATGCTTCTTAGGACATGAATAAGAAACAAGCAAATGAGAGTGACAGGGAAAGGCAACCAATGGTAAGCAATGGACGCACTCCAAATGTTTGTATATTCTTCATGAGCCACAATGGGTCTGATTACAACTTTGGAGGACGGTGTTAAACCGTCCCAAAAGTGGAGGATATACCACCTACCGTATTACAAGTCCATTATATCCTATGGAACTCGTAATACGGTAGGTGGTATATCCGCCACTTTTGGGACGGTTTAACACCGTCCTCCAAAGTTGTAATCAGGCCCAATATGTCTTGCAACAGACAAGTGCTGTTTTGTAGACTTCGACCTAACTAGCTCATTCCTCAAGGCTTTTTACAATTTGCGAGAAGACCAACAGGCCCAGATGAATGATTTTTAGCAGACTGTGAAAAACACACAGAGCAGATCTGATTGTTATATTCTGACTAGGTGCACTGATCTTTACTAGGACGTAGGAATTCCGTTATTGTGACAGTTTTCGGAGGCATAATTCTTGGTGTGAAACTGGAAATGATACTTATTATAGACATGTATGATGTTGAATCATTATCTATACATTGGCCCCACTTACAGGAGCACCAGGGTCAGAATTATAAATCTATTTTTAACCTTATGAAGTGCAAACTCTGTCTATGCACATATAGCACACACTGAATCAAGGTACCTTTTTGAGTCACAGTGGATGTAACAGGGGCATGGCTATTAACATTGCTAAGGTAACAAAAATGTATATGAAGACGTTTGCCATCCCAATGGCTGGTCACTTAAAAACGTGAAAGAAAATACTCTGGAAATGCTTAGAGTAACACATTCCTTAATTTACAAAAGCATCTATCAAACCTTGGATGGGAATTATTGTGACACCATGACCCACCCATGATGATCTACCATTGTCAGGGATACATTTTTGACTTATACTCTGTCGGGTTATCTTGAAGATCCATTCTTTTGTCATTGTGCCACCCTGCCATTTTGACAAGAATAGTCATACACACAGTTGCCTGTTTCTGCTTTATCGTCATAAGGCAGACAGACAGTTTACTTGAATATGAATAGTTACTATTATTTACTTAAACTGTATGCATTCTCTGGTTATTAACATGGATGAGTACTGACTAATCCACCACATATTTCTGACTACTCCGTGCACCGATAACACCACACGCAGTTATTTATGTGCAAAATTAGACAGCACATTAAATTAAACTGTGGAGTTGCATTTTTCACGGGACATAAATTAACTATATGATAAAATGCATTTTGTAGCTTTTACTACTGAGTACTCATATTTCCCAATCTTTACTTAATTTTGTTTAGCATGTAGATGCAGTCAGATATGATTGCATGGGTCTAGAAACATCCACATTTCAGGCCTTTCTTCATTTTTATGAAAATGGCAAGTTACTTAAGATTTGTACAGACAGAGTTTATGTGGTAGAACTGGAATGCAAACATTGAATTCCCACTCCTGAGTGAATTCCCTTTACTTTGGCGAATACCTCACCCAGTGAGGGATGGCAGGAACAGTCAGTTGGTAGGCAAAATCCCTTTTGACGATTATTGGAAACATGTCAGGGAATATTGCAGCACTGTGAAAGACTGTGGTATTAAAGCCCTGCTATGAACAAAGGAAACGTCAAACAGAATTAAAATATACATTAACGAAATGATGTGGCATGATATGCTAGATTCTTCTAATGATAAATGAAAACATTATATAGGTCTTTTCAGTATGTGAGGTTCACACACCCTTATGAGATTACAAAGTGCCACAATATTACTGCGGTTCGCCATGGACTACACATCTGTTGGCCCTATCAAGGGTTGCTGGGGTGGAACTTGGCTGTCATCGGCAACAATGTTTTCCAGGAAAACTATTGATTTCATTTTTTTGCCTGGAGCAATGCATTTATAAACACGTCTAAAATTGTAGAGCTGGTCAATTTTCCACTCACGAGTCCAAACTGAAAAGAGGAAACAAAATTGGTTTATGTAACTATAGTATGTTAGAGAGTGAAACAAGGCCTTTTTAAGATCTGGTCTCGAAACAGCTTTAGCTGTCTCACTAGCCTCATGTAATCAAAACACTGTAAATAGAACAAAATCATATTTACATAAAAATAGGTTAGCATTAGTCATCCATTGGCCACTTCACTAGTGTTTCACATTTTGCTTCCACTCACCATAGCATACAGCATTGTTAATCTCAGGTCAGCCATTGTCTCTCTTGAGTGATGGATTTTAAAAAAAATCATATGTACACATCCGCCTAAAAAAAAGTGCTCTTTAGCTCCAGGGGTAGTGCACCAGTGCTGTAGACTTTCCATTTGTTATTCTTTTTTCATTTTTTGTTATCCTCGTTTTTTTGTAATAATGCCCCAGGTTATCAAAATTCAAACCCATTAACACTTTTTACGTGACTTAGAATCCTATTTTCCTGTGATGTGATTTAAACTAAAAGGTTTCTACACCTTATGTAAGACATGCCTGCTAGAAAGTAGTAATACTGTTTTGTAAAGATTCTATGTGATTTTTTAAATTTGTTATTGCAAGCCACAATGATGATGAGTTGGAATGTTTTCTTTTCTTTTTTTATGTGGAATATGTTTGCAATATTGTTTAAAAAGAAAATCATATTTAACCATTGTACATAGCTTGCCAAAGCCAAACCAATTGGTTTTTCCAATGCCTGTTGAGAATATTACCAGCAGACTAAGAGAAATCTGTTGCTGAATAATTGCCATCACATCCTTTGGAATTTAACTATTTTCTAAACAGGAAAAGAAAACTAATCCACCTTTAAAACTTTTGAATGAATGAGTCATTGATAAATAAAACCAGCACATTTCGAATCAGTTCCGGTGTATCACCTGAGAGAGGGGATACGATAAGGTATCATTTGGTTTTTCAAAGGCATACTTTTTTTCCACAGGATGTCTAGAATTGACCTCCTCCTATTTGCAGTTTGTCTAGTCAGTGTACCTATTGATTGTATTCTGCTTGAGGCACCATAAAGACCAGCTACAGTACACCCTGTCCTCCCTGTTACATTTATTTACTGATGACAAATGGCAATGTTGCATCAGCCTGGCCGTGCCTCGCTCAGCTCACACACACGCAATGTTTTCATAGTGTCTCTTCCAGCAGGCAACCAGCGTGACTTTCTTTACTGTCCCAACTTTCTTTTGCAAATGTTCATATTTGCCTGCGCAAATGTCAAGGCTCACAGGATGTGCACGAAGAGAGGAGCAAACGTGAATGGTATTATTATGCTCTTTGGAATCGATTCAAAAAGTAATTTACAGCTACAAACCCAGATTTTTGGCAAAAAGAAACATTTACACCTGTCAGGTGTCTACTAAAGGATACTTAGCAGCTGTAAATGGTTTTGGTGCCATGTAATTGTATTCACGACTGAGTCCAATTATGCAATAGTAAACGACACGCAAGGAACGACATGTGAGAGGGTAAAGGCTTGGTTTGTGAACACTCACAGACTTGTGAGTTTGCGACCATTCCCAAACTCCTATTCCATCCTTTCCCGGCTGGAAATGGTCAGAGAGTTACTGGAACAAAGGGCCAATTTAAGTCCCATTCCAGGATGTGAAGGGGAACAGAACACCCCCAATGTTTGTAGAGTGAGGGGAAGTGGTTTCTCCAGTGGGAACAACATATTTTTACTGTATAAAAAAAACAGAATACATGAGCATTTGCATTATGGGATGCTCCTCCCAGATCCAAATTTGGATCGTTCGTTTAACTCTAAAATTGGGAAAGAGCATCTGAGAAAAATGGCAAATGACATCCCCTGCAACATAACTGGAAAGCTGTGACTAGCGCTGGCTTCCAGGCTTATTAGTGGGAATGTGTGTAAACTCCCTAAATTCCCCCAATTTTTAAATCTACACCCATGCCTTTCAATACATGTGTAGGTTTACAAGTCCCATTTATTACCCTCTTACTTGACGGTGCAGCTATTTGCAAGACACAGTTACGAATTACTTAAAATAGACATAGAGTGAGCTTTAGTTCCACTCACAGAAGTAGCACCCTCTTACTACATGTCAATGGCTAATTGGTGTATCATCCCACCTTGCAGGAAGTGCTTTCATTGGAGTATATAAGGGTCTATTTTGCATCTAAGAATACACTAACTGTTTGACACATTCATTCTGTCACCTCCTATGCATCCTGTACATAAAAAAATAATTTTAAGCTGCATATTCCCCTCAGTACTGACAAAGCTAACAAAGCCGGTTTTGACAAAATAAACAGCATTACACACAGATCCACAGAGCGATGACAACAGAGGCTGGTACCACCCGTACTTTGCAGACTATCCTTCAATGTGCCACAAGTCCCCTCTCTCTAGAGGCCACAAAAGTTCCAACCCCTTCTCCTACAGGCATCATATGGGACTTGCAACGAAAATGAAACAGCTTGTTAAAAATCTTGTAATTTTTGCTGTGAGGGGACCTGGTACCAAAGAAGGATGAAAGACATCAGCCACATGTAGCCATATGTTCAAACACTGAAACAATAGAACATTCTTTCATTTAGGGTTTTACAATTATGTTGCTGACTTGTTTCGTACTGATAAACATAAAAGTCAACGCAACATCAGTTCGACGCTAGCTATGAGGATATATACCAGGCAGATTTCAGGCAGGCCTTGAGTTGCGGCAACAGGCTCAACCTTTGGGCAGCATCTTCTGCACCAAGACAGGAATCGCTTATTCCCTTTGCTCTGTGAGGCCATCTGTGACACGAATCAGACCAAAGGGTGATAGCTACTTAGTAATTTAATTTATGTATTTTTTATATGTAGAGGCCTTTAGGAGCATTGATCCACGTACTTAAAGAGACTGCATGCAGATTTGTTAACTTCAATTCTTTTGTGGTTCTATGATTGCGTGTCTTTAATAGGTTTTTGGTCTCACAAGACATCACCCACTCTATCAAAATTGTAATACCAGCTTCACCAATTTCCATCAGTTCTTGCTAAAACAAATGTACTGGTACAATGTTCTGGACGTTAAATTTCACTTAACTTTCATATACATGATTCCCAACTAGTCCCAAGTCATGCTGTAGACTGTAGATTTAGGGAGGAAGGTAACTTCATGGGAAGCAGCTGTGTTGGAAACTTTTTTTTTTATTCAAAGCTGTTTATTAGTGATTGGAAATGGGGTCTCTGCTTGGGAGTCAGTTTGCACTCTGTTCAAGCAGGGACTCTAGTCAAGGCCATGGAGATACACACTTAAGATAACCCCTGTTCACCCCCTTGGTAGCTTGGCACAAGCTGTCAGGCTCATCACAAAGGAAATGTGTAAAGTATTTGTATCAACACACACAGTAATACAGTGACAACACTACAAAATGAACACCACACCAGTTTAGAAAAATAGCCAACATTTATTTAAATCAAACGAGACCAAAATGAAAAAATCCAACATACACAAGTAAAGTTATGAACTTTTAAAGTAAAAAGAGTCTTACTCCATAGAAAACAATGGATGCATTGATGTTACACAAAGTACGTCCTGGTTTGCATAAAAAATAAAGCTGCACAGGCGAGTGTGCGTCGGAAAAGTCAGCGATGCACCAATTCCTTACTCACAAGTGAGGCCGTGTGTCATTTCTTCTCTGGTCAGGTAGGCGATGCGTAATTTTTCTGTCCTGCAAAAGAGAGATGCATCGATTTCTGGATGGGCATCTTGTATCCGGGCATGTTCTAGTTGATTGTGATGCCCAGCGACAATGCGTGCAAAATCCAGATGCACGGTGATGAGGAAACGCACTGCTTCGGGGTCGCATCGATTTCAGAAGCAGATGCCAGCGATTGCTGTCTCATTTCTCCAACCATGATGCAGGTGAAGCATTGATTTCCCATCCGAGCTGCAGGTGGTGTGTCGATTTCTTAGCCGCAATACAAGTGGTGCATCATTTTTACATCTGCGTTGCAGGTGGTGCATCAATTATTTCCCTGCACGGCTCCTGTGCGTAGATTTCCACTTTGGTTCCACCAGCTTCATCTTTCAAGGGCCCCGGGACTGGAGTGGGCACCACTTGGCAGGGTAGGAACTTCAGCAAGAGAGTCCAGGTGCTGGCAGAGGAAGTCTTTGATGGCCCTGAGACTTCAAACCAGGAGGGAAGCTCGGTCCAAGTTAGTGGTGACACTTCACAAATAGGAATATACCACAAAGTCCAGTCTTTGTCCTCTTTCAGGCATAAGCAGCAACTGCAGGCTAACCCAGCAAGCCACAGTCACAGGCAAAGGGGCAGTACTCCTCCTCCACCTCTTCAGCTCTTCTCCTTGGCAGAGGTTCCTCTTGAGTCCAGAAGTAATCTAAAAGCCTGAGGTTTTGGGTCCACTACTTATACCCCTTTCTGCCTTTGAAGTAGGCAAACTTCAAAGAAAAGTCTCTGTTGTTGACAAGATCCTGAGTTGCCCAGGCCTGGCCCCAGACACACACCAGCGGGTTGGATACTGTGTGAGGGCAGGCACAGGCTTTTCAGGTGTCAGTGTCTGCTTCTCCCTCCCAACTCTAGCCCAAATGACCCATCAGGATATGCAGGCTACACCCCAGCTCCCTTTGTGTCTCTGTCTAGATGGAATTCAGAACAGCTCAACTGTCAGTCTGACCCAGACATGGAATACACAAGCAGGCAGAGGTACAGAATGGTTAAGCAAGAAAATGCCCACTTTCTAAAAGTGGCATTTTCAAACTGACAGTCTAAAAAACAACTTTAACAGAAGATGTATTTTTAAATTGTGAGTTCAGATACCCCAAACACAATATCTCTATTTGCTCCCAATGAGAAACTGCACTTAAAAGATATTTAAAGGTAGTCCCCATGTTAACCCATGAGAGAGATAGGTTTTGCAGTAGTGAAACCCAAATTTGGCAGTATTTCACTGTCAAGACAAGTAAAACACGTCAGTACATGTCCTTCCTTTAACATACACTGCACCCTGCCCATAGCGCTACCTGGGGCCTACCTTAGGGGCACCTTACATGTACAAAAAGGGAAAGGTTTGGGCCTGGCAAGTGAGTACACTTACCAGGTCGAATTGGCAGTTCCAAACTGCACACACAGACACTGCAGTGGCAGGAATGAGACATGTTTACAGGCCTACCATGTGGGTGGCACAATCATTGCTGCAGGCCCACTAGTACCATTTGATTTACAGGCCCTGGGCAGATCTAGTAGTACTAGTAATTCAAACACGCCAATCATGGATAAACCAATCACCAGTACAATTTACAGAGAGAGCATATGCACTTTAGCACTGGTTAGCAGTGGTGAAGTGCTCAGAGCCCTAAAGCCAACAAAAACTGGTAAAACAAATATAGGAGGAAGGAGGCAAAAAGTTAGGGGATGACCCTACAAAAAGGGCCAGGTCCAACAATTAAAAAACATTTTCCATCAACAGACTTTTTCAGCGTGCTCCCTCCACCCACCAATCCCAGCAGCGTCACTGGATCACAGACTGATAAAAGTATCAAAACTTCAATATTAGGGGCAGATTTAAGAGCCCCTAGCGCCCCCTTGAGCCACATTTGCGTAATTATTTTTATGCTAATGTGGCCTAATAAGGCCAAAATTGCCATGTCAAATTTACAAAATGGCACAATGCATGCATTGCAGCACTTTGTAACCCTTTGCGCCACATTATGCCTGCATCAGGCATAATGTATGCAAAGGGGGCATTTCCCCGTTAGGAGGGATGAAAAAGATGGCACAAATAAATCTAAGAGATTTCTTTTAGTTATTTTTTTCTGCACTTTTAACACCTCGTCAGAGCAGGCGTTAAAAAGAGGCACACCATTGTTTACAATGGGCCTCAATGGGCTTTGCAGGATTAGCATAAAACATTTTGACCCTAATTCTACAATGCTCTGAACTAGCATCACAAATGTTGACGCTAGTTCCCTAACTACAGCCATGTTGTGCCATATCTTAGATACGGCACACACATGGTGGCGTTAGTGGGGCGCTAAGGGGCGAAAGAAAAGTGGCGCTGCTCTGGGTGGAGAGCCACTTTTCTTAAATCTGGCCCTTAGTTTCCCCACGTAGACCATTTAAAATCCTTAAACTATTTGGCAAACACCATCATAGACCGTTCTCATAAACGTTCCAACCACAATAGATCAAATTCACCCCCATAGATCCAGTAGTTGTATCACCCTCAGTCTGGCAGGCAAGTAAAGTCCCAGTTAAATCTTTCTTTGCAAATCTACCATTTTGAGTAGGAATTGCAAGAGTAAACATTCGCTAAACAATCAGGGGCGATGCAATGGCAAAGGAACATCAGCCAACTGGCTGCGAGCCAGCAGCTGAAAAATCATTGTTTTATTTTTCAGCTGCTAGCTGAGCCAGCCTATGCAGGAAGGGGTGGGGCTGGGCCATGGGAGGGAGGAGGAGGAGTGGATTGGAGTGCACTTAAGTGTGCATGTCAGTTTGGCCAGCTGTCTTAGGCTGGGCAAACTGACATGCGCACTTAGGGTTCTCCAACAGTACAGACTTCAATGCACTGCCTGAGTGGCAGACCAAGCCACTCATACCAATCCTGGAGCTGCTCTCATGCTAGGCCTAGCATGAGAGCAGTGCCAGGATTGCGTGGGGAGCCTTTGCTGGTGTCTCAGGGACTGGTGGGTCACCATCACAATTGGGACAGAAGAGGAGCGAGGCGGCCAGTGTTGCCAGCAGGACAGGTACGTTTTTTAAATCTATTTTATTTCTTAACCACCGTCCCCGCCCCACCACCCCTTCCCCCAATTGAGATTTGTGGCGGCTGCCACTGTAAACAATATGTCCCAGATACTATGCATCCCAGATTCTACACAAGCAGGTGGATGAGGCACGTGTGGTACTGTGTACTTCCAAGATAAGAAGTTGATTTCCTGGCAGTGCAGAAATGGCTGAGCAGCAGCAGGCGGAATTCATTGTAATCAACCCTTCTGCTGCGGGCATGAGAACCTAATAGGTACATCCCCTACAGTACTGGAAGACTCAACAGAGTCAAAGCGTCTAGGCCTCAAGCAGCTCTTGTTTCAGGCAAACCATCACAGACCTGCCAGGAGTACCATGGAAAGGTCATTCAGACAAGAGAAAGAAATGACCAAATAAAGATAAAAATGGAAAGGAAACGAGGTGAAAAGAAAGTGCTGGAAAAGAGTGAGCTAGAAAAATGCATACAAAGGAGTGGCAATTTGACACATGACGAGTAAGAAAATGACTGAAAAATGTTCAGTGAAAGAAGAAAATTTATACTAACAAATGGTGGCACATAGAGTTATGGAACAGGCATGATAAAAAGTCAAACAATTAAGAACCAAGAAATCAGTAAAAAAGGAAAGGTAATGATGCAGTGTAGACAAAATGGGACCAGAGCTCGAAAACAGGAAGCGATATGAGATAGTACAAAGAAAAAGAAAGAATAAAGAAAGCACACATTAATAAAACGTTTCTGTGTGCTGTATGTTAAAATGAGAGATGTGTCTCAGTGCGGTGATGGATTCATTGCAAGCTTTGTTTTATATAAAAGATAGTCTTTCCAATCCAAGTGATATAAATCATTGGATTAATATGAGCTCTATATTGTATTCCAACATTTACATAGAGACTACTGCCTCCATGTAGGGTGCTGAAGCACTTGCCTACCTCAGTAGAATGTTGCACTGTGTGGAATGTGTATTTGGAAGTGTGTTGTCTTTATTTTGATCCTATGTGGGAGTTAGAAACTCCTCCACCACTACATATGCCAGATAAACTCATAAGAATCACCAGGAACTCTTACGAGGCTAATGACCTGCAAGATAGTCCTTGGAGGACAACTCAAGGAAGCCTTCCAAGTGAGGACTG
Organism: Pleurodeles waltl; assembly: GCF_031143425.1. Lineage (NCBI taxonomy): Eukaryota > Metazoa > Chordata > Amphibia > Caudata > Salamandridae > Pleurodeles > Pleurodeles waltl. The sequence goes on from NC_090440.1 coordinate 1,666,917,518, forward strand.
GAGTCTGCCTGGTTGTTTGCTCTCGGCTTTTCTCTCCTTACTGCCATAGACTGAATCATGAAGACATCCACAGCAAGAAGATGAAAAGGGATCCAGTAAACTCCTTGGATGCAGCTCGATGACCTGGACTTCGTCCCGGCCCTGCTCTCCCATACCCATCTGCAGATCCAAGAGAAGGCCCACAAGGTGGCAGCAGCAAAATTAGCACAACATGGCTTCAACATTCACAGGAGAAAAACCAAGATTCTGCAGGCTAACATGTCCAGTACAACTTCAGTCACTCCTACAGGTGAAGCACTGGAAGAGGTTGAGGCCTTCACTTACTTGGGCAGTGTCATAGACAAGGAGGATGGCACAGATGCCGATGTTAAGGCAAGAATTGGTAAAGCAAGGCTGCCTTTGTTCAGCTAACCAAGGACCTGGAGCTGCAAACCAAAATCAGGCTTTGTAATACCAATGTAAAATTGGTCTTTCGGTATCAAGCAGAAACCTGAAGGACAACAGTGACCACCACCAACAAAGTCCAGACCTTCATGAATACGTGCCTGAGGAAAATCCTTCAAATCCGCTGTCCAAACACCATCAGCAACAATAACCTATAGCAGCAGACTTGCCAACTCCTTGCTCATGAAGAAAACATGAAAAGACGCTGGGGCTGGATAGATCACACTCTTCACAAGCCCGCATCAAACATCACCAGGCAAGCCCTGACCTGGAACCCTCAAGGGAAAAGGAAAAGAGGAAGGCCACAAAACACCTGGTGCCAAGGCCTTGACGCTGACTACAATAAGATGGGTTACCCCTGCAGTCAGATGTAAAGAAAAGCCCAGGGCGGAGGTGGCTGGAGAGTCCTGGTTGATGGCCTATACTACAGGATGAGTAGTAGGCATAAGTTATGTCGGAAGTGTTTCCATGTAGTGTGTGATAACCACCAATGTTCAATCATCTTGTTATGGGATAGAGCACTGAGCAGTGTTATGGCTGATGAAGTGAGAGAGATGCATAGTTTGCAGTTTTAAGTAAGCTGGCAGCTATGAGCAGGTTTGTAAGTCCTTTATGATGATAGCCCACTTAGCTGATTACTTCACTGGTTGTTGATTCTGAGATATTTTGCTTAAATGTTATGGTCCTGAACAGGCACAGTCTAACGGGAGAATTGGTGGAAGGACTTGCTGGGATAAACTTGGCTAATATCACCTCATTTCTGATTGTCATTGTGGGATATCAAGAAGTGGTCATAGCATTTTGCTTATCAGGATCTGCAGCGGTGAACTAAATGAAAGTCCTCTTTTGCCAACGGGATGTAGTAGATATTGTCAGGTATTCCATGTCTGTTCAGTTGGTAATAGGTGGTTTATTGCTGTGAGCTGGAGCACTGCTAAGCAATGGATATGACCCACAGCAATTTTGTCTTATATGAGTGTAAAAATATGTCAAGTATGATAAGGAACTTATTATGCAGCCTGTATGAAGTAGAATCTACTGCCCAACCATTGAGAGTTAAGGCATTAGTATTAGGGTGAGCCAGTGGGATTATACATTGTATTCTATTGTAATTGCAAGTATGTAGCACTAACTACAGTTGGTGAGGCTTTAAAGCTGTTTACGCTGAATAGATGGGCTTGTTCATGACCTATAATGCAGAATCTGCCACTACCAGACAAGCGATTTCTAAGCACTGGCATCTGGTCAGATCTGACCCAATTATTGCACTAGAATTACCTAGTCATCCTTCCATAACTTAGCATAAACCATGCTCTTTGCGGGATATCCTGGTGCATATTCATATGAACATACAGGACACCCAAGGGGGGTGGCTTACAGAACAACATGGATTTTATAAATGTGCAAGATGTGAAGCCTGCAGAGCTAGCAAAATATTAAGACCTATCTCCTCCCCACTGGGAAGACAGGGTACATAAATAAATGCATCATTTGTAACAGTGACTATTGCATTTATGTTTTGACATGTCCTTGTTGGATTATATATGTGGGTAGTACCATATTTCCTAAAGAAGAGAGTCCTGGAACATATGAGGGCCATCGGGAATTGTGATTCAAACTACCCTGTCACAAGACACTGGTCACAAATGCATAATCAGAATGCTGATACCCTGTCTTATTACGGTACTGATATGGTCATCCCTAACAAGAGAGGAGATGACAGTGAGAGGAAACGCTGCATACTGGAAACTAAATGTATCATCCGGTTGAACAGGCATGCTCCAGGAAGTTTGAATATGGATGAGGAGCTTTTTGTACATGTTGGATGTTTACATTATGTTTTATGTTTGTGGTATGAACTACTTGTACTGTGGACACCAAATTGTTTATAGCATTTGTGATGCATTTTTCCTTTCTTTGTAAAAAGTTATTTGCTCATTCACTGATATGGACTGTTTCAAACGTAAAAATCTTATGAGCCCTGGGACTTTTTTGAATGGGTAGTACACATTGGTTGATTTATATGCACATGGGTGGACACATGATTTTGTATGATTGTCCCTGTGTGGGATTTCAGCACATTATATTTTTGTATTTATGTAGCCCAGCTGAATTGGAGTGAGCTGATGAAGTATGATTATTATAGCTCAAGTATCTAATGTTTTGTCAATCAAACATTTGTTTTATATGTGCTTTTATTTAGAACTAATTCAGGCAATCATATATTTGATAAATTTGTTTGTTGGGACACTTGGCCTTCAATGCAAACTGCGCACCTGGGTATAGCAAAGAATTAGTATGTACATGCATTTCCATGGGTGGTCTATAATGCCCTGAATATTATGAATTGGTTTACTTGACATCCTCACTTTTTTGACCTTACATTTGATTTAAGGTGTATTTCAGTTTTTGAGTTTGCTTTCCATACACAGAGGGAAATGTGATAGTCTGTTTATTGTTTCTTATTTTGGTTGTCAAATGTTTTTAAAAGCGATTGTGCATTAGGTCAGCTATGGCTGTGACAAAGATCCTTGGCATCGCAATGCGTTGCAGCAATAAATCTTTGCATTAGACTGGGTGTCCACTTGAAGTTTATGACACAGCACTTGTGAGATATATATATAAAATCCCAATGCCGTCATTCAGGATGGCGCGCTCCGCAGCTGGTGCGTGTGCTGGAGGCTAGACCGATCCCTCGAACTGACAATTTTCAACAAAGAATTTGCACCGCACTCTGTGAACGTTACAAGTTCCTTTACTCCACAAAATATGCAAGTTGCTAATTTTGTGGAATAAATGAATTTATAATGTTCACAGAGTGCGGTGCAAATTCTTTGTTGAAAAAAATAATGTAGAAAAATATTTATATATATATATATATATATATATCTATTGGTCCTTGCGTTTCCTCCAAAACAGAAAAAAACACCCCAGTCACTCGATGTCTCCTTTCAAATTAATTTAATCCGCAAAAGCAAAATCACCCAATGTGTTTTGGGAGTCACAGCTCCCTTGTTCACGAGTGATTTAAGTCCATATATCCATTTCTATATATTCCCTTCACCAAGTCAATAACAGTGATAACGGTAAAAAATCTTTGTGATGAACACACTGGACAGAGTTATACCCAATTTGGCAGAAAGGTAGCTCTTGGTCCAGAAAGATGCCTTTTTATGTTATTTGGTGTAAATCCGATCAAGTAGTTTTAGAGAAATAAAAGGAAATTTAAATTTGTATATATAGGAATGTGAAGGATTCCCAACCCTTCATGGTCTTAGCTGAGATCTGATTGGCTGACAACACTTCATCAAGGAGGTGTTGACAGCCATGGTGGGACCAGCCGAGTCCCTGAAAAAAATGTGAAAAATAAGAAAAGGGGCCAGGGTATGGACACCCTGACCCCTTAGCTCTGGCAGAGGGCTCCCGTGCTTCATCTTTTTTAATCCCCCGGGTGGTCCAAGTCCTGGGGGCATTGTTTATTTGTAACAGGGGGCCTCTGCCAACCCCATAGCCCCAGCGACTGCTTCTTCCCTGGGGTGATGCAGAAACTATGTGCGGGGGACATGTGGCCCTAGAGTCCTGGGGACCACCACCTCCACGGGGTTATTTTTAAATTGTGTGCTGGGGGCCCCCTACAGCCCCAGGGAAAACCACCCCCGTGGCTCTATGAAAAATAATGATAGTGGGTCTATTTTAGATCCCCGAAGTCCTGAGGACCACCACCTTCCTGGGGCTATTTACGTTGGAGGGGGGACGCGCAAACCCCCTTCAAGAGCCACTGATGGCCCTGGGAACTGCCACCCCCCAGGGCCAGCTCCTGCTATGTGCTGGGTTGCCCACACCTGGGACATAGCTGTTTGCCTTGGGTAGACTGCAGCTTTGACAGCTGCAGTCAAGTCACAGCAAACATAACTCTGCTTTCTGGTCAGAAAGTAAAGTTTTCATCTGTCTTCCCTGCACGCAGAGATGTGTGCAGGGAAGACAGATGAAAAAATGCTCCTGCAAGCAGGGAGCTGCTATTAAAAGCAGCTTCTTGCTTGCTAGAGTAATGCCAGCTCACGCAGGAGGCGGGAGCTGACTGGGACTGCGAGGGAGGCCTTGGGGCTCCCTCTGCATGCCCAGATAGCCTGTAAAGGGCAACCAAAAATTAATTTTAACAAATGGAGTGGGACCATGGGGGAGGCCTTGAGGCTCCCCCCGTGGTCCCAGATAGCCCGTAAAGGGCAAGAAAAAAATCAAAATATAAAAACCCATATAGCATAATGGTGAATGTCAGAGACCTTCACACTGAGAGTTGATGATTCAACTCCAGGTGTAACCGGAGTCATTTCTCTCCTTTAATTTCTTTTCTACTGGAAATGCTGAAGGCTCATACTGAAAGGTGATCTTACTATTTTTAAATTAACAAATACATTTTGCTTTTCAATTTGTCCAGAAATATCTCATTCTAAGTGTAGAATTTATCAAAGCCTGAAAAACTCTCTAGCGCTTTCTCTCTCACTCTTTCTCTCTCTCTTTCAATATCTTTCTCCCACTCACGCACCCACTCAGACTCTCACACAACCATTCACAGACCAACTAACACCTTCATGTACCCACTCACAGACCTGCGCAGACACAGATGCATCCACTAAGACACTGATGCACGCACTCTCACACCCAGACAGAGACTCTCACATCACTCTCATCCCCAGATACACCTTCTTACACCTATCTCACACCCAGAGAGACAGACTGCAGCCCACTCCCGCCACAAGTGGCCAAAGAGCTGTGCACAGTGTGGGGTTGAGTGGTTATGGGGGTTGGCCACAGGGTCTGGCTGCAGGCCAGGCCTTGCGGACAACCCCTGCTATGCACGGGCGAAGGCCGTGCACAGTGCAAGGTTGGGTGCTTACAGGAGGTTGTACTCGGCCACGCCCTGTGGCCAGCCGCCGTCCGTGGCCTTCCGCCGTGTGCAACGGTGGTTGCATTAACGTGTAGTAATGAAAATGACAGAACTTTACTGTAAAAAACAAAGGTTACAAGGATGTTATAGTTAGGCTCACATTTTAAACGTACAAAACCATAGAAATTCAGCAGCTATCGTTAGAGTTATCTCAAGTAACTATAAGTCGTGCCCTAAGGTAACTATAACTCGCACCCTCGCCATGCACAGTTTTTTTTGTAAATTTTTTTACTGCAAATATTACAGTGATATTATCAATGATGTTGTCAAAGATGTCATTAGTGACGTAATTTGTGGGGTAATTAACAGTTCATGGCGAGGGCGCGAGTTATAGTTACCTTTAGGGTATGATTTAAAGTTACTTAAGATAACTTTAACTTATGAATTTCTATGGTTTAGTGCGTTTAAAGTGTGAGCCTAACTATAAATTCCCTCTAAGCTTTAGTTTTTTAAGTGATATATATATATATATATATATATATATATATATATATATATATATATATATATATATATATATATATATATTCAAAGGCCTGGTAGCTTAACACAATTTCTTTTACCAAATCAGTGACAAAAAAGTGAGCTTTCACGAGGCCTGAAGGCTGAGAGCCAATGCCAGACCTGTTGGCTTTGCCAGTGCTTGTTTAAAAGTTCCTGTCTGCCTGTAGATACTCCACTACCCCGCTTAGAAATGTCTTAGGGAAATCAGTTGTAAGATAATGAAAGTTCTCTCGAAGCCTCTGGCCTTGAGGGAAAGTAGGTTTATTCTGCACAGTTAAATTTAATTAAATAACTGTTTCCTTGTTTCCCATTAACTCTCTAGCAAAACCCATAAAAGTGCTGCGTTTAGCATATTTACTGGGCAATGAAACTTACTGCAAAGCGGCCTCTTTTGGAATACATTCAAGGAATTGTGTTTTTCAATGATCCTTCTATTTGTATATATCTCATTTAGAGCTTGAAGTAGAACTCAGCGGAGGGTTACTACGTCACAACGGTGATGAATTTGCCATCCGCCGAAATCTGAATCCCATTATGTCCTATGGGATTTTAGATTTCGGAGGACGCAGTGACAGAGTAACCTGTCCGCCGAGTTTTAAATCAGACCCTTAATGTTGCTTTTCTGCTTTCTCTATATTTTTTTTTGTTTTGCTCCCTTCTATATTGCTCACTTGCATACGATGGAGGTTTTGCATATTAATATGGAAATATTTTACACTTGGGAGGACTGTCCAGGGAGCACAACCACTACAGAATACGGAATAATGCGACCAGTTTGTCAAAGGGTCGAACTCCAAATCAGCTTATCACCCTTTTAGAATGAACACATCGAGCATCACAGAGTTGAGCAATAGTGGTACATGTGATATTGGCAGCGTTATCCTTGTGAGCCACTTTACTTCCATTAAAGTGGAATTTTGACTTTTTTTTACATTTGATCTTGATTTTACTGAATCTATTTGTTCTAGCTTTTAAATTCTATTTGTAATAAAAATAATAATAATGAGCTCTTTGATCTATTGATGTGGAAACATTTTTATTATTTTAATTAATTTACAATAAACTATCAGCCAAGCTCCTGACTCTTGATGTGATCTTGGTAAGCCGTCTCGAGTCTCTTTTTCTAATTCTTACCATTGCTACCGCTTCCCCCTCTTGTGTGCGACACATTACTTTCCTTACTACCATTAGTTAGGTGCAATTACTGAGTTTCAGTGTGATTTTACTCAGTCATGTTACTTCTCTGCATTTACCGCAATACCACTACTGATTCTAGGTGTGATGTTGTGGAGATACTCCACTTCTCGAAATCTGGTTTTGACCAAATATATTTTGTGTGGCCGTGGTAGGGAATGTTCATTTTTTTTATTTTTCCACTGCCTAATTCCAAAAAAAGCTCAATTGGTTGTCCGTGGGTTTTTTGAGCTGCCTTTTCCTCCTGAGCTCGACAACTTCACACAATTTGAGTTACTTCTCTTTATCATACATCAGCGTAACCTACATTCTTAACATCATCAAAAAATTATTTAAGTGGCATTTGTATTGCACACAAATGTTACATGTTCTGCCTATCCTGCTTGAATGAGAAATGCTAATATACAAATGAAGATACATATCCATTATAAATGTCTATAAAAGTCTTCTGACTTTGTTCAAAGAAGGTTGGGAAGGCTCCTCCAAGTCCCCGAAACTTGATGTGGCAGGTTGTTTTCTGGGTCACGTGAAACTGATGGCTCAGCTCATGAACAGAAAGCAAAGCTAAATGGGTACCGAGAGGGTCAGGAGATATTAAATTTTTCCTCTAAATGATTAGGACCAGCAGTGGTACTGTAGAGATCTGTGTGTAATTTGCAGATCACAGATTCTAATCACAGTCACAAAAGCTATGTGGTGAAATGCAACTACTACAGACATATGTATATGTTTTATAGGTAGGAGGGAACAGGTTCTAATCCCAGAGAAATTGTTCGGTGGTTTAACAGATCTACTCCAGATATTTGTGGGTAATCAATATGTGAAGGCTCCAGTCCTAGTGACAATTTGCAGTGGATTAATGCTTTTTGAGTATAGGTGGCCTAACAGCCAGAGCTGTCATCCTTGGAACTGGGGATCCAGGTTCGAGTCCCGTCATCAGCTCCACATCTTGTCATTCTAGGCACATCACTTAATCCTTTTGCCTAAAAACATATCCGAACTACACAAAAAAGTGATGAGTGGAATGTTTGAATTAGTCTCAGTCACAGCTAATTTCTTGGGCCACATCCCAGTCCATTGTTATTTTGCAGCATGTGCTACCTCAGTTTGGATCCAACCATGCAAAAATCTGTTTTGACCTTGCTCCAGTAGAAACAGTCCAGCCAGAACTTCCAGGTGAGATCGTCCCTTAACCAGAACACAAGAAAATCAAGACAAGTTTCTACTTGATTGGGGCTCTTTAGTCAGGAGTAGTTTGGTTCAGTTGGCACAGTGGTTACTCAGAATCACATTTCAGTCCATTGTTTCTTCTCACCATGCCGCCTCAGAAAGGATCCAGCAATATGTAATTCAGGTCTGACTACCTGCTGTGCACAGCCTGTGAGCATGCTTAAATGACTCTATAAGCAGAGGATGGCCACGTCCTCTTGACAGAATCTCGGCCCGAAAACCAACTAAGGTCCGTATTTAAAGGAAAATGATGGAGCACGATGCTGCGTCAAAATTGGCAGCGCCAAGCTCCGTCATTTTCACAACGAAGGGATGCGCTGTATTCAATTGAATATGGCACACCCCTGTGTTGTCTCCTGCGCTGGCGCTAAATTGAGCTGCCTAGCGCTAATGCAGGCATCCTTGCACCATTGTGCCAGGATGTCCGTGTTGAGGAGTTTGATTGTTTATGTGTGGGAAAGTGTCCCTTTCTGCACATAAACACTCACTAATGGTGAATTGGCACTTCTGTGTGTGCTGCAGAATGCCAAAGCATCATTTTGAAATGATTGTTTATGTGCAAGAAGGGACACCTTCCTGCACATAAACAATCATGTTTGGCATTTTGCTCTTTCTATGTGTGCTGCAGGATGCAGCACACATAGAAGAAGCAAAAAATGAGGAGGAATAAAAGTATTCCTCCTTGTTGTGCCTTACTAACGTCACCCCAGGGGTGGCATTAGATTTTAGCGCTGCCTCAGGTTTACGCAAAATCGTAAATCTGAGGCAGCATCAAAATGCAATGGTTGTTGCTGCGGCACGCCCACAGCAAAGCCCATTGCATGCCCCTTCCACGCAGAGGGCTGCGTATGAAGGGGCCGTATTTACAAGGTGGAGTTAGGCCACAAAAAGTGGCTTAAGGCCACCTTGTAAGTACGGTGCAGGGCATTGCCCTACTTGAACGTCATGAAAAGTGATGCTCCGGTGGCGCTAATGGCTCATAAATATGCCCCTGAGTGTGCACTGTGACCATGCCCTGTCAGCACAAGCTGAGGCCTTTGTCTGCCCTGAATCAGGTACATCTGCCCTTAGTACCTAATGGTCTAAGACTGAGGATGTGCTTGGCAGGCAACATAACTTCCATTTGTCCTTCCTATAAGTGTCAGAATTAATCTCTAGTGTCTACTCCTCTGCAAAAACATTTCCTTTTTTTCTTCTCCTGGGACCAAAATTCCTTTGAGTCATCGTTGAGCTGATATGGCTATCTGTCTACTCCAGCTCCCTAATGGTATCTGTTTCAAAGCCCTAATTACATCTTTTTTTCTGCAGCAAAGTGCTTGACACTTATCATTTGCCAGTGCCTTGAGAAAGCACATTAGGACACTGCTGCGCTATCTCTCCTGATACAGGTAAGGTAAAGAAGCATATTTCATTAAGGAATGGACAACAACTGTGCTAATACCTTTTACAAGGTACTGTTACAACTGGGCATGCCGAAAAACCATCAACTGACTCAAAAGTCAAGATTCCCTGAAGAGCGAGCTTCTCTCATGGAATTTGTCTGTTTATGTGTTTGCTGCAGCACTATGGCAATATCCCTCGAATAGCTAACCCCTATACAATCACCTGTGCATAGAGTGTGCATGATTTAATGCTTGTTATAGAGGAGGGTGGTAATAGGACATCTGTCAAAAATAGTTGGATGTCCTGACCGTCCTACATGTTTTGGAGCCAGTAGAAACGGAGTATTTTCAGCACAAAATTGTGACCATAAGGCACACACTCACACTGTTGTCATTCAGTGGAAAGAACCTCATATTTTGCAAGGCCACGCTGACAGAACATAGGCCTGGGCACCAAAATGAACGTGGCCCCATAAGCAAATCAGATATTTAAAAAAGTGGCCCACACTTGCAAATCAGGGCACTTGTAACGGCATGAAGACTATGGGTATATTTATGGGATTAGTGGCACAGTGCAGAACAGCAAGTAACTTTGCGGCGCTTCACTGCGTTGGTGGGAAAAGGCAGACATGAGCAATATTAAAGGCATACAGCACATTGGTGTCCTTTCCCACTGCACTGGCGCTCACTGGGTTTCCTAGTGCTAATGCAGATGCCCTTGCAGCATGTTGTTGCATGTAGGATTGTTTTTGTGCACGAAGAGACACCTTCCTTCACAAAACAACCCTGGAAGGCATTTTCCTCCTATGTGTGCTGCAGAATGGCTTCAAAAATCTGACTTAAGGTTTGCATCTCTCTTAACACAAACCAGTTCATAAATATGGCCCTAAGTGTTTTGCAAGGTGTGGGAGACTGCATGCATTTTGCTTGGTGCGCGCAATGTTTGTGGTAATATCAGGGAAATCAACAGTAAAAACTTGCCCACCAGACCCATGAACAGGCCCACAAACAACCAAAAAAGTCCCATACACTGACCTGACACACCAACCTTTCTGGTATAGCCCGATTGCTCTATTTGCCTGACTTGGGTGAGTTGAGGTAGAGGTGACAACTTGGTAGGCAGGCTAACATTGGACCAATGTACTGTAAGCAGTGGTGGATTCTCCATTAGGGTGGAGGAGTGTTGCCCACTCTGCTGCCAGGGCAGCAAACATGAAAAATTACATGGTAATAAAAAGGTTTTATTACCATTTTATTTGGCAGTGCAGCCAGCCCGAGCCTAGTGCCACAGCGGGGTGGGGTCATTGCTGCTGACTGGCATTAGGGGAGGAGTGGTGCACATTCCAGTTTAAAGTGCGCATGTCACTTTGGCCGGCTGTCTTGTGATGGCAGCCTGACATGCGTCTTTAAACCTCTCCAACCTGAGCTGTCTTGACAGCTGGGTGGAGGGCAGGCACAGGCCTACACTACCTGTAGGAGCACTGAACCAGCCTGCTCCGACCAATCCTGGCACTTCTGTCATGCTGGCTAATAGCATGAGAGGAGTGTCTGGATTGGTTAGGGAATTTGGCTCTGAAAACCCTTGTTGCCTTAGAGTCACAGACTGCGGGACCAGAAAGGAGTAGGTGTACCCAGACTGCCTTCAGCCTCAACTCTACAGCTCTTAATCATGATCCGTAATTAACACTATTTGCAACGGACCAAGGACAGAGAGCTTTGGGTCGCACCGACTGGCATTCCGGGTTTCCAACGTCTGAAGGTGGGTCGAAATTTTCGCCTGATCGCTCCACCACTTTCAAATACAGCTGCCGCCACTGACTGTACGAGGTGCATTTATAATGGACTCACATTATAATTTAATATGTGCACAGTATGCACCTGTTGCATTCTTCTATAGCACAGAACTACAAGGAAAACATTATCTCTGAACCTCAAGTTACACCCACATGTTAGCAGGTGTTTGTCATAGGCGTTAAATCCACAAGTCATAAGTTTTACACATGATATATTTTTCTAATTTGAGCCCTCCATGTCTGCGCCAGATTTCAATTTAATGTATTCCGTGTTTTACAAGCACAGGCATTCAAAGTTTATGAAACGTGCTCTAATATAACTCGCAGCCCATTGAGAGGGAACGTTTCAACAAGACATTCCGTCTTCTGCTACTTTTAGGAAGCCATTATGGTGGACATCTTATCAGTGTGAATGAATATTTTCCTATTTGTGTCTGCATTGGTTGAGATAGTAATTCTGTTTATATGCGTTGCTGTAATCTCAAGTGTGTTTTTACACTCACCTAGTGAAGTGAAAATACGCGCAGTTTCCTGACACTGAATTGCAATGTGGCTGTTTGAAAGCAATACTCAGGGTGTAGATTTTTAGTTAATGTCGTGGCATGACTTGAACCTGTTACAATATGTGTTACTATGTAGTCACTGTTTCAAAAGCGTTACGACAGTTATTTGAATGTATTTGCTCATCACACTTAGTGGTGCATTCTTCCTGCATTATCCTGCTGTCATGAAGTCCTAGGGTTACTAGATTATTGTATTCTTGGGGATTCCATTGAGCAACAGTGCCAGGGCACTAATAATGGCTGACAAGGACTTTCTGCTGAAACAGTTAAAACCTTAATACATTAGAAAATCCTATCTTATGGGTGGAGTTTTATAATAGCCTTAGGGGCTTTTGCCTCAATTTATTGTGGTTGTTAAAGGCCCCCCTCCCTTGTTATAGGCCAGCACCTACACCTCTGGTTTTTAACTTTATAATTTAACTGGAGGGCCTTTGACCATCAGTATAGCTTTCAGAAGAATAACACCAAAGTTTGCAGAAAGTTAGACCCTGGTCCAGAAAGCATGCTTTTTAGGATTTTGTAAAAATCCATGCAGTTTTTTTTGAGACATTATTATATTTGTATATTTCACTCCGCAGATTATTTGAAGATCTGAAAGATCAAAAGATATGATCTGATTAGCTGCCACCATGTTAACAAAGATGTGGCTGCAGCCATTTTAGGACTTGATGACTCAGTCCCCTGCCGACAAAAAGATTATGAAAAACAAACAGACAGGCTGGGTAGGGATACTCTAACCCCATGGGGTGGGCCAGAGCCCAGGGGGTCGAAGGTTTTATTTTTTGGGGGAAGGGGGCAAGCAGCTCCCCTCCCTGTGTCTTTTTTAGGCCATGGGGACCCCACCTCTGTGGGGCAATGTTTTTAGGGGAGCTGGTATTTAGCCCCCCTCCCCTAGCCTCATGGTGGTCCCAGGGACCTCATCCCCCAGACACTGCTGTGTTCCCTGACAAGAAGATATACATTTTATTCCCTGCTGCTCTTTCCCAGGCAGAGAACACAACTTTGCTTCCCAAATGGGAGCAGAGATAATAGCTGCTCCCACCATGGTGGGAACAAAGGAACAGAGTTAGTCCTGCTGGCACTCAGTATGAGTGCTGGTTGTGGGAGCCGGCTGGGGTAGCAGGGACATTGGGCCTCCCTCCACAGCCTCCAATGATATGGGTTGCCGTGGGTCTCCAGCACCCCATGAGGTCACCAGGAACCCAATTAAAAACAATAGCCAGCTCCTGCTGGCACCCTCAATGGGTGCTGGCTGGGGAGCCGGCAGGGGCTGTGTGGGTCTTCAAGCTCCACTCCTGTGGCCTTCACCTTAAAGTAAAAAGCTGTAGGTGCACCAGGTGGCACTGGGGCACCAACTGAAAAAATGCACTGGCAGGCTCCCGCTGGCACGACAATGGGTCCTTGCTGAGAAGAAGAAAAGGGCCTTGCGGCCTCAGGGCTCCCTCATGTCTCTAACATATGCCATTTTGTGGATGTCCCGAGTGGGCACCAGGGCAAACATAAAGAACAAAACGAAAGAGGAACTCCTCATTTCTTATCATTGCTCAGTCAAGGAGAGCCCCATAATGCCCTGCAAAGACTTTTTTAAATTAGAGTCTTTCTTCCTGGTAACTATAACTCATGCACTCACCATGCATTGCTCATTACACTGCATATTACATCACTTATGACATGTTGTATGACATCATTGACACAATACTGCAACATCTAAAATGACATAACACCACTGTGCATAGTGGGGTGTGGGTTATAATTACTTTAGGGCACAAGATATAGTTGGTGAATTTCAGTGATTTGTTGGTTGATTTTCACCTAATGTTAACTTTAACCGAGTATATAACAGAGTGGCAGTATTCACTCTATAATTATTGTTAGGGTTATCTTGGATAAGATTTTTTGCCCTTTAAAATCTTTGTGCCTGTTGGACGAACCTCCACAAAACTTTCTAGACCTTCTTTATCGGCTGATGATGGTAAGGTATGCTGGTATTAATCAAGGGAGTGCAAAGAAAAAAGAGGGGTCCCAAAATAGGTTTTGACCCCAATGCATTTTATATAGACTTTTTATATTGGACATAACAGCAAATTGGCAGAAAACGACTGAATGTATTTACATGAAATTTAACAGGATTAGACATTATGGTATGCAGAGGATCCTTTTAGGTGCTACAGATAAGTAGGATAAGTGTTTTCTTAAATTATAAGGTATTTTAACTTATTGATATCTGTTGTGGCAGTATTTTTGCAGATGTACCGCAGTACATAGCAATGAGAAGTTATTAGGTAATTGGCTAATGTCTGCCTTTACAAAAGTTAAACGCAGCCATATTGTTTTTAAGTGAAGTTTAGCTGTGTTCTGTGTTACACTTCAGATCTAGGTAAGTATTAGGTTTGGTGTTTTTCTCCTACCTATTACCAGTGATTATAGGTAAGGTAAAATATTTATAATTTTCCATATATTTTTAACAAAAGTACGAAGTACACCACTACTGTCTAGGGAGATGCGCAGTAGTTAAAAATAAATAAATAAATATGTTACAAAATTCAAAATGCACTGTACTACACTATATTTTATGAATATAGTGCACTATAGTGTATTTTCTAGTTAATGTAGCGTGGCAGATGAGGTGGCAACAATGGACATGTGGGTGTATGAGTTATAGTAATTTGAAGGTACGGCGTAAATTATAAATTTAAATTATTAATAGAACTTCAGAATTTCTAATTTTTGTTTAAAAAAAGGTTACAGGGATGCTATAGTTACTTGAGATAACTCTAACTATAGCAGGTGAATTTCTATGATTTTGTACGTTTAAAATGTGAGCCAAAGTATAAAGTCCCTGTAACCTTTGTTTTTTTTCAGTGAATTTCTATGTTTTTTTTAATGTAAAGTAATTTTCATTACTATACGTTAATCCAACCACTGCCGCACATGGCCTTTGGCTGTTTGCAGTGGCAGTTGCCTGCAGGGCCTGGCCTGCAGCTAGTCCCTGCTGCCAACTCTCTATAACCACCAAACCCCATGCTGTGCAAGGCCTTTGGCTATCCACAGCTGGAGTTGGCCACAGATCGGCTAAACATGCAGCTCCCTCTCTATGAGAGCAGTTGTTTCCCTGCCTGCATCTCTGCAGGCAGGGAAACAGGAAACCTCCACTTCTAGCAACTGTTTGACAGCTCTCACTTGCTGGAGCTGGAGTGTTTGCTCTGAGTTGGCGAAAGCTGTCAAAGCCAAGTCAGAGCAAACAACTATGTCTGGGAAGTGGGCCCCCGAGACATAGCAGGAGCTGGCCCTGAGGGGTGGCAGTCTTCAGGGCCATCATTAGGCTTAAGGGGGACTGAGTGGCCCCCCCTCCAACCTATACACCCCTGGGGAGGTGGTGGTCCCCAGGGCTGGGGTTCCATTTGGACCCCCTATCTTATTATGCTTTTTTTTTATCTTTTTTTACTGGGACTCTGCTGAAACCGAGTCCCAACATGGCTGCCAACACTTTCTTGTTGAAGTGCTGGCAACTAATCAGAACTCAGCACGAGATCTAAAGGGTTTGCAGAGCCTATGTGTCCCTACATATATTCAAATTAGTTTTTTCTTTAATTTCTCAAAAACTACTGAACAGATTTACACCAAAAAACAAAAAAAGGCACTTTCTGGACCAAGAGATACCTTTCTGCCACATTTGGTGTAATTCTGTCCAGTGGTTCGGGCTCTATTCCTGTTCAAAATCCCTAAGGAAAAATGCATGGAAAGAAGTGTTTTGAAACCACCCTTTCTCTCGCCCCCGCTGGACGAAGCACCCGAAATTTTCCAGACAGATGCTGAAGTGAGTGTCGTATTTTTGGGGAAAATTTTGTGAAGATACATCAAACAGTGCCAAAGTTATTAGCAAAACAAAAAATGATTTTTCTATAGAATAGAAACTAGGTCCTAACTATAACTACGTGGGGGCGACCGCCACTACATATATATATATCATCCAAAAGATATTTTTCATTGTAGCAGGCCTAGCTGTCCTAATAAGAAAACCAGAGTACCAATTAGTTATTCTAATACTGTATCTCTGGAAGGGGACTAGCCAGAAAAATCACTAAACAACTATTTTTAATAGTTAATACTCTGAATCCATGGTGAAGTCAGATTTTTAATAAATATATAAGAAAAGTAACTTTTAGAAATTTACCTTTTACATGATGAATGGTCCTGGAGGAATTTTAAACCAATTTCTTACAACCCTCATACTCAGATCTCTACATTGTCTTCCCTTATGACAACAGTAGTTCATTTTCAGTTTAAGTTAGCATGTATTACTTCTAAGGCCTTGGGTCTGCAGCCACCACCTTACCTACAGTGGCAGAAGTGGACAGGATCTATTTTTACAAAACAATTCTGCTACTTTTTGTTAAAAAAACACACCTGGGCCTGTGTTACGGAATGCGCCACACTTTCCTTGTTTGTGCCAGGCGCACCTTTCAAAAGGTGTGCCCGACGCAAACAAGGATAGTGCACCATATTATATTGAATGCGCCGCCCCAGGGCAACCGCAAACTCGCACTGCCCTGGGGGCAAGTTTAATTGTGCAGGTGGCAACCGCTTGCACTTTTAAGGGGGATTTGAGATCCCCTTGCAGGCGGGAGCAGTGAGTGACTGCACCTACCTGCAAGGGGATGTCTGGGGTCCATAGGACCTCCATTTCCCCCTCCAGAGGACTGCCATCACTGGAGGCTTTGACAGTATGCCACCGTTTAGGTGGCACACTGTCAGTGTGTTTCCTGACAGCTTCTCTGCCTCTGCACCCGCGTCTATAATACGGTGCGGGCACTGAAGCAAAGGAAGTTCTTCATTTGCATGGGTTCACGCCCCCATACAAATGAGGGAACACCCTCTGGTGATAGCGCTGGCACTATATGTGCACCAGCGCTATCTGTATTACAGAAGGGTCCGCACCAAGCATTTGCGGCCCCTTCTGTAATACCAAAGTGCCCCAGAGTACGCAAAGCGGGTGCAAACACCAGTTGCGCCCTCAGGGTACTTCTATAATAAGGCCCCTGGACGCGCCAGGAAATATACACATATTTTGAACCTTCTTTTCTCTGTCCTACTGAACTGCTTTGCTACAAATTCTAAAAAGTGCTTTTTTCTGGATAGACATCTAGCATTCTACCAAATTTGGTGTAATTCCGTTTAGCTGTTTTCTCCAAATCGCTGTTCAAGTTTCCTATAGAAAATTACATAGGAAAAATGCATTTTGGGATGTCACCTTTTTCACTGCCCCCGCTTGATGGATCCCCTAAACCGTTCCAGGAAGAAACAGAGAGATGCAGTATTTCATTGCTGTTTCATGAACATGATCCACAAACAGGGCACACCCAGTTGAGAAAATAATGGGTTTCAGTCTTGTCTTGTGGGAACCTTGAATACCGGTGTGGCACGCGCTTGTTGCAGGTACTTTTGTGTGCTTTGAATGCATGTGTTCTCAGTGTATCTTGACTCCTGCAGATCTTAGTATTTACACAGTGGAGTGGACAAGCAATGCTAGAATGAATAGCTACATCCAGGACTGGATGTGCTCATGCTGTATGTATTTGAGTACATTTAGTACACATGTGCTCCATGTGTTCATGTTGTGAACATGTGCTACTGGGACGGTGAGTACTAAAGAGCCACTGCCAACATGGGTGATAAATACCCATTACCTTTTTTTAACCTGTGATCTACCATGGTTAAGTCTTGCGTTAATCCTCGCTATCTGGCACAAAACATAGTTAACACCACTTCTGGGGCAGATAGGCAGTGGCGTCAAGGCCAGATCTAAATCAACATGAACAGTGCTTAATTTGAGCCAGTGTTAGGGAATAGACACTTGTTTTTGAGAACCGACACTTATCTTTCTCCTTCCAATATTCACCAAGAGTGAGAGAGGGAACAGAAAGACGGAAAAACCAGCACAAAGGGAGAAAACAGGAACCGTCAAGAGTGAAATAATTGGGCAGCAGTGTCTGGTAGTGGATTTAAGAGGCCTGAGGTAAATTCAAGACTAGCAGCCGTTGCAATAGCATTGCCAGAGCTATGGTCACCGGCACTCATTCTTTTTCAAATTAAGCACTGCATAAAGGGGTTGATGGTACATAACTCCTCTTGGCTTGAAAATGTGTGCCCTTGCATTTGGTGAGATTAGTCGCACGAGTGCGCTTTTTGCCTTTCAATAAGTAGAGATGTTCAACAATGATCCAAATTGTCAGTTTTCTCATTCAGCTGTGTATGGCCACAGTGAAAGTGATATGGTTACAGTATGACTTACCTAACATGATCTCCAAATACATCCACTGGAAAGCCATAACAAATTGCAGGTGGATAGGGGGCGTTGCCAATACTACCACTTCTTAGAATGTTAAAATACATGGAAGTTCAGCAGGGCAGATAGACTGACCAATGACAGCAGGTGTCTGTGGTGTGTAATTGTTGGTTGCACTCCTCCGACCTTGCCCCAAAATTTGCCAAGGATTAGATTTGTGCTCCTTCTGTGTGAGATTAACAGGTGCAGGGAATCTACAAACCCAATCTCCACAATGCATCTCAGTTCTGCCTCAGAATCCATTTCTCCATATCTGCAAGCCATATTACCCTAATCTTCAGTTATGGGAATTATGGGTTAAGTGGAATTTCTAGTTGACCAGTTGTGAAAGCTTGCTGCTGGAATCAGTTGAAGCATCTGAATATTTGGACCTTGGTCTATACCTGTTAAGAAAAGAAAACAAGCTACTACTTGAGTCATCAATAACTCATTTTAATTGGAAACAACAGGACTCTTCACATCAATTCTCCATAGATTATGGCTCACCAGACACACTGGGAAAGCAAAGACTGTAAGTTACTAAAAGCAAACGTGGCTGCTTACTTTCTCACCCGATGCTGCTTTCAGGACCAACGTGGCTAGAGGGAAAAGAGGGGTATCAAAGAGCAAGCCAAGGGTAGCAGCTGTAACCCCTACCTTCACCCAGTTGACGCCTAAACAGTTAATCTTATGCCAAAAAACCTGCAACTCTGTCAGCTGCATCCAGAGGGTGGTGAGGGTGGTGCGGGGTCAACTAAGTGCTGTTGAGCAACCCATTGTTACCTTGGGCTCTGATTCTATTTCAGGAGCAAACTTTCATTCAGGTGCAAATTGCCTCTAAAACTAGTTTGCCTCCATTAATAATGGTGCAAAATACATGCAATTCTAATCTTTGCACCCCTTAACCAGGTGAAATCATACACACATTTCCTGCAAGTCCTCAAATATGGTTTAAATTGGAACTGAGTACAAATTGTGCACCTACTAATTATCGCATTCCTTAGTAGTGATATTTAGTTGGCGCGCAATTTGCGCCCCTGATTTGAACGGCTATTGTAATCAAGCTTTAAAGTAGTCAGTTTTCCGAAAATAGTTAAATAAAGTATTTAAAGTTGTGGAAGATATAACAAGTGTCTGCACGAACTTCAACGCATCAAATAAACTGCCTGGCTGTTCCTAGCTGTTCACCAGTTCCGCCTGAACTTATTGTCTGCCCACTGCGCATCGCTGACTGTCACTAAATGTCAGTGAACATTGCTCTTCCAGGAGTGGGAGTTAAATGTTATCGTTTGGCACAGAAAGACTGCAAGCAATTATACATCGAAGGCACAGGTTGGGGGGTGGGGGGTCGGGATATTACTCACACCTGCAGGAGGCCACGCACAAAATGAATCAGGCCTTCAGCGAGACCGCCCTCCTGCGGCTTCAAATGGGCACTGGGTGCATGAGAAACGGAAATAAAACTCGACCAGTGAAGCTCTGGGGAAATACATTCTAATTCAAGGAATTGAAGATCATTCAGTGATAGAACAGAGGGAATTTCTCCCAGGGCTTTTTCCAGAGCAGTTTTTGTACTGAAAATTAAGCATTCAATGACTTCTAGCATAACAAAAGCACATTATGACGCTTTCATCCTGATCTGAATTCTGCTAGTCCTGTACAGCCTGGGCTGGTCAGTCTGTGTTTTAGCAAGTGTCAGACCCTTTCAAGGGGACCACGAGGCAAGCAGGAGGGTAGTTTTTGCATGGGGTGTTACACCCCCCCCCTAAAATTTATTTTGTAATAAATAGTTGAGTACAAGTGCTTTCAGTCGGGTTATGGCAAGGCATGTGTCGGATTTCACCTGGGATTTATACACAAGCACACACACACACACACACACACACTCCTTCTCTCATCTCTGTTTTGAAGTTCTTAAAAATGTTGGTTTGGAATATTGTTTCAACTTTTTAAGTACTCATCTCCAGCGCCTTTGAGACCCTATGGGTGATTAGCCGCACTCTACAAATCTCTGATTGATTGATTGAAATACTCCTAACAATACGTACTGCCCCAAGGCCCCCCCCTGCGCTGCTTCTTATATATTGTTTTTTCACATGCTATACCAGAGTGACTGTTGGGAAATCAGAAGTTCACCCCCCACTCAATCTTACTGACCAAACTAAGCCCCTGGAGGCAAGCAGAGACTGCTGTGCTTCAATCATGGAATTTGAGGTCCTCGGCCTCTGATGTCCTGTGCTCCCACCTACTACAGCTGTGCAAACAAGACCAAGTACAACCCCTTCCACACTTGGCTGTTAGTGGTAGCAATAGAGAGCAGTAATAGCCTTCTCAGGCATGCAGCGCAACAAGAGCCTGTCTAGCCCAGGACTTTTCAAGAAAGAAAGTACTTAGAACGTAATACTACTCTATGAATACAAGAAAACAATCTATTATCACTGTGTGCTACCTGGATTGCTAACAAACCTCTCTTGCTCCATCGTTTCCCCCCCAGCCCTCCATGAACACCTATTTCCGTCTCTCTCTCTCTTTCGTTTGCAGGCCTGCTAACGCTTGGGTCCAGCATATCACTATCCAACAGTCCTGTGCTCTGGGCACCTTACACCAGGCCAGACTGGCTGTACCAGGCACTGGGTGTTTCTCTAGGAGGCTGGAAGTGTGGGAGGCTGGTTTTGTTTTGTGGATCTGAGTTTGTTACTGGGGGCCGCTGGTTGTGCAGCAGCAGTGCTGCAATACTGCCCCCCAGTAAAAAAATCATCAGGCCAGCATAATCCACCTAGCATTCACTTTCATTTCCAAACTCCCTGTATTTTGAAATATGTTATGGTTTTAAGAGCCCCTGCTGCAGATTTCCTTGTATAAACAGGAGTTTTCAATCAACAATAAACATGTCAAGCCAACTCTGGTGATCAATCTTCCTGCTGAAGAGAGATAAGAGTTTTTGTCTGGTGGCAGTTTTGACTCACCTAAGATAGCACAGAGAGTTAATATGCCTGCTGCAAAGAACATGTACCATGCTGATCACAGAACCGTATTTTATGTGCATAACTCAGAGGCTTACAGCCTTTGTCACAGGGATCCTTTTGATGTGATATAGTCTTTAAATTACAATTGTAATCTAGCACAGTAAACTATAAACTGCCATTAAAAAGCTGCATGCAAACTGCCTGGTATAAGTTAAAAAGTTATGATTTTTGCCCTCATGTTTCATTGTCCTAATTTTCTAAAAAGGGTTTGTTTGGTTAGAAATAAATTCTTATTCCTAAAGTCAACTGTGTTAAGTTTTGAATCTTGAGTTTCTGCTTCTCCAGGGCAAGCACTCTTAAAAAATGTCTAACACTATGGGTGGCATCTAAATCCTACACCCTTTAGTCCCATTGGTCTTATGTAACATTTTCTATACACTGAATTACACGTATTATTAATTGTCTCGAAGTGTGTGTGATGTAAAGTGTTCTGACACCCTACACTGGTATGAGAGGCACTAAAAAAGAAATGAGATACACACGAGAGAGGGGTATGGAGAGATGAGGGCCACTGTTAGAGGGTGATTGTTAGGGAATAATTGAAGGGCCCGAACAAAGATTGTCATATCCTGGTGCACCGTAAGGTTATCATTTACTATGCTTTAAAACCTAATACAATTGAAAATATAATGGAAAATGTATTGTAGAATTCATCACATTTGCATATTTTCTCCCAAATTTTCATGGGGGCAAAATCCCCCCCAAACCCTCTTGCAGTGGTCAGGCTCACTCACTGTGCTCGCTAAGCAAAATATGGAGGCTGGCCTGAAAAAATTTGCCTGGTTGCTTTGGGTTTCCAGTCCAAACCTTATCTTACGGACACCAAGAACATGCTCCACCTCACTATTCCTTGGACAGACAGTCCTCCTGCAGGGATGGGTGATTACTTTCTTCTCTGAGCAGGTAGGCAGGGTTCTCTCAGGACAGGTATATTGTTCTTTCAGGAAACAATCCTGACCTAAGATGCTTCTTTCACCTGTGGGGGACTGCCTATCAGACAGACACCAGCCCTGGGTGCACAGCAGTTCTTAGAGTCCTCCCTGGGGCATTTTCTTCCTTGACCATAGGCAACTTGAACTCGAACAGAAGGTGGATTAATGGGGGTCCCACTTTTATACATAATTGGCACAGGAGATGTGTATCTGCTGACTGAAATTGTAGAACCATTTGATGTTGGAGCTCATTTCATGTGTCCTTACCAGGCTGTTCTTCAAACATAGCCTTTGTCTAGAGTGTGCTCCTCACAGCATTATAGTCTCAAACTTGGAGTACCCACAACATAGGTACACAGAGGTATAAGGTTGTTGTCAGCCTAACTAAAGGATTAATCAGGGGAAAAAAAAGGCCAGGCCTCACCTAAAAGATTGCTCAGTGTGCACAACAGAGTCTGCAGCGTCACTCCTTGCCACAACCATCTGCCAAATGGCAGTATTTATGAAGGCTAATCAGCAGCTCCTTACTAAGGGAACAGGCCTAATTGAATATCTAAAATAGCTTTGCCTCCACTACCGTCACTTCATTGTCTAGCTTTCCTCCCTCGGGCATCAGGATTGTGAGCAATACACTTCCACTGTCTGGGAAGACAACCCTCCCCTCCATTTTGTGCATAACCAAGCTCAGGATATACAAAATGAATACCACTGGCCTCAAATAATTTGAATCATTCATGTACCGTGCATGATGTACACAGAAATATGCATAGCACATGCTTGAGATGCTATCGAAAGAAACTGGATAAGAGCAAAGAAGATCTTTATATGAGTGGACCAGGAGGCCTTCACTGCAGTGACTGACAAAAAGTATGACCACACTATGGATTCTAAAAAACACGGTACATTGCCACAATCATTCTGACACCCATGAAAGTACAGTAGTCCGCTGTCAGTGAATGAGAGCACACTAGTTGCACCCCTCAAGGTAACCGGACAAACTCAGAACCTACTCATGTCAGGGTCAGGCCTAAGCCTGTGTGTACACGCTGGATTACCATGATGCAAGTCACAATATCAGACAATGCAGCCATGCAATCAGGGAAGGAGAACACGCCTGCACACCGTACAAGGGACATTTCCACCCCAACATGAGGTTTCTCTAAAGTGGTAAACCATCATGGTACTCATTACTGTAGAGGTAGCCCATTCAGGCAATTTGTTTGCTTATTAACTACCCACATTGTGAAGCCGCGCAGACCGGTGGTGCCCCACCCACAGGCCGCGGTCAGATCAGCGGTCCACGTCTCAGACAGCCGTTTCTGCCACTGGCTGCTTTTCAGTTTATGACCTGATTTTCGCAGCGCGACCTGAGACCTTTCCTTTAGGCTCACTTTCTCGCTGCATCCACCTTTTGTCCCCTTAATTTTTCTAACCTATTTGTTGCTGCATTTCTTCTTCTCTTCTTCTTCCTTTTCTTTACTTTTTGTTTCTTCTTTGACCATATTTTCTCTTTTCCAGACGTCTGTATTCTTTCCCTGCATGCCTTGCTTCCTATCTTATACTATGGTTATTTTTCCATTTACCTTTATGTGGCTCTTCCAAAACCAAGATAGTGTCTTCATTACTTCCTGCATGTCACTTCCTGTCTTGTCTGTATATAAGCACAGTTTGCCTTCTGTTCCTTGCGTTACAAACACTTCTGTTCCAGTTGTGCTCCTCGCTCCTGTATCCCGTGATTTGGATTCTAGCTTTTTTCCTGACTTCAGTTTTTGTTCCAGTCCTTTCTGTGCCTCAATATTTTTTCTTTTCTTATCTTTCAGGCGTCACTTGATTAGAGTTTTTTTCCTGCTGTTTTTTTTTCCTCTGGGACTCCTGGAAATTACGGCCTGCTTGGTGTTTCATTATCAACAGTACCATGGTTACTGGAAAGGGTCCTCCCTACCTTGGTCAATATAGAACAAGCAAGAAACCAGGTGGTGCGCAGAGACTGGCGGATTACTGCGGTAAAAAGCGTTCAAATCGTGACAGATTCCAGCACCCAACTTTCCTGTGTTGCTCTGGAACCATGGAAGGACCACCTGAACATGTAGTGGAAAAAGCACAGTCTATGATTCATACCGTACAGCAACAGGCACAGGAATTACAACAACTGTGTACCGAAAATACCGCTCTAAGACAAGCTCTGCATCTCGATCCATTGATGTGCCTAATATCTCTGCCTCTACACCATGCTATTCTGGAGATCCTAACAAATTTAAGGGGTTTCTGGACTCTTTAATAGTATATTTTGCATTTTGACCCTCTCAGTTTACCCAGGGTAAGACCAAGGTTGGTTATTTGATAAGCTCCCTGTCTGGTCCGGTCTTAGCATGGGCAACCCCCTTGGTGGGTGCCAATGACTCTTTATTGTCCAGCTATTCAGATTTTCTTCAAGCCTTCAAACAAATGTTCGAACAACCTGATCTGGAAGCCACTGTGGAAGAGGCGTTATGTTAAATACAACAAGGGACTCAAGATGTTCTGACTTACATCACCCATTTCAAATAACTAGCAGCTGAAACCACATGGGTTGAACGCACATTTGTAACACTCTTCTGTTGAGGGTTATGAGATGGAATAAAGGATGAACTGGTGCATTCCACCCCGGTTGCATAGTTGAAAGAACTGATGGACCTGGCACTTAATATTGAATACCGCTTACGAGAACATAGACTAGAGAAAACATCCAGGTTTCAGTTCCAATCATTAGCAATGCGCTCTTCTGCATGTCACCCTGAAGAAAACCAATCAGAGAAACCAGCCTCCTCAGAAGAAGAACCCAGGCAAATAGATGTTGCCCGTGGACCGTTATCTGAGGTAGAACGAGAAAACAGACAACGTAAAGGCTCGTGTTTTTATTGTGGCAGTGCGGGTCATCTAATTTGAATGTGTCCAATCCATCCCACCAGACCATCGGGCAATGCCAACTCCTGTCCCCTGTGAGAAGGAAGGGATGGGGGACATTGAGATACCTTCTATCTGCTCCTCCAGAGAAGATACAACAGCTCTTTTTTGTATTTTCAGTAACTCTACAATGCCCAAATCAGGAAGAACAAGTGTTGGCGTTATTGGATTGTGGAGCCAGTGGGATGTTCCTAGATGAAAGATGGGCTAAGGAATACCTCGGGTTCCTAAAGAAGTTCCTGAACATGTTCAACAGTAGATGGCTCTCCTTTAACCTCCGGACCTCTGGTGGATACTACTCCTATCCTTTGCCTGAAATTTGGAAGACATAAGGAACATGTCACCTTTGGCTTGATATCCTCCCCTAACCATACAATGATCCTGGGAATTCCTTGGTTAACATGACATAATCCAAATATAAATTGGGAGACATGGACTATATCACTTTCATCCCATTTTTGTCAATTACATTGTTATTCAACAGATTCTTATTGGTCTCCGAAAGAGTCCATTTCTTCTTCTGATCAAACAAGCAGTACCATTAACATGGTCCAAGGAGTACCCAGACGCTATCAAGAATTCTCTGATGTGTTTCAGAAGACCCATTTGCCTCCTCATCGAGATTATGACTGTGCTATTCCTTTGATACCTGGGGAAGTAGTTCCATTCAGAAGAATGTATTCCTTGTCAGAGCAGGAAAGAAGAGTATTTAAGGACTCCATAGATGAAAACATGCAAAGCGGATTGATTGTTCCCTCTTCATCACCTGCCGGGGCTCCTCTTTTCTTTGTGCCAAAGAAGACTAAAGATCTCCGTTTCTGTATAGATTTTCGAGAGTTAAACAAGATTACCATCAAGGATAGGTATTCCCTACCTCTTATTAAGGATATCTTGGAATCAGTCCAAGGGGCCACTATATTCACCAAGTTGGATCTGCGGGCGTCTATCATCTTTTACAAATTAAGGAGGGTGATGAATGAAAGACTGTTAGGTCATTTTGAATACCGCGTAATGCCTTTTGGTCTGACTAATGCACCATATTCCAAAGATTTATGGATTCAGTTTTATCTGATCTTTTGAATCAAAGTGTTGTAATCTATCTAGATTACATTCTGGTTTATTCTCGTTGTCCTGAACACCATACTCAGTATGTTCTTCAGGTATTGGATAGACTTCGACAAAACAATCTATACTATAAGCCTGAAAAGTATGAATTTAACAAGACCGAGGTCCAATATCTTAGTTTCTGTATCAACCAAGCTGGCATCGCCATGGACCCAGAAAAGGTACTAGCCATACTAGATTGGCCTTCTCCTACTTCAGTCAAGGAGACACAGTGCTTTCTAGGGTTATTCAATTTCTACAGACAATTTATAAAGGACTTTGCCCAACAAAAGAGTCAGATAACCCAGACAATTAAAAAAGAAAGCTTAAAGAAAGGCTTCATTTGGACAGAAGAAGCAGAAAGAGCCTTTCAGGGTCTAAAACGTGCCTTCACACAAGCTCCTATATTATGTCATCCTGACAGTACTAAGAAATTTATTGTGGTCACAGATGCATCAGACAGAGCTATTAGAGCCATGTTGTTACAAAGACAAGACAATGATGGCCTCGAACATCCTATCTTTTATCTTTCCCATGTGTTGTCAGATGCAGAATGCAACTATTCTGTGTTAGAGAGGGAATTACTACCATTAAAGACTGCCTGCAAAGAATGGAGACATTTTCTAATGGGTTCACAGGAAGCTTTCGAAGTTAAAACAGATCATCGCAATCTACAATGCCTCTGCAGTTTTCAATGCCAGAATAGTCGGCAAGCCAGATGGGCTTTCTTTTTTAGTCAGTATGATTTTGTAGTGACATATATACCTGGATCCCAAAATGTTCTAGCAGATGCTTTGTCTCGCCGATATTATGAGAGCACAATTACTACTTTCCCACATATCATAGAGCCATGTCGAATAGTGGGAGTCGTTCAATCCTTTCTCGACCGTGTGAAGACAGAGTATCAGATTTATCCATGGAAGAATGGAACACTTTAAATTCCCACTTGCAGAAGCATCAAGAATATTATTATCATAAAAACACCTTGTTTTTGCCCACTAAGAAAGTGCAAACTGAAGCTTTGCAAATGTGTCATGACTCCAAAATAGCAGGACATCGTAGAAATAAGAACACCCAGGAACTTCTCCTCCTCTCCTTTTGGTGGCCCACGTTAAAATCTGACGCTGGAGCATATGTAAGATCTTGCCCAATATGTGCTCAAACAAAGACACCTCGGACTAAGCCAGCAGGTTTATTGATGCCATTGCCTTTGCCATCTATTCCATGGCATACTATAACCACAGATTTTATTTGTTCTTTGCCATCCTCTGAGGGTTATCAGGTCATAATGGTAATGGTTGACTCTTTTACTAAAATGGCTCAGTGTTCACGGGCTGAGGTCAGATTGGCGGTCCACATCTCGGACAGCCGTTTCTGCCGCAGGCCACTTTTTAGTTTACAACCTAATTTTCGGGCTGCAGTGTGACCTCAGACCTTTCCTTTAGTCCTTTAGGCTCAGTTTCTCGCTGCATCCACCTTTTGCCCCCTTAATTTTGATTACCTGTTTGTTGCTGTTTTTCTTCTTCTCTTCTTTTTACCTTTTTTTTTTCTTTTTGTTTCTTCTTTGACCATATTTTCTCTTTCCTAGAAGTCTGTATTCTTTCCCTGCATGTCTTGCGTCCTATCTTATACTATGGTTATTTTTCCATTTACCTTTATGTGGCTCTTCCAAATCCAAGATAGTGTCTTCATTACTTCCTGCATGTCACTTCCTGTCTTGTCTGTATATAAGCACAGTTTGTCTTCTGTTCCTTGCATTACAAACACTTCCGTTCCAGTAGTGCTCCTCGCTCCTCTAACCTGTGATTTGGATTGTACCTTTTTTCCTGACTTCAGTTTTTGTTCTAGTCCTTTCTATGCCTCAATATTTTTTCTTTTCTTATCTTATCTTTCAGGAGTTCCTTGGTTAGAGTTTTTTTCCTGCTGTCTTTTTTTCCTCTGGGACTCCTTCTGGAGATTACGGCCTGCTTGGTGTTTCATTACCAGCAGCACCATGGCTACTGGAAAGGGTCACCCCTACCTTGGTCAATCTAGAACAAGCAAGGAACCAGGTGGTGCGCAGAGACTGGCGGATTACTGCGGTAAGAAGCCTTCAAGTTGCGACACACATATCCTCTCAAAATCTCAGTTGTCTAGCTACCACTTCTAGGACTGAAGCCAGCCCATAGATGTCAGATTTGAATTGCAATAAGGTAAACTAAAGGCCTTATCTAAGGTTTAAAAAGACAAGAGTATTGTCATAAATTGGATATGCCCCTGCCTTGTCAAAGTCACCAGTTCTATCGCCTCATTTAGAGTTGGGAAAACAGGAGGGTTTCCGAGACCAAAGCATCAACTAGCTCTATCCCGGAAACCCTTGACTTGGCGGTCATCCACCTACATACAGGCACTTATTTTACCTTCCTGAATCAGGCTGGGAAAAGAAACAATGGACCCCAGGCCGAGGGAAAAAACTCTGTGCATCGAAGTTATGCATTTTTTTTACTAAAATAAACTCCACTCTGGGCGTTTGTTTCAGTAAAACAAAAAATGAATGCTTTGTGTGCAAATCCAACATGATTCCCATTCTGTGTTTGGCAGATGGACAGAAGACAAGGAGGTGCACACACATACAGATGTAGAATCTTCAAATTTGGGGGACTGTCCTCCAATAGGGGTGCAAAGACCAGAATTTGCACCAACCTAGTGGGCTTGTTAACTGCTTGCCACATTACAAATGATGCTCTTGGACTTTATCTGTACTGCTACTAATAATCAAGGTTTTATTCCTACTACTCCTAGTAGTGAATGGTAAATTTTAGTTGAAGCAACTTCCCTCCACTTGATGTACATGCTCAGTAATCATCTCCCCCTTCTACCACCTTAATGTACAACACTCCATCACACCTTAGCTTGGTTTGAGCAGTGGCCTAACAAAGGCACCTGCAGCCCTTGCGGTGTGGGGGGGCCTAAACTTCAGGTGGCCCACTCAGCACAGTACCTTGACCTGTGAGCTCCTAGGTGAGTCCGGAGGGAGGCCCTCCATGTACTGTGCAGGGGGCCCCCTCAAGTTTTGCTGCGCTACTCGGTCTGAGGTGTAGAAAGGAGAACAAATACACACATTCAGATCTTGTGGAACGAAGATGATGACCAACCTTACGTCAAAGTGTGGCTATCAAGAGCAGAATATAGGTTGGTGGAATCTGGGCTGTGATTCGCTTGTGTCAACTGAGGACACACTCAATGTCTGTGAGGGCTGACACCCTTCAGAGTCTGGCTAAATCACGCCCTGCCTTGGAAAAAAGTCCTACATTTTAAAATCAGCAAACAATGTGTCTAGGAAGGTCTGCCAGATGTTTGCAAGTATATCTGAAAACCCTGTTTGAATAGCGTTGGCTTCTTCTTTGAACGAAGACAAACTTGGAATTATCAAGGGAAGGTTCAGTGCCAAGCCCCTCACGGCTCGTGTGGATATGGCGGGTGTTCTGCTGCAGATAGATTTCATGTTTTAATCAGACGCAGCGCACCTCC
Source organism: Pleurodeles waltl (assembly GCF_031143425.1). Lineage (NCBI taxonomy): Eukaryota > Metazoa > Chordata > Amphibia > Caudata > Salamandridae > Pleurodeles > Pleurodeles waltl. The sequence continues at coordinate 1,666,947,413 of NC_090440.1, forward strand.
CTTGGAATGTAATGCGTTCCGAATGGGTCGTTCGCTGGTGCCAGTGGGAGCGGAGGGGGTGGTGGAGGCCCAACGGGGTCTTCCTTCTGTATGGTATAATTTATAGGAGAATCAGTTGCGATTGATCAGAGGAGGACTGAGATGTAGAGCGGCATATTCCCACGCCTCATGCTCCTTTCTACACTGTAATCCCCATCTGGCAATCGCCCATCACTGCTGCCATTGCTGATAAATCTGGATAAGACATGTTCACCAAAGAACTACTTTTGCAGTTGTTAGAATAGAAAGGAAACATTTTTTGTAAACTCCATGGACTTTCCATAGATTGCTGCCAGAGAAACATGAAAAAACGTTCGCTACTTTGTACAGTATGATTAAACCTGCTCATGCATATTGTTTACAGCTGAATAGAAAATGCAGCTGTGGAAATGTCTGCACTTCCCTCCAACCACAGGCTTCTGAGTTTTCAGTTTTGTTGGCAGCTTTAACGCGCCTGTTCATTCGTCACCTACCTTTACATACAATCGTCATTGTCACCAAACTATAGCGTGCCAGAAGTAAACGTGTCAAAAATAAGAGCATTAAAAAATAATTAAAACAATAAATATGTCATTAATGCTTATTTTAGGTGTCTATATATTGGCCATCGCTAGTAAATTCTTTATCGTTAAACTTTATGGCATTGCCTTCACAGCACGGTACATCTTAGAACGGTGTCGATAAAGTTAGCATAACCCATAGCAGCCATCCCGCGTACAGCATTGCACCAGAGCTCTTTACTTGGCAAAGGATGCCGCCCAGAAAATAATCTGCCTAGGCCTGAACAACTGACCTTCCAGGACAAGCAAAAGAGGTGAAATCCTTTCTTTAGCACACTGTTTCCTACACATACAACACTACAAAGATGTCACAAGGGATCAAACTCATTTTAATTTCACATTAAAGAATGCAAACCCCTACTGAACTAGACATTTAAACAACAAATCTCTACTAATCACGTACTATCATACACAACCATGCACAGCTGATCAATGGAACTCATTGAAGAATACAAAAGTAACTTCCAGACTAAGAGAGTACTACAGTACCATAATAATGGTGGAAGTCACTATACAAATGCTGACAGAAAACATAAAATTATCATCTTGTATTACCTCATACAAAGATTTATGTCTTGGAACACGACCGCTGCTTGTCTAGTGTCACTGATTCAATGAACAGCTCCTTTCCATGGGTTGCCAATGGGCAATAAGTTTAGACGTGTTTCTTGCGGTCTTGCCTTCCCCAGACCTTGTCTTCCTCAGACCTCATGAAGGCTGCCTCGATGTGCTACAAGTGACGCTGTGCTGGTGCAGGGGGATTTAAAAAAGAAGAGTGCAGTTCAGTAAGGAGAGATCGATGTATGGGCTTAGACATTCTCTATTCTTGGGCAATTAAAGTACTTGAAGGCGTAACATCCTCCAAAGAAGTCAACTGCAGGTTTCAGACAATGTGAAGGGCCAGATTGCACACGCAGGAGTGAAACGATGCTTTAATTCTGTCTCTATGCAGGACAGCCCTCTCCTCTCCTCTTTTCACTGTTTACTCCTCCTCTACTCTGTCCTGAAGGGAATCAGAAATGCAAGTTGTATGGCACGCGTCGAGGGAGGGTCAGGAAATGCACTAGGGTCTACAAGCAATAGAGCATCTGTAATGGATTTTTTCACCCTCAACTGTAAAGGCATTACGACTTTGTACTCCATGAGAATTCACCGACATTTTGTAGCTTCATTCTGTTGTCTAAGGGCTTCCTTTGCTATAATGTAGTAGGTATCTCATAGTGTAGCATCGTTTCCAGCTTTTTGTCCCATCATGATTCCTTACACTGCCATTGCCAAACCCTTGCTCCCCCCTGGTTTATCCCTACAGAGTGAGTTAGATGTCCAACACTTGCTATCCACAATTCACCGTTGTTCCATCTGATGAGATATTAAAGCTTTGGGACAGACCGTTCCATTCCATGGTTTATTTTCCTTTTATCTTGTCCCCTTTTCTCATCCTTCTTTTCCATCTTTCCTTGGCCCCTCGAAGGCTGGCTTTAGGACTGGTGGCATTCGGTGCAACATTCTCTTTTGGCACCCCGATGACCTCCTCCTCAGATCCCCTCACTACCTACGGTAAAAGTGCCCCTTATTTCTCCTCTCTCACATACATTTCCATTGTTTTAAAGCGCTGGTGAAGGCTGGCTTTACTAATCCACTCAGCTGTCCACATAAAATACAGATCTGTTATTTGCAGAAGGCATAAAACCTTGTGTGCTACTTTTTGTGAGTCAAAACTGCCACCAGACAAAACTCTGATCTCTCTGTCTAGCAGGAACATTAGTCACAAAAGTTATCTTGACATTTTTTTTGCTACCTGCAAGCTCAACGCACAAGGAACTCTGCAGCAGATGCTTTTGAATTGTAAGCTATTGCTAAACACAGCACCCCACACCTTGAAGACAGCGCCTCCCCTCCAGGTCAGCGCCCAGTACGGTCGCACCAGTTGCACTCCCTAAAGCCGGCCCTGGCCCCTCTCACCTGTTTAAGGCAGTCACAAGTGTTGGACCTGGCCCTTTTTGCAGGGTCATTCCCAGACTTTTTGCCTCTTTCCTCCTATTTTTTCTGACCTCTCGCTGTTGGCGCTAGGACACTGAGCACTTTATCACTGCTGATCACTGCTAAAGTGCAGGTGCTCTCCTTTCTAAAGTTGGTATGATTGGCTTATACCTAATAGGCATATTTAATTTACCTGTAAGTCCCTTGTACAGTGGTATCCCTAAACCCAGGGCCCATAAATTAAATACTACTAGTGGGCCTGCAGTGCTGCTTGTGCCACTCACAGAAGTAGCCTTTCAAACCTGCCTCAGGCATGCTAGTGCAGGGCCTGCGTTAGCAGTTTACTGTCACAGGGACCTGACATCTAAATTTACTTGCCAGGCCCAGAACTCCTTTTTTACGACATGTAAGTCACCCCTAAGGTAGGCCCTAGCTAGCCCTATGGGCAGGGTACTATGTATGTAGAAGGCAGAACATGTGCCTAGTAGCATGACCTGTCCTGGTAGTGACAAACAGCTTATTTGGTTTCTCACTGCTGTGAGTGCTGCCGTCTCATAGGATTGCATTGAAAATACCCTGCCTTATGTGTAGGGGGTATTGTCTGATTTATGAGGGCTAGCGTAGGCATGTTTGGTATGGTTGTAATGGTAGTGAGAAATGCTGCTTACTGGTGTAGGTGGATTTTTTATTATCATTACAGAAATGCCACTTCTAGAAAGTGAGCATTTCTCTGTGATTATGACTCTGGTGCTTTAGAGCTTGACTCCAATCCATGTCTGGGCAGAGTGACAGGTGGGCTTTGTGCATACTTTTAAGACAATTTGTACACAGGGAGGGTGGAGGTGTCATAGAGGTGCATCTGCATTTTGAATGGACTTCCTGGGCTGAGAGAAGGGGAGGCGGGCACACATGCATCTGTAAAGGGTGTGCCCTGGCCTCACACAAAAGGGTTGTTTACCCCCAACTGATGTTTGGAGCCTGTGCTGGAGGAGAGAGAGGGGGCACTCCCAGAACCAGTTGTAACTGGTTTGAACCTCCTCTCCCCTTCTTTGTTGAACCATTGAAAAACTGAGTATAAGTACAAGGGATTTTTCCCACAATTGGGAGACACTCTGAACTGAAACATACTAGTAACTGGACACAGAGTGCTGCTGGAGGGACCCTCTGTGAACCAGCCTTGGACTGCTGCTGCTGCTGTGCTGACCTGTGACCTGCCTGGTCACCTGGAGGAAGTGCCACTGACTGCAACCCTTTGTGCTGGCCTGCTGCTGGGCCCTGCCACCCTGTGCTCCATCTGCTGTGCCCCCCAGGGGCTGGGTGCTGTGGCCCCTGACCCCTGCAACTGTATGCTAAAGTGCATGAGGAGTGCCTTTCTTTATGGCCCCAAGCGCTTTGAGAGCGCTCTGCCTAATTATATGAAAGCACCCTGGAAGGGCTTCCTGCTTCTCGGTGTGCACTTAAAAGTGCTTTTGCCGGCAGGAAACTCACTGCCGCGACCCGGGTGTTGTGGGCTTGATAGCGCTTTGGCGATTTCCAAAATCACCCCCGCAGCCCGGGTGGGCTGTTTTCATCAAGCGTTATCTTTTTTGGAGGTATCTAAGGACAAGTCCTTTATGAAGTTGAAACACCATCAAAAACGAATAATCCCTCTGCCTGAAGAGCGAGATTATATATTTGCTCCAAGGCTTCGGTCTCCTCCATAATCGGACCATAGTAATTACAAAAATTCAGAACCCTTTCACCTAACCTGGCTTCTACCCATATCCAACTCCCTTTATTGTCCCTATGAATCTCTTTTATCCCCCAAAGTATTGGGGAAAAGTATTGCCACCCCCGCATTGCCACTCCCGCTGATGCGTAAAATGCCTGTGTGTACTTGGCAGGAACAGAAACCCTCTGAACTTTTGTTTTAAAATAAGTCTCCTGTAGAAAAGTTCTTCGGGTTAAATGAAGCAATCCATTATAACAAAGCACCACAGTTTTGTTTGTTCAGAAGGCCATTCGTGTTACAGGTAGTAATTTTTATCTGCAGCATTTTAGCCCAAACAAATAAGGCCTCACCCCTACATATTCTCAGCAATCGTCCTTGAGCCAACTAAAGTCCCCCTTTAATGTCACTAACTATACAATGTGACTGTCCGTGATTACTCGAATCTGCCGAACCTTCCTTGACCCATATTTGCCACTCTGCCCTTTCTCATTTTTATTAACAAATTACCCCTGCACCTCTCTTCTTCATCAAACCCCCTCCATTCCAAAGCCCCCATCACTAAACCCACACCAACAGACAGGAATGCCCACCTTGCTCCTTGTCCCCCACCAGCACAGATTGGGTGCCAAAAGAACGCATCCTTCTCAGCTCCAAAGCCTGTCTGCCCCACCCCGCAAAAAAAACAACACCTGCTTCCCGAACCCAAAAGCTGTCAGACACACCGTGCTACACATTTTTTAAGCAATGCAGGTACTTTGAGTAAGATTGACTAAAGCTTTCCTGCTTTCGTCAGAATTTATCAAGTGTGATAAATTTAAACTCTACTGGTTCTAGGTTTTGGGGGAATATCATGCAGAATTTGGTGCTTACTGCACCAATAGCCATGTTACATTAAATATTGTACACTGTTCCTCCATTAGATTCTGGCTGAAGGATGCAGACTGTATCACATCTGGTAACTATAGAGTTCAGTTAACTCCACACAACTTGGCATTTTGACCACTACTTATACATGGTTTTGCACAGGATCCAAATACCTGCACCCACATAAAAGCAGGGACCTAGTGTACATTTAAAGCATATATTGCCTTTTGA